>NW_025091320.1:416598-1616598 GCF_907166805.1 Alternaria atra
GCTCTTTTACCTTCTGCATGCTTTGTCCGTAGTCTTTTCCGCTATCCAAGGCTGTAGAACAACATGTTCTGTGAAACCTTCGGAGTATGTTTTATGCGCTGTATTTTTTTTTTTAGTAGCGCGCAGCTTTCCTAAGGCTAGAAGGTTGTGAGGTTTGAGTTCTAATCGGTCGCCATATGTAGTGGAGTGTTTTGGTAGTTCTCCATCGGAACGTGTGCTCGATGCAAGTGAGTAGAGTATATTGTGTGTGTTGTATGTGTGGTGTTCGTTGTCTGAACGGGGTTCAGACATTCCTGTCCCTTTTCTACTCTCCGTGTTATCTCCGAGCCCGATAGCCCTTCAAATCTGCAGTCCCCCTAGATTCTCTACTACAGTGCGCGTAAAGAGGCGCTGCAGCCGTTGCAGCGAGGTTAGGCACAACTCCTGCACCTCTAGGGTAGAAATAGAAGATGTAGATAATAGCGACGCTTCTAAATAATGCTACATTATTGTGTATAGTATAATAATCTGTTATAGTGTTATACTACGTTGCTACGCGTGCGCTGCGCCGGTGTTTCGTGGGGCGCTCGCTTAGGTAGGGCGCTTGCTTGTGAACTACGTTATTAAACTTAATAGTACGAATAAGTATAAGGAAGGTAGCGGCCTGCTAAGAGAGCGTTAAGACTAATTTATCTCTGTTTTAGTAGTATTTTAGCTAAATATAAGACACCTTTGTTAGCAATTACTTTTGAAATCTACCTTTGTACTTGTATAACTAAAGAGTATAAATCCTGATAGACTCCAGTGTATCTCTAAGGCGTCTTTTACTTTAGCCACGTAGTAATTATATTTATAACTATTAGCTTTAGTGTCTTTAGGCACTAAATGTATTATTTTACTTACGGTAGGGGTGTAGGAGAATATAAAAACGTAATCCCTCCGAGCTAAGTAGTCACTAGTAGGGCTCCTAGCAGAGAAGTTAGCAACATGTGTAATCTTTTCTAGTTTCTAAAACAGGTAAGGGGTGTTAAACTTACAACAAATATAAAGCAATATATGCAAAGAAGTAAGCTAGAAATCGCTTAATAGTAGGAGACGTGTGTGCTAAGGAGGAGGTTGGAGAGATAGGGGTTGATGATAATATTAATAATAATAACAATAAGGCCTCTTATAATAAGAAGAAGCCTTCCTTCTTGTAGTCCTAATAGTTGAACATTAGATAAGAACGCACTAGGGAACCCTGTGCACTAGCACATTACTAGGCGTTATATGATATTATCTTAACTTTAGAAGAAGTTTAGTTTTCTTTGTAGATAGTTAATATACCCGTAAAGTCTAAAGTAAGTACGTTCTTTTTTTAAAACATTAGCTCTTACTAAAGTTAAATCTTTTTTAAAAGGAGGTCCTCCCTTAACTATATTCCCTAAAGCCTTTCTAGCGTAAGTTAAGAATCTTGTAGAAAGTAAGAAGTATAAGTACAGATGACCTAATTAAAAGGCCTAATGTGTAGACATCTAAACGCTATTTAGGCTACTTATTTAGCAATTACTTTCTTATACAGCGTGTTTACCTCTATAAAGTAATTTTACTATAAGTAACGTGGTTCATAAGCGAGCGGCTACCCTAAGCGAGTAGCTACCCTAACACTAATGCAGCGAACGAGTAGCAACGTAGTATAACATAATAATAGATTACTATATTATACGCAATACTATAGTATTATTTAGAAGCGTCGCTATTATCTACATCCTCTATTTCTACCCTAGAGGTGCAGGAGTTGTGCCTAATCTCGCTGCAACGGCTACAGCGCCTCTCTGCGCGCACCCTCTTCGCAGGCGTCTCGCTGTCCTTACGCCTACTACCGTCTATTTTAGTAATTAAGTTAGATACCTTACTAACTGTTAGAGTCTCCTCTACGCGTACGTACTACCTTTTATAAGTCTTACGCTTTGTAAGCGTGTTAACAGCTTCTCGAAGGCTTCTTACTTCCTCTCGCATTAACACTATATTATAAGCTATCTACTAAGCGCCTTTACCTAGCTGCTTAACCTGCTTATATAATAAGCTTACTAGTAACTCTTAGTAGTATTACATGTAATCTTAAATTAGCGTAGATTGCGCCTCTATCTTATAGGCGTTGCGTAGTGTTTACGACTCCTAGGCGACTGTGCCTAGTACAGGCGGCGTTAGCGTACGCAGCTGCACATCTAGCTTTAATAACACAGCCTCTAGGTTATATAGGACTAGCCTAGCACCTCGAAAGCCTAGGCGAACATTCTCTAGTGTAAAGGTCTTCTTATAAGCTTCTTTAAAGGCTAGTAGGAAGGTTTCCTTGTTAACATAGTAGATGCAGCTGCGTGCTAAGAGCAAGATCCTATTACTGTAGTAGCGCTTTAACAGCGAGTAGGGGACAACGTTAAGAGGCTGCAGGAGGTGCGATAAGTGAGGTAGCATGCAGAGAGCGATAATCTTGTTCTCCTTGCAGTAGTCCTAGAAATCTACTAAGCAGTAGCTGTCATAGCCGTCGATAATAAGCATCCTGTACGCCCTAGCAGAAGACGCCTTCGTATAGGCATCGAAGTGCTTAAGCTACGCGAGCGCAAGGTTATTGTTAATCTAGCTAGTAGAAGAGACAGCAATAATCTAGTTACAAGGTAAATCTGTAAACTAGGAGGTAATAAGGACGGTCCCTACAAAGATAAGGAAGAGTAGGATAACGCGCCATGTTGCAGCGACGCCTTGTACTAGGGAAACCTACTCGCGATTACTAGGCTGTAGTTTCTTTTATTTCTTAGGTTTCTATAAGCCTATAATAATGAGCTAAAAGGATATCATACTTATTAGAAAGCTAGACTTATGAAGGTTCTAGGTATCTGTTACAAGTAACGCAAAGGGTTCTCTCTGTAACGGGGGAAGTAGGTTAAAGGTTAACTACGTCTACGTTAGAAGGTAATAATCTGCTCGGGGCGCAAGGGATTACGTGACTAGCATCCCGCTAAGACATAGCCTCTAGGAGGCTACTGCTTAAAGGAAGGCCAGCATCCTCCTAGACCTCCCTCTTCGATAGGAGGCAAGGGAGGACATAAGACATAGCTACGAGGATATAAGGATAGAAAGGTTTTATTATTACACTCGTTGTAGTTAACTTAAATAGTTTATCTCTTACACAGATTGTTAACTAGTTATTCTATTGTACATAGAATTAGAATGTCTTTACCTTTAGTTTACTTTAATAACTCTTTTCTACACGAATCGCTAGACAAACCGCACGGCTTACCGCTTTAGTCTACCTCGCCTTAGTACGGACCGAGCTTAGAGAAGTGCAGCCTAACCCCGTGTTACAGTATCCTTATCTATAATACTATACTTTGCCTTTATCAATTAAACTAGGGCGAACTATAGCTAGATAATCGCTAGGTCCTTATAGATAGCTCGCTAGCGATCGTATAGGCAGCTCTATCGCGTTTAGAGCTTAGGAGTACTCTTAATAAAGTTATTAACCTAGTTCTTGCCTATAGGCTTCCTACTATGCTCCCTTAGTAGTCTATTAGCTATATCTTATATATGTGCCTTTGAAAGCGGTATACTACGTAAACCCTCTTTAATTATACGCTGTATCATTACGTCCTCTTCTAGCTTCGTAAGACGTTTTAATTTTAGCTTGCAATCGCGTTAAGGGCATGTTTTATCACGTCGTCGTTGTATTGTTCTTTAAGTGATTTTGTAGACTTTCTTAGTAAGCCGCACACTCTTAATTTGCTCTCTGTAGAGATTAAAGATAGTAAGTTATACGTTAGCTTTATTATAGGGTCTCTAGGTTTAAGGTTGTTAAGGCATTACGTGTTGTTACTGTGCAAGCGTTTTAGTTTGGAAAGTGCGCCGCTCGCTTAGGTGCGCTGCTCGCTTGTAAACTACGTTATAGATATTAAGGGCTCGTACTATTTAAAGCCTTATTACATTTAGCTGCGACTAAGTGTTCATAAGAGCTTAGCCTATACTCCTATATAAAGATATTCAATACGTAGAGCTTACCTTTTACTATTTACTATCAATACTACGCCTCTTATATTGCCTACACCTTTATAGTAAGCTTTAATTAGTCTTCTTTATACCTATATTCTTCTTCCTTTACGCTATACTACTAAGAGTCCTTAAGCTTATTCGCTTCTCCTTCCTACGCTTATAGAGCCCTTATTCCTTACGCAACTTTTAGACATAGTTACTATAATATACTACTAAGAATTAGCTCTTAACAATCTAGTTTGCCCTTTATATTATAGCTTTCTCCTAAAGGTTCCTTAATTCTCTAAGTAAGTATTTACTACAGTAAGTTAAAGAGTAAGAGTTCTTTGTTATTTTAGGTAGAGGCTACCTTTATCGTTTCTCCTAATTGCCTATTACCTTCTTAAAATCTTACTCTTAGCGTCTAAGCCTTAGCGACTACTTTTAAGAGCGCTGTAGCGAGCCCTAGTAAAGCTAGTGTCAAGAACGCAGCCCTGCACCACTACGCCATGCAACCAAAAAGGTACGTATGATCAGGGAACTACTGATCAGGGTGCAGGATAGTATATATCGTCAGCCAGGCCTGACAGCTAGTAGGTCTAGATACCTAATGTCTATAACCTCCTAGTTATGTATTACTTTAGTAAGACTATTAAGGAAGTGTTTTAAGCTAATTTATTTATTAATTCTATTACAGGCGTTGTAACAGCCTAGGACCTCTACGCTCCTTACAGGGCAGGTATTACCTCTATAATAGTAGTGTCTCTTTCTATAGTCTCCTAACTCTAGTTCTAATTTAGAGTAAGGTCTTTAAACTATACTTAGGACTAAGCTACTTACGCTGCTCTATCCTATGTATCTACTAACGTAAGCGGCAGGCGAGCTGCGCAGGCAAGCGAGCTGCGCACCCGTGCTAAGACTACTTCTTATCCACCTTCTATCCTTATGTCTTAACAACCTAATCTTAAGCTACTTCCTTGTAAAGACAGGATTATCCTTGCTATCTAGGCTATTAAATCTAACGCGTTATTAAGCTAGCGACGTACTGCTATCATCTACAATGTGTCTGAAAGCACCCTTCGGACGCGACGCGCCAAAACCACCTTACGACGTGATTCTTATCCTAACTTATCGAAGCTTTAAATACACGAAGAGCAGATAATTGTATAGTACATAAGGAAGCTTAATGCACGAGGCTTTGCCCCTACGCTTAGCTATGTATGAGAAATGGCCAACCAGCTGTTAGCTGCTCGTAGCGGTAGCTAGGTTAGAGAGAAATAGGCTAGGAACCTCGTACGCCGAAAGCCTAAGATCAAATCTCAAATCACTAGGCAGCGCGATTACTAGAGAGTTCTATGCAGCAATCTAGCGACAATTAGTCCCTAGTTTAACCTTATACGCAATGTTAAAGCTAAGTACAGTATTTAGGACGAAGACACCTACAACTTTAACAAGACTAGCTTTTAGATAGGCGTTAGAGGGTCTGTTAAGGTAGTGACAGCGTCTAAGAGGCGTACTAAGCCGCTTAGAGTTTAACCTGGCGACTGTAAGTAGATAACGCTTATTGCTAGCATTAACGCGATAGGGTAGTCGATTCTACCCTTCCTTATCCTTAAAGCAAAGCACTACAACTAGGCCTAGTATCACAACAACCTAAAGGATTAGAGGATAGGCCTTAGCGATAACAGCTAGACAACGAACGAGTTTAGTCTTGCCTAGTTACAGCACTTTATCTAGCACACAGAGGCTCGCACAGTAGGTAGTTACCGCCTACTTATTATTAATAGCTACAAGAACTACTAGTTACTTGTATTCCAAGATCTCTGCGAGCAAAGCAAGATTATTACCCTCTGTATGCCTCCACACTCGTCGCACATCCTACAGCCGCTTAATGTAGGTTGTTTTACCCCGCTAAAGCAGGCGTACAAGAAGGAACTTAGGGGCTTAGCAGACAGCTACATCTACTACATTAACAAAAAGGCCTTTCTAGCTACCTTTAGGGCAGTGTTTAATAAGGCGTTTTCGAAGGACAACACCTTATTAAGCTTTAGGGCAACTGGTTTAGTCCTATATAACCCAGAAGTAGTGTTATCTAAGCTTAAAGTAAAGCCTCGTACGCCAACGCCACCTGCACTAGGGCCTACCCCTTAGCAACCTAAAACACTAAGCAACGCCTAGGAGATAGGGGCTTAAACAACGCTAATCCTAAAGAGGATAAGGGAGTATAAGAGTTCTTTACCTAATTCTATTATTAAGATAGTGTTGCAGGTTAAAAAGGGATCAACTTTAAAGGTGCACTTACACACGCTGCTTAAGGCTAGAATAGCTAGCTTTAAGGAGGCAAACTAGGCAGCGTCTAAACGTAGAAAGCGCAAGAAAAAGCGAATCCAGAAGGGAGGAACCCTATTACAAGCAGAGGCAGAGGATATAGTTAGGCAAAGGGCTGTTAAGGCTTAGTTAGAGGCGGAGAGGCGTCAGGAGAGAGTGCGCACAGGTAGTAGTGCAGGGGGTATTCGACGCTACAAGAACTGTGGCGAAGCAGGTTATAACAAGCGCACATGCAAGAGAGATGCAGCAGAAGTAGAGGGTTAATTTAACGTACTGTACACTATAGTACGATGTTATAGTAGTAAGTTGTTAATGTGTTAGGGTAGATAGCTGCATTTAGTGCGCAGCTCGCTTGCCTACGCAGCTCGCTTGCCGCTTACGTTACTACTTAGTATAATAACAAAGTATCTTCTTTTTTTAGTTCTCTAAGGGGAGTTAAATTCTTATTACCTAGCTGCTCTCTATTATTAGGATAGTAGCTGCTTTTAATAGTGGATTTGCCTTTTTTCTATACTACTTAGAGGCTTCTGTTAGGGACTAACTACGCTGCCTTACTATATTTACCTCTATTTAAACGTTAACACTTTACTAGTCTCTATAACGCATTTAAGGAAACGCGCTTTAGACTAAAGAGCTATTTTTTACTTTGCTAATAGGTCTGTGTTTTCTAATACCTTAATAGTGTAACTTTGTCTAACGTGTTTTATAAGCGAGTCGTCTACTCTACTAACTTTAATTACCTTTAAAGCTACGCAACGCAACAACGGAATAAGGTAGAATAAAGCTATTAATATAGTAGATTAAATAGTATCTACAGCATCCTTTTTATACGTTCGTAAGTTGCGCCTAGTCTCCCTACACCTCCTGTAGCGCGCAATAGCCTAGCGGCTAGGGCCTAATTACTTACTACCTTAACGCTGTTTACGCTTAATCTGCTAGTTAGCCTCCTTTTAAGCTAGTATATTTTCTCCCTTTCCCTTTATTAAGGTCCTACTCTTCTATATCTACTTCTTTTTGCGCTGCCTACGCTTAGTTACTACCTTATTAGCTCTCTTAAGGCAGGTAATCTAATCGCGCATAAGCTTAGCTAAGAGCATTATTACCTTAGCCCCCTTTCTAAGCTACTTAATTGTCTTAATAACTAAGGCTAGTAATAAGCTCTTATACTACTACACGCGATTACGTATTAACGTTGATTGAGCCTTAAGCTTACATACGTTGCTTAGTGTACGAGCCTCCTAGGAAGGCTCTGCGAGAGCAGCTAGTAGAGTAGGTATACGCAGCTACACGTTAAGCGTTAATAAAACAGCGTCTAGCTAGATAAGGGCTAGGCCTGCGCCTTAGAAAGCTAAGCAGATTTTAGTTAAGGTAAATAATTAATTAAAGGCTGCCTTAAAGGCTAGCAGGAATTCGAGCTTAGTAATATAGTTAATATTATAGCGTATTAGAGCCTTAATCTTACAGCTATACACGCGCTATATAGGCGAGAAGCAGCCTACGTTCAGAGGCTGTAGTAGGTAAGATAAGTAAGCTAGCATACAAAGCGTGTGGATATTATTCTCTATATAGAGCTCTTAAAACTTAAGAAACTAGTAGCTCTCGTAGCTGTTAAGGATAAGCAGGCCGCGTGCCCTAACTAACTTGTTATCTGTATACCTAATAAAATGCTTTAGCTACTTAAATCCTTTCTCGTTTATTGTCTAGCTGTTATTACTAACTGCAATTGCCTAGTCGCGTAGGATCTCTGCCTCCTTATACTAGGCTAATAGGTAATACTTACTAGCAAAGATAAGGAATAGTAGGATTGTCTAGCTAGCAGCGTTAATTGCAGCAATTACTGTTACTTACTCGCGGTTACTAGGCTAGATAGTCTTTAGCCTGCCTCTCCTCTCTAACCCTATAATAACTAGCTAAGTCTAGATCTTGCCTATTATAAAGCTAGCCTCGTTAAAGTTGTAGACGTCCTTATTATAGATGCCGTACTTAGCCTTTATCTTATCTACTCGCTTAAACTAGCAGCTAATTAGCACAAGATCCTTGTACAGAGCTCTCTACCTATTATACGATTAATTAAAACGCGTTATAAGACTATCTATATGCTTAATAAAGTTGCGCGGCTAGTAGCTTATTAGCTATATTACGCGCAGCTCTATACGTAGGCCTAAATCCTCGCTAATTAAGGTTAAGTATAACGTATTTCACAAGCGAGTCGCTAACACAAGCGGGTCGCCACCCTAACACTAGCGCGACGCCTGCGCAACAACGTAGTGTAGCACTAGAACACAATATTGTACTATAGGTAATATATTACTATTACTTAGAAGCGTTACTATTATCTACATCCTCTATTTCTACCTTGCAGGTGCGAGATTTATGCCTAACCTCGCTGCAACAGCCGCAGCGCCTCTCTGCGCGCACCCTCTTCGCAGGCGTCTCGCTGTCCTTACGCCTACTACCGTCTATTTTAGTAATTAAGTTAGATACCTTACTAACTGTTAGAGTCTCCTCTGCGCGTACGTACCGCCTTTTGCGAGTCTTGCGCTTTGTAAGCGTGTTAACAGCTTCTCGAAGGCTTCTTACTTCCTCTTGCATTAACACTATATTATAAGCTATCTGCTAAGCGCCTTTACCTAGCTGCTTAACCTGCTTGTCTAATAAGCTTGCTAGTGACCCTTAGTAGTTTCGCATGCGATTTCGAATTAGCGTAGATTGCGCCTCTATCTCGCGGGCGTTGCGCGGTGTTTGCGCCTCCTAGGCAACTGTGCCTAGTGCAGGTAGCGTCGGCGTACGCAGCTGCACATCTAGCTTTGATAACATAACCTCTAGGTTGTATAGGACTAGCCTAGCACCTCGAAAGCCTAGGCGAACATTCTCTAGTGTAAAGGTCTTCTTATAAGCTTCTTTAAAGGCTAGTAGGAGGGTTTCCTTGTTAACATAGTAGATGCAGCTGCGTGCTAAGAGCAAGATCCTATTACTGTAGTAGTGCTTTAACAGCGAGTAGGGGACAACGTTAAGAGGCTGCAGGAGGTGCGATAAGTGAGGTAGCATGCAGAGAGCGATAATCTTGTTCTCCTTGCAGTAGTCCTAGAAATCTACTAAGCAGTAGCTGTCATAGCCGTCGATAATAAGCATCCTGTACGCCCTAGCAGAAGACGCCTTCGTATAGGCATTAAAGTGCTTAAGCTACGCGAGCGCGAGGTCGTTGTTAATCCAGCCAGTAGGAGAGATAGTAATAATCTAGTTGCAAGGTAGATCTGCAAACTAGGAGGTAATAAGGACCTTCCCCGCAAAGATGAGGAAGGGCAGGATAACGCGCCTTGTCGCAGAGACGCCTTATACTAGAGTCACCTACTCGCGATCGCTAGGCTGTAGTTTCTTTTATTTCCTAGGTTTCTCTAAGCCTATAACAATAAGCTAAGAGGATATCTTACCTATTATGAAGCTAGGCTTATTAAAGTTCTAGGTATCTATATCTAAGATACTATACTTAGCCTTTATCGATTAACCAAGCGTAAATTAGGACCTAATAACCGCTAGGTCCTCGCAGATAGCTCGCTAGTAATCGTACGGACAGCTCCATCGCGTTCGCAGCTTAGGTGTACGCTTAATAAAGTTATTAATCTAGTTCTTGCCTGTAGGCTTTCTACTACGCTCTCTTAGTACTCTATTAGCTATATCTCGCACGTGTGCCTTTAAGGGTGTTACACCTCATAGAGATTTATCTAGTATGCGCTGCATAATCACCTCCTCTTTAAGCTTTGTAAGGCGCTTTAAGTTCGGCTCGCATTCGCGTTGAGAGCGTTGTCTAGCGCGTTAGCGGCGTACAGTCGTTTAAGGAACGTTGTAAACTACTACAGCACGCTTTACAGTTAGGTTCTAGTTTAATTTAATATTAGAGACAGCTAGGATTATATCTCCTTTCGTATAAGCTAGTTGTACGTTGCGTTATTAAGACATAAGACGATATTGCTGAGCGTGCGCTGCGATAGTGTTAGGGTGGCCACTCGCTTAGGGTGGCCGCTCGCTTATGAACTACGTTATAACTAATAAAGACTATCTTAAATACTAGGTAATAGTAAAGTACATACGTAGACGTTTAGTATTAGTATAGTAGCTTTTAGATTAAATAGAACTAAACTAGCGCTTTAAAAGCTTTTTAAGACAGTTCTTTTTATATTAAAGGCCTTATAAGTAGTAATAAAGCATAGTAGGAACTCTACTCTTAGTTACCCTACTATACTATCTTTAGCTATTATTAATAGTCTACTACTTGTTACGGCGCTAACCTAGATAGCCTATTAGAGCGCGCTAAGCTGCTAAGCGAGCAGTTGCGCGATCGCTGAAATTCCTGCGCGAACGCGCCCTGTCGTACGCTCCTTAAGCTACGTCCTTGTCTTAGCCTAACCCTGTACTATTAGCGATATCGTAGTGAATATACTAATTACGTGCACCTACCTTCCCTACCTGCCAGCCCCGTAACATTACGTAGCTCTTATCTATAGGTGCCCGTCCCTGCGAGGCCCGCTATAGATCGCCCTAAACCTCCTGCAACCCTAGACTTAGCTAAAGCCCTTGTAGCTAAGGTGCAGAGAGACCCTAATGCCTAGCTACTATACCTGCGCAATAACTACTAGTACCTACAGAGCCTTAAGGGCTCCCTAAGCGACGCGCGCACTACTAAGCAAGAGCTCTAGACCTCTGTTATTAAGCGTAATAGAATTATCCGCTACTAGAAGGAGCAACTCGCCGCCGACTAGAAGCAGATTACCTAGCTCGAGATTGAGAAATCTTACCTCGCTGCTGCTGCAAGCCCCGCTGTACAGACCCCCTGCGCCTCTACCCTATCCCCTTAAGCTACTACTAAAGCTTGTACAGATAACCTAGCGAGACCGCCTACGCTTGTTACTGCCCTACATTCTAGAACCGCCAGCCTTAGTAAGAAAATACCTAACCTAAAGGAATTTAATAGAACTTAAGACAACCTTTAGCGCTTCGTCTAGCAGATCTATAGTAAGAAGACTGCTAACGCCAACCGCTTCCCTCTAGCTATAAATTAGATAACTTACGTCGCTAGACGCCTAACTAGAAGAGCCTATTAGCTTATGCTACCTAAGATCTAATACGGAATCCCCTAGTTTGTAGACTACCTGCATATGCTTAAATACCTAGAACAAGCGTTTAGGGACTTAGTCCGTACCTAGAACGCTTAGAACAAGCTTTTTAACCTAAAGCAGAAGAACCTTAATTTTAGCACCTACTTCGCGGAATTCTAGCGCCTAGCACTAGAAGGAGAAATGTTAGAGAGCACCCTAACGCCCCTGCTATTCTAAGGGATATCTTGCGAGCTACAGGATATGCTCCTGCACAATCTACCGCCCTTGCAGGAGTTCTCCGTGTATACTAGCTACCTCTAGAAACTTAACAACCGCTACTATTAGCACTAACAGCAAGTCTCCTGTAACTGCACCCCTATAGCGAGGGCGTTCCTAAGCAGCTACGCTGCAGCCGCTAAGCCTACTATCTACTTAAACGTAACTGCTAAACGACCTAGCTCTCCCTGCTCTAGCCTACTAAGTCTAGCTCTAATATACAAACCTATAGACCTCTCTTCTTAGAAGACGTTCGCACTAGGTAGCTAAAGGGAGAGAGGCAAATGTTTCTGCTGTAGATTTAAATCCTACTAAGTCGCCTAGTGCCCTAAGCCTAACACCTGCTAGACTACAGGAATAATTACTAACTAGCACTAACGCTACCCTAGTCCGCTAGCCGCCTACTAGGCTCTCCGCTCTACGTCCCTGCAGCCTTACTACCCCGCTAGCCCCCTTAAGTCTCTACTACTCTACTGTGCTGCTAGCCTACCCTCTAAGACAAACTACTTATTAAATAGAGTAAGCCTAAACTAAGTCGCGTACAGGCTCCTAAACAGCGTATTAAGAAACTACTTCCCTTAGTCTAATTATCCGCTGCGTCTATTAAGGGACTATTAGTGCACGAGGAAAGTAACTAGAGGTCTAACATAATTATCCTGCCTATTACGCTAGAGATAGGGAAGAAGGCAATACTAACGTACGCTATAACTAATTCTAGAGCAGAGGGTAAAGGATTTATAGACTAAAGCTAGGCTAATAGCTACGGGCTACCTCTAAGGAAGCGAAAGAACCCCTTTAGCATTATTACGTTTAAGGGCGATATGTCTGTTAAGGGGATAGTAACGCACTATATAGAAACTACTATGCAGGTAGAGGACTACCTAGAGACGATCTAGCTGAACGTAACGCAGCTAGCGCACTACCTAGTAATCCTAGGAATGCCCTAGCTAAAGTAACATAACCTAAAAATTAGCTTTGCTAGCTACACGTTAACGTTTAAGAGCAAGTACTACTAGAAACACTACAACACGCCTAGAAGGCTAAACAAGATTTACGCTTTGCACGAGCTCCCGCTAAAATCCCGCCTAATTAACCTGCCTAACTACCTAAAGCTACTAAGGAATTAAGATATCGTGAAGGTATCGCTAAACGCTTGCGCTGCGTACGCCTAAAGAAACTACTGTATGTTTACGATTACGATCGAACAGATAGATCGCTATCTGTCCTAGCCTAACACGCCTAGGTTACTAGACCCTAAGTCCCTACTGCTAGAGGAGATAAGGGACTTCTAGGACGTCTTCTCGCCTAAAGAAGCGGAGAAGCTCCCTCTACACCGCTTACACGACTATAATATCTGCTTACTTAATAGCAAGACGCCGCCCTTTAGGCCGCTGTACCCTATGTCCTAAGAAGAACTTAAAGCCTTAAAGGAATAGCTAGAGGAGAACCTGCAGAAGGGCTTTATCTAGCTAAGCTCTTCGCCTACTGCCTTACCTGTACTATTTATTAAGAAGCTAGATAGAGGCCTCTAGTTCTGTGTTAATTACTAAGGACTAAACAATATCTTAGTAAAGGACTGCTACCTGCTGCCGCTTATAAAGGAGAGCTTAAATAACTTAAAGGGAATAAAGTACTTCTCTAAGGTTAATATTATTGCTGCCTTTAATAACGTACGTATAAAGGAAGGCTAGGAGTATTTAACTGCGTTCTAAACGCGATTCGGCCTATATAAGAGTCTAGTAATGCTGTTTAGCCTATCTAGAGCACTAGCTACCTTTTAGAGGTTTATTAATAATACTTTAAGAGAATACTTAGACATTTTCTGTACTGCCTACCTAGACGACATTCTAATCTACAGCTAAACTAGAGGAGAATACAAAAAACACCTGCGCCTAGTACTAACCGCGCTGCGAAAATCTAGACTGTACGCAAAGATCTAGAAGTGCAAATTCTTTAAGGAAGAGACTACCTTCCTAGGCATTATTGTTAGACGCGAAGGGATTTGCATAGACCTATAGAAGGTCGAGACAATACAGGAATAGAAAACCCCGTCCTGCCTAACTAACGTATAAGCGTTTATTAGATTTAGTAACTTCTACTGTTAGTTTATACAAGACTTCTTAGAGATTATCGCCCTACTAGTCGCTCTTATAAGAAAGGGTATTAAGTTTATCTAAAATAGTAACTGCTAGAAGGCCTTTAACTGTCTAAAAACCGCATTTACTAAAGCCCTAATCCTAGCTCTGTTTAACTAGAAAAGGGAGATTATCCTAGAGACGGACGTATCTGATTATGTATCCGCTAGAGTGCTATCTTAGTACGGAGACGATAGGATACTTCAACCTGTAGCGTTCTTCTCTAAGAAACACTTTACAACTAAGTGTAATTATAAGATATACAATAAAGAACTGCTCGCGATTGTACGCTGCTTTAAAGAATAAAAACTTAAGCTAGAAGGAACTGCATTACCAATTAAGGTTATTATAGACTACTATAACCTAGAGTACTTTACAACTACTAAGTTGCTAAACTAACGACAAGCCTGCTAGTCTGAATTCCTGTCCTGCTTTAACTTCTAGATTATATACCGCCCTAGTAAGCTAGGTGCAAAGCCTAACGCGCTAACTAGGAGGTTAGAAGATCTGCCTAAGGAGGGGGATAAACGCCTACAGCACTAGAGCTAAGTCGTGCTAAAGAAGGAGAACTTTAATCTGCCTCTAACCCTACTAGACACGCCTGCTACAACCCCTATACTAGCTGCCGCCTGCCTTGTTAATGTACTGCTAACACTACTAGCTTCCCTAAAACCTAAGAAAAAAGTCTGCTTTGCTGCTAACTACTTT
This sequence comes from Alternaria atra, assembly GCF_907166805.1. NCBI lineage: Eukaryota > Fungi > Ascomycota > Dothideomycetes > Pleosporales > Pleosporaceae > Alternaria > Alternaria atra. The sequence continues at coordinate 431,120 of NW_025091320.1, forward strand.
GTCTGCCTGTTCCCTATTACACGCGCCCGTGCAATAGGAAGTCTAGAACTAGCAGTGCTAGAACTAGCCGCTAAACCCGCCTGTCCAATACTACTACCTAGGAGAGCTGCACTAATACTACCGCTAACTATAAAGGATCTATTTACAAAAAGATATAAGAATAATAAAGAACTAAGTTCTATACTAGAGGCCCTCTGTACTAGACAGAGTCGTTACAAGAGGATTACACTCGCTGAGTGTGTAGAGCGTAAAGGCTACCTGTATTATCGAGACCGCCTGTACGCGCCTAATAACCCTAAGCTACATGCTAAGCTACTACGGATGTACTATAAGAGCCCTGTCGCCAGCTACATAGGCTGATCCTAAACCTACGAGGCACTGTCCTAAGAATACTACTAGCCTAGAATGCTAGACTACGTTAAGCAATAGGTTTGGAACTGTTACACTTGTAGACGAATTACGACGTCACAAGAAGTAAAACAAGGAGTCCTAAAACCGTTACTAATACCTAACTAAGCCTAGCAAGATCTGTTAATAGACTTTATTACGCACCTGCCTAAGAGTAGTAGATTTAACGCTATCTTAGTTGTAGTAAACTGTTACGAGATACTACGAGCACGTGTTTAAGAGCTTACTAGAAGCGTTAATTGTGGCTACGTACGATATCTGGTGTAATACAAGACGTTGCGTAAGGAAACAGAATTAGCATGTATAGGCGGTGAGAAGTTATTAATAGGGGCCGTGCGCATAGCGCTAGGCCTAGCTAGCCAATTAGCAGAATTTAGGTGCTTAGCAGAGCACTTAGATTCTGTAGCGCGTTTAGTGTTAAGGGAACTACAGTAGTTACTGTAATAGTACCCCCCTCTTATTCTCGAGCTCCTACGAGCGTTAATTGTAATAATAAAGGTTTAGGGATATTAGGAAATCTTTCGTAGAAAGCAGCCACAGCCGCGTTATCCTTTAGGTTTAAGGCAGGTTCCTAGGTCAACTCATTGTAACCAGTCCATTTTACATAGTACTTGTGTCTCTTTCCACGCTTATTAAAGCGGAGACCTTCGACGCTATCTACAAAGTATTCTTCTTCGTTATCTACAACGACAGGTTCGGGTAGTAGTGCATTCTAGCTAGGTATGTAATCGTCTTCTTTAGCTGCTAGACGAAGGAGGGATACATAAAATATAGGGTGTATCTTTATAGATTTAGGTAGATAGAGGCGGTACGCATAGGAGGAGACCTTCTTAGTTATTCGGTAGGGTCCTAGGTTCTTCTAGTCGAGCTTCTTTAATAGTTGTTATGTTTAGATGTTACGCGTATCTAGCTATACCTCGTCGCTAGCTTCGTAAGCTAGTGTAGGTAGGCGTTTGCGGTTCGCGTATTCTTGCTGCAGGGCTTGCGCCTATGTCATTTCTTCGCGGATAAACTTAGTAATATTACGCATCTTATTAATTATTACATTTACATCCTAGGCTTGTAGGGCCTAGTAGGCGGGACGTGTCTTGTTCGTAGGCGGTTTAAAACCTATTTGGGGGTTCTGGCCGTAGCAGGCTATTATTAGAGATACTCTTGTAGATTCTAAAACAGTATTGTTAGCTTTGAATTAAGCGATAGGGAGCTACTAGACCTAGTCGTCTTGCTAGTAGTTCGTGTACGCGCGTAGGACTTGTTCTATCGCAGCGTTAGCGTTCTTAGTTTACCTGTTAGTTTTAGGATAATAGCTAGTTAAAAAGCGTAGGTTAATCTTTAGCTAGCTATATAGTTTGTTATAGAAGGCAGAGACAAACTGTCTGCCTCTATTAGAGACAATTGTGTTAGGAAGGCCGTAGTTGCACTAGACGTGGCGAAGAAATATACGCGCTACGTTAGGTGCTTCTATCTTGCTACATGGTATTAGGTAGCAGTATTTGGACAAACGGTCCACTACCACTATCACGTTCTTGTATCCTTCTGACTTAGGTAGGTCGACCACGAAGTCGACGGAGATATCTCCCTAACGTCGTTCAGGAACGGGCAATAGCTTTAATAACCCGTAGTACTTCTCTTGCAACGCTTTAGAGCAGCGGCAGGTGTAGCAGCAGGATACGTATTGTTAGACAGTCTTAAATAGCTAAGGCTAGTAGTATTCCCGTTAGATAAGTTTGAGTGTCTTTCCTTAGCCTAGGTAGCTGCTAGAGGGAGCATTATAGACTGCACGGAGGATCTTGATTTTTAGTTCGTTGTCGTTAGGAATAACAAGCTTGTTCTAGTAGTATAGACGGCCGTCGCGGTTCTTACAGTCGCTTAGGGTGACGGTCTTTAACTGTCGTCTACTGTCGTGTAGTAGTTACAGAGTTTCTTGTATAAACAGGTCCTTAGGGTAACCGTTAGGTGCTAACTAGTATCCTTCTTTAATAATTTGTTAGATAGATCTATTAGTCTCTACTAACCTAATTATAGGAGGATTCTAAAAGAGTTCTAGGCGCAGCAACGTTTGCTTGCAAGCTTCTTAGGCTTCCTCTTGTGTAAGCTAGTCTTATAAATATTAGGTTAAGGCATTAGGCTTCTCGCTATGCTTGCCTAGTTAGTACGTAATTGTAAACTAGAATTAGGAGAGGTATTTAGACTATCGAGCCTAACAGTAGCTTAGTTGCTTCGTAGTTACAAAGTACTATAGGTTCTTATAATTACTAAGTACAGCTATTAAGAAGGACGCGCCCTCTAGCTTAGGTCTCTACTGTTTAAAGCAACAGACAATAGCAAGTAGTTCCTTATTATAGATTTTGTAGTTATTTTCTATAGGGTTTATCCTCTTTAAGTAGTAGGCTATAGGGCAAAGCGTACTATTAGGTTCTGTCTAGGAGAGGACGCCTGCCGTAACGTAGTTAGAAGCGTCTGCTTCTACGATAATTAGGAGGTTAGGATCAAAGTGTTATAGTATTAGTGCAGTAGTAAAGGCGCGTTTTAAGGTATTAAAGGCCTTCTAGCAGTCGTCGTTAAAGAGAAACTTAGCGTCCTTCTTAGTTAATGCTATAAGCAGAGCAGCTAGGTAGGAGAAGCTATCTATAAACCGTTAATAGAAGTTCGCAAATCCTAGAAAGGCTCTAACGCCCTTAACGTTGTTTAGGTATTCCTAATCTACGATAGCTTAAACCTTCTTTAGGTCTATTCGTATTCTATTTACTTTAACTACGTAGCTAAGGTAAGTAACTTTAGTTTAGTAGAACTCGCACTTATCTACGTCTAGTTAGAGCCTAGCTTCCTTAAGAGCGTTTAGAACAGATCTAACGTGCTCCTTGTATTTATAAAGGGTCTCGCTATAGATTAGGATATTGTTAAGGTAAGTAGTGTAGAATATGTCTAAGAACGGGCGTAGCACGTCGTTTACGAAGTGCTAGAACGTACTTAGCGCGTTAGCTAGTCTAAAGGGCATTACAAGATATTTAAATAGCCTATATTAGGTACGGAAGGCTATTAGCTATTCGTCTCTTTTAGCAATGCAGAGTCAGTTAAAGGTAGCAATAATGTTAAGCTTTGTGTAGTACTTAGCCTTGCTTAGTTAGCTTAGGGTCTCTTAGATTAGCAGGATTAGGTAACAGTTCTTAACAGTAACTGCGTTTAAGGCACAGTAGTTAACGCAGAAGCGTAATCTACCTCTAGGTTTCTTAATAAAGATAACAGGAGAAGCGACTAGAGAGGAGCTTACTTAGATAAACCCCTTCGACAGGTAGTCTTTAAGGTACTTACGCAGTACCTTTAGCTCGTCTTAAGACATGCCGTATAACAGGCCGAACTCGTGTTGCTTGCCTTTTATTAGTTTAATCTTGTAGTCGTATAGTTATTATATAGGCAGTTTATTAGAGTTCTCTCGCAAGAAGACGTCTATTAGGTCGTAGTACTTAGGAGGGACTTTTATAAGTAGATTAGTGTGCTTCTTTACAGCTAGTGCCTTATTAATGTTAGTAATACCAATAGCACAGATTTCGTAGCCTCTTCTACGCGCTAGGCTTATAAATAGGGCTACGCCTATGCAATAGATATTAAGTTTTAGCTGTAACTTTAACGAGTTGTCCTAGTCGTTAGTTAACAGAGTGCAGTTAGAGTTAGAGTTATAGGTAAGTTCGTATATAGGTTTATTTAATTAGCGCTTTATCTTAAGTAGCTAATAATTGTGTTGTTGTCGTAGTACGTGTTTAAGTTTTAGAGTTTAGGAGTAAGTTCTATTAGAGCTGTTATTACTCTACTGTCCTTAGGGAGTAGGAGCAGAGGTACGGCTAACTCTAAAGCATCGTTTAGTGCATCTTTAGGCAGTAAAAAGCAGCTTCTTATTAGCATAGTCTAAGTTTACTTAAGGCTTATTTATCTATAGTTAGCTAAGTATTATCTCGTAGCGGCTAGTGTTAGTAACGTAGAGTTGTATAGACTCTACGTAGTTATTATATTACAGTTTTAGGGTAATAGTGTAAGATACTTCTCTACTGTTAAGTACAGTTCTAGTAAATCTAGTAGGGTAAATAACGTAAAGTAGCAGGTTTTAACGAAGGTTTAGGTTACGCGCAAGGTCTCTGTAAATGTATCTAACACTAGTAGCTCTAGTATTAACTAAGGCCTTAAGGTTGCTTCTAGTGTTACCTTGTTAGACTATGCAGGGTATTACAATACAGCGTTTCTAGGTGTTAGTTTGAGATTTAGACTAGAGTTTAGCAGAGATTTAGTGTATGCGCAGTCCTAGGGAGCGACTTATCCTTAGGACGGGGCTTTTCCCTTTCAGGACTAGTTGCGAGAGCGTTGTCCTTAAGATCTTAAGGATTAAGAGGATCTTAAAGTATTAGATCTTGTAGAGCAGGTACAGGTCTAGTTATTAGCGCTCTGCGATTAGATATGCTAAGTAGGCAGAGGGACGCTGCAGTTGCTAGATATATGACCCTTTTAGTTACATTTAAAGCAGCAGCCTTCCTTAATTCTCTTCTAGCGTTTAGCAGAGCTAGCAGGAGCGTAGTTTAACACGTCTATATCTATTATATTAGGATAGGCTGTAGGGAGACAGCGTAGGCGGTCTAGTAGGAAGCGGAGGTTGTTGTTGTACGTAGATATAAGGTTAGCGTAGTCGTTAAGGTCGCTAGGCAAGGCCTCTCTAACTATTGCACGCTGTAGTTTATAGGACAAGGAGTTTTAGAGGGAAGCGATAAGACTAATCTCATTTAATCTAGTATTAGCGGCTAGTTGTTAGAACTTAGCAAAGTAGGAAGTAAAGCTACGCTTCCCTTAACGTAATCTACTTAGTTAGCTAAGAGCTGTCAGCTCCTTGTTTAGGTCTCCGTAGGTAGCTTTAAGGAAGGTATCGAGCTAGTCTACATTATAGATATCCTTGTCTATAAGCGGGTCGATAAGGGCTACTACGTCCTTCTCTAGTCGAGAGTGAGCGTATAGCAAGCGGAATCTTTCGTTTAGGTATTAGTCAGCATTGCCCTCAAGCTTATACCTTAGCTTGCAGACAAAGGCAGGAAGGTCCTTTCGTTAACTATTAAAAAGAGGAGGGTTAGGCAGACGATTAGTTTAGGGCAGGTCCTTCTAGTTCACGGTAGGCGGCGTCGCAGGCTTCGAGCCAATTCCAGATAGCTCCTCTAAACGAACTTATTCACCTTTAGTGTTAGTACAGGTAATAGCTAGGGTAGTAGCGGGAGCAGACCTAGTCTTAATAGTCTCTAGCTCTTAACAGAGCTCTAGTATTTGCTAAGCGTGTTAATTCTCTTACTTAGCTAGATTAGCGAGCAGTGCTTCGTTACTAGCTTTTAACGCAGCCAAGTCTACTTTTAGTAAAGCAGAGTCCGCTTAAATTGCGTTTAACTAATTTAGGATTAGTTACAAAGCGTCAGATTGTTTAGAGGTAGTTATAGTAAGTTTAACGCAACGTAATGTTACGAGATGCTACGCGCACGTGTTTTAAGAGCTTGCTAGAAGCGTTAATTGTGGCTACGTACGATATCTAGTGTAATACAAGACGTTGCGTAAGGAAACAGAATCAGCATGTACAGGCGGTAAGAAGTTATCGATGGGGGCCGTGCGCATGGCGCTAGGCCCGGCCGGCCAATCAGCAGAATCCTAGTGCTTGGCGGAGCACTCGGATTCTGTAGCGCGTTCAGTGTCAAGGGAACCACGGTGGTTACCGTGACACCGCTTTTTGTTAAGAGACTTAGGCTTTAGCTCGTTACTTTACATTTTAAACTAATAGCTTTGCACCGTAGAATAATACTATATAATCTACAAGCGAACCTTGCAAGCCTTGGATTTAGTGACTGTCTTATCAGTCTCGCTAGTTGCGGTAAGAGTAACAGTGGCTTCTTTCGAGCAGCCGCTTTCGCAACCGACAGCGAGACTAACCGTCTTTTGCTTGCCAGCACTTGCGTATGCGAGCGCATTGGGCACAGCGACCTTCCAACCTTCACCCTCAATAGTCGCACTCAAACGGTATATATCGGACCCAAGATACTCAGATAAGTCTTGTGGATGAGGGTTTGTGGCGAGGACTGCGGCTTTACCGGTGTTCTTTAGCTCGAATGTGCAGTATGAACCGTCGGCAGGCTTTGCCGAATTTTTGTTACTTGTCACCTTACCGGAGCCAAGCTCAATACCATATTGAGCGGATGTAGTCTGGTTTGTCGCTGTCGAAGCAACTCCTACAGTGTAGTGCAATACTCCAGTATTGTCTTTGACCTTTTCAAGAATATACAGATGCAGGTTGTTCGCCTCATCAATGTACTCGTACTCTGAGCCGGAATTTGTTCCCGCATGGAACAACGCATCAACTAGTTGCCTGTAATCACCGATTGTCCAGTACCTTGCGGTTCCATTCGGGAGATAGAAGTCGATCTGACGTGCGTCCTGTGGGTTTGCATCAATCGTCCATTGGAAAGGTTGTACACGATCGCTGTTCTTCGTCTTGCTGATCATGACGCCGGAGTCGGGGCAGAAGGAGTCAGCACCAAGGCGCTGAACCACTTCCAAGTTGTAGTTGTTGTAGCCACGTCCGTCACACAAAGCGTCAAGAGACGCATTGCATGGCGGCGCGAGATCACCAGCAGCGCCCAAGGAGATATTGAACCCCATCAAGCTGTTCACTGGGTCAACAGAGCGAGCCTTTATCTGCGCGACAACCGGGCCGGAAGTGGCGAGACCAGAGCTGGAGATTTGCAGGATTGGGGTAGTGTCGATGAGCCCAATCTGATGCTTATCACGCATAGTATGTAGCGATCCCATAGACGCTCCTTGCACGGGTGGTATCTGCCAACGAGTATGCGGCCCTCCGGGTCCATTAAAACTGCCTCGAGAGAGCATGCTCCAGGGACCAGTGTATGACCTTCGGGGAGGGTTGCTGAACGGGTTGTTGTAATTGTCGCCAATACCAAGCAAGTGCGACAACTCGTGAGCAAACGTAGCCATCCCACTCGATTCACCTTGCGTGGAGGAACCGCCACCGGCGTTTGGCCAGATGGTGGAAGCTGCCGCCCATGATGACCAGTCGACGTAGCGCGTACTAGCCCAGTTCGGTAGTGACGAGTTGTCTGGTGGCCCGAACTCTTCTGGGACATCTTCCTTGGAGAGGAATTTCATCTCACCGAATTCCTGCCATGTCGACGACTCGTCCTGGCCGGCGGAGAGAATGAAGGCCAACTCGTATGCGTTTGCTGTCTCGTTTCCAACGTCCGCACGCCATGCTCCAAGAGCATCAGTTCTGAGATCTACCGAGCATGGCGGTCCTTCTGGACAGGCACCTTCGTTAAACCCGCCTTCTTCATCATCAACTCCATACTGATAGCTTCTCGCGGGCATGCGGTATGGGCCGAAAACAGTCAGATCGACACCATATTTTCCGAAAGAGTCGCCCATCCAGTATTCGTGGAGCGTGTGACCTTCGTTGAGCTCGCTGGGTACGTTGAGAAGATCGTGGTAGAACTTTGGCACGTCTTCACGTTTTAGGCCAGCAGCAAGAGGCTGCGGGTTACCGAATATATCCGACTGAGCCGGTAGGGTGACGACAAAGGGAGAGTCTGGGTAGTCTATGGCCACCATGGCGATATTGAAGTTTCGGTCTCTGCCTTTGCGTGCCGGATCGGCCCAATTCGTCGTTGGCGGTGCCTTGTAATCTGCTCAAAACTTAGTATACCATGGGTGTTGTGCGCCTTCCACTCCAGCATACCATTCCAAGTCATGTTGTCAGGGTTGACCCAGTTTTGAGGATCAATCGGTGTGAAGGGGTCCAACGGCTGGCTCTGGCGAGGGACCACAGCGGCAGATGCGAAGTCAAGCATTATACCGACTACAACAGCCATCGAGGCCCGAGGACAGCTTTGAACTACCATAGTTCCTCGCAAAGTCCTGTAGAGTCAGCTGGGCGATGAGGAAATAGGATGCTCGAAGACGAGAAGCGGAGGGGATCCAGAGCATGCTATCAAGTACTCGGAACTGCATCATCAATAATGGATTGCCTACCCATGATGTCGGCTACGTAGGGCAAGACAGATACCCAAGTAGATTACATATCCGGCTGCCTATTACAGCTAGGTTGGCCTTTTCCCGCTTTCTTGGCAATCAAACACCTGCTGTTTTTAGTGTGAGGGGTCTGCATTGTTGATAACGGCTTCGCTTGGTCCTGCAGGTTCGTCGATCCGACAGATGGTCGCGTCCAAGGAGTCGATAGCTTATGCCGTGCAAGGCTTGGTTGTACAAGGCTTAGTTATGCAGTAGCATCCTAATGAATTCTGCGAAGCTTGTCCGCACTGTGGCGCACCCAGGGCGCAACGTTATTAGCCATAACTGACAAGCAATATGAGGCGGCGATGACTTGGATGGATGATGATGGACCGCATCGCAAGAAAGCTGCAGGTAGCATGATGCTGGGGAGATGGTACGATAATATCGGTACACCCAAGGGGTTCACGATTTGTGTTCAAGCGCGACGTCATTACGCACTGTTTGTTAACCGAGGTAGCTCCAAGGCAAACGCGCTCGTCTTTCCTGTCTTCGACCCAGTTGCGCGCGACTCCGATACTCACCAAACCGTTGTACATTTCATAATACTGGAGAAGCGGCAAACATCCCTATTCTAATTGCATTTTGTTTGTGATCAGCTAGTCCAGAGAGGAGAAATGCTGGGAGCCAGCCTGGGGGCGAATCGACCATGTGCAAGCGGGGCAGTCTTGACCGAAGCGTATTGTCGTCAGCAGCGCGCATCTGCACGGCTACTCTCAAAGCTCTTCAATGCCCCTCTAGCCCTACTGATTAGCCATGCAATTATCTTATTTGGCGTGCTAAGAATACCGAGCCATTACTGTCGCGCGGAACAGCATGAAGTGTTGAGCGTTCTAGCGCTCACCCCCAGGTCAGGCGAAAAGAAGCAATCTAACCACTTCTAGCCAACGCAACGGCCAAGACGCGACACACTACCTTCCTTCCCACTTGTGGTAATCAATCTACAGGCGTCCAGCTCAGCCGCAGTAAGACTTGTAAAAATCTTGTTACACTGGGCAATGCCCTCGAAACCGACATGGTCGAAGTGCGGCAGCGTAGTAGATGGATACTCAGCCGTCCCATTCGTTTTTCCGTGCAGGTTGGTTGCCTAGAAACTCCACTGCCGGACTGGATCGAAGGCGGACACAACTTAGGGCGTCTGCGAGCTTATCACCATAATTGGATTCGCGTTTGTGATGACAAGCTTTTGTGTTGCAGCTTTTTAGGAGATTAATATTGTAGATGTTTGTGCGGAGTGCTTATATATATGATCAAGAGTCGCTCGCTCCCAGCATCGTATTTTACCACAGTCTTTCTCCAAGCGTATCCCCAGAATCTAGTTGTTTCGCGGCGTTATCTCAGAACGCATGAGAGAACTATAAGGATGTCCCCTCATAAAACCAAAGCAGCAATTACAGTCCTGTGTCTGATCTGCAGTTTCTGTATAGCTGCAACACAGAATAAGAGCTTGATTTACAACTTCTCAGAAGTCAGTATGACCCTCACATGGAGATCAGGATCTGTAATGACCTATTTGCGTAGTTGACAGCTAGTGCTGAACTTGCCTGGACAGTGTGTTACGACAACTTGTAAGCAATTTCTACATGGTATCCAAACGCAAAATGCTAAACTCTACAACACCTGCGCACTTCTCCAAGTCCCACTCGACTACGCCGAGCCCTCCATTGGCACCCTAAATATAGCAATCATCAAGAAGCCCGGCCCAACTCCTGATGCAGAAGAAGTCCTCGTCAACCCTGGAGGACCCGGTGGCTCCTCTGTCGCTATGGTACTTTCAGATCATGCCGCCATTGAGGCCAAGATCGGCACTGAATATTCCCTGGTTGGTATCGATCCTCGTGGTGTCAACAACAGCGAGCCAACAAGCGATTGCTTCGTTGGTTACCCTTTTCAAACACGCAATGCGTTCCTCTCAGATGCAATTGGTCTTGCGGATGTTACATCAGAAACGAGTTTGAAGAAACAGCATCAGTCCGCATTAGCGTATGGGAAGTGGTGCACGGGTATGTACTCCGTAAATGGTACTGCAAACTATGCCAATACGGTGGCTACCGCTCAAGACATGCTTCACTACATTGAACTTCGTGCACATGATCGTGGCGAATCATCGGAGGAAGCGAAATTGCGGTACTACGGCATCAGCTACGGGTCGATCCTTGGCTCAACCTTTGCAGCCCTCTATCCTGACCGAGTCGGACGTATGATCATCGATGGCGTCCTTGACATGGAAGATTACTATGATGGTGGCTGGGAGGCTGCCATTGATGACAGCGATAAAGCGGCAAGCTACTTCTTCAAGCACTGCTTTGAAGCCGGCCCAGCGCTATGCATGTTCCACCAGAATGCTACATCTTGGCAGGAACTTGAGCAACGCTATCAGGCCCTCCTGACTGACCTCATGGCTTCACCTGTTGGTCTCGGCGACGCAACTTCGAACACTTCGATCATTCTCGCAAAAACTCAGGGCATACTACTTTCGCCTTACGTGCTCATCTGGACCGATATCATCAGCCAGATGTTCGCATCCACGTACCTGATCAGCCCGCTCCACGTTTACGTCATGGATCTCATCCTCGTTGCGCTACAAACACAGGATGTGGAGTTGCTCTCTGTGATCTCGGAGAAAAGTCAGTTCAGTACCTTCCGACCCTTATACGACGACCGCATGGCACGAACTCTGATCTCCTGTGTGGATACCAATGGCCGTTCGAGCAGATTTGCGGACTTTCAGACCTACAAGAAATTTGTTAACTACATGTACAAAGAAAGCCGATCTGGTGGTTTAAGTGTGGCCGCCATCAGCGGACCGATATGCAGCAAGCTGAATGTGCGTCCACCTACTAGTCAGACGTTCGACGGCATCCCTCGGGTCCGCAACACGAGCTCTCCTATACTCTTCATAAGCTCTATTGCCGATCCAATCACCCCTCTTTCGTCGGCGAAGAAGATGCGTGGGTTGTTCCCTGGCTCAGGGCTTTTGGTCTTTAATAACAGCGGTGTGAGTCCTTCCTTGATAACATCTTAACATCATCTTCCCGTTGTACCTACGACTGCGACTAGTCAATACTGACGAGAATACCGCAGCATACCGCGCATTTCCAAAACGTAACATGTGTTTCAGGATACGAGATGCAATATATGCGCAACGCTACTTTACCTCCTCCAAACACAATATGCGAGGTCGATGAACCAAACCCTTGGATTCTACTGGGCGACCTACCCAATAACACGCAAGCATCGCTGGTGTAGAAGGAGTTGTGACGGCGTTATTCACTTTTAGCGGGACTTTATTCACCTTGTGGAGTGATATATGTTACCGATTTATATGAGATACTACTACATTCTTGATAACTCTGTGAATCGATGTTGTTGGTTCCTATAGTGAACTAGTGATGTACAGAGTAAAGGTAACACTAGAGCGGAACGGCTACAGTAGGCGGGGTACTGGCGGCAACGGGCGAGGTCCAAGCTCCATCCCACGCGCTCTTGCTCTCCAGGTACCCATCCATAGCCCTCCCTCGATGTTACTTAGACCCGCAACCCGAGCACTACGACCGCCCATGACGAGCGCATACTATCTCGCAAGACCCTTGGCATCTTCATCCCGCAGCCCCTCACCGAAAATGGCCGACACTCTTTCTCTCGACGAGATCCCGACCCTCACATTGCTCTACAAGTTGAAGAAGATTGTAGCCAGCGGCGATGCAGTCCAGTCTCCATACAAAGCCTCCACTGCCCTGAACGACAAGATCAGTGTCATACGGCAAGACATCACGACCCTGGCCATCGACGCCATCGTCAACGCCGCGAATACTTCCTTGCTAGGCGGCGGAGGCGTTGACGGCGCGATCCATCGCGCAGCTGGGCCCGACTTACTACACGAGTGCGAAACGCTGAACGGCTGCGAGACGGGCAGCGCCAAGATCACAGACGGCTACGAGTTGCCTAGCAACAAGGTCATCCACGCTGTTGGTCCGATATACTGGAAAGAGGGCGCAAAGCGCGCAGCAGAGCTCTTGTCAGGCTGCTACCGCACCAGCTTGGAGTTGGCAGTCACGAATGGTTGCAAGAGCATCGCCTTCTCAGCTCTGAGCACTGGCGTATACGGCTATCCAAGCGGTGAAGCTAGTATTGTCGCGCTCGAGACAGTCCGCAAATTTCTCGAGGAAGAGGGCAAGGCAGATAAGCTCGATCGCGTCATCTTCTGCAACTTCCTCCAGAAGGACGAGGATGCTTACTTCAAGAATATCCCGTGAGTCCCAGCTGCCGTCGACTTCATTCCGTAGACTGACCTGTACCCAGTGACTTCTTCCCACCTGTCGTCTCCGATTCCAAGGCTCAAGAAGAACAGTCTACCGAACCCTCTGAACTCGCATCGCAGCTTCCCGACGCACCAACAGCCGACCCAAAAGACGCCGACGATGCCCAGCAGCCGTCCCCGAAGAAGCAGAAGACTGCCAATATCGACGATGACTTCGTGGTCGTGGAGAAAGAGGACATCCAGGAGGACATCCAGCAGGACAAGCCTAAGCCTGAGCTTTGAGGCTATTACGCATAGCTTGGCTGTAGGACGATGGAGGCATCTGGATGTCATCTTCAACTCAGATTGAGAGATATTGCGATTTGGACATAAAAGGCGTTTGATGATTGGGCGTGGGAGGTTTATACCCTGGGTACGGATGCCGAATGGAGTTTATGGTTGATCTGGACAACTGCAAGGGCGTCTCAGACGTATCATCAGTCTGTGAATCGCCTCGCGCCTGATTCTCCGTTCTAATTACCGCCTAGAATGGTCGTTGTTTCCCCAGTTTCCACCTAGGCTTCCATCAGCATGCTCACTTTCCGCCTAGCCGCGTTCCTATGCATTTCTGCCTAGGCATGTGTTGAATGTTCCGAGGATAGTTGAGGCTCGCCTACACTGGTAAGCACAAGATATGGAAGAGTACAGCAATCGCTCTTTGTGCGAACACGCGCATATAATCTTCTGTTGCTATCTGGGCGCATATATCCTTCTATTGCTATCTGGTAGTGTCACAACCACTTTCAATAACAAGCGACCTTCGACTTGCAATCAACGAGTCCCTGTCGCGACATCAACCATGTCAACGCTCAAGCTGCTTGATATCAATCATCCGTACGAGATAGGTCGATACCTACTACATCAAAGCGTTATAGAGACATCATATTGGTATTACGAAGTATAGATACTCACAGGACTGATAAATGCCTCCAAGATTTTCATTGAACGCTTTCTAGACTACAGCGTGGTGAATAAGCTTACTAAAAGGCATTCAGTACCCTCGCTCTATGCGGTGATCGCATCAATGTATCGTTACGTCAAGCCTGTATTTCATAGTTCACACTGCATTCCCGAAAATTTCAAGAGCTCTCGAAACCAAGGTACATATATCGATTGTCTTATGGTACATGGAGTTGATAATAGAAAAGCGAATGATGCAGGACAGATGACACGATCGCTTCCACCTCACACTTACTCAAGATTCGCGATACCCGGTTCCACGTGTCCACGTCGTATACTGTTGCGTCTCGCCGAGCGGCCAATGCGTTTCCTGGGGAGGAATTTTGTTCTGGTACACTGATAATAGACGGCGTGGGCCAGAGGTCAGACCATTGAGTGGATCAGGCAGACGCCGTGTGTTAGCGAGATCCTGGCTTTGGATTGATATAGTGTGAAAGCCGATGCTGGGTTCTGTGATAGAACCTGTAGCCGGACTAGGAGGAGTGTCAGGAGCTGGAACCGGAGGGCTACGGTGGGGAACTGCGTTCGCTTCGACATCTGATGCATTGTGCGAAGGTGGGACAGGAGTGCGTTTGTGGAGGTACTTTCGAAACATGGTAAAGAGGTACCAGATTAGACCTAAGCCAATAATCCCAGCCAAGACGCAAAGACCGGTTATCCAGCCTGTCTTAGTAGCACTAGCATTAGGGCGATGCGTCTCTGTCCATGAGGAGGTTGATGTGGGTGCATGGGTAGAAACCTCAGTGTAAGCGTATGACACAGAAGAAGTCCACACTGGCTCCGTCGATGCAGGTACGACAGGAGGGTCTGACCATGCTGGTTGTGTTCACACCGGTTCACTCCACGCCGGTGCAGATGGCGACCATTCCCGCTGACGAGCCTGAAGGTTAGCAGTAATCGTAGAAATCGGTGTCGGAACCACAACTGTCGGTTTTGCCATTGCTGTAACCTTTGTTGGCTCCGAGGTGGACGGATAAGGGTGCACTGGAGCTGCAGAAACGGTCAAAACGTTCAATAGAGCAAAAGTAAGAAGTTGGTGAAACATCTCTAGGTCGGATGCGGGAGCAGCAAGGTTCAAAGTTGCAAACACTAGACTGGAAGCGATTGTGACTGTTCGTACCAGCGAATTGTGAGAATGCCAATCTCTCTTGTTTGTGATCTTTTGTGATCGTTGCTGTACACAGCGTGGGAATGACACCATGTACTTCCAGCTATGGATGATCCACTTTATACCTGGTACTTTAGATATCGTTCTCGTGCTGTGACATTGTTGTAGGTACATGGAGTGTATCGTGAATAGATGTTCTTTGACTTCGTCAAACAGCGACGATGAACTTCAGATGGTGGCGAATATGCTTCGTCATATACACACAATGTGCCTTGATCCGACGGGCCACAGCACCATCTTAAGTACCCCTAATTACATGTTTCGAACGTACTTGACTGGTCCAACATATGTATGTCGACCGCGAAGAACATAGTAAAAGACAGCAAACATGACGACGATACCGTAGCCTAAGACGGCCCAGTTCATATCTGTTACCGTTGGTCGGGGTCCAACAGGAAAAAAACAGAATATCCAAGCAAACAGCAGAAAGAGTACTGCAATCATGTTGATCGGCAATCCCAGCTTTCCCAGGTCGAACTTGGACGGTAGAAGAGGTTCGCCTCGTATCCGCTTCAACGCAACGCACGAAATTGTGATCAAGTAAGATGTCAGCATGGAAGCGACACCAAGGGAGATGACCTGCATAAAGGCGACAGTGGAGCCAAGGTTGATACATGAGAGGATCACGATGAAAGCCAGAGTTATGTAGGCCGAGTTGACCGGTACTTCCCGCTTGGGTGAAACCTAAAGACGGTTAGCGTCAGGTCCTCACGAGTAGGTGGTGGGTGCTGTGGTCCACAAACCTTGCTGAAAACATGCCCAAACGGGATGCCATTATCACGGGCGAAAGCGAATACCTGACGTGAACTTGTTGCAACGACTGCAACGCAGGCGAAGATAGCGATGACCAACATCAAGACCGTAAGCGCGGTCGCGCCTCCAACTGACTTGGTCGTATCCACGAACACCTGAATGAAAGGCGTACCAAGCGGTGTCGTGAGTACAGAGACTGTATCGGTCACACAGAAGCAGAAGGTGATGGCCATGATCCATCCGAGAAGCCCATTACCCAGCCATGTCCACATCATAGCGCGCGGAATGACATGAGCAGCGTCGCGTACTTCTTCTGCCATGTGTGCACCGGCTTCAACGCCGACGAATGTACTGGTAGCGCTTGTAAGGCCAAGAATGACCGCAAGCTGAAGATTACCCCACATCATATTGTCCTGGAAGAGCGTGAAGACGTCGCTGGACGAGTGACTCCTATCACTCATGACCCACAATGGTATCACAACCGCGAAGAACCCAGCAACGTGGAGTATGACAACGCCACCCTCTACCAATGGTAGGTGTCGAGAGAGGAATGTGTTGAAGATCAAGCATACCGCCAGGACAGCCCATATCAGAAGTGTGCCGTGCCAGGCCTTTGGTATATATGACGGATTGTTCAAGATAATAAGGCCTTGTATCTGCTTGCCGGACAGATAAGACACGGTCGCTGCGCCGGTCTGCCAACCTAGAACACCGAGCCAGCCGACCAAATAGCTGAGGAATCTCTGGCAGCTTGGTGGCGCGAATTCGGAAACCCAGTGGTACTGGCCGCCAGCCGTGGGCGCCCTACAAAGGGTGAGCAAGTATTTTTGACGACCGATTTGACTATGCTCACATAGATGCCATCTCAGCTAGAGAAGCGACCACAAAACCGAACCCGACCATGACGATGAAATATCCCCAAATAAGGCCGGCAGTTCCACCGTTAGCCAGCGCGAAGACAGACGTAGCCAGGATAGTCTCCCATGTCGACAGGAGGACTATGCAGAATCCCAAAATGGTGATAGAACGAAAATTTCGTCGCGTTTCCTGCGTTTTTCCCATACGATGCATGTCGTGCGCATCTGCTGTGGTCGCATGTTTCTCAGCCATGTCGTCCTGCTTCCGATCGTTGAATACACCTTGTTCTTCTCTGGTATGCACTCCTGCGGATTTATGAGAAGCCATCACAATGAGCGGTGCACGTCGCAACACTGAACTCAGAATGTATGAGTAGGAAAAGGCGGAGGGTCTCCATCTTCCGGATCAGCATCAACTTATGCTCATGAGGTTATGCGCTCGTTGTCTAGCCGATTTACGCCCTACATATGGATATGGCAACTCGGTGAACTCACAGCAAAGTGCCTCTCAGGTAAAAGTGGCTTTGCACATCGATACTGCAGTGTAATTAACCAGCATTAACCCGACGTACGTCATTGGTGGACATTTGGATGTGCAGTAAGCAGCGATAACTGTTGTGGCATAACGCATATCAGACTGCCGAAAGCATGCAGGCCAGGCAGGTTATACCGACAGGAAGGTAATGTGATATCCTATGATGCAGGCCATCTATCTTCGAAGATGTGACTGGTGACTTTTGCAGGCAACATGTTGTAATGAGGCCACTTGCATACGTCGTATATGCTTGAAGGTCTAGATGCTTATTTTGGAAATCGTTAGTTCAATGACTCAAAAAGGTGGGATGTTCCGAAAGTCAACGTGATCAGTAGTGGAGACGACATGATGTGCAAAGTCGTGACTTTGAGCTTTGCAGAGAGGGGGTGAAATGATTAAAAAGTGCTGAAGCATGGGGCTCCTTGCCTTGACCGAAGCAAGTTAGTACGAGACCCCTTCTTGGCATCTTCGGGCTCTTCGGGCTCTTCGGGCTCTTCGGTATCCTCGTTCGCGTCGCGTTTGACAGTAACGTGGAAACCTTCTCACTTCGCAACAGACTTACGACGAATTGAATGCCTTCTTCCGAATCAAGATATCATGCTCGACCAGCCCCACTCGCATGCTTAGAGTGCCGTCGTTCCCATCTTAAGTGCGATGGAGGCACACCCATCTGCGGACGATGCCAAACTCGTGGTTTTGCGTGTACCTACAAGCGCTCTGGACGAGGTCGCCGACGTGGCATAACGCGCCCGGATACTGAAGACCAGCTGACATTGCCTCAGGCTCTGCCTGCTTCTTCTGATCCAGTCGCGCAACCCGCCGTCGCTCAAACGCTAGCATGCACTCCATCTGCAGCGCAGTGGTTTCCACTTAACGATGCAATCGCTTCACCCGATCCGGGCCTACTGCAGCGTAGACTGTCTACCAGTCCGCCAGGCCGGCATGTCTCGTGGGTTGACGATGAACAACTGGTCAACCTTTACTATCTCAACTTTCACCCAAGTCACCCCATTCTCCTTCCGAGGGATATGTACTGGCAACAAGGATATCCCGTTTATTTGAAAGCGGTAGTCCAATTCATCGGTGGTCGTTTTTCACACACAGCATCGCCAGATAACTTGCGCGAGAGCGTGGCACGAGAACTCGATCATAGCAACGAAGACACATTGGAGATGGTGCAAGCAAGACTTCTCTACGCAATCACCATGTTTGCGGACAATTCTTCAGACCAAGGGCAAAGAATCCTTGATACCACGATCGAACTGGCCCTACGGCTTGGCCTGCACGAGCGGGACTTTGCTACTACGCATGCTGGCGATCTGACTGTGCTAGAAGAAAGTATGCGGAGGACCTGGTACGAACTGTATGTGATCGATGGCTGCATCGCCGCATTGCAGCGAAAATCGACATTCAAAACCAATACGGTCAATGCCGACGTGCTTTTGCCATGCGACGACTTCACTTACGAAGCCGGCATGTGCTTTATGCCAGCAACGATGGCTGACTTCCACGGAAACGTCTTCGCGGAAGAAGAGAAGATATTCTCTTCCTTCTGCTATCGCATCGAAGCTGTTCGCCTTCTTGGCCGAGTATTGACTATCACTGGAAAGCATGGTGTGGACAGGGACTTGGTACAAGCTGTTGATAACGCGCTTGCTGCATTCCTGTATCATTTGCCACGCTCCAAAAGCGAAGCAGAGATATCGAATACGTTCGGTGATCTGGACGAGCTCATGCTTCAAGCGCACACTATCATCCAATGGAGTACGATCCTCCTGCATTATCCCCGAGGCGATCTGATCTCCCCTGATCTGTTGACGCATGACGTACTTGGGGCCAACTGTACCAAGCTTCTCTGCCCATGCAATCGTCAACATATACACTCCGTCAAAGCCATCGAAGCGTCCAAAATCATATCCATGTTAGCCGCGCTACGTTCTACGACCCAGAAACATACTCCTCTATTCGTATACCCGCTAGCCCTCGCTGCTGTGGTCCAGCTTTCTATAGGAGCGATGCACGACAAAAGTTCTCGACGTTGCCTGGACCAGCACGCGGATCGAGTCAAGTTGCTTTTAGGCGTACTCAAGTCCATGAGCCGACAATGGTCGGCTGCTGGGACTGTATTACGTACGTTAAAGAGAGTCGCATCTGCAGTATTTCGTACTTCTTGTGTTGCATCCCCTAGCAGTGCAGTAGTCCCTCTCGCCACATCGATAAATAATGACACTTTCCCCGACTTCGATTTGCAGGATCTCTATGGACTTGTAGGCCTTGACAACTCTACATTAGGTATATAAAAGGGTCGTGATAGCACCAAAGCTTTGCTTGCCTATCTTGCCAAGAGCGTGAGAACATAACGGTCGCTTCATCTATGCAATATTTAGGCAAAGAAGGGATATTATACATCTTTTCTGAGACTATCGTCTATCTTCTCGTTGATTTGATAGACCCCAGGGTACTCATGACAAGCTCACCCAGCCTACCACGCCTGGCGAGTCATCTTGATCGGAAGATGCATCAATCGCTGGCCACCTAATGTCGGTTGCGGGAGTCTTCCAGCGCGAATATTGATCTGCAAAGAGGGATGCAATAATTTCGGCGCCGCCAAGCTCGCATCGCGTTCTTTTCGTAACGTCAAGAAATCGGCCTCCTTTACATCATTGGCAAGATGTTTGTTCTTCTCTTTGTGATCCCTCACAGTCATCCAAGGCACAGCCTCACACCGCTGGGGACAAGCCGGGTAGTCATGGCCGGTCCAAATTCTCATGTCCTCGGGTAGTTTCAGTAACTTTTGCGCTGAAGTATATAGATTCTTCGCACTGCCGCCTGGGAAGTCACATCTTGCCGTGCCGATATCAGCATGGAATATGGAGTCACCGCAAAATACGTTGCCTGTCGCAGAGTCAGTTTTGCTGGTCACTATGGCCTTCTGATGAATACTTACCACCAACCTGGTATCCAATGTGATCTGGAGTATGTCCAGGAAGATGCATAACCTGTACTGTCAAACGTCCAATCTCAAACGTCTCGTCGTCTTCGAAAAGATGATCAAACGCGCTTTCGTACTCGACAGTCGCAATTCCATACCTAGTTGCAAATCGGTCCTGAACCTCTCGAATCCGTTTTCCGATACAAATGGGCGGCTTGAATCCCTGCTGCGAGTACAAGCATTGTTGGAGGTAAGAAGCTGCCGTCAGGTGATCGGCATGCGCATGCGTTTCCAGTATCCTCTCGACATGGTAGCCACTCTCGGATATCGTCGCGAGCAAAGAGTCGGCTGTATGCGTATTGATCATCTGGGTGTTGGCGTCATAGTCGAGCACTGGATCGATGATAACGGCTTTCTTGGTGGAAGGGTGTGCCACCACGTATTGCCATGTCCCTGTTTTCTCTTCGAACAAGCTGTGCACTACAGGTTCCTCGCCCATAGTGGCTTGGGTACTGTACGACAACCGATTTCCCGCTCTTACTCGGGCTTGTATGATAGAATTGATGGGTTTGGCGAGGCTAGTGCTTGCTCGGCTAGAGTAGGTCAAGGACTTTGTCGAATAAGCTGATGTACTTGATCGCAGGTCGGGTTTCGTATGGACTCGTCGATCTGGAAGTCGGTGTTGTTTTTTTCCAATCTGTATTTTCGAAACGTGGTGGGAAGGATTTGACAGTTCCCAGGTTGCTTGTGTGCTCGTAAACGATCTCAAACTTTTCATCTCGTGGCTTCAGATGACTGGTGCTCTTCATGTGTTGAAAAAAGCACGACAGTTGCCTCGGTTCGCGTCATCTTATGAATGGCGTCAATTTTATTGAGCACATTATGGTACCGTCTTTGAGCCAGGGTTCGGCGTTTACCCCACAAAACGAAACGCCGAGGACACTTGTGAGTCGCCGACATTACAATGTCCTGGGACAAGATACGTTTACTTTGCCAACAAAATAGGTCGAAGGTAACTAACTCTTGCTTTGTCCCTTTCCTTCGCAAGTAGCATTTTGGCGACAAGTTTTGAGTCCTGGAGACGAGACGATTCACTTTCATTGTCGCTTTGCAGGTCATCACCAGAGCGCCCGTTGACGATCCCCCAGCATCACAGAAGCAGCAAATCGTACTTGCGAAATGCCTTCGTTGCCCAAGCACCTTGCACCGTCTTCCGTCCGAATCACACTCACCACGAGGCAGCGGCCAGCCGTTAGAAGCTTAGCTACTTTATCGCCCGCCACCATCGCGTCGAGGAATCACAAAGTTGTCGTCATTGGAAATGGCTCAGCTGGTGTCGCGGTCAGCCATCAACTCTTACAGAAGGGGCAGTTTACCCAGGACGACATTGCGGTCATCGATCCGGGAACATGGCATCATTACCAACCGGGTTGGACGTTGGTGGGTGGGGGCTTGAATAGCAAACAGAACTTCAGAAGACCAATGAGCGAACTTGTCGAGCCCAGGATCAGGTTCTACAATCACCATGTCGGGGCTATCCACCCGCAAGACAACTACTTGTCGCTAAAAGATGGAGACAGGATCCACTATGATCAACTCGTCATCGCACCAGGCATCAAAGTTGATTATGGTAGCGTAAAAGGCCTTTGTGAGGCTATGAACAATCCAGACAGCCTTGTAGCGTCTATATATAGCTACGAACACTGCGACAAAGTCTTCCGAGATATCCAGCGCTTCAGAAAAGGCTCGGCCATCTTCACGCAGCCTTCCGGGTTAGTGAAATGTGCGGGCGCACCCCAAAAGATCATGTGGCTCGCCTTGGATCACTGGAGGCGGGCAGGCTTGTTCAGCGATAACTCACAGCAGTCCGCGATCAAGACGACTTTCGCTACGGGACTTCCCACCATGTTCGGCGTACCGAAGTATAGCGCCAAACTGAACGAATTGCGAAAAGAGAGAGGAGTTGTAGGACTCTTTGAACATAATCTTGTCTCTATCGATGGAAACACTGCCACTTTCGACCGACCGAACAGTGAACAGCTAGTGAAGCAACATTTCGACTTTCTCCATGTTGCGCCCAGGAACATCTCGCACTCATTCATCAAAGAGAGCGGCCTTGGCAATGAAGCGGGCTTTGTAGATGTTGACCAGCATTCACTTCAGC
The DNA here is from genome assembly GCF_907166805.1 of Alternaria atra. Taxonomy (NCBI): domain Eukaryota; kingdom Fungi; phylum Ascomycota; class Dothideomycetes; order Pleosporales; family Pleosporaceae; genus Alternaria; species Alternaria atra. The sequence goes on from NW_025091320.1 coordinate 453,291, forward strand.
ACAAGACATTCAAAAACATATGGTCACTTGGTGATGCGGCGAGTCTGCCAACATCGAAGACTGTGGCTGCGATCACATCTCAGGCGCCCGTTGTCACGCAGAACCTCTTGCTCGGGCTGCAAGGGAAAGAACCGCAGTCTGAATACGACGGCTACACATCATGTCCGCTTTTGACGGGCGACAAGAAGGTGCTTCTTGCGGAGTTCAAGTACGGTGCTGTGCCGAAGGAGACGTTTAACAATTGGTTCGGAATTGACCAAGCGGTTCCTCGACGTGCGTTCTATCACTTGAAGAAGGATTTCTTTCCTTGGGTCTACGATAGATATCACGTGAAGGGCGAATGGGGTGGGCCAAAGGGCTGGATCAGGTAGCTTTTGATTACTGTTGAGGTATCCTACTTGTCGAGCTTTCAGCAGATCATCCCGTTCCACTGAAACATCAGAAGATTTGATTGCATCATGAAAGCAGAAGAATCAATGCTTCTGTTTGTACAAGGCGGTCCGGTTTCTACTGGGGCAGCCGTGATGGTCGCCGATAGTCCGCTTGGAGTCTGACACCCCGAGTGAAGCAATATCAGGATTTAAGCAAGACATATGTTACATGTTGTAACATATGTTTAATCATTGAACACATTTGACCATAGTTTATTGAAAGATTTTCAAAGCTCATAATGCATCATTATTTACCCAGCACAACGCATCCCTCGACCAACACTGCCGAATATCTTCTCTTGTCGAAGCCACGGCGATGTTGCTGCAAAAGCGTACTTCAAGCGGGAACCGGAGCTCACCAAATTTTTATGCGAATTCGAACTGCTTCTATTAGTAGTAACCATCGGAATCCAGGATGCCATCCGGTTCTCGACTTGGGTTGCTTCACCTCGAACCAAACCGGCAATACCGTACTCTTTGCTGTTGGAGTTTTATTAGAAGAAAGGTGTCAAGCGCCTTCGTTTGTAATCTCCACAATTGCTGTATTCCTTGGGTTCTCCAGCTTGGGTGTACTGGTCACGGGCCAGATATCATACTACTTCGAAGTAGGACAAACGCGCAGATCTCTGGTGCTCTCCAGTGTCATGCAAACAATACTGGTGCATTTAGCCGGTGGTCTGCATGTGCACCACATCAGTACTATAAGGCCAGATACTACGATGGCCAGAGTACTCGTCGGGTCATTGGCTTTCTCGTCCGGGTCACAGGTGGTAGTGAGAGTGGGCCTGGAAGGGTCAAACCGCGGGCTCGAAGATTCGAGAACAGAATTACATTGTGCCATGGAGATTGGGGACTAAAGTGGTGTCACGAGCTCTCGCTCTCAATGCGGAAGGCGCGCTGGTGAGCGCCAAGACATCTGCGATATTCCCCAACCTGCCGTCGCCTCGCACTCTTGTCGACCATGGATTATTTCAATCGAGGAAGAATCCCCATCATGGATGGCTCTCAACCTGAGAGCTATCCATCTGGCGCAAGATGCGACCCACTCGACTCACCAGCCGCTGAGGTGAGTGAATGCATAAAAACCCGGTTGCAAACTGCTCACGCGCTCTAGTCATATCCACAGAATCCCCAAACCACATACAGTGCTGGGAATCGTCCTGTGAATAACATAACGAAAGATGTCGGTGCTGACAAGATCAAAGCGCATGCCCACCACTGACAGGACCTAGCATCAACGGCTCTATCCCAATTTCACTTTCTGCCCTAAAATCACCTCCTATCCAATCGTACGATTCATGGCAGAACAAAACAATGGCATCCATTTAGCAGACGGAGTCATCAACATCACACAACCTGACGGTAATCGATGCAAATTCACAATGGCCACACATTGCAGCTACTGCCACAAGCCATGGGCATTGCATTCCATGCAGCCACAGGGTGATGCTGCTTGGCTGCTTCAACCAAGTTCCACGGCCGGCATGTGGATGGTGCGGCATTGTACACAATGACGGACGTGTGGTATGTATATTGTCGAAGACGTGGCAGCGGTACACAAGCTCACAACATGCAGATGTGCGAAGGACTTTATGTCACCGTCTCGAAGATGACGAGGACGCTATATCCATGGTCATCCACCAAGACACTGCCATCGCGGATGCGAATCAAGCCAACCGAAGAGCAAAAGAAATTACTCTTTCAACACGGATACTTGTGTAGTCCAATGACACTAGACTGGACACAAATGGCTTATGATCTGCTGTCAGCAGAGGCACCTCAGCTTCATTCCCTCGAATGTGCTAGTCACAGGTACGGGCTGGACTGTTTCGAAGCTTATGCCGCCAACTATTTCAACAATACACCCAGGGGGGTCGCAACATGGGGCCACCACAGCAGCAGCAAGGCTACGGCCACCCAGGACAATCACCATACACGAGTAACCAACACCCAGGCTATGTCAGCTCGACAGAAACCTCCTCTTTCAGTTACCCGAGCTCCCCACACCCAAACCCGCACTTTCCACACTCACTTGCATTGGCACCGGCCATGCAGAATCCCGGACTTGTTAGCCCGCAATCACAACCTGCGCAATACTCTCACGCAATGGGGCCACAAGCACAGTCGGGCTATCATACGGCGGTTGTGCCTGCCCACAGCTCTGGAAACTCTGTACCGCCTGCTTCTATGCAGTATCCACAGTCTCTACCCTACCCCACAACGCCTCAGGTTCTCCAATACAACCCACAAGCTCAACCTTTTGGCCCACCAAGAGGTAACCCACAATACCAACCAGTCACACAACAGGTTCCACAACAATTTGCGTACCCACACGTCCCGAATCCACCCATGGCATCGCTTGCCTACCCTCCTTCCCACCACATACCAATCTCGACAGTGGCATCGCCCGCTCATCCCACATACACGCAAGCGCTATATGTTCATCCTGGACACCTAAAAGCACCACCCCATGGTATACCGCAGTACGGCCAGCCTTCACACCAGGAGGTGCTGCCTACCCATCTTCTCCCACAGCAGGCGCTGGCACGGGCCATGGCACCGTCTGTCTATCCTCAAAACTTGCAGGTGCAGAGTCATAACCCGGCACAACCGCCCCATCCTACTTATCACCAGGTTTCACCACTGGGAATAGCGCCATCTGCACATGTTCCAAACCAACCAATGCAGGCTCAACCCGCGATGACATATGGTCAGGACCTCACACAGCAACAGCCTACTGGGCATCGTGGTCACGATGGGATGCTTCCGCAGCAAGGGACGCACTCGAATCAACCAGCCCCTCAAGGTGTCACCCATGAGGCAGCACCGCCAGAGCAAGGTTCGAGGCAGGGCTCAACTCCCAACCCTCCGTCCATGGCTTCGACTTCGAATATATCCAAGAACTCGAGACCTCGCACATCCCGTCACGTGGCCGAGTCTGGTATCGAGATGCTAACGAGACTCACATTGGAGAACATTCGGCGGAAGGATGCTGAAAATAAAATCGCAGATTTCGAAGAATGAGCGTCGTCTCTCTTGGCGCTGCGCTCCGCAGATCGTCAAGGGCTTTGGTTCTCATGCTTTAATTGGCTCACTCTTCGTGTATGGGCGTTACTCAAGGCATTTCAGCTCCTTATTTTTGAAGGATGTTTTATCAGTGCCGTACCTCCTTTGAGGGCTGTTGCCATGTTCCTCCAACTCTTCTTCCACCAAGGGTAGTATCTTCGCTTGGCTCTTCATTGTGAAGAGTGTTTCCATGTTATCGGCTCTTTGCCGCAAAGGGTATTTTTTTCGTTTTATAGGCTCTTCATCGTGAAGGGTGTATTTACTCGTTCATGGTACTTGGTTAGTGACATAGATTACAATAAAAGTGGCTCCTTCAGTTTGAAGAGCTTTTGTTACAGGGAGAGATCTTTTCGTAGATGTGATCCATTTATTCGACCATTCCAGTTGTACTCATGTATTCAACTTCGTTTCCAACATTGCTGAAGCACAGGTCATAGCTCACTGCATCTCAATCTGTCCAAAGCGATGTCTTGGCAGGAACGGTTTGTGAATACATGATAACGGGCTCTGCCTACTATAACACTACGTATAGAAACTTGGACATGGACACGTTTACTTTCTTCTTCTATACTGATCAAAAGTGGGAAAGCGAAAATCCCCGTACAGGAAGACTTTTCTTGCATGTTGTTAGAGAAGTCATATTTGTTCCACGTACAACTCGAAAATCCCGCTTTCGCCACTGAATAGTATGGCATACAGCTTTTAGTTCAAGATACAACATTGTCTTCGCATGATTAGTGCTTAAAGTGACTAAAGAGTAAGGTCTCGTGGTGCTACGATGATACTATTTACATGAGAGTAATCACTCTTGAGACAACGCCATCAAGTAAAATCAGAACATTGCATAAACTTTGCGCAACCATCGAACATATGTGTCACCGGCAAGCAGTTCGTCGGACGAAGATAAAGGACTTACCCATAGCAACGGGCATTCACGTAAAGTATAATTGGAGAATATCGTGCAAGCTCTGCACAACCGAAAGAAGGTCAAACGCCCTACCCAAAGCAGGGTCACCGCATGCACGCGAGATGTATCCAAAGATACAAACAAACTTATTTGCAAAAGACCAAAAGTGCACCACTGCACTGGAGAGAGTTCAAGGTCATACCCTGACGAAGATTGCGATGAAGATGGAAAATGCAATCACGCAACGAACGCGAAGGCCAAACAAACGGAAGTTATGTAAGAAAAACGCCTGCATCTCGCAGGCCAAGTGTAATGGACAGCAATAGGACGCATTGCTGACAGAATCATGCGATAAGACACGCACGATGAATGCAAAAAGGTCATCACCTGTTGTCACAGGCCAAAGCAACATCTCCTACTGAGACCGAAACATGGGACCTGTCAACCCGTAGGCCATGTCCAGGTGACGGCCAATATGCCGCGCATAAGCCAAAGTAAACCGCGTTTCTGGATGTGGCTGATGGAACTGAATGGGCTGCTGAGTGCCCATGGATTCAGGTAGCGTGAACTGCCAAGCAGATCCTTGCAGTTTTCAGATGGAAAAGTTCAAAGCACCCATGGCGCGGATGAAACTGCTCCATTGGACTGTGTTGGGCGCTTCAGCATCCGACTGGTTATGGAAAAGCGCGGTGAAGACTTTGTAATCAGCCGGTTTGAGCGTGTACAGCACATCAGGCTCTGGAGTCGCTTAGTCCATAACAGGCGCTTGTTCTACTTCAGCCTCAGCGCCAGAGCCCTTTGTCTTGACTTTGATCTTTTTACTGATCTGCGTCTTGTCTAGGATTCCGTTTATTTTCTTGGTCGGATCGTGCTTGGAAAGGCCGGCAGCCTCATGGACGTTGTCCATGCGCGGTCGGGGTATCAGTCGTTGGTACCGAAACCTTCTTGCAAGGCTCTTGCCAAGGGGTGGTTCTCATCAATGTGCGAGTCGGCGCGAATGACACAGGAGATGTTTCGAAGAGGGTATTCAACTGTTTGCCGTCAATTGGTTGCGCTTTCATGTAGCTCAGATCGATTTTCCGCCAGATGTCGTCCAAGTGTTTCTCGGCGCAGATCATTGCACAGACTTTCTCACGCCTTGTGAGCCCATGGACCGGGAAATCCAACTTATCCTCCGTCGGAAAGACCATAGACCCGACGTCGACGTCAATGGCGGCGTACATGTGCTCGTCTAGTGGTTGTATACCTGGGTACGCGTCCATAGCCCCGGAAGTTAATGATTCCAGTGTCATCGATCGGTGGCGAACTGAGTGTGGCGCATACAAATTCGATTGGTTGGCACATGTGGACGCGACAGATAGCTGGGAAAGATGAAAGTCCACGTGAGAGCTGAACCAGTCGGCTGCAGATGGATTGTTGGCGCGCCAACACTCCAACTCGTTTAGCCATAGAAAATAACCTTCCACGCGAGTTGGAACCTGAATGTTATGGAGGGCCAATGTGGTGCTCATGAAGAGGTTGCAGCTGCATTGCACCTCTTCTGGTAAGGCGTCTATTTTCGCTTTACTCTCGATCATCGTCGGCTCCCAAGGTTCGTGCCCATTTGGTTCGTCGGCATATGTGAATGTGGACATTTGCCGTGTTCGCGGGGAGGTCAACATGGAGCCCTCCAGTATGCGGCGAGACTGATCCATGATATTGAACAGGGTACACCATAGCCTGACCAAAGGCTGCTTTAAAGCAGTGTCTAGTTCCTAATCAGATGTCACTTTCCTATAGCGGCTCTGGAGAGCTATGACGTCGTCCAGCGCTTGCTTGCACTCATGCCAAAGTGCCAGGAACCGATGGGAGCTTATCACCACCTCTTCCAATACATATCTCTTGACAGCTTCAGGAAAGTGAATCAGGGCTAGAGCCTCGCCGCCCTTGGACGGTTTCATTGTCTGGCTATTATGGTCAAAGGCTTGCTGGCAGACATCTGCAAAGTAAACATGATCTTCGCGTAGACCCCAGATGTGATCCTCCAACTCATTGACCTTGGCTGACACCAGAGGTTCCATGTCATCGAGATATAGTGTTGCGGGCAGCCGGTATGGAGCTTCGAGGGCGATGGCCAATGCGGTCGCGGCCACCGAGGATGGTATCATAGGCCGGATGACTTTTCGCCAATCGGCTCTATCTACCAATTGCATCGTCACCATGATGCAGTCAGTGAGCCCTTTATAGATGTAGTTTTGGATGATGACCACTTTAAATGCAGTCCAGGGATGCATCGCGCGCCCAGCTGTGACAAGCGCGCGGGCGTCGACAACTTGTTCAATCTCTCCGTATCTACGTTGATGCCGCCCGATGAAGCGAGTGACGAATCCGTCTTGTCGCTTGAACAGGTCTGAACCCGTCCATCGATGACAGGGAGCGTGAAGGAGCTCAGCATGAGCAAAGTCTTGGGGCGGGTTGCGCGTCCGAGCGCAGATGAAGTCCAAAAGTATGTTCGATTGCGACAGTGCGTCCAAGTTGATATGCGGCGTGGTAATCTGGGTGGCGTTGAGCAGCAGCCATGTGTTGGGGTCCATTTTGTCTCCTCGGTCGAACTTGGATATGACCATGAGATTACCGCTAGGGTATTTCGAAATTCCAGGAAAGACCTGTTCCAATATTGATTTTCGCTGGCCGCGTGTGACATGGGACCATATCTCTGATATGAAATCGCCCGCCATGGACATGGATCGACAGAGATCCTCATAATAGCGGAAGACTTCCTTGGCAAAATGCGACAGCAACCTATCGAGCTGGGCAATAGTGGGATAGCAATTGCTCGCCGGATGCAGTCGTGTCCATACGTAGTAGTTCAAGAACCCGTCGTCGCCTGCCTTGAGGATTCGATCGATGTCTGCCTTGTTGGACGCTGCGTGATTCTTCAAGTCGTCGTTGTTTTTGATCATGTCGCGAAACTTGTCTTCAATCGCCCGTCGCTGGGCGCGGTTTGGTGCTTTGAATGGACCTCCAGCTAGGAGACTAGCTCCAGCTGGGGGAACTGCTGAAATGGTGACCGTTTGATTATCTGTCAATGTCATGTCGGTGCAAAAGGTTGAATGTTGGAACACTGCAAGATCTCATTACCTCGCACGCGCCAAGCCACGCTTCACCATTCACCCAAGTCATCTTCCGAGTTCGTCAAACAGCCTCTACCGTAATCTGAAGAACCTTGGACATTGTTGTAGCAGATTAAAGATAGTGCATGGATTGATCCAGATTAGCCAGTTGGTGCCTGTGGAAATATACAGACCCCCCAAATCAGGTAGGGGATTATTAAAATATCTTGAAATGTTGAAGAGTTGATATTAGTATGAGAAAACGTCCCTTGTTACATTGCAAGCCATCGCTTTCACTCTATTGTAGTTCTTATTGCATATAAGCACGGTATAACGCGTTGAAATAAGAGACGAGTAAAAAGAAGAGTAAAAAGGAGAGAGAGAACAGTAAAGATATAACATGATAGCTTAAAGGTAGACTATTAGAAGTGTTTGTATCTGCTAAAGGACTATATAGAAGCTCTCTTTTCTTCACCTTTTCCTGTACACACGTTACATCTTAACTATATATAATAACAACTGTGATAGAGTAAACGCAAATCGTCGAAGATGCAAAAAGAGACTTTTTCTAATAAAAGTTCCTACTTGTAGTTTCTACCTAGGTAGAGTCTTGATCTATATTCTCGCCTAGGCATCCTGTAGCATGTCCGCCCAGGCGAGTTTCTACTGTTGATTGCGCTTAGGAATCTTTCTCATGAGTACTCTTGCTTAGTAGCTTTTCGATTTTGATAGAAAAAATAGTGTAAGTTTACACTCGAAGGAGTCTACATGCAATCTTGCAGACTTGTGCAAAGTGTGTTTCTGCTGTTGCTCTCTACTTCTAATCTTGACCTGTCATTACAGGCTTGCAACTCCGGATACAGGGTTTCCCAATCCAATACCGATGCCATACATTCAATGTTTCATTTCTACATTTCATATCGTCATATCTGGGTTAATGTACCACAGAAAGACAAGAAGCCCTAAACCTCCTTCTTGGGTACACCGCCAGGCAGAGTCTGTACCTTTTCTTGGAACAGCTTCTCTGCGCCTTGCCATACCGGCGTCGATGATCGGTCCTTGAGGGCCATCAGGCTCGGCAGCAGAGCGTTGCTAAAGGCCTCTGATGATTCGCGGGGTAGCGCAGATGGAAGGTGGTCGATAGAGATGACAGAAAGCCTAGGGCCGTTGCCCTCAACCGAAACCTCGACTGTGGGCTTGTCAAAAGTGGTGTTGATGTCATAGATGGGAATGGGGTTGTGTGGGTTGGTGGTGTCACATGAAACATCACAGACAACGCTGAGTCTGCGGTTGGGTGACTGGAGGCTCTCCTTGTTGACAAAGGGCGGGATGGGCTTGGAGAGGTAGATGCAGTTGACGAAGATGTCCGACTCGACGATCTCTGGGTAGGGGCCGTCACGCTCCTTGGTCTCAGCCAGATCCCACTTCTTGATCTCGGGGCAGCCAATCTTCTCGAGCAGGTCGACGGCACCGGAACCACATCGTCCGAGGGCGCCTAGTACCAGACTGGTGGGCTTGTGGCCAGCAACCTTCTCGCCGGCTGCGACATCCTCCTTGAGCTGGGCGATGAGCTCACTCTCGTTGTTGTAGTATCCGCGTCCTTGAGTAAAAGTCTCAAGACCTGGCAGAGGCTCGCCGTTGGGGTGGGTGAGTTGCCATGACCATGTCTAGCATGAGTTAGTGGGGTGCCACCATGGTGCCGTCGTCGACATACCTTGATAGCGAGGGCAGCGCCGACGAAACCGGCGTGGTAGCCAAAGGCAGCAACGCGCCTGCCCGACTCGTCCTGCAAGAACTCGAGGTCATACAGGGTGCCTCCTCCGCGGGGAAACCTGGCCAAGACCTTCTCCCAGCCGCCCTGCTGCTTGTAGCAATGTGCAAAGTGTACAAAGGTCTGCTCGAGGGGGAATTCGTCTTCGGGCAGCTCCTTGAGGCCAATGATGATGCGGTTGTCCTTGGGCGCGTTCTTGTATGCGCCTTCCTCGATGAGGGTTGCGCCTGCCTGTTCGAATTCCTCGTCCTTGAAGATGCGGGCATAGTTGGGGTCCTTGGGTGAGCGCTCGACAAGGACGGGGTAGCCGGCGTCGAGCAGCTTCTTGGCGGTGGTGGGTGTGAGGCTGGGAGTGTTTGTTAGTAAAGTGCATGCTCGGAGTTTACATGCATACTCACCACGAACGGTGTTCAAGAGGTTTGGCCTCTGCGCGGGCATGGAGGGTGGGGAAAGACATGGTGCTTGTTGGATAATTCTAGGACTTGTGGAGGTTGCAAGGTGTTAAAAAAAAATGGATGTTTCTTTGCTTGTTCCTTTCTTTATGCGTCCAACGGAGATCGGAGTATCGAGAATGGTCGGCGCGGACTGAAGCAACACACGATGACTCCATGGCCATTTTCGCGGGGGGGCTCCAAAATCGAGCTCCGAGAACGGCGCTACTGCAGGGCTGTACCGTTATTGCGATGACATAGCCGCATCTGAGCCATTTGGCCTTGTGCGGTGGTGCAGCCGTACATTAGCGGGGCACGTGCATTACTCCAAGGGCCCTGGACCGACGTTGGAAGCTAGGTAGGATTCTCTCCCGCCGTTGAAAATGGTCTGCTACACGACGTCCATGCTTTTCTCTCGTCCATCTAGCTTCGACAGCGCTATGCTTGCCGCTGAGAAAAGTTCGCTGTGCCGTCCCCCATAGACGCCTGTTGTCCATAGCACGGCTATTACCTATACTCCGATTCGCTGGTGACCTCGGCTACTATCACCCAGCATGGCTTCACACTCGCGCGACTCTTCCAACGCCAGTGCCCGTCACGCCCACGCACCTTCGACGCCCAGCCAGCTTCGCCAGGCCCATGTGCCCTCGGACCGGTCCAGTTCTCCCGAGGAAGTCATGCGTCCCCGCCCCTACTACGACGACGACGAGCCCCATGCCTCGAGCAGCGCCGCTCCCCACGACCTCGACTTCTCCACTGATGGCATCCAGCCCACGACAGACACGACGTCCATACACTCAACCCACGAGACTGTCGCTCCCCCAGGCGGCATCATCGAGATCGACCTCGAGCCGACGGCGCGCACGCGGCTGCTGAACCACCAGAACTGGGACAACTCGAACCGGGCTGATGCGAGGCCGTCGGCGCATCGCAATTATGGCAGCTTCGCGGGCAGCATCCACTCGGAGCAGAGCTTTGGTGGCTCCTTCCCGGGCATACAAGAGACGGCAGAGGATGGCGCACCAGACGAAGCACATGCGCTGCTGGGTGACGCCTTTGCCGACGGTGTCCTGAACAAGAAGAACGGGCAGAAGATGAGCACAACGCAGTGGCTCGCTGAGCGCCATGGCATCAAGGACAAGCGCATGATGTACCTCAAGTACTACATTCCCGTCCTTAACTGGACGCAGCAGTACAAGTGGCGCTACTTCAAGGGCGACCTTATCGCAGCCATCACCATGGCCTCGTTCTATATCCCCATGTCGCTCTCGTACGCCTCCAACCTGGCCCACCTGCCGCCCGTCCATGGCCTCTACAGCTTCGCCCTGAACCCCCTCATATACGCTGTCCTAGGTACCTGTCCGCAGATGATTGTCGGTCCCGAAGCGCCTGGCTCGCTTCTTATCGGCGAAATTGTGCGCGACAACATTAAAAAGGGTACCACCCATGACAACGACGGCAGGCGCAATGCCGAGATCGCTGGCATCGTGACATGCATGGCCGGTGCCTTCATCCTCGTCGCGGGTTTCTTCAGACTAGGCTTCCTGGACAACGTCTTGAGCCGGCCTTTCTTGCGAGGATTCATCAGCGCCATTGGTGTTGTGATTTTTATAGATCAGCTCATTCCCCAGATGGGGCTCGCAAGACTGGCTGCCGATCAGGTATCCCATGGCAGCTGTCTGGACAAGGTCGTCTTCCTCTTCCGCAACGTTGGTCGCGCCCATGGACTCACATGTGCCATGTCCTTTACTGCTTTTTTCATCATCATGTTCTTCAGGCAAGTTCCAAAGTATCATGTCCATTTCACTTTTACTGACAAACATTCAGAGAGTTCAAGAAGCGATTGCAGCCAAGATACCCTAACGTTGCTTTTATTCCCGACCGATTTGTAGTTGTCGTACTGTCTGCTGTGCTTACCTGGCGATATCGTCTGGACCAACAGGGGCTCGCCGTTCTTGGAGACGTCAACTCTAGCGCCAAGATATTCTCCATCCACTTCCCCTTTGAGACGTCGCATCTCAAGTATGTGTCAGATGCCATCAACACCGCATTGATCATTGCTATGCTTGGTTTCTTCGAGTCCTCAGTTGCAGCCAAGTCTTTGGGCGCCGGTGACGTAAACAAGGATGGCGTTCAGATGCCACTCAGCGCGAACCGCGAGCTCATCGCACTGGGAACCGCAAACATCACTGGTGGACTGTTCATGGCACTTCCAGCTTTCGGCGGCTACGGTCGTTCCAAGGTCAACGCATCCACCGGTGGTTTGACCCCCATGAGCTCAGTGCTGCTATCCATCATCACTATTCTGTGTACTGTCTTCATGCTACCGTATTTCTACTACCTACCCAAAGGCGTTCTTTGCGCCATGGTCTCGGTTGTAGCATATTCACTTGTCGAAGAAGCACCACACGATGTCAAATTCTTCCTAAAGATTCGTGGCTGGTCAGAGCTCATCCTCATGGGTCTCATCTTCGTCATCACTATCGTATGGGATCTTAAGCGCGGTATCGGAGTTGGTATTGGTCTTTCCCTCCTACGCTTAATACGTCATTCAGTTCGTCCCCGCATTCAAATCTTGGGCCGTGTGCCAGGAACCACGAACCAATTTTCCAACGCCGAGCATCATGCGGGAGATGTTGAGTTCATCGAAGGGTGTCTGATTGTCAAGATACCTGAACCTTTGACTTTTGCCAACACAGGAAACTTAAAGACTCGTCTGCGCCGCCTAGAGGATCACGGCACCAACAAGGCACATCCTGCTCTTCCGCGCGTTCGTCGTGCAGAGCACAACAAGAATATCATCTTCGATGTACATGGCGTCACGTCGCTTGACGGCGCCGGAGCTCAGGTCCTTGCTGAGATTGTAGAGTCTTACAGAAAGCGGGGAGTCAGAGTCTTCTTTTGCAGAGTGCCAAACGAGTCAAGTCCAGTCTACGAGCTGTTCGACAAGAGCGGCATTATTGACATGTGCGGCGGCCCAAGACACTTTCTACAGAGTGTCGAGGAGGCGCTTCGCATGACGGAACTGGAGCGATTGACTGAGGAGTTTGGAAGCTCCGCGGAAGGATCAAGGGCTACATCCAGCCGAGCTTAGGTCGGCCGATTGATGCATATATTCTTTTGACCTTGAAGCGATGAGATTGAGCACGTTAGCACTGCATTTGGGGGTTGGGCGTATTGCATTAGCGATTTGCTGCGATTAGACTTTGTACCTTATCTGTATTAAAATAGGATGAGATGAATGAATTAGTTAAAGACTAAAACCTATGCAGAGACGCTACTATATACAAGAAGAGGTGGCTGGTTACTAGCCACTTAAAGATTCAAATCTTGATAATCTGGGCATTATTCGGCGTTCTAGCACAAACATGGCTTTCAGCATCAGTCATGAAAAGCATGATTATATCCCAACACTCACTCGCGCATCACTACAGGTGAAGTTGTGCCTAGAACGACATGTATCCAATAGCCCATACAAAAGGAGCAAGCCTGGGCTCCAGCAGCTTTGCCGAGCAACATTCCGGCCCCGAATAGTCGACCCGACTTCTTCCTACCCAGCATATCCTACTACAACGACGCGTCGTGGAACACGCCTGCTCCCGGCCGACAGTCATCCTGGGAGCAACCCTAACCGCCCCCCCCGCGATTTGGTACCGGGTCGTCGGAACCACATTTATCTCCTTGCATGCAAGCGCTCGGTCTGTCGCGCACGCGGTCGCTCTCTTCATCCTCCGGTCTATTTTCTAGCCGTCATTTCAAACTAAGTGTGAATTCGCTGAGAAGTAGTTTCTGCTCGACCACCAGAGTGGCTCGCTAGATAACGGATTGTGCCGTGGTTGTGAAATATTCCAAGTGTCAAATTTCAAGTCCCCCAGATGCGGGGATAAGTCGGTGGAGTCGCTACCGCTCGTGCCACCTGCTTGAACTGGTGCCATTCTTTTCCCGCTCTCTTCGTTGGATTCTCGCGCTTCACAGTCAGCGCGCAACGTCAGCAAGTTTAGGTTTAGAGTGCTTTATCTCTCACTTAGATTTTCGTAGGAGCTGTTGTAACTGGAGCAATGCTCTGCGGCTGGTCTGAATCCGTCTGCTTAATGGAAAGGTTGATAGACATCTGAGAAACAAAATGATCGGGCCGTTGGTGCTCCAAGCCTTTGACGTTGACCAAGCCTTTCGGCGTCCTTCAACAAAGCTTTTTTGTGCCGTCTCTCATCAGCCAAGCGACGCTTATCACTTCTTGACCACTCTTAGCACGCATTAGTCCCTGTCGCATCGCTTGGGCCATGTCGCGCTAACCCTTCAAGGACTACATTGCCGCCCTCCGTAAGGGTTCCATTGGATATCGTGTGGATATGCGGGGTTGCGGGGACGTCATGAGGATGTCGGAGATGCGTTCACGGGTAGTAGCACTGGTTTTCAGCAATCGCGCATTTGGCAGGTCAGGCGATGATCGGATGCATGCTGATCAGAATAAAGAGAGCCAGGTGCCGACCATGGACTATGTCTGTTCGACAGTCTGCTAACCATTTCTCGTGGTAGGCGACGATTTCTTCTGTCACGCTTCGCACCCCCCAGCTGCCCGATATCATCCACAGTCACCATGTCGGACGAGAAATACGAAACTACTGAGCAGCGCGAATATGCGCCACCGGCCGCAAACATGTCGGCTGGTCGCTACCTCGCCACGCGCATTCCAACTCTCAAGCCTGCGCACGACAAGGTCGCCAACCCGATCGCCCTCTTGCGCATGCTAAACTTACAACAATGGCTCTTCTTCCTGGTAGCTTTTTTCGCCTGGACTTGGGATGCGTTCGACTTCTTCACCGTATCTCTCACTGTTTCGGATCTTGCCGAAACGTTCGGGAAAACCAAAGCTGATATTACCTGGGGTATCACACTGGTGCTCATGCTGCGGAGTGTGGGTAGTATCATCTTTGGTCTAGCAGCGGATCGCTATGGGAGGAAGTGGCCTTTCATTGTCAACAACGTGCTCTTCATCATACTGGAATTGGGTACGGGGTTCTGCTCTACTTACAATCAGTTCCTGGCAGTAAGAGCTTTGTTTGGTATTGCCATGGGCGGGTTGTACGGCAACGCTGCTGCGACCGGTACGTCTTGTTTCTTCCCATCGCGCCAACCAGATATCTAACATAGCTGCAGCTCTTGAGGACTGCCCCGAACAAGCTCGTGGTATCATCTCCGGCATGTTACAACAGGGCTACGCATTCGGCTACCTACTTGCCACTGTCTTTGCGCGCGCCTTCGTCGACACCGTCGGTCATGGGTGGAGACCACTGTTCTGGTTTGGGGCCGGCCCACCAGTCCTAATCATCATCTTCCGGCTCTGTCTCCCAGAAACACAAGCTTACCTCGAGCGTAAGCGGATACGTGAAGAACAACCCAACGCTGCCAAGGTCTTTGCTCAGGAAGGCAAGGTTGCTCTGAAGCGCCACTGGCTCCTCCTTGTGTACCTCGTCTTGCTCATGGCGGGCTTCAACTTCATGTCACACGGAAGTCAGGACCTCTACCCCACCATGCTGAGCAATCAGTACAACTTCTCCTCCAACCAGGTGACCGTCACCCAAGTAGTCGCCAACCTTGGCGCCATGACCGGCGGTACTGTCGTCGGCTATTGCTCTTCCATCTTTGGTCGCCGCATCAGCATAATCGTCATGTGTGTTATCGGCGGCGCTCTTCTCTACCCCTACACATTCACTTCCAGCGAAGCCGTTATCGCAGCAGCATTCTTCCAACAATTCTGCGTTCAGGGTGCTTGGGGTGTCATTCCCATCCACCTCATGGAGCTGTCTCCCGGATCGTTCCGAACTTTCGTTGTTGGCACATCGTATCAACTCGGAAACCTTGCCTCTTCTGCTTCATCAACCATCGAAGCGACGATTGGTGAGAGATTTCCACTTCCACCCAAAGGCAAGACCAGCAGGTACAAGTATGGGTTGGTGATTTGCATTTTCATGGGGTGTGTGTATGCGTATGTTATCCTGCTCACGGCGTTGGGACCAGAGTATAGGGGGAAGAACTTTGATGTGGCTGCTGATGAGGATATGGCGGTCGTGACGGGGGCGGATGAGGGCAAGTATGGTAGGAGACAGGATAGTGAAGATGCGGAGACTAGGGGACATGTGTAGAATCTGTGTGGCATGACTTACGAGCCCAAGTTTATCCTTGGGTTCTATGATGGAATATGAATAGTCTACAATACTCCAAAGTCCTTGCGGAACCTCTGTTGCTTGCCTTTGCCTGCATACTATGCAGCAATGTTGATACCTAGTATTAGTGAATACTTTTGCTATTGATGCCGTGGTTACCATATCCGCTATGTGTGGACAAGTTTTTCATACCTTTGTACGCGTGTGATCGCGTCTCATAAAGTGTAAATTGCCGAATCCATGGCGTTGACGTAGGTAATATAAACATTTTAAGCAAGCTTGGTGTCTCTATTGGTCACATTTCAAATCGGAAGCGGCATCCGTCACTAGCGTTGTACCACATGTAGCAGCCTGCCACACCAAATAGATTGACTTCATCTCTTGCAATATATGCAACGCGTCGCCTTGTCGGGTATACCTTCGGCTACCATGATTCTGCACCCAAGGTTCGGGTCTTTTGCGATGTTTCCGGCTTCTTTGGGTTTATTGCCGGTGGGTATCGCGTAACGAGTGATCAAGCCCAAGGCAAGAGACAGAGTATATATGTCGCTCGGGAAAGATCAATATGCCGGCACCAACTGCATATTCAGTGCATCCCATCTCGACAATCAGCCATAGTCTTCGCCAAGATGAAGACATCCGTTGTTCTACTAGCTGCGGCCTCTTTGGCCAGTGCACACTGTATGTCATGTTCAATCGCGTCTTCCCCAACAACGCAAGCTGACCACTCAAAGACACACTCCCAAGTGTGAACGGTGATGCGGCCTGGTCTCACGTCCGCCAAGCCAAGAACTGGCAGGACAATGGATTTGTTGGTGACGTGACTAGCAACGACATCCGCTGCAACCAGCTCAAGGCCGGCACATCAACCCTCAGTGTCGCTGCTGGTTCAAACGTCAAGGTCAGCGTCAACCCGAACGCATACCACCCTGGACCCTTCCAGTCGTACCTCGCCAAGGTACCGGAAGGTCAGGACATCAACACCTGGGACCCTACCGGCGCTGTCTGGTTCCGTATCTACGCTGAGCAACCCAAGTTCGGTTCCCAGTTGACGTGGTTGAGTAAGTTCCTCACATAACCATCACCAAACTAGCGTATACTAATCGCCCTACGCGCAGGCGCTGCCAACTACGATATCAAGATCCCGCAATGCATTGCACCTGGAAAGTACCTAATGCGCAATGAGCACATCGCCATCCATACCGCTCAAAGCAAGGGCGGAGCCCAATTTTACCTTTCTTGCGCGCAACTTGAGGTTACTGGTGGTGGCAGCAAGGCACCCTCGAACCTTGTCGCCTTCCCTGGCGCGTACAAGGCTACCGACCCGGGTATCTTGATCAACATCAACTACCCAATTCCCACTAGCTACACCAACCCAGGTCCTCCTACATTTACTTGCTAGATGTAGCTCACAGGATGGCAACATTGGTTGTCGCGATGTATCAGACGTGATAGGGGAATAGAGAACGCGACGCGTACTCAGGATGTATATAGGCTTTTCACGAATTCCATCGCCATATCGAAAACAATAGAAAAATAACATGTACTGAAGAAGAGGTGATGCATCGAAGTATTTATATGGCAGATTTAGGCCATACTAGCCGTAAATGTGTCTTTTTAACTGTTTCTGGTTACACATGTACTACCTGGTTGTATTAACTGCTGAGGCGTGCTGATACCAGAAACAGAAGACTTGCCATTCGCCTCAAATAGCATGGTAGCGACTAGCAAGCACCTCGGGATCATACATCTTGGTAGTCGCCCGCTCCATCTCATCCGCGACATACTTCCAAAAATTGCGCTCGCACTTTGCTACCGCTTCCATAAGCTGTTCAGTCTTCTCCGCGTCGTCCAAACCGTTGTCCTGTACCTCTGCAGCGACCAGCTGGCGAATGTTGGCCTTGAGCTCCGTCGCGTTATCGTAGTTCTTGACACGCTTCTTACCCGCCTTACTAATACCACCCGTCCCTTCAGTCTGGGTGTACTGGTTTGGATGGCGCAGGTGCATGTAGTCCTTTGGGTCAAAACCGATTTCGCCGACAGATGTAGCGATGCGAGGAGCGTTGCGGACGAAGCGGCTGTAGACTGCGGCGTCGGTAAAGGTAGCTGCTTCGCCTTTGTTGAGGCGCTCTTGGTTGAGGTAGTTTGCGATCTCGTTCCAGGTCAGTTTTTGCTCTTGGCGCAGAGTCTTGATGATGTTGTTTTCGAGATCTTCTTTGTCGTTGCGGCGGGTGCTAGTCTTCTTGTCCTGAGGCATGAGAACGGAGATGTTGTTCTCGATTTCGCTCTTGATGGCGCGTGCACGCTTGTGGCCGTCCATGGCGATGTTGAAATGAGGCAGTTGGATACTGAATCAATCTTTGTTCGGGTTTGAATAGTAGAGTTCGCTTCTGTCACTGTTGGGTTTGGCTGGAGAAGGTATCGTGTAGGAGAAAGAGGATTGGTGGTTGACCGAGTGTGTTAAATACCAGTTTATATATGTGGTTGTTCCCGAATTCACTTCCGTTCTCGATGCTGGGGCTGAGATGAGAGAGCATGGTCCGAGAAAATCGAGGGAAGTACTACTATACCGCAAAGAGTTAGAAAGCGATTGCACATCTGTTCACGCTGGGAAATTTCATTATTCGCCAGCACATAGTAAAGACAGGTTGAGCTTCAGTGTATCATTAGAACTAAAAGAGAAACTGCAATACTTTTCCACACCAGCCCTGCAAAACCTATTCTCTATAGCCAGACCCTAACAAAAACGCCTTGAACTGTAGGTTTTGTATTCAGCCGACACCCGAAATATATCCCAATCGTGACATCCAATGTAGCCGTTCCTACTTGTAGAGTGCCGAGGTATGTAACGCCTCCGCGTGGTCCAGGTCTCGTTTCGTTTTCTCTGCGGGCGATTCTGTTTTCCTCGGCTCTTCAGCATTCTTCGACCGCTTATGCGGGAGTATCGATCGAAGAAGTGATTTGGTAGATGCCTTTGTTGACTTTGACATTGTTGACATGGCGTCGTTCTCGGATGGTGTATTAGAGCTAGGTCGGTTGGTTGACGACATGATCGAGAAAGTGTCGTATTTGCCGCGTATGTCTTCTGGATATAGGCAGGTGATGAACTTCTGATGAGATGAAGTGGATATCAAAATATCTTGAGGGGTAAAATTTGGAGATATAGATGCGGTCCTGATGACTGTGATGATGCGCGACGCGTAAATGTTTGCTTGTTGATGGCTGATCATGGTGGGAACCATCTACCTGTTCTTATACTCACTCCCGGATTTGGGCGCATTTTGTCAAACGAACAGCACAGTCATGAGTCCTATTACCAAGCTAACATCGTGTACAGCACATCTACACCATTGGCGTTTTCTGGCACCGTCTGCATTTCTGATGACTGACCGACCAAGCGCGGCGGTACGTACGATATCTATGAGTCAACAATCATTCGACATGTGCATCGGAAGGGCGCATCGCTTGTTGTTACCGCGAAGAGGTACGATTGAGGTAGGACGTAGGGATGTAGAAGGGCTGAGCCGTAGTTGAGTCAAAATGTGGGTCCGGTGACGATGGAAAAGGCTTAGTGCATCAATTGGCTGTCCGCGCGTCATCCGGCTATCCTGTCACTCTTCGCATAAGTCGCATTCAGACCTCAACATGTACACCGAATGGGCATTTGAGTCACCATCTTGCTGTTTCGTAGCACGAAGCAATGTCGAAAGTCAAGCTTGCTGCCAAAGGCACACGCCCCAGCCAACAACAAACCATCGCGACATTCGCAAACGCAATGCTACATCTTCGTCACGGGATACATATGGCCGAGCTAGGATCTCGAAGAAGGACCTAATATATACATTCATCGGTGATATAGTGCTATCAACTTTTACGCCTTCCAGCGGAATGCAGTAGAGTTCTGCTCGGCAAACGTGGACCCAATTTCACCCCATTTGATCTGGCTGAAGGTGACTGTAGGGGCCTTCTCAATCTGTCGGATTGCCTCGGGGAAACCCTCAGTTGCGTTGCAAGGACCAGCACCGTTCGCAGATCCGTCGAGCCATTGCATGGCACCGCCCTCATCCCACCAGATGCTCAGCGCGAGAACCATACCGCGGGCCAATGCATCGCCCATACCCTTGTGGCCACCGAGCTTGGTGTACATCTCAGCGCCAGGCTGAGCAGAGCAGAACTCCTGGTCCATGGTGATGTTCTGCATGGCGTTCTCGATGACGACACCGTCCTGGACGTACTTTCGCACGATGGCCTGGAGAACGCCATCCTTGGCTGGGAACTGGGTGACAACAGTGAAAGGCTTGGTGGTGTCAACCTTGAGGCCAGGGCCGTAGTAGTCTGGTGAGTTTCGGTGCTTGTACGGGTTATCTCCGCATCCATTCTTGTCGCACAGACCAGCCTTGCCGCATTCGTCGCCAGTGCAGCCGAAGACACCGTCTGTACTGCACGTGTGAGGTGCGATCTGGTTGGCACGAGCATTGGCCTCCCAGATATCCATCTCGTTGCAGCAAACACCTTGGCCCTTGACGTTTCCCTAATACAAGTAAGCCAAAGCATCCGACGAAAAGGTGTTTTGTACTTACTACACCGTTGATCCAAGGAGTGACATAGCACTGAGCATCACAGTATCCTGTACCATACGCAGCACCACCTGGGTTGAGCTGAGATCGTCCGCCGTCGGCTTCCATCTCGCTGAGATAGAGGGCACCGTTCATGCCGCACGGTAGCTTCGACATGTCGACATCAAAGGCCAACTCGTTACCGGTCAACTGCAACATCTCGTAGTTCTCCTCATCCTCGGCTAGAATGTACAGCCTAGGGCTCGCGACTCCACCACTGGGGTTGTACATGTCCATACGGACTTCTCCTCCATTGGTGTAGACACCCATCGTTGAGTAATCCTGGATGCCTTCCATGATGCAGTTCTTGGCGCATGATTCCTCGTCAGGGCAGGCCGTCGGGTCAGGCCCACTGCCCCAGCTTCCACAACCTAGTGTTGAGTTGCCCGCCTGGTGGATCCAATGAGCAGCTGAGTCGGTGACAAGAGCGGTGTTCTGCGATTTGCATCCGCCTGCCTTGGTGCACTTCCACGTGGTGAGCTTGGGGTGAACTTCTGGTGTGCTTCCTGGTGTTTGGGCAGTGGCTAGGCCCAAAAGGGTAGCAGCAATGAGAGCGTAAGGTGCCATTGTGATATAACTAACGGGGTGTAGTCTCGAAGGAAGGAGCTGCGGCACATGCAGAGGAGCGAATCGTGAACATATATATACCTACGTCGATGATTAAGTGAAGCCGAAGTTCTTTCCCGTGCTAGACAACTGTATGCACATGATAATTTAGAAAAGTGCGGGCCACAAGAGCCGCAATATCATATGTAGAGCCTCAACGAGTAAACATCTACAACGGATCTGGCGCCTGTTCTTGTCATTGGCTGGAAGCTTTGCCTCGGCCTCATTATCGAGGCCGTCTTTGTTTCGGACCCTCGCTGTAGGAATTGGACAGCGCAAAACGGTCCGGGAGAACATGCATGGAACCTTCATCAATATAATCGAGACATCGCTATTTGTTCGAATAGATTGCATTTGATGACGGGGTCCCCAGATGAAGGTTCATCGCGGGGCATTTACCCGGTGTTTACTCGGCGCAAAAGAGCTTGACTTATACAAGCAGGTGCGAGCAACTTCGGCATGCTTTTCGCGACTACAAGACCACCGGTAGTACGCCGCTGAGCGCGTAGTTGAAAGCACTACTTGCGAACGTCGAGAAAAGCAATGCGTGCGGGGGAAACTAACCTGGTTATAGGGAGAGCGGTCCGATACTTCTGGTGTGCAGCGGCACGGGTTTAATCCAATCTTTTTACTTTTGAATAAGCACCTCTTCGCCAGCCTTGTTTGCCATGATCATAGGCTATCGAATTTGTGACACAACTTCGTTCAGTTTGGTCTTTCGTTAGGCCAGCCGTCTTTGGTCTGGACCATGCCTCCCCATCATGTTTCCTCACTAGGTCGACTGTCAAGGTGATCCACGGGATTAGTACTCGCGATGAGACGGATACGAAGAGCCCGGTGCAGCGACTCAGAGGTGGAAGCGTTGGTTTCATGTTCATCGGTTTCCGAACCTCGTTGGGCCCTGCCACAATGACTGAACGACGAACGATTGCCGTATATCTCTTACTGTGCCGTCGTCGATAAGATTGAAGCTCCTTAAGGAAGATCATCCCTAGAACACTCTGAGCGGTGTACCTCCTATTGTTGCCCTATGTACGACTGGGCATATCTTGGCCAGCTCTTCCATCACTATATTGGTCGGATGCGTCCGGATACTGATCGGATATGAACCTGGAGGATAGATGCATGTCAAAGCGCCCCTCGCTCGCTGCAGCTCAAGGGGTTGTCTTTGTGTTTGGGGCAAAGCAAGTCTGGTATTTTCCGTGGTAGACGTATCGAAATGACGATACATCCGTCATTCGCTGTAACGCAGGAAGATGTCTAAGCAGTACTCGAGTAATTGAAAGTAGGTAACGTTTCGGATGTCGGGTAGGATGTTGGGGTACGTTAACTGTCAACTTCTGCTTAGCAGAGATTGTCGCACAGTCTAGTCTGATAGGGTGGCTGTCGAAGGCAGATTGGGTCAGTATCCACTATCGGGACTATAGTCAAGTGGGTCTTGAGCTATGGTGAAACCCCCAAGCAGCGGCCCTGCACCGCAGTAGTGCCGAAGGAGGCTCCAACGACCTTGGCGTTTGCATTTCCGCATGCCAAATTAGGGCACCTTGAATGACGCCCATAGTTCTCCGCATTCGAGAACACTGACGGGATCGCCGCGCCGACAACATCAGTTGCGCCACGATACCTTGATTGACCAACAGGATTGAATTGCGACTTGTTGTGGGTGTAGACTAATAAACGAGCAAGAAAGCAAAGTCTTCATCATTGCTTCTGGCACAAGCCGCCATTAAGCACCTCGAGAGTCGGGATGCTACATACCCCTACAAACGGTCCCACTTCGGTGATATCCAGTTAGTGCGGAAGCTGTGAACGGATCCGGCCTCCTTCCTTTGCCCAAGTTGGACAAGGAACGCTGGAAACAATTCGCTGGTGACATTCACAGGGGACCAAGGAGCCCACCCTCTCAACATTTTGCGAGTCGTCAATAGGCTATGTTGCATATAGAAAAACCAGAGCAAGGTCTTCTTGACTTCTTTTTTTTCTTTTGTTGTTGTTCTATTGTAGTACCGTCGTCACTCGTGAGTCGACAGCCAATGGGCAGCTGTACATCGTTCAGCGCGCCTCATTGACTTCCAGAACCTACAATTCAAAATCAGCAGCCGCGGAGTCGGAAGCCACCTCTAAGCACACCAACACTACCGGGGAACTGGAAGGACTTTGGGTGGCGTGGAGGCGGAGGTTCGGCACGGCTCGGGGAAGGTGTACCAGCTACTGCTAGAGTTTGCCTCCCACATCTCTAGTTCTAACGGCGTGGATGTAGTAGCACTCTTCGGAGGAGAGCACAAATAAGAATGCGCAATTGCGCAGCATGTTTTGCTCCTCTGAATGACAAGGCTAAGCAAAGCTGTCAGAACACGGAACGGTTCGTGTGCCCTGTAGACCCGCCCAAACACGGCACTTGAATCTGCCTGTACATCTTGCAAGGCTTTTGCTCTTTTGGATCCAAAAGCAGTTTGACATCTAGTATGATCGTCATTTCTCCTTTCGCTCCTTTGGGTAAAGTGGGCCCCATCGGAGCTCCTTCCTCGCCATTAGAGTTGACCTCGACGCGGTGACGTCCACGCGTGCATGATCCCGAACCCAGTTTGACTCGCTAAAAGCTCCCGACTCAAGCGCCCGCTGTACGCCTCATGAATTAGAAGCACTATCCTGACAAAAGTATAAAGAAACTTCTCCGACTGGGGATTTAGCTGAGCACTAGGAACATATCCGATTCTCTTTTAGCGGCGAAGTGGCTTTGTGTATGGCGCCAAGCGTGGCCTGACAGTCCCTTTATCCGCATGGCATAGGCTTAGCGAAGCACGTTGCCGATCTTCCAGCGCCTGGCCATGTCGCTCTGCCCCACAAAGAACCTGGCTCGAACAGTAACCTGTGTCGACTACCGTCGCAAGGATACCCAGAGGAGCTTCGGTTTTCTTGCTAACAGTATTCTAGCGTTCACAATGCCAGGACAGACACGGCTCGGAGAAAGTGTTGAGACGTCTGTGAGGCGAGATCGTCGACGAGGGGAAGCCAGAGTCTCAAAATACAATATGCTGCAAAAGATCGTGTTCGAATCGTGGCTTTCAAGACTCATAAATCCTCCTCCTCGCCTACATAACCTTATTTTGACGATTCTCCCGACACACCGCCGAGTATGGAGGACCGAAGTGGTACGGTGTTGGCTATAGCCATCACATTCATGATCTTAGCATGGGTCACTGTTGGACTTCGGTGCTATGTCAGGTATGATCTACTTCCCGAATCCAGGTTTCTCACCACGTTACTGACCGAACATGTAGAATCTTCATGGTCAAAGGTTTCGGCATCGACGACTATTGCATGGTCGTCACACTATGCTGCTTCACAGGATATCTGGCGTCCCAAATTGGCGGCGCGGTCCATGGCACAGGCGTACGCCGTGAAAAACTCTCCGATGAAAGCGCGCAAACGGCCCTTCACTTCTGGTTCTTCTGCGAGGTATTCTACACAGTATCGACATGTATGCTCAAGATCGCCGTCGGGTTTTTCTTGCTGCGGATCACCGTTTCCCCAACGCATATCTGGATCATCCGATTGATCATGGTCGTCTCTGCAATCGTTGGAGTTGCATACACGTCGGTGGTTATCTTCCAGTGCAAACCGGTCTCCTTTTGGTGGGACCTGGACCCCACTCACAAGGGAACTTGCCTGTCATCGACCCTGGTCATGAACTTTACGTTTGTCGTCTCTGGACTCAATGCGTTTGCGGACTGGGTATTCGCGATGCTCCCTGTTCTCATTGTCAAGGATCTGCACATGAAGAAACGCATGAAAGTCGTGGTCGCTGGAGTTATTGCTCTTGCCGCAATGTAAGTTGTCAGCCCCTTGTTTACTAGCATATCTGACCAAGATCAACAGTGGCTCGACAGCAACGATCATCCGCCTTCCTTACACGACCACAATGAAGGGATACAAAGGCGACTTCCTCTACCGAACAACAGACTTTGCGATTTGGAGCACGGTAGAAGTAGGATTGGGCATAACAGCTGGCTCTATTGCGACTCTGAGGCCGCTCATGAAGCAGGCTCTTGAGATCACTCGCTCCGCCTCAGCCCTACCATGGAGTAAACCATCGTTGAATTCAGGACCGATTCAGTCGGGACAACAACTCAGCAACCTCAAACAAACGATCAAGAAGTCGACCACAATCACGACTTCTAGAGCTCGAAGAGAGAGCGCCGACTCCGACGAGGAAAGGTTCTTGAGTGGCAGAAGTCTACCATCTGAATCATGGCAACAACAATCAGGATTGCCTGGTTATGTTACATCTACAGTCCTGGATGAACGTGGGCAGCGACAAACAACGGAAAAGAGCCGTAAACACATAGCGGACCTGGAAAGGAGAGGTAGCCCCGGTGCGGCCAGCGACGCTACTATTGACAGCAAGTCAACAGGAAAGGCGGCAAAGGTACACGAGCGCTTCTAGCCGAAGGTCTCTTAATAAATTACATAATAGATACCCCTAAGCAATACAGTTTAACGTTATTTGGCCCCTCCTTTCATCTATGCGATGTCAATGACCACTAGCTGTCAACTCAGCGATGTTCGAGCCAAACTCTAGTTTGTTTCCAATTCTGAAATTCCTCATCTAGTACCAGCCAGCATAGGCCCGAACAATAACTATGTCCCCTATTTCACCTTCCTCTCTTCCTCCTCGTCCTCACTTACTTCCCCTTTCATCATCTTTCTCGCTTTGTCGAGCCACTTTCGATGGTAGTCAATTCCAGTCGTAATTCGTGCAGCTGTTTTTTTCAATATATCGGTAGCTTCGATCGCGAGTTCGACATCGCCAACCAATACCATGGGTTCTGACCGATGAAGCTCTGCTGCATTTGTCCATTCGGTCCAGCATCTCTTGGCCTCGGCGAGCCTGATTACAACACTAGAATATCTATAGAATGCGTTGAGAAGGCAAGATTTTGATTTTAATTTTTTTTATGAAGAGAGATTTCTGACGTACGCTGTCGGAGAAGCGATGGCCGCCATCCAAGAACTTATTCTGGCGTAGCTGGAGAGCCAGTTCGACCATTTCTACATAACATAGTAATATAGCTACAAGACAGGGCAATCGGCATGTACTTGAGAGCTTGCTTAAGGAAACAGCACATGAACATGGGTACATCAGCATATGAAAATGGGTTAGCAAACGTTGGTCTGGTGAATATTCGCCAAGTCAGCAGATATGGCGGAGACTGCAGCCCTTCGTCTTGGGAGTCCGTTAATCAGGGGTTATCATAAGCAACGAGTGAAGGCTTGTTTACCTAGAACACTCACTGTTGCATATTATAGGAAGCAAATTGCCACTCAGCGTCACGTGGCTGATAGGGGAAAGGACCAGACTTATTCACGGAGGAAGAACGTGAAAATGAAGTTGTCATCCCTGATTACATTACCTAAATATATATGCTCGACGCTGCTGCCACAGCTATTTAACACCTATATACATTTGACTACCATAGTATGTCCGAAAATGCAGTCCTTAGCACCTCGGTCCTCGTCTTCTGCATCTCCGGCGCGATGCCCACCAGATCCAGGATATCGAGACACTTTCGCGCATCGTCCTTTGCATCTTTGAGTAAAGGATCCGCCGAGAGGGGTAGGCCGTTGTGGCTAGGTGAAAGTGGTTGTGCTTGTTGGCCTAGAATGCGTGCCATGAGGAGCTAGGATCAATGTCAATAACCAAGCAACGCTACATGGCGAGTACAACTTACCGCTTCTTCAAAAGCACGGTGCTGGAACACCCACCACACACTAGCGTCGATCCTAAGATACTCCCAGAAGTGAAAGAAAGACTGCAATGCCATCCTAGCTGCGTCCAGCGCACCTTTGACGTCGCAGGGCACACCCTCGGCGGGGTTTTCGTCAGCCTGGATCGCCATGACGCAGTGCCAGAAGTTGCTTCGAAAGAATAAGTTCTGCCGCAGACTGCGTGGGTTTGTTTCTGCCATGGTTCGTATGGTAGCATCATCAGACGCTGTGAGATCTGCTGGGAAACTCTTGTGGAGAGCAAAGTATTCGTTAACAAGCTCAGCCTTGTGTGAGATTGAGGAAGTCAAAGGCGTTGCTAGTGACCGTGGTATACAAACAGTACGAGATACGAGATTGGCCATGTGCCACATGGAGCGGATGTATCTCCGATCCGAGAGCTCATACGGAGGATAAAGATCATGGTTCGAAGCAATGTTGCTGATGCTCATGGGGTTGATTACGGGGTCCGTCGCGCCGTTGCTCGAAGCCCCATTCGGTATGTAGTCATCAAGATCATCGCTCAACGACTCTGGCTGTATGTCTGAGAAAACACTCGTCGGTGGGAGCTTGAGCAGAACAGTGAGAAACGTGTCCTGGAAATAAATGGCTTGCCATAGCTTCCGCCGTTGTTGCTTATCGCTCTTTGAGCACCGAGGCGCAATTACATCAGGGTCGCGATGTAATCCCATGGCGTATGCTTGCCGTACTAGAACGCCACCAAACGCCCATGCGTCAGAGGCATGGTTGTCATTCATTAAGAAATATCCTATCAGGACCATGGCCTGAAGTGTCCTGACCGAAGCTCGACTGAGGTACGATGATATCCGCAATGCTTGCTGGGCAGCTGATATGTAAAACTCGGCAATCTGCGCCCGCTCGCGATTATCAGTGGTATGGATGAACTGCGTACCCATGGCATATACAACAAAGTGGAGAGCTACTAGCACAGGATCAGCCGTATGCTTCTCTTCCTGTGACAGCGACCAGAAGCGTTCATAGTCGGCATAGAAGTTCCTACGATGAACCATAGGATACACAGGGTCGACAGCATCGAAATACTTGTCAACCAGGATATCAGCCTGCTCTCTTGCTGGCAGCACGCCAACGACCTCGGCAAGACCGCCGCGACTCGTCCAGTAGTTAGCAAAAGGGTGTTCGGATCCTAGACCAAAGAAAGGTGCAGGCGTATGATTGGAATATGGTATGTTGGATAACAGGAATGGTGAAGATCCCGATGACGATAATGAGACGCTCCGGTATTGTGTTCTGATGGGTGTTGGTGGCACCTGAATGTGAACCTGATGGATGGGTCAGCAACAAGTCCCACCTCCGCGAAAAGACGCCCATAGCCCGGCACTCCGAACAGGTGGGTCGAGATGGGTTCGCAGGAACTCTGCATGATACGACAGGAACAAGGAATTTTTATTACCTGAATGGGCGGCTTGCCATGTGGCTGCGGGTCGCTGCCAAGCTGCAACGAAGGCCTCGCGCTGGTTTTTCTGGACCGTCCCGCAGTGCGACCGGCGCCAACCCTGTACACGGTGTCAGCAGAAGCGCAACCCATGATGCCATGAGAACTTGCTTGTCTACAGAAGATGCGATCAAGTTGGCGATTTCGGAATATCTGCATATTGATTGTCGCTTGATGCAGGCCAAGCAATGAGGACGAGTGCGATCACACTGGCTTCTGGTTCAGTCTTCAGCTGCATTGGCGCCAGAGCAATGCAACTCACTTTGGTCTTGCGCTCGACACACTCCTCGCAGCTCAGGGTGGGTTTGTTGCGCTTTTGCTTCTTCCTTGGTGGCGCGTCGCCTTGGGTGCCCGTTGCGCTGGTCGTAGATGGATCAGGACTTGTCGAGGGCTGCGTCCCTTGGTCATCCATTCTTGTGCAGCGCCGGGTGGCGATCGGGATTGCGCGTGAGCTTGGTCCGAGTGCTTGATTATTCTCAGCAATACGACAGGATCCAAGCGGCTGCGGTGGGCACGACGTTGGCGGGAATAAAAGTGAGGGTTGAAGTATTTCCGCGCTGGAGCGACGCGCCCCATAAAGGACACCGAGGTTGCGTGGGGACAATGTGGAGTTCATGCCAGCCACTGCTTGGCACCAGGCGTGAGACAAGGCCTAGAACCTATCGTCCGCTACGACGTCAGTTTTGTCAGTTGCGCGTCAGTTTAGGCAATAGATCATCTCAAACGCAAATACAATGGCGAATGACAGCTCCAAGTCATGTAGAGATTTGTTGAGATGCGGTACGTCATCGCCATCTCCAAACGGCTTCGAAGCATCAACGCGTACGAGGCCGGCAAAGAACAATGCCGTAAATTCCTTGTGCGGCATGCTGCATCAGACGAAGATGGATTGGCATATCAGACGAGTCATCGGTGTGCGGCTTGTTCTACTAACGGAAGATTGCGTAGCTGGCGTCGGATATCCCCCGTCGGGGGTTATGCTATTCCCGGAGCGTCGGCAGTCACTACCGGGCCAAAATTGCTCCTGACAGCATGGTGACAGATTTGGTCGTGAGCAGATTGCGAAGATGTTGAGAGAATAGTTTCGGCATGTGCCATATCATATTCGAGAGGAGACGTATAAGCAAAATCAAGAAGCCGTTGCTCTCACACGGAGCGTCGAAACATCTCTCCCTTCGGTCTTGAGACTTGTCGAAACAGTATCCCATATCCTTGCATACATCCTGAGAATTGCGTGTTCAGTTTCTTACAGTACTCTTGTCAAAGATCCAATCAAACCACGAACCAAAGACATGTCCCTCAAGTATACTGCCTCATGGCATCGCGATAGCCTTTACCCCCGCGCATGTCGTCTTCAAACGCCTCAGCAACCTCGAGCACGCGCTTAATGTGCTCCATGCTGAAGACCGACTTCTCGGCGAGAGCGATAGACTGTGACGTCTTGACCGTATTCTTGATCTGCAGTCAAAGTTAGCAGTCTGTTTTCCACTTTCTGTACGTGCTGAAAAGGATAAAATACATACCTGTCGTCCATTCATGTTTCGCTTGCTCAACTCATCAAAGTCCGCCTCGGTAAACGGCTTCATCACTTCCTCGATATTTTCTACCTTCACCTTCACCTCCCCACCCTCTTTCATACTGTTCTTGCTCTTCTTCTTCCTCGTCTTTTCCGTCTCAGCTTCTCGACCCATCTGCTCCACCTTGCCGATATGATGTTCCCAGATCTTCTTCCTCGCCTTGGCTTGCAGATTCTCATACCGGATACCCATGTGAATCCTACTCTGGAACGCTTCATCGAACGTCTCTACACGGTTCGTCGTCAAAAAGAGGATGCCTTGGTAGTACTCCGTCAAACGCAAAAAGACGGACACAAGGCTATTACGATGGATATCGTGGGGTTGACGCGCTTCGAGGAAGACATCTGCTTCGTCGAGGAGGAGGATAGCGCCCCAGGAGTGCGTAATGTCCATTATGCGATTGAGATCGGTTTCGAGTGAGCGGCTGTTGGTGCCTAGTTCGCCGGCCGAGACAGCATAGAGCGGACACTTCAGGTACTCGGCGATAGATTCACCAGTCAAGGTCTTTCCCACACCAGGTGGTCCATGGAGGACGACGTTGAGACCTTTGCCCTTGCCTTGGATCACGTCGTCGATCGTCTTCGCGGCGTTGAAGCAATGGGAGGAGACTAGGCCTTTGAGATTCTGCTTGATGCGACTGGGTAAGACAAGTTTGTCAAAGGCCTCAGCATTCCACTTGATCTCATCGATGCCGGACAGAGAAAACTCGAGCCAAAGTTTCTCCGAGAAGGCGAAACCAAGCACGACTGGAGACGCAATAAGTAACTCCTCTTCCGTGAAGACCTGCTGCTTAGTTTCATTGCCATCTTCATCGGTTTCGATTTGCTTATCAGGACTGTCACCTCTCTCCTTGTCAACCACACTCTGTGGCACGCGGATGGGGTGCTTCTTGCCCTTCTTGTCTTTCCACATGACGATGCGCATTTTGTCTTGCTCTTCCTTCTCTTCTCCCTCCTCCTCGGATCCACAGCAGCAATCTTCATCCTCGTCGTCGTCTTCATCATTCTCCTCGTTCTGTGCTAGCTCATCCTGCTTGAGGTACGAGAGCGGATAGTTGGGATTGATGCGACGGAAAATGGCCGGGTCCACCATGACGCGGCCATTGATGATGAAGCGGATAATGTTATTCTTGTGCTTCATGTACGCGATGCCCTTCTGTAGGCGGTAATTCATGCCTTGGAGAGCGACAAATTTCTTGCCTCGCTCAATGAGTTTGTTCTTGACGCCCTGCAAAATGATCAGCCAACGTACGCTCTATGCTCCAGTCATTACTCACCTCGGGATCTTTGTGGTACTCTAGCGGATACGCCGAGAGGCTGGTAATCTTCTTGTGGCCTTTGAAGGCTTGTATCGTAATCTGGTGATCTCCGAGGCCGAAAGACTTTCCGTCGTACTCCAGGTACTTGCCGTCTACGTACCATGACTTGATTCCGGTCATCCAGCTC
The DNA here is from genome assembly GCF_907166805.1 of Alternaria atra. Taxonomy (NCBI): domain Eukaryota; kingdom Fungi; phylum Ascomycota; class Dothideomycetes; order Pleosporales; family Pleosporaceae; genus Alternaria; species Alternaria atra. The sequence continues at coordinate 484,637 of NW_025091320.1, forward strand.
TCGTACTCGTACGCCGTGTCTACCTTGAAGCAGCGTGGGTCGTCCTTGTTATGGTATGTGGGCGTGAAAGCGATCGTGTTCGGTTTGAACAACGCCCAAACAAGATCGTATGTGATTGTGCCTGCTTTGAGCATAGGCCGTAGAGCCTTCCGTGTTGCCGTATAATCTTCATCAATGTAGCTCAAGAGAAGTTTGCATTGTGCAATCTGCTGCTTTAGGCGCTTCTGCTCTTTGGACTTCTTCGCCTTCTTCAGCTTTGGCTTCAGCGTCTTCTTGATATAGACCTTTAGCTCATTGTAGTAGTGGAAAAGCGTGTGAGGATCAATCTGCGGTATGTCTTCTACAAGACTAATACTCTTGCAGTCTTTGAACACCTCTTGAAGTGCGTTGCGAAGTAGCTTGGATTTGATATCCAGTTGAGTCTCTTGATACTTGCCTTCCCAGTTGAGTCTCCTGCGCACCGTAAACACGCAGTCAAACTCGTCCTTTTGGTCGGAATTACTTTCAACGAGTTTCCAGTCATGGATCTTCATATCGAAGACTTGATCAACGCGCTTGAATTCAAATGCATTCTTCTTAACGGGCTTCTCGAGCTTCGTGGTAGATACGGCTGCAGCGGTAGCGGCAGCGTTGAGAGAAGCCTTCTGAGCCTTGAGACTCCTGAGGATACCACTCACTTTGACCACTTGGGTGTCTAGATCATCTCCCGGGAGTGGAGGTTCTGGTGGCGGAGTTGGCGGGACAGGAGTTTCGGCATCGGATATTGAAGAATCTGACGATGATGCAGAGCTCTCGACCTTCTTTGACTTCTTGGCCTTGCGCTTTGCCTTCGCTTTCGCTTTCGCCCGCTCACGTTTCGACTTCTCATCTTCCGAACTCGAATCACTGCTAGAGGAGCTTGAAGTGTCCGAGGTGCTGTCGTCGCTAGAGCTCTCAAGCTTCTTATTCTTCCTCTTCCTAGCTTTCGCTCGTAAAGCTTTGCGTCGGCTCGTCTTGTCGTCATCGTCTGACTCAGAGTCGGAGCTTGAGTCGGAAGAATCAGATGAAGTCTCATCCTCGCTCACGAGATTGTGCTTCTTGCTCTTACTCTTCTTGCTCTTCGCCTTTGCTTTCTGTTTCTTCTTCTCTGCTGCTCGCTTCGCAGCCAACTTCCGTTTCTTCTTACGCTTGGCCTTCTCAATCTCGCCATCGTAATCCCACTCGCTGTCGCTCTCAGAGTCACTAGTGTCGGATGCAGAGCTCTCATCAGCCTTACGCCTCGACTTCTTCGATGCGTTTTTCTCCTGCTTGTCGGTCTTCTTCTTTGCAATGATCACCTCGACTTTTGGCACTTCAGTCTCCGGTGGAGGAACAGGAGTTTGCTTCTCTTCAGTCGTCTGGCTTTGGTCAACCATTTGGGTCTCTATGGTTTCCTGTGAAGATTCCATCCTTCGCTCGTGGAGAGAGAGATCGTCCGACTCGGAGTTTACCGATGGTGTCGCTACAATGACTGGTGAAGACAATGAGGTATCGGAGAGCTTCTTGCTTGCTTTTTCAGGCAAGGGAGGAATGTCGTGGGAAGCTTTTGAAGTATCCGGTCCGTTCATGGGTTCCAGACTTTCCAAGATGCGAGACTGTCTCTGTACTATCGCTCGACTGTTGAATGTGTCGCTTGACGAGAGGACTTTGAAGGACTCGTAACACTAGGAAGTAAGAGTTGAGATGTACATGAAACAAAGCAATTACAGTTGAGTCAGTCTCAGGGTAGAAGAAGACAGTGGAGAGCCTGTGTCTCACACCTTTTATCCACAAGCAGAGCCTCACTCTGCGTCTATAATCGACCCACAATACTTGCTAATCAGATCTCTTTCCCCCCCAACACCGCTACCAGGCTACAGTCTTGTGTGATGTCGTTCTCAATTACCCTGCAGTGACTGACTGCTAATCTGGCAAATGACGAGCGCTGCCTAGGGAAACGTAACAAGGCTGAATTTGTTGAGAACGAGTATATTCGACTAGACCATTAATCACCATATCAATGCAGGGTCTTCATGAGTGAGGCCGCACATACCTGGTGAACACGTTCGCCTAAATCTGCTGCCTGGAAACCGACCTTCCTGTGCGAGAAACGTTTCGTCAATGTATTGGCCCGAGTAGGTTACGATGCATAGACCGGCTGAGAAGATGGCGATTTTGCGACCGGTGAGTAGGTAGCCAATGTTATGGCGAAGCGTAGCTCAGCCTCGTCTGACGAAGAGTTCAGCCTCGCAGGTGCCTGTGTGGAAGCGCTCGCTTTCGCCGGTTCCAATCAAGCCGTCGAGATAGACTCGCACCTCTAGTGCTCAAGACCATAGATCAAAATCACGACACCCATACATTGCGACTACGTATAGCTCTTATACCTGCAAGTAGTTCGGCGACGCTGCGGCTATCATCTACATCGGCCTGCCTTGCGCTTCCGGTGGCGTAATACCACCCTGTCCTCGCGACGCACACGCGTCTTATCGAAATGGCTCGACAATTGATGTTGTGTCCCATGCTGACCTGCAGTGATGGTGGTTCGTGTGTCGTGGTAAGTGGCCAGACGGTGGAAGGAATGCGCTAGCTGTATCGGCTGAGCATCCGAGTGCATTAGCGAGCACCTGTGGAGTGCTCGTCTCACTCCCCCTCTAATATATGTAGTATAGAGGCATATACATTTAGTGCCTCTGTGATTAGGAAGCTCTTGATCGGAAGCATCTAACATTCTCTAGCAGTCCGAAAGCAATTGGTATATCTGAGGAACAGCGAAGCCAACCTCATCCTTACAGACTCATACAGACTCAAAACAATGTCTGACTACGAAAGAAAAGCGCTGCGCAACACTCCATCAATGCATAGGGCACCATGCAGTATGCGCCAACCACGCTTCGTGCACACATGTGATACGCTGACCAGACGCCAACCGCAAGCTTCCTGATCTGTCATGCAAGTTCTCCAAATAACGCCCCGCATTCCCCAAAGCAGAGTACAAGGTTATCGACGCAATGCACGAGTTTTGCCGTCGCTGCAGCGATATAGGTACTCATGAACTTGTCTTCTTCTTGCCAAAAGTCATGTGTCCTAGCCCATGCTCCTTCGCATCCTTCATCTCGCTCTCAGGCTTTCCATCAGGTAGATCGTTGGTGGAAGCTGCTCCCGAAATGTGGTACTTTAGGCTCTCGGCAACTCCACTAATATGGCCCCCGCCCTTGTGTGACCCAGTAGGGTGGTCTATGGATCGCGAGTCACCAGCAGCATTACTAGAGTTATCTAGGCGATCTGATAGCTTGGGGTGCGAGGCTGGCGCTGCCGGTCCGCTCCCACTAGCCTCTGTACTTGCTCGAGAACCATTTGGCTCTGTCACAACTTCTTCTCCGTTCGGGCCATGTGATCGGACATCCTTGGTGTCGCTCTCGCCACTATCCCTTCGTCCCGGAGCGTTGACAATGTTGGTGTTGTTCTTGTTCTCGCTTCGGACACTATTGGCCCGGCTGATATCTGAATCAGCATTGGGTGGGCTTGCTGTACGAACACCTAGATCTTTGTCTTCGGACGGCTCCACACCCTTGGTACCCCTCCAATCTGCGGGTTTCGCTTGTGAAACGGGCTCACCCTCTTTTGGTTCTGTGATGACAACGCCAGGCCGACCTTCGTCGCTAGAAAGCGCGCGCCAGACTACCGCTATCCGCTCGAAAGCTTGTGTACCTTTACGTGAAGAGCCTTTGATGCCGTCCATGGCCTCCCATGCGATCTCAAAGATGCCAGATTGGTCAACATTGCCATTTTGCTCAGGACCGTTGCCTTCAAAGTATGTGTTGAACCACACGTGCGCGACAGCGGTGACCATGGTCAGATCGAAGGCGGCTTTGTTACGGCGCTCGACGTCGATGTTGATGTCATTGGTAGGAAGGACCACACGCGTGGACGGACGGAAGACGACATCGCCGGTGCCCATGGGTAGGCTCTCGCGCGATGCTCTCGGCTCGGAAGCGGTACCATCGACGTTGTTCTGTTGTTCCAGAGAGGAAGTGGAACCGTTCTTGGAACCTTCGCTAGTTTTTGATGGGCCGAAACCGTTCTTGTACATGACTTCTTGCACCGCCTGTGCCATGCCGGTAGTCTTGACTTCGCCTCGCACAATTTCTCTCTCGTCCCGTGTGAAGGTATGAAAGTTCTTAATAAGCTTGCCGTCCTCGACGAAGCCCTCGACTTGTATCTTGACGCCATCTCTGAGGCCCCAGCAGTGCACTTCAAGAATTTCGACCTGTCGTTCCACATATATCTTGCCGTGTTTCGCCCAGCGATCGACGTAGTCTATCCAACGCAGTTGGCTGGGAATACTGACGCCTTTGCCCATGTTTGGGCGCATGCGCCGCTCAGTGAAGCGGTCCAGAGCCTTGTGCACCGGCCAGCCTTCTTCGCTGATCAGATAACTGCAACTAGCAGTTCCTGATCGCCCCTTTCCGGCTTTACAGTGGACCACGACGACTCTCCCCTCCTTCTCGTGTAGCCAGTTGCGCATGCTGGCCATGATGTTTGGTATAAGGGCGAAAGGCGGCGGGTGATGGTCGGGGAAAGGGTAGTGATAGACGCGATTGTAGACCTCTGAATCTGGATAGCCTGTCCCTTCTGCGCGAAACTCCCATATGGCCCAGTCGTCGCCATGTTTAGCGTCGAGAAACTTTACGAGCGAGTCGAGCGGGTTGCGGTAAGCGCGCTGCGGGTAAGTGCCGCTGGGGCCTGATGTAGCAATTACTGGAGTATGTCAGACGGCGAACAATGCTACGAGTCGCAGGGCGGATTTACTGTTGTCTGTCACATAGCATAGATCGAGACCGGCTTCAGCATGTCTGGCGCGAGGACCGGCTACAAGTTGCCGTAGTAGCGATGCCTACGGTGGTCAGTTCGAATGTCCACGGTGCCATTTTCCTTTTATGCGCACCATTATTCCGACAATCGTCTTTTGTGTATGGGTGCAATATTCGGTGTTGGCACATGGCGACAGTTGAGGCGCGAGGGATGCTGGCTCTAGGCGGGCAGGCGCGACCGAAAGGTGGGTACGTCACCCTGCACGCACCCAGCGCTAAGCTTCTGGTTCCTGCCCAGACCCTCACGCCTCCCCGCAACAACACCAACTTTTTGGCTCGCCACACGCCTCACAGCCACACATTTTCACACTGCTGACATGGGCCTATCTACGCAAAACGTGCTACCAACCCATAATTCGTGTCGCATATGACAATGGTCGTTTCTAGCTAACAATATGCCGACCTACCCGACACAGCCTGATCCGTCTGTCCGCGCCATCAAGCATGACACACCCCAGCCTGGTCTCATTGGGCGCCTCTTAGTACGCGAGAGCTCTTCACCTAAACAGGCTGCATGGTCACATATCCAAAAAGAAAGAGCTATTAGGGTGCCCTCCTTCGATCCAAGCTCGCGCCACCACTCTCCAGCCAACGTTCCTAGTTATTCTGCTATGTCAATTTCTCCCGTGCTAAGCCAACGTCGATGACAGAGATACTTGAATGCCAAAGAATTAGTGAACTTGAGATGAGTATTGCTCCTAGGCCCAACTTACAGCTTATGCTGGCGTAGCATCGAGTTCGTAGGTATCAGTCATAACAGCGCGTTGACGCTGGCGCAGAACAGTACGAGCAAGAGCAAGAACCCCTATTACGACTGTCATAGCTGCAAGGTATGTTCCGGTTATACTGAATCCCAACTCGGTAGCCGCTGAACTGGATTGCGAAGAGACATCCATGATGCTGTGTTGGGCCAGCGAGGGTACGATGACTACTTCCATCAGTACGCGAATACTGTAACATTGCGGAGAGGAACCTTCGCACGAGTCTAGTGAAACAAAACTAATCGACGATATCGACACTGGGAAAAGGCAGTAGTAGGGAAGTTGGACGAAAAGAGCTATGGAGTGTATGCCAGAGATTATCTGGCTTCTTCCTCCGGGGGAGAACTCTTTACACTAAGTATACATCGATCCTCACATATCTTCTGCCTGGCCACTGTATCTGCAAATACAGCAGAAGACGCTTTTTTTCGGCGATGCGTCGAGCTTGAAATATCCGCGACTTTGCGACATAGGTTCAAACCTTTCCGGCGACAGCGACTCCAATGCGCTATTGGTTACCACATCTCAAGACAATGGAAAAGCTCTCGACCCTACGCAACCCGTCGCGCATCGCGGATATGCATTCTCCTTCCGAAGTGCGCTATTGGACGCTCACTTTTTGCAGAAGATAAATGTTCGAGGCTGTATCTAGCGTCGCACGTCTGGAGAGTTGTACCCACTGCCCATAATGCGCCATTGGACGAAGATGTTCCCTTCGATCGCTGCTCCCTGCGGCGCGGCCTGCCGAAGTACGGCTGCCCCGGGGGGAGGGTTCCTGCATCCGCGCAACATGCGCCATTGGCTGACGGTGATGCGACACGGCTTGATTGGCCCATATGTACATCGAGGGACTTCAGACATACATACTGACACCGATATATCTGAACCACAGTGGAGACTTGGTCCCATTTAAATGCTACGAAATAGCCATTGATTCATGGTAGTTCTTCAAAGTTTTCTTGCGGCAAAGGCTCAACGGCATAATGCCTCGGTCCTTGCCGAAATGTGACAGATGCCGCAAAGACAAACAGAAAGTAAGACATTCGTGACCATATTCACACAAGGGCCTGGCTGATTCCCACAGTGTCTCCCATCAAACCGCAAATGGCCGGACAGATGCGACAGATGCGCATCCCAGCATCATGTATGTTCAGAGGCACAATCGGCCACCCCATACACACGACCCCTCTCGATACCCACCACACCTACCCCACACTGTCTGCCCGGACTCCGTCGGTTAGCTCCGGAACAGAATTATATTGAAGATCGGTACCATGGGCCAAGTCCCGAATGTTCTCAAGCAGACGCAGTAGCAGTAAGGACACGAGAGGCGTGCGTAGCTCAGGTTCCATCCGTCTTTCCCCCGCTAACAGTCTGTAGAATCTTACTTCTCTCTATCGCTGAAGTCATCAGCATGGCTATCGAAGAGTTTGTTGTGGTAGCGAGCGAAATGATTACCCCATTCATGCACGACACGCGATACTCAGACCCTAGGGATTGCATGCCGCGAGTACAGTTTCTTGTGCACGAACTGCGCTCTTTTGCTGATAGTCTTGAGTCACGTGCACTCGAACTAGCCACTGGGCCTTGTGTTTCTCTCGTTCAGGCTGCTCTAGCGACCAAACGTTTCGCGAGATCAGCGACGTGGACCGAAGATAAATCTGCATTGGAGACTGCTCATCAGAAAGCTACCTCGTGGGACACTTCTGACTACCCTGGTCTTTCTCATGTGTTGCAAATGAAGCTCCTCCACGAACGACCTCAGTTGCGAACTGATAACATCGAATCGTTCTTGCTATACAGAGAAAGTTTTTTGGCAGCGGCCGACGACCTATTTAATCATCTGCCCATACAAGTGCCAACTACTCTGAAGTCCTCACAGCTTTTCATTCCCTGTGCGTTTGCTATCACGCCTATGGTCGCTTCAAGACTCCGCCAACGCAATATTCCTGATTGCCTTGGCAGGTCCGTGTCTCACGTTCTGTATGATGCGAAGAGCTTGAAGGAATGGCCACCCAGCGACATGTACACCATCGACAATCTCCGACGTACAAGCTTGTATCTTGCTTGCTGCGATGGAGATCACAACCGCGTGCAACAACTTATTCGCGCCAACGTCAATCCAAACGTGGAAGCTTCGAACGGTCTATACCCATTAGATATAGCAGTCATCTCTGGAAATTTAGAGATTTGTAGAACTATCTGGAAGATGGAAATCGATGTCCACGAGAAAAACTCCAAAGCCGAAACCACCATCTGCATGGACAGCCGATACAATGGCAGTTTGGGAATTCTGCGTCGATCGCCGATGATGTGGGCTGCTTTCTTCGGTCACGTCCACATTCTCAAGTTCTTCCGAAACCAAGGCAATAATTACCCGAATGCAACGGCCTTGATGGACATCCACTGTTGTAACGCCATTGGTCTTGCGGCTATGCGAGGACAGAAGAAGGTCATCGAATACCTTAGTGGTTACCCGTGTGATGTTGTAGATTGGCATGGACGCAGTCCTCTTTGGTACGCGGCATTCAGTGGGCACCCGGACATCCTAGAGCTTCTGCTCAAGAAAGATCCATTTCTGAATCGACAAGATAACAACGGTTTTACACCACTTGCCATCGCAGCACAAAAAGGTCACTTACAGACTGTGAATTATCTTCGCGACATGGTTGATCTCTCTATATCGACAAACACAGGACATACTCCATTGTCATTAGCAACTTCCGCCAGACACCTGGAATGTGTCAAGTCGCTCTTGAGACCTAGTATTGTTGCACTAGGTGCTTTGAAAGTCCGGAAGGTATTTACGGTTGCTCAAGAGAACGGCTATCACGAGATTTGCAGGGTGTTTCGAGACCATGGACTTAACTATGTTGTGCGATTACCAGAAGAGAGCACCACTTATTACTTGGATACAGGGGAAGGTTGTTCTGATCTAGATAAGGTGCGACGCGCACGTAACGGTATTTTCCAATACAACCCTTAGATCTTTTCTACTCTGCACTCTTCAAAGCCAGCGGAAAAGCGAGGGAGATGCTGGTCCCACCAGAAGTAATCGCACGGCTGGATGAGCAGATGACATTGTGGTATTGCTAGGGGCATGTAAGCGGGATACTGGTCCATGATCTGAATGATCCTGAGATGCATTTTGTAATTGTTGGTAATCGATCGTCCGGATCCTCCATCCTCGCGCTTGATGGCGCGTGTGTCTGTGTCTTCTTCGGCAGACCAAACACCGCCGCAAAAGCCTTTTCCGATACAGCGGTGCGGGTTGTCGCCGATGAGCATGATGGAAGAAGTAATTTCTTAATGACTTTGGTATCAGTATAGTTGTGATGAGCGGGCATGAGGATGCAAAGGGAAAGTGGTGTTACATACCGGTACACGTTTGACTCAGGCTGGTACCATGGTTGTCCAGTGAACTCACCATCCGATGATACTGTGATGAGCTATAGACGATGAGCCACTGACAACCATGGCAACAAAAACGACACAAGAGATACTGTAGTCCTTCTTACCAAGGATGGAGACAAAGAAACCAAGGTAAGTTCAGTGAATACATCCACCCTTCTCCTTTAACCGGTTTAGCAGCTATCATAGCAACTATTCCATATGTCGCACAGCCAAGGAGGAGGATATACCTAGATATTTATAGCACGTCGTACATCCCCTGACATAAATGCGCCTTGAGATGTGGCCGTGCCATTAGCGTCGTTGCCTAACAGGACAACCGTGCCGCAAGTGGCCTAAGCTCAAAGATATACTGACAGCCAACACCCACATGTATATCAATAGAGCACTTGGTTCGAGTTCGCTCCCAACATATTTGTTTCAAACAAGTTCTAATTATCCAATAAGTCATCTTTGATCGTTCTTTCGTCGCAAACATGGGTCAAGGTCAGTCTCAACAGCAAGCGGCGCAGCAACCTCCAGAGCCGCAACTTAGTGAAGAAGAGCGCGCACAACTGCAGGTCGAGGTAACTATCCTGTTCGTTCAATCTATCTTGCAACGTTAACACCTCGGAAGATGCGCGCAAAGCAACAGGCGGCTCTCGACAAGCGTTTCGCCAGCCAGCCAAGGTCAAGGAAGCCCTCACCCACAGGCGCGCAAGCGAAGAGGAAGCCAACCGCACTCGAGGAAGTGAGTAAGGAAAATATCGGATGGCGCAATGCCGACGCGCAGGCAGAGTTTAGAAACTGGAACTGAGGAATGGTGCGATGGAAAGTTGTGAACACAGGAGATCTATGTGACTTTAGTTGGGAAGGTCGGAGCTATATTCTTGGCGAATGGGCTGGAAACCGTCGACTTTGTGAGACGGAATCTGGGAAGGCGTCGAGAGGCGCAGGAAAGGGCTAGGTTTTGTGTTCCAAGGGTTTACATGGCGTTCTCGGAGTTCTGAACCATACCCAACAAGCAGATTGTTGTCCACCTCTTGCTACGACGTGTTCCTTTAGTACCGTGAGTTTGTTCGGAGAATCATACAGCAGCGATCGTTCTGTGCTCCGTCGCAGAAAGTTGAGAAGAATGCAAGGGGCCACGGGGCCCGCGGGGCAGCGCACCCACGCGAATGGCTCGGCTAGTCGCTTACATAACTGATCAGCTTGCGCCGCAGCCCAGCTCCAAATCATCGTAACTTTCTATTGCACTCATACACTCATCTCGTCCTCGCCACTATGACTGAACAGCGCGTCGCAAAGCGCAAGACTCACACCAAGTCACGAAAAGGATGCTTCCAATGCAAACAGAGACATACCAAAGTACGTGTCAACACCCGATCCTGCTGCAGCCTTCTCCAGCCAATCATAGTGTATTATCCGGGTTTCTGCCTCTACCCCGGCAAATGGTCCCTCAAGCTCAGATCCTGGGCGCGACAGGTACCATGAAGCTATGAGACTTTCCATGTCGTGATGTCTGCCTATATACTTACCACATCTCGTAGTGCAATGAAGCGCGCCCACGCTGTGGAAACTGTGTTCGTTTGGATATTCATTGCCATTTCCCATCAATACCAGACAGCTACTCGACATCTCCACAAAATAGTCCGAGCGTCTCTTCACCATTCATTGAAATACACCCTACCGAAAGTCCTGAAGCAAGTCCGACTAATTCTGAGCTGCCCCTCGCAGATCTGCGTCTACTGCATCACTGGACGAAGTCGTGCGCGAAGTCGTTGCATCCGAACCCTGCAATCAGGAGTGTCGTCTGGCAGGTGAGTTCTAGCGCTCTCTTGCGAGGATTGTTCGGCTGACCATAACGTGGTTTCCAGAACGAATTTATTGAGTTGGGCTTCGAGTACCCTTTCCTCCTTCGTGGTTTCCTGGCTCTTTCAGCAGTTCATAAAGCATCCTTGCTTCCGCCCAGCGAGAGACAGGGCCTCTTGCTCCAGGCAGACTCACACATCAGCCATGCCTTGGATACTTATCGGAAGAACCTAGAGACGCCAAGCGTTGAGCTGGCGATTCCGATGTTCATGCTGTCCTCGGTGATCCTGACTTACAACTTCGGTTCAGCACAGCTTGAACGCCCCGAAGACCCTATTAGCGCGCTTCACCACTGCTTCATGCTATTGCAAGGCATCAAGATTGTGGTACTACCACACTGGGATCGGATCAAGGACAGTTCGGTGTTCGCTCATATGACGGACATGGCGTCCCCCGAAGCGCTGTATGCACTGGATACGCTTGCAAGGGAGGAGAAACCTCAAGAAATCTTGCGACTCAAAGAGCTTACAGAGTTGTTACTGGACAGTCAGGATAAAGAGGCCTGTGCCACAGCCATCGACGAACTCCACGCCACTTGGCTGCGCTTTCGACACATATCGTCTGATCGCGACGAATACTCTCTGCTCTTTCTTTGGCCTGCTAGGCTAAGCAACCGGTTCTTCGATCTTCTCGCAGGTCACAATCCGGTGACCTGTATCATCACAACCCATTTCGCTGCACTGCTGGCTCAATGTCGTCCGGTGTGGTGGGTAGTGAAATGGCCTCAATGGCTTCTTTCTGCCTCTGAACAGTTGCTAGCAGCGACACCAGACCTTCTCAAGTGGCTTGATTGGCCGCAACAAATCATCCATACCCAAGCCTGGAGTGCAACGACCACCCCAGTAGCATCTTGAGGACCCGAGTTGGGACAAGCTGTACCACTATCGATATCGCGGACCCCGCGAATCCCGCGCTCGTCGTATCCTATCACCATTGATCTGACATGCGCGGGTGTATTGTACTAGGATGACTTATCTCCGGGTGGTGTCCATGGTCATGGGACGTGTTGGCAATGGTTCTACGCAGCACATCCTAAGTGAAGCGCAAAGAAAGGCAGAGCTTGCGAGAGGCTGTGCAACCAAGACAATGCCAATGAGGTGTAGCAGTCGAAAATGCGATGGTGGAAGGGGTACTGCACGATTTAAGTCCCATTCATGCCGCTAGTGCGGCAGATTCCATACGGCCGATACGGGACCCGCCAAAAAATCCCAACACGGCAAGGAGCTCTTGGCGGCGTATTTCGCGAAACGTATTCCGTACAACATCGATGCATTTTTGGCTTGGGCGAAGGATCACGGAGCGAAATTGTTCTTAAGATGTTTCGACAGCCCACTTTGAAATGCACGAGCAATACTTCCGAGGACATACTGTTTGCCGCTTTTCCATTTACTTCAACCAAACATGTCCGACAATGCAAGCCGGCCAGCACTCGACGACCCGACCGCATACGTTCTATACCGATACATCCCCTCACAAGTAGCAGCGATCATATTTGTGGTTCTATTCGGCCTCACGACAATTGCGCACATATTCCAGCTCATCAAGAAGAGGACATGGTATTTCACACCACTTGTGGTTGGCGGCCTATGTAAGACTGGATAACAACCTATTTTCACCAAGGTATCGCTGACACGACGATACAGTTGAGGTCATAGGTTTCATTGGGCGTTTCCTATCACACGACGATGTTTGGGCACTCGGCCCATTCATCATGCAGTCGCTGCTCATCCTACTTGCTCCGGCACTGTTTGCGGCTTCCATCTACATCATACTGGGTCGAATCATCCTGCTAGTGGATGGAGAGCGGTATTCATTAGTGCGAAAAAAGTGGCTCACGAAGATTTTTGTCGCAGGAGATGTATTCAGCTTCATGTTGCAAGGCTCAGGTATATATCTACCACGATACTGTTGTAGTGTCTAGAGCTAATGGCCGGTGTAGGCGGCGGTATCCAAGCGATGGGTACTCTAGACTCTTTGCACACTGGCGAGCAAATCATCATTGGCGGTCTTTTTGTCCAACTGATCTTCTTCGGTCTCTTCATCGTCGTAGCCGGAGTTTTTCACTACCGCCTGGTCAGAGATCTTCCTCTAAAGAAACGCTACAGCTTGTCGTCGCTGTTCAAATCTCAGAAATCTCACGCAGTCGTACACACCTCATCCACGGTGTCCCGGTCCATTCTGTCTGAGATGCCTTGGAAGCGCCACCTGTTCAATCTATACATCGCCAGCGCTCTCATCATGGTTCGAAGCATCTTCCGCGTGGTGGAGTACATTGGAGGGAATGCAGGATACCTGCTCAGTCACGAGGTATACCTATACGTCTTCGATGCCATGCTCATGTTCTTCGTCATGGTAGAGTTCAACTGGGTCCATCCAAGTCAGGTCACGGATGCGCACCAGAAGAGACTACGAAGCGGCTCGCCTATGGAGCTCCAAATCTCCCCCGATGAAACTACTGGCGCAGATGAGGAGAACATGCTGGAAAATCGGGAAGCTCAGAGTGGGGTACGCACTGGTGGTTGGGTTCCTTCCCAAGGTTGAACAAGCATCGTCAGCAACTTCTTTGATATTTGGCAGTGAGAATGAGCGTGTTACTGGAGCGCCTCTGGCCGAGAGAACCGCCGATCGAAAGGTCACTCACTTTGCAGGCGCTTTTGGCCAACCATTCTGGAAGTGGATGAGACGTGGAAAAAGCCTTGTCGCTTAAATAAAAGTAGATCATTGCAATGCAGTCGTCGAATCCAAAGCACTGCTCAGACAGGCGACAGCCTATCAAGCCTTCGACTTCACCATGGCAAGTGCATCTAGTCGAATCACATCAAGCGGTGGGAACAACTGACCTTGGAGTAGTGAGGAAAGAAATTTTTGACAGCTCATCTACAGGCCGAGTACAAAACACACGATGGTGGGTCCTACAGGCTCCGTCATAGCGTGCCGTCTAGTCGCTTGCAAAAGAAACAATGCAGTTACACTCTTGCCAGCCCCCAAGCTTCAAACAAAAGTATCGAATGGAGTCCATATTCTTTAGCGATCCCAGTCTCTACTCCTTTGTCAAAAAGTGCTCGGCTCTGTGACTAATGAGCGCGATGAGGGCTGACCTGGACAATCGGCGTACCTTCACGACTCGTGGACAACAGTAATTAAATTTCACCCATGCGGGTATGACGTAGGTTCCTGAGAGGTTTCTATAGCCGCAATGCGAATCATGCTGCACGAAATTTGGAGCTGCATGGTGGAGCTCCGATGTTTGGCCGCCTTGACGCCGAGGGCGTATATTATTTTTGGAGAAAGGAAACATGCTCCGCATCGAGTAAGAGCTCCAAGTACGCGACTTCGCCCTCCTAATCCTACCATGAAGGGCCTGGTGGTGGTGGTCTTGAACCCAATCTGTCTGCTCGTCGCTGCAGATAAATGGCTATCCGTTGATCTGGACAGCTCATATGTTGTTGGACAAGTTCTAACCACTGCCGCCGCTCGTTCTCTAACAGACTCAGTTCCGCTTTCAACAGACGGTTTTTACGCTCAGTCTCCCTGGATTTCTCAACCAGGACTTCTTGCTCCATTTTCTGTTTAGTCCGACATTTGCTAGCAGCTTTGCGATTCTTTTCCAAATATATGGCGCGCGCTGAGCCTGGTTCAGCGTACTGAGATCTGGGTCTCCGTTTTATTGATGGTGTATATGTCGTTTGAGAAGCAGCTTCTTCCCTAGGGTATAGACTGTCGTGCCGTCCTTCAACAGCAGAAGCCTCGCAGAAATGGGGCGCATCGATGGCATCAAACTGTGTTTGCGAAGGAGAGATAGTCGGTGGAGTGAGTGAATTTGTGGATCGATTAGAAGGCGTGAATGTTGAGCTGCACTCTGCGATCGGGTAGGCGTTTGCAGTCGATGTCAAGTCTGCGTTGATGTCTGCGCTCGCACCGAACGCCTGTGAGTTCGAAGACTGGTGGATGGGAGGCGTGTAATCTTTCATGCACTGGTATCCTCCATGTTGTGGGATCGAAGCGTTGAGATGCGACGTGAGCCCGTAAGGATCGTGACCGGCGGGCTCTGGTGTTTGGCCCGGCTGTGGTTGATGTGGAAGATACACCGGGTATCCTAGTTGTCCTGGCACCATAGTAGGATGCCCGTCCGGCAGATAGGGATGGTTTTGAGTAGACGGTATGAGTACTAAGCTCATGCTGAGAAATTTTGTGCTTGTGAAGTTTTGAGATTCAGAGTGGTTCGCTACCACGTTCTCGCAGACTTAGCAAGATAACACAACGTACCGATGAATATTCGCCTTTCTAGACAGGCGAGGATCACTGAAACTGGACGAGATGATTGTGAGATGATTTGGGTTGCAAATTTGTCATGGGAAGGGAGAGAGAGTCACGGTTCATCCACGGTTGGCGGCTGCTACAACCGTGGACATCATACCCACTTCCAAAGTTATGATACCGAGCGGGGCAGTCTCGACCAGGGTCTTGGGTCGAACGCGTGGTACCGGAACGCGAGCCTACTGTGTGCTTTAGTCTGTCAACGAAGGCCATGACGGTGCGGAAAACATGCCCGTACAGGATCGACGCGACATGCCAATTGGGATAGCTATGCGGCGGAGTTTGCCGGGACCAATAAGATCATAGTCGCAGTACAGGGTGCAGCGAAGAGATGCGCATTTCGCAAGGAAGGTACTTCTCAAATTGCTGCGGTCGCTAGGAAGACTTGTCCACGGGTTGATGGCAGTCGCGTCGAGGGCGGCGGTAGGAACGGCACGCTGGCGTTACAGCGGAGATGACTAGCTAACGGCACGACGTCGGTGTATTTGTTCAGAGGTACTCAACCAGTTCAAGAGCAGCATCAGTCGCATCAGGTACGGTTCAGCATTCTGCACTAGTCGTCTTGGAGATGTGTTCGACGTTGAACCACGTGCCGCCGCTAATGCTACCATAGTCGCCAACTATGCCGCTCCCGGCACCAGCTGCTCCCGTACTTATCCCTCGGAACTGACTTGCACAGTCGCAAGCGATAAACAAGAGAAGGTCCTGCATCCTACAATTCAACACAAGCACTACTCACAAGACAACATTCCAATTGCAAATCCGATGCGCTTGCGAGCTCGTTGCTTTTGCGCATCCGTCGTACTAAGATTGGCGCAAACTCAATCCCCAGAAGAAAGATACCGACGCTGTCTTGAGAATATCTCTCCGCGGATGCAAGCGTGTCATATCGGCAGTTTAGCTCTCGTAGCTCGGCGTACGTTTGGCCGGTTTGGTGTTGTACTGTCCATCTCCACCTCAACGTCATTCTGCTTGGTGAATCCTCTCGGTCAAGCCTTCCGTCCACTTGTCAAACACCATGCTAGCGCCAGGGCGTGTCGAACAAGGAAGATGTGAAGCAAGGCATCATCAGCTCTAAGAGAGAAAAGCCCTCGCCAACCACGAGTCATAGCTGTTAATAACAGCCAAAATGCCGAATCGCGCGGCTGCAGATTGCCTCCGTTGACCCTTTGCTCATGTCAGCTCTGAGCCCCACAAAGTAGTCACATTGCCGACCAATTTTCACTCAGTCACAGAGCTCAAAAGGCATATGTTCGGTAATAAGCTTCCGGTCCAATCAGAACACACAGTTTTACTGCCTCCAGCAAGCTCATCATTCTGGGGCTAAGATTAGACTCCTTGCGGCGCCAGTCGATCGTTTGCAGATCCATGGAGATACATATGAGGTTTCTGCCTGTAGACCAGGTATCCTAACTGCATCGCATCTCCTGGTGCCAACGATCCACAGAGTAGATATAACAAGCCATAATGACCATCCCCGCGCCTACCGGGCTTGGGTCTTCCGAACTTCCAAGGTCATAACACCGAAGTCAACGTTGACTACAGCTTCCCAACCCTGCCACATCGGTTGATCTGACACATGCTGTCATCAACATCGCAATAGAGCAGTTAGAAGGTAGACGTTGACTTCTCGACATTCTACCGAACTTGGAAAGCGTCGCTTGAAGTACGTCACGTTACTAAGCATAATGGAGACCCTTACGGTCTAGCTCTATCCCTGATCTCTACTGGGACCTTGGTTCGCTTGCTTCCCGTATATCGCTCTACAAATATTTAAACCAGATACATCTTTGTTGGGAGCTATGCGATATGTTGATGGCGTAGGCCTAGCCTCTACCAAGAAGCAATAACAAAGGTATTCGTATCGAACTTCATCCCCTTTACACAACTACAACACATATTCAGAGGCCTTGGTCTCCTTGATTTCCACTAGTATGTGGAATTCCTCTTGTCTTATGCTTATTTCCGGCTTTACGAGCGCTGACTATGCGCGATATGAATGTTGTATGTTTTATATCTCTGTGTCTACACTTCGCGTACTACATTCCGTTGTTCATTTCGTGTTGTCATATGGTGCTACCATCGAATTTGACGGTACTGGTATTGAGGCGTCCACCGTGTCTTTTGGCACACATCTATCACCGCGACTTCCCTGCATCAAAGACGAAGAAGATTTCTGGAACATACGTGAACCAATGAGAAAGTCCCGATGTTCTGCATTTATACTCCCATCCGGGCTTGGATCCGCCGTCCTCGTCACGATATTATCAACTGACGTCCTGATCGCGTCGTTGTATCGAGTCGATCAATCGATCATCACGCAAGGGTGGCAGGATATCGAAATTCTGCCATCCGGAGCATATACCATTTCGATATCGAAATTAACTTACTCAAATAGTAGGCGGAATCGACGTCTGATAAGGTCATGACTTCCTAGCAGACAGGGTGACTGACGTGGATGAGAGCGAGATTGATCCCCTGGGATTCCGAATTTGACCCCCACTCCGACCTCCGATGAACCCCATGAAGCGAATTATCGGTACGGTTGTCTAACAACGATTGAACCAGTCAATTCCGGCAGTGTTCAAAACACTGATACGGTCCAACAGGCGTCATGCATCCCGACATCTAAGCGACCGTTGCGGGTAAGGTTTCCCGCGCTCCATCTCGGCCTCGCGAACGGCTACCCGACCCTTGAAACTCCGCATTCATAACCAAACATGGTAGCTGAAAGAACCTACGACAGCAGGGTCGCAACTATACCAGCTCCGATATTCATCCAAACCTCAACAATCCAAACGTCATCAGAAGTAGTACCGCTACAATGCGCGTAGTTGTCTTTGGTGCATCAGGGGTTCAAGGACGTCATCAAGTCGATGTCCTCGCCCGAGCAGGTCACTCCGTCGTCGCCGTGAGCCGCAACCCCAAACCCGTTGTGATCAACGAAAAGCCCGTGGAAACCTTTGCCGCAGACTTTACCGACCGAGAGGCCATCGCAAAAGTGCTCCAAGGGGCGGACAGGGTCTTTCTCAACCTCCCGTCTACATCATTCAACCAGTCCGGACCCATCATTACCGCAGCCAAACACATTGGGGAAGCCGCGAAGAACGCTAAAGTTCCGTTGATGCTGTTCAACACGAGTATGCCAGTGTCAAAAGAATCCCAAGGCATTGTAGCCCAGGAAGACCGAAGAGAGATAAGGAGGTTATTGCGAGAGTCTGTACCAACAATCAGCATCGAGCCGGTAGTCTATCTCGACAACCTGCTCGAAGGCTGGGCTCTACCTCCCATCCGCGACCGCAACACCGTTGTCTACTGTCACAAACCCGACCTTCGCGTGTCGTGGATCTGTCACCACGACGTCGCTCAGATCATGATGGCCGCGATGAACCACCCTGAGTTCGCTGGCCGCGACATCCCTATCGGCGGTCCTGAGACCGTCGTGTTGTCCCAGCTAACTGGAAAGTTGTCGAAAGCCTGGGACAAGCAGCTAGAATACGAGAACCAGACTGTTGCCGATTTTTGCGACAAGATTGGTAAGACGATGCAGGGGCGGGGTCTCGATACAGACACGATTGTCAGTCAGATGTTTAAGGCGTATACGTATTACAATGAGGCGGAAGACGAGCCGTTCAACGTTGATATGAAGTCTCTTGTGAAAGAGTTGGGTGTGGAACTTACGCCGATTGAAGAGTGGGCTAAGAGGAGGAGTCCATGGGACGACAAAGGGTATTATTAGACGTCGGATGACGGTTAGCTGTCAGTCCTTGAAACACCGCTGGCTACCAATTCCTCCTTCTTGAGGGGTTGTTTAAGAAGAGTTCACACGTCTTTCATTGCATGTGAGCAATGTCAACCTTATAAAAGGACTGCAAAGTCAATTTACGAACGTATCCAAGTCATGTATCATAACCTCATGCTCCACCCATCGCCGGGGCCCCCATCATCGCGTCACTATTATCATCCTGCGGCATGCCGAACTTCCCAATCCCCTTCCCCCTCCTCCTCTGCACACCCAATGCCACCTCATTAGCCTGTTTAAGCAAATCCTCACTACTACTCTTCCCAGGCACGAAAACCAACCCAGCATCCGGTGCTGGCGCCCCCGTACCCACAAAATTACCCTCTGCGTCTTTGACGTAGTGCGCAAGGTACTGTGACCGCTTCATCTGCCGGATAACGATGGATTGTTTTACTTCGCCTTGTTTGCGGGAGAAGGGATTGTAGTTGTGAATGGAGTTGGCGACTGTACGGGAGATCATGGGAACAGGGATTGTTTCGTCGAGGGGGCCTTCTGAGAGGGTGGTTAAGGCGCGGGCGACGGATGTGTATGTTGGGGGGCCGTCCTCTTCTTCCTTGTTGTAGCTTGGGAGTGTTTCTTCTGACTTGGTTGCCGCGGTGCTCGTGTCGTCTGCTTTAGATTTTCCGTCCTTCATGGCTGTGAATTGTGATGGATTGAGGATTGTGTGTGGTATGTGTCTATGTGAAGGGGTTGATGACCTTGATGTGTGTCTCGTAGGCTGTAACAACACCTTCAAACCATAGCGCGACGCATCTTTAAAGGTCCAGCTCGAAGCTATCGCGAAAACAACTCATCCCTATGATCTGCTTCAGGGCCTCCAACTAACCCGCATCACATGGCTTAGACACTGGATACGAGAAGTGACACGCATAGCCCCCAGCTGTGGCTAGCTTACAGTCAAAGGCTCGGATATGGGCAACCATGGTTCTCATTCCACTCAATAGAGCCGGGCATGCAGCCGCAATATTAGAGACATTGTCAAACAGGTAAATTGTCGTGCTGGTCAACCTATTGCAGTGCCTCGGTGGCGATGGGAAGGCGGGGTGGCTGAGTGCGGACTAGCATTGCAACCCTGCTTTGCAGATCCCATGACGTCAGACGAAGAAGAACAACATAGTTCTGCTGCCTTTAGTGCTTGATTCAAGTAGCATATTGACTACGATGCTTATAGCTTGGGGAGACGTCAGGCCACCACTGTAGGCCACGACGATGTCTAAGATTAGCTCCAAACTGCATGGTCGATCTCGGAGGTATTGCGATACCACCAGTCTTATGGCGCGCATTTTTCTTCGTTGGAACGAAAGCTAGCGACAACAGGTCGCTCATAGCTTTTGCGACTCAAAATGATTCCGAAAGACGATGGGATGCTTTCGAACAGGGGAAGTTCTAATCATAACATGCCAGAACAAAGCCTCGACAGCATGAGAATCCATTTCCACGCCTATCTCGTCCTTTGGGCCGGTTGTGATGCCTGCTTTGTAACCTCGCGAGTATTTGGCGACCACATCCTCGATACACCTTCTTCACGGAAGCAGCAGAATCGTTAAACAAGTAAAGCTCAAGCTCATTCATAGAGTCATTTCATATATTCATAGCATCGCCTTTATTCGGGATGACCTACACACTCCATTTATACAGCAGTATGCTTTTGCTCTTCTTCGACGTACGCAGTGCTTAGTTCGCATACTCCTCCTCATCCTTGCCAACCTTCTCAAGCACATGGTCAGTCATAAGCCCGCTAGTAAAAGGCTCACGGCTCATCTTGACGATATGGCGAATACTCTTGCCCTCTGTGAACATCATCTCCAGCTCCTCCAAACTGCGACCCATGGTCTCGGGGTATCCGAAGTAAACAATGGGCAGGATGATAGCGGAGATGATGAGGAAGACGAGGTAGTATTGCCAGCCGATTGTTTCGATGGCGACGGGTGTTACCATGTTGACGACGAAGTTCCAGAGCCAGTGGTTCTATTCAAACTTATTAGTAACTTTTCGTTTACAGGAAAATGCGAGGTAAGTTGAACTTACAGCAGTGGAAATACCCGCCATAGGCACACGAAGCCTCGTCGGCGCAACTTCCGTGCAGTACAAGAAGTTGGCACCCAGGAAACCAATCGGGATGAAGAAGTTGAACAGGAACACGAAGAGGGCGCTGGCAATCTGTGCGGACTTGTTCGACGTGGGGAAGCTGGATGCTACGGCTAGGGCCAACATGCAGGATGCCATGCCTGCTCCGCTGAACATGAAAAGCTTGCGGCGACCGAAGCGGTCGATGGTGAAGAAGGCGACGAAGCAGGAGAGGAACTTCCAGGTCAAGGCACCGCCGGAGAGGATACGCGAGGTTTCGGAGTCGAGACCGAGACCTTGTTGGAAAATAATCTGTTGGGTATAATTAGGGTTTGCTCTCCGAAGCTCAGGGAAAAGTAAAACTTACAGTCGAGTAGGTGGAGATGAGGTTGCTACCGCACATCTGCTGCAGGAACTGGAGGAAGATACACAGCGAGAAGCGGTAGAACAGCTTGTCCTTGCCCATAGTAAAGATATCGCTCATCTTCGCTGCGCTGCGGCCGGTTTCTTCGAGGGCGAGCTCGATGCCGCTGATCTCAGTCGTAATCTCGGGATCGTGCAACTCCAAGCCCTTGAAACTCGACAGACTGACGCGAGCCTCTTCAACGCGTCCCTTGGCGACCAGCCAGCGAGGTGATTCGGGGATGCTGAACACGGCGAGCATGGGAATGATCGAGATGACAGTGGGTATGGCGAGGGGAATGCGCCATTGTAGAGGCAGGTTGTCCTGTTCGAAGAAACCGAGGTTGATCCATGCTTCGAGCAGGTAACCGAGAGAGATGAAGCAGCCATCAAGCACAACGTGCTTACCACGGTTGGCAGACGATGAGCACTCGGATTGCCAAACAGGGACGGTAGCACTGAGAGCTCCAACCCCCCATCCCAGGATGAGACGACCGACAACGAATTGCGCAAGCTGGAAGCTAGTGCATTGCAGGATCTCGCCGACCAGAGTCAGAAAGGCGGCACCGAAGATGAGCTTTCGTCGTCCGAGGATGTCGCCGACCCATGAGCAAGATAGAGCACCGAAGAGAGCACCGATGGTGAAACTAGCGACAACGGCACCCTGCTTGGTTGAGTTGCTACTCTTTTCCGCACCGTGAGTATCGATGGTGTTGATCTCCGGGAAGTGATCATTCCAGTCACGGAGTGACAGAAGACCACCAACACCAGACTGGTTGTATCCGAACAGCACAAAGGCTGGCAGGACGACGAGCAACAGCTGCGCCGTCTGGAGGGTTTTGCCGCTGAGTCCCATGGTGAAGATTGACAGAGGGAAATGAGACGGAGGAAGGGGAGAAGAGCGACTACAGAAAGAGACGGGCAGGACAGCAGCTCAGTACTTGTACTCCAGTCCCCTCCCCACAATATCCTGCAATGTGGGCACTATCATGGAGACACTCCAGTCAGTGCAGTATTGAGCACTGAACATCTCCACCTTGGGGTTAACCACCGGAGATACAGTGTAGCAGCGCGCCAGATACTTCATTCTAGCACTGACCCCATACACCGCAACCCAGCAAACCTCCACAAACGGCGTCAGGTGTTGACCGGTGTGGAGTCCGAGCTTGCGGGAATTGACTCGCATTTGACCAAGAAAACAGGGCGCGTCCGCGGCTATAGTTCGGCGTCGCTCGCCTCGAGACCAGCGGCTGAGGAGTAAAATCCTTCGCCATGTCGCAGCGCTATCATGACGGTTGAGGCTTGATGTGGGCCAGATTGTACGAGAGGCTCTGCGGCAGGATTTGGTAGGAGTTAAGCTTTTCCAAGAAGGCACTAGTTAGCTTAAAAACCTTGATTCGCGTAGGTTGTGATTGGTCAAGGCACCAGCCTCGGTAGCTGTTCTATCCCCACCATCGCCGTGCGCGCTCCGTAACATCGGAAGATGGCAGCTCGCGCGAGAGGTGCAAATTGCTCAATGTGGGTAGCACGCGGCCCAGATTTGATGATGAAACGACAAGTGTAATCAGGGAATCTGCCTGATTGCTCCACACCGTGGGGTCGGCTAAAAGTTGATGAGAAACCTCTGGTGAGTTGATGTGATGTACCTGCGCATGCGTCGAGATAAGACTCTGAGCGAGATGATAGTATAGCTCATTATTCTTGGCCAGAGCGCATCGGATGCCACTATCTGATAGCCTCGCGGGATGGTTCCGATTCTAGTACCGTTCGGCGCACTTACTAGCCTTCATAAGCTGTGCAAGCCCGTCAGGATCATCGGCTCTATGCATCTCCGTCTCCGTATTCGCACTCGAACTTCTTTCTTAAGAACTTTCCCCACTTCGTTTCTCCGACAGTTCCGTGTCAGCGCCAGCATCTGGGGTTATACTATTTCCCGACGTTGACTTGACATGTTGATCTTCCACAGCACCGGATGCTGTGTTCTCGGTCGGTTCTCGTCCGATATCCGTCGCATCGTTTCGTATGATGCCATACTCGAAGCGATCGACTACTGCCTTCTCCACAGCCCTTCGCGGTTCTTCCACACTATCTTTGTAATCCTTCAATAGTGCGACTGCCCTCTCGTCGCCTTTCTGGACGCACTTGTGAATCAGAGTCTCCCAAGTCTTCCTTCTAGGCTTCAAAGGGCCCTTTCTACCAGCTGTCGCACCTGTAGACGTCATCTCTTCATAATATAACATGGCGTCTTCCAGGTCACCAGCTGTAAGGCAGACCAGGATCAGACGATCATATGTGATGCGGTCGGGTCTGAGACCTAGCTTGACCATCTCGTTCGCAAAGAACATAGCAAGCTCCTTTCGCCCTTCCAGATGGCAACCTCGGAATAGGATATTGAAGGTGTTTGTGCTAGGACCAGCGTGGGATACGGTATGTAGAGCTTTATAAATCTCGATGGCTTCGTCTAGCCGCTTGCACGCGATGCTGGCTTGGATGCAAGCGTTGACGGCAGCGGTGGGTACCTTGCGGCCCGCAGTCTCAAAGTCCTGCAAGTGCCTGAAAGCTTGCATGGGTCGACTATCCTCGTCTGGTTTTTCTGCCGACAAATGCCAGTAGAGAGGATCGCAGGTCCCAGTGTTGATCCTCAAGTTGGCATCCACCATGATGAGAATCACGGACAGAGCTTCTTGGAGCTTGTTGGCGTTGAGATATGTGGATATAAGCAGTTCGTAGTGGTGCGTGGTGAAGGTTGTGCCTCGCTCCGTCAAAATGCGAAAGACATCGGTAGCGAGCTGGATGTCTCCGTGTCGTGAGGCGAGAGTAAGTACGGATAGACAGGCCCCAGTTCCTGGTTTGAGGTAGCCTGGCTGAACTTGCGTTGTCCATACGAGGAATGTCTCCTCGAGCTTCTGCAGTATTAGTACCGTGTCTTGGAGAAAAACATATGACAGGTGTCCCACTTACAAGCTGCTTATGCGCTGCGGCATCCAGTAATGCTCCCCATAGAGCATTACTGAGCTCCACAGCACCTGTCCCATTACTCTTACTTTTTGCACTTTCCTTGAGACGTAGCACGTAAAAAGCTTCCTCAACTTCCCCAAACTCCAGCAGCATCCAAATAGCCTTGTCAAACAGCCAGCCTTCGACGCGTGCTTTGTTCCGGACCATGTCATCCAGCGACTCCAGTGCCTGTTCGAAATGCCGCTCACGTAGCATTCCAGCTATGACGAAATTCCGTGCACGATCCGATAGCATGAACCACCGTGACTTCATGTATTCGAGTATTTCGTTGCGAAGAATGAAATCGGGATGGACTGCAAGCACTTCGAGCACGCATTCACAGCCCCACGCGTCCAGCTCGATTTTCGGTCGTCCGAGGAGGGCTTCATCCGTTTTGTTCCAAAAGCCCATTTCTTCGAGCACTTTGCGCACCTTTCCTGCCGTGCCGTTCTTTGAGTCGACGAAGCTATGCAGTATCGCTGCGTACATTTCCTTGTTTGGCTGCTCTCCCCGGTCTTTGAGCAAAACTCTGCAGATGTTCATAACTTCCTCCCAGTTTCCTTTTGCGCCCTCATCGCGCGCATGTTCGTAAAGGATGTAGGTCGGCAGCTGCGAGAGTGCAACCTTACCTCGTGGACGTTGATCACGCGAGGAGCGTGGCTTCTCTCCAAAGGGCCGGAAGCCAATTGCAGAAGTTCCGGGCTGTGAGAAGAAGGAGTCGTTTGCGGCGAAGGGGGCCTTGGAGCTGTTGTAGGTACGCAATTGACGGCCGCAGTGGGCAGTGGCATCTTTTCGGGTTGCATTGCGCTGTGGCAATCTAGTCGCTCCTCTGGGGATGGATTGTATTGCTACCGCATTTGGCTGGAAGCTAGGACAAAGGCACCGCCATAGCCCGTCGTTGACGAATGGGCGTGGTGGCATTGGCGTTGACGATGTGCAATGCTAAAGTCTCCATGCGCAGAGCGTGAGATGCAGCATCCGTGCGCCTCGGTTCGGCGCATGCACGAATTCTACGTCATGTAGGGCCACTACCATCGCACAGGAAATATGGGTAGGAGCATAGTTTATTATTACATACACACATGCACTCGCCAAGTGCTTTTCAAATCCCGTGCCTAATCGCAAAAGGGTATATACGCCCAAATACCATCCCGCCTCATGCATAGCCGATGCCCCTCCCCGTATCCTATTATGTCGAAACAGCATCCAGCGTAACGTTTCTTCCTATCCCTATTGTACCAAAATTGTTGAAATCTTCACAACCATCTGCTCATCGCCTCACAATTTGCTCTGAAAGAAGTTCCAGTACCTGTAGCAGTCAGTGCATGATCGTATCGGAAGAAAGTTATCACATACCTTTGGTGATATTACGTCCTGATTCACCAAGTGCTTGCTCAAAATCTTCACGACATCCATTTGCTCCTCGTAGGTAAGTCCGGTAACGGCTGCTTCAATCACTCCACCGACTGTGGTGTGATGAATGGCAATGAAACTCGAGTAGTAAAAGAAAGCGATAGAGCCCATGATAAACTGACAGTCCATGCGGTCCGTCATTCCGCCGTGACCGGGGATAGAGTCACCAAAGTCCTTGATCTTGAACGTGCGCTTGAGACCGGAAGCGAAGAAGCCACCAAAAGGTGCGATAAGAGACGCAAAGGTTCCGAGCATAATGACGTGGAATTGTACTGGCATGATGCTGAAGGTGCGAGGAACTGGGAGACCCTCAGGAAGGAAGGGAACTGAGTAATCGCGCGCGATGAAGACTGGGTTTGGTCGGCACTCGAGGCCCGACCAGATGTTTGCACCCAGGTCGTTGACGGGGCAGATGAAGTACTTGTACTGCGCCGCAAAGTGGGTAACAAGGATACCCCAGAGGACGGTGAAGAACCAGGCGCCGAGGAAGCCCTCCCAAGTCTTCTTGGGCGAGATCTGGATGAGGGGTGTCCTTCCAAAGGTGATACCGCAAAGGTAGGCAAAGATGTCGTTGGTAATGACCATGGAGACGGGAAGAATGAACCAAATGAATCCTTCAAAAATGTTGTTGATGACAAAGTGTGCCTGTCCGACGATGAGGAAGAGAGCCATGTGCGTCCAGGCGAATTGGGTGAACTGGAACTTGTAGTGGCCCTTTTGTAGCGAGGCGACGAAGAAAACGAAGCCTGGAGAAATTAGTTCAACCCCTAACTATAGGGACCAAGTACATACCGATAATGTACAGCATAAAAGAGATGAACCTATGGTGAGTAGCCAGGGGAAGTAGCAGACGGTCGACCATCAGGACATGCTTGAAGTAGTATATAACACTCTCGCCGTAGAGAAAGTACATGGCGGTTCCCAGGAAGTACCAGTTCAGCGACTTGGTGAAGCGCAGGCTGCGGGCCTTGCTGGGGACATTTGCGATTGCGATGACCTCCTTAAAGGATATGACCTGGACCGCCGTGACGATGATGATTATGAAGAGGTGGCCGGCACCGAGGGCCCAGAAGAAACCTGAAATCATGACCAGAGTCCATACTGTGCGCGTTATGAAGTTGGCCTTTTTCTTCTCGTACTCGCTTTGGGGGGGTTGTTCAGCGGACTGGCGCGGTCAGTTGGTGGACATGTAGGCAGAGAAATGCAAACATACTGGAGGGGTCGTCTCTTCCTTGATGGTGGGACTCCCCGGGTCGCTGAACTCGGACATGCTCTGCGAGGGTCTCCGGGCTCTTCCATTGCTGGCACTGCGGACCTGGTGGTTGAACTTGACGTCCTTTCTCGGACGCGCCATCGTGTGCGGAGGGAGACGCCGGTTGCGCCGGGTATCGGAGGGCTGTATAGGGGCAGCCGGAGGGGGACCGACGGGAAGGCGCGAGGGAGTAAAAGGTGTATAGAGTGAGGGAAGGCGGGGTGGGGTGAAGAGTAGCAGTGTTGGCGGCAAGCTACTAGTAAGACTGACTGACTGGGCGGCAGGTTGCGAAATTGCGGACAAGTAACAACGGGCAGACGTCATGGCGCTGCTGCGCTTAGCGACACCCTGCATGTGAATTTCCCGGTCCAACACCAGACTAAACAACGCGTCGCGCCCCGCATTGCGACCGTTTTGGGACATGCACACGCGGACATCAACTGGCAAATGGACCGACAATGGCTGACGATGACTTTGACGACTTCTCCGACAATGACCTCGACGACCTTCCTGCCAACGCCCTCGAGCACCTCGAGGCAAGCGCCATCAGGGCGACACAACACCAGCCCGGCCCCGACCTAGAGTCCGACTACGGCCTTGAAGACGGTGACGAGGTAGTCAATCTCGACGATGCGTCTGGTCCGCCGCGCGCTTCGCCATGGGTAACGCATCAGGCGCCTCAGTACACACAGCCTCAGCAGGACTACGAATACGCTTACAACAACAACTACGACCAAAACGGCGACGAGCAGACATATGATGGCTCCATGGAAGTGGAAGAGCAGCCACGTAGATCGCAGGCCGATCCGAACGCGCTGCTCCAACGCATCAAGAAGGTGCGATACCCGCTTCTTCCCATGCTAGAGGTCCCGCTAATCATCGCAGTTAGAGCAAGACAAGGCGCGTGAGAGAAGGGAAGCCGATGAGCTGAAAGGGAAGCTACAGACAAAGTCGGGCGAAGCTGATACCCTTCGAAGACGCTACGATGCCGAAAGTCGCAAACACGAGCGCCAGCTGGCCGACCAGCAGCAGTCGCACAACACTGAGCTGGCCAAACTGCGTGCAGAGATGGAGAAGCTGCGGCGGGAGAAAGAGTCGGTGCAGACAGACAACATGTTCAACCAGCATGAGGCAAGAGAGACTGGCATGGTGCGACGGCCTGGAAAAATCATGCCATCAAGACCAAAGTCGGGTCCCCCTGTCATCAGTCCAGCAGGCACGCCCAAGAGGGGGCAGAAGACAAAGGGCCCTTTGGGCGATGGCTTCGATGATGACGATGTCATTATGGCGTCGCCATCGAAACATCGTGAAAGGCAGAAGACAGCGACACCCAAGCAGGCCGGCAAGAGGAAACGACAGGCCATCGACCAAAGCCCCATACCACTGCCTGCGCTACAGCTGAGCGAACCACGAAGTCGGCCAAGAGAAGAAGAGCCAGCACCAGTCACAGGACCTATGCTAGACGCTGCACTGCTCGAGCACTTTCGACGTGACGATCGACGATTCACCCTTCTACACCGCCTGCTCTCACATCCATC
This sequence comes from Alternaria atra, assembly GCF_907166805.1. NCBI lineage: Eukaryota > Fungi > Ascomycota > Dothideomycetes > Pleosporales > Pleosporaceae > Alternaria > Alternaria atra. Next base: position 513,316 of record NW_025091320.1, read on the forward strand.
CTCGAATGGCACAGATCGCATACTCGAAGCACTCACACTCCATGCATTTCCGTCTCAGCCATCTAAAAAGCTATCTTCGATCGTATATGATGGACTAGCAAAGCTAAACACGGCTAATGTGCACGAACTAGCGCTCCAGATATGTCATATCTTCCTTGACCTATGGAAACGGTGTCAGACTGAGAAGTACTATGCTCCAATTTCGTTGATACTCGATGCGCTTCACTTCATTCTGGCATGTGAACCGATCGAAACTGCGGTCAAGGTTACTGAGCGCGTCGTGCCGCTCATCATTGCTTTTGTTGATCTCGTAGCGGACCCCATCTCGAAAGCAGCCAAAGGAGGTGAGAAGGCTGTTGCCGACCTCTACTCCCAGAAACAGCGAGAGATTGCGTCTCACATTGATGTTGAGGATTGTCTTGAATTGCTTTACCTCATCGCAAGCAGCTGCGTGTCTTCGGTAGACTCCAGCGCAATAGTACGCCTGTGGCAGGCGATACCCTCGACTTTCGCCATTATGCTCCTGGTCAAAGAGCAGCCACAGGCGCAAATTACGCTCATGTTGCGCATACTCGGTACTTCGGCACGTCCTACCTCAGTAGGCCCCATAACGACTGCAGACTCCCCTCAAGACAACCAAGCAAACAATGAAGACGCCCTCATCAACCGCCTCACCAATCTCTTCACCGAGATACCCAAGCCCGTCCCCGACCCTGCGGCATCTCCCAGCACGACCACAGCAGTCTCCGAAGCAGATCTCTGGGAACTCCGCCTGCTTGTCATCTCAGTACTGACGCAATTCTCCGTTTTAGAATACGGTTCCGGCCGTCTAGCCCAGAATCGTCTCTGTGTAGGCCGACTGATCAAGTACCTCGATCACTGTGTCACGAGTCTCTATCGGCATCCCATCTCCCCGACTCAAGACCGGAAAGTTGATTCTATTAATGCGACAATGAAACTGATTTACCACGTCGCTACGACGAATGCAAACTTTGATATCAAAAGCAAGTTGGTGAACACACTGGGTGGACAGCATGCATACCTCGTTGCACTCACGCGCTTGGCTTTCAGTGAGGGGTTGGTGCTAGAAGCGGGAATTGAGGACGAGGTCGTCAATATGGCGCATGACATCCTAGATGAGGGGCTGAGTATGGAGGAGGGAGATGCTTTTGGAAAGGTGTTTAGCAGTGGAAGCACTGTCTAGATATATCAAGAGGTCATCTTCTGAAAGGACTCCGCAAGAGTCAGCCACGTAGCGCAACATCCACCCAGTAGTAACATGATTTCGTCTCCTTTCCCACCGGAGCGGACTCACCACATGATTACGGCGTCTGTTCACCATGATTACAGGCAACAGGCACGTATATCGGCATCTTGTATAACTTCTCATCTGGTTCGCATATACTTGTATTACTAGGCTCAAGACGGTACTGCGTCAGGCGGCATTCGGGATACTGAGAACATTCCATCATATACAGACAGCGAGCATCCAACATTATCTTCCACACTAAATATGTCCCTTCGTCCACCTCAACACCTTCTCCAAAACTTCATCCCCGCACTCATCATGCAACAACTCATGCCTTCCCCCTGGATAAACACCAAACTCCTTATCCTCACTCCTTATCCTCTCCACAAACCCCTCACTACCCCTCCAGTCACAATACGTATCCGCATCACCATGCAACACCATCGTCGGTACAGTCCACTGCTCCAAGCTCCCCATAACAGCATCCGTAACATCCACAGCCGTAGCAGCAGTCAAGAAACAAATCGTCTTTTTCGAGAAAAGCGGATCAGAGAAGTATTTTTCAATCTCAGGTCGACATCGCGTAAGACCTGAGATATCGACGTGGCGACCCGGTATAGAAACCGTTGGCATCGTGCGCGCTGCTACGCCTACTGCTACTCTGGCTGCATAGGGAAAAGGACCCGGAAATGCGGGACCGGTGAGAATCACACCCTTGATATGATTTGCATTCTGTGTCACACTCCCGGCAGTGATGAGGCCGCCGAGTGAATGTCCAAATAGTATCACCGGTTTGCCCAGCTTCACGGCGTGGTCGCGTAGTTCAAGGTGATCGTTCACTGCCTTGCCCACATGCGCTACTGCGCGAACGGTACCGGGGGAAGAACCGTGGCCCCAGATATCCATGGCATAGACGGAGTATCCGGCGGCGAGGAAGTGTGTGATGAGGTTATGGTGCGAATGCAGGTACCGGGATGCGTATTCAGCGTAGCCATGCTGGAGGACTATGGTTGCGATGGGTGGGGTATCGGGTGTCCATGTGTGCGCTATGGTGCCGGATTTGAGGGTTATGATGGTATGGTTTGGAGCTTGCTTTGGGTTGGAGTTTGGTGCTGGAGTTGGGGACATTGTGGGGTTGGAATTTGGGGGCGTGGTTGGTCTCCGATACAATGAAGGGACGTTCAACATCTTGAGGCTTAAGACAGGTTCATACGATTTCCGCACTTCAGTTGTGACTTTCGAGCTATTCGTGTGAGACCTATGTGTTACTTGTTGAACTAGGCTCTCGGTCGTCTTGGGCTTCCGGACTAGCAGTTTTGTGGTTGCGCTTCGCCACGTGGGCCTGCTAGATCATGTAACTACGTTCTTCCTCGTACAAACGAGACGTATCGTGAAGAAAATCATGTTGTGGTTTGCAGACGGGATGTCATGTTGGGGTGAAGTAGGTTCCTGCTTGTCGTAATCACGTGGGGAGGGGCGCGATGATACCTAGGTAGCTTTGGGCCTAGTGTGTGTGGCGCCTGCTGCTTCTCCTGTCTCTCTTCAAACCTGGACGTCAACATATCGTCTTTCGGCACGATGACATTGTTTAGTGTATATATTCGGCTCTGGGATCACGACATACGAAAGGGTAGCAGCTTCACCTCCCCATTCTTGATGCGTTCCTCCGCGTTTCCTTCGTAGTACATCATGCCATCGACATGAGCTTCACCAATAAGTTTGTAAGCATCTCCCGGAACACACAACTCGCTGATACACCCACGCTTCTTTCCTGGAGAGTGTCTTCGCAAAACAAGCGGTGTATTGCCGCCCAGAAATATGGCTACGTTTTCACTGCGCTTGAGCTTTCGTGGCCCAGTGCCGAATTTTCCTAAGCGTGTGGTAAATAGCTGCCGATTTATGCATGCTCGGTCCACAGATTTACGGTGTTGCTCAATCCATGCGGCTTCAGCCGGTGGAGTATCCTGATTTCCGGGCCTGATCAGACAGTCTGCGACAATAGTGTGACTGAAAGCTCCTTTCTATTCCGGACTCCCTCCGCCAACAAAATCGACCAATTTACGGTATGTAGCGTATCTCCAGGTAAATAGACCCCGGCAAACTGTATGATCTCCTTCATAGCCATACTCAAAACAGATAAGATACCGTATTCAAAGCTCACATCATATCCCAGGGAAGAATTTCCTGGGGCACTGCGGGGTCGTCGTCTTCTGGGCAATCCGTGGAGTGGCAGGCTCTCTTCCACTCCGCTTATATTCAGGCTGTAGCCACGACACCAACTTGCATCGGGAAGCTCGCCTCCAGCTGCGAGTCTGAGTACTCTTAGGTTCCCGTAGTGACGCAAACAAGAGACAGTGAAATGTATGAAGACTGTCTCGGGAGCCCTACTGTAGTCAGGCTCCAGCAGTGAATGTTGTTCAGTCTGTAGCAAATTCATCAGATTGTATATCTTATCCGAGCGAAGCGTAGCAGACTGGCGTGTAGCACTCGCACGGCGGAAGCAAAAGCGCTCGCTTGTGGGTAATACATGATAGCCGATGAAAAAATGAACCGGCTGAGTTCTTGCCACATAGTGCTGTACGCAACCCTCTGCACAATAAGGTTCTTGCTAACAACTGCTTCCCGGATGACCCACACGCGCTGCCACCATTCGTGGCGCAAGATGGTATATAGCTCTTGATTTGTACTTTTTGTATGCAAGTGGTTTTGGAACTTGTTCACCAGCCTGTCTTGCTCATTGGAAACTGCGTTGCCGATCCGAGAGATTGTGCGCGAGGAGAAAAGGCTCTTTGTTGACGTGAACTTCGTAACACTTTATAGTCACGCTCTAAACGTAGCTTAGTGCTTCAAACTCTAGATCGTCCAGAAGTCCAGTGGTTCACTCACATTCGATGGGGTCATCCTTCACTCCACTCTTGAGACGAACTACCCCGATGCTTCGAGAAGCAGCTAGAAGAGACGTATAGGCGTGTGAGGTCTTTTGCAAAATTCGTTAAATCTGTTTAGGGCATATGACATCGAATAGTGAGTGTCTGTATATCGAAATCCAGATGATGAAGCCAATCGGAAGTAGTGATCGTCGAAAGAGCTGTATGGTTTATTGATGGTGAGGACAAAGAGACCCCAAGAGACGTATATGATCTAGACGAAATATAAGAGCATGCTTCTCCAGGCCAGGTAGGGACATGTCAATGCCAAAGATACAAGCTTCGACGTCTATGAATCTGTGGGCATGGTCTCCAGTAAGTGAGGCCAGCTTTATGGACACTGTCTTCCATCCTTCGATGACGGATACTACGAGCGGCCTGAAATGTTCGGAGCAGATCTTTTAAAATGCTGTAAAGACTGGTGCTGTCCCGGACCGAGCAAAAGTGATAGATTGAGTCAAAGATAGTGGACAACGTGAACCTGGTGCCTATCGGACAACGCTCCCAAAACGTTTTACCCATCCTCCTCACGACGTACACCATGGATTCAAAAGGATGTATTACGATGTTTCAGCTAAAGAGTGTGAGCCAGTCGTCCAGCTGCCCGATTGGAGTATCCCTTCATGTTTCGCGTTCGGGCACGGAGTAACATTGTCTCGGAAATCAGGGCAGAATGCTTTGGTCGCGCTGTGGGTACATGAAGCAGTCGGCCTCTTGTAGAATTGGTAGTTGTGGATTCATTCGTCCACTATCCGCAGTATCTCATAGGTTGGGGGCGCACTGAACCTGAGGCCAATACAAAAGAAACAAAGATCAAGTTTGAAGATTCGCTGCGAGAGCTCAAACTGTAATCTGAGATCATATCAAATTCGTTAAACACAGTCAAGATGTTCTGATGAAAGAGAGCGTTTCATCTTAATTGCCTCTTGATGCATACACCTTCACTGGAAGCTTCCCTCCAGCGTCGTCTTGAGCAAACCAAATATAAGTTTTACAACAGCAATCCACCGATTACACCAGCAGCAACGCTCAGGAGCCCACCACCAACAACAGCATTAGCATTCGCAGCACCAGTAGACTCCACAACAGCTGCGCTTCCAGTTGGGCTCACACTTCCAGAGCCCACTGCAACGCCAGTGCTTGCGCTAGATTGCGCCATAGATCCAGACATGCTGTGCACGGTCTTCGTCGTAGCAGAGGACGCTGCAGCCTCGGTGGTAGTAGTTTCCGCCTGTACGTTAAATTTGTCCGCACCGGCCGTAATCACTATGCCATATGTAGCCACCTCCTCCGCATCATACGTCGTTGTGCTGCTGCCAGGAAAGTTGGCCTCGGTACCACCAGCGGATTCCTTGCACACCGCGCTCTTAGCAACCACACAGTCCATAGTAGCGGTAAAGTCGGACTCTGGGCTTGGGTCTCCCATGTAGAGGTTGTAAGTTGAAGGACCGAAGACGAGTGTCTCGGCAGGGAAGAGACCACAGTCCATAGAAGGAGCGCAGGCGAGCGCAAGAGTGGTAGCGGTGGGGTTCGCCGTAACAACGGAGGCGAACATGTCGGTGAAGACTGATAGATTTTCATAGTCCATGCCAACCCAAGGAATAGAGACAGTTGTTGTTGAGCCTTTTTGCGCAGCAACTAGACTGATGAAGGAGGCGAGAATGAATTTTGAGGCCATGGTGGTAAATTCGAGGGTATGCAAGTTTGAACGAATGTAGTTACTGATGAAGCACGCAGATCAAAACGAGTGACTTTGTGGGTAAAATGAACGACGAAGAGCGATGCCTACCATTGACCTATTGAGAAAGCCTTTTAAATATAAGACTTTCGCGAAGTTGTACAAGCTATCATGAATCCAGTTCTTTGACGGTTGTGGCGTTCAATAGGGGCTGGCGCCTGATGTTTAGCGGCCCTGGAAATTTCCCGCTTCCGCGGAGGCACAATACGCCAATTGCCACACTCTAAACCATTGAGATCGTAAAGTTGTGTAGCAAAGCTGGGCCCGTGCTATTCGTGTGCGCCTGGTGCGACTCGCTGGCTGTGCAGAAGCAATATGAGTCCGTCCACTTCGGCTGTACGTGGTATGCGGTGCGAAAAGATCTGGCAGGGTTCGTGCGCAATCATTCGACATGTTCTTTTGGACTATGTCCCACTCGGTCCAGAAGAATATCCCACCAAGTAAAGTATGGCTCGTAGCCCCCACCGCCTCGTGCATGATGAAGACTGTGCTTCCGCGCACCACCACCCCAACCGTTGGGTAGTATCTTCTCGTACCCCCATGGTAGGTCGAGTCCCGAATGCAGCTCGACTAGCAGCCAGACGAATATAGGCACAAATAACGTCCGTGTGAAGACATGGCTCTTGATTATATTTAAGCTGAAGTTGGCCAGCAGCACCAAGCCCAGACGCTCGAAGATGTGCAGCTGGTTCGTGATTTGGGGGTGTATCTCGGCGTGTCGATGATGCGGAGCGTGCCACTGCTTGACTACGGGTATAACGTGGAGCGAGAAGTGGAAGAGGAAGAAGAGGGCATCGTAGAGGAAGAAGCTCGCGGCAAGCTCGAGGGCGGCTCGTCGACTCGAAGGAGGGAGCTCTGGTAGAGCTCGTTGTGTTTGCAGCGGCGAAGACATCGTCATGTTGTGCAGTGTCGGCACAAGAAAGGTACTGCTATACGTTGACGTGGAGTTGTTCGCAGCGATTGCAGCGGCTGCAGCGTGATAGTTGCCCGACTCAAGCATCGCCGTGAGCGGCACGTCAGCGAATTTCTTGATCATGGTCAGGTCCATAAGTAGTAGCGGCGTCATGTATGTAACAGCCTCGCCCCATCGCCGGGAAGGTCGTCGCATGCCGTGTGGTTTCTTCACCGCATCTCCCTGGTGTTTCTTCGCCTGCACTGCAAACCTCCATCGCGGGTTTCGCATGAAGACGACTGTCATCGAAACTTCGATCACTGCATATAGAAAGACGGTCCAAATTGTCTCGAAGGTCGAAAGACGGTACAGTGGGTTCTGTATCAGCCATTGCCACAAAGGCGTGAGGAGAGGCTGGTACACGGCTGGGAAAGCGACAGCAGACAAGAACAGAGTTCCTAGGGCGGTTCGATACATTGAGGCCATGGCTTGTGGTAGTTTCGAACAATGAAGAGCTCCATCGTGTTTGTAAATCTTCTGGTGATTGCCTTCGGTAAGCGTTCGCTGGACATTCACTCTTGACGTCATCGGAACTTGAAACGGAATAGTTCCGACGGGGCTCTGATTTTTCGCATGAACAATCATTATCATTCTACTTCGAATTGGCACATATCGCAGCCATGCTAGACATACAGCTTCGACCGATCAAGGACACACTATTCGATTCCGTTACGCCCCTTGTCCCTCGCGCTCTTTCGCCGCTCGGTATCACGATTCTGGCCTTTGTCTCTGGAGCTCTTTCCTGCCTCTACGCCGCTTCCAACAACAATCTGATGAGTACCACGTTTTGGGCACTGAACAGAACACTGGATTGTCTCGATGGAGCTGTCGCCCGAAAACGCAACCAGTCTTCAGATCTTGGTGGCTTCTTCGACCTTTTAGGCGATTTCATCGTCTATTCAGCCATTCCTATCTGCTGCGCTCTAGCGCATAACGAGGACCGCAGTGCGAAGAGCATCTGGCTGTCAGTGGCTATCCTGGAAGCCTCATTCCATGTCAACAACTTTGTCTTGTTCTACATAGGCGCCATTTTGGAGAAGCGCAAAGGTAGCGGTAAGGGCGACAATATGAGCAGAATAAAAGAGTTGACCAGCGTCGCGATGCGACCAGCACTCATTGAAGGCACAGAAAGCGCTGCTTTCTTTACGGCCATGCTCATATACCCTAGCTACCTACAACAGCTCTCTTGGACGATGGCTCTACTAGTATGCTTAGGTATTGCCCAAAGAACAAAGTGGCTGGTGGAAGCGCTCGGATAGACAGTCGGGATTGAAGAAAAGAAGCTACAAAGAAGAAGAAGAAGAAGGTGCCTTCTGCTGTACGATGCCTTTCTCACGCAACCTCGAGATGACGCTTTGTGCATCTCCTTTGCACGCTGCAAGTTCTGAGTTGGTCATCACCTCAGACAGATTACCGCCAGCCCCTCTCGATACGATGGTCGGGTAGCGGATGGCATTCGATTCGACAAACTTCTTCAACTACACATATTCAGTGTGTAAACTCTACAACGCAACGACTTTCATGGTTCACAAACCTCTTCAGAAAGCTCGTCTCGGTGCCACTGGACGATTTGATATCCAGACTCAGCTTCGATTACCTTCTTTGCTTCCAGCCAAGCCGGCGTCTCATTTAACGACAACCCCCCGTGAGTGATATCGCCTGCCGGAATCAGCATTTTCGTATCATCGAAAGGGTAAAATTGATGAGAGAAGCGTACAGGCTGCACAAGCTGGGTTATCCTCAGTAGAATGGCAAATCTTTCGATAGCCATATCTTAGCTTACCCATGATAGATGCATCGGCATTATATAGGATGTATAGTGTACCCGACATTCTTGCGACCGCCATGTATTGATTCTTTCTTAATGGTAGTTAACGTGATGTCAAGTCACAAGGTGGTTGGGTTGACATGACCGATGACGTGCATGCTGCACGGACCAGAAGTGTCTGTCAGCCGAGGAGTGTCCTCAATGAGCCACCGAACTCATTACCGTGGCACTTTGTCCCCTACCGAAAGCCCTATTCGCATTATGCTCCTCCTCGATTGACAAATCGAACTCCGCTTCAACCCAACCGTTAGCCAGACTTGTAAAATGCCATCAGACCCCGTCAGTCTGAACAAGGCTTTCTCAACAGCGCATGCCACAACGACTTCCATCGTAGCATTACTGTTGTTACGGTACGCATCATGGCCGATACTTCCGTCGCGGAGCACATCCACCCGCAACGCGAGCGATAGGGAGCAGCACCCAGACGACTCGCGCAATCCCACAATCAATGGTCAAAACCGTCTGGCTAACGCGCTGACCGCATGGGAGACGGCGTATCTCCTATATGATACCTACGTGATGGTTCACGCATATCGCAAGAAGAGTCACACGCCATTACGCGCTGCTTTGGGCGTTGTGGCTCGAGAATCACCTGTCGCTTTCGTCCATCACGTGCTACTTTCATCCGCATTCCTCGTGCTGCAAGCGTACATTGCAGCTGGCAAGGAAAAAGGAATGTGGGTAATCACTGCGTTTTTACTAATGAATAGTAGTACGCCGTTAATGCATGCACGATGGTGGAACCGGCAGCGGACAGGATCGGAGAATATCATTCTGGATGTAGCGTTTTTAAGTACATTCGCTGCTTCAAGGTTCGGTGTTGTTGTTTGGATCTTGACAAAGTATGGCCATCACCATGGTCTAGGTCCATGGAAGGCGTATACAATGCTGAGGAAGCGATGTCAAATCGGGACTGCTATGCTGGTTGGGTTAAATGGCCTCTGGTGGACCATATTGGCTGTCAACATAGTGAAGAGGAACACCAAGCGCCGACTACATTGAGATCATCTCGAGAAGGAATTACGCAACACCCGAATCATAATAGGTTCCGACGGCCTTTGTGTGGGCAACTGCTTCATGTCCCTAGCCCAATCTTCTTCTCTCACCGAATCGTTTCGTTCCCACCCCAGCCAACCGCGTACCCCACGCGATGCAACATTGCCATGTATGCTGATATTGAGGCGTACGAATGTCTCCGCCACAGCTAGAGCAATCTCGCGGATCATGTCGCGACCTAAACATGTCTTTGGACCCGCCCCGAAGGCTACACCTGGCGGCATATCCTTGTCAAGATATCGATTCGCGTCAAACACGTCCCAAGTCGGCCCATAAGCTGTCTGATCGCGGCCACCGCCCACGAAGTAGAGCCAACAGTCCCATTCCTTTGGTATTTTTATGTCTGCCTGCTCTTCAGGTGACGAGATAATATTATCTCTCATAGACTGTCTCATGACGCCCACAATGGGCGGGCTAAGCCGCTCCGTTTCCATCAGTATGGCTCTCAGGCGTAGCGAAAGCCTTTTAGGATCATCTTCAGTAGCCAGAACCTCTGCTAGTGACTGACCACCGTTCGTTTGGTACAAAAATAGGTTCAATAGGAAAGCTGTTAAGAGGGAAGCCAGCGCTTTAACTGCGAGACTGCTCGTGAAAAGGACCGAGTGCTTTGCTACATCCTCCAACTCGCCTTTGTTCGCGGTAGCGAAAGGACACGCACTCTTGTTTTCTTCCAGATGACGCGAAATTCTGCCTTGTAGCCTTTTGTTCGCCTCTTTACCCTTCTTGCGAGGCGAATGCCAGAAGCCTGCGTTGACAGTTACCGGGAACAGCGAGAACTGGCCTCGAAGCAGGTCTTCCTGCAAACTCTCCATTGTGTCGAATAAGCCGTCATTGCTGTCGAGGTCCAGGAACGCTCCGAGTAGTATCTTCCATGAAAGTCTCTTCAAAGACTCGTACATATCTATCTCTGATGCGGACGGTTCAGAGAAGTGTCGGTCAGCCTGCCGAGATACTAGAGGATGTAGCACCGCTCTCAAATTCTCCATTCTCGTCTTCCATGTCTGGCGCATAGAGGCATGTTTGTCGCCATCCATCAGCAACAGGTTCGGTGATGGAAAGAATGGCGCCATCAGCTTAGCGTACGCGCCACCGGCTTCGTACCCTGCTGCATCCTGGGCAAGAACTTGATGAATCTGCGCATGTGAAGAGACTATGGCGACGTTGCGATTAAGCACTTTCGCTCGAACTACTGCTCTATTCTCTATGGCTTCTGGGTGTTCTTTCTGGAAGGCGAGGATGCGTGACGTGATGAATGACTCTGGCGAATTGTGAAACGAAAAGCTCTCGGCAAAACCTTGCAATGTCGAAGAGCTGCCGAGGGGAAGTTGTGGTTCTGGTTTAGGCATCGTGGATTTGGAAGTTGACCACAAATTCTAGACTGCAGTAACGCTTAACCCCATATCACAACGGCTATACCGGCTGCGGGGTGTTGTGGTTGTTACGTCATCGATTTTGCGCCACGGCTTGGTAGCTACAAAATGTGACCTCTCGATATCTACGGAGGTCATTCGCAAATTACAACGATTGCTGTCATGGTGCAGACAGACGCAAAAGGAGCATATAACGGCGCAACGAGACGCCCTTGCGAAGACGAGGTGATACCTACCGCGCATTCGACTACTTCAAAACGGCCACTGCTTCACAATCTTTATGCATATCTCTGCATAGTACTTCTTTTGATTAACTATTTCCTCGCACAGTACGACAAGTTCATACTATCATATTTCCAGACCTCTGTGCTAGCTGACCTTTCACTGAGCTCCACACAATATGGGCTGCTCTCCGGTTACGCAACAGGAATTGCCTACGCCATTCTCGCACTACCCATCGCCTTCCTCTCGGACTATACGTCAGCTCGCGTATGGGTACTATGTGTCACGGCAGCATGGTGGAGCTTGTGCGTGATCTTCCAGTCTCTAGCGAACAGTTTTGGTCAGTTGTTCTGCGCCAGGCTTGGAATGGGTATTGGACAGGCGAGTGTTGAGGCACTATCTATCAGCCTCATCAGCGACTTGGTGGGATGGAGAAATGTGTTCATTGGAGAGAGCATACTTTATGTGGGGGTATACATTGGCGAAGCCATCAGTGGTCAAATCGCCACTGCCTTTGCGGAGACTGGTACGAGCTGGCGCATCGCCTTGCGGGCGATCGGTATCACGGGATTGGTCGTCGTAGTACTGTTACGAGTCTTCTTGAGGGAACCGAAAAGAAGAGCAAGTCTGGTTCAGATCAGCGCACGAGATTACAACAACAGCGTAAATGAAGAATTCGCCGATATACCATACCCCACCCAAGGCGCGTCAGGACTACAAACCGCGAAGTCTGACTTGCTCGCTACCTTCACCTACATCCTCCGCATGAACTCATTTTGGATTCTTGTTCTCTCTGCCGGCTTCCGTCAGCTGAGCGGGAACGTCTTCGGATATTACATGCCCAGCTATCTCGGCGGTACGTATCCTTCGCACACCGAGATCTTCTCCCGTTACGGCATCATTGTTGGTGTCGTCGGATCAGTCGCAGTGCTAAGTGGCGGCATTCTCACCTCGGTGCTATGGCCGCGTACCAAATTGACGCCAATATATCTAACAAGTATCGGAGGCATGATAAGCTCCCTGTTCGTCCTCCTCATGGTCTTCTCGCGCGACATAGCCGATGGCTCAGAAGACCGAGGCATCAAAATTCTTTACGGGGCCATGAGTCTCGCATACCTCACCGCGGAACTGTGGCTAGGCTGCCTCTTTGCTCTCATTGCTTTGCTTCTTCCACCGCGCTACAAGACGTTTGGTCTTGCCATTTGGGGTAGCGTACAGGTACTCATCTATTCTTCAGGTCCACAAATCATTGGCCTAGCATTGATGGACGAGGATACGACAAGTGAGAATTATGGGAAGGCCACCCAGTTGTGCTTGGCTGTTATTATCACTGTGGGCTATTGGCTCGCCGGTATCGGATTCCTATCCTCCATACCGTTAGTGAAAAAAGATCTGAGAGAAGAGTTTGTGTTAGGGAAGCTAAGTGGGAGAAGGATTATTGGATTCAATATTTTTGCGGGGGTATTGGCAATTGTCGTGATAACGTTGTTTGTTGTGAGTTTAGTGTATCAAGCGTGAATCATGCCATTAGTACATACGCGTAACAGACGATGATGATCAACTCTTCCCTGCCACCTTTCGTCTATACGATGCCGAACTTATCATCATCTCTTACCTGAAAGACAGTCCCAGAATATCTTCAATGCCGGCATAAAGTGGGCAAGCGTAATCCGCCTCTAGCAACGGCCTAATCGTCACCCCACTACTGCCATCCTTTCCTAGTACGCCCAGCTCCTTACCAAATGCGCTGCCAACCTTCGGCCATCCAACACCTCCAGCGGGGTTCTTTGCAAAATTAGCCCACATTTTCTGCATGAAAGCACTGAGTTGGATTTGCTGTTGTGTTGCAGTACCAAACTGATTCGAAAGCGGATACGTGCCAAAGACCTCCGGAATCTCGCTCGTATGGCATGCACCTGGGTTGGGGAAGAAGCTAATTGAAGGGAAGGCGGACGTGAATAGATAACGGTAAGTTGTGCGTCCGGAAACAGCGAGGTAGTTTGCCAGCCTAGCGGTCGTGCATGTGAAGACTAGATCTGTTCCAAGCCTGTCGGCTACTTCATACAGACTAGTGATACCTTGCGCAGGATATGCAGTGATGATGGAGTCGCGCACTGCTTTCGACGTGATGTTGTATTGATCGAAGAAGCTGTTCACAGCGGTGGTGCCGTCGGCTAAACCAGCCACGGCCAGGAAGACACGTGCTTCGTTCGGATTGGATCCTAGCATCGTTGGTACGTTGGCGAATTTCCCAGTAGATATGCTGAGTCTGACGTCGGGTGTTGAGGTGCCATCATTGTTGACTGGTGGAAATGAGAGCGATTCCGATTCAATGTACGCTTTGATGTCCACTGCAGGTATCTTGCGAAGACAATCGACGTTTGCGCAGCCAAAATGTAGCAGTACCTGCTTGTAGTTTTGCAGGCCATTTCCAGGGAGTACTGCGTTCTGAGACTCAAGTATAGCCGATGAGAATGGAAGTGGACTCGGTGGATTAGCTAGCAGTTGCTTGACTGATTCGCCACCTGCTGATTCACCAAATATCATCACACGAGACGGGTCGCCTCCAAATTGCGCAATGTTCTCTTGTACCCATTGCAATGCGAACCGTTGGTCCAAGAAGCCAGCGTTCTGGGAACCAAAGGGCAATTCGGGTGAGTTGGAGAAACCGAAGACTGAAATCGAGCATGTTAATCACTGGATCTCGGAACTTAGGGTGACAAAGTCACTCACTGTTCGTGCGGTAGTTGATAGTGACTACCACGACATCTTCGTTGATTGCAAGAGAGCTTCCGTCGTTGTATGCCAGTCCGCCAGTCCCAAAAGCTAAGTTACCCTGTACTCATCAGTATGTTGTTGCGCCAAACAGTAGACAAGGGTACGCATACCCCGAAAAGCCAGAACATCACGGCCTTCTTGCTTGTAGTTTTGGCTCCTGAAGGTGTATATACATTGAGGTATAGGCAGTCTTCACTCTCCTGAGGTGGTGGATAGGTGGGGTTGTTGAAATACTCCATGACTCTGGCACGGGTATCACCAGTACCGGAGAATTGCTGGATACATGCTGGCTTGATATTTTGGGCTTGTAGAGGAGTAGACCATGGTGTTGCTGCTTCGGGCGGTGAGAAGCGCATGGGAGGCGACTTCGCGAAAGGAACTCCCAAGTAGGCGTTGGCTGAGGCCGTCGAGGATGGCTGGTTCGCAGGCTTGGTAGTGGTTCCTACGACAATACCTGAGGCCAGTGTGACCGTCGGCCCATTATCAACGGGCGCTGAAATGGCACTCGAGATTAACGAGCATAGGAAAAGCGCTTTTCCCAATAGTGAGGAAATGTGCAACGCCATATTGGGAATGGCAGACGTCCGAAAGCCGAAGGATTGCAGAAGATGTAAAGCCTGCTTGCTCACCAATTATCATGACAGGTCAAGTCTTATACCATAAGGTGACAGCTCGCCGAGTGAATTGGAATTGGGCACTAGACTAAAAGCTCAATTTCGATAGTGCATCTTGCATTGGTGTTCGCATGTGGATCATCATGGGTCGCCGTCTAGCCTCGTCAAACCTGTCTGAATGCAGAAATAATGCGTACGTACCTAGAAGAAACGCAGCCCACGACTCAAGTGAGAGCGAGAGCCAGAGCAGAAACTCTACTGAGAGTCCTTTACGTGGCTCTTCCTGGATAGTGCCAGTCGTTCAGTCGTTCATGATAAACCTCCGGAATTAAAGCTGCCTCAGATTGACAAATGGGGTAAGTAAACGCAAGGGTCCGCTTCCTTCTGACAGATCTGGAGTCGGTCTACAGAGATAGTCTTTCGACCAGTTTCTCATGTAGTATAGCTACCAATCAGCTTGCAGATGCTACCTCGGTACTGCGCAAGCACTCCGCTCAACGCAGATCATCCGCTCACTCGGCCAATCATCGCGCTCGGGTACTTCGGCAGCTTTCATAAGCCTTTTTCCTAGGCATACGCGATCATCGTTCGGACGAGCCCGTAGGTGCTAGAGACGGAAGGGATGGCTTCTCCGCATTTCGTCCATCCAGCAATAGTCATAATAGCATTGGCCTGCATGTCTGGGAAGCCCCGTATCGAATGCGGGGAATCTTAAACTTATCCTCGAAGCTCATCCTACTCTGTCAAGAGCAATCGCTGTCTTAGTCGTAGGGCTTCTCGAGCCCTCATGTCGCTGTTGTGGAGTGCTTTCAAGTGCACACCAAATGCGCTTTCCAGAGAGTGGATTGTGATGCCTGGGAGCGTACTTAGATCTCTCGATGTCTTACGGAAGAAAGTAGGGATCGGCGCTAGGCGTCAATTTCGTCAGCTGCGATCCACTCCAAGAGTCTAGCATCATCCGCTTCGTATCAGCATAATCTAATAATTATCCTTTCTGCAGCAATTCTAATTCTAGCTCAACCGTGTCTTCTTTTGTCCACCTAGGAACTAATTAAATTGAAGGCGTTCGATCACTTTCTTTTTGTGCATCATCCCTGGCGATTGGGAAACGAGAAGTTGAATTGTTTAGGCTGCGGTTGCGTACGCGAATAGCTTCGTCTCCATAATTATATTTCAATACCACCAACTCTAGGTGCTTCTAGTACCGCGCCTTCCGAGAACTGTGGCACAGATATCATCGACTCCGATATTACACGAATACTCCTACTTAGACCTTGATCCTGCGATAGAAGAAGGCGCCCGAGGAGGATATGCATCTATGGTAGGAAAGAAACAAGAAGTAGTAGATGATGCATTGTTACGACGAAGCTAGTACAAAATCATGGTCTGAAGTGGTTCGCAGAATCCCCTAATACAAATCAGACCTTGGGCGTAAGGCAAGAGATGCCAATTCCGGGGGTCTGGAAATTGATGAAGCTTATGCCGTGGTCGGTATCTTCATAATAGCATCCCGACCATTTGTAGGCGATAGAACAGGCATCACTACCAGGATACATATTACAGATGGTGTCATGTCAATTCTATCTTATCAATCGAATTAAACACAGGTTCGCCCTGCTTCTATCACCGATGAACATTTCCCACAAAAGTATCGCATCTCCTTTATATGGGAAAGTCGAGGACTTGCACACTCAACTATTCTTACTCACTCGCTAGTCTAGTACTTGTGGCTGCATCAACTCGAGATCTATCTCGTATACAATGGTACTTCCCGACAGCATTGCTGCCGTGCTCGGTGGTGCATGGCAGTTTCTATACCAAACACAGTAAAACACAACTTCCCTCAAGCCTATGTCGCATCTCTTCCTGACCACTTTCCAGGAAATACCTGAATGGCACTGATCGCGCCTTGGGCGGTCTCGGGACCGATCCCGAAGGACTTCTCATCTATCACCCTTTTGGCTATGTTTCCGTAAACCTATGGTCCACTGACCCCGGTGACATCCCCGCTCCTGCCGATAACTACACCGACGCCGAGTGGGCGCTTATTGGACATCACACTCTCTCTTACGCAGGAGCTTTGCAGGTTTGGGAAGGCAGCAATGAGACGACAGGCACGCTCACGCATGGACCTTTGGTGATGTCGTCGTATCCGAAGTGGGTCGTGACGAACCAGACGAGGAACTATACTGTATCGGCAAAGGCACACGAGGGAAGGGACGTGCTAATGTTGTGGTCGGAGAACATCGAGAATGATTCTGTGTCGAGGTTGTACTGGGCAAGGGCTGCAGAAGATGGTTCAAGTCAGACGGCATGAGTCACGGTTAGAAGGGCAGAAAAGAAGAACCCTGAGGAAACAGGAGTTGAGAGAGGTTTTGAAGACGAGTTGTAAATTGAATGCCGCGAATGTAGTCATGCGCGTCTACCCGCCTCCATCGGCAACAAAGAGAATGAGGCAGAATTATTCGGCCATCATTGATCGTGCCCTTTTGTCGCCCTTCATTAATCTCATCTTTTGACTACTTCAATTCTTTCAACGCCAACGTTCTTTTCGTGTACTGGATCCATACCCTTATTTCTTGCGATGACCTCCTCTTCGGTCAAGATCGGCTTGCCGCGAAGCTGCGCCCACACAGCCTGGTGCATGGGCCTCAGGAAGAGGGCGTCCATCTCCTCAAGACTGATACCCTTTGTCTCGGGTACGAAGAAGAAACTCCAAACACCCATCAGGACTAGAATGGTAGCGAAGAAGAAGTATGCACCATAACCGAGATCTGAGATCATGTATGGCGTGCTGCGTGCGATGATGAACGAACCAAGCCAAGTGTCAGCGGTCGTTAGCGATACGCAAAGCATGCGGATGTCGAGCGGAAAGATCTCCGATGCGTAGGTCCATGTGATGCCTTGCCACGTAGCGCAGATGATGAAAGCGTTGACGTAAACGCAGACCATTGCCAAGTAACCCCAACCGTTGCGTGAAACATCGCCTCTCAAAGCAGCTCCAGCTGGATCGGCTTTCATGACGTATCCACCGATATACCACATGGGTATGCAACCCAGCGCTGCTCCCCAGATGAGCCCCTTGCGACGTCCAACCTTCTCGACAACGATGAAGGTGAAGGTGAACATGCCGAGTGTCTTTGCGATACCGTAAAATCCAGTAGAGAAAAGCTTCAGCGAAGTTCCAGAGATACCGAGCGTTTCGAATATGCGAGGAGCGTAGTACGTGATGATGTTGACCTGAGTAGCTTAGCGCCTAGCCTATCGTGCAGGCAGTACGTACTTACACCAGTGAAAGACTGTAGGAACATGAGCGCAAGACCAATGGCCATCCGGTTGCGCACGCCCTTCTGGAACAGTTTCATGAACTGTGCCTTCTTACTTTGACGGTTGGCGCTACGCTCTTCGACCTGCGCCCGAATCTCGCTCATCTCATGCTGGATGTACGCATGCGATCCGTCAAGACACCGAATCTTACACAGTATACGTTCTGCTCCTTCAAAGTTATCCTTCTTTGCGAGATATCGTGGTGACTCTGGGCACCATGCGACACCGAGAAGTAGTAGTAGA
This sequence comes from Alternaria atra, assembly GCF_907166805.1. Taxonomy (NCBI): domain Eukaryota; kingdom Fungi; phylum Ascomycota; class Dothideomycetes; order Pleosporales; family Pleosporaceae; genus Alternaria; species Alternaria atra. Next base: position 531,620 of record NW_025091320.1, read on the forward strand.
CCGGGAACGAGTTGGATCGCGAGAGGTACGACCCACTGTGTAGCACCTTCAACGCTGATGGATCGATCACAAGCATAGTTGATCCAGAAACCCAGCATACCTCCGCCTTGGGAAGCGATTTCGAAGATACCAACCAGCCTACCTCGAATGGAAGGCGGCGCAGTTTCAGAGATGTAGACAGGTACAACCATACTCGATGCACCGATGCCTAAGCCTGCTACAGCTCGTCCAGCATAGATCATATTAAGACTACCTTGAGAGGCGGTCATGAGTGTGCCACCGAGTAAGAAGATTGTAGAAGCTATTATCATAGTCTTCTTCCGCCCAATTCGTTCAGCAAAGGGGAAAGCGATAAGCGCCCCGAAAAAGCATCCTGCCTGCTCATCGTCAGTTCATCGTTATTTAGGAAAGGCATCATCGAGACTGACCTGGAATGTGGAGACGATGTTGCCCTGAATTGTGTCACGGTTGCTTTTGGCGATGTCATTCATGCCAAAGTCGCGAATGAAGGAAGTGAGAGCCATAGTCCCACCGATTACAGCTGTATCGTATCCCACTATCCGCGTGTCAGATATTTGGGACCACATCGCTCCACTGAGACCTACTGGCTAGTGCAGACATCGAAGCGATGAGTGCGATGAGGTGGATCCGCCAATTGCGGACCTCTGGCGGGTCCAGAGTACCTGATGCATGAGTATTGAAGCAGCCCATTCGTTAAAAAATTGTTGGTGTTGATCGTGAAATATGTAATCAGAGTTAAGATTTCAGCACAATGATGAAGGTCTCGAGCGAAGGGTGACCGTCCTCTTATGCTCGCTGCCTCGTCTCCAAGGCTTCATTGCCGAGCCATACTCCTGATGCTACCTCACCATCTTTACAGTCACACCCCGCGGGGAAATGCACGAAGACTACCATCGTCCCCTGTTTACCGCAACACTTGCTGTTCCAAGCTATTTCTCGGACTATCGCAGCGAATCTGGGGAAGGGTTCACTTGGCAATGAACAAGGTCAAGCCTTACCCCGTGATTGGCATCTGGGGTCATCATTCTTTATAGGTAGAGAATGCATGAAGGATGCACGTAAGGAACTTGGCAGTACAACCGTTATCGAAGGTGTGCGTGGTGAAGCTTGACAGATCAGCGGTTGCCAGTAGCGTGTGCGGGGTAAAGCGGGTCGGTGGAATATCTGTGCCCGTAGCGGAATGCCTTTTTCGACCACACAATTAGTAACACAAAATCCTCACTCTTAACCTACCAATGTTCAATCAACGTTAGCCAACAAAGCGCATACACAATGAGTCGATATCAGCATGTATTGCACAGTTGCAATTATCAACAGTGGTCGGTCGAGTGACCACACGAGCGTAGATAGCGTAGAATGACAAACCCTAGAACCGACTGTCTAGATCCAGGGTATCAAGCGGAACAACCAAGCTTCACAGGATGAGTATTTCCGCCCCAAGATACCAAGCACCGACTCAGCCTCCGTTGACATGCAGACAAGGCGACGGATCTGCTAACAAACGATAATATTACGGGATGGTCCGTCGAACATGGTGCACCTGGGCGTGGCGACAAGTCGCTTGATCCGCTACCGGCGGCTGTAACGACGTCTTTGGCTAGTTGTATAGAATTCTATACCCACAATAGTATTGGCAAGTTCATTTAGGCTATCCTTGGGAAAGACCGCGGCCGGTAACACACCTGGCCTCTCAGACACGCGACATGTGTTGTTGCAGTGGAAGGTACCTGGGTGTGGACGTACGAACGAAGTTGCGACGCCACCATGCGGCAGTGGCGTTAGTTTGAACCCCCTAAAAGATCTTAAGGTGACTTCATTCGAATTTGGTTTACGATGGAAGCATGAAGCAAACAGTATTGCACTAAGCTTCACAGAAATGAGCTAGACTGTGACTCCGAAAACTCGCCTCGCTAGAGTCTGTTTTGACAACGGCACATTCCTGACGAGCCACTCACAACTAGCGCAATACAAATGTTACCCAAAGACAACCTTTGCACATGGAAAAGCTGGGTCGCGAAATGTCTTTATCTGATCATCAGTAGCATCGCCCAGAAGCTCGTTGTCGAAAAGATCTCTAACCACCGTTATGTTATGGGGAATAGCAAAGCGACGGATACCGTCTCAGTAACTATTTATGCGAGGGTTTTTTTTTACATCGTTGCTTCAGTCAGAAGATGTCTTCACCGTCTACGTTATGCGCGAGCCGCGAAAAGATTGCCCATGCTATCAGGATAAAGCTTTCGATAAGAAGCAGGAGCAATGAAAGTTCTTTACGGCTCAGTCCGATACACAAGGGTATTCCTATGCTGACGAACAACATTGAGAATAGTACATGATACCTTGCAGGACTCAGTGTAAGTTGCGCCGGTATTCGGATCCATGCATTGTCGTGCTGCCACAAGGGCGTCCAGCTGTCTAGATTTCCACCCAAGAGCAATGTTTGTTCGTTGTTTTCGACGTTCTCGATACGATCCAGCCTAGCTTGTGGGGGCCAGGCTCTACAACTAGTCAGCCTAGGGTAACGGGGACTATGTAATAGATGGTGTACTCTTGTAGGTTGGCCTCCATACGTCGCAGGCTCTTCATCTTTCAATCCTCAAGTCGGTTGCATATGATGTGGTAAGAAACGGTCAAAAGTCAAGGGTGCGGCTGACAGCTCTAACAATGTTTGCAGCTTCCCGCAAGTTTCAGGCCCTCAGCCTTCTTACGGGCTTGCCCCGCCATCAACAACGCTATGCCGTTCTAAGCGATGATCAGGCCAGCAGCGGTTTCCAAGGTTGCGCTCGCGCTGGTTACCTCAGCTCTCGCAACCCGAGCGTACATTATCTATTCAAGACTTTCCTCATCTTCTCGCATCCGTTTTCGTCTAGCAAATTCCCGCAATGGCAGAGGCGTTAGCCATACTAGGCCTGGTGTCCAACATTATCTCATTCATCGACTTCGGTTTCAAGGTCGCTTCCGAAGCGCAAAATGTGCGCAGCTCGTTACACGGAACTACCACTGAAGTTCGCGAGCTCGAACTTATCGTAGATGAAGTCAGCCGTTACAACAAAATTATCACACAACAGAAAGATGGTGGTCAGAAGCTAACAGACGATGAGAAACTCATTCTGCAGATGGCCGCACAGTGTGAGAATATGGCAAACGGCCTACGCCAGGCTATCAAGAAACTACGTATACGACAAGGACGTTCGAAAACATTGGAAAGCGGTCGTGTTGCTTGGGGATGGTGGAAACAAAAAGACCACATTGCCGACCTACTGAGAAGGCTGGACAGTCTGGATCAAAGGCTGCGAAGGCACATCGAGAATGTCATTCGAAGGTAATATAGCCAGCATGTTACCATTTCCCATGTTTATTCTGGGTATCGGTCTCTCAAACCTCCATACTAACAAAATACACAAGTGAGCACCATTCGGCTATATCTGCGGAGCTAGATCGCATCAAAAGGATGCAGCATACTCTCAACATCAATTATGACGCGAAGATGGACATGTTGCGAGACGAAATTCTTGATCTCGTACAGCAAACGGGAGCTCAACAAACAGGTACTTACCAGATCGATCCTCTAGAGTTTGATACTCAAGAGATCGCCTTACGGACTGCTCAGCTTTCTAGTCTTAGAACCAAACTCGAAGTATTTCCCAAGGAACACCATGCATGCATCCAGCAGAACAGAGTCATAGAAAGCTTATATTTCGAGGAGATACGGAGACGGTGGAACCAGATACCGCACGCAGACGAAGCCTCGAACGCTTGGGTATTCGACAACACACTCACACCATTCAACCACCGGCTGAGTAGTAAAGAAGCGTCGGACGGACTGTTCTGCATCACTGGTCGGGTATGTTATAAGCCAGTCGTTTCGCATAATGATGCATGTGTGTTGATATTCGAGTTTATTAGGCAGGCAGTGGCAAGTCTACCTTACAAAAGTTCATCGCACAGGATCAACGCACTACGAAAAGTCTCAAAGACTGGGCTAGCCCAGCTCAACTTTGCATTGCAAGCTACTACTTCTGGAACCAAGGCTACGAGATGCAGAAGAGTCAGGTTGGGCTACTACAATCACTGCTCTATCAAATACTCAAAACGATACCCAGATTGATACCAATCGTCTGTCTAGAAAGGCCCCAGCACGAAATATAGGAAATGGATGAACTCAAGGCGATTTTCGAACGTATCGCTGCTCAAAACGACCTTGAAGTCAGATTCTGCTTCTTCATTGATGGTTTGGATGAGTACAATGGGGCGGAGGAAGACATCGTTGAAGTTCTGAAGTTTCTCTCCGCTTCCGAAGCCATCAAAGTATGTGCTTCTACGCGCCCTCGATCTGTCTACCAAAAGTTCTTTAGTAACAGTTCCCGCACGTTTGACATCGCGAAATTCACGAAGGATGACATGAGAAGACATGTCCGGCTTCGGCTGTCTGAAAACGCCAACTTTCGATGTCTGGAAACAACAGAATTTGCATGCAAAGATTTGATGGAGCGTATTGCAGAACTTGCGCACGGCGTCTGGCTATGGGTTTTCTTGATCACTCGTGATCTCGAACAAGCTGTCAATCGAGATGAGGATGTCGCAATGCTATGGAAGATCGTTGACCAATTGCCCCCCGACCTGAAAGCGTATTTCCAACGCATCATCCAATCAGTAAGGCCTCAATACTTGGAAGAGATGTCGCAGATATTCCTTATTACGGTCGATGAGCTCCAACCTCTTCCATTGTACGCCTTCTCCCTACTTGAGCAACAGCGCTTGGACAACAGCTTCGCAGTGAAAACACCAGTACAACCTTTATTTGAAGAACACCTGCTGGATCAATATCCAAGATGGAAGTCGCTCATTCAGAACAGATGCAGTGACCTGCTTGTGGTCAGCGAAGAACGGTACGTAAGCATAGATTCTTGGCTACAGATGCATTGGAAAAGCGATTTGGGAATTTACCTGCCGTATCGTGCATTAACGAGTCATTGGCTGACCATACATGTGATACTAGACACCCAGTGTTCCTCAGTCACCCAGTCGATTTCCTGCATCGAACGGTTCGTGACTTTTTACAGGATAACTATTACAAGCAGTTGAAGGATAACCTCAAGAATGAGTTCAGCGCTACGGCTACGCTATGCAAGATCTGTCTGGCCTTGCTAAAATCACTCCCAAACGTGGATTTCGAGAGCAAGGAATCGATAAATCGCGTGATCGGCTTGACGGACGAGTTACTGTACTATGCTTACGAGACTGAACGCTCCGATCAGTCATCAGACGTGCCTCTCCTGGAGGTGCTCGACGAGGTAGACCGCACGAACTCTCACCACGCAAGTAAGATAAGAAATCACTGGACGCATGGCCGTGACCCAGGAACTGCGCGGGGTTTGGATGTTTACCGAGAGGGTGATAGCTGCAACTTCCTGGCTTTGGCGGTACAATCGCGTCTCGTAAAATACGTCCACGCTAAATTGAAAGCCGACCCGAGCAACATGCAAAAGCGCGGACGACCGTTACTCGATTATGCGCTCCGCCCGCACCGGAAAACCCCTATCAGCATGCCATATCACTCTAAACGAGAGGATCCTAGTCTTAACATCGACATGGTACGATTGCTGCTAGAACATGGCGCAGATCCGAACCAGGCTGTTCATCTGAACGGCAGCAAGACCGTCTGGGCGCTATTCCTACTATCACTGTATGAGTCTACGAATCGTGCGACAGGTGTCGCCCAAAGTTCAAACATCCCGCCGAGCTTGACAGAAGCACGGTATCAAGCTTGTGAACTGCTCATCCAATATGGTGCCCATAAAAACTGCGCACTAGCCCGTAACCGCCCAAATCTGACAAGACAGGCCATTCTGGAGAGGGCTTTCGGGTCCGCAAGAGCTGAGGCTCTGGAAGAGTTGTTGAACGAACACGCGCGAGATTCAGAGACGTCGACTGGATCATGCGCAATGATGTAGGCTTACCACCAACACGAATTGCGAAACATGGTGTGTGTGTTGGGGCGGCAACCAAGATACTACACTGCACTTTATATACGCTCTGCCTTTGACTCACATCGCTGTGTGTGCGTATACTGTGGTTACTATCCACATCATCCACTTTGTCCATGTCGTCCACTTCGTCCCATAGCACTGCGATGACGCAGAAGCGAGCGGCGAGCCACTCATAATCTCCTCAACAAATAGTGTGACTTCGGTCTGGGCCGATTATCAAACATGATACGGCGAATTTCTTGTACACCAGACTTATACAAATGCTACATCGCGAACGAGTATTTATCTAATCATCGATCTCATCATCTAAAAGTTCGTTGACGCCAAAGCTTCCAACATATAGATCACCAGTATACCAACGAACCCTTACGGTTCACCGGCGTTTCAGAAGTACACCCGCGCAACAAGTCACGAGAAAAATATGACACTGGGACTGTATGAACTCGTCAACCAGGAGCGCATGCTCGTCGAGAACGGAACAGCACTACAATCTCAGGTGCTGATCCCCTACACTAAGGACGGCGATCATTCCGAACGTATAAAACTAATAACCTGTTTCACCAGCGAGCGGCCCACCCTACCGAGCGGCCCATGAACACCAGCGAAGCGTACGCGCAGCGACGTAGCTTAGCACCACAACACAATTTTTATACTCTTGCAACAGTATAATATTATTCAGAAGCGTCGCTATCATTCGCATCCTTAATTTCTACCTTGCACGTACGAGAGTTATGCCCAATCTTGCCACAACGGCCGCAGCGTCGCCCTGCGCGCACCCTCTTCGCCGGCTCCTCACCCTCCTCACGACTGCCACCCTCCTTTTCAGCAATTAAGTCTAATACCTCGCCAACTGTCAGTGTCTCCTCTGCCCGTACGTAGCGTCTCTTGCGACTCTTACGCTTAGTAAGCGTCTCTGTTGCGTCTCGAAGGCGCCCCATCTCTGCGCGCATTAACACCATCTCATGAGCTATCTGCTGCGCGCCTTTTGTTAGCTGTCGCACCTGCTCGTCAAGTGAACTTGCTGGAGACCCTCGATAGATTTGCATTTTGTTTCGAATCAGCGTTGATTGCGCCTCCATTTCTTTGGCGTTGCGCGGTGTTTGCGCCTCCTAAGCGGCGTTATCTTGCTGTGGTGGAGTTTGCGTACGCAGCTGCACATCCAGCTTTAATAACACGGCTTGTGGATCATGTGGACACAATCCAGCGCCTCGAAACCCTGCGCAAGCATTCTCTCTTGTAAATGCCTTCTTAAAAGCTACTTTAAAGGCTGGTAAGAAGGTCTGTTTGTTGATGTGGTGGATGCGATCGCGTGCCAAGGCTGAGATCTCATCGCCGTACGCGCGCTTCAACGGCGAGAAGCAGGCAACGTCAAGCGGCTGCAGGAGGTGCGACGAATGTGGAGGCATACAGAGGGCGATAATCTTCTTCTCCTTGCAGCGATCCTGAAAATCTATTGAGCAATGGCTCTCGTGGCCGTCAATAATAAGCAGCCTGTACGCTCCTACAGGCCTCGCATGCGTATCAAAGTGTTCAAGCCAAGCAAGCGCTAGATCGTTGTTTGTCCAGCCTGTTGGGCTTACTTGAATAACCCAGTTGCGTGGGAGGTCCTCAGTGAACTAGTTAGAGATAAGAACCTTGCCGGCAAAGATGAGGAAGGGTGGGATAACGCGCCCTATTGCGCTGACGCCCTGTATCAACGTAGTCTACTCGCGATCACCAGGCTGAAGCTTCTTTGCTTTCCCAGGCTTGTCTATGCCTGTCACTACGAGTTGCGACGATATCTTGCCCATCAGGAAGCCAGACTCGTCAAAGTTGTACATGTCGTCGTCTATAATGCCGTACTTCGCCTTCATGTTCTGAACCAGCATGAACCAGGGCTCAATGATTGCTGGGTCCTCGCAGAGATCTCGCTGGCGATCGTATGGACGGCTCCAGCGCGTGCGCAGCTCAGGTGTACGCTGGATAAACCTGTCAACCCAGTTCTTGCCAACAGACTTGACGCCGCGATCGCGCAGCAATCTATCAGCCATATCTCGTACGTGTAGCTTCGAGGGCGGTACTCCACGCAGATTCTCATCAAGTATACGTTGTACAATCACCTCCTCTTCTAGCTTCGTCAGGCTCTTTGAGTTTGGCTCGCAGTCGCGTCTAGAGGGCTTCCCGTCGCGTCGCCGTCGTATCGTCGTCTTTGGGACTTTGTAGACTGCCTCCGCACGCCGCAGGCTTGGAATTTGGTTACGTTTAACGTCTAAGAGGGCAAGCTGCACATCAGCTTCAGTATAAGCCTTGAGAGGTTGTGGTTGTTGAGACATTACGTGTTGTTGCTAGGTACGCGTGTTGGTGGGGGAACTGGGCCGCTCGGTGGGGTGGGCCGCTCGCTGGTGAAACAGGTTATACCACAGACTCCATACCGTTTCTTTCGGCATCTAGTCAGTGTGCGAGGCATACAACACGGATGTCTGCCGCAATACATGCGCAGCCATGTACGCACAATTTCCGAGAGGACTTAGAGACATGGTATATGCGCACATGACATTGGAAAAAGTCAACATTTGTGATCTTGTTGAGCTGAGTGCAAAAGACTGGCCGCCTTCACTTCCGACGCTGATCGCCGTAAAATCTTTAGCGGAGAACTGGCTTCCGCGCCGTCCCCGCTCCCCGGACGACAAGCTATGCACCCCGCATTATTGGCCACACAAGGCTGTCAGACCAGGGGTACAAGCTGAGCTGATCGATTTCTGGTATCGTGACTCTACCTTCCATTTCGAGCCTTCGAACTTACTGTGCCGGAACAAATCCCCCGTAGGTGCTCTGGAATGTCTCTCTTTCATCCTGCAACACGACCGCTTCGGCTTCCGCCTTGGCCTCAAGCCTCGACAGCTCATACACAAGACAGTCGTCGCTATCGACCTCCGGTAGCCCGACATCATGCCATCCGGGTGTACCCTGCAAAGCCTAGAATATATTTTTCTACTCCGAGACGAAGCGTCTGCCCAACTCCAGATAGGGCTGGATTTCACGAAAAGTAGTACATCCACGCTGCGCAACTGGCTGACACGCATTCTTCCCGTGTTGCTTAAAGTCATAAAAACTGGGTATATTCTGATCTTGTCAATTGATGAGTTCGGTTCTACACGTGCTGCCCAATGCATCGAACTGAAAACGCAGAGACCTTTGAGTGTTGCTAGGATTGCCATGTTAGACGCTCTCCAAGTTTTCGACAGACGCATGTGGAACGCATATACCGAAACTCTGGATAAGTGGATGGAGAAACCGAAGATTGAAATAGGAAGGGAAGTTTGCGCTACAGATAGGTTAACAATAACTCGTTCTTCAGAAATGATGCGCTGTCTTGAGTTTTTGAATAGCGGACCAATGAGGTCTCTTGCGGTCTTTTCCATTGCACATGTGGTGATTGTGCATATTAAAAGCTCACAACCTCTACAGCGCCCGTCTCTCACTTCCCAAGATATATGGAATGAATTCATGTCTCTCCATAAAAACAATCGATGATCCGGCTTGATACAATGCTGGTCGAACGCCTAGAAGACGCTGCCCTGCTTGGTCACGATAGGGTGAACATAGCTCCCATTTGAAAGCGCCGGAGTAACTCCATACCATCTTACTACGTGTCATCCATTAGCTCGTCTCTTCTCATCGTCAACCTCACTTGACACTTACAATTCACGGTAAAGTCTTCACCGCAAACCGGAGCAGGCAGCTAATTATCAGTCCAATTCGAGCTCGATACCATATCCGCTGGCTGAATCAATATCAAGAATGGTCTGTCGCTGCGCTCATCTTCATAAACCGGTGCACCGTCGGCATAAGTCAAGTTGCTTCGATCGCCCAGCGAGTATCGTCTCAGATCATTTGGTACCAGATGATTCGTGTTCCCGTATGCTGTCAGGCTCCAGCAACCAGTGACTGGCGGTTTTCCGGAGAAGGTCATGATGTAGGACTCAGTCGCTGCTAGCCGCATCATGACCCGAGTAGCACTTGGAGGAAGGGTTGGATCGTTAGAGGTAGGGTATGCAGTCACGTAATCGGCGAGCTGTAGGTAGCCAAACCATGCAATGTATGCGCGAGCAGTGTATTCTGTACCGTAGTTGCCGCTCATGCTAGGAAGGAGGGTGAACCAGCCGTTCTGGTTGAAAGCGTGGTTTGGTGGGTCGAGAAGAGACATAAACTCTCCGCCGATGATTTCGTAGACTTGGGCATAGTCTAGGCCAGCTGGGACTGTATAACTTCCATCCTTGGGGCCAGCGGCGGCAAGCATAGAGTTGACGCACTCCAGGTCGGATCTTTCCACAGGTGGATTTGATGCGCTTAGCTGGGCTAGGAGCTGGAGAGCCTGGGTTGTTTGAGTGGCACTGAAGTTAAAGGGGAGGAGAAAAGCGGCAGGTGAGGGTTGACCGTTACCCAAAATGCCAGTCGTAAGAGCCGAGGCTATAGGCTTTCCTGCGCGTTCGATGTTTGTCATCTTGCTTTGAGATTGGATAGCTTTGACTTCCTCAACATCGGTTGTGTTGTTCTTGAGAACGATGCGAAGCATGATACATCGATACGTGGTGGGAAATTTGATGGTTCCCTTGTACTTGGAGCCTTCGTATGTGTCTTCATCGAGAATCAAAAGGCCGGGCTCGTCATCTTCCGCAACTGTGAGAAGATAGTCTCCTGGAGGGCTGTCGATGACTGACCCGAGGTTGGCAAAATTGTTCCCGTATCTGCACATTCCAACAAGAGTCAGCTGGGGTCTGTATTGAAGAAGTTACTTGATTGAAAATAACTCACAGGTCATAGAAAGGAACAACGTGATATCTGTCCAAGGGAATTTCAGGGAGAGAAAGCACAACATCCGCATGCGAAAGATCGATCGCAGCTTTGGAGTATAATGTATCAACGTTTGGGCGGACCAAAACTTCAGCATTTTCTGTGGATATGCCTTCTTCGTTCTGGAAATCGTTGGCGCCAACCGCTCGGAGAGAGTCGGCTCGAAAGTCTGGACGTATAGAACGAGAGGGTATCCGTACTGTACAATTAGCTACCTTAAGTGATTTTTGGGGCTTCATTTCACTTACCATCAACGCAAAGGCAGTGGCGTTGACAGTATCGATAGATGAGGTGTTTAAAGACACGGTTGGAGAACAGGACATGGCTGGATCGCAAGGTAGAGAAGCTGCCTTTACGACTAAACTAAGAGTGAGAGCCATGGACGGGAAAGATGGTTTGAAATGCATTTTCAAAGATGATAAAATGATGATTTGATAACAAGGAGGGCAGTTGTGATAGCGAGGAATTGTTTGGTGCTTTTTCCCATACTGCGAAGCTCTATCATAACTCATATGTCCCAGTGCTCTCACTTTCCGCAGCCAAAGTTTGGCACCATGAAGTTCGGAAAAGATATCCAAGCTGCCAAGTATTTACAAAGCCTTGTTCCTTGACGCTGACTGCCTCCTTGTATGGTAATACATGTAAGCTCGGATTGGCAGGCACACTCGGCCAGGTACTGCTCGGCCGAGGGTACGTTCCGGCCCGAAAGAGCATCTCAGCGTCCTGACTAACGCGGCTACACTGTTTGAAACGCTGTATACTGTCAGCACGATGTGCCTCGCATAAATGTCTTCGAACTTGCTAGACTCGACGTAATTAGGATGCGAAACACACAGCCTTCGAACTTCGATATCTTATTAGCTATACAGGTTTATCACCTCTGAGATCGGACGGTTCAGGTGATACGATAGCTATAAGAGATAAGTGAGTCGGCAAGGACTGCTAGTACCACTTGAAGAATAACATGTTTGTTTGTGAGTCTTTGATGTAACGTGTTTTATAAGCGAGTCGTCCTTACAAGCGAGTCGTCCACCCCACCAACTTTGATCACCTTTGAAGATCAAATCAGTTATGCCTCAACGCCAACAAGCTCTATTGCGCTCATCTGAAGCTGATATGCAGCTTACTATATCATCTCTTAATAGCCACCAGATCAAGACTGAGAGAGCTGCTGCTCGCGCGTTTAACGTCCTCGAATGACGCTACGCGACCGACGCGCTGGCAGGCTTGCACGACGCGATTGCCAGCCCAACTCAAAGAAGCTTACCCAGCTAGAGGAGGAGGTAATTATTAGACATATACTCGACCTTGATCAGCGAGGATTTGGGCCTACGTATACAGCTGCGCGCGATATGGCTAATAAGCTGCTTGCTGCGCGTGGCGCAGGTCGCGTTGGCGTCCACTGGCCGCGCAACTTTGTCAAGCGTACAGACAGTCTTATGACGCGTTTTAATCGATCGTACGATAGGCAGAGAGCTCTATGCGAGGATCCTGTGCTAATCAGCCGCTGGTTTAAGCTGGTAGAGGAGACAAAGGCCAAGTACGGCATCTGTGATGAGGACGTCTACAACTTTGACGAGGCTGGCTTTATGATGGGCAAGATCCAGACTCAGCTAGTTATCACAGGGTCAGAGAGGAGAGGCAGGCCAAAGACTATCCAGCCTGGCAACCGCGAGTGGGTGACGGTAATTGCTGCAATCAACGCTGCTGGCTGGACAATCCCACCGTTCCTCATCTTTGCTGGCAAGTATCACCTGTCAGCCTGGTACGAGGAGGATATCCCACGCGACTGGGCTATCGCAGTTAGCGACAACGGCTGGACAACCAACGAGATAGGAGTAGAGTGGCTAAAGCACTTTATTAAGCATACTGAGGGCAAGGTAGTTGGAGCACGCCGCCTGCTTATCCTTGACGGCCACGAGAGCCACCAGTCTCTTGAGTTTCAAGAGCTCTGCAAGGAGAGCAATATCTACACGCTCTGCATGCCAGCTCACTCATCTCACCTACTGCAGCCTCTTGACGTAGGCTGCTTCTCGCCTATGAAGGGGCGTACAGCCGTGAGATTGAGGCTCTAATGCGCTACAATATCAACCATATCACCAAGCTCGAATTCCTGCCAGCCTTTAAGGCAGCCTTTGATCGATCGTTCACCTTAGCCAATATCTGCTCAGCTTTTCGAGGCGCAGGCCTAGCCCCTCTCCAGCCAGACGCTGTTCTATCAAAGCTCAACGTGCAGCTGCGTACGCCTACTCCACCAGCTGCTCTCGCAGAGCCTCCCTGGGAGGCTCGTACACCAAGCAACGTACGTGAGCTTGAGGCTCAATCAACGTTAATACGTGATCGCGTGCGGCAGCATAAGAGCTCATCACCAGCCTCGATTATTGAGGCGATTAACCAGCTTAAAAAGGGGGCTGAGGTGATGATGCTCTCAGCCGAGCTTATGCGCGATCAGATTACCTGCCTTGAGAGAGCCAACGAGGCAGCAACTAAGCGTAGGCAGCGCAAAAAAGAAACGGATACAGAAGCGTGGGACCTTAACAAAGGGAGAGGGAGAGGATATACTAGCTCAAAAGGAGGCTGACCAGCAGATTGAGCGTGAACAGCGTCAAGGTGGTGAGCGATCAGGCCTTAGCCGCCAGGCTATTGCGCGCTGCAGGAGGTGCAGGGAGACTGGGCACAACTCACGAACGTGCAAAAAGGATGCTGTAGATACTATTTAATCTACTATATTAATCGCTTTATTCTACCTTATTACGTTGTTGCGTTGCGTAGCTTTGAAGGTGATCAAAGTTAGTGGGGTGGACGACTCGCTTGTAAGGACGACTCGCTTATAAAACACGTTATACTTCTTTCCAAAGGTGTCGTGCCACCTTACCTTGAACAACGACCACAACATCAACAATGCTCGGCTCAACCCAAACGACCTTTACCACCTCCATACTTGCCTTCCGGTCCCTCCAGATGAGCATCTAAAACAGCAGATGTTCCACCAAGTACACTTTTGATGGCTTCTGGTAGCAGTTTGCTGAGCTCGTCCGCAGTGCTCGCATGCGCAGCCCAAATTTTGCCTCCACTCGCCGCCTTGGCAATACCCGAGTAGTCTGGAGTCGGCGCGAAACTGATGTTGAGCTCTTCGTTGCTGACTTTAGAGCCCTCACCATCGGGATGTACCAATAGCATAGACCTTCGCGGGGCGTTCCAGCCCTTGTTGTTGAGCACAACGGTGAGGATGGGAATGTTGTAGCGTTGCGCGATCCAGTATACTGATCCAGGGACGGAGAAAAGATAGGTGCCGTCGCCAACAATCTGGCACACGAATTGTTTCTTTCCTTCTGTGTCGGTTGCGAGCTTTATGCCAAGCGCACCACCTCCAGACCAACCGAGACCGCCACCACCACAGTTTATCCATGAGCCTGGAAGTGTAGCCTGAATCTGATCTGCGACAAAGCCAGTCTGGGTAACGGCCTCGACCGCCCAAATGGTGTCATTTGGGCAAAGTTTCTTGAGTTGGGAGCAAAGGTATGGGGTGCTGAAATGGCCGTCCTCGTCAACCTTGGCCTCGCTTGCAATGCCTTCTAGTTTCTTCTTGTGTGACTCTTGTAATGCTGACCAACGTTGGCTAAAGAGCTGACTAGAAAGCGTTTCCTTGAGCTGTGATTCGAGGTATTCGTTGAGCTGCGTCAGTGAGGTATATGAGTCGGCTCGGTAGCGTTGTATGGCGTTTAGGTAGAAAACGGGCATTTGCTGTTTCAGTGGGTCGACATCGATATGAAGGATCTTGGCGTTTTCTTTCGGGTGACACTGGGTGTTGATCCAGGGCACGTCGCAGTCAAGGACTAGGATGATATCGGCTGATTTGATGGCGGGGTCATTACCGTATCGCAGACCGAGCCAAGCTGGGTGGTTCGCCGGGAAGCACATATCACATCCGCCAGTATCTAGGACGCGTAGACCTTTGACATTGTCGGCTAACCGAACGAGCTCTTGCACAGCATCGTGATTTCGACCCGAGTATCCAGTGATGATGAGCGGCTCTTGGGCGTTAACCAGGGCTTCGGCAATCATCTTGACACCCTTCGGAGGGAGAGCAGCCGGTTCGACGGGTTGCCAGTAGTCCATCTGCAGCTTATACGGGGTCAAGTCCTCTTCCATGGGCTCACGCGCGCCGTAGAGATAGACAGGCCCCTTGGGATCGCTCATGGCAAAGGACAGAGCTCGATTGACCATCTGTTTGACGTTCTTGCCCGATTTGATCTCCCCAGTATATCTACAGTACTGTGCCACAATCTGCTTCTGATCTGGCACATCTTGTATCCAGTGGATGTATTCCGTTCTGCTGCCGCGCATCTCGCCCTCAATGGTGAAAGGCGACAAACCCGCGAATATCAGAACAGGTGCGCGACCACACGAGGCATTGTGTACAGCGGCCCCGAGGCCTTGGGTTCCGACGTCGACGTGTACGATAACGCATTGAGGCTTGCCTGTCAGTCTGGCGTATCCGTCCGCCATGGAGAGGGCAACCATCTATATCCGTCAGTCTTTGCGCGTGTAGGACTGAATCTTGAGTACCCACCTCATTAGGACATGTGATAATTTTGGGGAATTGGCCTCTCTTCTCATTCTGACCCTTGACAATAGCTTCGATGATAGACGGATGGTCCGATCCAAGGTTGACGAAGACATGGCTGACGCCGTACTCCCAGAGCGCCTCGAAGAAAGCGAAAGATGCTGTGTAGCTGTAGATAGTTAGTATTGGATACGAGTCTACGTGCAAAAGTTCAACTCACACCATGTTGTCTATAGTAAGTCGTGATGTATCGATCGTAGTCCTCGAAGTTGCCTTCAGGGCATATGGATGGACGGGTCCGATGACGGCGTCCGTCGGAGTAAAGTATACCCCATAGCTGCTATCGTGGAGAGAGCCACGGAATGGACAGGTGCCCCACTAGGACGCGGGGAAATTGCTGTCACGGTTGGGGTTGACGGCATACCAACTCGTTATCGGCAGAGTGAGGGGCGGCAGCGGCTGTCAACGGGTCGATCGCAACTTCTCATCCCATTCCAGTAGGGTGACTCAAGTCAACTTCATACCCTCCTGTGCACAACATCTGCAATGGATGTAAAAGCGTGATGTGTCCAAGCTGATGCAAATGATGAAGCTTGCCAGGTCACGCATCTTCGCGTTTGATTGTGTTGCGGCCAAGTTCCGCGATGTGGAGAAGCCACTCGATGGTCAAAACACCATCATCGTTTCTTCACTCCACTGGACAGCCGCGTTGAACAATCCAAACCGTCGCGTCGACAACAGGGTTTGCGAGTGTCCAAGAGGATGCTCTTCCTAGATTCACGATTTCTGCACCGTCGCTACAGGAGGGCGCCACTATGAGACATCACTATGAAACGCGTTTCACACCAAGTTTGCGTATAGATAGTCCCAGGTATGCCGTCACCATGTCTGAGTTACCATCTATCGCTCACCGGCATATTCCAAAATGCTCGCTCATGTTGTTTGTTCTGTATTATTTCTCTCCTCATCAGTTCTTGCATATCCGACGAAATGCCCATCCGATACCGTACGGCACTTCCAGCACCCCATTTGCCTCGGACCGCCGCAAGTCTACATTGTCGCAGCCAGCGAAGGGAAGGGATTGGGAGTTTTTGCCACTCATGACATGGAGATAGGCGACACTGTCATGCGCGAGACACCTATCTTCAAAATTCGTTTACCAAAGCTCGCGAAAGGAAGCCCATATCCCATGACAGCAGTGGCAAGGCTACTTCATAAGCAATTCGACGCACTCTCGCTTGAGGCACAAGAAGAGGTTCTTTCGCTAACACATGAGTCGAATGCCGTGGACGAGAAAAACACGGACGCTTTGGGTACCATCTTTCGCAACAATGCGTACAACACCGGCGATCAAGTCGGCCTGTTTCCCAAGATCGCTCGCATCAACCATTCGTGCCGACCAAATGCGAGCTACTATTGGAGCGAAAAGCTCAATAAGCGCATCGTGTATGCGACACGCAAGATCAAAGCAGGAGAAGAATTCTTCGTGTCTTACATCTCACTGTTGCTCAGTCAGGAACATCGCCAAGAGCAGCTTGATCGGTATGGATTCAAGTGCCACTGCGAAGCATGTGCACAAGGTCGAGCGGCCCGAGAAGCGAGCGATAATCGTCGAACTACCATCAAGAACGCTTTCGCAAAGTTTGAGCCTCAGCTCGTTCTTGCGACCCCACAGTCTAAGGCTGGGAAGCGCCAGGCGCGGAAAGATGCTGAGATAAGTATCCAGCTTGCCCAGCTGGTACAAGAAGAAGGACTCGCCGATTACTACGCCAAAGCCTACAGGATCGCAGCCATAAGCCATGCTAGAGCGGAAGATTGGGCAACCGCAGCCAAGTGGGCAAATAGAGGATATGAAATACGTTATATGGAGGATCCAGAGTCACCGAGCACATCGGAGCTTCACCACCTCACTAGCACTTTCATCTCGAACTGGGAGGCAGACTTGCGGCATCGTGCCTCGACTTGAAATACTGCAAGCGACTCGCAGGCTTGATTCGCGTTGCCCTGCATATCATGCGGAGGATTGGCCGTTCCAGACCAGCGGTTCGCACCTGCGGCCCTGTTCACCCGGTCGCCCGCTTATTAGCCTAATGCATCACCACGCCTCTGCATCGTCGAGTTCCAGCAAACGTATCTTTACCTGACGATTACAACCACTACTCGAATCAACACAGGAGACACGGGTTTGTCGCAACTTACACCGACAATGTCTACGCAGAGGCTAATCGACCGCGACGAGCGCACTCGCAAGAAACCCATGCGCATCCTGGTCCTGGGCATGTGTCGCACGGGAACAACAACGATCGCCGTCGCGCTCCGCAAACTGGGGTATACCTCGCATCAAATGCGCGACGTTCTCGCTAAACCGTCTGAACTCGCACTGTGGGAAGAAGCCGTCAACGTTACTCTGCTACCGCCCCAAGACCGGCCATCCAACCAGAAGACAATGGAACCGTACGGTAAAGCAGAATTCGACAAGCTTCTAGCGGACTACGATGTGGTTATGGACTTACCTGGATGTGTGTTTGCGTCGCAACTGGTGGAGGCCTATCCAGACGCCAAAGTCATCCTAACAAAGAGAAGGTACGAAGACTGGGAACAGAGTATGCAAGAAAGTATATGGTGTCTCGATACATGGCGGCTCTTTACGCTCTGTCGACAATTCAACCTTACACAAATGGCACCATTGACGCGACTTGTACATTCCGTATTTCGGGTGCATAACGATAATAATTATGGTGGTCCTGCAGCGAAAGCGGCGTATAACAAACATTACGACACTGTCCGTTCGCTAGTATCTCAGGATCGTCTACTCGAGCTGGATACTGATGTGGATCTGAGTTGGGAGCCTCTTTGTCAATTCTTGGGCAGAGAAGTACCGCAACAAAACTTCCCAAAAATGAGCGAGGAGAAGACAATGCGCAAGGGACTCGAGAATGCGTGGTGGGGTATGGTTCTGTACTTTGTGTCGATGGTTCTGTTGCCCGGTGGTGTTATAGTTGGGTCATACTTACTGTTTACACATGCCCCTGAGTTGAGAGCATATCGAGATGAGTGGTTGATGGTGGCAAAGAAGTACATGGAGACAGGAGAGCTGTGAGATGGTATGCAAGGGCTAGATGGTGCTTGAAAAAGTAATGATAATCTCAACACATATTTTTTGTATCGATATTCGTTACCGTCTCAGCCATTGCCATGTCATATATCTAATTGTCTATAATCATCCCGAAATCCCATTACTCATGTACGCATCACAAGACAGAAGGCACTCAAGCCTTCCACCTCAGCAGAGTGAAGGAGTGCTTGCCAAACTTGAACTTGCCCTGGCCATCCCAGCTACTTTCCTTGATACCGACATTTTGTACACCTTCAGTGTTGACCACGTCAACGTTGTCGCCAGTGACAGTGTGCACTTCAACCTTGTCAGCCTTCAGTCCCGGGATGTCAACTTCAAAGTCCAGCTCTTCGTTAACGTTGGTGACAGCAAGGTTGATAAACCCGTCATCGCTGAGCGTGGCGCTGCAGTCTAGGTATGGGGTCTCAATGGTGTTGCGGATCCAGCTAGGATTGGTCCGGCCAGTGTATTCCGGGGCGCGAACATTGAGCGCGATAGTGTGACCACGCATGTACTTTGAGAAGAGGAGCAATGGCCACCAAGAAGTCTGCTTGACGAGACCTTCCTTTGTTGTCATCAGGGGAGAGATGACGTTGACACTTTGTGCAACGGTTGCCATTCCCATGTCCTTTGCTTGACGGATAAAGCCGTTGAGGAAGTTGGCCACCGCGAGAGCGTCGGAAAGTGTGTACTTCTCTTCAGCACCAAGCTCACCAGGTGCGCGAACAGGATCCCAGACGTTCCACTCGTCAAAGCAGATTGTTTGCCTGGGTACTGTCTCCGGAACCTTATTTTCGATACGCGCAAGGTCAATCAAGCTTGCTGTCATCTGTACCGCTCGTTCAGCCGCTCGAGGCGCTGTAGCGTTGGCAAGATGTTCTTTATCGGCAGTGTAAATGTGAATAGAGTGCATGTCGATCAGCGACTTGGTGGTATCGCCACTGAGGCCGTGGACATCCCACTTGACGCACTGGTTGAGGACATAGTAGTCCCAAGAAGAGTAGCCAGTTTCACCGCAAAGGATGGTGGTGATGGTTGGGTCAAGGAGCTTGAGGGCTTTGGCCCACTGATACGCCTTTTTCGCGTAGTCTTCTTTGGTCATTTGCTCGACTTGCCATGGGCCCCAACATTCATTGCCGAGGGCCCAGTACTTGACCTACGTGGTTGTCAGTATGGTCGTAAAACATGAATTCAGGACATGTAGTATGCATAAACGTACGTTGTAAGGCTTCTCGCGGCCATTCTTGCGGCGGAGGTTGGCGTAGTATGTGTCACGGTCTGAGTTGCAGTACTCAAGCCATCCGAGCGCTATATTCAATCAGACTGCATATCGCTCGATCAAGTGTGCTGCACATACCTTCATCTAAGGTGCCGGTTCCGAAGTTAAGGCAAAGGTAAGGTTCTGTGCCGACCTCCTCACACCACTGCATGAACTCGTCTGTGCCAAATGTGTTAGGCTCGATCCCAATCCATGCAAGCTCAGGTCTAAACTCGGGGTTAGCTCTTCACGTCCAACATACTGAAGGAACAATGGCTCGGTTTGATGTCACATGTATAAGCGCCTGGTGCCAACGAAACAAGCAACAGAGGCGCTCCAAGCCGAGGCTGCATGCCGCGAGGCAGATTTACAGTCCAAGAGACGCCACGCACTAGTGTGTCCGCGTAGAAATCTTACCTCTTTGGCCTATTCTCCTTAGGTCCGACGCCATCAAGCCAATGGTAAGTAGCAACAAAATTGCCGCCTGGATACCTCACTACTGGAACATTGAGTTCCTTAAAGGCTTCAATGACGTCTTTGCGGAAGCCTCGCTCATCTGACAAAGAGTTGCCGGGATCATATATGCCGCCGTAGATGCAGCGGCCCATGTGCCTGGTGGGTGGTTGGTTAGCCGAGAAAAAGCATGCACACCCAAACGCTATCCGAAGGGCGTCTATTCTGAACATACTCGGTAAATCCTCCATAGATGTTGTCGTTGATCTTAGCGATCTTGTGGGAAGGATGAATAGTAATGGAAGGTGTTTCACCGTCTTCGATCTTGGTAAAGGTTGCCATGATTTTGGTGTTGATGAGATGCGACAACTATGCTTGTGAACTTCTTTATTTGAAGTCTCGGAGGAGAATTTCAAATTCAAGTTCAAAAGTCACGATGGTAGTGGCATGACCTTCTCGACGTCGTTGAAAGCTCCATGGCGTTCCTGCGCGATTCCGGCTCGGCACCGGCGCCAACACCAAACTGGCTGATGCATCCGACGCTGATGCATTCTCCTATTCGTGGAATTTCAACAACCTACACTAACTTATCTCATTCCGGACACATGACACGCTACTGTTATTTGGAGCTAAACGGTCGTGCCAAGTCACGGGGAGCCAAGACGCATTCCACCAGTCGAAAGGCAGCCCATCCCGCATATGCGTCTTCAATATGCACGTGCTAACGGTATCGCGTTGGCGGTAAAGTGATAAGTCGGGCTACGATCAACCGAGCAAGTGCCGCGACCTCGGTGTTGCCGCCGATGGTTGGTGAGGCAAGGATGAAGACGAGGGTTGCGGAGGTAATAAACGCGGAGACTGAGTCAGTGTCCCCGCTCTTTGCGGAGACCGTGGAGTAGTCTCGTTCGATGCGTTCCCCAGACCGCGGTCAGCCATGCGACAATGCAACAAGGACAAGGCCAGTCAGACAAGGAAGATTAGAGCATCAAGTATAAAGGCTCAACAGGCTGCTGATAGTGGGTCTCTTCACGCACCGCATCTCCCTCCCCACTGCAGCTGTCAACATTGCCTGCAGTCGCCATGGCGCTCCCTCCTAAAGTATACCAGTTCCTCGTGGGTCTTTTTGCATCCCTTGGTTCGCTACTTTACGGTTATGATCTCGGTGTCATTGCTCAAGTCATTGCCTCCGGGGCTTTCAAGCGCGAATTCAACGACCCTGACCCAAATGCAAAGGGAGCTGTTGTGTCAGTCTTCACGGGCGGTGCCTTCTTCGGTGCCATGTTCGGTGGTCCCCTTGGTGACAGACTCGGTCGACGATTGACTATCTTGATTGGAGCCTGTGTAAGCAATTATCAGTACATTCTCTTGCGGGTCCTTTTTCTAATCAGCCGGTGCCTATAGGTATTCATGCTCGGTGGTGCTTTGCAGACTGCTGCTGTAAACATCAACTATCTCTACGCCGGACGTGTCCTCGCTGGTGTTGGTGTTGGTCAGCTTGTCATGATTATTCCCTTGTATCAATCCGAGTTGGCTCATCCCAGCATCCGTGGACGTATCGGTGGATTGGTGCAGTTCATGTTGGGTATCGGTGCCCTAGCCGCTGCCTGGATCAGTTACGGTGTTGATATCGGGTTTGATGCCAGCAACAACGCTCAGTTCCGTGTTTCACTGGGTATCCAAGTCGTACCTGCTTTCTTCTTGGCCCTCTGCATCATGCTGTTCCCCGAGTCACCCAGATGGCTCATCAGCAAAGGCAAGGTCGAGCAAGGTCTTCAGAATCTGGCCAAGCTTCACGCTCACGGCGACACAGAGGATGTCTGGGTTCAAGCTGAGTTCGAGCAAATTCAGGAATCCCTCACTTACGAGCGGGAGCATGCGGCTCAATCCTACATGGAGCTCTTCCGGGACAGGTCGTGCTTCCGCCGTCTTTTCCTCGCCTGTGCGCTTCAGGCCTCTGTTCAAATGACTGGTGTTTCGGCTATTCAATACTACTCCGTCACTATCTACGAGCAGATGGGTATCAGCGGTACCGACGCGCTCAAGTACCAGGCTATCTCTTCTGTTCTTGCTCTTTGCGGACAAGCACTCTGCATCGCCTTCATCGACCGATTGGGACGTCGCTGGACTTTGATCGGTGGTAACATCGGCAACTGCATTACGTTCATCATTTCGACCATCATGTTGGCTGTTTTCCCTCCGGGCTCAACAGGAAACAAGGCTGCTTCATGGGGCTTCATCGCTGTTACTTGGCTGTACAACTTCTGCTTCAGCTCCACTTGTGGACCGCTGTCGTGGATTATTCCAGCCGAGATCTTCGACACCAAGACACGTTCCAAGGGTGTGTCCATTGCCACCATGACATCCTTTGCCTTCAACACCATGATCGGCCAAGTCACCGAGCTCGGCATGAAAACTGCAGGATGGAGGTTCTACCTGCTGTTCACCGTAAGTACATCCGCAATTCCAAAGACAGGATTCGACGCTAATTTATCCCATAGATCTGCAACGCCACCAACGCCATTTTCTTCTACTGCTTCCTGCCTGAGACTGCTAAGCGCCCGCTTGAGGAGATGAACTACCTCTTCACAAACGCTCCTCTCTTCGTGCCCAGCATGAACAAGCAGGACTGGGGTCTCGACATTGAACGTCGTGTCGAGGAAGTTGCCGCTAAGCATGGTTCAATCTCTCATGCCGAGCATGTGGGAACGACCAAGGAGCAGATGGCATATTAATGAAGGATTGAAGGGGCGCACCCCTATTCCGCCTTGTCGTGCGTTATTATGCGCTTTGAGGCGTTACTCAATCTTCAAGTTTGGAAATCTAATAATCCAAATATCACACTCAGTCCTCGCGAAGGCTGTACAAATTCTACTCATGAACTCTGAATGATTCTGGAAGTGAACATGTGTAATAATGCTACTTGTCTCTGGCTATGTCGACTGCCTTCAAGTGTTGACGTTGAGCTTTCAGGTGATTAAGATGTAGGAAGATAAGTTGAGGTTAGGGCGAGTTTTATTTGTGGGCAGGCGACTGCTTTCGAGTAAGATCACGCGCAGGTCAGCGGGATGCGCCGATAGCCGTTTGAGCGGGAGTTGGGTCCGTCCTGTTACATGCACATGGTGCGGTCACGGCGAACAATGAGGGCAGTGTATACAGAATTTCACTTTTCAGTGAACTTCTCGTCCGACCAAAGGTCCTGGCGGTTAAGTGGCATCATTCTATATCTTGGGAAATGACTGAGCATTGTAGAGACTTTACCAGATCCGAGCGAAGCTGGCAAGTCACGCACGATCAAGCGCCTCTAACGACATTCTACCGCATTAAACTTACGACTACACATTTGTCTCTCACCCTTATTTACTAATTGTGTCTTGAAGTTAGTGTCAGGTTAGAACATCCAAAGTCGATATTGATGTTTAAGGGTCTGCCTCAATGAAGGACACCCCATCTAGATACCTTGAATATGCTACTCACGTAAGTACTTACGAATATAGCAGGGTTTGTAGCATTCCTTTTGACTACATCGCCGTGGATTTCATAGACTTCTGCTATCTCTACTAAGTGGCCTGATTTTGGAGAGCACATGGTAGCCTGTCAAATCTGGAGAACATGATGCGATAGTTGGGAGGAGGGTGTGAGCACGAAGACGACAGTCCAGAAGCTCTTAGGCCTTTGTATGGAAGCTAGGCTTGAATGAAATACATACTCCTTCGTCCGCAAAAGTCCTCCTTCCCTGGAATTCGTTAAAGTCGAGTAGTCTAAATCATAACTTGGCGCACAGTGATACGATCTATATCTTAGTTCGCTCACGATGCGTTAGATCTCCAAGTGTCCAAACACCGCCTTCTTACAGTGTCACCAATTAGGGTTATTCACTTCCGAACCAGCCTTCTCAGCTACTCCTATTGTTCCACTGCTACATAGTAAGAGAACGTCGATTCGTGACTCACAGACTATGTTGCTCGCAAAGCATTTATCCCGCATCATCAACTACCATGCCAGCCCTTCCAACCCTTGTCTGTTGCAACGAAGCTAGGACCACTCCCAATGACGCTCCGGATTCTCCGACTGTTCGTAGCGACATAATAGTTGGAGCTATCATCGGTCCGATCGTCTCGCTGTTGTTCGTATTCTGGTTCGTGAACAGTGGCATACCATGGTTCAAGCGTACGCAAATACTGCAAGCAGTGCGCAAGAACGCGTTAACGAACAAAGACGCAGGTTTAGCCTATACGCCTACACAACGGTCAGCACAGGAGCTACAAGAGATTCCAGCAATTACTTTGGAAGACGAAATTCGCTTGCAAACACGTCCGTTAGCTCTCGCTCCGAAGTTGAATGACTCAATCTCGTCAAGGAAGCCTCGAAATGAGGATCGTATTGCTGGTAAGAGACTGACAAGGGTGGATTGTGACCCATTTCCTGAGCTTGCCATTGCTCCTCGAAGTATTCTAGAATCTCTCAGCGTATTTCATGGCCCTGTACGCGATAGTGGTTGGTCGGATGATACTATAGGTTCGGATATGACGTTAGGTACAATGATCTCCATGGGAGAAGCAGTACCAATACGTATGGCCTTGCATACGCCACAACCTCGTGATGGCAAGTAAGGAACCTGTCATATCTCTCTTACATCAAACTGCTTATATGTTGTAACACCTGCTTTTAGAATCTACTCCTCCACTGTGATCCGTTTAGATAACCCAGGATGAAGCTGAAAAACGTCCTGATGTAGAGCGTAACTATGTAGGCAATGGTTGTCATCGACACCAATCTCTGCGCATGCGATACTTTTGGGTGGCTCGTCAACATTGCGAGGACGTAGAGTCTTCCGATGGGTCTGGCATGTGATCAAACTTTTCACTCCCGCCCAGTCGTCTGCGCATTGTAAGCGTACTACGACCTGCGCATCGACAATGCACCGATGCGTCGCCTATAACTTTTGTCTTTCGTACTACACCAATAAAGTACGAGAACCCCACAAAGCAAGTGAGTGACAACGCAAAAGTCCACCCGGACAAGACAATTCACCCCGCGACAAAGCCACAGCGAAGTTTCTGAAACCAAAGTAAACATAAAGATGGTCCTAGTTACGCAGTTCACGACTGTGTTCCCAACGGATTTCGTCCAAGTTACGATCGCGCCGTTCGTATCCTCGACGTCGACGCCGGCGTCAACAACGGCTATCAGCACTCTAGCTATTCTGAGCAGCGATGTGCCAGACTCCACCGCCTCAATCTCATCGATGATTCTCTCCTCTCCGACGTTGCTACCCACCTCTTCAGTGACTGGCGTTCCGCTCGCACCAAGGCAGAAGTTTAACGATACTTTCGCGTACGTTACTCTCGCTGCGCTCACCGCTCTTGTCGTCCTTCTTATCGCATTGGTTTCGTGTTTGATCTATCTGCGTTGTAAAGGCGAGTGTCTCCATTGTCGTGAGTTGCAGCGGCAGCTCACCAAATGGAAGTCTGGGGAGCTGAAGCGCATCACACCGCTTATGGTTATGGAGCGTGATGCACTAAATAAGGCCGCTTCGTCAAACAACGCCTCATCAGATGTCGATATCGAGATGGGCTTCTTCGGGCGTGAAATGTCCCGTGCTCCAAGTTTGGATAAGTTCGAGAGTAACAAGAAGCCGTCGCTCTTCCGAAAGGTTAAGGCCAAATTCCCGCGTAAAGGCAAGTCACCAGCCCGGAACCCAGGTTCGCCGTCTACTGATGGCATCGATCGTTTTTTCACTGTCAATGAAGACGCACCCATCGGTGATACAGACCCTTCTCGTCGCACTACGCCTCTGCTCCCGCAGGCTGGCAATGGTGCGAATTATCTGTATGCAACTCGTTACTCTACATACCCTGCTTTTTCAACGTACTCTAAAGCTGAAGAAATTGGTCGTACTGACACCGATAGGCTGCGTGTCTTCAGCGACGTCTCGACGCCGGACATTGCCAACATGCGCGGTCCTCTTCGCAATGAGTCGGATGAGCCAAATCGTTACACCGCATACGCACCAACTGATCATGACCCGTACGACACTGGCCAAAAGGAGCGAAACATTGCAATCGCATTGGCTAGATTAGAATCTGCAGAGTACAAGGACGCCGAATCCATCCTGAAGCGCGCATCTGCCACGGATTCTGAAACGCGTCGCGCTTTGAGTATTGTTAACTTGACGGACCAGCAATTGAACATCGCTCGTCATCCTAGCAAGTATACTGAGGCTGGTTTGCCCCTGAACCAGTCTCCAGAATTTGACTTGCCCACGTGTCCTGATTCGTACCAGGTTTTCGATTGGCGTAAGGAAGGTGGTATACCACCGGAGCCGAAGGACATCCAGGAGGGCTTTTCCGAGTACCCGGACAAGGAGTTGACCAACAAGCGTAAGAGTATGTAAATGCGAATGTTTGCCATTCGAACTTTCCGTCGAAAACCTTGGCAGTTGTCCCTCAGAGATGACACACGCGCCGGTAGCTATGCCAACCCTCGCAGCGTCGAAATGTGAGCCCTATAAGTGACAGGAATCCAGAAGGTTTCCGTTCCCAAGTTGGCATACGGAAGGTTTTGTCTCTTAGCGTTCAAATGTTTATGTAAAATGCATACTAATAACTTGTCCCCAAGCTTCATCTTGTTACAAGCATGTCCCCACTGGTGCTCAGAGTGGCTCGCCTTCGTTGTAATTACAGATTTCGAGCGTGTTACTATGTCGCGCAGACGGAATGTGAAGCGAAACTTGACTTTGAGTTGCAGTTTTGGGTTGCTATACAGGAAAATACACACAATCGAAGTGTATATATGTTCGTGGGACTCCGTCTTGGCGTTGATGTTGGTGCCCTGGATATGGTGTTGCAGTCGCGATCAGGGCACTTAACCAAACGCGCTCGCGGTGCTGCATGCCCCCGCCCACCGCTACCCCTCACCCCTCACCCAACAGACAACCAAACCACCTGAGCTATCGCATCTAATGAGTATGCTTCAATGCGCAATCATTAGCAATGCTGATTTGTGAGGGGAGCGAAGCAGCGAAAAGGATACACTCTGCCCAGAGTTTGGTTGGGCATCTGAGCGGGCAGTAACTGCGAGCGATTATGGATGGCGCGCTAATTTTCCCGCTCGTCTCCTGCTACAGATCGCATCCGCCATCGAGCACACGACCAACTCCATCATGAGCATCTCCAGTTCCATCGGCACGACTCTGTCTTTTCTTAGTCTGATATGGGTTCCCGCCACGCTGCTATGTTGCTTGCCATGGGTTCAGAAACGTTAGGAAACACCTGACCATCGAACACGATCGGGCAAACGCTAATTATAGTAGAAATGCTTTATCTGCATAATTTCACTTTCTTCCCAGGCAAATGGTTGACACAGCCCGAAAGAGCGGGCTTCCTGAGTACGTCGGCTCCCCTCGTCCTCCATCGTACAACTTTGTGCCGCCAGGTTTCTTGGGCTTATGCGATCAGAGAACCAGGTGGTCCCTTTCCGCATCACTTCAAAAGACGGAGAGCGGCTTTTCTCATGGCTTATAGCACCTCTGGGCATATATGCTAGAAATGCCGACGCCTTCATCCAAGAGAAGACAGGCACCGACGTAGAGCATACACTTGCGTGGAAACTGCTGCGCGACGACCCAGAAGCCAGACTTCTCATCTACTTCCATGGCAACTCTGCTACATTAGCACAGGAGCGCCGTACAATAGAGTATCGATCGTACTCTGCTGGAGCATCTGAGAAGATGTTTGTTTTGGCATTTGACTATCGCGGCTTTGGCATTTCGACAGGCGACCCATCGGAGAGTGGCTTACTGAACGATGCAGAGGCTGTAGTTGACTGGGCTTTGAACACCTGTCTTATACCACCAGAGCGAATCGTGCTCCTCGGACACTCACTAGGAACGGCCGTTGTATCCGGCATCGCACACCGTTATGCGACCACTCTCGGCATCGAGTTTGCGGGCCTCATTTTGTGTGCGGCTTTTACGAATGCCGGTAGCGCATTCTCGTCGTATTCGATCGGTGGCATTATTCCCGTTCTTGCGCCCGTAAAGGTGTTCCCTGCCTTCCAAGCCTGGTTTGCCCGTAAGATGGTAGACACCTGGCGAAGCGATGACCGACTGGCAACAATGGCGCGTAAGTTGATGAGAAACCAATAATATTGCGGGGCTACCTCTGGAGTTTTACGATGTTCAAATTTCCTCCGATCCGTCTGTTCCGATACTGATGAATTGAGCAGGAACTTGCGCGAGGTTCAAGTTGGTCCTCGTTCACGCCGAGAGTGACCAGACCATGCCATGGCACGAAACAGAGTCGCTTTTCCAATCGACACTTCGGGCCGCAAAAGACGCGAGTCCCAATGAAGATAATCTCAAGAGTCTTGAGGTCGTAGAATTGGGCGAAGCCGGTAGACAAGAGGTTTGGCAGAGCAATTCGCGCAGCATCTCAAAAACGATTGCTAAGCACGGCGGTACGTATTCGTCCTGGCAGTTTGATCCCTGAGGGTGGGCGCTTGCAGGCTGCGCGTTTCGCCTATTGTCAGATGAGATCGGGTTGCCCCACATCCGTCTAACGGGGTCGATACACTTTTACACCCTTCATTTCCTGGCTGCAGCAACTCAATGAAGCACATCGCAGAGAACCTGAGGCCAATAGCATTGTGCTCAGGAAGATCTTGATCTTACACGATGCAGACGTCTACCCCACACGTGGTGATCAGGGCCAGACTAGCCTCATACCCATGCGGTCATCGCCGCGCCTTCCGGTCCCGCTAGCTGGAAACAGGGCTAACGCTTCATACTAGGACACAACACGTCAATGACTTGGTCGCCTGTAGCGCTCACGATCCTTCAGGTTTTCGGGCTGACGGCTGATACGGCATGAGTGTGGCCTTCAGTCAAACCTCAAATGCAACCCCTGGAGATCAGGAACGGTCTCAGGTCCCTTGTCGCCTCAGTATCAGGTGGGTAATTTAGGAACATCAGTGGATCATTCATTCATGAGCAGCATCGCACACCCAAGACGTTACATTTGCGAAAAGACCGACTACTGGGAAGTCGGCTTCGCACCAAGAGTGTAGCGCAAGTCTAGTGTGTGAACGCGCAAACGCCACGAGTTCCGACTTCTCGGCATGGCGGCCATGTGCGTCAGTCCCTTCTCCACTACCCATGACGTCTCCACGGGTGGCTTATCCAGACCCGCATACAAAGCGCTTCACCGGCAACTATCATCCCCTGTGTTTCAGTACCTGTTCATTATTCCAGACGCCCTCCGTGTCCAACTGTCGCTTCACAGCCCTCCGTAACCCGTTCATACTAGTCGCTTCCACATCCCTTGACTTCTTCCAACTGTGATTTTTTTTCTTAGCATTGACATCACACTACAACCTGAGATCCTCATCGCCACATCGAACTTGGAACCCTCACTCAACCGAACAATACTCTTACAACAAACATGCCCGCTATCGCCCACCTCCAAGCACGCTTCTTAGAAGACTCCAGCGGCAGCGGCGGAATATCAGCAACAGCCATCGCCCTCATCGTGTGTCTCGGAATCGTACCATGCATCATCTTGATCTGGGCAGTTTGCTATCTCTTCTGGGCCTATCCTTACGACCGTAACTGCTGCTGCATCAAGCGAAAGCGTCGCCCCGAACCCCAGAGTGTACTGAACCAAGCGCCCATGAGCGAAGGGACACTATATGAAAAACCAGGTGTTGCACCTCCACAACGGCCATTTTCTGCCCAGACCAGAACCGACACAGGAAGCTCAAGCAACACTGGACGTCTGCATAAGCAGCAGAGGCCTGGTAGTGGATTCGACGCGAGGGACACGCGGATGAGCTTGAATAGCGTTGTCAGTGCCAACACTGTCACGTACGCTCAGCAGCCCAAGCCATTTGTATGAGGATTTAATGATGGGTTATTCCGCAAATTCTCCCGCCAGCGAATCCTCCTACAAAGATTGCGATGGCTGGCGGAACCACTACTACGCAGCTGCAGCTAGTCTGACTTGGCTGACGGTATTTTGACGTCGCGCAAGGACAGACTACCGCCTAAGCATCAGTCAGCGAAATCCAGACCGTGAATGACAGCAGGCCAGAAGGTCACAGCCACACAGGGTCTATATCACAAAGACTGGGCAAAGCGCTACAGGCCACAACAACAGTGGCTATAACACGCTTTGCCTTTTGCGGGCGGGTATGTGAAGGAGACGATCAACGCGTCCAGTCGAAGAACCCAGGACACTGTTCAAACCTTGAAGATATAAAGATGTCGAGCGTACACTATATTGTTTGTATGCATGCGGGACATTTGCATCTGGGTTGGAGATGCTGGCATACTACTTGACACGAAGTTATGATAGATGACAATGAATGAAGCTAATTATCCATAACAAAATTGCTTTCTCGAACGCCTAATGTAGACAGTGAAGACGATGCAATCGACGACTGTACTTGACATCGAGATGACGCTTTTCAGGCTTGCAGGTCACAGGACACAAGTAACATCATCCCAACCACGGTGTGGTGGGTCTGGTGCACCTGATAGGTCACAGGGTCTCACTATGCCGGCGGCGTTGGATGTTGAGGCTCGCTGCTCGAGGACCTTAGCACAAGCCTTGTAGTGGGGTAGTGGGTAGGCATATCAGTCGCGACTTCCCAAGTTGAAGTTGCAGCGTTACTGTGTCTACTATTCGCGCTTACATGTCTACCAATGTCATTAGTGTTGATCAATTCAGCTCCTTCAATTCAGCGTATGCGTATCAGATCGGAGACGGCCAGATTACTTGTCCGACACGCGCAGTAAACGTCGGCGTTCTTATCTCCGCGTCACAATCGCGTTTCCGCCACCGTAACTCGTCCAGAGGCTACGTCAACACATTGTACCAAAACAAATTCGTCGCAGGCGGCGCCTCTCGAGGGCGCTCTGCGACACGACGCAAATACCGCCACCATTCCACCTTCACACTACTTTTCGCGTTCCTGCTTTCCGTCTTTTCAAGCATCGTTACTCTCTGTGCGCCTGCGAATGCTACGAAGCTGCCTAGCCCGACCCAGCGCCCGCAGCGTCATACACAAGAGCGTGGGATTTGGCGGCGCAAGTTATATCAGCTTGAGTTTGAGCACGCCAATCAAGATTGAGAGCAAAGGGAATTCGACCATGGCAGGGCAGGACAGCGAAGAGGGGAGACACGGAGGACAGCAGGCCATGCTGGCAAGTCAACGCGCAAAAGAGCAGGGTGAGGCGCAGGGGAGATTCTCCAAATGGTTTCCCCTGTCAGCCAAATCGGGGTTTGAGCAGTGGTGGGCGGGACTATCGCCTATGGCGTGAGTGATGCCCCTCTACCAAGTGTATGTGACAAGTATACTGACTTTATATGCCGACTCTTAGAACAGAGCATCGTGTCCTATCGTACATTCCGCACCTCCAGAGCCCACCCACACATACGCAAACAGGCTCCGCACCTGCTTCAGCCGTCCCGTCCTCGGTAGATCTCCATGCGCCACCAAAGCATCCAGAAGACCAAACGACCACGAATACCACCAATGACCCGTACGGACCGCGAAGATGGAATTCACAAATGGTCGAACTAAGTGGCAAGGATCGGGCGCTGAACGAGTTCTCCGTGGAGCGACTGGGTGAGGAGGTAGAAAACAACCTGGTCATGCTACACGGGTACGGAGCTGGACTAGGCTTCTTCTACCGCAACTTCGAGTCGTTATCGCGTGCTGAAGGCTGGAAAGTCTTTGCGCTGGACCTTCTCGGCATGGGCCGGAGCAGTAGGCCAAGCTTCAAAATCCATGCGAAGGACAAGGAGGGAAAGATCTCAGAGACCGAGTCCTGGTTCGTGGATGCGCTCGAGGAGTGGCGGATCAAGAGGGGCTTGGACAAGTTCACGCTGCTGGGACACAGCTTGGGAGGGTACCTTGCTGTTGCTTATGCGCTAAAGTATCCGGGACATCTCAACAAGCTGATACTTGCGTCTCCGGTTGGTATTCCTGAGGACCCGTACGCGGTTGATGAGGAGATGCCTGATCCGCAAGATTCAAGCATGGCGAATGAGTTTACTCAGGACGCCGCCGAGATGAACCAAAGTGGTGTACAGCCGTCGACAGCGGACAACAACAACTTCATGAACCAACGGACAAAGAATGGTGTGTTCCTCCATAATCAGAGCTGTTGGATATGACTAACTTTTCTCAGCGGACACTACAAAGGAGGCTAAACAGCCACCCAAAAGACGGTTGCCGTGGTGGCTGTATTCCCTTTGGGAGGCTAACATGGTCTCCCCTTTCACTTTCGTGCGTTGGTCAGGGCCTCTTGGTCCTCGTCTAGTATCAGGCTGGACATCACGCCGCTTCTCGCAACTACCAGAGGAGGAGGCACAAGCGCTGCACGACTACAGCTACGCTCTGTTCCGCCAACGGGGTAGTTCGGAGTATGCGCTTTCCTACCTGCTCGCCCCTGGCGCATTTGCTCGAAGCCCGATGATCCGAAGAATTCAGGGTGTCGGTAGGCAATGGATACAAGCGCATGAGAGGCCTACCGTAGACAGCGACACCGCTGCCAGTTCCGATGCTCAACGCGAGACGGGCTACCCAGTCATCTTCATGTATGGAGAGAACGACTGGATGGACGTTGCCGGCGGCTACGCGGCTGAAGAGAAGATGAGGCAAGAGCGCGAGCGCCTACTAGCAAACGCGTCGGCCGACGAAAAGAAGAACGACCATGGCGTAGGCAAGGTGATTATCATCAACAAGGCCGGCCACCATGTGTATCTCGATGGTTGGGAGCAATTCAACCGCGTCATGCTGGAAGAAATGAACGAGGTAAGACGGAGAGAACAAGGGCGGAGTCGTGCATAGATGTCTGCGAATTAGTGGGGTTGCATTGTGTGGGCGTTCGGTTTGTGCAAAGCGTTGCAAGTTCGAGCATGTTGGATCATACCACTGTATTTCAGTATAGAGCCTCTTCAACCACAGGTATTCTTCTATCAACAATTCATTGTTCTCTTCACACCGTGACCCACCCATCTGTTTGATTTGCATCAGTAGATGAGACCCCTCACTTCCGCCAGACGATCTCACATGAGCCCCTGCATACTTCACCCCCGCTCCGTCCCGTTGACATCGTTCACTACTGCAGGGCCAAGGACGTGTCAGCCATCTCAGTTGAAGGATGGCACGCACGGCCTGCCTATACGATGCTAGCATTGTGGGGTAAAACTGTATGCCAGCAATCCATGTCTTCACCGCTCCGGCTAAGCGAGACAGGTGCATCATCGGGAACGACTGACCGACTCGCGCCGGATACACAAGCATTCGATATAGGCACGAGCACCCCTCCAACGCGCTGCGCATTCTTCTTCACGTGTACGCGACGACTGTCTGATGATGATAGAGAGGAGAAGAAGACAGGGCCGAGACAAGCATAGCATATCCGCACCACCATCTTCATAGTCGTCGGCAGTGTCGCATTCACATGTCATTGCTATACGTACCGACAACAAGACAACATTTGACGGTGGAGGACTAATTCATGGCGCCGCAAACACTCGACCAGATTGTCAAAGGTGCACCGGCGCCGAGCACAAGTCTGAACAAGGTCGCCGAAAGCGTCGAGAGAGACCCGCCGCCATACTCTGCTTCCATCCTCACCAACGAACCCCACAATGCCAACAACGACCGCCTACCCACCATCAAGACCCCGCGACCACCCGTCCTCAGCGACCCGACTTCCCTCCTCCCCTCGTCGCCGCCGCAGATTTACCTGAACCTCCTCATACTCGAGGCCAGTCTTCGCAGCCAATACCTCACCCTACGCGCCCGGCGGCGGCAAAACACCTTTGTCCTCACCCTGTTGGCGGTATGGATAGGCTTCTGCTTCTACCTGTTGTGGTTGCGCCCGCGAGAGGATGGCAAAGGCATTGGAGGGTCACAATACTGGCTGGTTGATATGCTGCAGAAGGTTGGCTTCATAACAGGCGTCGTCACCGCTCTGCTCTTCTGGGCGACTGGGCAATGGGAGAGGGGGGTGAGATGGCCGCGCCGGTGGATCGGCGTTGCGAATCGAGGGCTTAGGGGCATGAATGCGAAGATTGTGGTAATAAGAGGGCCTTGGTGGAGGGAGCTAGTGGAATGGGGACATTTTGTTGTGCCATTCTCTGGTGGGCTGTGGGGTGGGGAGCAGGGTGGCAGTTCCTACCACTTCATCAACGTTGCGCAGGAGAACAAGCATGCGTTGGACGGCGGTCGACCCCGCCATCGCATAGTAGAAGACGGGAAGGAATACGCAGAAGAAGACATTGCACCTGGAGGCGACTACATCAAGCTACTGCTTCTCCCCAAACCCTTCACACCCGACTTCCGCCAAGAGTGGGAAGTCTACAGAAACGAATACTGGGCCACGGAAAACGAGCGAAGAGCAGAGCTGCGGAAACGTGTCCGCGCCAGACAACGTGAGATTGCTAGAGAAGAAGGAGGCTGGTTATGGTGGACCGGCTGGCGAGGATGGAAGCGCGCCCGCGGTCTCAGCGGACGAAGTGCCGACGTAGAAAAGAGCGGCCACGGTCACAGCCACAGTCTCTCCCATGCCGGCTCACGAAAGCGGCGACAAAGCTTGCTACAAAATCCCAGAGGAAGAGACGCATCGCATTCGCGTAGCTCGTCGCGAAGCACAACACCCACGCCCGATTTCGACATGGACGGTCGCCTCCGCCCCATGGAAGGACGCGAGCGTGAGCGTCGATGGAGCAACACGTCCACTAGCACAACCGCAAGTCGCAAGTCTTCCCTTCGCTCTAGTTCGACTATCACACAGGGTAACGCGCAGTCGGCAAGACAACCACCGCAAAGACCGAGCATGGGGTCGCGACCTAGTACGCCTAGTGAGGGAAACCTGCCGTGGCAGAGCAAGAGGGCTAGCATGCTGAGCAATGCGTCAAGTATGAGTGAGATGGAGGAAGATGGGGGTTATGAGGCTGCGACTGAGGGGAGGGGCGATATGAGACCGCTGGCTAGACCGGTGGGGAAGAGGAGGAGTAGTCGGGAAGCTGATAGTGGAAGGGCGGAGAGCGCATGATGACGGTCTGCTGTGTCGTGGTTGATATGTGTTTGACGGATTACGCATCTATGTTCTGGCCATGTTTTATGATACTTTGGTTTGGCGATTGTCTGTTCACATGAAGCGAGTGTTTTACTACAAAGCGAGTCTATAGTAAGAGGTGAAAGGGATCGTGTATGAAAGATTCCATGAACATGTATTTGAAGCCACCGTTTGATGTGCCTCTTTGATGCCTGCCTTGAAGGGAACTTAGCTGCCGTAGGGTTGTCGACATGAAGCTTTTCTCAACGTTGAGCAAGAGGTTTGTAGGAACTGGCCTTCCCCACCAAGACATCAGACCCTGCACCTGGAGTCGAAGAGCAAATGCTTTTATGGAAGGACCGAATGTTGACAGCCGAGCTTGGCCGACGCACGATTGGTTGCATGTTGGTTTCCCAGATTAGTAATACGTCGGGTCAAACCTCGACGTTTGAACGACCAAGAATTTATATTATCGAATTGTCATTTTCTTCAACAAGAAGCAACTGGCCGGTTGGCGCAATGGTAGCGCGCAGCCCTCCTAAGGCTGAGGCTGTGGGTTCGAGTCCCACATCGGTCGCTTCTTTTTTTGCATCCATCGTCACTGTGACTACTTTGCACTGTGATGATAGAATGGCAAACTACTTTGGTTTTTTTGCATGTCTTTGTGGGTCGAAAGTGGGGTGAGCAAACCTTCACTATCGATAAGATGAGGAACTTCACCGCTCCAACAGCACATGTGCACTTCCAATCAGACCCATGATATTGCGCTTCTCGTAACTTTCTAGCCGGGCACAGGGGAAAGGATTGGCTTCACTCAGATCATGGGTTCTGCTTGGGATTGGACAGTTTATGCACCGAGCATCTGTCCAACGTCGGCTTTGTATCACACCACGTCTGCCAATGTTTTGATATATATCAGCAGTGCTCTCTTAAGCATTACTGACCTCCAGAAGCAGATCTCGGCGACCGAGCTGCCATATATCTCCCCTCGAGAAACGGCTGCATGAGCTACATACGTCAATATGAGGGACCATTACGCAGTGATTGTCCAAGAATACTATCCTCTACGGAAAGGGACGTCTGATCTTTTTGTGCTTGTAGGTTTGACCGTTGACGATCTCGACTCGTAGATGACCTAGTATATTCCGACCCGCGCTCCACACAGCGATCAGAACGAAGGCATGTAGATGTGCTTTACCATCTGCTACCCTTCCACTTACCCTCATAGGTCCGTGCTTCACCTCGAGGACCTAGCTTGTTGGAGTTTGTTGCCACAACTGTGGGTGACTGAAAGCGACAAACTCACCTGCATAGAGCTCCCCATTACTCAACCTCATCGCAGCACCAACAATCCTTCAAGATGGCAACTGCCCTCGAAGGTTTCTAGAAAATGCCGATTTTGGAAGAAGCAAAAGCATGGCTCAGGGAGGCCCAGAATTCTTGTACGACTTTGAGACAGGTAAACTTGAATCTCTGGTTGGGGGAACAGCTCTCGAACACCGGGTGCGGGATATGCTATGTGCCTGAGGGCTTAGAAACGCTCGACAATGGTAGGTTTACTTGTAAATTTCTTCGATCTTCACTCATTTGTGCAGCGCAACAAGCGATAGTATACAACGATAGATCGAAGTAGGATTGATATCGAAGCCTTTGTCTACGTGGTTCGTCGTGTTTCTCAATCTTTCTGGTATCTGTCGGCAAACTGACCTTATAGGCCAATAAAACAGGCCCTCATCAGCAGACCAATGGTCTGGGAGATAACTACATTGGCCCAATCTACAATAAAATTGAAAAGAACCATGTTTCAGCCTGGACATATCCGCCCAGTATCAACAATCTAGGCGAACTGAATGTGGTAGCCAGGACCAAAGGGATGTTTTACCACAAAACCCTCGATCAAGTCGTTTGTGTCTGCCGGTGGGCGAGGGCCTGCTGCATTATGAATATCATCGTGGAAGCAATACAGTGCAAGTATATTGGACGTAATTAAAAATTCATAAATTCCCATCAAGCGGGCTCGCTGTGCCGTCGATCCATAATCTCAGTCCTATGCTCTTCACTTCCATGTAACGGCGGACTCATTAGAAACGCAGGTGTAACCGGTGTGGGTAGCTCCGTCAAGTATATGTTGGTCATCCTAGTTCCAACAAAGGTCGTTCTCGCTGTGCTCGGAGTCACTGGCTCGAAGCCTTTCCATAGCTTGGCTTGCCGGTACTGTCTCGTTGGTTGTGGGCAACGTAGTCTCCATGCGCGGTGAAGTAATAGTACTGTGATGAGAATAAACACAGTACCGACGATACCGATAGCGACGCCGATTCCGATGGCAGTTGGTGTAGAGAGCGAGCGGTCGTCGTCTGGGTACAGGGTCGCCGGCGACGTTGTAAGAACTTGAGCGGTACGACATTTTAGTGAAGGCGTGTAGGCGGTGGATTTTGTAATGGTGCATCGAATGGCCATGGTCAAGGTGGTTGTACTCAACCTGGCTGTCCCAGAGATGGTATACAGAATGAGCACATGGGCAGAATTACTCAGAAGCCAAACCAAGCAAATGAAGAGGAATTGCTCCTTTCCAAGCCTTTTATCGGAAAGGCTGAGCGCCAGTTCTCGTCAAATGCAACTAAGCGCCTTCTGTGTGGATCTCAAGTGATCGCAGCCTTGGTAAGGCACATGTGGAAGCCTCCTGCGCTTGCTGCAAATCGCGCGAACCCTAACATTGAAGATGTGACCCAGCGAATTGATGGGTCGACAGGCTTGTTCATTCAAAGGCTATCGCACTTGTACAGAGCTTAGCGGTTGTCCCATGGTCAGCAACAGCGATCCATCACTGCATTCTCATGCGACTCAAAGAGGACAATGTAATTGAAATAGCTCTGAACAACCCCAAGTGAGATGCATCCTGTTGCGACCGCGATTAGACGAAGATAGGTATAGGAGAGCGAGAAGAGCGCCCATCAAGTACAGGATCCCGACTCAGTCAATTCCAATGGCGCTTGGGGCGGGCCGCGCGATTGTTATTTGATGTTGTTGTGATGCGCTGTCACACAGGCTGTTGGTGTACAGCCTCAGCGGTTACGACGACGCCATCTGCACATGGCCTCAGGCGCCCCAGGCCTGGAAAGAACAGTGTGTTGGCCTTATTCATGAATTAGCAACTCGTCGAGGAGAGCACAAGTCAAAATGTATCAAGTGTTTGTAACAAGAGATAGAGGTGTATGCCGCGCGAGCACAACTCGAGAGACAGCCGCGGATACCACCTGGTAGATTGCGGAATTGCATTGTCCAATCAGGTAAATAAGCGAAACGGGCGCTAACCCAAGAGGCGAAGGGCGGATCAACGTCTCTTGTACAACTAGATGACAAGTCAGCCTAGTCTGTAGCATACTCACGAATACTACGGCAGCTGACAGCTTAGCGGCTGCAACATCTCAGGCCAGCGGGACCTGTAAGACTGAAGCGATATGTGCTCACCATACCGTAAACGAACGTGTTCAGCAATGACAAGAGGGGGTCCACGTGTTCGCCAGAGGGACAGTGTGCTTAGCATGCGTCTCGTGGCATGATACCTGCTAAGGCTTTTGTCAAAGCGAGCCTCGTGGGGGGCAGAGAAATGCTTTTAGTCACGGAGAAACTGTGCGGCAAAGGAGGAGATAGGCTGCGTCGGCTGCGGAAAAACATCGTGACTCGAATCACGATGAAGGATCAAGAGTGACATCAGCAACGCGCGTCGGGAACAGGAGACAACGATGAGAGATCAAGATGTTCTGATGGAATTCCATGGCAAATTGGCGAATCCGGTGGGCTAGAATTAGGTTATCGGCAAAAACGGGCTTGGCGCTAATCGGACAGGGATGTGACGCGAATACCCGAGTAAGGATGCGTGGCCAGGCACACCATGAATGCTAACCACCCGCCTCGATTTCATGGTCTGCTTGAACCATGATATTCATCCAAGATTACTCTTCGTCATGGCTTCAGTCTCGGCTTGTCCACTGACGTTCGCCCCGGTCTCGGTGGAGCGTTGGCCGTCTCAGAAATCACTTGCCTCGGGATCCAAGAGAAAGCCGGAGAATGACGACATACTTGTCTCATCGTCTCGTTGGTACGCACAACGTGCACCTACCTCGGGCGCCCCCAATCGAGGCGGCTGTGACTTGGTTGCCTTGACAGCAAGTGGATCTGCATGTACAGTATCGTGGTACAGAGGCAAAGAGCTGAGCATCGAGACACGAAAACGTCGGGCTAGGGAGAAGCGTGCTGCTGGTTGCCATAGCAGTCACTGGTTGCACGCCGGTCGAATCGAACCTGCATTTCAGGGACATGGAGTTCCACCTCGCGTCAAGTCGCTCTGGCAGTCGGAAAGCTTGGCCAGACGATATGTGCTTACTTGTTTCAGAGTGAATGGATCACCGCAACGCTGGAAATAGCATCTGGGACGCCTCGCCATGGCCCGGAGTGGCGTGTGGGCAACTGCAACGGCATGGCTTCGCAGTCAGCCAGACGGGGGCATTGCAGGACGACTGGAGCAGGCATCGAATGCCTGCATGTATCGCCTCGCGCCCCAGTTAATTTGGCCCCACGGCGGACAAATTGAAGAGCCCTCGGTCACGAAAACGACGTCATAGGCTAAGGCGCGGTGAGAGGCCCCCAGATCAAGCTTCTCTCGAAAAAGCAGGAACGGGTGCCGATGACTGGGATGGGCTGCGGTTGTTTGCCGCATACAGTCAAGCACAAGGCCAGTGCGGGCCATGTGGCGTCACTGGCCAGTTATTTGCTTGCATTACGTGGCTAAAAAATGTGGAGGAGGCGCAACCGAGCAAGGGCGGCGGCCGCTGTGTTTGTTGCTAGCTGCTGAGGCTATGGCGACATGGAATCACGCTAGTTGGTATGCACTCACCTGGTATAAGAGCTCTCACTTCGCCCTGCCTTCTCTTTCCCATCCACAACTCACACACTCTCCACATCAAACAAACTACTTTCAACTCTTACCCACCCAAACAACCCACCAAAACCAACACCATCAAGATGCGTTTCTCCACCATTGCCACTGCTCTCGTCGCCGCCGGCGTTGCCAACGCCCAGGTTGACTCCATCATCTCCCGTGTCACCTCTGCTGTAGGCGGCGCCCCTTCTGATATCGCCTCCCTCGCCAGCTCCATCGGCTCTGATATCACTTCCGTTGCTGGATCCCTTACCAGTGAAGCCGGCTCTGCTATCACCTCTGCCGCTTCCTCTGCCCAGAGCAACGCCGACTCTCTCATCAGCAGCCTGGCATCCGAGGCATCGACCGCCACTGGCTCGCGCGCATCTGAGATCTCTTCCATCACTCAGTCTCTCGGCTCTGTTGCCAGCTCCGCCGCTGCCAGCGCCAGCGCTACTGGTGCCGCCGACTACAACAACGTCCCCGCCATGGGCGCCATGGCTGGTGGTCTCCTTGCCATCGCCGGTCTCTTGTAAGCGGCTCGACCCTCAAGGGCTTACTTCGATCATCGACATCAAAAGTCTCTTTAGACAGCTTCTTCGATCGGTTAGCGACATCAGCCACGAGCTGAACACGCTTCGTCTCTCGTGAGACATGTGCGGGATAGGAATGCTTCACGGCGACACTGGGGATTAACCAGTCGGTCTATACACTTATAATAAGTCATTTCAATGAAACATCCAAAACACCCACATCGTTAGTCAATGCCCTGTGCTAGTATCCTGGTGCTCTGCTCAACCCAGTCGTGATGTCACTCCAATGAATGTGAGGGTTTCTCCAACCTCACAGTTTTCAATTGTCCTCTGTTCTGCATTTCCAATTCAGTATAGCTCTATCGTTGGGGTTGAACATTACAGCTGAGATGCATGGTGTGAGGTCTTCGCTAGTGACGTAGGGCCACGCGTTCAGCTCGGTGGCGTCTTCCGAAACAATCAAACGCCTTCGGTTAGCGTGGTTCCATATGCACTCCGCATCCATGCATGAGCTTTCTTTGTCTAAATCCGTCCAACCATCTCACCACCGCCGATCAGACAGGACATGCAACAAGTCATTGGAACGTAATCCTTCGCCTAGCGTGTTCCGACGTTTGACACGAAATGGCACTGACTGTGCAACTTTGATTACATTAACAGGTGCTTAATCTACATGCGGCGCGGCGCTTGTGCAACACAATGGCTGGCTCTGGCCTTGCATGGCACGGCCGAGGAATGATCCCCGACATGCATTCAGCCGGGTGATCTGCATCGCGACACTGCAACGCTGCATGCACCCGCCACACTTTCGGTGCGCCTCCGGGGACACCTAGTCAATTTTTCAACAATGATGGATGCGGAGAAAGTTCCTGGGGAAGTTTGACGCAGGCTACGGCCTTCTACAGAGCAATTCAATGACCAATTGTTTCCTGAGTATTGCGCTAGCTATGGAAGAAAAGGCTGGAGCTGGACGAGTGGCTGCATTCCCTATGGAGTTGCTTTTCCGGGGGGCTTCGCTGTTCCTGGACAATCGCAATGAATGCGGTGCACGGTATGTGGAGACAACAGAGTCACGACACTGTTCACATTCGACGTTGTTCAAGTACGCGATGCAGAATACTTACTTGACGTCAAAAGTATTGCAAACCTTCTTGACCTCGCATGCATTCATCAGCAGATCTGACGAGCTACTTTAACCCACGCTAACCCTCCATACACACCGTCTGCA
Organism: Alternaria atra; assembly: GCF_907166805.1. Taxonomy (NCBI): domain Eukaryota; kingdom Fungi; phylum Ascomycota; class Dothideomycetes; order Pleosporales; family Pleosporaceae; genus Alternaria; species Alternaria atra. The sequence goes on from NW_025091320.1 coordinate 573,609, forward strand.
TCTGAAGCCGCAACTCCAGCAAACATGTCCAATATGTCTGCTTTCTCCTGGCCCCAAACCGCCAACATAAAGCTTCATGAACGGTCGGAGCCCGTCCCCCTTCCTGACCATCGCCCTCTCATGATCGGCATTGGCGTAGCTGCTGCAGCCATGACTATCATCCTCATCTACACCCTTTTCTTCTTCGGTCTCAAATATCGCAAGGCTCGTGCGACCAAGCAGAGCAAAGAAAATGAAGCCGAAGCCAAGACTATCGTGCTCAAGGACAACGATTCCTCACCGTATGTAGGCGCCGGCCATCAAGGCGGGGATATAGGCGATAGCCATAGTGCGCGTACATCTTCTGAACTACCTGTGCATTACACTCACGTGGGGAAGGATGGTGGAAAGCACGATTTTGTAGAAGTCGACATCAGTAGTGAGAAGCCTAAGAATTAGTGTGTGGGCGAGCAATGATGAATCGAGGTGTATACCATATAAGTTCGGCTATTCCGTGGTGCCAATGAAACATGGGCAGATTTTATGTGCAACTACTATGAAATGGGAGAGCATGGATAATGTGAATACGACAAACATATCTACAGGCAGAGGTTGTACGGCTCCAGCGTCTACCAACCAGTCTTCAGTACCCACTTGCGAGTTGATCTCAATAAAGGGTTATACCATTCATCAAGGCTAGAGCCATGCAACAAAACAGCATGTGTATGTACATTGTACGAAGGTAAAGAAGCAGCTGATAGGACACTATCCTCTTCTAGAGAATTTCTATAAATCTATTGTTCCTCCATAACTAAACGCCCTTATTATCCCTTCTGCAGTCTCACTGCGCGTCTCTGCTGAGTCTCAGCCTGCCGTGGCAGTACCGGCGGAAGCGGAAGCGATGGGTGATCGTTAACCGGATGCGCAGGACGATAAGCCCTATAACCACCTCCAGGACCAGGCTTAAGAACATCAGGATGCGGATGCGTGTCTTCTGACCGCGAAGGCAAGCGATCCCGACTACTTTCTTCGTCCTTGTCATCGTGTTTGCCACAGCAGCCGCCGAAACAATCACATACGTTGATGCCGCGGGAGGCAGCGAATAGTGTGTAGATGATGAGGCCGAGGATGACGAGGCCAAAGACGGAGCCTACAACGATACCGGCGATTTTGCCTCTGCTTAGCCAAGGATCAGCGTCTATGTCTGCATGTGAGGTTTGGGTCGGGGTCGTGGTAGCTGTGGTTGTTGACGTTCTGGCGAATGTTAGACTGGAAGTGCTCTGGGTAGTGCTGGATGTCGAAGGAGCCAGCGCAGTAGTACTAGCCTTTGTAGGTGGTTGTTCGCTACTGGTCAGCGTTCCTACTATAGTCGATGGATTTGGAGGCGGCGCCGTCGCCACCGACGAGATGTCGGGTTTAGGTGGTGTTGCAGTAAGTGTGGGAGTTGGTTCGGAAGTGATGAAAGCTATCGATGTAATGAATTGGATTGATGTAACAAGAGGTGGCGGCTCTGTGTCATCTTGACAGGCCACTAGAACCGCGGAAGCGGTCGATAGAGACAGGTCGTTCGTCGCAGGGTTCGAGATACCAAGATTGGAGGCGGCAAGAAAGCCAGTAGCCGTAATCACAGCGTTTACCGGAAGGTACATGATGAGCGATAAAGATGAGGTGTGTGTTGCGAGGGGAGAGAAGAAAAGTACCAGTTCTATTGTATCAAACTCGAGAGTTCTGCCGTTGTGAACTCACGTACAACATAGTGGCGAACGATTCAAGAAACTTAGTGATAGCCCAAATTTGCTATTTGTTAGAGGATGCTGGCGTGATGAGCTGCCACCTGTGACAAAGTGAGGTGGTCGTCGTCACCAGATCGATGCGCACCATTGACCGATGACATTAGCGAATCCGAGAAGAATGTGTTATACGGGTTATGTCTGGCTATGTTCGATGATTCGCGAACCACTTTTTGTAGTTAGAGTATTTGAATGTAAGAGGAGATCTCATCGTACGATATGCGAAAGTGCTCACCATAGGCTTGCTCACTAACACTCGGTTGATGAGAGGTAACCATGTTCTTCTATCATCTAATTAGCCTGTCTTACAAATCGCCAACGCCACCTAGCAGTGCCGTAGGCTCTTCCAGCATTACTGGGCAAACATCTAGCCCCACGCCATATGCCTTGAAGGTCATATTCCCATCATCATCGACCTCGATCCACCTACGGTTAAGCAGATCGCCATCCTGTGCCCTGTCAAAGAAGTTTTGCGGTGCAAATACGATACTTGAGTACGCCTCTGTGTACAAGGTCACAGGGACATCTTCACTCCTGGTATAGTGATGCATACCAAGATTGAACCAAACGACAAGATCTTCGCCTTCAACTGATTCGCCGTCAAAGAACTTGCTGAAGTCTTGCTGCGGTGTGAAGGGAAGGTTAATGTTCTGGACGCTGTTGGCGAAAGGCTCGTTGTCGTGTTGACGTGTAACGGCGAGATGTGACTTGGCGAACTCGGAGTTCTTGAGCGACCAGGGGGAGTTGAGGGTCGAGAGGTGAATGTCGGAACGACCGGGTACGAGACGGTAGCCGCGCTTCTCGCCCCAGGCATTTGTGGCATTCGGGTTTAACACGACATACATGGCCTGGTTGTTGGGTGCCCAGTTGAACTGTTGCTCTTCGGTCATGTATGTGATGTTCATCTCCATCTGTTCGAACACGCCAAGCTCGGGGAACCACCTGATAGCTGAGGTTAGCCTTGAAGTATTTGTAAGCGAGACCACAAGCATCACTTACGGCTGGGATTGGTTGACGGCGACTAGTTCTGAGACTTGAAGCGAGTTAGCAGCCCCAACTATGTCAAAGTCCGCTTTGTATGTCACAATGTGATCGTGAAGTGAGCCTTGGGTAGCTTGTTGGATCCTCGGCCCAAACTTTGCCTGCGCTGGATAATAGAAGCTAGATTGTAAGTACCCAGATGCCCGCACAATGACTTCAAGCGAGCCGTCCATGCGGAAGGAATAGTCGAACATATAGTCATAGTTGCCAACAGTAGCAATCGCGCGAACGATCAACCCGGCGCCCTTGACGCTGCCTAGGTTGCTAAAGCCGTAGTCGTTGGATGCACCTGTGCGATGACGTGAGAGAGGAAAGTTCATGTCGGTTTCGAAGATGCAGATCGCGTTGGTGTTGACTCGCGTTGTGTTGTAAGATGGGTATGTAATGTTCCAGAACGTCGATCCCCACGGGCAGTCGAAGCCTTCCACTAAGCTGCCCATCTCAGTACCGAGTTGGTAATAGGTGTCGTGGTATACTGTATTAGCAGCCTTGGGTTGGTTACCACCTTCGAGTAATTAGCTTCTATCTGATGAGGGATGAAGGGGTACTCACCGTATTGCGCAGTAGCCTCTTGCATCGACAACTCATAGAGGATGCGTTCGCCCTTGAACTTGATGTCGTAGAACATGATGCCAAGCGTTCTTGAAAATGACATGTAGAATGACCAACCCATGTACTCAACATACTGGTTCTCCTTGTCAAGCTTGTATCGCTTCCCACCAATCTCAAGAGTGCTCGGTGCCAGCCGCTCTTCTAGGTCTCGTACACCCAGCTCTGGCTTGTAATCGACCAAAGCCCAACTTGCGTCAAGAGTCTGGTCGTATTCCATAGCAAGCTCGCCTGCCTCGAATGCAGCCCGCAACTCTGCGATAGTAGAGTAAAACTTCTCGTTCGTGACGAATCCTTTCAGCGAATAAAGAGAAGGATCGGTGCCGGTGCAATCGATCAAAAGAAAGAAGTCTAACGGTGTCATGTAGGTTGCTGGACCAGGAAAACGGAACATGATGTTACGAAATGCGCTAGTACCATCGAAAGAGAGGGGTGTGCCGGAGGTCAACGAGAGATTTGACCTGTCATCACCTGACCCAAAGTATACACCTCCTTGGAAAAGCGCTGCTGTTATGTCTGAAATGTTCGCCATAATGGATGCGACGAGCGGATCGGTAGCAGTCGATCGCGGGCCATCAAAGTACCTGGCGTTGTAGGGTACAGAACCACCAGAACCACCATTGTAGAGGTAATCTAGCTTTCTAATGGTAGTTCCCGCAGATACTGGGAGGGGGCCAATCATGTACTCCTGGGAATCTGGCTCGGTCTTTCCGCCTTCGAAGATAATAGCGCGCGCATATTTCGCAGGCATTGCTGCATAGCCGTCTATGTACGGCAGCACCTCGCTCTTGTTAGTGTGCAATGCATCTATCCAGAACCTAGTACCTGTCAGCGATAATCTCATTGTTCAAACGTAACATACACGTAGTTGTCCGTTAATACAGCCTCAGTAGGATCAGTAAGGTTAAGCCCGGAGGTTCGAGCGTGGAGCAAAGTCCACACAGCAAGGTTCTCTTCTGGTGTCAACGGAGCCCATGGATTGATCTTTGGTGCTACTGTTGTAGTAGCCGCCTCGGTCAAGCAAGAATATGCCGTTGCATTGTCAGTTCGTTTGTCAAAGTAATCACGCACTACTCTTCGATCATACCCAAGGAACGGCACAGCGGAAGAGCTGACTATACCGAGAAGAACCGCGGAGGCAAGGAAAGGGTAACGCATTTTGGTCAATGGTATCTCTGGTGGATGCTAATAACAATCCGAAATGCTTCTGCTATACTTTATACATCGTCGCGAGCGTTGCGGTCCTAGATAAGACTCGAGTGACTTACGACGATGACAATGAACTGACATGGTATCGCAGACTTATCCGATGATAAGGAGGGAGATCACAGCTTGTAGGAGGCCTATATGGAATAGTATCCACTCAGCCAGGCCACTTCCGGTGTAGGGCGCAGCCTGAACATATCCACGTTTGGCAGTCCACGCTCTTTCTATGCTCTTTCCTTGACTTGACCTCACATCTGGTGTCTATGCTCGTCTTGTGCGTGTCAAATAGAGCAAGCTTTCTGCTGTTCTTTGCCAGGTTTGGGGCAATGTTGGATGCTACGTGATGTTCCAACAGACGAAGATTGTTACGAGACTGCCGTAACGTTGGGAATGCTTGGTATGCTCGTTGCATGAGTCTATCGCCATATAGGAAGTCATATCCATAATCTGTAGTCGTCTCACCTCCTGGAAAGGTGGGGTAAAGGCTCTGGTATATCTTATCGCTACGAGATAGCGCTTTTGCATGTGCCAAGCCACCCCCCGCGTCAATCATTGGAAGCAATAACTACTGCCAAGATCGAGGAATCAGTAATGCCGAGAGAACAAGTGGTGGCCGAATAGTCAGGTAGGTACAATGGCGATTTCGCTGTGAGTTACCTCACTTATGAATCCCGAGCATATGTCCTTCGGTGTTTCGGGCGTCAGCTATCGAGATAACGTCTATAGAAAGTCAGAAGTCAGGTGTATCCTATAGGTTGATGTATTGAGGTGATTTGTGCTCTCCAAAGACGACGGAAAACATAGGGGATGGCGGTCGAACGCGAGGAGTCCGGGCATCTGCGGATCATGATGGAAAACCCTCGGAACAAGCGTATAAGCATGAGACGCGCAACGCGACGCGACGCGACCTGAGTCGGTTGTACAGTGTGACGAAGCTGAGCCATGTGACTAACAATTTGAGGTCAGCTTCGGAGTTGCAAATAGGCGAGCACAGTTGCGAGAGAGGGAATGCAGGATGACAGCAGGGTGTCTACGTGGTCGGTCCAGGAGGATACGGCGCGAAAAACGAACGAAACCGAGCAGGAACGATAATGACGTCATTTAGTCGGCCATCCAGCCTCTGGAATTCTGAAAGCACGACGCAACTATTGACATTTTATTTACTGATATCAACGCGACATATCGCGAATACTGAGTGCGACAAAACTCAAAGGATCAGAAAATGCGGACTAGTGATATGTCGCCTAGCTCTCGAATACCGTTCAATGTCCGCTCAGCACCTTCATCACGCTCTTCAGCAGAATCGTAATACCTTTGGCGGCTACATCATGTGTCGTTGATGCAGATCCATATGCTACAAATACGGTTGCACCGATAATGGGTGCTTTAATTGTTCTCAAACACACACTCCATCGAGAACAAAGATCTTGCAGGATCGTGTCTAGTCTTTGTTTAACAACTCTTCCTTTAAAATAACACTATTTGTTTACCAGTCTTTCGACCAGAAACACCCTTCACACCATCGTCGTCTTCTTCGGATGCCTCGCCGCCCCCAAAGCGAACGATTCTGCCGACATAGGCGCCACCGGAACATCTGGCTTTCCTGGAGGCTCACACGTTATCCTACTTTCGCCCAGCACCTGGAATCAGCGGCAAGGGCCGTTGCACTGCAGCCTCCATCTCTTTTGCCTTTGGTGCGCGAACAACCGTGCCTATGTTGTTCTGAGTAGGCGCACAGGGCTCGTTAGCTGAAGACCACACGGTAGCTCCATGGCCAGTTGCAGGCTGATTGTTGGCCGATGCTGAGTGATCATCATCGTCATCATCAGACTCACTCCCAACCAGAGTTTCAGCTTCAGAATCATATTCGTCTTCATTGTATACGGGTCGTACACTAGATAGAATTGTGGCTTTGGGAGATTGAGATGCGCAAGCACTCGAAGCAGCATCGGCGATCATGTTAAGTGTTTTCGGGACGCTATGATGAGAGAAATGTTAGAATTGTAGTTTACGCTGAAGGCCGGGACGCGGTGGTTATATACCCAAGGAGCTGAGTTGACCAACACAGAGTTTCCGCGGAATGAAGAAGAACGAAAGGAAAGCGAACTCCAAACGCACGACGTCTCCTTCACGATGACATCCAGAACAACACATAGGCTGCGCCAAATGGAGAACGCACGCAACCATGTGCCCTCAGCCGGTATTTTGGAGTAATTGGGCTCGACACATTGCACCGTATCGTGAGTCCACGTGCGTGTGTAGGGCTGGCTTGTAAGGCGATTGTGATTGCATCCAGCTCAATTCTGCTTGGTTTACAGCGTACGCCTTCATTCCCAACTGGCCCAAAGTTGCCTTCACGACTCCTTACTTAGTAAAGCAAAACCTCCACCATACGGAATGACGCACAAGTATGTTTCCCAAAACACCTATTCATGGAACCCGAGACACCAATGGGCCTGTCCTCGCCCCCACCTGCTTATGTGCTGCCAGCAGCCACTCGATGACGATCACATCCATATCACCAAGCTCCAGCATGATACTTTGCTAATTTAAGCATTTGCTCTGCTTCTTTGACTGGGAATGGATGTACGATTAGTCTACACCTTGCAGTTCATATGGATGTTACGTACCCTTCTTCTCGCATTCCTCATACTTCTTCTTGGCTTCCTCATACTTTTCCTTTGACTTTTCAAAATCGTTTTGTGCCTCTACATGTGATCGCGTTGCTTGTTCGACAGTGCCCGGCAGGTCGTAATATTGGCTCTCAAAGCCGCCATTCCACGGTCCGTATCCACCCCAACCACCTAAGCCACCAATACCGCCAAAGTTTGCTAGATCAAAAGCCGGATAGTGTTCGTACAGCCGCTCAAGATTTCGTTTCTTCCGTCTGGAATGAGCCATCTCGTACATTGCTCTGGTATTCTCGCGATGGGAGGACGCGATAAGTTTATAAAACCAAGCGACAAACGAGGGTAAGATAATGTGCGAAATTCTGTCAGACGAAGACGGGCGAGCATGAACTGATCTTATACCATGATTGAAACATGCCTCAGACAGACAGAATCCTCCACGTGTGCTCGAAGCAGGATTTATCCACACAGCGGGGGTTGAGTTGGCTTTACGGTCACCAGTGTCACCCAAACGTTTCGCATCGTGAGTCTTGGCCCAGGGTGTCAATAGACTCCGTAAAGTTCTACCAATGATGGCTGAGCATTAGCAGCGGGCAGGCGGTCTACTATCGGAAGCTACTCTTCGTTTACCCAAGCTTTCCGACGCAGGCGGAAGCTTAGCCACGTCTTTTGACTCTAACCGACCGCTAGCGAAGTCAAGCAAACAACGCGACCGCGTCGATCATGACAAGAGCAAACGCGCGCCTCGACGAGCGACTGTACCGAGGTGCTGTGGGATACGGCATTTTGTGTAGCGTCTTTGAGGACTTGATATCAATGCCAATGCGACACGTATTCTCGTACGTTTTCACCACTCTCCTTGACAGCTGAGACTGCTCACTTCGTTGGCAGAAGTCGAGCAAGCTCAGAATTGATGTGCACGAACGCTGTTAGGGCACCCAATGTGCTGCAGCGGCGGTGACGCAAGATGTGAGGTATCGTCACAATGTCGTTGTCGTTCTTGTCACACAGCTGCAGGTTTCACGACGTAATTCTAAGCGATCTACATGCTACTAAAGAAGGACTAATGGCTGGAATGCGGAGAAACCGTTCGCAGTTTATAGTCTCAAATACTATTACCACATCGCCGGTTTTGTCTGGTTCGCCTCATTCTTCATGTCGCCTTGGTGCGAGCCATCAAAATCAACTCCATAGTGTCAAAGCTCACTAACATATCAGATTACCTCGCATCCAATTTCCAGCATATGATTCGACTCTTCTCTCGGGAAACCCGATATCTCCGCCGTCTCTGGAGAAGAACGGTTCGCACGACCCATGTCTGTTAAGTTCAAATACGCAATGATGTTAAGACGCCCGCTATACATATTAGCGATGCCAGCCACTTTTGAGATTGGACTCTTCACGTAGGTTGCCGCTTTCTGGTTATTCTCTAATCGCTGACAGCGCAGCATAAACCCATCGTTACCACTTTCCACAATACCACAGCCTATTACAAATCACTGGCGTGTCGATATTGGCTATAATGTACGTTCGTGCTTCATCTGTTTTCGATACGAAGAGCCTTTAAGGATAAAGTTGATACAGTTTGTACCGGACTCACGACATTGGATGCAGACAGTTAGTCCGTCGCTCTCATCGTTCTCATGACGCCTTTTAGTTTCTTTATACTTTCCACAATCTTGTCACGTGGTCATTTAGTAACTTCGGATGCCGGCACCTAAATCTAGCTTTGCGCTCTTTCTCAAGCCAATTGCAAACTCCGGGTCACTCGACGAACTTTCATACCATTCCAAAGGGTACCTCGTATTGGCCAGGAAAGCTACCGCTAACATCTCACTACACTATCTCACACAATCATCCTCCATCTTTAAGCTTCACCTTCTTGCCGTGTTTCGCGCATTTTCTCTCTTTCTTGTTGCCACTGCTTCCTCCTTGTTTTCATATCCTCCATCATCGCTCGCATGTCGTTATGAAGATTATCGCTCAGGTAAACCCAGTCATGTGGACTGTGTATCGATGTCCCTGAAGATCTGCTTCGTACATATTGGGGTTGGTATGACTGAGAATCAAGGGGAAGATAGTATGGTGACGCGCTGGATCTCTGGTAGTAAGACATGGTTGGTGCGTAGTGGGCTTGTCGCAATGAGCAATGCTTTACTAGTAATATTGCTAATGGATTGTAGGTAAGGAGTGTTCTACTGCCACACCGAATACACACGTACATGACAGCGCGTCATTGACAGACAACGGCAAACAGATGAGCGAACGACCACGCCAGCGATGAATCAGCGAAAGATTTCCTAGAGACTACCAAAGAGACAAACGGACATCGCAAGCCAAATCCATCTACCCATGCTTCAAGGCCTATAGTAAAATTGATGCAGCAGGCGAAGTCTTTCTCTCAATGTCGTCACGTCTTCCTCAATCCGTCTACTCCTGCCAAAAGTATCGGCCCACATTTCGAACAGCTTGATGGGTTCCTCGTAAAGAGCCAGGTTCCTATCGACAGCTCGTGCTATGGCAAACGGAACTGTTTCGTTAGGTCCGCGAATTCCAGTTGGCATGGTGCGGTAAGGACGCCTGTTATAGCCCAGACTTCTAACACCGCGACTGTAGCCACCTGAAATGACGCCTCTCGGGCAATGATCTTCAAAGTAATCGCCAGTGGAGGCAAATTCTGGTTGAGGATAACGTTGATGAATTGGGACGGTGTCTCTAGGAACCCGGCCAAGGAACTGAGACCAAGCTTCAGCCTCACCTGCGGATAGCGAGGTTACAGGAACAGTGGGCGCCAATTTCTGAAGAATGACGGTCGGAGGTGGTGGCTCGGGGATTGTGTAATATTGAGGCGGGGTTGGTGGACGCTGTGGTGACTCAACCACAACGTGCTGATTTGGCTCATCTTGCTCGTAGTGCTCATACCTCTCGACAGTGGACTGCGAACTACCATAATCGTCATCGTTTACATATTCTTCCTCCTCGTTTTCCTGGCGCAGCTCCTTCATTCGCTTAAACGCCAAGTACTCGTCGATGACTTCTTGACTGAACTGAAACTTCTCAAGACCGCCATTTCCATTTGAAGCAGCGTCATCTTCCACGGACGGTGCTGGAGGGTACTCTTCTTTGACTTTCTTTGTTATCTTACGAGGACTCATTATGCTGGACGATTCTGAGATGTCGGCTATCCAGAGTGCGAGTGTCAGCTTATCGATGAGACAGATGTAGATCTTGGATGGGTTGTACTTATGTCCCAAGTTCCCTCCATCATCAACCACGTTGAATGAAGAGAAAATTGCGATTGCTTTACAATCAGTAGAAAAACGATCGCCTCCTGTTGCAGGTGTTTGGAGCAAATGGAAAGCGTTCGTAAAGACTCATACGAGAGATCGCGCGATCGATGCGGGAGCGACGACTGATCACCTTCACTAACACATGTATCTGCCAGCCAAAAGTTTAACCAAATGACTGTCTCGTTGCTAACAAGCTGCGGTACTTGTCAAAGAAATTGTGGTAAACAACCAGTGAAAACGGTTGAATCTATGAGATTGATGTACACACCAGACTCGTTTAGTTATGATCAACCTCAACAAATGAAAAGCAGGGATGCTTGTTCCTAGTTTACTCTCGTGCTCGGATTCATAACAGTACCTCCTCCCAGTTGCAAGCCCCAACCGATAAAAGAAGATGTAGCAAATAAACAATCAAGAGACGTCGTTTCATCACATCGACTAACTGATTCCCACCGTTTCAAGCGATTCTCATCAACCTTCATCAGCCCTCTCCTCCATCTCAGACTTGATACAGTTGATGATGTATTCCATTTCCTTGATGTTCGCTGCCTTCTCCCTTTGTGACATAGAGGCGTCTTTCATAGCGACTCTTAGTGCATCTAGGCGGTCCAAGTCCAAGTACCAGCGCTCTAGTCTGCGGCTTGATATAGCGAAAGTACGCACCATATTCTCGCGAGCACTTCCGTTCACATATACACGATGCTGTTGCCGCGCTGGCTGTTCTCTGTCGCCATTTCTATGAGTCAAGAGATTGTGTTGGTATCGGTCGTGTTGACGTTCGCCAGATGTCAAGCCAAGGAAGTGCAAAAAAGACATGCTTCGCTATTGGATGCTGTTTGAGAACTTACTGATCTGTCGCTGGTGCGTTGTATCGAACAGCTGTGCCTGTCCGCGGGTATAATTAACCAGATACAATTTGTTTGCTATACCCCAACAGGTCCATGTCGACCTGCCTTGAAAGAGCAAGAACAGCCTAGAAGAGCCGGATATAGACACAGCACAACCAAAGCGATCTCGGGATCAAGCAACCACAAATAAATGAGCGATTTCTGCAAAACATGGTCTGAACGTTGTATTCCTAAGTCACCCCGATCAGGCGATAAATCTACCATTGTCCTATTACGGATCGCCCGCTTCAAGTTTTCCAACGAGGTTCTCATCTGATCTCGATTTCTCCTAAACTCTTGAATGTTGTTCCTATCGATACTGTTGAGCATTGTGTCGAAAAGATCCTCCATTGCTGACAAGCCTGCATGCCAGTTGTCTAGCAACGATCTCCTAATACTGAGAGTAGACCCAGATGAAGACCCAGAGCCAGAAGCAATGTTCTGTGCGCGTGAAGGCTCTGCATATGGAATGGTCTGGAGAGATGCGAGAGGTGCGTTAGGAACGCCTGAGTTATGGCTAGTCCTGGTGTACGGATTTATACGTGCGGCTAGTGGAATGGGGTTCTTTCTGAAAGGCGCATCGTCGAGACGACCCGTTTCATCGAACTCGTAGCGGCCTCGCTCTACATATGCAGGCCCCAGATTGGATCTTAGACCATAAAACGTGCCGCCGGGCCAATAGCTCATGGTGGGTTATATTCTTCGGTGTGCAGAAATTAGGTTGTTGAAATGATACAAGGTAGTGTAATGCAACTGGGCGTGAGGCAGTTTAAGTAGTTGAAGGTGGTGGTAAAATGCTGGCGGGACAACTACAAATGAAACTAAATGACCTGGCAGCCAACCAAGAGGGCGAGTTATACGCCAGCAGTAGAAAAGGACATTACGTACGTAGATCGTAGAGCCACCATTGAAGCCTGACAAGACGAACTAAGTGAAAATGATACCTCCGTCAATGACAATGGTCTGTCCCGTCATGTAATCGCTGTCCTTGCTGCACAGAAAGCTCACTGTACTGCTCACATCCTCAGGTACACTCGTCCGACCCAACGCGATTAGCTCATCCGTGTACTTCTTGATCGTGTCGCCCTTCTTTGCCCCCGTCTTCTCACCTAGCTTTTCGTCGATAAGGTCCCACATGGCAGTGCCGACGATACCGGGCGCATATGCATTCACGGTGATCTTGTGTTCAGCCATTTCCATGGCAAAGGCTTGAGTAAGACCACGGACGGCCCATTTGGAAGCGCTGTAGTGGGACAAAAGAGCAAAAGGCTTGAATGCCACGATTGATGCTGCGCCGAGAATCTTGCCGCCGTTGCCTTGTTCTATCATCTGTTTGGCCGCGGTAGAATAGCAATTGTAAACGCCGTACACTAGACGTGTGTTAGGCGCTGTTCTCGACGCCGGACCAAGGCAGACTAACCGTTCACCTCAAACATGCGCTTGAGGTCCTGCTCTGTAAGATCAAGCAGTGCCTTCACTTGCGCAATACCGGCATTCGCTACCATGGTGTTTAATGGTCCTAGCTCCGAAACAGACGCTTTCACGAGGCCCTGGACCTGGCCTAAGTTTGACACATCAGCGGTGTGCGCGAAAGACTTGCGTCCTAGGCCTTGTATCTGTTTCACAACTTCGTCGGCCTCAGATTTGTTGGCTTCTATATCGTTGATGCAGACATCATATCCATCGTTAGCTAATCGAAGAGCAATGGCCTTGCCGCTGTCGTGATTTAGTCAGAACCATCGAATATGCACACGTAGTATATGAGCCTTACATTCCACGAGCAGAGCCTGTCACGATGGCTGTCCGGTTTTGATCTGAAGTAACTGCGTAACTGCGCGCCCAACGTGGGGTTTGGGAAACTGCTTTTGGTAGATTCGCGAACCTCGGGGTAGACTGCCGCAAAGTTCTTACTGGTAGGCGGAACGACATGGTGATTACTGTTGTGAACTATGGCAATTTGAGAGGCTGATGCGAGTATGAGATTAATAATGGTACCCGGGGGACAGCAAAGCGGTCGAGCAACCACCGAAGCGGCTACATATCCATATACTTTACCCCAGATCTCCTCACCCAGTATACCGGGAGGCTCATATGGGCTACCCGGACATGCGGAGTACAGGTAGTGTATGCATAACCCCTCTCGTAGCATCGTGTCGGTTGCGCGGCGCGAAGTTAGGCATCCTGATCGGGTTTAAGAGGTCCGGCAATGACGTCCTCAAGCCTGTCAGCCTCGCGGTAAAGTAATTATCACACGAGTTGAGCGGCACGGTTCCGCATGCTCGTTCTAGCGGGTTTGGGTCGAATCTAAAAGGAGAATAGTCAATGATGAGAACAGAGCTAGTGTTGGCTGTGAAGGTGCGGGGAACTTCGGGGGTGCCAAGGAATCGCGAGTCTTGGTCCCGAACTCTTTGAAGCGCGTCTGTCAATAACCATCCAAACAAACCCATTGACGCGAACTGCACCATGTCTCGAATGAGTATGGCGCCGCAGCGCAACCTATCGCTGACGGAAGAGCTGGAGAAGCTAGAGCAGTCAATCACCCTCACACTGCAAGGTAAACAAAGCTTCGCACACCCCACTATCACAACTAATACGGACAGAAATCGATCAGAACTTCAGCCGAGCACATCGAATTGTCACAACCGGTATCCTGCCAATAGTCGAACAATACGGAAAGCATTCTGAGGCGGTCTGGGAAGGTTCCAAGTTCTGGAAACAGTTCTTCGAGGCCAGCGCAAATGTGTCACTCTCGGGTTACGAGGCCCCTGAGCAGGACGAATCAGCTGTGCAGGAGGACACCGAACAGTCACATACATATGACGATGAGACAGTGGAGAACGAGGATACGGTAGCTGGGACGACCACGACACCACCACGGCCCTTGTCTGCACAAGAAGACGCTGAATCAACTATGGCTTTCGACTCGCCCTCGCTCGGACACAGTACACCACGAGCTCCGCCTTCAATAACGAAAGGGAGGAACATCGAAGAGGAAGGAGAGAGTGAATATGAGGAAGAGCCTCAGTTCGCTGGCATGTCTTCGCCTTATGAGGCACTGAAGTCCGAATTCAGACCCAACATCGGTGGTACGAAGACCCCAAAGCTCGAGCCAGTCACACCTGGCAAATCGCAAGCCCTCCCAGACATGAGCGGCTTTGAATCTTCGCCGTTCATGCAGCCTACAGCCACGAAACAGTCACATGTCAATCATGACCCACTGCTCCACCGCGTCCTCGATAAGACATACCGTGTACAAGCTACGCCGCTCATCAGCCCGAGAAAGTACAAGCCCACGGGTGCTTTTACCCCTCGCACCGGCCAGCGCGGTGCACCTACACCACGAAGTGCAGCTACGAAATTGTTAGATTTCGACTCTTCACCACCCTCGTCACCAGCACCACAGCTACGCGCCGACATCTTCTCGCCTATGAAGACGCCACGGACACCAGGTGTAAGCGTGCAGACGCCTGCAAAGGGCAAGCAGCCTATGAGCATTCATCGGACTGGCGGTACTATATTCGATGACAGCGACGAAGAAGAGGATGACCTTGACTTTAGCCCTCCGAAGACGATACAGTTCCATATCCCACAGAGCAAGCTGATGCAGACGCCTGGTAAGTTCTCAGTATCCCACTGCCCTTACAACAAGCTAACATTTGAAACAGCTCGAGAAGCTAGCAAGCGCATCGTGGATGACTTGCTCATGACAGCCGGCCACGACGTTACGGATTCGACGGGTGGTATGGACGAGGACAGCCCTAGTGTGGTGAGACGGCAGGTGGATCTTGACGATAGCTTTTAGAAGGTGGATTTGATATTGTGAGCCCTTTGCGTATCTCTAGGCGCCTTGAACCTGCATTAGACTTCGATACCCCACAGCATATAAGAAACTCGATCGACCTAGAATCAGATGCACTGGTGTGCTCTGGCCAATTTGCATGTGATCCGCAGTGGAGGCGCTAGACAACGGCGGACACTAGCGGCTGAGACCCCCCTGCAACAGCTCCATCGTCATTCTACATAATCGCAGGCATCGATTCACGACCTCGGGGAACAGCAAACCACAGCCGACCTTCTTTCCTCGATTCTCCCATTCACACCATGCCCAAATCAAAGCGACCACCGACTTCGGGTTACGCCCGAATAGCCCAAGCCGAGGAAGAAGAAGAAGACTCTGGCAGCGACTTTGAAGGTGACCACCACCAGAATCCCCTATCCGACGCGCAATATGCCCCAATTCAACCACAGCGGAGTTCGAATATGCGCATGAACGGCTCGGGCGCGAACTCACCAAATCACAAGAAGAGTTCATCCGGACGACGGCAACGCGCCAATTCGGGCGTTGACATCAAGGCCATCAATGCGCGATTCGAGCGATGGGCCGACGAGATTGCGCAGAAATTCAAGATCAAGAAGCAGAAAGATTCGGCAGAAGATGAGACGCTTGAGATCCACCACTCCGTCTTCCAAGCGCCCGACTGGGTGCGACCGGCAACGGCCGAGTCGCTCACATTCGATTACGACGTTCCATCGGATCGCCTGACGAAGCTCGAATTCGACGACATAGTGGAAAGCGTTTTAACGGCAATCGAGATGGACGTACACCCCAAGTTGATTACACAAGGCAGTTCGGGCAGCTACTTCGCTCGCACCACGCAGGGCAAGGTGGTGGGCGTCTTCAAGCCCAAAGACGAAGAGCCCTACGCGTCAAGAAATCCCAAATGGACCAAGTGGATACATCGCAATCTGTTTCCCTTCTTCTTTGGTCGCGCCTGCCTCATTCCCAACCTCTCATACATCTCCGAAGCCGCCGCCTACGTCCTCGACACCCAACTACGCACCAACCTCGTACCCTACACCGATGTCGTAGGTCTTTCCTCCAAATCCTTCCACTACGACTTCTGGGATAGGCGGGCGTACTACAGGAAAGGGAAGCCATTCCCGGAGAAGCTTGGGAGTTTCCAGGTGTTTCTGAAGGGCTTCAAGGATGCGAACATCTTCTTGAAGGAGAACCCATGGCCAGATCAGTACACCACAGGGTACAACGCGGTCAGATCGGCACAGAAGAAGAAGAAGCGAAGATGGGCTGAGGACTGCAGACCGAATGGCTCACAATCAGACGGCGAGGATGACGACGGAGAAACCGGAAATGGGGCCTCGCAACACCAACGGAGGGGCTTCTGGACGCCTGCCATCCAACAGTCATTCAGGGAGCAACTGGAGAAACTGGTCATTCTTGACTACATCATGCGAAACACTGACAGAGGCCTGGACAACTGGATGATCAAAATCGACCAGAAGACGCAGCGGGCCACTATCGTAGCAGAGCCACCCAAGATGGACGGCGATGTGGACAATACTGACCACCAACCGAGCGACTACACAAGGCAGTCGATGGAGCAGTCCGGACTGGACCCGTACGGACGGAGGGAACCTATGACCACGACTAGTCGATCAAATACGCCCATGCAGAGCGGGCCAACGCCTACAGTGACCATTGGTGCCATTGACAACAGTTTGTCGTGGCCCTGGAAACACCCAGACGCTGTGAGTACTTTACTTTCTTAATACTCGAGACTATGCTGACAGGACTATAGTGGCGCAGCTATCCTTTTGGTTGGCTCTTTCTACCCGTCTCGCTCATCGGCCAGCCCTTCTCCGAAGCCACCCGCCGCCACTTCCTTCCTCTTCTCACGTCGAAACAATGGTGGAGCGACACGCAATCAGCACTCCGCAAGTGCTTCTCACAAGATGCCGACTTCAAGGAGCGTATGTACGCCAAACAGATCGCGGTCATGAAAGGACAAGCATGGAATGTGGTGGAAACACTCAAGACACCTGATCTCGGACCGCTTGAGCTTACAAGAAGGGCGCGTGTATGCGTATGGGACGACATTGTTGAGATACCCATCGCTGTGCCGTTGAGGGCTCCGTCTGCTGAGATGCGGAGAAAACAGCCTCCAGGCAGACAGCCAAGGCTAGAGGAAGAGCATGAAGAGATGGACATAACAGCAGTCTCAACACCGCCGCAGAAGCCTCAAAAAGACCTACTTACGAACTCGCCGCCTCTGGAGACAGCACACGAGAACCGCTTCAATCTTACGCGCGGCTCCTCTTCCCTCGACGCACGACGTCCTGATCAAGGCCCCGAATCACCAGCAACCGTTAGCGACGTATACTGGGGGTCGCGGAACCTGAACCCTCACTCCAATGGCCGGCCTGCACACCAGTCGCGAATGAGCTATGACGCGCCTCGCCGAAATACACGCGACTCACGACACCACAGACGATTCTCATTGACGCATAGAAGAGACCTTGATGACTATGGTTTTGACGACGATGGCGATCTAGGATATGCCGCCAACGAGGATATGGAAGGAAATAGGAAGAAGGTCATTGTAGAACGGTTGGAGATGGTCAAGGGTAGGAATCCGGTGTTTACTTGGTGTTGAGCACATTGTAGCTCAGTTTGAGGGTTTTCTTCGTGTTATGGACACGTGTGAGAAATGGCTGTCTTGCATCACAGGCGCAAGGTTACCATTCCCATGGCATAGGCATCTGGTTGGGTAGCATGGAAGGCGTTTTGTTGTACAAAATCTACAGATAGCAACATGTATGCAGTAGCGGGAACAGCTCCGCTATCCTGCTGGTGCACGCACACCTCCACGTACGTTGCGCAACAACCCCCACACTATTTAATGACCCGAGTGATACACATACACGGTGTGCGAGCTGAAGACACTCCTTGCTTTGCCCTACTTGTGCGATACGAATCGGTCTCCCCCGATGATGGCGGGCAACAGCCCTCTGCCGAATCCCCGTGAATAATCGAAGGGTCATCTGACACTCCTGCTAGGCTCTTCTCAGCCACACGCGATGACTTCCCACAACGATCATGAAAGGCAACAGCGCCATTTCATCCACGCACGGCGATACAAATGAGCGTGCTGCCTATCGTCTGAAACCATATTCTTGTACGCATTGTTGCCTGGCAAGCTGCCCCGCCGCTGCGTCGCGAAACCATACGTCTACCCTCACTTACCCGACGACCGGGTATGTACTAAGCGACTACACACCATCATCTCATCAATCGAGATACGGAGTTACGCGTCCGAAAATCGATCGCAACCAGGCTTGAAAGGACTTCCAACACTACTAACGATTCTACGAGTGCATCAAGACACTTTTGAGAACGCGTAATTTGTGGCGAGCAAAAGGATCAAGGCTTGGCATTCTGACTATCAGATGCGCTGCGGCACCCACATCGTTGGAAGGGCTGGAAGAGCTAGGAAACGCTGAGGGATATATCTCACTCACTTGAAGCTCTCTTACCCTGTAAGGTTTGAGTTGCTTTATTTGCAAGCCTGGCATGGACAAGATGAATCCCGCCCTATTACTTGACCCGAGAAGGGTACGTAGAACAGGTATATCTTCAATCTCTTTTCTCCACCTCACCTTCTTCTACACCTCACTCCATCATTACCTATTCGTCCTTGATACTTTCTCTGGTGTTGAGAACTCTCATACATATTCATCGGCGCTTCTGCCCATCGATCCCTCTTGTCACAGGCTAGCAATATGGAGATTGACAGTCCAACATCAAACTCCTCTGATAGATCAGAGCTGCTCCTCTATGAACCCTGTCTCGTCTCCTCCATTCTTGATTCGCTACCGAACGCACCTGTCTCCAGTCACCCAGATCCAGACCCCCCAGAGCTAACCGCGCACGTGCCAGGCGACAACGCGACCCATAACAACCATGGACCTTCTGCATCGCAAATTTCTCGATTTGACCCTCGCGCGCTTCTAAATCCGACATCATCAAATCCCAAGCGCCCCGCCTCTTCTGGTAACGACGCTGACCGCGGACGCATTGACCCCACAATTGCTGGCCAGGTCTCACTTGTCGAGCGCCTGCACAACGTCCAAGAGCGCACATCATCACCTGCTAAACGCGTCAAGACCGAAGATCCGCGAAGGCAGAAGAACGGCAGTCGATCCAACTTCGCCGGTGGAAGCGCACTTGAGCTGCAGAATCAGAACGGTCAACCACCTGCGCCGCTACCTCAGAAGGGACCGGCGATCGATCTGACCATGAGCGACGACGAAGACGAGATCCAAGTCATCGGTGACAACAGCAAAGAGGATGTCTGTATTGGTAAACTCAAGCAGACCTACATCCAGGCGCACATGGTTCCCTTCCCTGATCCCAAGAAGTTCGCCGGCAATCATGGCGGTCAAAGCAGGATCAAGGTGTCTTTCCGCAGGGGTGGTGGCCACAAGGGGAATCAAATCATCATGGTAGGAACTCTGATGTACGGGATGCACGTGAGAAATACACTAACCAGCATGTAGGTACTCGATGGTATGGGCAAAGAGTTCGGCAGGGTCGACATGAAGACGGCACAAGGTCTCACACCTTTAATCGACAGTGCAAACACCAGTGGCCTCAAATGGATGTCATGGACTGAGCCCCGGCGCAAATTGCCCAATGAAGGACCGCCTGGCAGTCAGATTTCCGCCCTTGTCGGCATGACTTTGCAGCTGTACTGTCCGCGTAGGACGGCGGATAACATTGGTCGGTTCCTTAAGAGCAAGAATCTAATCCTGGAAACCCCCGTCTTCGAACTAGCCCGTCACGACTACTACAATCCACAAACCAAGGAGACATTCCAAAAGAACCAGGTTGGACAGCCAGACTTCCAGCTACCCACTCAGTACGCTATCGGTGCTCCGACAAATACCTATGTTCTTCGCAGCGTCGATGAGATCCGCGCCGATGTTGAGGACGTCTTCGACACAGTCGTCAGCAGCTCGGAGGAAGTGCCTACCCGAGAGCCTTCATCGCTCATCACCACTGGACTCTACCCACATCAGAAGCAGGCGCTGTACTTCATGGTTGATCACGAACAAGAACATCCTCCCGAGATATACGACCAACGAAAAGACTCTTTGTGGGCCGCCAAGTATCGCGACAATGGTCGCAAATACTACATGCATGTTATCACGAGCGAACAGGTTGAAGAGAAACCGAGACCAAGCCTTGGCGGTATATTGGCTGACGAGATGGGTTTGGGCAAAACGCTCAGTATTCTTTCTCTCATATGCGATGACGCGTCTATCACTGCAGCCAAGGAATTCTGCCGCAAGAGGCCATCTCCGAAGCCCTACCCGGCGATGTTGCAACCAGTTATCAACAGTCGAGCCACACTCCTCGTTTGTCCTCTCAGTACAATGACAAACTGGAAAGAGCAGATTAAAGAGCACTTCCCACAGGGTAGAAGCACCTTGAAGTGGGCGCGATACCACGGCGCAGAGCGTTTCACCATGACACCCGAGAAACTTGCGGATCACGACATTGTCCTGACTACATACCACATAATCGCGAAAGATTTGGCAGATAAGAAGAGAGCCCTCCCATACATCAATTGGTTCCGAATTGTCTTGGATGAAGCGCACACCATCCGCAACCCGACCAACCAGTCGAAAGCAGCATGCATGATGATGGGTCAGCGACGGTGGGCAGTAACCGGTACCCCTGTTCAGAATCGACTTGAGGATCTTGGTGCTTTGTTCAACTTCATCAAGCTGAAGCCTTTCGACACCCCCAGCGGCTTTAATCAGTTCATCCTCGGTCCTTTCAAGAATGCCGATCCTAACGTTGTAACGAAACTCCAGCTGCTTGTTAGTACTGTCACAATTCGCCGTACCAAGGAAATTATTAAGGAGGAGGTGCCCAAGAAGCTGGACTATGTCGTCAAATTGCAGTTCTCTAAGGAAGAGCGACAATTGCATGACTGGTTCGAGAAGGATACGCAACGCAAGGTGGCTGCAGTCACGCAGGGTGACAAGATGGGTGGGAGATCGTACGCTCGTATCTTGACCGCTATTCTCAACCTCCGCCTGATCTGCGCTCATGGCCGCGACCTTCTCAGCGAAGAGGCGCTCAAAACCACTGACGGCATGACGTATGAGAAGCCTATGGAGATAGATGAGGAAGAGAGCGATAGGCCACAGCTTACGCGTCAACAAGCCTACGAGATGCTCAATCTCCTCGAATCTACAAGTGCAGCTGATTGCTTGTATTGCGCCGACAAGAGATCTTTACTGGACGCAGACTCGGACGATGAAGACGAAGATGGCAATGTCCAGGACGTAATTGGCTACATGACCACCTGCTATCATCTGGTATGCCCAAAGCATATCAAGAAGCTGAAGGATCAGTGGAAAAACAATCTTATGGCTGACGGGTCTGTGCGATGCCACGTTTGTGACGACGTCAACCGGCCAACGGCGCTCAAGCTTGAACGCGCAGACTACTACAACTACCTTGAAGAGCAGAATCAGATACGAAAGGACCCAAAGTTGGCGAAAAAGATCGGCAGCTATACTGGGCCGCATACAAAGACCCAGGCGTTGCTCAACGACCTGCAAGAATTCCGCCTCTGGAGTGAGCAGCATCCTGATGAGAGGCCGATCAAGAGGTGAGTTGTCATTTCTAACACGAATCCTTTCAGACCCCACTAACATAACTCAACAGCATCGTCTTCTCCTCCTGGACTACACATCTTGATCTCATCGAGATCGCGCTCAAGAATGCCGGTCACTCGCTCGTCCGCCTCGACGGTCGCATGACACGCGAGAATCGCGACAAGTCTATGCAGCAACTCCGCGAGAACCCGGCGATCCGCGTCATGCTCGTCTCAATCGGTGCCGGTGGTCTCGGTCTCAACTTGACAACAGCCAACAAGGTCTTTATGATGGAGCCTCAGTTCAATCCCGCAGCTGAAGCACAAGCCGTTGACCGAGTTCATCGTCTGGGTCAGGACAGGGAGGTTACGATCAAGCGCTTCATTATGGAAAACAGCTTCGAGGAGAAGATGCTGGTGCTGCAGGGAAAGAAGAAGGCGCTGGCTGATCTAACCATGGCGAAGGAGCGCAAGAGCAAGGAGGAAGCTACCAAACAGAGGCTAGAGGAGCTGAGGAGTCTTTTCAGGTAGAAAGCGCGTTGCTTTTCTATATGCGGGTTTTGGTGGGGAAAGGCTTTTGGTGTCACGAGTTGTTTCATGCATGGGTTCGGGCGGAAAAGACGGTACCTTGCATGGATTGATATCGGTGTGAATCTGGACGGATATATCTGCGGATATATACTCCACGGGCGTTTTGGGAAATGTCAGATCATACGTGGCATGCTCGGCTTCGGCTCAATATTCTTGATACTCTGTAATTTTCAGAGAAAGGTCACGGAATACTATCATCCCAACATCAAGATCGTCTTCTGCAACGGCCTCCGCATGAAATTGCAGGAACATGCCAGAATCTTACTTCACGTTCTTCAACTTCTCCAACAACTCCTCCATACTAGACGCGTACAGATCAAACTCGCCGAAAACATCCGTACAAGGATCGTGTTCCTCAAAATCCAAATATGCAGTCTTAAACCCCGCCTTCCTCGCCGCAATCAGATCCCAAGCATGCGCCGCAACAAACCACCTCTCCCCCTCCTCCTTGCCCAGTCCCCTCTCCGTCAGATGCCTATCTGCGTTCTCATAAACGCGCACATCTGGTTTCGCAATGCTGATACTATCACAACTAAGCAAATGCGCTTCATCCAACTCAATCCCCGCGTTGCGGTAGTAGTTCAAAGAGGTCTCTGACCCTCCATTCGTAACGCCATAAACATCCCAGTCCGCCTCTCTCAGGCCGTCGAAACACTTCTTCAGCCCATCTCGCGGCCCCATGGCCTTGAACGCTTTCATGACTTCCTCTACGTCTTCGTCGCTGACGGCGTCCACGGGTAGGTCTACAACGGCGCATGCGCGTCGGAAAGTGGACTTGAGGACTTGGGCGATGGGGACGTAGGAGCCGGTCATGGAAACGTAAGTGAAGTCGCGTTGGGCGGCATAGAACCAGGAGAAGAAGAGAGTTTTTGGGTCCACCGCTGCGGTGGATAGCTTAGAGCCAAGCCGGGATTGGATGGTGGAGATGGGGGTGTTGAAGGTGAAACATGTTCCTATTACGTCGAACGAGGCGGATTTTGTCATTTTGGTGATGTTGGGATTTGATGTGGAGGGATTGGGCCTTGATGTACAATATTGAGCTGAGGCTGTATGTCGTCGTACAGTAAGCTGGGGAGGGAGAAGTTACTTAATTGGGCTGAAGACCCTGTGACGTCAGACTTCCCGTCAGCCTTCGCGGGGTTCCGTCCGAACTTCCATCTCCAACGCTACGATCTTCATCATCAACTATCGGCCCTGCTATCAACGAGGCAGAAATGTTTGGCCTTGGCAATCAAGCATGCCTGAAAGGTCCTCTAGCATCCCACGTGCGTTGCGCACGCCAATCACAGGAAGATCCTACTGGGGCTGTAAGAGGGACGCCATGCCGCTTACAGCGCCGTCAAGCCCTGCTCAGCCGTACCGCCAGGTACCAACCTGAGATATAAGCTCAGCCTTTCCGTCGCTCCCTGCTGATTTTTGCATTCTTTTTCTTCGTTATCGTACTCATCATGCCTAGCATAGCGACGTCCATATGGTACGCGTTCGTAGTAGCGTGGGGCGCGTCGCTCTACCAACTCTACCTCAAAGACCTTTTTGCGATTACTTTCGGAGTTGGCCGTGTGATGCAAAGCATCGATGAATTTCCAGAGTTCAGCTGTCGTCGCCTCGTACATCCGAGATTGGAAGCGTGCGAGGATATCTGGCTGGATGATCATGACAGGACTTTGTATGCGGCTTGTGCAGGCACAGCGGATAGGTTGGCTTGGAACCAAGCGTAAGTTTCTGTATATCTATATCAATATAAATGGAGGCAATATGTGGGTTATAGGTACTAACTTGATTTAGCATGAAGGATGTCAACGTAACTGGACGACGACCTGGCGGATCTGAACTCATCGCTTTAGACATCGATGAGCCTGGTGTTGACGGCTTTTACAACCTCCGTGGTATCAAGCCGATAGGCCACTACAGAGGAGCGACCGGAAATTCGGATCTTGATCTTCTGGGATTTGACGCTCAGATCTTGGACGACAACACCATTCGATTCTATCTAGTCAACCAACGACCACCAGTCGGAGCGTTCAACAACATCATCGATGCCTCTAAGAGTGGCGCAAATTCGACAATCGAAATCTTCGAAATGAGAACAGGTCAAGAGCAGATGCGACACGTACGCACCGTTTTGTCGAACGAGATTTGGACACCAAACCGTGTTGCGGCGCTTGGTGACGGCTCGGGTGGATTTCTTGTGACAAACGACCATTCTGTCAAAGTCGGCATGGCATGTTTTCCTTGCATATTTCTCGACAATATTAGCAGCTAACTAAAAGTAGAGGAGGAAGCTCGACTACGTGCTCGGTGGGGGCAATGTTGCGTACTGTGATGGAGCCGGCAACTGTCACTCAGCCTACGACGGAAGCGAGGACGATGATGTCGCCCAGCCAATTGCCCACGACGAGCCAAAATACAAGGCTTATTTGAATCAAGCACTCAGCTACCTTCCGAAGTCGAAGCTCAAATTCCCTAACGGACTAGCTCGCGGCCGAGACGGTCTCTTCTACGTACCCAGCGCTATAGACGGCCAAATCCGCGTGCTGGCACTGCAACCCGACAAGACACTTCGCCTCGTCGATACCATTCACGTCGGCATGCCCCTCGACAACATCTCACCCGACGCCAACGGTGACATCTACGCTGCGGGTTTCCCGAACCTTATCCAGTCTGGCAAAGGCTTCGATGACCCTTACAACCAGACGTCGCCCGTGACTATCTGGCGCATCAGGAAGACGGTTGACGTAGGCAGATCTGGAGTAAGAAGTGTAGATTACAGGGTTGAGAAGGTCATCGAGGATAGGGATAGCAAGGTTTTGAGTGGCAGTACTACGGTTAGGCACGATGCTAAGACCGGAAGACTGTTCATCAGTGGTAAGTCCAAGAACATGATTACAATGGGTTATGGGGATCATATGCTAATGCGTGGTAGCTGCTGTGCATCCATTCCTCGTAGTTTGCGAACCGACTAAATGAAATTTTGTATCGGAGCCGGAAGTACTCGGCAAATAGACTATGTCAAGAGGCGTATGGCGCTGGAGTTTCGGCCTGACACGAACGATGAGGGTCTTAGTTCTGAGTGGCGTGCGTTGTTCATGCTTTGTCAATATTTCCTTTGGAATTTTCTGCTCGAATGACTTTCGTGTCGTGTGCGCCGCGGTATCTCCTCCACATCGATGGTGTAGACATCATTTCGAAGTAACTGTGAAGTTTCCTAATCACTTTTGGCCGCGCTTGTGATTTCGACCAAAATTCTTTGATCAGGCCAACACATTGAAGGCACAGTGCAAATCCGATATGCTGCATGGGGCGTCATTCGGCGGCTCCAGTACATAGATATGGCCGTACGACAACATGACACCCAAAGCTTGATGTTTTGGAAAAAGGCGGAAGTCTGGGAACATCCACACCTTTTGTAGTGATATTGAACAGTGAAGTTTTCCGAGGCGTTGGTGATGTTATAGTAGAAGAGGTGGGTATTGTATACCTTTTCCACGGCTTCGCCAATGTTGCCACTGCGTCACTAAGAGGTGGGAGTCTGAAGTGCTAATAACTGCTTTTGAACGAAGGCTGCGACTCGCTCTTATATCGCACGGGACCTCAAAGGCCACCTTGTGAATTGATGCAAGGCAGCGTATCATGGAATCAAGCCCTCTTCCAGTAACAATCACGCTATCAGTATATCATATGCCGACAATCAACGCTCATGGAGACATAGACATTGTTCTTTGGAAGCGAAACTTCGGGAAAGACATGTCCAAATGCAGATCAATTTCTAACAGAGCAGAATCTTCAGAAATCATGCTCTTGGGATACGTTTTGGAGTTCTTCTGAGTAGGGTCGAAGATACAGGTTAAAAAGAAGAAACGAGACATGGTGATCTTTTAGGTAACCTCGTCAGACACTGTAAGCGGCTAAGCGGTAGGTATGACCTCACTTTCATACGCGTGATCAAACTATCACAGTCCGACCTTTTGGAAACTACAAGGATGAGTCCTCCGTCATATACGGTTTTGTTCGCAAAAGCTCTTGAGGCGAGATGGACTTGAGCTGCCCCATAGATCCTGCATCTGCCATTCTGGAATACATGTAACAACCAGCCAATGCCTCTCGGGACAACCATGATGGGGACAGTTAGTATCTTCGGTACAATGTATAGAGAAAGGGGGGAGAACACATATAGTCTACGGATGAATGTTTTGGTCAAGCACAGCAACAAAGCGTGTTGATGAAATAGAATACCGGTACAAGAGACGTTCATATACCCTTGTTCATATTTCTAGCTTATTACTCTTCTGGGTTTGTCTTCCACTTCATGGATAGCCCATAATACCCCTAGCATCCCTCCGCCACCTTACCAACGCCACTAGATTCGCGCACGGAGCGCTCCGCTCCCACGCATGTGTCAAGTTCCCAACCACCTCGTCCAACTTCTTCCTGTCCTCATCATTTAGCCCAGTAGTAGGCTCCTCCCAGTCTTTGACCTTGATGTTCTCGTCGGTTTGGCATTCGCAGAAGATTTGGTATGCGGCCACGGTGATGTTATCGGCGGCAGTGAGAATTTGTAGGCAGCGGTTGGTGGCCATCCTGGTGTCTGGCTTGAGTGACTTTCGTAATATTCTGAGGTGTTACAAATTTGCTTATATTTGGCACGGCTGATACTTGCGGCGTTAGAAGTATGTTGGATTGAGGAAGGACTGTGGTGAGGTAGCGGGTTTTGTATACAGCGCACTACTTTTATGTCGGACTTCAACATTGGCAATTGAATGAGATCGCATGGCCCACTTCTCTTTGAAATCATTATCAAAACCAGACCGCTATCTAAGACATTGAAGACAGAATGACTCCGTTTGTGAGTTTCGAAGACTGCAACGAACAGGTTGGAATCACCAGCAAGGGAAAAGTGCTGGAGAAAAGAATATACATGTCACCTGGGGTGTGTTTTGGTTTGTGCATTCTTTTCGAATGACAAACATGACAATCGACGTTCGGCGTTTGCGATCATCCAGCATCTTTCTCAGAGGCACCAGCCATGTAGCGATAGTTGTGTATTTCTGACTTGAGGAAAGTTTGGAGAAGGGGTTTCTCATGCGATGGATACGTCCAAATTTCGGAGCTGATAGGTAGTGGAGGTGTGGAAGTGCAAACATATACCGACGGGTATAAATTTTGAAGGGAAGAAGGCGAGCCGCAGCCATCATCCAAAACCATTGTGCAATTCGGAAATTGAAGAATAATTGATGTGCATGAGGAAAGAAGCCGGAAGCCCGATGCAGGTCATATGTGCGTTTCCAAAGACATCAGACACGTGAGCTCGTAAGAAGACTGAGCTAAAAGGAGCGTCAGCGGTACCATAAGATCAGACTAACGACTGGCCGCACACATAATCACAACGCGAACTGTCAAGAACCATCACGACATGATTAACGCGAACAGCAGATGAGCAGAGAAACCATCAATTCATCGTCCTAAATTACTCCACCACCAAAATGCTACAGGCATCCTCTATCCCAAAACAACAACACCATCTACCGCTTAACCAACCCAGCAGCAGCAGCCTTCATCTCCGCCTCCTCGTTCTTCTTCCTTTGCGCCTCAATCTCCGCCCTCGCCTTCCTCTTCTCTTCTTGCTGGAGCTGATCAGGTCTCCTAACCGCAATATCCTTGGGCTTGTTATCAGAGAAGAAGAACTTCAAGCCCTTCTCAATGATGTAGCAAGCGACGAAGTCGAAAGCCATGATGCTAGTGATCATAACCTTGAAGTCGGTGGTGAAGGGGACAAGCTTGAGTTTCTGATTGAGCTCGGGGATGAACTCAGTGGCGCAGGAGAAGGCAACACCAGAGACGGAGACGAGACCCCAGTACATGCCCTTGTTCTCGCGGATAGACTCACGGAAGGGTCGGCCTTGGTAGTTGATGGCGAAAGTGGAGATTTGTTGGATAAGCTGCAAGAGGTAGATTGCGGAGTTGAGCAGAGATGGCTCGAAGTCCTTCTCTAGATCCGGGTTGGGGTCCTTGGGCTCGACGCGCTGGACATATTGGCTGACGTAGATGAGGGTGATGATGTGGATAGCGAACTGTCCGAGTACGGAACCGATGATGTATGTGTTGAAGATATTGTGCTGGGGACGTTCCTTCGAAAGAGTCTCTACGGTCTTTGCGCGCGAGATGGAAAGAAAGCATACACTCATCATCATACCGGAAATGGTGACTTGACCATCACCGAACTTAATACCGTCCAGGTAGAGGACTGACAAACTGTAGGCAGAGATCAAACAGTTCAGTGCGAGAATCTTGTACATCTGGATCGTAGCGACGAGTGTGCAGCGACCTTGACGGATGATGTTGGGGATAGCAACGACATTGGCAAGTTTAGAGGTGAACGGCGCAGCGACGGACGCATCACCAAGCTTGATCGTCGGAGGCTCGCCGGCCAACTCTTCCATCTCTTGTGCCATCATCTTCTCCTGCATTTGTTGAGCAAAGTTTGCGGCAGCCTGAGGAGGCTGGACTTGGCCGGGCTGCTGCTGAACAAGAGTACCAGTAGATGACGATCCGTTAGCGGCGCCATTGGCGGCCGGAAGTAGACCCTTCTTCTTCGCTTGGTTCTCCATAGCCTTTTCGTAGTGAGGGTTGGTCGGACCAGGTGGGTACAGATGCGCGATCATGATCGGAACAGGCGGCTGAGGCTGGTTGAAGCGTTGCATCAAGTTGCACTGCTTCTCGTAAACGTTCTTCATCTGAGTATTGCGGAAGTGCTCGCCAATCTTGTCGAGGTCCTCGCGGGTACCGTTGAGTAGAGCGACACCAATATGAGCCTGCTTTAGCGCACCAACATCGTTGGTACCATCACCAGCCATGAGCGTAGTGTAACCGCAGTCCTTGAGGCCGAGAAGAATTTCCTCCTTCTGCTTTGGCGAGACACGAGCGTAGACCCAGGTGTATCGCAGGATTTGCTTCCATCCAGGCTGACCAGCGAACTTCGAAAGGGCGTACCCAGTAAGGCAAATATCTTTGGTGTTCAAGATCTCAGCGTCCAGAGGCTTAGAAGGGTCGACAGGGATGCTAATCTTGTCATCAACGCTGCGCCAGACGAGTTTCTCGCCGGTCTCGTCGTTCTCAGGTGCATCAAGGATGTAACAGTCGCGGTCGACGATTTCGACTTGCTTAGCAACATGGACAGCAGTCAACGGGTTGTCGCCAGTGATCATGACGACACGATGGCTAGACTCATTGAGAGAGCGGACAGCTTCAACAGCATCAGGCTTCAGAGGACACTGGAGGACGAGGAAACCGGCAAAGTGCAAGTCAGACTCGACTTGCTCACGCTTGAGGTCGTTGATGCGGTTCTGGCCCCACTCTCCTTCTTCGGATAGGAACTTGTATGCGAGAGCGAGTACACGGCCACCGTTACGGGTAAAGTGCTTGAAAGTCTCTTCGTAGTTGGGTGGGGTGTTGACCAACATCTTGCGAATAGTCTCAGGCGCACCCTTCACCGCAGCGATTGTACTCCTGACCTTGCGACCAGTCTTGTTATTGTTGACCAGGACAGTTGCGACGGAGCTCTGGCGTTTCAGAGCGGATGAGAATTGAAAGCGGCGACGGATATGTACGAGTTCAGCTTGGGATTTAGCGGTAGTCATGGTAGCTTGAATCGTGTCTTTAGCTCCGAGCTTCCAGCCGAGAGACTGAAGGGTTGCCTTCTCCATAGGCTCTCCAACAGTCTCGCCGTCATCGAGTTTGACCAAGGCGTGAGCGGCAGCAAGTACCAGTGTTGTCTCAGTTCCAACATCCGTGACCTTTGCAAGATCGGTGTGCGCACCGTCTGCGGCAACTGTAGCATTGTCTTGACCCAGTGATAGCCCAGCAATACCATCCACGACCAGATCTTCACCAGTCAATGTACCAGTCTTATCGAAGCAGGCAACATCCACCTGTCCAGCGAAGGGAATACGGAAGGGCTCTGTACAGAAAATGGCGTACTTGCTCAGCGCAGCGAGAGAAGTGTTGACAGCCAAACTAAGCTCCATAGGAAGCTCGGGAGGGACGACACTGGTGACGATGAGGACGCAGTCGAGGAGGAGCTTGTTACGCTGGCGGTCCAGTTTGACACCCTCCTTCCAGACGTACCATGAGGCAGCGACGGCGAAGACGGTAAGGAAGAGGATAAAGAAGAGGGCCTCTACGTTGTTCGCGGACACGCGCTCAGTAGCGAAGATCATGGTCCTGACGAGGCTGCCCTGGTTGGTCTCGAAACCAGTCTTGATAACAACAGCAACAGCGCCCTTGTCCGGTGGTGGTGGAACTCCAGACGAAAGCCTAGAGACGGTGCCGCCATCTTCCTCAGCATCGCTTCCGTGTGAAACCTGGAGCACCTTGGTGCCACCCCAGAGGAACGAGTTCTTGTCCAGGCCCTCAGGCTCGATGCGCGCATCGCCAGGTCGCAGTTGTACGGATTCCTTGAGCACCGGTGTGCTCTCTCCCGAAAGCATAGCCTCGTTGACGATCGCGGAACCCTCGAGGAGGAGCATGTCGCACGCTACACCTGAGTCTTCCTTGGTTCTGCCTGCGCTGACGATGTCGCCGGGTAGCAGCTTGTCGCTCATGACCTCCTGCCACTTCTTCTGCCTGTATACCAGAATTTCGTATGGCTTGATGCTCATGCCACGGAATTCGGTCAGGGTCCTTTGTCTTTGCCACACAACGGTGCTCTCGAAAGCGACCAGCATGAACAGAGTGAACAGCGAGTAATACCAGTATTCGTCCAACATCCAGAGCCCAACACAGAAGATCTGAAAAACGAAGAAGGGCGCGACAGCGTGTTCCTTGAACAACTCTGTAAAAGTCGGAACGGGGATATCGAATTCGTTGGTGCCATAATGTTGTGCGATGCGCTCAATCTCTGCGGACGAGGTGAGACCTTGGGTCTGCTGGAACGTCTTGAGTTGGGGCTTGGGTTCGACATCGAGGGGGTAGGAGAGCGGGGCGAAGGAGCCCTTGTCGGCGTCGTAGAGGAAACGTCGCTTCTGGAAGAGGAACGAGAGGTTCGGCTTTCCACCAACGTTGTCGCGCACCAATGGCACAATCTCAGCGGCACCCGCATTCTTCACCGGCTGGACTTTGATAAGCGATGCAGAGCGCACGTCACTGGCCGAAGTTGTCGTAAACGCGCTCTTGAGGTTGACATTCCAGTGCGTCATGAGCCAGAACAGCGACTGGAAGGTGGTGATGCTGGCAACCCAAACGAAGGTCCATTCTGAGGACTGGATATATTGCTCATAGCGCTGCGGCGAAAAGTATATGGCAGAGAAGGCTGGCCATATTATTAAGAAAGGCCAAATGTATGTGTGCAGCTGCAACGGCAGCGGGTTGTGCAGGCTGGCCTGCTTGATCTGGGGGTTGTCGACAAGCGGGGCCATGGTTGTGGTTGTCGTGTCCAGACGAACGTCAGTCCTCGAAGATTATCAGAGTCCCTTTGCCATCGCGCCCGCCGTCGGCGCTAGCGGTCCCGACGCACGTGTGGTGGAACATTCACGAACATGGATTAGATGCGGACTAGCGTCACCCGCGATTGGTCCGTATGCACTAAAATACTTGGAACTTCAAATCCTTCTATATTCACTCACCAGGCCTCCAATTAAAATCATCATCCTATATCCGTGTAGTGAGCAAGGCAGGATCAGTCCATGTGGCTGCTAGCGGCGCCCTGGAAAGCGCATGTCCCCGTAACTGCATTACTTCTGCCCAGATGCCATCCATCTTGTCATCAAAGAATAGGTCCGTCCACGCAACATGCCGCATTTCGTTCTCGAGACGATGCCTACTGATGATATCCATTTCTTCACAAAGCTCTGATAGCCGCGTGATCCACCACGTTCGTTCAGCGCCCGACGCAACAGAACACGCGGTGACGAGGACCCAGAGTAGCATGCTGAGATTCTCCTCTCGCTTCCATACTTCTACCACTGATGTCCTCGGTCGATCTATAGCGATGCGCAGTCGAGACAGCAGGATGGCGAAAATCTTAGTGTGCAATGGTAGTGCCCGCAGAACAGCGTACACAAAGATGAGGGCTGCTGCGAGGAGTGCTTCAACCACACTTGCGGCATTTGCTCTGTTTTTTCGACGCTGATGATCCTCGCTCGATTCGTGTTGGATGCCCCAGTCGCAATCCAGGAAATCGTGTGAGTGATCCGGCACTGAGAGAATGATGAACTGTATCTCGTAGAGGAGATTGCTGAGCGTCCGGCGTGCAGTGTGTCCACGCCAGTGTGATGATGTTGCCAGCGCGAGGCGATGAAGTCGATAGAAGATGTTGAAGCAGTCAATAGCCGCGCAAGATAGTTGAAGCAGAGAAGTTGGTGACGTGGAAGCTGCTTCTTCCATAAGCTCGCCGGGGAGAGGAGGAGTATCTGGATCCAGGCATATATACGGGAATGACGGGGGTATGCGAAAGGCTGCTGCAGTATGGAAATCCATCCTGGTCAAATGCATCAGCAAGCGATCGAAACTGACATTGTCCGAGCTCACCATATGATACCACGCAACAAGCCATCGTTGTGCCCAAAAGCAGCTAGTCCACCTCGCGCATTCACCATACTTTTCAGTGCAGTAATGTGAAGTTGCGCCGCATCATATGCTCCAATAAGATTCTGTAAAGTCAGAACGTGTTTTCATACCAAACTTGGCGGAGATGTACCTCAAGATTTGCCAGTGTCAAGACTGTGCCAACTACTTCATCACTAACGATTCCTCCGCACATCGCAAGTTTGCGTTTAACGATGTTGATAGCTTCACTTTTGTGTTTGAGATTACACACCCGTAGGTCACGAAATCCATTCACGAGTACCCCATAAAACGCCCAGCTTGCCAGGGTTGCGTGCAACAAGCCAGCATCATTTAGAATGAAGGGTCTCCATGTGTACTTGACGTCGATGGCGACTGGGTTGTCCTTGGGTGCACTTTGGTCTGTAGTCAGTGTCAGTCCGTGTGACTCTCTTCCAAAGATGTAATTCTATTGTTGGGGAGCAACGATGAGTGTCATACGTACATAATCGGAAGAGCGCATCAAGCTGTGGCGTCCCAGGTATTGGCAAAGCGTCAAACGGATCGATACGATGAGCACTTGGATCGATCTTTGGGGATGGCTTCTCTACCGTCGGTTCACTTGTATTTCTCTTGTTTATATTGGTCCTCTTCCTATTGGACCTGTTTTTCGTACTGCTCCCTTCTTCGATGGATGAGGATGATGGTATCGGGCCGGACCTAGTTCTCAAAACTTGCGGTCTTCTCCCTCTTTCATCACTTTGTTCGCATATATCTCCCGATACCTTGCTCACATTCTTCCTCTTCTCGTTCTGCGGTTCAGATAATCGGAACCGGCTCTTCAGCTGTTTTTTTGCCGTGGCTGTGCTAGTGGAGTTGTGTTCAGGTACGCTGGACTGGGTTTCGGCCATCTTCGTCTCGAAGTAGTTGCGCATCACCAACCGTCGGATCATGTTCCGTTGTACGCCATCTGGCTGATGTGGCTCGTCTGTCGTCACGAAGAACTCGTACTTGCGCTCTGTAGGCGTAGCCATCTCAGACTTCGTCGATTGGTCTTTTAACGGAGCCGGGGTCGTGTGCGAAAACTGAGAACCGAAATTTGATGTTCTTGGAAATGCGCTAAAAACCATCTCTTGAGTTTCGCCGTGAAGGCTACGGCTCTACACATATAGTTCTTGCTATATCAGCAATGTAATACTTCGGCCTTCGTGCACCAAACTGCTACCCACAGAAACATGAGTCGCCCCATCGGCCGAAACAGCGGCCTATGTTCAGAGCTTGGCTCGTCTGAGAGTAAGTGAGTCCACGAATACTCCCATGGTCGATTATCTAAGGCCAGGGCTGATTACGGCAGCGGGGTTGATATGCGAGACAGTGGGCCATTGGACAACGGTTACATGCATCCTGCACCTCGTATGGCCTTAGCCTCGGGCATGTGCCGGCGTATAAAGCTCCGATGTGCGGCTGGAATTGCTTCCTTTGGGGCTGGAACTCGTATTCCGGTACAGAGACGCGCATGGATGGAGGACGCGGGAGATCATGATGTGGTAATCCGCCCGATCGAGGGTGCGCGCTTGTGCATATCGCACGTCAAGACCGATGGTGCTGCTATGTCAGCAATTTCACCTACCATATTAGTGATCTAGACAACTAGTACTGCATCAACCTCGATGCGAATGTCATGTCCGGTTCTCTTCCGTACTAATCAATGAACGGCGCTTGTGCGACCCAACCTTAGAATTCGGGGATATCTCTACACTACATCGACAACGCCTTTACAGCCCCACGCCGGATTTTTTCACCTTCAACGCCAACAGTCGACCCCAGAGATCCTCGCACATCTATTTTCCCTTGTCCTCTCTCAGACTGACGATCTGGTTGAGCACAATCTTGTCCTCAGTGGAATCAATGTCAACGCAGAAATAAGCAGTGCGCAGCGCCTGGAAGCGCACAAGAGCATCCGAAGAGCCGCTCAAGTCTAAGGAGGTCTCGCTAATGAGGTTTTTGATACCCCGCTCGATGACTGCCTTGCCGTGAATGATCTCTGAGTTGGGGTTCAGGTCGTCAGCCCAGCCACCTGTCTTCCAGTCCAACGTGTTAGGTGACTCGGTCTTGAAGAGGGAATTGTACAGACGCGCTGTGACCGGAACGGCTGTTGCGACATCGACCCACTGAATGTAGGCTTTGGGCTTCTCAGTGCCTGGGACCTTGGTGGCCTTGATTTCGGTCACGTTACCGTTGTCGTCCTTTGAGAAGGATGTCGCACGGATAGCGAATGGGACGTTGTATAGACCAACAGCCTTGTTGGGTGCCAGACGGAAGTAGTCGGCGCTATCCTCCTCTCTGAAGTCGCTGCGGTCTATGTAGACGGCGCTGCCAATCTTGACCTTTCGCTCAC
This sequence comes from Alternaria atra, assembly GCF_907166805.1. Classification (NCBI taxonomy): domain Eukaryota; kingdom Fungi; phylum Ascomycota; class Dothideomycetes; order Pleosporales; family Pleosporaceae; genus Alternaria; species Alternaria atra. The sequence continues at coordinate 609,035 of NW_025091320.1, forward strand.
CGGGTATAGCGCCCTTTGGATCGTACGGCACTGTCATCTCTTGCTCGTCCTCAGTCGCAAAGTCCTCGATGACTACCTTGATGGGGTCTAGCACCATCATCTGACGCGGTACGGTTCGCTCGAGGTGTTTTCGGATTGAAGATTCGAAACGTGGAGGCTCAATCTCGGAAAGTGCATCCGTGACGCCGAGCTCGTCGACGAAGTTGAGCATGGCTTTAGCTGGGATACCGCGACGGCGTAAAGCGACCATGGTAAACAACCGGGGATCGTCCCATCCTCGTACCACGCCTGGTATCTTCCGCGTCTCCACTGTGCCATCTGCATTCTTCTTCTCGACAGTTGTGCCTTCGACGAGTTGGAGGATGCGTCGCTTCGAGAGAATCGTGCCGCCGACGCTGAGACGTCCGAACCTGCGCCCGGTTAGTGTGAATGACTTTCAGACACGAGTAGTCACGTACTCTCTTTGCATAGGACCCTTCTCCTCCGACTTGGGCACTTTCATGTCCAACTGCTCCAGCAGCCAGTCGTAAGAGACACGCGACTGACGGAACTCGACCGTACACAGCGAATGAGTAATGCCCTCCAAAGCATCGCAAATGCAATGTGTAAAGTCGTAGGTGGGGTAGATTCTCCACTTGTCGCCAGTTCGGTGGTGGTGGTTCTCCTTGACAACGCGGTATGCGGGTAGGTCCCACATCTGGGGGTTGCCCTCGTCTGGGTCCGTCAGCTTCTGCTTCATGCGCAGGAAAGCCTCTCCAGCCTGGTATTTGCCATCGCGCATCGCTCGGAACTCGGTAATAGACTCTTCGATCGGTCGGTCGCGGTGTGCGCAGCCATATCGCTTGCCTCGATTGTCGGGTCCTCCGCGCTGGTTGTTGATCTCCTCACCTGTATGATGGTTAGCCCAACGTAGTTGTGAATAAAAGATTGAACATACGTGAGCAGTGGCACACATAGGCGCAGTCCTTCTGGATAAGCTGCTCCGCGAGCTCGTACAGCTTGTCGAAGTTGTCGCTACTGTATGTGATATTCGACGGCTCGAAGCCTAGCCATTTGACGATATCCAAGATGGCAGTGAAGTAGATCTCGTCCTCCTTCTCCGGGTTGGTGTCATCGTAGCGTAGGTTGCATTTGCCATTGTGGTGCTTTGCGAAGCCGAAGTCGACGGCGATGGCCTTGGCGTGTCCGATATGGAGGAAGCCATTTGGCTCGGGGGGGAATCGGGTTCTGACTTCTTGGACCGGTTTCTCTTCGTAGATGCGCTTCAACCAGCCTTCGGAGAAGATGCTCGTCGGTTCGCTCTTCGTCGTGGGTTTCGCCTGCTCTTTGGGTCGGAGAGCATGCTCGGCCTTTTTTGCCTTTGCTGCTGCTTTCTTCGCGGCTTTCTCGAGCGCACGCTTAGAGGGGCCCTTCTCCTCCTCAGCGGCGGGCGGTACGGGTGCTGTAGGTTCGGCCATGTCTACGCGACGTTAGTACAAGTATGCTCCTGATATACGCCTTGCGGTTGATATACACACGGATAAACAAGGAAGAACGCGTGGGGTATCGTGACTTACTAGAAAAGACTTGAGGTTGTGGAGCTTGTGTGCAGCTGGAGGGGCTCTATCAACAACTTTGGAGGGGCATTGAGTCAATCGCACTGCACCAGCCACAAACGCCACACTTCCCCGGCACTTGTACTTCCCGACCAGCTGCAACTCATTTACAACACTCCTTGCGTCGTCTCTGCTGTACTCATGACGGTTGGCGTTCCAATCGGTCGCTCCATTTCGCAAAAAGGCCCATGGCTCTATTCTGGTCCCAGTCGACGTGCACCGACACGGCCTGATACTCCACGATGCCAGCCCTTCAACCTGGACCTGCCAAGGTACGGCCGGTCGGCCATGTTCAAGACATACCGAAAGAACAGAGAAGGTCTCAAAATTATAGACATGCATCATAAAGTCAGCCTGATCGTACAGAGACACGGTAGCACTGCGAAACCAGACTCTTGAGACATACCAAAGCGAAGGCAGAGCTTTGAAACTATCCCATTGCGTAAATAACACAGACAATCCAACAAAGAGCTCTGTACCACTATACGAGCAGAAAACCACGACAAAAAATCAGACTTGGACCTGCTACGTGTACACCTATCTTCTTTTCTGACAGCATCTTTGGCCTGATTTGAGATACAGTATGCATCTTCGCTCCTTCCACTGCAGCTTCACATCTGCATATCGAACATGCCACCGCTCAGGGCTCACAAGAAGGATGGAAGGCACAAGTGGTGCCACTGTAACTTCAATGTTTATTCGTGAAGATTGCAAGCTATCAAAACTCAACAACCGACACACCACTCATAACTCACATCCAATCCTTACCATTTGCCAGTATCCTTTACTCTACAGACTCCCGTCTTTGTATCGCTCTAAGCTTCGCCCACGTTCTCCTACTCAATTGCCGAACCCAGCTTTTCCATCGATGGTAACCACAAGGACTAAAAGCTACACCTATAGCACAACTTCTCAAGAATCTGGCGGACTGGAGTTGATACAAGAGTCACTCGACGACAAACGCGCGAGATGGGCGCGTCTTCATCGCGAACAGCACTACGAATCCATCATCTCCGAAGTTATGGATCAAGAGATGCCTAAATACGAGAATAGTACTGTCATCGACGCAACAGACCGTGAGATGCATAAAGGAAAATGCCTTCAAATCCTCGCTTCAGCACCATCGGTGATGGCAGCGGCAGCCCAAGGCAACCTAGTGCGCAGGATGCAGACTGAACCTAGCTTACAGCAGGAATACGTCGCCGTCTTGGAGAGAGCGCTAAATCAGCCATCTATATACATACATCTGCTGGCTGACCGCGATGGTAACGCGCCTACACCTAATCAATATCTCAAAATCCGTGACTTTGTGATCGACTACCTATCTCAAGGTAAAACTTCGTAGCATGCATGGCAGATAGACAAGATTTCCCGCCCATGGGTGACACAACACCAGTCAGCAAAAGGTCATCGTAAGTATCTTCACACCACTAGTCGCTCGGACAAGCGTGTCGAAACTCTAGAGCTCTTCTGTCAGGGTGTCCAGAAACGTTGTGACGAGACACCAGCATCGCTACGCGATACGCCCTTCCGGTATCCTCCCAGTGAGTGTGGATATTCGATCGAGTCTCACAAACGTCTAGCACAGCATCGCGCTCACCAGTCATCCAACTATGTGATGAATCTTGTTGAAGACATATGCACACACCTCCATAATGTTGGTATCTTCGAACAGCACTTCATCATGCACCAGTTCATCGTGTACCTCATCTTCCGAGAAGAACAAGCACGAATAGCGGAGATTTTCATCTCCGGATTACTCCAAGTCTGGGTGAAAGATGGCGGCGGCTTCAACGCATACCAAGCTGGGCATAGTGTATCGACTGCGGGCAGAGTAAGCGATGAAGAATGGGCCTCGCATGAGAGAAACACGAAGCTCTGCTCTCCCATGACGGAGAACATAAGGCAACAGCAGCTCAGAGCAGATGAGTGGCGTCGAGTGCTAGAGTCAACTAGCGCGAACCGTGTAGACGGGAACATGAGGGGCGGGTCTGCAGATGAGGAAGAATTCATGTAAGTCAAATCATTCATGCCAGCCAAGGACCATGTACCGACATTGCAACTCTAGCGCGCATCTTTCACAACTATCCATACGATCCAAGACGATCGAACGTCGCATTTAGAGCGACAAATACTTATTGCTATCACACCCTATTAACTTTCATTTACACAGGCTCTGTTCTCTTGTGGCTTCCATGATATCCTTCATGTTGTTTGGCGTGCAAGGTTGCGAGGTGCTCCACTTCATACCACTCCATTACAGACCCTTGATCCCATATCGTCGGCTGCTGTATGGCCACTCCTCGCGACCGAACACTAGAACCAGAATAGATACTACCAGACCTGAAACACCACGCAAACATATTCCTATCTACCTTGCACAATCTCAAGCGAACTTTGTAGCATCGCTGCATTCATCATTGTCCATCATGTCTCTGTAAGTCCTCGATTTCATGTTCGCCAAAATCAATTCTAGGGTCGAGGTACTTTGAGGGTATTCGTAATATTACAATTTAACATTCCAAAAATTGCGATATTGCGAACACCTCCAGGATGCATTGTTGCTATAGGAAAAATCTGGAAAATACATACGAACACTACAGTCAGTCACGGTGACAAGACTAACAATGCGCAGGTCCATCGAACAACCACGATCCTATCCTGCCGCCCTCCTCACGAAACGCCATCTCATACCCAATCACCTCCATATCGTCATAGAATGGTCAAGCGTGGACGACATACACTCCTCAAAGGAGTTTAACTACGATGCGCTCAACAAGTCAAGTATCGAAGCACACTTCCAGCGCAACGTCGCATCCAGCTTCATCTCTTTGTACGAGACCGAAGATACTGCCTCGAGAAAGCGCCCTCACACCGAAAAAGTGAGAGGAAAATCCCAGCCATACGATGCCGTGAAGGTAGAGATAGACACGACCGGAATGACGCCTGCCTGGATATGCGTAGAATATGGTGTGCACATCCCGGTCTGGTTTGAGCAACAAAGCCGACAGTCGGAGGACGTTCACAACGGAGAGATATTGTGGTTTTGCCTTGAAGAGGTGAAAGCAGTATTTTTAATGGACAATGGCCTCGGAGAAAAGGGCGAGTGGCTTGCTTGCGGATCTATTCCTCAAGGCAGGGTGATTATTCACAGCAAATCATCGGACTCGGAACCTCCACGGAGGGTCTTCAATGACGAGGAGAAACACAAGTCTGATAGGCAGGCTCGCTGCGACCGAATCCGCACCGAGAACGAGAGGGTTCGGCTCAATCAGCAAGAGTTCGCGCACATATTCAAGAAGAAAGAGTCTATTAAAATCTCTCCTCAGATTCCGAATCGGAAGAGCTCCTTAAAGTCGCTGGCATGCAAAGCCGTCAGTGAGCCCAAGGAGGAAGCTAATAAAGGCTCCAAACTCAGCCTTACAATCCGCAATGAGGAATTTTCGTGGACGAACGCGGAACCACAACGCGCGGCATCGCTGATGAAGTATGCAATACTAATGGCGCATGAAAAGAAGACGGAGGCGGAACGGACTTGGATTTCAGACACAGCCCCATCAGCTGGAGACCTAGATCGAGTGGAAAGTAGGCGTATGATTGAGAACCGGTCCCATAAGGAGAAGCATAACGACTTTGCAGCCCGTGATCTTGGAACTCCTATGACACCACCAGATTCGCCAAAGAACTCGCTCAGACGACCTAATACACATGAACGAAGGGGCCGAGAAAATGGTGAGGATTCGACACAGCGATACGAACTCGCTCAGTACGACGATGACCAGTTGTCACGGAATGTGCGAACGCGTGTGCATCGATCTGCCGCTCCATCACCCTCTCAATCCATGTTAAGGTTCCATTTTGAAGGGGAAAATGAGCATTCATTCTATCCCCGTCGCTCGCGCCGCGAGTCACTTCTGGAACTACAATCAGACCAGGACTCCGTTCTCCGAGAGTATGCGCGAGTGAGCCTACAGGATCCCACTATTCCCCAACATGTCGCTAGCCGCACCCGTCACCGAAACATCAACGAGGACTCAAAAAGCCGGATACACAATTACGAGGACAGCCAATCCCTCTTCTCCCTCCGCGACCGCTGCGTAACCTCAACATCGTCTCCCCCAGCCCTGGTACCAATCCATAACCCACCATCCAGTCGCGGCACCCGCGATGAAGCCAACGAAACGTCTTATGTCAATCCCCGACCACCATCTCTTTACTCCAGCATGAACAGTCTCGCCTCCCTCTCCACTTTCGAGCATGCTTCCATAGGGGAGGCCCTGTACGTCTCCGTCGAACCTGCTTCCCATGTTAAGGAAGTCGAGATTCGAAGCAAGAAGGAGTCAGGATCGGGACCAAGGTCGTCTGGTAGGGAATCGAGCGTTCAGAGTATCCCTGCACCTCAACTGCCGGTAACAGAAGGAGACGCACAATTGGAGGCGATGATGGCGTCTTTCCCGGCTTACGACCTGCAGGTACAACCGGAGCAATTTGAGCGGGAAGCCCTTCCGCCTCCACAATCAGAACTGTCGCCAAAATCAGTTTCGGTTCCACCTGCTCCCGTCCCAACACTGACACCAGTACCCTCAAAATCCGAAGTCTTCCTCGCCAAAGCGAAATGCCTGGGGGAAATGGGTAGAGAGATAACGAGTCGGATAGCAGAGATCAAGGAACGTCAAAGTAAACCAAAGGCGAAGAAGGAGAAGTGGGACTTGGGAGTGTGGAGGTCGAGTGATAAGAAGGAGAAGAATGGGAATAGACGAATAGGTGAACAAGATGAATAGAATACGAGTTGAAGGTGAGTTGGGGTGAGACTGAATGTGTTCGAGTTTGCTGATGTTTACAGGATACGAATGAAGATATAGAGGAATGGATGGTTATTTGCCATCGCCAACCCTTACCAAGTCGCCAATGCTCAATACTCCAGATACATACCCAAAAATCTCTTACTACTGGCAAACTACATAGCCAGAACATATGTGTTAGCATGTAGAATGCTAGCCGTGTTTTCCAGCATTTATGTCATCGCCCAATCCCCACACATCCAGCCCTACCACCCTCATCGTCCATCGCGTCCGCTCCACGTTAGGCGCATTGAGTGCACAGCCATAGTGGCTGTGCGAGCAATGAGGCTGAAACCAAGTTAGCAACTAAGCAGCCAATGGGCCGCGATTATGGCGATGCCTGTTAGCAGTGCCAGTGCCAAGTTTGCCAAGCTATAGAACAAGATCTCGACCTTCTCGCACATCTGAAGCTTGAATCGTGGGCAAATTACAATTTGTCCTGGTCGACGATCCAATCTGTGCACTGATTGCCTGTTCACCGACACCTACTCAGGTGATTCTCAAAACCAAAAAGCACAGCAATGTGCGCACAGGAAGCAAGGTTTGATGTACGGTAGCCCCACATTTGACACGATGTTGGACACACTGTGATATAGAGGTTGCGTTCGCGCCATAGAGACAACACCCTGCCGAGGCAGAAGCAACTATGGCTCAGCAACTCATCTCCATCCCGCGTTGCACAATGGATAAGCCCGCAGAAGGGCCCTGCCAAGACGGGAGGCATCTGAATCGAGGCTATGCTTCACCATTCCCGCGCTACAGAGTGCGTTCGATTGGAACCGCCTATCGTAGCCTTGCCATTTACAGTATCGCCATGATTGTATCATTGGACGTACGGCGCCACGTAGAGATTGTTCAAACGCCAGGTCTGGACTGCAGACTTCTAATGGTCGAGAGCATGCAGGAGAAACGGTCAGGGATAGGGGCACGCGACACGATATGAGGTGCTCGGGTGCCGCAACCTCGAATGCCAAAGGGTTATCAGACTCAACTTTTGACTTGATCCTTTTTGCAGGTGACGATACTTCGTGATGGCGGAGAAGATGCAAAGCACGGCAAATGTGTCGAATGGCACGAACGGTGCATCCACAAGGCCGCCACTGAAGAAGCAAGATAGCGACAAGGAGTTTGACGATTACTTCGTATGTTTTTCCCCCTATGGCGACCAGTACAGCCACTAACATAGACCAGATTGGACCGCGCGACCTCGATCATCACTCGAAATGGCCTGTCTTTCTCCGCATTCATGGCAGTGTGACACCAGAAATGGTCCTGCCCCTGCTCTTCGTAGCCGGCTGGTCAAGCATGATTACGCTGATATCAAAGTTTGTACACGACCGTATGCTTCATACTTGCTCTATTAGCCTACAACATGTATTAACCACCTCCAGTTAGCGTCAACCAGCTCCTGCTTACCGTTCTTGGTTTCGTCGTCGGTCTGGCGCTGAGCTTCAGGAGTTCTACGGCCTACGAGCGCTACAATGACGGCCGCAAATACTGGGCACAACTCACTTTTGTGTCCCAGAATCTTGCACGTCTTATCTGGATTCACGTTGACGAACGACACGAGAAGGACGCTGAGCTCGGCAAACAAGACCTTCTGGCCAAAATTAACTGCCTTAACCTGATCGCCGCTTACGCAGTCTCGCTCAAGCACAAGCTTCGATTTGAGCCCGGCGTGCACTACGATGACTTGAAGCATCTCGTCGGCCACCTGGACACCTATGCACGAGATGCCGATCAGCCAACTCCCAAGAAGCCAAATATGTTCAAGACGGCAGGTCAGTTCCTCGGGCTTCCCATGGCCGAGTCGAACCCGCGGAAACTATTAAAGCGCTCGCGTGTCCCACTTGGCAATCTCCCTCTGGAGATCCTCAACCACTTGAGTGTCTACATGAAATCAATCTACGACAACGGCACCTTCAAGGTTTCCATCTATCAAACGCAATCCCTCAATGCGCTCACCACCTTCAACGATGTACTCGCCGGGACTGAACGCATCCTTTCAACTCCCCTCCCCTTGGCGTATAGCATTGCCATCAGCCAAATCACATGGGTGTATATCCTTCTCCTGCCCTTCCAGCTGTACAAGCTCTTGGGATATATTACCATCCCAGCAAGCGTCTTCGCGGCATATATCATCCTGGGTATCGCACTTATCGGCCGCGAAATCGAAAACCCATTCGGAGATGATGTGAACGACTTGCCGCTCGACGCATTCTGCCTGCAGATCAGGAAAGATGTAGATATCATCATGAGCAAGCCAGCTTCGAGTATTGAGGAGGTGGTCATGCATCCGGACAATCAACTCCTATACCCGTTGAGTAATTTGGGCAGTGCAGGATGGGCGGCAAAAAGCGTGGACGAGATTAGGGATGCATTGGCGAGCAAGCCTGGCCTGCACTTCCCGTTGGTTGAACACGGCGAGCATCCGAAGCCAGGTCACTCGGTCAGTACTGGTGTTCGCCGTCGCACGACGAGTGATGACAGTGTTGAAAGGGGCGAAGCCGGTGCAGGCGATGGTGGGGATTGAACGCACACCAAGTGTAGACTACCTCGAGGGTAGACAAAAACACTGCGCCAATTTGAGACGAAGGCATAGATTCCCATTCTGATAGATTGTACAACACCTCAATAAAATCAAGAGTCAAATTTTTATCAACTGCGACATTTTCGCACCATCTTCCGGAAACTCACTTGCGTCCCATCACTACTCTACATCTCGAGCATTGGCGCATACAGAAACAGTAATCGTTGTCTCCCAGCGACAAACACGCAGCATTGCCAGCGAGCGAAGACTACGCTACCATTGATGATGTCAGCGGTTGACCTTTATTGCTCAACCCGCCTATTCCTCAGCGGCTTTGCGCACGTCTTCGACAGCATTGTAAATGAATCTCCTGCTCTGCCAAAGTTGTCAACACTGCTTAGTGCAAACGAGAAATTGCTCCCCCATTTCGAAATGCACCATGCGATGCGATGGGAGCCAGATTGGGGTTGTTTTCCCCAAAACTTTCACTTCCACCACCAATGCCTCTTTTCCCCCGATCCCCACAACTCAGCCCTACGCACCCCCATCGCGACCCTTTCCGGCCCCAAACTCCTAGAATTACCTAGCTTCGATCAATCCTTTCCCAATACATTCCCCTGTCGATCCGTAATACTCGAATCGGGCCTGTGTATGGCCCCTGTACTTCCTAATGGGGCAATGACGTGCCGAAAGTAGGCTGGCAAAGTTGGCAGTGGCGAGTCAAGTTGCAACTGTTGGGCCCGGCAAAAAGTTGGCACCGTTTTCAACGGTTGAAATGTAAAGTTGCCTGTTTAGGTTGCCATGTAGGGATGACGATGAGGTTCATTGAAAGAGGTGACGTTGGTGGAGAGTGACGTCGAAATAAATGATGGTAGTGCAGGTGGTGGTGGATATTAGATGGCGGACGGAGGCCATGCGCAGTGTAGTGATTGGGCGGTTAAAATCATCATCGATAATATCACAGCATCGAGAATATGTGAGATGGAATATCATTGAATTATTGTTGCAGGAATTGTAGGCGCACTGGTGACAGGTATCTCATTTGCCTTTTGCTCTGTGTACTACTATAGATATTATGTGAGACGTGGTACTCACAAAAGGCCCGACCTGTCCTGTTCCAATCCCTACAATGCCGTCTTCATGTGAAGACCCGTCATTCCTGTTACCGACGCGGAAGCCATCGCGTACGACTAGGCATAGCGTCCAATCCATGTGTGCAGGCGGTCAGAATTGTGATCCTCAGTGGGCGACAACGTGGATTCTGGTCCCAACGACGTGGCTCTTGCGTTGTCGGTTGTGGAGTTCATCGGTCCGTAGCGGCACCATGAGCAATCGATATTTGACCATGCCCGATGACGGGACCAATCAAGGTTCTGGAATTTCATATACTCGGAGCTCTTCATCCAGGTTGTGGACTAGCCATACCTCCCTGGTACGCACTCGCAAAGTCCAATTGTCCAAGTTGGCCATTGATGTGGTCAATCTCTTTATTCAAGTCCTCCAAGTTCTGGGCCAAGCTCGAGACTTCGTCAAATCGCCGGTGTTTAGTGGCATCTGCGACCATCTCGGATACCATGAACTTTTGTTCCTCAAGCACAATTAGTCGTTCTCTTAGCTCCTTCTCTTCCGACTCCATTGCGGAAACCTCGCTACTGCTCACAACACTACCTGTGGAGCGATCGTTGTACTTGATCGAGGCAAGAGCACCGCCTCCGTTGGATCGACCCTGCGGAGCTGCATGCTTGAGGATCTTCGGTAAGGCTCTTAGCGGCAACATGTGTAAGCTCAAGAAGCTGTAAGCTTGCTGATATACTGCTCTCTGTAGCTTCTGTTGTGTCGGCGAGTCGGTAGGTAGGTCTCGTATGCGTTTCGCGGCCACGTCGAACTGTGCAAAGCCGTCCATTAATCGTTTCCGCACCTTGGTTGCGTCGGTCAACTGTTGCGGTGTAGGCGACTTATCCGGGTCTTGAAGCGCTTGCAATAGTTTATGGAAGCGTGGGAGAAGTAAACGGATACCTCGTTCAAACTGCGCAAGGTTCTCGTATGCACGCTGGTCCTTGGGCTTATCGGCTAGCTCTCGCTCAAAGTCGCCTCTAGCGAACAACGTGTGCTGACAGTCTTTGCACATGCGCACGTCAATACTCATCTGGCCTGCATCCTTTTCAGTCTTCTGCGCGCTGGCATCGACGTTGAGGCCTATCTCCGAGGAGCATCCAGTCTTCGGGTCGCTGCAGACTACGCGCCCGCACATGCGACAGTGGGATCTTCTGAAGGTGTATGTGGAGAATTCTTGTTGACAGAAGGGGCAGTTGGCCACTTTCGCGTCTTCCTCCCAAGTTATAATGGATTGCTCCAGAGCTTTGCGATGATTCTTGACCCCTGCCAATGAGGAGAACCAGCCCCCTGTAGTCGGTGTGTCTTCTATTGGCGGTGGGTTGGCGAGGAGCTGTGTCAACTTGGTGAGGCGCTTTTCAAGCCTGCTGACCTCCATGCGCTCCCTGTCCACCCGTTTCCGTCTGATGTTGGCAAACTCGTCGAAGTGGTCGCGCTCGAAGCCGTGGTGGTCGTTGTAACCGTCTCTTGACTTGTAACATGTCTCACACACTCGGCACCAGATGCCTCTGACGGGGTCATGCTTGGCCTGCCGCGACAACTTCATCTGGTACATGGTGTGTTCCTCGCAGAATAGCCTTCCACACTGCCTGCAGTTCACCGCTGGCTGGTTCCCGCCTAGTGCCATTTGTGATGCAGTGATAGGTCTTGCGCAGACCGGGTCTGAACATACATCGCGGTATCCAGGCCTCTGCCAATGTGCTCGCGTGACTTCCTCCTCTGGGTCTCGGCGTACGGGCGCGGGCTCGTAGGCGACGTGGGCAGTCGAACTGCTAGCGGAGTGGGAGATTTGAGGCGGCGTAGGGGCATCGTTGGATTCGAAGACATCGAGTCCTTTTAGCTTCTGGTTGAGCACTGCGAGAGGCTGGAACTTCTTCGCCTTGTGCATCTGCGCCTCGAACCAGTTCTTGACTTCATCCTGCTCCTCGACCACGAGGTTTTGGTGGTTGTCGTCGAGATGTCTAATACTAGTCAGGAATAGCATATTGGGTTGTTATGAGCGGCAAGTACCTGTTCAGTTGTAGTAATGTTACCTGCTACGTCAGATCACTGTACACGCTGCAGCAGGTGCTATGAACCCACCATTTCCTCATTACATATCGGACACACGAGTCTACTTGACGCACTCGCCGCTGCATTCTCAGTCGGCCCAATCAGGACCTTACTGCTGATGTCCTCCCTTGTCTCTGCGGTACTGGCTGGGCTGATGGACGTCTGCGAGCTCAGCGACACCGAGCTCTCCGAGGGCGATAGCAGGCTCGCATTGCGGCGGTGGACGGCGGCTGCTGGCTGCGGCGGTGGAGCGGCGGGCGACAGGTTCCTCCCGCTGCCCAGTACACGACCGCCGCCCAGAGACCTACGGGAGGTCATATTCGGGAGTGTCTTATGGAGTCGTGAATGTACATGGGCCAGGATGGGTAGGCTAGAGTGGGTCTTGGGCGCGCCAGCCGTTGCAAGGGACGCTAAGGGTGCGCTGCAGGACCACATGCCGGCATCTTGGAAACGCGTTCCGCTCCGTGGTCGCACGATGGAGACATTGTTAGTTGCAGGGAATCAAGCATTGCGTGATTTGGTATCGACGAGTAATGGCATGCGATAAGAAAACTCTACATGGACGCCAGCCCGGCGAGTCTTCCTCTGCACGGCCTTGGCAATGACGCGGAATGGTTGACATGGCTATCTCCGCGCTGCATGCTTGCTCCATCTCCGCAACACTCTCCGCACCATGAAAGGACCCTACCCAGAGATTCAAGGCGGCGGCTCCCTGATATTGGCATGGCAGATTCGGAATAAACGCGTCCTGGTCGTCGGCGGCGGCGAGGTACGTCACCACCCCTATGACTCCCTACAAAGTATTGACGGTTGACAAAAGTCTAGGTCGCCGCTGGTCGCATCGTGAACGTGCTCAATGCCGACGCCAAAATCACCGTCGTGTCTCCGCGCGATGGCCTCAACGAAGAAGTCGCCTACCGGATAGAGCAGGGCCAGGTCGACTATGTCGACCGTAAGTTCGAACCGCAAGATCTCGATGGCGTCGACATGGTCTTGACTGCCGTCGACGACCCGGAAGCCTCGTCGCAGATATACAAGCTATGCAAGGAAAGGCGGATAGCGGCCAACATTGCCGATGTCCCACCCGAGTGCGACTTCTACTTTGGCAGCGTGCATCGCGATGGGCCATTGCAGATCATGGTCAGCACAAACGGCAATGGCCCCAAGCTAGCCAACATCGTAAGGAGGCAGATAGCAGCTGGGCTCCCATACAACATCGGCAACGCCGTCCAAAGAGTCGGAATGCTCCGAAGGAAGCTGCGAAAGGTCGCTCCCAACATCGAGGAGGGACCTAAGCGCATGCAGTGGTACGTTCCTACATCTTACCCCCAACATGTCCGCTGACTCAGAGCCTGTTAGGATGTCAAAGGTTTGCGAACAGTACTCCCTTGACGACCTCTGCTCCATGACCGAGGAGGACATGGAGATGCTCCTGGGCTTCTACAAGCCCAATACCGTTCCTACGCTCGAAGAAGTACGGCTGCAGGAAGAAGATGGAGCTTACGACGGGCCTTTTTTGATCTGATCGCATGCATGGGTTCGGCGTTGGGTAGACAGCATAATGTAGGTGTAAGCGGGAGTTGCGGCGACGCTATATCTCCGACTTTTTGTATATCAATTGTACACTTTCATATGCTCCTTCCTCTTCCCATCCCACATGGTTGTCGGCCAATCAGTGCGAGTTGGCCCAAGCGTCAACTTTGCACCTGCGCATGTTTCCCTTCACCACGATACAGCGACGCGATAACTCCTATCGCCCCAATCGATTTAGGGATCATGTCAGAGAACGGAATGAATTTCGCGCAGCGCCCGCCGTATGACACCATCGACTTCAAGGTCCTTGCCAAGGGTAAAGCAGCTGCCGCGAATGCTGTGTAACACAATTAGCTAACTGCGTAATAGTACGTTTTGTTGTATACGTTAGCTGAGGTAGGGGAATTTAGCGACAGCGCCTAATATCTTGCTACCTACGTAGGCAGCCCTAAGATAACGTTTAATATCCTCTTGCTTATGTAGGAGGCAAAGCACACGGACAGCTTACTCTAGGTGACTGTTCGTGCTAACAGCTTCGTAGGGCGACAAGGAATTCAAACAACTATGGCAGCGAACGTCAGGCAAACTAGATTTCCAGGACCCCGATACCACACAGGCTCTATCAAAAGCGATTCTGAGGCTAGACTTCGGCCTTCAACTAGATGTGCCAGGCGACCGCTTATGTCCGCCAATCCCCAATCGCTGGAATTACGTCGCCTGGCTGCAAGGTCTAATCGACTCCACATCGCCAGACTACTCTAGCAAATATGATCCAAACCGTCAAGTTCAAGGTTTGGATATCGGTACCGGAGCATCCGCCATATACACCTTGTTGTGCCTGAGATCGCGTCCGAATTGGTCCATGTGCGCTACAGACATTGACAAGAAGAGTTTTGATTCAGCAGCTCGCAACCTCGCTCTCAACAAATTCATGACTCGTACTAAGCTACTGCAAACCACGGAGCTGAACCCTCTTATCCCGCTCGCAGCCTTGGGCGTTGAACATCTCGACTTCACCATCTGCAACCCACCCTTCTTCACCGATGTCTCTGATATGCAGTCCAGTTTGAAGGGTGAGGGGAAAAGCTGGAAACCCAACGCTGTATGTACGGGCTCAGAGAACGAGATGGTGTGTCTTGGCGGTGACCTAGGCTTCGTCACGAAGATGGTCAATGAGAGTCTTGTCTTGAAGGACAAGGTGCAATGGTATACCAGCATGTTCGGGAAGATGGATAGCGCCAAGGCCATCATCAATCTTTTGAAGAAGCACGGTATTACCAATTGGGCAGTCGGTGACATAGATGTGGGGTCCAGCACCAAGCGATGGATCGTCGCGTGGAGTTTTGGGGACCTTAGACCAAGAAATGTAAGTGTGACCTGAATTGCTTGAGTTGCCGCGTGGTTCGTACTTACCATGTTCAGAGCCATGCACGCATTGAGAAGATGGCCAACGAATACCTACCCTTCCCGACTTCTTATCCCATCGCATTACCGCCTTCAGTCGAGCCGCAGACGGCTAAAGACGCTATCAACACTCAGCTCTCGTCGCTCGACTTGACCTGGACATGGGATACCGCTACCTCGACAGGCATCGGCGAAGCTAGCCAGAACGTGTGGAGTCGCTCATACCGCCGCGCATACGAACGCAAGCAGAGAGATGGCCTAGTCGACATGAAGCAAGATTCTGAACGAAAAATCGAGCTCGCCTTTCGTATTCGGGTTGTGGACTTGGCGCGCGAGGTCGTCGTTGAGTGGCTAAGAGGCACGGATCAGGTGCTGTGGGAGAGTTTGTGTGGGTTGATCCATCGCCACTTCAAGAAGTCTTAAACGCCATGGTCAGCAAGTGGGGGTTATGTCTTGCCCAGATTCTGGAAACTTTCCACTCGAGCGGACAATGTGGCTGCTGTTGCTGAACCACATCAGCATGTGTCAGCTAATCCTTGGCGTATCGGAGCTTACATCAACCCAAGCCAGAGCTATGTGATAATCGCCTTCGACCTATCTAATCGTATGTATATTACGTACAGCCAACGTATAGTCGTTGGCACATCGTAACTTCAACGAGGCGTACCAAGCCCTTCAATAGACTGTGCCTCAATATCAGCCCGTTTTGCCGTCGCAAGGGGTACACTTGCTCGCTCTATAATTGTTCAATTCTCGAAACATAACGCGTGGCTTGCCCCTCAATTCCAGCGTTCGAATTGTTCCTTCCTGCATTTTTTTTTCGGCCATCCTAAGCACCTGCAAGCCTCATCCTGCTTCCTCTCAAACCTCTCATTCCAGTCCAACATGCACTTCCCCTCCTCGACCCTGAACCCTGCTACCCTGGGTCTCATCACAACCGCGTTTGCCGCCGCCGTTCCGTCTATCGTGGTGGAATGTGGTTCCGTCGCTCCCTGGAACACGTGCGTGAAAGCCTGCCCTAGAACCTGCACTCAACATAGTAGCTATGTGAGTTGTGACTGTGGCTGGTGTCAAGGAGGAGGAAGCGCGTAGGCTGTAAACTGTACTTCGTCCAGACTAGGTAATTCCCGTCGTCTTATGTTTGTGTGTAGGCTCAACAGAAGAAAGAGGAATGTGGCAGAGGAGCATGGCCAGTACGGCGTTGATTCTGAACGGAGATGGAAAGTTTCTAGATTAGAACGCAGCATGAGGTAGCTCGAGTAAGGATTGTGTTTTCAAAGACGCTCTTACAGCGCCATATGAGCGGTAAATAATACCAGCGGTCATTGAACATGCTTTACGTCCCATAGTTCTGTATCGCGGTAGCAGCACATGTCCACCTCCGCTCAAACAATAGGTTCACCCCAGAACATACTTTTATCCATTTCCTCCGCCATCCCCTTAGCCATAGGCGGCGCATCGAAATCCGGCTTCCTCCCCGCACATAAGCCCTCCATCTGCCCATCATCTCTACCCCCGCCTCGTCCCGTACCTCCAGCTCGCCCACCCCTAGCACCACCGCGGCCTCCCCTCTCAAAGCCTCCTCGACTGCCTCGACCACCACTACCCGTAGGCGCCATACCCTGTGGATTCGCAGCAGCCCTATTCTCGCGATGCAACTGCCCGCCATGTAAATCACCCTTGAGCTCCTCGCGACCGTTCACCTCATCGGTAGTGTACTGGAACGTATTCCAAGCGTGAACCTGGCTCTCGAGACCACGGGGCGCACGGCCCGCGCGGGCGATGACGGGTTGGCTGGCGTGGAGAGCGAAGTCGCGGTCGCCGACTGCGGCAGTATCTTGGTCGAAGCGGGCGATGCCTAGGTCGAAGAGCTCCACTGAGTTGTGGTAGAAGGATGATTCTTGGGAAGTGCCATTGCCGTTGCTGGTGGAGTTGGAGGCAGACATGATGAGTAGGTTGGTTGGAGTGTTTGTTTGTACGAGTTTGGGTTCAGGTATTGGTTCCGAGTTGGGTCTATGGAATAATGTCAGGTTATTGGTGGGGAAGCGCAGGTGAGAGAGTACTTACTTCGCTGGTAGTGGGAAAAGGTAGTGTAGTAACGCCTTCTACATCAGCATTGTCGATCGCGAGAGAATGGTGTTTTTTGCGAGCGCTGGGAAGCGAGCTAATGGTGAGCAAAGATTGTACTGGTGATAGTGAGGAAGGAGCGCTGGAAATCGAGGCAGTGACGGCCACCCTCACCATGCTGCAGAGCGCGTCGCATCTCCAAGCCGCCTAGACGTCAACCACAAGAGGGCAGTACTATGTAAGAAAACGTGAGACATGACTAGAAGCTTAGAGAAGTTTCAATCGTAATGGGATATCATAGAACGGAAGTAGTGACACGCGATTGTTGGGAAGCGCAATCTAAGAGGCGTAGCTCCATGACGTATATACATTGTAGGTAGAGGCATGAGCGATAACATAGAAGAGCGACGTGCTAGAAAGCAAGTCCCACCCACAACCCTCTTTCATCCATTTGGATGATTCTTGAAACAGAAACTGGTGAAATGGAACGTTGATGGTGTTGTCGACTAACTCACACTCGTATCCTCAAGTCTCTTTTAATTTCATATAAGACGGGATCGAAGTAAAGGTTCGTCTCGAAGACGTGTTACAACACTACAGTCCATTCGATCAAGTGGTGATAAGGACACATTGCCATCCTCGTAGAGTATGCAAGTGGACTAACGATCGTAGTCGCCGAGGAGACGATTAAAGGTGTTGTTTCAAACAGACTAACTGCGGGGTGAATTTCGGGAAGATTTGATGTGGTGTTCCAGCAGCTTGTCTACCGTGGCCTCATGCGGCAACGTATTCCGACAGCACACATTGCTCACGTCAGTCCCGGCCAAGCTTAGTGGCACTTTGGCATTATCACAAGCCAACCAGCGTGGCAGTCGTGTTGTACTATATTCGTGCTTCGTACACGTAGTCGGGTAAATTGGCCAAACACTGGCTCCAAGTACACGTGTCTTGCTCAATTTGCCATGTCCATAGATTACCCTCCTATCGACGCTTCCAGCAAGTGCCAGTTAGTACGAAAACGCCTCCTCGAAAAGATCAGTGCTTCGTACGCCCACTCTACGTCTGACAGCTGCCCTAACGCTGTCACTGAAGCCTCTTGGCCCACAAACTAAGACCGCCATGGTACCAATCTGTGCAAGCACCTCTTCGTCCAGTACGCCCTGTACCTCACACCGTTGCAGTCTTACACCGAGGTACGCTGGTAGGGACCGACCTCCAGTTTCGAATGAGACCATCCTGGAAACGTAGAGTCGTATGCTCACAACTTCGCAAAAGTGCTGTGTCGACGCGATCTCGTCGAGCCACGACCACACCCACTCCAACGCATCAAGGTTGGCTATACACCACACAAGGACAATTTTGTGTGTAGCAGCAGTGTTGCTGTTGTGCGCCTTGAGCAAATGGCGTACAAAAGACAGCTGGTGCGTGACTCCTACTCCGCCCGCAAAGAGGACGACAGTACCATATAAGTCGAGCGAGTGATAGCCACCATACGGCCCCTCAATCGCTCCTCAGAGATGCACCTGAACGTTTTCGTATTTCGCTGCCAGCTTGTAAAGAGTACCCGTCATTCCCTGGCGTGAGCGAATGATGCACGAGATGGTGCTAGGCCCGCCTTCCAGTTTAAGGTCGTCGGTGGTGGAGGGTACCTTCTCCGCCGGGATCTTCGCGTATCCAGATGACTGGGACCAAGCCACTGAGAACGGATGTGATCCCATTAGTGCTATTCTTGGCAGGTATATCTGAACGTGTGATCCAGGATTGATGTTCAGCGAGTGGGGAGGAGTAAAGGTGACACGCGTCGCCTCGCCAGGTAATGTTTCTAGGCTGACAACAGTCCACGCCTTTTCTTTCCAAGAGAAGTTGTGACGCAGTATGCGAAAGACGCGGATCAGGGGCTCTAGCGATAAGAGAACGATGACCAAGTACATCCAAGGCAGTTGTGGCAGAGCATGTTTTGCCAGATGGAAACAGACACCATAATCGCCACTGCAATGCCGATGCGGCGCAATGGGAGAACCGTCTCATAGAAAGGGCGTCTGATAGGGCCGATGGAATGAATCATAAGAAACACAAAGGCGGCGAAAGACGCAAGACCGCACTGATACGACAGCGATTGTTGTAAAAGCTAGCCCACGCTATGCCCGCCGCTCTGCCCGCCGCTCTGCTCGTTGTGGGTTGCCCCATACGTGTTGTACAGAAAAGCGGAGGAATGGGCTGTAGCCTCCACCGCAACAAGTCGCGCCGTCCACCGATGGAAAAGGTTGAAGGTGTCGTAGCTAATCTGAAGTAAACTTATCAGAGGATTGTTCCGGAGAGCGAAGAGAACCGTCAGTATGACGTTGAATGTCGCAAGAGTTCCGCACCGGCCGCGGAACTCGGCTACCATTTGGGGGCATGGGCGTACGGAAATTACCAGGCAGTAGGCTGCACTGCTAAGGATGCAAACGACGATTACAACTATATTGGCGCAAGTAGGTAGAGAGATTGGAGTTGTACCACCAGTGGAGCCTTTCGCTGGTTGTTGACATTTGATCAATCCGGCTGGCGCATACAGGAAGTGCCGCTTGATAACTCCCCAGTACGAGTAACGATCCTTTGACCAGAACTCCTGTCCCCTACATGAAGCGATGGCTGAGATTCGTCGTCGATCGTTTCTCGCAGTAATGACAATACGGAGGAACAGAGCGGTTATAATCGGTATCAAAGCGGTTGCAATGAGAATGTTGACAAACATAAAGTTCAACGTTTGATCGACGCCGGCGAGGCCATGACTGAATTTGAAAAGGCCGGAGCTTGTGTTCGTATTGTCATTATGGATGTCGTCGAAGATCGACACAGTGGAGACTGGTGATAGATCTGTGACTGTCGTAGTGTCCATCTCTTATCGAATGCCAGGTGAATAGCGCTTTTCATTGAGAGGCTGTTGTGAGATGTGGTCGAAAAGATTACCGAAATATGATGAAACGCTTTATAGCATTTCTTATTGTTGGCAAACCTCTAATGAGTGTATGGTATTGAAACTCGGCATGGTCTAGACCAGAGATTCTGTTCCTAAAAGCGAAGCCCGCTATGTTCAGACCTCACGATCGGATGCTGCGTTGATCGGTCCCGGTTAGTGCCTAGTAAGAGATGTGGTGAGCTTGATAGGTGAAAAGAACCGAAGGTTGAGGTCTTGCAGACATTTTTACAAAGTCTGCACAACTGCACAACGTCGACATGAGCCAGCTTAGCACTTGACGTCATCACTTGACGCGTCTCCTTCGCGTTCGCAACGCGAACCAGGTAGGAGAGGTTTAGTCGGCTGGATGAAGAAGTTGCGCGGTTGGGTAGGCAGGCAGGTGACTTAGCATAAGGCATCCTCCCTCTTTTCCCCTATGCGCATGGGCCAAAATTGAGCATGTTCTTTCCTTTGCTAAGCGTCTGTCACAACAACAATGCCTTACTCAAATAAACCTAGAGGAATAAATTTACAGAATAGTAAGCCTTTTATAACTCTTCTGAATTTCATTCTCTTGCATCTTTGTGATACAGAACTATGCTGCGACTTGTAGGTTCTGGTATTCTACTGCATCCAGTCAGATGACCTTGGTTACATGATGTTGTTGCAAGTGCGAAAAAATTGATCGATACAGTATTGCAACGTATTGAGTATCATAAACTCCAAAAAATGCGTATATAGATGGCCAGTAATTTATACAAACTCTTAAAGTTCTTTTCCTTCCGAAACGCCCATATACATAATGCACCAGTCTCATTCCCTTAACTCCAAGCTCAAGAACACCCACTGATGAAACCTGAACGATGTACTATACACCACTCCCTTCCCCTATCTTGTTCAACTACTCCCCAGAATCCTCTCATAAGCCTCCTCGACCTCCCGCGCAACCTCCAACAACGTAACGATAACAATCTGATGCGTAACATTCGGCAACCGATCCCGGTGCAAGCCAATCCACTCCAACGGCGGCGTCGCCTCACCCATATCCCTCAACTGCGGCGTCTCGATCAAGGGCGGTTCTAACGGCGTATACTCGTAGCGTGACTGTGGGACATTGACTACAGCTGTGATCTTCTCTTGGCCATCTGGAGATACGGAGGGAGCGCGGGGTCGGTTCGAAGGCATGGCGGTCTTGTCGGCAGCGTTAGGGTCGGGTGCGGGAGCATCTGGATCATCCTGCAGAGTTTGAGAGGTGCTGATTTTGATGTTGGATTCTGGGAGGGGTTTGCCGAGGCGGGAGGCAAGGGTGCGCGAGTGGTTCGACCACATGGTGCGGATGTAGGAAATGCGTGAGTAGTTCCATCCGACATCTACTTTGCCTTCGAGGGAGCTGCGGAAGAGGTAATCGATGTGCGTGCCCTTGGGCACTTGCCAGGTATGCATTGTAGCAATGACCTTGGGCACACGTAAGATGGTGCCGCCGCGTGCCGAGCTGACGCTTGCAGAAACGTCCTCAACTGTGAGCTCAGTCACGGGTTTACTCTTCTTTGGCGTTGGTACTGAAGCTAATGCGACGGAGAGTTGACCGAGCGTCATGCCGAGACTGGAATGAATCTTGGTCTTCTTCTCGAGTGCGACAGCAAAGCGCGCTTGCATGTCACCAGCTTCCAGCATCAGGACCTGGTTGTCTATGAAAGTTGATGGGAAGACACCGAATCTGATCGACCTTAACGTGACGACGACGTCTGTATGCAGTGAGATGGGTGTCTTGAAGTTGTCTTTGTCCGGCTTCGCGAGGATCTGGCTGTGTGATCCTGGTCGTTCGAATGGTTCGGGTATTGATGATTTGCGACGCAGAAACTTCTCAATGTCTCGGAGAGATTGCTTGTACGCTTGTTGGTTCTCCTGAATTAATCGTTCGATCGCTTGCCATAGCGCAAGACCCTGTGCAGCGCTCGTAGCGTGGCAGAATACGTGCACCTTGCCACCGTCGAGTATAGCAACCAGTCGGTCTTGTACATCGTCACCCTCGGGGCGAACGTTGTACATCAAGAAGCCGAAGTCCGCGATATCCGCCATCACGAAAGCTTGGAAGTCGAATCCAGTCCTTACACGCAGCTGACGGAAAGCCACTGATGCTTGAATGAGAGGCGTTTGACGAGTGCCTGGTTTTTGCAATGGCCACCCAATCGATGTACGTACTTTGATCTCACGCAGCTCGATGAAGCCACTCGTGCGACCTGTACTCTCAATTCCAATCTTTTCAACCCCGACACATAAGTTCTGCTCCGACGTGGTACTCTTTTTGGACGAAGCCCACATGTTGTGAATGTGTAACCATGACTTTCCGATTGATTGTCCTAGATCTAGATCAACCTTGACATCTGCAATAGCCACATTGGCGTTCCAAGGGAAAGCGGTACCAGCAGCGATTTGCTGATATCGTTGTATGAGGAACTCCTGTGGTTCTGAGTTGGCGCTCGGTGACGTGGGCTTAGAAGCCCGACGGATCTCTGGCGGCACCCAGATTTCTCTGAACAACAGGAAGTCTTGCAGCTGACGCGCATTGATTTGGAGAGCGGTCGGGTTGATCTTGAGGATCGCCGAGATACCACTGGTACCGCTGAGATGTTTGCTGTTCATCAATGAAATCACGATAGACTCCATGTCCAAGCTAAACGTGGACTCACGAGAGTAGACATGCTGAACAGTAGTCACGAGTTTCTCGAACGTAGCTGATGCAGCAAAGAAGTGACCATGCTCTTGAGACTTGACACTGTTCACTGTGATGTATATATCCTCGACCTTGGCAATTGCTGTGACACGAGCAATGGGCTGACAGCTGAGACTGAACTCTTGCTTGCATATCCGGAGTCCCAGGTTCAGTCTTGTCCTACCCAAGATGGTGGTGGGATCTGCGGTGATGATGTTGTCTTCTTCAAGCAGCTTCGCAGTTGGCTTAGTCTGGTCTTGAGGCTGCTCAGGCGATACAGCCTCATCCTCGTCGTCCTTCTCGCGGACCACAGCTTTAATGCTGTCCGATATATCGATGATGATAGGCACGACAGTCGGTAGTAGCGTGTTGGTTGACCCATCAACACGAAGCTCGGCGTTCAGAGAAGGATCGCTTCCGTCGTCTGTGTACTCGACGCGTACTGCCACACCTGGTGCTCGTAATGCCATACTGCTCTTCGACTCGTCGCCCACAAACTGGCTATAGCGTCCCTTTTGTTGAGCTCGACTAGAAGCGCCCTGTACTGGCGCCTTATCACTACCATGGATATGCACGACAGCTCCAGCAAAGTTAACATCAGCGGTCAGCGATGCAAGACGCTTGTTTCCAAATGGATTCTTCCGCTGTGCACCGGTGGTCGTAGGTGTCATGTTCCAATTAGCAGAGGCTTTGCGGAACTTCTTGCCAGCAAGAGCAATAGAGCGCTCAATGACATTGCCGGGTAAGACAAAGTGCGAGTCGAGCTGAAGATCGAGTGATTTCCCGGCAGCATAGAATGCAAGTTTGCGCGTATCTTTCGTGGAGGCATACGCTACGTTGAACACCATCTTGGGCAGCAATGCTGAGTTTAGAGATCGCGTCTTCTTGCTTGCCGATACCGGTACCATTTGTAAACGCATGTCTTCAACCATCAAGCGCGCAGCATCGTCTTTCTGTGTTGACAGGTCGATCTTTCCGAAAGAAAGCACAAGATCGTGAATCTCATTTCGGGGAAAAGGAGCGACCGAGTTTCCGACGATCCAGCTGACCTGCAGGTCAACGAGTTCCAAGGAGTACGTCGACGTAAAGAGAGCCCCAGAGCTGGTGCTGTCAGAGTCTTGACGCGCATCACTTTTGAGACTGCGGTCACGTCGGTGAGAGATCCTGCTCTTCGTGTGCCGGAGACGACGTAGATATTTCTTCTCTTTGGAGAGGTCTAGATCTTTGATCTTGTCTTGAAGATGATTCACTACGTCCACCACCGCTGACGCTGTGTCCGCGAAGACGTTCACTTCCAGACCCGAGCTTCGGAGACGATAGACCCTGCGGGCAGGTTCAGAATCCTTCTCGGTAGTTGCCTGGAAAACGGCGCCGAATGTGAGATTACCGCATCGACGAACCGAATCTTGATCCTTGAGGCTCATATCGATGGTAACTTCATGGATTCTTACCACAGCTTCAGGATATAGCATAATTCTCTGATCCATATCGATGTTTGTGGCCTTCAGCTGAACTGTGGACAGCCTGAACGCGAGGTTGGCTGTCGGCGAGTCTGGGTGTTGACCAGGGGCACTAGCTGAGATGTGCATTCCATGCAGCGTCATCTGCACCTTGAACAAAATATCCGGTGAGGAGGTAGGAGCTTTGACTACTGGTGAGCTCGCTGAAGGTGGGAACAACTCTTCAATGTGCGTCTTCAGGACCCCAACGTCGTCCTGGACCGCCTGAAACATATGTGACATCTCCGGCTTGTTGATGGTCGCGACGAAAGACTGAATCTCCGAAGCCTGAACATGTACCTTCTCGACGATGCCTGACGCTTCAACCCTGGTCTCTTTCTCGGTCTGCATGATTGACAGCCTTCCATTGAGAGGAGGTAACTCAAGCGAACTGATGACGTGGGACCCTTCTTTCGAAGTACTGTACAGCCGATGAAAGTTCGCTTCGAGATCGTAATCGACGCGCAAGGTGACATGCTTGCCCAAGGCTGGAACGACAGCGATGCGTC
Source organism: Alternaria atra (assembly GCF_907166805.1). Classification (NCBI taxonomy): domain Eukaryota; kingdom Fungi; phylum Ascomycota; class Dothideomycetes; order Pleosporales; family Pleosporaceae; genus Alternaria; species Alternaria atra. The sequence continues at coordinate 633,832 of NW_025091320.1, forward strand.
CCGACGAGCCTGTTATCGACCATCCGAGTGGCTGAAGCACGGCAAGCTCGATGTGATATGCGTCCATGAACAGTGCAAGTGAGATATTAGGCAGCTGAGTGGGGGTTTTATCACGCTTCTCTTCCTTCGCGGTTGTGCTCGTAAAGCGCTTCATGTTTGTAGACTGTCGATGGAAGTACGCGGCCTCATCCTTGAGCACGTTATCCGCCACTTCAATGAGGCCTAGAATATCCTCTTGCACCTTCACAACGATCCTACGACTCGCAGCTGCCACCTTGATCTCATTGGGTGTTTTGTTCTCATCTCCGGACTCGACCATGGCGAAATAGATGCTTGGTCGTTCGAATTGCGTTTTGGCCAGGAGCCGAGATCGTGATGACAGCTCGCTCACGGCGACATCGACGTGAAGATGAGCGGATATGATCTCCTCGAGTCCTGATGCTCTACTGTCTGCATCGAGGAAAGAGAATCGCATGCTTCCGCCAGTGTTGATGCTCCGAAGGTTGATAGTATCCAGCGTAATCTGAACCTTATCGGTCGCGAATACCACCTGCAGATCATGGTCATATGTGGGTTTTGAGCTGTGTCCTAGTGGCGGGCTTATTGACTTCATCTTCTCTGCTGCTCTTAAGTTCTCCTTCTGGAACAGTTCTAGTAGAGATTCCGCAAGCTCACAAATCTCCCACTGAACATGTAGTGACGTGTCCCTGGAGCTAATTTGGACGACGGTAGACTTCTTCAGGGTACCTGCATCTACCACCATCAGCCCAGCAGGTTGCGCTGGGGGCAACAAGACGACATTCAAGGCCAGGAGACCCAAAGATACCTCGCTTTGTCTTGGGCCAGGGTCAATGATGAACTTGATTTCTGCTGACCTAATGTCGACACGTAAAGGTGCGGAGTCCGGAGTTGGGAGCGGTTCTTCAACATGTCCAAAAAGCAGCCTCATCGCAAGGCTCTTCTTCACATGCGCCAAGTCCCACGTACGCCACTGGTCCCACATGCCGATAATCTTTTGCTCGGCGTTCTCAGGGCATGCCACATCGGACTGCGAGCAGTCGCCAAGTATAGCGTCTTTCTCGACTTGTGGAAGACATTGCCAGGTATAGCGAAACCGGGAAATAATTTTCCAAGAATCATGACTGCGCAGATGGTCTCTAGCTGCCCTAATGGCGTAGGACGCTTTAGTGAGAAAGGCGGGATCCGGGTATTGGTCTTGTACGCTTGTGAGGTACCAGGCCAGGTAGCGTAGTCGATGCTGTTGTCTTTCCCCGACTTCAGCAAATCTTGTAACCAGTTTCTCTGACAACAGTGTCGTCCGGTGAATGAGCGCTGCCAAATATTCGACCTTCTTGCTTGCGACCGCATTCTCCAATGACCGAAAAGAAACATTCACCGAGGTTTCTTTGCTTTGCATCATCCACAACAGGACATCCCTGATTTCAGCCTGAATAGCAACTCCTCCACCCGGGCCATGAAGATTACGCTCGGTCACAGAAAGACCAAGCGAACCCAAGGTGGAGTGTAACGAAAGCGAATTCTCCCCAGCTCGTTCGCCGGGAAACTTCTTAATCCTTGCTGCCAGCGTGAGCCTGTTAAGGATGACATCATATTGATCCTGCCCTGTCTCATTTGTGGAGTGAGCTTGGAAGGTGTGTTGAAATCGAACGTGTGTAAAGGGTACGCGAACGTTGAACTCAACGGAGCTGCCCTTCCCTTCCAGTCGATTCCGGTTCTCAAGAATCTTTGTCATGACATTGACTTGGAAATCATCCAACAGATCTTCAGGACGCCTGGGTTGAACCAGTTCAATCAGACTCGAGATACATGTAACAAACTCCGGTGTGCAGAAGACGCGTATGCCTGGTTCCGCGCTAACCAGTATGCTACTGTGCGTAAAGCTCTCGTCCAAATGCTTCGTTGATACATCATTGAAGACGACGTCGTCGACATCCCGGAAGCGATTGCTGGAGGGTATGGCAGGAAAAGACGGAACATCCGATAGATCCGGCTCGACCTGATCGAATGGAAAGTAAGGTACAGCTAAACTGCTAGATAATGCAACAGATGACAGTGTCCAGTCTTGCTTGATACGTTCATCGTTTTTGAAGGGCGAGTAGGATCGATGCCTCGTGTCCACCGGGTTTGGTGATCCGCTCAGCAGAGTCCGGCTGCCGCTGTTACCTGTGGTCTTCTTGGATGCCTTATGTCTGACCGCAGATCGGATGCTACTGGCAAACGACAGGGCTGAAGACGACCGCTTGCTGCTTGGGCGCATTCGTCGCGCTTTGGATGACGAGGCATTCGAGGATTGTTTGGATGGTGTGAACGAACTGTGATGGTGAGGTGGCTGGAAGAGGAAGATTGGATGGGGCACATCCGGATATTGCATTGCTGGTGTACGCAAGTTTTGTCGGTTTGCGTCATCTTGAAGTGACGATGAACCCCGTTCGTCAGCAAGCATGAAGCGAGTGCGATTAGTCCGTTTGTCGTGAATTCGCATATGAGCCTGCTGCTGCGCGCGCTCCTCGGAGAAGTCCAGTTTCCGTGTCAGCAGATTCAACGACACAGTGGTTTGAAGATAGGCCTGGGGAGTGACGGCTTCCTTTTCCTTGGATCGTGCTCTGTGATGCGACACAGACTTGGACGGAACGGCACTGATTGTGAAGTCCGGTATTAAGACGTTCAGTCGCTGAGAAAACGTACTTCCGGCAAGATCGTTGAAGTTAACACTCACTGGACTCGTTTTGAGCAACAACGCTTCTTGGGCGATATGTACACAGACGCTGATGTCATGTGTCGTCAGTCTTAGGAAGGTCGCATCGTGTATCACTGGGAACTCGGTTAGAGGAAGCGTGTTTTCATCATCGTCGAGAGTGAAAGCAAATGAGCGCGCTGCTCCTGCTGCAGTCTCAACGAACTCGGATGTACAATCTCCAGAAATCTTTCCTACGTCGAACTCCCAACTACACAGATATGTTGGCTCTGTCGGTGGTAGACCAAACAAGCGATGTCCAAAGATGATTGTTGAGTCAACGAAGAGCTCCGTAGGTCCAGTTGTAAATTCGTTAGGTATGTCAGCGTCTGGTACCAACCCTCCAAGAGAGACGCTGATGGGACTGAAATTGACCATCAAATCCATGTAGTAGTTGGTAAACCTAAGATCCGCGGAGGCGAATGGAAGATCGGCTCGAATGCCACGCTCTGCTGCGTACAGGTTGACTGGTACTAGTACACATGACTCATCTGCAGAAATACACAGTATTACATCCAGGTCGTTCGAGAGTTTGGCTGGTTGACTGTCCGTCGGGGTTCCGTCTGCTGCTAAAGTAACACTCGGTAGCCCCTGGAATTCCTCCAGTGTCTTGAAGTGCATGTCATCGCCGAAGTAGTTATCTTTGATCTTCATGAAATGATGTATGAGCCAACCGTATAGTTCAAGGTTGAGTTTATGACCTTGGATGTCCATGAAAAGTCTATCGGTGTTCATAGGCGATGTCTCAGTCATGAAGGTATGACTACCGCTTAAAGTGAGCCCACCCAAATGCGCTACTTTCGGCGATTGTACAAAGGTCCGCAATGTGTTCTTCTGAGGCATCAAGACCTCGAGACCTAGGTTCTGGCCTTTGACGTCGAATTTGATTTCATTCTCAAGCGGCCGGAACTTGTCCAATGGTATGGACACGTCTCCTTGCAAGTTACGACCGGACAGGATAACAAAGTTGTTGTCTTCCAGATCAGACGGGTTGTTTATAATGTTGGAGTCGTTTGTGTTGAGATACAACTTGAAGTTGGAGAAGTCAACGCTGAGTAGGTACTGAAAGGGCACAAAAAGAAAGTAATCGGGTGGTGGACCCGAGCCCCAGTCGGCCACGAGGTCCATAATCAGGAACATATGATCCCTGAGCAAGAAGAGCTCTAGATCTTGACATTTGATGTTGAACAGCCATTTCCGCAATGTGTTCCAACCTAAAGGATTAGAAAAGTCGCAGTCAAGCGTGATAGCGCCAGAACGCCATAACAGACCGTGATTGACACTGGAGGAGATCTCAGTGCTCGCTACATCGACGTCTACCTTGCTCTGGTATCCTTGCTTCGAGGCGTACATGTCCATGACATAATTGACGGTGGATTGCTCGGCTATCTTGACATCAATCCATGCAAAAGGACGAACGTTCTGCGCACCAGCGTTGTCTCGTCGCTTTCCCCGTCTTATGCGAGACTTTGCTTTGCCTTTGTTCTTGTCCGCCCCAGGCTTATCGTGTGCCGCTAACGTGTGCGCTTTTCCTTTCCACTTCCAATCCTTGGATGATTCGCGGATTGGTATGCGCAACACAGTATCTTTCTCAATGCTGAGGAAAAGTTTGAACACGGACTGTACACGGATGTCGCCAGCTTTCAGAGGGGTCGCTGGGACGGCATCAACACGGTTGCCGGGGAAGAACATGTTTTGAAAGATGCCGCGATGCCGATCCGCCCAAGGTCCGTAGTTGATAGTACCTCCGAAGATTTGTATATCCATGCCATAGTCAGGTGGGATGCTTCCGTTGATGTCGTACGGGCGCGCGAGATCGATGTGCCGGCTGTGGTCGATATTATTCGGCACTGGACCAGGGACGTCCCAGTAGAAGGAGACATTGACACAAGGGCAGTCAGCAATCAACGATGTCTTGGCGTATTCGATGCCATCCCACTCGCCATGGCCATCGTTGGTGGTATCGTCTAGGTACCTTGCCAGGCCCTTCCATCGTTCGCGACCAGGAAAGTGCCATTGTGAGTTCAGAGGTGGATTAATAGCCGTACCTGGCCTTGTGTGAGTATGGATAGAATCCGAGTCTCTGGAAAAGAGCCCAGCGAGGTTTGGAAGTCTCCTCAGCCAGCGCCAGTGTCTCCTATGCCGCGCCTCTTTCTCGATAATAGAGTCTTCTGGCACACCCCCTGCTACTTCTTGCTTGTACTGTACAGCTGAATCGAGTTGTCCAATCTTGTAATCGGGGTTGGGTTTCATATGGACAACAGGGTGCGTGACCTGGAAATTAAATAGCTGCTGATAAACGTCCAAGGGGCCACAGGTGGAGGCGTCGATGGTGCCGGTAGCTTTCTCGATTTGTGCGGTTATAACGGCCAGCGTGTGCTCGTTTCCGACGACGATGGCGCCCTTCACAATATCAATATGAACGGGAAGGAGCCTGAGGAAGGCTGGAATATCGGCTTTCTTGGGACTTGACGAGGTCGATCGGCCCGTATCGGCTCGGGTGACATTCTTGTCACCTTCGGTCTGCGACTTCTTCAGCTTATTGTGGTGGTGGTGCTCGTCCTTCTCCGCCTTGTCATAATCCGCTACTGATCCCTCGGGCGATTTCTCGTCCTGGGCTGCGCTCTCCGCCTTCTTCTTGACTGCGTCTATGATGCCGTCGTATGCAGGGCTCCGGTTGTACATGAAAGCTTCGATGCCCGATATCTTGATGGAGAAGCGACATGGTAACTCCTTCCGCGTCTGTTTGCCTCCCTTTTCTGCCTTGTCGACATTCCCACTTCGACTATCCGACCGACTCCTGGGTGTGCTTGGTACGCGCTCGCTATCGGTCTCTGAAGCAGGGTCGTCGTCAGTATATACGCCCGCATCTTTGACCCGCCGCAACCAATAGTTCCAGGTGATGTATCCGCCATGGACCAGTATCGTCTCGTTGTGGCCGTGGTACCGGATGTCCTTGAAGAAGAGGCGACCGCCCAGTAGGGAGATTTGGAGCGAGGTGATGTCGATGTAGGCGTTGAAAGTGCGCCAGGTGTATGCGCGAATGCCGTAGGACACGAGGGTCGCAAAGAGGCGGTTGAAGTAGAAGAGGAAGAAGATGGTCAGGATGCCGCATATGAGCAGCTCAACCAGGAACACCCAATTGAAGCCGTCGCGCGGGTCCAGGGGCTCCGCGACGATTCTGGACGCCATGACTGCAGCGCGTTATGTGGAGGAGAGTGGGCGTCTTCATGGCTCGAGGGGGAAGTTGCGCATGGTCGTAACGAGCGGAGATGGAAGGAGCGAAGGGGTGGCTCCTGCTCAATCTTGCGACATTCACTGGTGGTGTTGGTAACTCAAGATACTTAGGGTGACACTGGCGTTGTCATCGATGTGCACTATGTTGAAGCTGAAGATGGCGCTACTGGGTCAGGGCCGATTGATGTTCGAGGCGCGACGTGCAGGATGCGCGTCATGGGCGTCGTGCAGGGAAAGCGAGCTTGGGCCTGTTCTGCCTCTCCGCAAACCTACCACATTGTGGAGGGCGAACGTGCACAAGACCACACGCACGACGCCGTGTGGGAGTCGACAACACACACCATGGCCGTCATCCATCGCTGATACCTTTACACTTTCTCTCTTCCATTCACCGTCCTCAGGACTGCGACTGCCAGTTCCTTCCTGTTCGTTCGCTCGCTCGCCTACGCCTCAACCATGGCTTCAGGCACCCACTCGCCAGACGTCACGGGCGCCGACTTCTCGTCTGGCGGCACCGGTGCTCGCTTTGCACGTGCTGTCATCATCGTAGCAGGCGTATGTGCTCTTGTCGCGAGTCTGGTTACTTTCGTGTAGGTAGTAGAGCCTCCATCACGCATGACTCGAGCTGACGTAGCTGTAGTGCTGTCTGGTTACAAACGTGAGAACGAACCGTCTGACCGTTATCCCCACATGTTGAACAAGATATAGGAAGAACTACCGCAAGCCGGTGCTGCAGCGATATGTCGTCCGTATCCTGCTTATGTACGCAATCTCTCCAGCTATCCTGTGTCATTGCTCACGATATCAAGGGTCCCCATCTACGCAGGCGCATCATGGGCCAGCTTGGTATCGACCATGGCAGCGTCCTACGTGGAGCCCTTCAGAGACGTTTATGAGGTACACACAATCTCCTCCTCCAGTGGCTATTACTGACGCCTCAGGCCTTCACAATCTACACCTTCCTCCAGCTGCTTATCAACTTCATCGGCGGCGAACGCGCCCTCATCATCCTCATGACCGGTCGCGCACCTGTATCCCACCCATGGCCTCTCAATCTCGTTTGCTCCAAGATCGACATATCCGATCCATATACCTTCCTCGCTATCAAACGCGGTATCCTGCAATACACTTGGGTCAAGCCGCTTCTGTCTGTGGCTACCATCATCATGAAGGCTACCGGCACATACCAGGAAGGATACATAGGCGTGACCTCCGGTTACTTCTGGAGCGGCATCATCTATAACGTCAGCATCACCATCAGTCTTTACGCTCTAGCCATGTTCTGGGTGTGCATGTCCACCGACCTCAAGCCCTTCCGGCCCATGCCCAAGTTCTTGTGCATCAAGGGCATCATCTTCGCTTCTTACTGGCAAGGATTCTTCCTTTCCATCCTCGTCTTCTTAGGGGCTATTCCAGATGACGTACCTGGTTACAGTCCTGACAATCTGGCCGCTGCTATCCAGGATGCTCTTATCTGCTTTGAGATGCCACTCTTCGCACTTGCCCATTGGTATGCATTTTCCTGGCACGATTACGCCGACGATACCATCTCGGCTGCGCGACTGCCCGTCAAATATGCCTTGCGTGATGCCTTTGGCCCTCTCGACCTCATCCAGGATACCAAGGAAACCTTTGCTGGTAAGAACTATGAATATCGGTATTTCGATGCGCGCGACAATGTGTTGGCGCACGAGGAGTCGGCGTCGCGTGCTGCACGTATGGCCGAGGGCATGAGATACGAACGAGGAGGAAAGGGCAAGTACTGGATCCCCAAGCCTGGACAAGGGTCGGAGCATGAACCACTTCTCAGCAAAGTCACATCGAGCCGCGCCAGAGCCATGAGCCCAGGGCCACACAAGGCTATAAAGGGCGAGGGTGCTAAGTACGGAACGCCCGACACCGTCGAAGAGCCTAGCCTGGATGCCGAGGAAGAGCGCTTATATGATAACGCTCGTGAGCTTGAGTTTGGCGACTGGAACGTAAGTACGCAGCTTCTAAACATTGTGCCTAATCTGACTCAGCTGCAGTATCCCGTCATCGAAGCCCACCGTCCATCTCGCGAAGACCGCATGTACGCCGACCCGAACATTCTGACTGCATCAACCAATCGAAACCTACTTCAACCCACCAAGGAGAACAAGCGGAGAAGGAAGAGTCAAATTCAGGATATCCAAGAATCTGTAAGCAAGGGCAAACAGCGCGATCAGTCGAGCAATGGAGATTCATCTCGCTCCAAGTCACCGCACTCCAAGTCGCGCGCGCCATTTGCCAACCTCCTTCGTCAAAAGTCTTCTTCGTCGAGCTCAGCCAAATCCGACAAGAGCCAGCTCGTGGATCTTGTTGTGGAGGACCATCAAGCAGAAGAAGTCGATCGTGTCAGAGCACGTAAGGAAGGTGGCCCAGGATGGAATGAAGTCCCCTCTAAGCATTTTGTGTAAGTTCGCTTTCCGAGGTAATAGACAAGACTAACAACATCCGCAGTAAAACATACGAGGCAGGTGAAGAGGAAGAGGTTCGAGAGGGCTTCAACCCAGATGAGGCTGAGCCACAGAACCCGGAGGCTGAGCACAACCTAAACTACCCATTCACGGAGAACCAAGGCGACGAGGAGCAGAGGAAACATGATATCAAGCCGCACATCGCTAGCGAAGCCAACCATTGGGAAACGCGCGATACCAGCGATCAGAAGACGCAGAACGAACACGAGGATCACCCCAGTCCGTCTTACGGCAGTTTCAGAGACGAGCGCAATGCCTGGAATGCCGACTGATGACGCATCCACGATCCTGATTTCCTGGAAGGCTGCTTCGTCAGATTTTGGGCTGTCGCATCTGTTTTATACCCAAGCTCATATCACATATTACACCTCGCGATACATTTCTTGCGGCGTTAGAATGTTAGCGATTTCCTTGTTCGGCCAGATAGATTCGAAACCATGACCATGAAAGATATTTATCAATCTCTGAACTAGCAAGTGCAGCTTACGGTCCGACGTGCATAAGTTTCGGCTGTCATCTAAAACATGCAGCCAATCAATCCAAGCCCTGATTGGGGTCTCCATCGCGTTCCCAAAGGAGACATAGGTGGAGATTTTGTCTCGTGTGCGATGCTGCTACAAAGTAAGGCGTCCAGGTCTGCCTCGATGTGCTGGCGCCAGCAAAACTGAGTACAACGACGAAAATGTGCCTTGACAAATACAAGCAACCCACCTGCGTATTCTGATTGGAGGAGTGGATTGGCGATTTCTTCTATAGTTGTTTCAAGAGACTTGCATTTTGCCAATCACAGATTACCAATCAGAAGGTTTTTACGTGAAATCATGAGGAGCTATATGGTTCGCTATATGGCATATCCCGCGATGCACGCAAGTGCGGGAGGGAACTTGGCGAGAGCCTCCACGACCGATGGATTGGGCGCACACGCGATTTGCACTTCCCAGACCAAGGCATTCCGTCCTCATCAAATTCAACACCACCATCATCTATCGGAATCTGCTTGTGCAACCATCTCAAACAATGACGCTCGTTGTGTTGCGCATGTTTCAAACTTCGCAAATAGCATCCAGTGTTCCAAGGCATCCCCGCATGGTCGCGATGATCCGCTCGAGGACGCGACAATTGTGCGCATGCTCGAACATGCCCGATATGAAGCAGCAGTCCTGATGCCAGATTGTCCAACGAAGGGAAACCCAGCACGCCACATGCCGACAAGGCTTCTGGCAGTTTCAAGCCGCAAGCGCTATTGCCTCGTCACTGGTCCACGTTACTGCGAGTCTCCGCTCTGCCTTGAGCGCTTACTATATGCCCCTAGCCAATCACAACCCACACCCTACCATCTCAACTCAATGCGCGCAAGCCTCAACGCGAACTAACTTGCGAGGTTAACAACCACCATGGTAGGGGTGCACTGCCATTGGGCGCCTACGGAAAGGTAAGGGACAGGGCTCATCTATAACATGCCAGCCATTGTCGTCCTGTGAGTTGCGAGTGGTTTGCTGTTCCTGACGGCCAGAACCTACAGGCTTGCGCATTCCAGAAGCGAACCATCAGTTGCGGGACAACACATTCGTCAACAAGCTGCGACTTTATCCGAATGGTTCGCGCAGTCAGCCTTTCTTCTCCCATCCTTACAATTCCTTCCTGCCTTCTTCTACTACCCTCTTCTAGTATCTTTTAGTCTTTGCTTTTGCCTTGCTCAGGCGCGACATTCTCTACCACGCTTCTTGTTCGACTGTTCTGGATTGTTTTCGATGATGGATTATTAGCTGTACTGGTTTACAGCACAAAATGAAGATGAACTACGGGAATATGCAAGAGAAGGAGCCAAGGTCCCCATGGCTGGCCATCAAGTTTGGATGCTGTGCATCGAAAGAGGATCTTGCGAATGACGGAAGTGACGCGTTGAAAGCTACTGGTACGTTTGACTTCCACTCTATTTCTCATCATCACGGCCGCTGCTCCCTATTGCTCCCTCTTTTCGCGCAAATGTCTCTGCAGTCTCCTTCGTCCATCATCGCCGTCAGCCGTTGATCCCCAAATTCAACATTCTTGTTGAGATGCATCATGCAACTAGCTTGCATTCTCCTTAATATGGTTAATGCACGACTATATCCGGGCGATGGCTCCAACACCTTTCCAATATGTTGGAACCGCATGGGGTAATTCCGACTAATCCAACACGATGCTAACGCTTTTGATCCATAGGCGAGACTAATATGCGAATATGCTACGAACAACCGCGTCCAGTACCCCAGCCTTGCGTTGAGCCGATACATCAGCGTCCTTCAACAAGCCAGTCCATGAGCCGCCATGTTTCGCAATGGGTTTCCAACAGTCGCGAATATGCTGCACGTGCTTCGTCTCGTGCGAGCATCTCAAGCCTTGCACGACCCAGGCGCTCACACTCTCGGCCTAGCATCAGCCGCCCAACTGACTTTCGACACTTTGATGGTCTTGATGATGTCCCATCGATGCTCAATGACGCTTCCATGCCTGTCCGCCGCCGCCGTAGCTTTCGTCCACTTGAGCTCTCCATCTACCTTCCAGACGGCTGTGGCCATCTATCTCCATTACCTGACTTTGACGGTGAAGATGGTTGGGCTAGTCTGTCATCGCAGCTAGAGCGTCCCGCTGAGGCACACGTTCGCGAAAGAGACTCACGGACAAGCTCTCTATCTTCAAATCCTTCATTCATCATTCAACGTAAACCCGTCGGCGGTCAATCTCGACGGAGCAGTGTTCAGAGCCAGAAGAGTACTACCACACACGAGAGGAGGCTCTCGGGAACCACTATGGGCACCATGGCTACACCTACACTGGGATATCTGCCAGAGCATTCGCAGATGCTCGAGAAGCCCACCATTCAGCGGTCGCGCACATCTGGCACCTTATCGCCTGCTCGTGTGCTATCGCGTCTTCCGTCACCGTCGCGCAATCGTGCCAACACTGCACCATCTTCTCGACCCGGCAGTCTCCGCCGTACCAGAACTGACGTAGATGATGCCATTCGCGAACTGAACACCATCATCGAGGAACGCCGTGCCAGCGCATATCGCTCGCACGCTCAATCGCCCGCACTGATCAATCGTCCTCCACCCTCTCCATCTCACCACGTACCATACATTGCACCATCGATGCGTATGCATGTCCGCTCTGAGACGCTTTCAGACATCGGCTCTGCGTTCTCTGCCCCTCTAGGCTTCAAGCCACTTCCTACCACCCCGGAAGCAGGTACCCTGACTCGCAGGGCAACAATGGGACTCACACTCGCCCCCCCATCCTTCTCTCACACCGGTCCCTTGAACTCGAACCCCATCACACCGCCACCACCAGCCACACCTACCACACCAATAGCCCGTCTTGGAGCCTGGCTCAAGCGCTCCACCTCCACTCTAGCCTCTAGCTCACGTCCCACGACCCCTAAAACCGCCGATTCTTTCTACAAATGCGAACCGCACCCCGCCCTCCCCACATCATCTTCGCGTCCCTCAACAGCAGGATCACGCACCTTGCATACGCGTCAGGAATCGCAAGAAAGCAACGGCACAGCCACCGTGACCCTCTTCTCTTCATCTTACCCTTCTTCTACCCGTTCACCCTCACCAACCCACTCCCTTTCCACTGTCGCTACATCCTCGCCACCAAGGAAACTACGACGTGTCCCTGCTCCTCTGACGCTCGTCAAGGATAAGGAGATTGCTGCCGAAGCTGGTTTGTTGAGTGCGCGTAGCACGACGAGGAGTTTCATGAACGAGAAGCCTCCCATGAGCCCTAACTTTGATTTGCTCAAGGGTATGGAAATTAGTGCTAAGGATGTTGGGATCAATGGGAGGCGGAGTTTGATGGCGCTTAGTCCGGGGGCGGTTGGTGTTGCTTTTTAACTGCAATTTTGCGTATGAGTATGATTATGGGGTTATGATGGGTGAATGGATTGGAATCTGGTTAGGAACGGTTATACGGTACGGGGTTAGGACTTGGATTTGGATTGGGACTTGGGATGGATGGCTGTTTGGGCTTTTTGGTATCATGCACTTCTTCTTCTTCTTCTTCTTCTAGCGACTTGGGCATATACCCTCCGGTCCTCTCTGCAAGCTGTCTCGCTTGGTGAGAGGCGGATGCCTGAGCGCGTATCTTAGCTTCTATAATATACCCTTTTCTCTTCTTGTCTAGAACTATGCGACTTGGCTTTGTGGTCCAGTTTCTGATGTTGAGCTTCAAACCATTAGTCAGATGAAGATGTTGAGCTTCGTTCGATTTCGTTAAAACCTCAGTACATGGAAGGGGCGCAAACGTTACTTCCGTCTTGGTGTCTTTTGAACCCCCGGACTTAGTATGGGGATAGGTTTCGTTGTGTATGCAATTATAACCCTCCCTTCATTTTACCCTGCGTGTAAGCGCTCTCTATTGATTCACAATGCGAGAGTACAAGAAGCGAGAAGGCCTAGTGCAGCAACGCGTAGCTTCCAGTCGTGTGTGCACGACTTCATCAGCATTACAAAGGTCTCCTTTTCTGCACCGCTCATTGCGGCGCGCCGGGTCAGATTACCTCCGATTATTGCTCTGGACGTCAACAGAATCCTTCGACGCTCTCGCTAAGCCTGACCTCGGACCACGTTTTAGACTAATGATCCCAAAGAAGTTAAGGATGCTAACAGGTTTACCGCTTGAAGTTACTAGGAATAGTAACACTCGTCGGATTAGTGTGATGTGGAGATGAACGACTATTGATCATACGCATTTTACTCTCCTGTGCTTCGTGGATGGCGACTTGGTGCGGAATATGGCGCACAGGGTCTTACGGTAGCACGTTCATGTAGCTGGACTATTGACCGTTCATCTGTCAGCCAGAACTATACTGGCTAGTGTGCCGCGTACGCCATCGAACATAACGTTTATATCTCGATACCTCATGATATCTGTCGTCACTTTCATAGGTGCACCGTCGTAACTGACTCCTTCACGGCGAGACAGAGTCTCTCTTTCTGGTCCGCTCGCGGCAAGCAGCCAAACCATCATCGCCACCGCAATTCCGTCTGCAACTCACACTACTCAACCTCGACCAATCCGTGCCCGATGTCTCTGTCAGCCGGCGCGATAGCAGGCATAGCTGTAGGCGCAACCTGCATTGTAGCCATACTAGCAAGTCTTCTGTTCCTACTATATCGCCGGACGCAAAGGCGGAAAACTATCCAAAGAAATCATGCCAGCTTGATAAGGACATACGGAAATGAGGAGAAGCCGTATGGCGTAAGTGTTGTTGTGGTGGAGCAGTATCTAAAGCCGAAACCTATAAATCTCAACCACGAAAACACGCCAAGATACGAGATGCCGGGAACGGAGATGTGGCAGCCAAAGCAAGAGTTGCCGGTGGTGCAGGAGCTACCGGGTTGCTATGGAGTTGGGTGGCAGAAGTGGTGAGATTGTTGAAGTAACACCACGTTCAAGCCCGCTGTACCGAAGCTCTATCGTGTACCTTCCTCCACTGGTGTACGCCCTTCGCTTCCTTGCACACGATATCAGGTGTGCGCTTTCCTATATAACTGGAACGTCAGTAAACCTACACAAGCTCTTTCATATCGAAGACATCCTGGTGTTTACTCCTACATACTCAACATCTTCATCGTCATCGGTGCCACAGGTCTGGCAAGCAGATCATACGTAGAAGAAGTAGCTTGCTAACGTGTGTAGGCTATCTTCCAACACAACATATATCGACACTTCAGCTCTTTGAACAAGCTCCTACCCGTCGCCCATCGAATTGACCTCTGTAATTCGCCATAGGAATACACGCAGGTGTCCAGATTCATATCGAACCCACCAAGATTGTCCCGTAATTCACAACATCATGTCATCACTTGTCAGTAGCCCCATCGATGACAAGACCTATTCTTCTGAGAGCGAGGATTCCAATGCGGACTTATACGCGTCGGATCTTCCCCTGTCGTTCGCCCGTCGACTCATTACACTCGATTTCAGAGCCGGATTGGGCAGCACAATGGCGCCCTCAGACATCATGGTTGAAGAAGCCCCTAACGTGGATTCTACAAATACGGAAAGCCGAGCAGATCGTACCTCACCGAAGCCTCCATATATCCCTTCCGTTGCGAGAAGAGCTTCCTGGAGTGCAATCGATGCCGCTAGTGCAGCATGGTGGGCCAACATACAAGAAGGTATAGCCGCACAGGAGTTGCGTGCTTCGAAGCGCATGTACCGTAGGGCTGCGAAAGTCCTGAGAAGATCAGCATCCGACATGGAAGGAGAACGACTACCGTCGCGATACAACGCTCAAGACTGGTGGTCGACAACTTCTCGAACGTCGTCGACGTGGACGTGGAGATCCTCCGCAATTCCCGCAAAAAGCTCCCCGCTAGCCCTGAAGATTCAACTTTCACCAGAGCCGATTTCCTCACCACCACAGACTAAGGACACAATGCTCAAGGATCCTAGTCGGCTACGTGTCGAATTTGAAGACTGCCTACCAACACGGCCTCCAGGTACGTGACATGCAAGAAAGAGCTAGTATTTTCTCTGCTGTATCCCCAACACATTACCTAGTTAAAATCTACCTTGCAGGTATAGGTAGATTCATACGTCATAACCTCAATAGAAAAGCAACGGTGTATCTTACTAGGGTACATTCTTAGTGATATGTTCAACTTATAAGAAACGAACTTCTTCGTAACGCAGCCTCTGATATCAGCATACTAATAGCTCACTTATTCTAGATTCCCGGAGAAGGCTGAGGAGGAGCTTGCCAAGTATCTCATCCAGCCCGCGCAAGCCACCGAGTGGTCCGCTCCATCAGTACAAACCTCGACGAGCAGTAGAAACGGAAGGAAGGGAACATTGCCGAAACGCAGAGATGTCGCATCTAATACATCCCATCGTAATGATGACGATGCACTCGGCATGGCCTCAATATCCGATGAAGTATCCGCCTCAGGCAACGCCATCTCATGAGGAGCAGACGCCGCACTCCAGACCATTATTACAGATTGGTCAGATGCCCACGCCCCAGTCACTAAGGCACGTAGATCTCAGGAACGGTCCTCGTTCGTGGGGTCACCCTTTTGACCAAACGCCGACGCCCACTCGGCCGAAAGCTGCTTGTCCACAAGATGCCTGGGCCGTAGCAATTGGTTCGAAACGTCAAGCAAGTGGAGATATTCGTTCTGCTTACTACGACGAGCCCAAAAAGCCCAGAATATCCAGCGCATATCAGTCCCAGGAGAATGTCGAATACGCTGCAATGAAAGATGGAAGCACCGAGATGGGTACATCGCCCTCCTCCTTCCCCACCTCAGAACACTAACTGATGGAGCAGGTAACACAGCCTCTCCGTCGAGAGGTCAACCAACTCCCAGGATGGAGGCGGCGCTTGCCAGAGCCCTCGCGATGAGGGATGAAAGGCAGATGAAAGAGCGAGACGCAAAAAATTGGGCCCCTAATGTAGCTGAGGGACTGGTAGATGTGTCTCTAGGACAAGCTCAAGAGGAGCATGAGCGCCTGGAAGCCGACTGTTATCTAGACATTAATATGTGCTGGTGATGCCTAGGGGATGGTTGTATATGGAATCGGAGGGAATGGGTTCGGCTATGAGATGGAAAGCAGGCGCGACTTTGGTGATAAGACAGGGATGGGAGATATGGTGAAGGGAAAGGACTGTGGGTATTAGTAGTATGGGCAATACCATTATCGCTAGTGATGTAAACCTTCTTCTTAGCTGATTTGGCGTCGCGTGGTATTGGTACGAAGACATTCTTTTCTTCGGGTTGTACTTGATAGTCAAACTCTACTCTAAAGGTATACACCGTGTTATATTTCGCATGTGTCTTACTGAGAATTTACGCGAATACCTCCAGGGTAGCTTTGGGGCATTAAGTCTAACTTAGAGAGAGGGGAAAAAAGAGCTTCTATGTACTCGCATACATCATGACACATCGACAAGCACCTAGTACCCTCCTAACCCACATCGAAAGACGTATTCTCCTTCCGCCACACGTCGAGATCCTCACGCCAAGCCCACGTGCGCCTCTTCCATTCGCCCTCATCCTCCCGTCTACTACCATCCTCCATCCTTCACCCACCCGTCCCTCCACCGCCACACATTCCCCAAGCCTCGCCTCCTATACTACGCATACCACAATAACACACGTGTCTTATCTCTTCGGTCTGATTGATAGCAAAGTCCCTATATCGTTTCCCCACCACTAGCGGAACCCGCCGCCCAATCTCCCAGCATCCCGCATTCGCACCAATCACCGTCCACCTTCCCAAAGTAGCTACGACCTCGGCCCGCGCCAAACCAGGGTCCCGTACCCCAGTACCTTGGAAACGGTCCAATGATAGCACGCGCGCCGCAGCACGCATGGATAAAGTAGTCAAGCAGGGCAAGAAAGTTCGTCGTATTGCCAAGAGGTATCGGAGCTCGCGCGTGTGCGGCGAGATGCTATTCTCCTGCTATGATAGGTAAGGAGCGATCATGAGTTAGTGAGGTGTGGATTATCAACGGCTGAGCCGAGCGGCCATGCGGCGATAAAAGTCAGGAACAGGTCAAGTGTAGTATAGTGTAGTGCGATCGTCATTGATAGAGCACCGGGACCGGGTTCTTGGAACGCATCGTTGCATGGTAGCATGGGGATTATAAGAAGATAGGGCCGGAGCCTCAGTTTTTGAGGGATACCATTCAGATCTACCTTCGTTCCATTCGTTATGGCGCCCCTAACGCGGTTCCTCGCCATCTCGGCATCTGTAGCGGTGTCTACTGCGCTTACGATTGCGGAGATCAACGGCAACAAGTTTCTCTCGCCGTATAAAGATCAGACTGTTTCGAACGTCACTGGTGTTGTTACGGCAAAGGGACCCGATGGCCTTTGGTTGCGATCGACACAGCCTGACAGCGACGAGCGGACTTCCGAGTCTTTGTACGTTTTCGGTCGCACGTTTGGTGCGAACTTGACGGTCGGCGATACGATTGTCGTGGGAGGAAAGGTCCTCGAGTACCGGTCGAACAAAGACTACATTTACCTGACCGAGCTTTCGGCACCGGTATTGCAGGGGCGACTCAGCTCCGGAGCTGTCGTGAAGCCGTTAGTCATTGGCAAGGATACGCGCGACCCGCCGAACGAGCAATACAGCAGTTTGGATGGCGGTGATGTTTTCGCTGTACCAAACAACGTATCGCAGATCAGCGTTGCGAACCCTGAGCTGCAGCCCAAGAAGTACGGTCTTGACTTCTGGGAGAGCCTATCTGGCGAGTTGGTCACTGTGAAGAAGCCTACCGTGCTCACCAAGCCCAACCAATTCGGCGACACCTGGATTGCTGGAAACTGGAAGGTGTCGGGTCGTAATGACCGTGGTGGATTGACCATCACCGACAAGGACGCCAACCCAGAGACGATCGTTATTGGCACTCCTCTGGACGGCAGCAAGAACCCCACCGATGCCAAGATGGGCGATTCAGTCGATGAGATCACCGGTATCGTCAGCTACGCCTTTGGTTTCTACCGAATCCTCCCAACAACCGCGATCAAAGTTACCAAGAGTCAGAAACCTGTCCTTCCTGCAGCGACGAAGCTGATATCGAGCGGCAAATGCGACGGCATCACCTTTGGCGCCTACAACGTGGAAAACCTGGCACCCACGTCTGACCACCATCCTGACCTAGCGAACCACATCGTGAACTACATGAAGAGTCCAGATATCATCTTCGTTCAGGAGGTACAAGACGACAACGGTCCCACAAACGACGCAGGTAAGTGTATGAGAAAGCTTACTTCGCTTTGTTTCCTCCATTGTTCGCATGTTAAGATACAAGTTATTGGCTTGTCAACTCGTGTCTTGTCGTGATACTGACTTCTCGCAGTCGTGTCCGCAAACCTCACTCTCACCACTCTCACTGCTGCCATCTCTGCTGCCGGCGGTCCGAACTACACTTTCACAGACATTGTGCCTGTTGACGATCAGGATGGTGGCCAGCCTGGTGGTAACATTCGTGTCGCTTATTTGTACAAGCCAAACCTGATCCGCCTCTACAAGTCTAACCCAGGCGGCTCGCTCGATGCCAACGAGGTGCTTGCTGGTCCGATTCTCAAGTATAATCCCGGACGTATCGAACCCGCAAATGCTGCATGGACAGCAAGCCGAAAGCCGTTGGCCGCACAGTGGGAGGTTATTGGAAAGGCCGGCGCGAAGAAGTCGGACGTGTTCTTTACTGTCAACGTGCACTTTGGCTCCAAGGGAGGAAGCAGCAGCTTGCACGGAGATGCTCGACCACCTGTCAACGGTGGCGTAGGTAAGTTCATTAAATTGAATGAGCTCGTGCAACAATCATTAACAACATGCTTCTAGACGATCGTCTCGAACAGTCGCGTCTCACAGCAAACTTTGTCAAGGTACGTTCAAATGTCGGTTGCGACTCTCTGCGGCAGGGCGGCGCGGAGAGGGGTGGCTGCAGTACGCTTCTCATACCTTCGTCCCTCGGCTGTACCAAGAACGCCACCTTCGCATGAAAGGAATGCCCTTTCTTGCCCCTGAAGAATTGGAATTGGAGTAAAAACGAGAACAAGGCTGACAATAAGACACAGGATATCCTTTCAAAGGACAAAAACGCCCGCATCGTGACTGCGGGTGATTTCAACGAATTCGCCTTCGTGCAGCCCCTGGAAGAGTATACCAAAATCAGCGGGCTCAAGGACATGGACGAAGTAGTCAATATTGACAAGGTCGAGCGCTACACCTACCTTTTCGACATGAACGCCCAGGAGTTAGACCACATGTTTGTCTCGCCGTCTTTGGCAAAGAAAAGCAAGGCAGACTTTGAACACATTCACGTGAACACATGGCCGGAGTTTGACGCGCAAGTCAGTGACCACGACCCATCAGTTGCCAGACTGGATGTGTGCGCTTAGAGGATGCTGCATACAATAGTTTGTTAAACGCGCATAGGCGATATCCGCGTTTGGTAAGAGATAAATGAATACCAAGAGATATTGCGACCCTGCTTCTGGATGCTCTCGCGAAGTAAAAAATAAATAATGAACGTATGTTGGGGATAACCTTGCGCATGGTCCTAAATGCGTTGTTGAAATGTCAATACTGAGCATTGATACCACGTTATATTGCGGCGTGGTTGGTCGCAGAACTTAGCAATCTCTCTTCAAGCATGTTTACGAAGAGGTGAGTGCACGTTCCCGACGCTGACGCCTCGCGATGCAGCTGGGTGCCCTGCGATAGGCGGGAGTATTTGACATGCATTCGAGTGCGCCGCAGCAACGCAACTAGATGATCGCGCAGCACGTAATTAGGAGATGCAGAGTGCTGAGATGGTGGAAGCAGGCGAGAGGCGCAGTCAATGTTCACTGATCTGCCTGGAAACCGTCTGACGGCCACGCGACGAGCACATGGGCGATCAGCTTGGTGCGCTCGTTGGCGTTTCTAGGCATGACATCGTCGTGTGCGCTATCTTGGTGTTTGGAATCGGAGGCTATCCGTCGGGGCAGCGCAACGATTACAAACGACCGGCGATACCGCTGCGGGGCCACGTGCGAACAACCCAGAATGTTATGCAAATGCCGCGCCTAGATGTCGCTTGTAAACCGTGGTCCAGGTTCAGAGACTGTCGCAAGCAACCACAGACCAATACTATTGCTATCCATGATGCTTGTACCTAGCTAGGCAGTGATAAGCAGCTTCCATTGTTCCGCTGGCGCCGTGCGTGTTGAATGGTACTGGCGAATTGCAGGAGGCCAGTGCTCCATTTATCCGACGCACCTATCTGGGCTCTCGTCAGCTTTACCCTGGTAGCGGACAGCGGGACTCTTACAGAGCACCAGACGAGTGTTCAAGACCTGGAGAGCGGGGCGGCCTAATCAAGTCCGACCGACTCTAGCGCTGCCAAGCTGCTCCACACATCCCCAGATGGCGGGGAAGAGTCCGCCGTTTGATGTGCGCTCCGCTGGAAACTCAACACCAGATCGTGGATATCGTACAATTTTGGGCTCTGTAACACTGCGCAACCCTAATTGCCGAACAAAGCACTGCGAAAAGCTTCGTCCTGCCGGCTGAACAGCAACACCCTGCCGCAGCGTCCTTATCCGCGGCTTCATGCTGGAGGGCGTTGTGCCAAGGTCTTGGGTGGCGCTTTTGCAAGGCTTCGAATGGTCACGTCGGCTGTGCCCAGAACTTCCATCTAACGCAAGTCCCGGTCGTTCTGGAACGCAGCAAGTTCCCAATACATGTGCTTGGCCCGGAGCGAGGAGGGGCTCTGCCTAAAGACCGACATGGTGGAATAATTGCTTTCGAATGGGCCGCAGTGATATCGGTCCGCAGTCCTGGCAAAGGGATTGGAGTTGGGAGGCTGAAACCCAATTTAAGGATACGTGCTTTATTTGGATCCGCTGAGCAGACGTGCAACGTGATCGGTGAAGCACGAACTATTGTGGAATTCGGCAGCAAGTCGGTTGGTGACAGATTTGACAAACGTAAATGCAACGTGGTACCGCAGCCGCTAGCGCCAAGTAAAGGTGCGTTGAGATATCGCATCATTCTCCTTTCGGCGCTCTTTCCACCGGCACGCCCGGACGCAGCAATTGACGGGCTAAGTCAGATCCACAATCTTGTCCCATCCAACCGCCCCATGGGGTCCCGGGTCACGCTAGCAACCTAGGCCTATCAACCCCAGCAGGGTCCGTCTCGTTTCGAGAGACACACCCACGGCGTGTGCAAGCATGAGTACATATAGAGACACTTGGCTGCCCCTCTTGAGTGTGTTCCCTCAGACTCTTGTACTCCAGTCCACCCCTAGGCATCAAGCATCATGGCAGCCGTACAACAGAAAACGAGCCTTGAGGCCAATGAGAAGGGCCAGCACATCTATGCCAACGATGTCGACAGCTCCCAGATCAGTTCTCCGAGTGATCTTGATGAGTATCCCGATCCAGATGCCGGCAAAAGCGATGAGGAGCGCGCCAGACTTGTACACCTTTCCCTTTCCTCTTGAATTTTCTGCCACGTGCTAACTCCACATAGGACAAGGCGCTCGTCTGGAAAATGGACCTGTGGTTGATCCCATGGCTCTCGCTCCTGTATCTGCTCTCGTTCTTGGACCGGACCAACATTGGAAACGCGCGCGTTGCTAAGATGGAACCTGATCTTGACATGGGAGGCCGAGACTACAATGTCGCCCTGACTATCTTCTTCATCTCCTACGCCGGATTCGAGCCACTTACCAACATCGCGATCAAGAAATGGTCTCCTCGTGTCTTCTTCACCGCCATTATCCTGGCTTGGGGTGTTATCATGACTCTCATGGGTGTAGTTCACAACAGGGCTGGTCTATTGGCGTGTCGCTTCTTCCTTGGTATCGCTGAGGCGGGACTGTTCCCCGGTGTCAACTACTACCTTTCGTGAGTTACCTCGCTACATAACTGAGGCTCAGTGCTAATAACAAGACAGTTGCTGGTACAAGCGTCAGGAACTTGGTTTCCGTGCCGCTCTCTTCTTCTCCGCCGCAGCACTCGCAGGCTCTTTCGGCGGTCTGTTGGCCGCTGCCATTACTCAGATGCACGGAGTGGGCGGTTATGAGGGTTGGCGATGGATCTGTATGTCCCCACAACATCGTCATATGACCTAAGCTAACGTATATAGTTATCATCGAAGGCTTGATGACAGTCTTTGTTGGCGTTTTCTGTTGGTGGATGGTTTTCGACTTCCCAGACACGGCCCGATTTCTTACTGCCGACGAGAAGCTACGAGCTGTGCGCCGACTAAAGATGGATGGACAAGCCCGCGCCAAGGTCGGAAGCATCGACCGCCGACACGTTTTCGCCGCCCTTCGCGACTGGAAGACCTGGGGATATGCTGTCATTTACATGGGTTGCCTTTGCCCATTGTACTGTTTCTCACTCTTTCTCCCGACTATCCTTCTCGGCATGGGCCACCAAGGTACCAAGGCACAGCTTTTGTCCGTCCCACCCTACGCCGTTGCCGCTGCTGTAACGGTTCTTGTTGGTTACGTTGCCGACAAGACAAAGTTGCGTGGTATCTGCAACATGGTCGTTTCGGCGATAGGATGCGTTGGTTTCGCAATGTTGCTTGCCACCACGAACCCACAGGTTCAATACGCTGGCACATTCCTCGGCGCTGTGGGTATCTACCCCACAGTCTCCAACACGCTAACGTGGGCTTCCAACAATGTCGAAGGATCGTTGAAGCGTGGTGTCATGGTCGGTGTCGTCGTCGGCTGGGGTAACATGAACGGTGTTGTGTCGTCCAACATTTACAACCAGTGGGAGAAGCCGCACTACCGCACTGGCCACGGCATCGTCCTTGCATACATGTTCTTGTTCTTGTTTGGTGGAACTCTTTTCATGCATGTCGCGCTCAAGCGTGAGAACAAGCTCAGAAAGGAGGGTAAGCGCGACCACTGGGTGCAGGGCAAGACCGAGGATGAGATCGATGACATGGGCGACGTGCGACCAGACTTCTACTACACTACCTAAGCGTCGGCGGTAGCATCGTGTACTTGCGTTTTCGATATCCGCTTGCGAATTCGATATATCAGTTGTTCTTCGTAAAACTTGAACCCAAAATAGTGGGTAATTTGTCTAGTCATCTCTGAGTTAATGGTGAGTAATGTGGCATAGAAGTTTAACGACCTTGCATTAAACGAATTGTAGACCTTCAAACTGTACATACCTTTCAAATACGGCCTACTTGGTCGCGTAAACAATGCACGAAACTATTTCTGAAGGCGAGCTGGAGTTGTCGTTTTGCGAGCTGTCGCAACCTCGAGAATTGCAATGATGCTGACAGCCACACATTAGCCGCAACGTATCCACCGTGCCGTTCGTCCGAAATCCTTTGGGTAATAAGCCTTTTAATGTAAGGAAACCGATTCCTAGGTAAAAAGCAGTAATGAAAAGTTGTCGTTTGAATTGTTAAGATAACATGTCGACGTGTAGAAAGGGTGAGAGAAAATGCGGCGCTGTCGACTTTGCGACGATGTTCGTGGTAAGGAAGGCTAGCTACGACGTTATTCGTGCCGGGTGAGGAAAGGGCGGTCCCATCGCCAAAACGCACCAATATTCCTCTTTCTTTCAATATCTCTCCTCTATTCCAATTCTTGATGGCGAATCTCATACTGTGCGACGAATAGCTGTACTTCTCACAACAGCTCCTGTCATTTTGCAGCCAACCGATTCTGTCATCTTAAAACACAGGTCATGCCTCTACCACGATGCTTCGGGACGACGTTATCCGACACTTAGGTTGTTGAAATAGGAGGGAACCTAGAGGTGCTACTAGATTCAAGGCGATATGGAACTGATGAAAAAGTATAGGTTCGAGCGGTTGAAAAACGAGGACTACGCACAGCATATAAGCTCGCCATCGCCAGTCACCCCCACCTACATGAGAGTTCCCAAGGCCATGGCACGTCTTACACCATCGGCCCTAAGTAACAGAGGACGCTGGAGACACAAAATATACTGAGCGAATATCGCCAAGGCACTCCGCGGAACTGCTTCCGGCTTATATCCGTTGACGAGCACTTCCAAGAGAGCTCAGCGCTTGGGGACCACGTAGGAGAGGGATATTGATTTCCGCTATTCCGGAAGCCTGCACCATGTCCTGGAGTGGAAGCATCGGCGACTAAGACAGGCATAATATGGGATAAAGTCTGATGAACGGATTGGCTCGAACTCCTTGCATTCGTGCTTGGATAGATCCCGAAAGGGACTGTCTGGGATGTCTCATTCATCGACACATGAATTGGGACACAAGCTCGGTAAAGGCAGACGAACCATGAATCGCAACTGCAACCAGGAATGAAACCTTAGCCCAACCTGCTCTAGAGCAGCGTCCTCTTAATTCCTCTTCTACTCCCTAAGCAAAGAAGTCTTTAGCAGTAACGGAGCTTTTGCAAGAGAAAATCCTCCGACCCCCAGAAGAGCTTGGCTGACAGTTGCAAGAGTAGTCGTCCGAAGAGTCGGGCGTACACTTCCCTAGCGAAGGACCATTGTCTGTCGGCTGCATCTCGAATCCCTTGTCTTCTACCCAGAGAATCTGTGCAAGATAATGAAATGGGAGCCGCCTGTGACATACCGTAAATAGTGAAGTGGAAAGGCGGGTCCGCCCATATATCGTTTACCTCAAGCACATGGACTGGGCCTACTGCCCCATGACAACCACCACCGCCTTCACCGCCTTCACATCGTACACCTCCACTGCTCGCGCCCTCGTCGTGAGGGATGCCGATGCTGTCGCAGACGTCGTTACAATCAGGCGAACCCTTGAAGAACTTACAACCTTCCTAGACGTGGAATGAGTAGCATTCACTAAATCATGCGCTGAATGTTGGGTAGCATACAAATTGCGCGTTGACTCCATCAACACTGTTGTCAGTGTAGGTGTAGATCAAGAAGTCCGCCGTTGCGAGACCGATAAGAGCAGTGAGGGCAGGAAGAACGGAACACATTTTGCAAAGTGCTGACGAACTTATGCCTTTTGGAACACAACTATGAAGTGCGATGTTGTCAAAACTAGAGGATTCGATCTCGGAGTATGTATAGTGACCTTACTAGTACACTCTTGTTCTCTATCGACGCATCGCGTCAATGGAGTCCTTCCGCCCGGAGATGCCAACGCCCTCACAATTAGGCTCATGTTGGATCCATTGTCGACGACTGGAAACGTTTGGACTTCGTAAAAGCGCTTGCAAAGAAAATTGAGCAGCCTGATATTGCTCACTCCTCTATTTGTTGATGATACCTTGCAATGGTGATACCAACGATGCGCTACCCACATCCAAAGCGACTTCATGCGACATGGAGATGCTCAATGGGGATCTGAAATCATAACATCCAGATGGAATGAGGAGCTTGATAGTATGAATGCTGTGTTGAGACGGTGCCAGGCCTGCCTGGCTAAATCACATAACTGCACCTTGGTTTCACGACGTACACAATGGGGCGGAGCTCAGCATCGAGACCTTTCCGATACCGAGAGCGCATACAAGGTGTAAAGTGTTCGTAACATCTGCTAAAGGCGCGAATACTTCAGCATTAGGACGACTTCTCAGAATTGGTTCTGGCTGTTGCACAAATGAAGTCGCACATGTAACTAGTTAAACTGTAGAAGCTTCGATGTCAACGCGAGCACATAAGAGCAGCTGCATCTCACCCAGAATATGTTGACGTAACCGAGTTTGTGAACAATCACATACCAGCTGTCGGTGCTGCGGCACAGCACTTGGCTACATGAGAGAGCTTGGCTACACCAAGCAATCACAACGCTGCATATGTCCCCACATCCCCACCGAGATCGTTCTCGATGTCGTCACACATATTGGAGAAGGCGGACGTAGATGCAGGTTGTGATGAACATACAAGCTGGTAGGCAGCTCATACAGCGCAACGGCCGCAGCCATCATTTCAGTTTCAGAGCGTTTTGCTATATTTCGCTCGAAGACCACCATTAGGATAACACCCATTTCTTTTAAAAACACTGCGAACGGGATGCTTCAAGAGATAGACCGGTACAGACGCCGAAGTCTAGACATTATACCCGCTCAAGTGCCGCATTCATGAACGTTTCATAGGCAATTCTTCGAGAGGGAGAGAAGCGTTCTCGACTCACACGTGGCAGGGTTTTATTCCATTTCGGGCGACCGAGAAATAGTGCAATCATGGAGAGAGATAAATCTCATTTTCGAGAACCTAAGCCATAGCACGCCATGAGTTGCTTGAATTCAGTTTTTGGTCTGGGAGGAGTCACGCGTGAGTAGTGAGTGCGTGATCAGAGGGAAGAAGAGTGATGAGGTCGGTATTCTATACTCCACAAGCGGAATAACGCGAGAGTTGAGTGAAAGTTGTACTATACAAGACTTCCGAAAGGCTTCGGTGCTGTTGTTCATGGGTGGACTGGGACGTGGGAAGATGCCATGTACAAGAAGTCTGTACGTCCTAGGACGTCACATACCTTAGATGTATCCAGAATACATACGCAGTATTGAGATCCATAGATGTATGAAACATCATACTGCGAACATTTCCCGGCTACATTACAATCGCACTGTGTAAGAATGACATGCGCTTTTATGTTACTTATGCACTGCATTGATCTCCGCTCTCGACGCAGCCCACACTCGTTGGTATTGCCTGGTCTTGTTACAAGCTATCGTTGTCTAAAACAAAACTTTGAAGAGAGCTTCTCTTTGCTCGGAATATAAGTTGCTTAGTCTTAGCCTTTCCGAGAGAAAGCAGCGTCAAAGCCCAATCATAGGTGTGTGGTGAGTGTATTTTCATAAGTTTTGAATGAGTTGAGAGGACCGCTGACATAAGAGGTCTGATGTGCAATTTTGGGCCGTCCAGGTCCCATCAACGCTCAAAGCCAAAGTTTTAGACTTTGAGATTATGTAGATCAAATATGGGTGAGACAGGGCAAATCAATGAGCACTGAGGGAAAGTACTTGTATGCCTGTGACTAGTCGTAAGCCGCAGGCTTGTGGCAAATAGTGATAATGTAGGAGTGAGTTGTTGTTGCAGCATCGTTAGGGCGGCGGCGATCCGTTCCGACCCCTATCTGTCAAACGCACTCGTACAACATCCAGTATAATCCGCATTGCATGAATTGTTGGTGATGATTAAGCACTTGCATGATGAGAGACGTCGTATAAGGTAATTACAGCTGGCAGCGTATCGCTCAGCTGGTGATGAAATATATATTGGGGTATCAAGACTAAGAAAACGCTAAACTACTGCTCAAGATGCCAACTCGGTGACTGCGTCCCAGATCGATGCCCACACTGACCTCCTCTCATCGTGCGATGCTTGACTTTGCTCTGCTAGCAAGTGGCGCGCCTCTTCAAGCTCAGCCTCCCATGCCAATACTGCATCTTTCTCATCTCGGATTGCAATGTCGGTGGGTGCAAGCGCTGCAGCTTCCTCAATCAGGGTAACAGCTCTAACGCTGTTGGTGGAGTCGCGCATCAGCCTCAAGCACCTCGCGTGACGGAACAGCATCTTAGCCGACTGCTGATTGCTCGGCGTCCAAGTAGCGCCGGCGTGCTGCGCGAAACGTGCAGCCGCAGTCTCGCATTTGCGCAGATGCTGAATTGCAACGCGGCCGTTGCGCTGCACAAGAGGTCCTTGCGATTGATCGTTGGCCATATCGACCTGTAGGAACTGGGCGTGGAAGAGGTTGAGGGTGAAGTAGAGATCGGCGATTTTGTTCACAAACTCCTCTCCACCAGTCTTCTGCAGACCGAGCCAGGATGAACTGTGGCGCATGCGTTCAAGAGTGCGCATCGCGTATGCCCAGGATTCCGAAGCAGAGTAAAAGTTGCTTTGCTGCCATTGGCGCTTGCCAACATCGACACCGGTGCCGATCTCCTCGATTGTCGCGTCGGGCTCCGTCCAGCGGGGCTGCGCGACCTGGTTTTTCACGCTCACTGCAAGGGCTTGATCAACAAAACCAGAGATTCCGAGGTTGGGCACGCCGCGTAGGGAAGTCGCAATAGGCTCTAGGAGGCTTTCTTGGATCTTTGGGGTAAAGAAACGAGTTTGCGCATAGTTGAGCCTGACGGTTGCGTTGATAGAGGCGTGCTCGCTTGTGGTCGAGTTCGCATCCGCCATTACACTCTCAATGTCCAGCTGTTCGCACAACTTCGGCAAGTCAGATCGGAGCATCATGATCTCAAACTCTGAAAACTGAAATGTAGATGGCGTAAATGCGGGCTTGGAAAGCGTAATGTGCATGACGTGGCCATTGAATAGGCTGACTTTGCGTGCATCGGTTGTGATTACTGGAATTCCTTCGCCGAGGAACAAGTTCCGGGAGTCCAGACCTCGGCAGGTGATGCGGACGAATTGGTTGCGCTTAATCATGTAGTCTGACGCTTCAGCGTAAATTTGCTTATTGGCGCGAAGAAGTGATGATGAAGGGTTACTTGGGCTGCGTCGGCTCAACTTGCTGATCATGCTTGGGTCTTGCTCGAGTTCATCTTCCCAAGAGCAGAGTAAGAGGTCGTAGATGTTGTTTCTGATCTCTCCGGGCAAATCTAGGAAGCGGAATGGTTGCGTTGCTGGGGTGGAAGACATGGCGGCGGTTGTGGTTGGAGGTTGGCGGGAGGGAAGATTGCTTTGGATGAGGTTGTTGGGATATGTCGTAACGAATTGATGTCGCAGTGGAATGTCACTGTGGAAGTCAAGTCGCTGGGCAAAGAAGTCGCTCAGGAAGTGTCGCTATGGAATGATGATTGTCAATGAACAAGAGAAGATGTCGCTGTGGAAGTTTGTCGCTCAGGAAAGAGTTTTGTCGCTAGACCAGTCGGTTTACATATATACTCAGCGCATATGGTGAGGAAACGTTGAGTAAAGAAGCGGTAAAAGATTTGATTCGTTTGTCAAGAATTCGCAATCCGCTGGGAAATTTTCGTAGTCTGAGCTCAAACGTGCATGGGCTAAGAGTGTCGAAAATTGACTCGCGGCTTTCTTGGGGAAACTCGGGGAGCACGAGCGTTCTTATGCTGGCGGTAGAATGTTCGCTGGGTGGGAAGTGGACCCGCGAAACCGCTGGTGGGAAGTGTGTGAAGGTTGTCGGTTCAGGCGGATCCGTCAGAGACTGTAGTGCGGAGAAGCGTAAATGGAAGGGCCTGAAGCTGCACAGTGATGTCGGTCGAGACAGCGTTAGGCGATGTTGGGTACTAGTCTACGATCTTTCCCGAAGGGACCTTTTTGCTCTCCCCGACGGAAAACCATCCAATGGCGCCAGGCAATAGGATTCTATACTGGTACACGGCATTCGTTCGATGTGAGTTCGGGGGAAAAGGACTTTATTCGGATTTACTCCGTATCACGAACCCCCAGATTTGAGTACTTGAATTGGAGGTGCGCCCACAGAAGCCATAATCGAAGTTCCCGGTCCTCTCCGCACTAAACAGCACACAACCCCAAGAACACCGCTATTTCTGCGCCTGCTTGTTCTGGCGAAGGAGGAGCGAAGCCTTGACCACTAATAAGCTAACGTGGGCGAGAGAGATGGGGCAGGTATGCAGCGCCACAGCTGACCGGAAGATGCCTTCCTCAAACAGCAACTCCCACTGCTCTGGAGCCCTATCAGTCGCGCTGTGTTCGACTGGCACAGGGATGGATGATGCTATAGGCAGAACTACAAAGACTCAAGACTTCCCCTCGCTCTGCTGTGAGATCAGTGTGCCGACTTAACGCTAGCGTATGTTGAGTAGAGAACAACCTGTCATCTGCACGTAGTCAAGCTCGCTAGTGAGTGACTGGGACAAGAAATGGATGCCTTGCGTCGTACCCTTCTTGTCCAGTTGATATCACTGGAAGAACGGCATCGCATTAGGGACCCTGCACAACGGCTTGGTTCTCTACTTGGATTTGCCTCAAGACGGAGTTGAGTTGACAGCAGCTCAGTGGCTATCCACTATGTCGGGCGTAGCCATGGGAGTGAGATAACCTACCCACAACATTGCAGACGTTAGGCATGCAAGCTGCATTGGAAACTCAATCGAGAAATACATCTTCTTGTTATCACTTTAGCCTCCGTCACGATAACTACTTCTGCGCCGTCTTCCTTCCACTCTTCCTCTTCTTCTTAGTCCTGTTGGCTGCTTCCATCTCCTCCAACCACACCTTTCCACTGGCCTCAATATCCTCCCGATCCTTCATCTCCCTCACCACCATCTGATACGCCTCGTTCGCAGCCTGTTCCAAATCCCACCCGAAGCCATCTGCACGAAATCCTTGCGGGATAAACCACACGCATTGCAATGGGACCACGTTGCCCTTCTGCAACCATCCTCGCATAAGATCCAGCCACATCTTTACTGCCTCCTCCTGGCTCCCCGAGTTCTTCAAGAACTTTGCAATATTGCGTACAACGCATTCAGGTATCGGATACTCGTGAAATCCTGACCCGATATACCACACCACGTCGAAGACCCTGAGCTTGGGGAAACGCTGCGCGACAGCATGCGCATCCCTCAAAATCTCCAGGAACGTCTCCCCAGGCTGCTGACGCTTGTGAAAATGCCCTGTGCCATCCCCTCCATCAGCAATACTGCCGTGACTCGGGGCATAACCCCAAATTCCAGAGGGTCGTGCAATAGTGTCATGGTAAACATGGCTCACCTTCGTCAACGCATCCGCTGCCGGATCGGGAAACAGACGAAGCAGGCCGGTAAGTGGCTTGCGGTACCCTTCTCGCGGACTGTATCGAGTGGATAGCGCAACGGTGTTGCTCCTCCCGAACATCTGTAACGCCTCCTGGTAGACTTGCTTGGAAACAAGGAGCATGTTTATGATGTCGGAGCTAGGCCTGTTCTGGAGATCTGCATTGGTGTGCGTGGTGTAGTGTATGCCTCCTGGAACATAGACGACGTAGTAGTATATTCTATCTCGTAGTTCTCGCGGAAAGTCGAAGAGCTTGAACGCGCCAGTCCATTTGGGTAGTACTTGCTCCTTGGGAGGGAGGGTGTCAGGACAGCCGCGTGCTACGGAGTAGGAACCTGGTGCTTGAGTGGCAGAACCTGATGGTGATGCACGCGTGAGGAGCAACGGACCCAATGCTGCCTGAAGTTCAGGAATAGACGGTTCGTCTCGGTCTGGAGTGGCCATCGCGTTTGTAAGTAGGCTTTGCGACGTCTTGTACTCTTTTGTTGTTGAGGCCACGATGCTTTTGTATCTTGGAAACCGATTCTGGGACTAACTGATAAAAACAAGATAACGAAGTTCATAACGAGCAACGGATGGTACATATCTACCACATGCACTGCCACAGTGAGTCAATGTGTGGCTTTAATTCAGGCCATCCATACGGTAGCGCGACGGAAACCTGACTTGGCGTGTTGGACTCACCGCTGCAGGGCGTTATTGGCTCGAGAGCGTTGTAATGCATACAGCCGACGAAATCTAGCGTTACCGAGTACTTATGATGGACTAGCATTGGAGTCACTTTGATGCGACGCGATGCGGCAGTGTGGCTGTGAATGGTGACAGCCTCTGGACTTGTTATCGAAACTCTCTGTCTGCATTATGACGAGCTGGGATATGAATTCATCGAAACAGATTTTCGTAAATGCGCACAAGTGATTGTAATAGAAGTAAGAGTTGAACATGTCTAGAGGGGTGAACTCTTAGTGAAAGCGGCTGTCAGCCGTAGCTCCGACGCCCAGCCGAAGAAGCACTGACGTTCAAGATTCGCAAAACCTCCCGCAGCTTTCCTACACCACCAACCTTCATCCAGTCCAACCCAGTCTCTTTTTCCTCACCCGAATCACAGACGTCATGTTCGCTGCCAGACAAGCTTTCTTCCAGGGCTCGCGCCGCTGCTTCTCGGCCTCAGCCCGCCAGGTATGCATATTCCCGGAAGTCGCGACTGTTTTGTTAGTGGGGCGATTGACTTCGTCGATGCATGGCCATTGGAACAATTGAAGCTCAAGATGCTAACTGGACATGTTGTAGAACTCCAAGGTCACCGTTCTCGGTGCCGCTGGTGGTATTGGACAGCCATTGTCCCTGCTGCTCAAGCTCAACCCCAGGGTTAGCAAGCTCTCGCTCTACGACATCCGTCTAGCTCCCGGTAAGATCGCGTCAATTGCATACAACACACTGTAGTCCTGACAAACTCTGGATAGGTGTCGCTGCCGACATTGGCCACATCAACACCAAGAGCGAGGTACGAAAACCCTCCCAAGTCATCCGCGAACCATCTGCTGATACACGACAAGGTCATCGGCCATGATGCTACTCCCTCAGGTCTCGCCGCCGCCCTCAAGGGTGCTGAGATTGTTCTCATCCCCGCTGGTGTTCCCCGCAAGCCCGGCATGACCCGTGATGGTGAGCTTGAAAATAATGGAATTTGTCGACACAATTAACCACGGAACAGACTTGTTCAACACCAACGCCTCCATCGTTCGTGACCTCGCCAAGGCCGTCGCTGACCACGCCCCCGAGGCCAACGTTCTGATCATCTCCAACCCCGTACGTTGCGCCCAATCGCGATGGAATGGGGCAGAATATTGACATTTTCAGGTCAACTCCACCGTTCCCATCACCGCCGAGGTCTTCAAGTCCAAGGGCGTCTACAACCCCAAGCGCCTCTTCGGTGTCACCACCCTCGACGTTGTCCGTGCCTCGCGCTTCATCTCCCAGATCAAGAACACCGACCCCGCCACCGAGAACATCACCGTCATTGGCGGTCACTCCGGTGCCACCATCGTTCCCCTCCTCTCCCAGTCCGGCTACGACCTCAAGGGCGAGCAACTCGAGAACTACGTCCGCCGCGTCCAGTTCGGTGGTGACGAGGTCGTCCAGGCCAAGGACGGTGCTGGCTCTGCCACTCTCTCCATGGCCATGGCTGGTGCCCGTTTCGCCGAGTCGCTCCTCAAGGCTGCTCAGGGCCAGAAGAACGTCATCGAGCCTACCTTCGTCGACTCTCCTCTGTTCAAGGACCAGGGCTGCGACTACTTCTCCACCAACGTTGAGCTCGGCCCCAACGGTGTTGAGAAGATCCACCCCGTCGGCAAGATCACCGACCACGAGCAGAAGCTCCTCGACGTCTGCGTCGCCGACCTCGCCAAGAACATCAAGAAGGGTGTTGAGTGGGTCAAGCAGAACCCATAAATTCCCCAACGGAATCAAGGGTGTGTACAATAATAACGACGTGAGCTACGAATTCTGGATTGGACTGGGTTTAGTTCAGGTGTCGTGAACTTTGATCTGTACCTTAGCATGCCAAAATCAATTCCTTACGATTCACCAGCCGGTCGACCGCTTAGCTGTGACTACCTTGCATATGTATTCACGCCATTTTAAGCATCACGTTTTGCCGCTGCGCTAACCGCAAAAAAACGTGCCAGGGCTTGGCACTGAATGCTACCAAAAACACGGATGACATACGCACGTAAGAAGCTGGTCACGCTGCAATATTGGTAAAGCGGAATGCTCCAAGGCTTATCTGTATCAAGCTGCCAAGCTCCTTTTATGCGAGGGCGTTAAGCTAAGAGGGGGAAGTACCAGATAATGTGTAGGAGGCCTCACTCTGTGTGACGTGGGTCGACAGGTAGAAGCGAGAACTGCTAACTGCTTTCTCTGATCAGGATGCTTCAAGATGAAAAAACAAGGCTGGGAACAATTCCACACGATAACAATTCAGGTTTCTTTTGGTTATAGACTGCGCGATGCGTACACCGTGTGATGTTGGGATTCGTAGTCTTTTGCATGTCTCTTCCGTACCGACTTCTTCGACATCTGTCCCTTTGGATGGGCTTGCCGTAGCATTAATGCACCCTACAGGGCACTCTTAAATCGTTGATAGACCGACAATAGCATGGTTTCCATCGCCTCGTAAATAGGCTGGAACTTTCCCTATGGAGGTCCCACCGACTTAACGCTTCCAGACTCGTGTGCTTACAATACTACCCGGGACGCCATCCAGAATTACCTGTCGACATACCAGAGCGACACTGATGCTTCAAAATACATGCATGGCAAAGATGTCATCCAATCTTCTTGGTCTGGTGTCGATACTACCGAGGGCCTGAACTTGGGTCTCTACTGTCTTACATGCGCTGTGCAAGGAGATCAGAATTCATATGCATACCTAGGATCCGTTGAAGCATGCTTCACCGAAGTATGGATCGACGTGGGCATAGCAAGAGAAGGAACGGGATCGGATATTGAAATGCCCATCGGTAATGATGGAAGGGAAGTAGAGTACAATAGCCAAGATCCATCGACAAAATACATCCGCAACTGCGACTTTGCGTGTGTTTTCCAAATGCGACAAGATGAAGGAAAAGGGACGAGTGTATCGGACATAATGCTCAGTATGGGTAATGTGAATAATCCGCCCAATTCTTTACAACGCTACGTATCGCAATGGACAATCGAAGAACTTGATCGTTGCCGAAGAGCCGGAACCCCTCGAGACTGGGCCGCTGATATTCACCTTCCCTGGTCCAAGTAACTTGACAGGATTAAACTCCGATACAGATATGACCACATAGGCGAGAGTAGAGAGGGACGACAATATTAATACCACAGGAACCAAGGCAGGGATAGCGATTGGTGTCGTGGTGGGAGTGGATATGGTGGCGTATCTGGCGTGGGTGGGGTGGAGGAAGAGGAGAAACACCAAGTTGGCACGACCTACGGAGGATTCAGCCCGGATCAGAGAGGAGGAGAATGTTGAGATGGTGGGTGTGGGACAGACGGTGTAAGGGAATTTGATGATGATGATGATGATGATGGGTCGTTTGATAGGAGTGAGAGGAGTGAAAAGCTGGGCAAGATATGGTCATGATTGTGGTCGGATGATGGAAATGCAATGTTGTGAAATGTAATGTTGATGTTTGGTATATCAAAATATTTATGGCCGTACAACTACAAAGTATACAAGCATTCCTTGCCTACAACTTTGCCTTGGCTGCGTCCAGAGTGGGCAGCATGATATCCCTCATGTCACCAGCAGCCTCGTTGAGGTAGAAGCTCATCTTTTCCTGCTTCTTGTTAGTCGCCATCTCTCTGTGAAGTGTGTGTTTAGTGAACTTACCGAGCCCAGTCCCTTGGAGCAGACGTTGAACTGAATGCTGTTCTCATTGATCATGTAGGCAATACCCCATCCGTCGTCGATGACCTGCGACCATCCGTATCCGTTGAAGTACTCGCTCGACAATTGTGAACTCGAGATGAACCATGTGGAGCTGTATGTGTAGGCAGGGTCCTGGTACAGAGTAGGCACTTCCTCACCCTCCTTGAGACACTTCTTGAGTCCAAAGAGGTGACGGTCCACACCCCGTCCGTCACTAGCGTCAGAGATGTACTTGACGTGTGCATCAAGCGCCGCTCTCAGCTTCTTCTGGCACTCTTCGGGCGTAGCGTCAGCATCAGCCATGGCGTTGCAGAAAGCCACGCTCTCATCTGAGACGGTTCTGCATGTCTCTGTTCGACCTTGTTGGAAGCGACGGGTAGCGGCGGACTCGTAGGTAGGACGGTTCTTGCCGTAGAACTTGTGGTATGCGAGCTGGATGATCATTTGTACATAGGCGTCGGGACTGCACTTGAACTTCTTGATCAAGCCCTTGCCGTAGCCTTGGTATGCCTGTACCCTCAACTCGTGTGCGCCGATTTGACGGGAGAAGTGTGCTTGTGCGTCGGCAATGTCTTGTTGTAGTTCCTTATTGATCTCAAATCGAAGGGGTTTCGGGTTGGGCAGGTCGGAGCGTACATTGGGGTCGTCAAAGGGAAGAGCGCTGGTGAAGATTTGCTGGTTCGCGTAGTCGTTCAGGCGGTGTGTGGGTGTGCCGTCCATCATGGAGTGCTCGCCCATGAAGCCTGATGTGCCGTTCTCGTTGACAATGAACTGGAGAGGCTTGTCGTACCAGCGGTTTGCGCCATCGCCATGCCAGTATTGGTGTGCGCGCTCTTCGAGAGTAACAGGGGAGGCGTCGTCTAGGCAAACGACGAAAGATGCGGATTCGATCTCCTGGATCGATGCAGCGTTGACGTCAGAGGCAGCCTTGAGCTTAGGGTAGACGTCTGACCAGACATCACGGTTCTGAGATGTTAGGGCGCCGACTGCGGGCGCCTTCTCGGCCTTTTCGTATACGCGCTGGAATTGGAGCTCGAGCTCGCTGGTGTTCAATTGCTTTCCGTTGATCTCGTGGGGAATCTTCCAAAATTGGTTCTTCCTAATGGCAATGATGTGCGGGTTCTCCTTGAAGGGGTACTTTGTGCTAGTGTCTGATGGCTTCTTGGGCACACGGCAGCAGTTGAACATGTGCTCGTAGGAGCTCATGGCCATGGGAAGCTTCTTCATGTACTCTGGTTCCAGGCTGCCTTCGTCGACCATCTTCTTGAATTCAAGCACGGCTGTTGACAGCGCAGCAGCGCGCTTGGCCGGGTTTCGCCTCTTCCTGTCATCGCGGTGCGAGTAGAAGTAGCTGACGTATGGCACAACCGGGTCGCGGTAGGCCATGTACGCAGCATCGTTCCACCACTCGTAGATCCAGTTCCTGTGCTTTGGGTCCTCTCTCCGCTCTACCAAGCGCTTTTGAAGCTTCTCTCCAGGCCCGCCAGGGGCTACAAACTCGTTGACAGCCTTTGTCGTTGCGTCGAATTCGGATTGGGAGAGGAGCGGGTGAACGGATTTGAGGTATCGCTTGGCGGTTTCCTCTAGAGTAGGAACAGGGAGCCGCGGGAGGGAGTCTTCAAAGCGCAGCATGGCGCCTTTGCTGTGATCCTCCTTGTAGCCTGCGCAAGCATCGTGGTCAGCTCTGAACCGTCTCAAGCAGGTGAAAGAAATGTGTTGCACTTACCCGCTGGCAAACTCGACTGTTTCCTCGCTGGAGCCATTGCGACAATCTACATGCGCCAAATCTTAGCATCGACTCCCCACCATTCCTCGTTTTCTGATGCAACAACATACCCTAGGCTTTGCAAAAGATGGCTGGTTCAAAAGCGGTCTGCGAAGTATCGAGGAGGGTACTCGCGCGCGTGCAGCTCTGCTAAACATCACAAACGAAGATATTGAAGTAACAAGGGGAAAATGACAGAAGATGATATCAGAAGTCCAAGCTTGAGCAGATCCGAGGCCAAATGAGCACGCGCTGGCTGCGATGACCGGGGTGGAGCTTTGTATGCAACGAGCCGAGGTTCTCGGAATAAGGTTAGAGAGATGCCCGTGACGTGTTGGCGTGCAGTTTGATGGCCGTTTGACCGGACGCACATGCGACTATTTTATATGTTTTGCAGCATGCGCCAGATCATCCAAGACACCAAGGCTACATATGGTCCTCTTCTCAGCCTGTTTGCGAACAGCCATGTCTCCGAAGTCTTCAGCATGGCGATTCTGGGGTGCCCCGCGGTAACATCCCCACTAAACACGGACGTGACGAGCCGGCAACTTCACACACATGCACAAGAGCCGAGGAAGGACGCCTCGCCCGAGCTTGGAAGACGCGCAAGGTTGTGAAGAGCCTCATTCTAATCATGTCATGGGTGAGGCTCGTACTAGCCACAGAGCCACAGAGCTACGGTTCGTACAAATCCGCCTAGACCTTTGCTGTTCGGCACTCGGCGCTGTATGCGCCCGAGTGCATCTATGCTTGGCATGCCAATTATCAGGGACGCGAATACAACCAGTTCGCACAAAGAACGTCCATTGCGAATCGTATGCCAGAAGACCAGATACCCCGCACAACAAGGAATCGGAAGGGGGGATGGATGCATCGAGTAGTGGGTAAGGACTATAGTGTTGTCAGCGTTCGCGACGTGTCCCTTCATCGGCCTGGTACCTCTAGGTTGGGGCAGACTGCATATACTCACGTCGACTTTTTCTCCCTATCTTGAACGACTTGCTATTATGGAAAATAGAAGTTTCTCAGTAGAGTTCTCCTCTCGACTAGTCCTAGTCATGTATGACATTTGGGAATCATAATATGCTGGTGTTGAGCTTGTAGCTGGATGGCATGAGGGTCTTGTTGCATTCTTCACCGATGCCGTGTACTCCATCCGTGAACCCCTCCTCAACATCCAATGGGCCGATTGAACATAGATATCATGTAAGAATGTAACATGGGAACGAATCTTGACGTCACATTCTTACATCCTTACAAGTATAAGCACATCACACCCGAAACAACCCTCACCTCG
Source organism: Alternaria atra (assembly GCF_907166805.1). Lineage (NCBI taxonomy): Eukaryota > Fungi > Ascomycota > Dothideomycetes > Pleosporales > Pleosporaceae > Alternaria > Alternaria atra. Next base: position 672,000 of record NW_025091320.1, read on the forward strand.
TCCGAGCAAACCACAACAACAATCATGCCAGCAGAACCCTCGGAACACCTCCTCTTAGTCACCTCTGCATCCGGCAAACAAGCCGGCAAACTTCTCCCTCGCCTCTCCAACTGAAGAACATCCGCCTAGCCGTCCACTCCTCCTCATCCAAAGTCCGTCTTCAGCATGACTATCCCCACGCAGAGGTCATCCAAACCGATCTCTACTCCCCGTCAAACTGCGCCTCCCTCCTCGAGAACGTCACAACAGCCATTCACATAGGCCCCTCTTACCACCCCCACGAAACCGAAATCGGCAAAATGATGATCGACGCCGCCGTCTCCGCCTACTTCAACGGCGCCGGCATATTCAAGCACTTCATCCTGAGTAGTGTGTTGAACAGCCAGTTTACCAAGATGTTGAACCATGACTGTAAACGCCATGTCGAAGAGTGGATCATGGAATCAGGGATCCCATATACGATTCTCCAGCCAAGCACTTTTATGGACAATATCCCTGTTGCTATGCTCGCAAAGCAGGAGAAGCCTGTGTTTCCGGCGCTGTGGAGCACAGAGAATAAGTTCTCAATGCTGGCTTTGAGTGATTTGGCGGACGTGTTCAAGGTTGTGGCGGAGCAACGGGAGAGGCATTTTTATGCGCTGTATCCGCTTACGTCGACGCATAGGCCTATTAGCTTTGGTGAGGCTTTGCGTGTCATCGAAGGGAAGATTGGCAAGGACGTGGCGGTTGAGAGAAAGGCTTTTAGAGATGCGGTGGATGCGTTGCTTATGAGGTTGTATAAGCTTGAAGATGCTGAAGATGCGGATAAGAGGAGTACGGATGCAGCAGAGAGGATGATTCTGTTCTATAATGGGAGGGGATTGGTAGGGAACAGCAATGTGATGGAGTGGATGTTGGGCAGGGAGGCTTTGCAGTTTGAGGAGTTTGTTGATCAGACAATTGGTGAGAAGCGAGAGCAAAGCATGAGGCAAGCGACACAATAGATGAGAACGTGGACATGGTATGATAATAGTATTGATTACCTTTCTCGTCTTAGACGCTATCGCGCTTGCTCTCCCAGTTTTGCGCGTCAAATGATTTCTGCCTTGGAGCCGGATACAGCAGAATGATCCAACACCAACGCTGTACATAAAATTTTTTTTCCTGCAGTTGCAAGTCTACCCAGACAATAGCAATGCCCCAAAGAAACCGGAAGACTTGGGTCCGGGAACATGTTGTAAATATGAACATAAGAAACGTCGCAGTGACGTTGTGAAAGCGATATCTGTATCGCAAGTGTTTGAGCATGCGATAAACATTCGCATCGCAGATTGTTTCGTCATTCGGACGCGGGAGGATCCGACAAGATGTTCGCTCGGTATCCGAGCTGTCAGATGTTTGGCGATTCGGTGAGTTGGTATCCCGTTGTGTCGCGTTTCAAATCGCAGCGGTCAGGCGGCCGGGTATTGCACAGCCGCAAGATCCCCATAGAATATGTTGTTGACAAGGTGAAGTTGAATCCTAGTACTCCGACCAATGACAGTCTTCGCCAACCTTCTCAAACTCCAAACTCCTGTTCACACGCCGCCTTGCGCGCTCTTCGCGACCGAGACAGCAGAAGAGTCGTGCAAGGCCGCTGCGCTTCCGCGGTTCGAGGCCTTCGTAGGGGTTCGCTTTCCTTGTCGAACTTGTTGACGACGCTGGGCTGAGAGGTATGATAGCGTCGGCGAAGATGTCGCGGGCCTTGTGTGATTGCTTTTTAGATGTGCTCGAGTATGGCGATGGTGTTTGCGATGAATCAGATGAGAATGATGTGTCGAGAGGAGAAAGCATCTGCATTTGGCGATTTGCTCGTGGTGAGTTGGGAAGTCCGCTAGGCGAAAGTGGTGGGTAAGACATTGTGGTGAGATACAAGTGTAGAGAAAACTGTAGTTGCGATTTAGATTCAAGAAGAAAGCGTGTGGTTGATATATGCGATCGCGTCCGGTGGTTAATAGATGTTTGTTAAGAAGCGAATAAAGCCGTTATATGGAAGAAACAATGTTTGTAAGACAAGAAAAGGCACCAAAAGGGACACAGGCGTATATGTTCATGCCGATCACCAACCTGCCGTGACTGCAATTATATGTTACCCAGGGGGATGGCATGCAAGGTATCTCCACGCCAAGGGTCCGACGCCTTAAAATGATGACCAGGGGCAGCGCGGGGCAGTGAATATCCGCCACCAAATATCCTCCAACCTGCGCCTGTCACTGCCTCAGAGTGGGCTTTTGCAGCAAGGCGAAGTATTATCCGCAGTTTCACAGGCGACAATTTGCGTTCTCTTGTGTTGGATCTCGCGGCTGTCGTCCAACCACGACATCAGCGTCGCGCAAAACACCAACAGTGCGCGCTGCTGCAAAACGGCGTACAGGCGCAGCTGGCGTGCATGAAGCCTGAAACCGTGCCGTCTTCATGCGGTAAGGCTAGACCCAACGTTGTCAAGATTTGAGGCCCGCGCACCTAAAGAGTCAGCGAACGTGTTCCTTGGAAACGAGGCCAGCAAGGCTGTTTGTTGGGTGTGGCTCGTTTGTTTTTCCTGCCCCCTGCCCCCTCTTTGAAACGGCATCAACGTCGCACGTCTGTTGGAAACAAACTACTGCTCGCTCGTCGACAACCCGCGCCGCGTGTGTAGTTAAGAGTTGGCCATTTCCCGTGTTCATGCGAAGGATGGCAGGAGTCGTTCCGTTACATGTCATCCCGCGAATTCGCCGATGGGAATCCACCGGTTGAAGTCATATGCGATTGACATGGGACCGCACGGTGTTGGATGATGACTGCCGATGTGTATGGTGGCATGATCGTGTTGTATGCAGTTGGAGACAGTCTGCCCGACTATCGCTTTGGACGATCAATTACTGATCAACAGCTGACGACATGTGACTATTTCTACGCGAATTGGTCGCTTCGTGCATAATAGTTGTTGGTATATCGCCGGCATCACCGTACGGCACAGCACTATCCCTGGGATCATTCAATCCTCCGTGAAGCTTATTTTTCTTCTGCCCAACCGCGTTTCGTGATAGATTGAGATGCTGGGAGGGAGAACTATTGAACGATGTGCTGCGAGATATTACGAGAATCAGAGTATTGAAGGGGCTGGCATCGCTGAGCGCAGCTACACGTATTGTACTGTGACCGAAACTATTGTGCTTAGAATCAAGAACGGTACGTGCGCAACGAATTAAGATTGCCGTGCCAGTAATACCTACTGTACGCCTCAATAGCGCATGCGGCGTGGTCGCTTCGCCGTACATTAGGCGTCGGGTGGCGCAGCTACGGACAACGCAAAGGCTTATCTAGCAATCTGATGTGCAGCATGCAGTCTGGAGAAGGATCATTCATTATCGGATAGCAAATTGTATAGAAGCTACAACTAATTAAGTCATCTCAATCGAGATGCTCAACCGATGATCCTATCGCTACAGACATCCTGCATCTGCAAACGACGGAGCAACAGCGCCAGGCTATCATGCAATGATCGAGACGGAAATTTGGAGCAGAATTCTGCATTATGAACGCGAACTATGACCATTAAAGAAAAGGGGTATGGAACTCTGAAGCATATGCTATACATGACCGGAAAGCCCTTCATCATATCGACCGAGCGATCAATCAGACCTCAAATGCCTCGCGTACGCATACAAACTAGATATGTAATCCCTTCCGCAAACACTTCAATAACAAATGATGGCTCTCATGATCTGATTGGCCGTGATATCATAATGTCAAACAAACATGTACAAAGTAAATGGTACAATCGATGCTCTCACCTAACCCTACGAAAAGTAAGTAGAAGTCAGAATGCACATGCCTAAAACCGGAGAGATGTTCTTAGTGAGTTGCCGTCCGATAAGTGTACTCGAACTCCTCGGTAGCCAGCACGTCGGCATTCTTAGCGAGATCCCCAGGCACGTCAAGGTTGAAGTGTTAGATGTACTGTTTGACCTGGCTTAGCATGATGTCCCAATGACCATGGGCGTATGCATATTCGATAGCGATGGTGAGACGACCACCGTTCTGACCTTGAGGTTGGCGAGTTACGCTGTGGTGAAGTCGCTGTAGAGGTACATCTGCGGTCAAGTTGGAGATGCCGTGTCTATGAGACCAGCTTGAGACGATCTTATCGGTGCCTGCGAAAACATATGGACCCCCCTGGATCTGGGAGAGATCGTCAAGGTGACGTTCTGGGATTAGTATTAGAGTAGTATAGGGGTATATAGAGGTCAAGGATCGGGATTTTGAGCTGTAAATTACATCTTGTTCACTTGTAAACCTCTTGTTATGGGTCGAAAGCTTAAAGCAGGCCTTTTGCAGACTGTTCTCCTTGATCTTTCTTATCAACGTCCATTCAAATGGATCGCTAGGAACCGTAGTGTTAGCCGCAATACAGTGAAGCGTATTGAGCTCAGTCTTGACCTATACGGAAGCCCTTATCCTCCTGATTTAACCGTTTAAGGGAAGCCTTAATTAATAGTAAAGGCTTAGGAGAATGTATAAGGAGAGACGACGACTGCAAACCAGCGTACTAATGCTACAAGATAGGCCCTGCTAGAGTACCTCCGTGAGAAGCCGACGGCGTATTTGGACGAGATGGTTGAGTTCCTATTCGACGGGTACAACCTTGTTATCGCCGAGCGTACCGTCTTTGATTACCTCTACTGGGTCTAATAGAGTTGAAAAGTAGCTTTAAAGCACACTAAGGATTGTAATGAGCTGCTACGAGAGGTTTTCTACCTATTAACGAGAGGATGGGATCCTATTTAGATTGTAGCACTTAATAAGAGTGTAGTAAATAAGCGAACTGCTAATAGGAAAAGAGCCTAGGCGCCCTTAGGAACTGCCGCAATTGCTCTATACTTTGGCAATCGAACAAGGAGAGTTTTGGTGATACCAGCAATGGACGTGAATAGTTACTTTGCGTAGGAAATACTGCAGGGAGGGCTAACAAAGCAGCTCTTTAAAGCGTTCATGGAGCACTAAGTTCTCCCTTTGTGCAACCTCTGGCCTGGCCCGCGATTAATTATTATTATGGACAACGCTTTAAGCCACTAGTCTCCTTGAGTACAAGCTCTCTGTGATGCAGCAGGCGTTCGACTTGTCCTGTTGCCTCCTTACTTACCTAATTACAACCCTATTAAGCAGTCTTTTCGGGTGCTAAAGAGCTAGGTACGGAGGAACTACGGCATTATAGAGTCGTTTAAGAGCCTTAAGGAGTTTCTAGAGTACGGTATATACCGCTGCTGCGTTAATACTAACTTTGTAACACGGGATAGCAGAGGCTGAACGAGGGGGACGATTATGGTCTCAACATGTTTGCTTTTCTCGTAATCGCCTTGGCCTCCAAACCTGCTCATAAGCTGCGCCCCGCGCGTTAGCAGAGGGGCAAGAATTATTCTCACGACCTCCCCACCTAGTGTAGTAATACAGAGCTTTCCCCCACTATTCTCTTGTAGTGTGAAGCAAATACTATTGCCTATAACTACCCCTCACAGGCGTCCTGTATAGCTGGGCTTGAGCGATCTCTAACAAAGATACCTCTAGAAAAGCTGCTAAGAGCTGAGTCTTGCTGGTTATCGTCGTCGTGGATCTCCTTATTAGCTACAGTATCGCTTCCGCTGTCTTTATCTACTAGCTGAGCTCTAGCACCTAGCTAGGAGAGGTTCGGATACGGCTGTAAGGGAGTAGAGGGCGTCGCTGAACGTTCACTGCTTATATCGGAGATCTCTATGATCCTACGTCGTCTCTTATTACGCTTCTAACGTCTTTCCTGCTCCTCACGAGCTTTCTAGGTAAGCGTACGACGCCGCGACGACGTAGCGGGCATATTAACTATTATATATAAGCGTAATTCGTCTCCCCGATGATTCAAATTAATCCTACACCTTTACCGCTACCGAGATTAACTTCGATTAACGCCTTGTCGCTGCTGTAGGGAGAGAAAGAGCAGATAGAATGTAGATGGATACTGAGAAATGTGGGTGGGTACTGCAAAACAGTATATACCCAGCGATTTAGCTTTCCTCCCATGTCTCCGGCACATCTAGAGACTCCTACATGCCCTAGATTCACCCTAGTACGCTACTTTAGGACCGATTATCTTATTAAGAACCCCTGTAAGCTTACACGCCGTCCTAAACCTTCACTACCCCGCCTCTACCTACCTCTACCCCTGAGGTATCCTACACCTGTTACAACCTCCTAAACGCCCACTAATACGCTCTACTACCTCTTAAAAGCTCACCACTACACTATATTTACCTATACAGGTCTCTAAAAGTCTCTAAAACGTCTACTTGAAGCCCTACATGCTACTATACCCTAACCATGACTAATCGTGAACATTTACTCTGCTTTTGGTGACAATTACTACTGGTAATCGACTGGGATATTCACGTGATTTAACAAGGGGGTCCATATGTTTCCGCAACGATAATATCATCGCTGGTGGATTTTCCAATCCTTTTGTGCTGGACAAGCTGTCAGGCCTAGCTGACGATGCATACTGTCCTGCACCCTGATCAGTGATTCACTGATCATATGTAACTTTTTTGGTTGCATAGCGTAATGGTGCGGGGCTGCGTTCTGACACAAACAGTGCTCTACTTAGGAGCCTCAGCTTATTGTCTAGGTTGGTACCCTTGTCGAGGTCTCTCGCCCAAAGCTAGTAAGATTAGCATGATGATGATGATGTTATATGCCGAATATCTGAATTAACTTACCATCATCTGCGCAACGACCTGGTAAGCTTTGCAGGCTAAGTGTGTAAGGCCGAGAAAGCCGTCGGGTTGATATGCCAATCGAATATACTAGATAGTCGCGAGTTAGTAAGAGTAGAACACCGAGTATGGAAAGGGGATGGAAGCTTACCGCCATCATGTCAAGAAATGTGATCTCGTACGTGATTAGTCCACTGCGGTCCAGATACGCAGGTGGTGCTTTGCAGTATATGGCCCGGTTGAGACCATTTCAGGCTCTCCCGCTGCCTTGTCCTGAACATACGTTGTCAGACATGTGCGGTGGATTCATGTGCTTATTGAGCTTGAGGGATATTGGTAACGAAAGTGGTGGAACTATAACAACCTGGGTCGGGATTTTTCAAGGTACTTGTAATAAGGATAGGTTGTGCTGTCCTACCGCGGGCGCTTGATGTGCCGCAACAGCACCGGCCGTCCCTGAACTAGATATCCCGCCTGGAACAGCAGTCAAATAATACAAGCCTGCGTAGAAGGAGAAAGCGGAGGACTGAGTTGGTAGACTGACAGCGGGACGGGGAGGGCGTTGAGGTTCAGGACCGACAATGGTCTGTAGAGCTGCAATAGCGTTGGGATGAAGAGGGTCTACTTCACCACAAGAGGTGCTCGTGAACTTTTCTTTGGATGCGTGCTACCTCCTCCCGTTTTCCCTCACTACAAAGCTTCTTGTAGAGGCACTTGAAAGAGGATACAATCATAAGAGGTACCAAGTATTCTTTCGTGACCAGGTACAACGAGCTACACATTCACTAAATACCACGGTCATGGAAGCACGACAAATTAGGTTGACTGTTGAGAACGATCGTTCAAGTCTTGGAAATTTCTATACATCCACTGGGCGACACTGCCTACAGGGTCAGACGTGAAGGTACAGATGAGAACCACTCGGAAACCTTTCTTGCTGATCTAGTTTCCATGAGTTCGCTCAAAGGGCTTTGCCTGGGTATTTTCTCGCAGAACGCGACTAATGCCTCGAGGTCATTTGCAGCTCAGCCGGTTGAGTCAAGCAGGAATCTGCGCAATCTTGCTTGGGTGACTCTAATGAACGCAGAATCCTCACAGGTTGGAAGGGCCAGCCCGATGGCGTCTGACTGGAATCATTTGCTGCTAACAATCACGATGATAGCCACCCTGGCGAGACACTCTTGCGGATAGTACACACGCTTGAGACGAAAAGCGGCGTGTGAAGCTTGCAGCACGACATAACAAACTTCATCACGACCAGGCCGACAGCACCGCCCCATTTACGACTGACATGGAACCTTTAAGTTATTTTGGACTCCCTCTAAGAACGCCATCGATCGATAGACAACTTGCATGGTGCACTGTAACTTGAGAGGCTTCATTCATCAGGATTCCCATATTCAATTGCTATCGGTTGCTTTACTTGTGCGCCACGTCTTTAAATCTGCGATGGCAAGTACACTAGAGTGTATCTACAAGGTCTCGTTCATTTACACATGTCCAGATACCGCCTTGACCCTTTTGGGTCCCCGCGACTGGGGACGCCACGATGGTACATAGGCGACCTGTTCATCTCCATCTAGCGTCCGCTTTCGAGGCTCAGGCATGTTTTCGAGCGCTTTGTAGTACGACTCGCGCCTTGTAGTCTTCCTCGCCTTATCACCCCTATCATTCTTGACTTTGGCCTCCCACATCTCCCTAGTCTCCTTTAGGTTCAAAGAGTTTGAAATCGCCGAAGACGTGCACGCCACTGCTTCGAGATCGTACATGGTGACATAGCGGGCGAAGACTGTCTGAATGGGATAGCGACGCAATGCTGAGACGAAGCCGTTGCGGTTGTTGTGTTCACCTCGAATGCGTGTTGTGCGAAAGCTTGGGGATGACTTCTTAACGTCCTCCATTTCACTGAGCATCCTCGCAATGCACCCGTCAATCAGGGGGGCGTGCTTAAGATCCTCCACACCGATTGGAAGTACAGCGCGAGACGACAGCGATGGTGATGGTGAGAGGGAAAACTCGTCAAAATCTAGCGCGAGGAAGACATCAAGAGAATTAGCTCGTGTATGGCGCTTAGTCCTGGTCTGCATTCCTCCTGGGCGTTGTCAGAGATGCAGAAAAGATGAGTATGGGGTGTTCGCATCATACCGGCAGTACCTGTCATCTTACGAGTCGGCTCTTCATCGACGCTGATGCTTGGCTTCGAAGGACTGTCAGAAGTTGAGATGACGCGAGAAATCTTGGTTGCAGAATTCGAGAAGGCGAATCGGTTGGAAACGTTGTTGTAGAACATGGCGACAGTGTCGTGCCGGTACAGTCCAATCTTTTGTGGGGTTGGAGAAATGAAAGTGATTTCTAGAAATTCGCAGCGGCTTTATCCTTTCAAACAGCGATTGAGGGTCCAGTTGATCTGGTCACGCCGTCTGTGCCCCAAAGCCGCCTCTAAATCACGAACTATCGAGGCGCACGAAACTGCGCGTTCACCCTGATCGGGGCAACTTCACTGTCATTCACGCCACAAGCGACTAATAAGCGATCGTGTAGGTGCAAACTGCCGCCTTTTACGCAAGGGACTGCGGGCGTTAACAGTTGCTTTTAAAGTGGAGACACGAGAGCATATTAGACTCACAGCACGCTATATGCGTACTACCAAAAACTTCAGAGAAGTCATATACATGACTTCATGACAAAATCGCTGGGTATATTAAATCTATAAGTCATATGATGCTTCTGTGGTGTGTACGAGTCCCATTACGGTCGTTTTTTCATCTTACTCTACAAGTCCAATGCGACGTAGCCGGCAGGTGCGTAGAGATTGCCCAAGACATTGGATGGCGGGATATTGATGCGCCTGAATCGCTGTTGATTAATGTGAGTGTATCAGGAGCCAGAAATACAATATACAGGTCAGACACCGATACATATAGACTTTGTTGTCCTAGTGGTAGTCGAATAGGTTGCACCTTCATCCTGACTGAAAATATACTTACTGCAGCACCCGCCACGCCATGGCGATGGAACGTTGAGCCCACGATCTTTAATACATTTATTGTATGGGGAGCTGGTTTGGTAACAGCCAATTCGTTCAATGTCATCGAAAGTGTCAGGCACCAGGCTACTCCGGGCCCGTTCGGGCCGTTATGCCAAGCAATCGCAGTATATTAGCCTACCTTACCGCTGTTGTGGCTCGACAGCGGTTCGTCTCTAGTCTTACAAGGCAATATACCTCTACTTCCACTATCGCGGTGCATCTCGTATCTATAAAGACTCTATTGCTTGACAGAAAGGAGCGCGATGGAACTGAAGCCTCGACCACATTCGCTATGAAGTGTCGTTGCTAAGCTATGGGTATAGCTAAATCAGAATCTATTAAGACAATGGATCAAAAACCTTGGCAAGATACTTGTGATTAGAGTCGAAAATGCTAATGGATTGAATGTTGACAGGGTGTCTCAGTAGTCGTACCTGCCACCCTCAGAGAATTTGCCAAGCATTGTTGGTCAACACTGTGTCTCAGAACCCTGCTGTTCTCACGCAGGGCGAGGCCCTATCGAGCTGCGTACTGGCTGTGAGCAGGATTCACCGCGAGCAGGTCATTGTCTGGGGGCACGGACTCATGATGTACTTTCTTCATAGTTCAACTTATATAGCTCACCCTTCGACTTACTACACTCAGAAAACTCCTCGGTTGAATCTCGCAGAAACTCACGAAGATGGCGTACAGGAGGCCTTCTGCTTCACGGTCACACTCATCAAGCGGTAGCAGCGCAGACCTACCTGAACTAACGGCGCTGAACCCAACGACGACCTTGCCACAGACCCAATTCGATATCTTCCCGAATGGTTTGTGACACATTGCGCTGGTATGCGAGTTACAATGCTGACAGTGATACTAGTCACCACCGTTTCAGCTAGACCAGTGAACATCTCCCAGTCTGATGCCATGACGTCCAACCTAGGCCCCTCGAATGACGTCGTTGCCGAGTTTCAAGTCCGGACGCCTCAGCCGATCCTCACTACAGCCCTCATCAAGGCCGACTACACCTGCATGACAAACAACGCTGTTACCCCGCTCTTAGAGTGCATCTGGAAATACAGCTCTAGGCACGCCTTTCTTCCCGCCACGCCCATCGAGCTAGCTGCTGGCCACCGTTACTGGCTGTCAAACAAGCTCTTAGCCGACGAGTGGATGATGATCTTCCTATTCGTCCCCGGGCTGCTTGACTCTGCACCCCCGGAGGTAAGGGCTGCTTTCGACAACCAGGTTTACAACCTTGGAACGTTATCGGAAATTGGCCTAGGTAGCTTTGCGGATGTCATGGAACAAGAGGACTACACCTTCACACCTCCCAGTGGGTTTCGGTCTACACAGTTCACAAGACAGCCTTTTCAACATGGCTTCCCGCCCGTTCAGTCTACTCAACATGTACCCCAAGGACGTATGCAGCTAGCATCGGCTTCAGCTCCAGGCCTTCCTTCAGGTATATCCTCTATATCTAGTGTATCGGTGTTCCCTTTGCAGTCTGTGCCCAGTGGAGCAGCTGCATTCGAGCAAAACCCAGCGGCTCCGCCAATCTTTCATCAGCTGCTCCGGGCACAGGGTATCACTGACTCTGGGTTCCGACCGGGGAGTGTACTTCCAAAAGATAACGTAAACAAGGCCTGGAGTGCTGAGCGCATCCGTGCATTTGTCGAGATTCAGCATAAAAGCATCAACCAGCTGCCCCCTACCGCCTTCTCCTCTTACGGGACTGAGATGTCTAACTTCCGAACGCCTGAATCGATCGATGTGACCTGCTGTCCTTTCGAAACATCACTCGAAGAGAACTTTACAGTAAGTCCAAATTCTTCATCGTTTAGATTTCTCATCAGTGAACTGACGGCTAGGCAGTACTTTTCGAACATATGCACGCTCAATCGAGAGATATGTGTCCGTGCGAGCAAGCACTGGCAACCCATGGACATAGCTCGCTACATCGTAAGTGTTACACATATCTGACAGTCTGGAGAGAAAACGAGCTGACGGAATTCTCTTATAGAATTATGCCCATGATTTGCAAACGCCGGGAGTCTTTGGGCGCTCGAAAATCGGACATCACTTCGCCAACGCTAAGGTGTGGGCTGAAGCCCATCCTGACCATGTCCCCGCTGCCTCCTTGCGAAATATCAGCACAGACAGTGGGGTGCGTGGCAAGAACAGAATCCTGCATGACTACTTCCTTTATAGTATGGGGGATGGAGTGGTTCGCTCGCCTCACGGATCCAAGAGGCAGATGTTGACACGCGTGATCGAACACATTCGAAATGTGACCGGCGATCGGAGTGTTCGGTTGAGCGAGGCTGCTGCGTACGCACAGAAATGGGGTATCACTGTACCAGCGCATGAGCAGATGGACTTCACAAACTTGGCTGTGGAGGATCAGCTCCCGTCGACCGCGTTCCTTGCGATGATCAAGGCCGATTACCAGCATAAGTTCCCTGGTAAGGACCCATAGGACAGGACATGTTGATATATGTTGTTCATAAGAGACACTTGGTGAGATTTGCTGTTGGAAGCGCTTCGTATGCGATTGGCATACGGGTGAATGCGCAGTCTTCGGGTACGCCTAGGGCATTTTGTGGTCAGGGTCAGCAAGCGGAGCGTGCAAAGGTTTCCTTACCCTACGTAACTTCTATTACGAGCAAGGGGGATATGCGGAAGCTTGCTTCTCACAACTGTACCTAGTTTGCCGTATCTATCCGAAGAGTTATACCCGGTACTCTACATCATGATATATAGATTTGAAGACCAGCGAATACCTTGAGGGCCTCTCATTCCACCTCGAAAAAATATCTTGTGGGGTATCTTTGCATGGATGGACCGCATGAGGTGAATGCCAGCTCTCATGGAACTTGTCTTTGCAAGCCACATCATGCTATACAAGGCTTTGATCCCCGTGCACTGTACGGTGAAGTTGGATTTAGTAAGACAACACTGTTTGCTAAGTCTCGTGGTGCTTGGGCAAATGACCTTGGAATTCTACGTTCGACATTCCTCCTAATTCTCGTTGATGCTTCGACATTTGTTCTAGTCGACAAGTCACATATATTAGGTATACTTCGAAGCTAAGATCCATGCCAAGATCATTTATCTTTTCTCACGCGCACCTACTTTCTACCTTATGTTTGGTGTTCACTTTAAGGCTCTCGGTCTATTGTCATGTGCCCACTATGTTCGCGATGTTTTCGCAACGCATCATCATAGTCGCTTCCGAAAGCTATTTGGCGCCGTTAGGCATTGTGCAAACCACTTCCCCTTGCTATCAAGAGCAAATGTTTCGTCTGGTTTTGAGCGAATTTGAATGTACAAACAACTCAACCTTGTTAAAGAGCTCTTCACGTTCATTTCTTATCACGGTTTAAGTAATAGGCTATTAGGCAGTAGAATTTGGTAGGAACACTGAAGTTGAATTGAAGTAAGTCTACGTGTTGATATACCGGAATGATCGGATGTCAGCAGGGTTATGGTGAAACTCTGTTCACATAGGACCGAGTACTTATCGGACCGAGCAAGCTGTACGTAGACTGCGACATTTCTTCTCCGCACAGCGCGAATCAGCCTCAATTGACGCGCCTCTAGTCGCTCCTTCTATAAACGTCATTCCAAAAAGGTATACACAATACTTTTTTATAAGACTTCACTACTTAGTCCTGCTATCATAAACTTCCAGTCTTAGAGAATGAAGCAGACTGAACGTGGGTTCCTAACCTGTCGTCTTCCGCTACCACCGGCACAGATTCAAGCCTAACAAAGCAACAAGAGGATGTCTGAATTGCACAATAATCCTCCCGTGGCGCCTATACACGACCCCACCAAACATCGACCGCAGATAGCAAGCGATCTTTGCTGTATTACTTGGCTTTATCACCCACCTCATCCAGCGAACCTACTTTGCGATCATCCTAGCCTGACGGATACGACAGGGTACTACACACTTAATAACCTTCGGCAAGATCCGTTCTTGCAGAGTATTGAATACCATCGTCGCCGAGTTGAGGGCCTTGAGGCAGTCATCGAATGCCCTGTAGATGTATTTAGGAACGGCCGATCTTCCCAGGATTACGACAATCAATTGATCTGGCTCACCAATGGTCTTCTTCTTGGAGCATGGGTCAATATCTTTTTCACGACCCCACACTGATATCTGAACATGGCACCAGAGGCGGTTCGAGATGCGCTCGTCAAGCAGACTGTGCGAGCGCCAGATGATTCGCAGACAGATAGCCGACATCGTACCACACCGGTAGGGCGATTAAAGAAGCGCAAAACTTCTTCAACCGTGGACAATGTTCGAGTACAGCCAACATATTTTCCAAATCACAGCGGAGGGGAGCAAGCACTTGAATCTCACAAGCGAATCCACTACGAGAGCACACCACGAACCAGCGAACAGCTCCTTTCTGTTTGCTCATCATCGGATCTGGACCGTATTATAGATATGCTTACACCGAATTCGGCCGCCCAGTACGTTACCGCCTCTTATGCTGCTACATCCTATGTGTTAGGACCGTCTAGTACAGCTGTTCCAGCGGCACTTATAGTAGTGGTAGCATTCTGAGATCATTCAATGGTGCCTGCAGCTGTCCTTCTAGTAGCCGTAGCCTCACAACCTACCGTGGCAGACCCCATCGCTGCAATGATGACCCGTTACCCACATCGAAATATAGTAAATATTTCTGACAGAGGGTAGAAATGATGTTGCAATGTCGCGTGGCCAAATCCGTGCTCATCTTGAGACCGAAGGCATGACATTAGCGAACCTTCCAGCCTCAGCTAGCTCCGTAGCTCGTCATGAGATGAGGAGCGTGGCGCCACCAAGAACGATTGATCCTACTCTGATCAACTGTGGCGCTATCGCGCAGGAAAAGTTGACTATGAATAAATTGCTCCAACATGGATAGTACTTATTGACGTTAGAGCAGTTCCTTTCTTACCAGACCGTAAATTTTGAACTGTGGGATCGAGTCCGAATGTCCTGAGCACCGAGGGAAGTTGCTGACTTCATGGTGAGTAAGTTAGCAGATAGAGAATATAAAGATAGTAAATTAATGCTCCTTTAATTATAGAGTATTAAGCTAGTGCTAAAGCAGAAGGGCAGAGGTGTGTAAGCATAGGTATAAGTGATATGTAACAGTCGTTTGAACGACATGACAGTGGCGATTGCCACCACAGGCAGGGGGGCGGCCGACCGGCACCGGCCATGACCTTTGTGAGGTGGCGAATCTACAAAAGGTGACTCGGTCGATGGGGAAGCAGGGAAGACTTTGCACTGCCACAGGCATGACAGCCACAACCCCGCTTTCCGGCTGGCGGCCGCCGTCCGTCAGATTACGTCACGAGTATGTGGCACTTCTGTGCTAGCCAGAATAAGTAATCGTTCCGATTAAAGGTACCCACTAGGATGGCGGCCTTGTATAAATTGAGCGCGCCTCACAGCCTTGCGGCTAATTATTACTCCTTGCGTTTACTGTTAGACTTGCAGGCCTGTATAAGGGTATTTTATCAGTCGCAATAACGTGGTTTACAAGCGAGTGACGCACCCAAGCGAGTGACGCACTTTTGCCAAGACCTCACCAAACTTCAATCAAGTCGTAATGCCTCAACGCAACAGCGTGAAAATGATCTCAAACGAAGCAGATATACAGCTTGCGATACAGGCTATCCAAAGAGACGCGACACTAACGACGCGACGCGCTAGAGCTATCTATAGCGTCTCTGAAGCAACACTACGAAGGCGACTCGCTGGGACGCCTCAACGACGCGATCGCGCGCCTAACTCAATAGCTCTTCGAGGATCTGAAGAGGTAGCGATTGTTAGGCATGTTCTCAAGCTAGTAGAGCAAGGATATCCGCCTAGGCTCGCTGACGTTGAAGAGATGGCCAATTCTTTGCTTGAGATCCGCAATCAGAAGCCAGTTGGCAAGAAGTGGGCTGCAAACTTCGTAAAGCGTCGCCCTGAGCTTAAAGTCAAGTTTAATCGAAAGTACGACTATAGTAGAGCCCTCTGCGAGGATCCTGAGGTTATACAAGGCTGGTTCCGCCTAGTACAGAATACGAAGGCCAAGTACGGCATCCAGGACGAAGACACGTACAACTTTGATGAGACTGGCTTCATGATGGGCGTGATATCGACTGGCTCAGTAGTCACAGCAGCAAACCGTCGAGGACGGCCAAAGACAGTGCAGCAGAGCAACCAGGAGTGGGTTACAGCTATCCAGGGCATGAACGCGACGGGGTAGGCGATTCCACCCTTCATCATCTTCCAAGGCAAGCACCACCTCTCCGCCTGGTACAAGGAGGAGAGCCTGCCTCGAGACTGGGTAATTGCAGTCTCTGAGAACGGCTAGACGACAAACAAGCTTAGTATCGAGTGGCTAGAGCACTTTGACAGGCATACAAAGGGGAGGGTTGTTAGCAGCCACCGCCTGCTAGTTCTCGACGGTCACGAGAGCCACAGCTCGATCGATTTCCACCAGCTCTGCGAGGAGAAGAAGATTATCACCCTCTGCATGCCTCCACACTCCTCGCACCTACTGCAGCCGCTTAACGTTAGCTGTTTTGCGCCGCTAAAGAAGGCGTATAGGTGCCAAGCCGAGAAGCTGATGCGCAACAAGATCACCCACATCACGAAAACAGAGTTCTTACCGTGCTTTATTGCCGCCTACAAGGCCTCTATTACAAGGAGCAATATCCTAGGAGGCTTTCAAGGCGCTGGCTTAGTTCCATTCGATCCAGAGGCTGTTATATCGATGCTCGACGTCCGCCTGCGTACTCCACCGTTACCCACGGTCGAGGACGGTCCCTAGCAGTCGCAAACCCCAAGCAATACCGTAGAACTAGGGTCTCAAACGAAGCTAGTTCTCGAGAGGTTTCAGAGGCATGTAGATAGCTCGCCTACTTCGATGGTTAAGGCGGTGAAAAGCCTCTCTAAAGGCGCAGAGATGATAGCGCATGCTTTAGTGTTGTCGCAAAAGCGTATCGCTAAGCTTGAAGCAGCTAACGAGGCCGCCACGCGACGTAAATCGTATAAAAGAAAGCGAGTACAGAAGGAGGGGACCCTTATAGTAGAGGAAGGTCTTCGACTAACGACTCTAAAGGAGTTTGGCGCGCGCAGCGATAGGAAGAAGGCAAAGAAGAAGGCGCGCGTTGAAGTAGGCGAATCGTCTCAAAGACGCTGTGGACGCTGCGGCGAGGTAGGACACAACTCGCGCACATGTAAGCAGGATGCAGAAGTAGATTCTGAGTAGAATAGTGTATTACGATTTCTAATTACTATTGTTAACGGTGCTGTACAGTCGTGTGTAGTCGTGGTTTTGGTGAGGTCTTGGCAAAAGTGCGTCACTCGCTTGGGTGCGTCACTCGCTTGTAAACCACGTTAGCAGTATTGGCGTAGTAGTAGCCTATATCAGGCGAGGGTCGCTTTCGCTTTAAAGACGAGCTCTCTATAAATTGGGCGGGTGGGTGCCAATGTGAACGTATTTTTTGCATCGGCATAGAAACGAGGGCTTAGAAGTTGTCTAAGCATATTATAATATAGAAGTATCGCAAAAATTACGATGCGCACAAGCTCACTGTTGCTGCGAAGTCAAAGTACCGATGAATGTTCCGTTATGGTGGTTGTTCCGTTACGGGTGAATGGACGTTACAGTACTTCTTGGCTCTTTCGAACTATGTGACCGGCCTGAGCCGAAATCCGAAGAAACTCCGTACAATGGACAAATCTCGCACAATCTATACCCCTGCTGGCCGCTGCTTTGCTACGTACACTGATGGAAAATTTAGTAGTTGGATATGGCACAGCAGTGCTCATTGGTTCGGCTTGGCACAGCGGTGCTCTTGGATTCGGCTTGGCACAGTAGAGCTTTAACATCGGCTTGGCGCTACAATGTTTTACAAGCCGCGCCGCTGTGCCTCGACATCGGTAGGAAGTTATGACAAACCTGGCCCTTGCTAGAGCATAAAGCTTTATATAGTCCTCCCTTGCTACTAAATACTAAGCCATCCCGTTTTTCACCATGCCACCTTGTTGACCGTTCTTGCAAACACAATGTACTTGGTTACGGCTATAATGCTTCAAAACGACTCAAATCCACACGACAACCTGTCAGGCCATCAAGCTATTAACGATGCCTTCGCACGAGTTATTTCGGTGGTTGGATTCTGTGTATTGGTTCTTCTTTGCTGGTTGGTTTACAATTAAATTCTGTAGCCTAGTTGTGCTGATCAATTTACAGGACCCTCAGTTATTTCACCATTAACAGGGAGCCAGAAGGTACTTATGCTTGGTCAAGTCGATTATATCGGCTCGAAGAATTGCATCCATCAACGGTTTTTGTCAGGTGGCGCAAGTCAGACAAGATCAATCACCCTCATGGAAGGGGAATTAGCAGTGGGCATCAATTTTGGTGAGTTATACAGTTCTAGGTTTCTCATAATCGTGCTGACTATGATCAAAGTATAATCTGCTTAGAAATCATCAAGGCAAATCATTTGGTACGGGCGTTGGATTGCCGTCATGTCTACCATAAAGGGTGCTTCGATCGATGGTATGTAGAGTTCTTCAAAGACTACTGTCCGTTGTGTTTGTGCCTAGTGTCTGCTGTGTAGAACTCTGTACGTAGGGCTTCGCAGTCTCTAACACATCCTGATGCTAAAACACTACTATAGCGAAAATGTGAGAGCAGAGATCGAGATCTCCAACACTGCAACAACCGTATACGGTACCGTAAATAAAATGTTTGATTACTTACTAAAGAGAGTCACATGCTGGTGGAAAAGCATTATCTGAATTGCAAAAGCTAATTTATGTCACCGCTTGCACCGAAATCAAGTCCGTTTTGAGACCACACCTCTTAGCCGAGCCGTCACGAGCAAAGTATCCATCCTAACAACTGCATTGAGATGATGGCTCGAGATGATGAGATGTCTGCTCACAAAGGAGCTAATCTTAAAACGGACGGACCATAAAATCTTAACAAGATGGGGGTGGACATATTGCAACACTGGGACTATACGACTTTTTCTCATGCGGGCATATCAAATCCTGAAACGTTTTGACATACACCTGCGCCAACCCGACAACCTGTGTGAAGATTTACAGGAAAGCAAACGATCCTTAAACATGCTGTGGCACAGCATGCAATACATCGCCTTCCTCTTAAGGGCGATGAAATTGTCAGCACCAAGAACTTGAATGAGGAACTTCAGCGGGGCGAGATGTAAGGAGACATCTTAGTAAGCAACATGCAGCTGGAAGAGGTACTTGAGTGGTACATAATATCGCCACCGCTAGCGGAACAGTGGCCGACCCGCTCTGGCCACACCCTTGCCGATGGGTGGGCGCTAAGATGTTCACTAATTACATGCGATCGTGAGCGGATCTAACCAGGTGTCCAGAACAAGACCCACAGTAACCATGATGGAACCATGCCAGCTATGCAAAACCGTTAACAAGTTTACAAGAACCGTTTAACGTAGAATAGTGCTCTTAAGACGGGTGTGAAGCTCCGCTCACCGTTGAATGACCTGCACCCAGACTCGTAGATCCTCTTGCCATTCACACCTCTCTTGTCTACCGCATCCTATTCGTCTCCAGCTGCTAATCTTTCCAACACTGGCTTCAGGAATCCGCCCCAGAAACCATCCAGGCCCTCGTCAAGGCCGTATTCTATGACGTTCCGCCACATCCTTAGCTGTTTGAAAACGCCCGACATGCTACTAGTCGCGGCATTGCCAAACTCTAGAATACGCACCGCTTCGCCTTGTCCAGAATCCATGTACGCGATATAGAAATACAGCTCGTGTCCCACAACAGTGAAGCCTGGCTCCACAAGGCAGGTCGTGTCGGGTAGCCCCGCACGTCGTCCTAGTTTCGCTTTCTTGCGCAGATTCGCCGCCATCCATATGCTAAGCTGATATTCGGCCTCGAGCTTGTCACCGTCGGAGGGCTTGACCTCCACCCCAGAGAAGACGGCTGTGGTTTTGGTAAAGGCGTCGGTCGTATGGCTAATGCACTGGTTTCCGTGCTGGAGAAGGCGTGCATACAGAGCTTCGAAAGGTGACGTGTCGTGCGAGTAGGAGAGGGTATAATCAGCCTTTCGGTCAAGGATGCGCTGCTTGCCCGATGCATCGGCGGCGCGCGAGAGGAACTCGACATCAATGTTCTGAGACTGCCTACGATATCAGACGCGTTAGCTTGTCAGTACCTTCAAGCGGGTTGGCTAGGGTAGAAATACACGCTCTGCAAAGAGATTTTGCCCTTTGCGTACAACCGGAGCGCCAGCCTCACCATCGGCCTAACTACATCGTCGCACCATGCGTTTTCGTCTCGGCCTCTTGTTTGGCAATGCAATGCTTTCTTGAATATCTTTTTCACTTTCCTCAAGGTGTATTCCAACTCGGCACGGGCAGTGGGGTCAAGGTCAGGGTCAGAGAGATTGTGGGTGGCAGTGTCGCTGAATGCGACAGGCTTGAATCTTCGGAAACCGATATCTGTGTCGGCCCTGAGTGCTTCTTGAGACAGGTTAGCCAGGTTTAGCAATGATGTTGGGCGGGTACGCGCAGATACGCACTTCAAGCGGCCCCGGTATCCAGCCCTGATCCAGTCCGTTCTCGAGTCGCGCTACTACGGCCATGACCCGCGCAGGAGGTTCCGACTCCACCCCATCCAGCGGTTCCGTTGTTATCGGAGGCGACGCTACTCTCAAAGCAGCAATTGTCTCGCGCGATGGGCTATTGCTGCGTCGTGGCGTTGAGGCGCCTACACGACTGCCGGGCGGGCTAAAAGTGGTTGAACTGCCCAAGATGAGCGGGCGCGCATTTGACCCAACAGCCGATACGCTCTGCTCCGGTCGCAAGTCGTCCGAGTCCCGCCGCTGGCGCTTGCTAGGGCTGACACTACGATGTGCGGACATGGTAGTGAACTGGTGTACGCTTGTGGGCTCTGGAGTGGCACGCTTGCGCTTCAGCAGCCCGCGTTCTTCGTCTGCCGGGGGCGTCGGGGGTAGTTCTTCGAGCCAGGAGGAGATTTGCATGATCTTGTCGTTGATAGTAGAGAACGATGTTGGCGGCGACGTGGCCATGATGACGTGTGCAGCGGTGGAAGTGGTGGGTTTCGCGAAAACAGTGCTGATTTGTTGTTGCTTGGCAACTCTTGGCAAAGAGAAGATCTCCCGCTGAGAGCGTTGCCGAGTCGGACGTAACGTTCTTGCGACTATCAGCATACCCTGATTCCGCCGCTATTGAAACACTAGAGAGTCGCCAGGGCGCTACGGCAGCGCTCGAACGGCCCCATAGCGGGGTAGCTCAGATCTCGGTAGCATTTCCGACAGCTCCACAATGGGAACCACAACATGACCCTCAGAAAGACCGGAAATAGCCGAGGTGACGCACGCTAGTGAGATGCGATGAATATGCAATGCCTACCACACACTTACGACCGATACAGCCCGTTATACTAAGCGGTATTCTTGCCCCGAGCACTTCTTCCCTGCCCAAATAGGGAATCACTGCCCTCTAACAAGGGTGTGGCCGGTGCGGGTCGACCGTCCTCCTTGCTATAGGTGGCGAGTCGAAGTAACTTATGCGTGAATTATCTGCTTGTAGAAACCGCTAATTACACTATTTCGAAACAGCCGCTATACAACGATTTGCTTCAGCACTTAATATATTCTATCAATCATCGGCGAAAATCACTCGTCGGGTAGCCTCACCAAACTTGACGCGACGCTCGAGTCAGCCAATGGAAGTCGTGGCTGTGGGCTTCAGCTCGTGGAGTCGCGCCACGCAAACAGTCCAGGCTTATCGTCCCCTGACGTAATTCCGAGGCAGTCACCTACGATCTCGCGTACGACGAACGGCGCAGCGGGCGCGGATAATTCACGGATTATGCCGGATTAAAGCTAGTGTTCCGATCTTAGTCCTGAAGTTTTCTGTTGCTTCCAAGTTGCTTAACGTTAGACACTCCTTCAGGGTATGCGAAGGAGTACGTGCGAGTGCCTCACAGATACGCTATACGGATAAATTAATAAATGATGGCTATTGTCAGGCACCAGGCTACTCCGGGCCCGCTCGGGTCGTTATGCCAAGCAATCGCAGTATATTAGCCTACCTTACCGCTGTTGTGGCTCGACAGCGGTTCGTCTCTAGTCTTACAAGGCAATATACCTCTACCTACACTATCGCTGTGCATCTCGTATCTATTAACACTCTATTGCTTGACAGCTATCTCATATGCTAGGAGTCTGGAGACCTCCCAACCCTTTCATCGCCTGATCATCCCGTTCGGCATCTTTTCAATTACCTAAAATTCACGTACTCTGCGAATTCCAACATCAACAGCCACAACCACACGCCTTGCAGTTACCCTTGCTACATTTTGCGGCCTTATTGTTATAAGACCATTCGCAATCCTGCCATCTGCCGCAAGGAGTCCAACCTCCATTTCCACTTTCATATGCTAGCCAGCACCACGATTTTTTTGGTGCTTGTGGAAGAACCAAAAACGGACCGTCGCAGTTCCTCCAGCACCAGCCGTTATCACACCCATAATCGTATTCAGGGCCCCATCCGCGACCGCCTTGTGCGCAGGTGCCCCGTTTAGTAATCTCCGCGACCTCAGCAATAAGCTCTCCATGCTCCACAGGGCTCGTAAGGTCTGCCTCCCCTACACTAAGGTCGTACAGCGGGCTGGCAATGCCAAGTTCGGAAGGATGTTTCTTGCACTTTCGGAGAGTAGAGATATCCGTGCCTTCAGGCAACTCTGCTTGGTTCCACTCCATAACTCCAAGCTCGCCACATTCCTCAGCAACAGCAAGTTCGGCTAAAGAGGTGGTAGGAGAGCATAACGCTCTTACAGTAGCTAGGCCGAGAAATGTAAATAGAATTTGCATAGTATAGGGTTAAAGGTTAACGAAGTAGCTTTAGTAGGAGATAAAGATAAATAAAAGCTACTTTAATAGCTTAGAGATGTATTAAGAATTAAGCCGCCCGTACAACAGATATATTTATATCCTGAGAACCTTAGCAAAGCTATTCTATAGTAGATACGGCCTCCCAGAAGCGTCATCCTTGGCAATATTAGATACTCTTAGCTTTTTAACTCTATTAAGGATATTATATATTAACGGCTGAAGGTTAACTGTTACATACACTAACGGTTCGTTCATAGGTGGATGTCGTTTTCGTCCTTCATTGTGAGAAAGATTAATGCACGGTAGTCAACACTGAAAGGGTATAGTTAGCTCGTACGAGGGAAGGAGTAGAGGTATATTTACTGGGTCCTTTATGTAAGGCCACCATCCTAACCCAGAGAATATACCTTGGCAGCAAGGTTGTCATGCAACCTGCTGTAAACATATCCCTCTACATCACGCGCTCTTACGCGCTCCTACAGGAGGGTTCCTAGTTTCTATTTGCTAAGAAAAGCTAAGAGTATCTAATATTGCTAAGGATGACGCTTCTGGGAGGCCGTATCTACTATAGAATAGCTTTGCTAAGGTTCTTAGGATATAAATATATCTGTTGTACGGGCGGCTTAATTCTTAATACATCTCTAAGCTATTAAAGTAGCTTTTATTTATCTTTATCTCCTACTAAAGCTACTTCGTTAACCTTTAACCCTATACTATGCAAATTCTATTTACATTTCTCGGCCTAGCTGCTGTAAGAGCGTTATGCTCTCCTACCACCTCTTTAGCCGAACTTGCTGTTGCTGAGGAATGTGGCGAGCTTGGAGTTATGGAGTGGAACCAAGCAGAGTTGCCTGAAGGCACGGATATCTCTACTCTCCGAAAGTGCAAGAAACATCCTTCCGAACTTGGCATTGCCAGCCCGCTGTACGACCTTAGTGTAGGGGAGGCAGACCTTACGAGCCCTGTGGAGCATGGAGAGCTTATTGCTGAGGTCGCGGAGATTACTAAACGGGGCACCTGCGAATCATGGGGAGGTCGTGGGAAGGGCCTTGATTATGATTATGGGTGTGATAACGGCTGGTGCTGGAGGAACTGCGACGGTCCGTTTTGGAGTAATATTGAAAAGAAGACATGGTGCTGGCTGGCATATGAAAGTGGAAATGGAGGTTGGACTCCTTGCGGCAGATGGCAGGATTGCGAATGGTCTTATAACAATAAGGCCGCAAAATGTAGCAAGGGTAACTGTAAGGCATGTGGTTGTGGCTGTTGATGTTGGAATCCGCAGAGTAGGTGGACATACCACAGCGTTAGGGACCAGGCTTTGAGCGGGATAGTACAAGTATATCCTCTTTAGTTGGATGTATAGTAAGGAGACTTTGTTACCGCCATCAGATGTTGAAAATGAGAACATGATAAGGAGAAGGATATGTGGATAACTTACTCTGTCTACCTAGGTTTGCTGTTCCGGCTGCGCTCGAATCTTCTCCTCCGTCAATGCGCAGGCTACCAGCCGATGTAATATCAACGTACCAGAACTGTTGCCCAAGCCACATGCGACCAGACCTATGGGGACATTACCGACACATGATCACAACGGCAATATGCGCTGCATGCTATGTTGGGCCTCAAGAGTCGACGTATATACATGCGCGGGTGATGCGCCTTTGCGGATACGCACCTTCCTCCCCCACTTCTGAACCTGTGTGTTTGAGCTTTCGCGAAAGGTACCCCCACAACCTTGCCTCGAGGCTGCATGCAAACATGCTGGTATCACGCCGACCTCTCATCATTTTCTGAAGCAACCACGGAGCAGATCGTGCGTGCATGTTTCTGCTGATGGAACAAGGTCGATTCGTGACGAGCGGGCTGGCGCGAACGTGTATGCATCGGACAGATGGTGGACGTTTTTGTGTCGCTCGTCGCTCGTCGCTCGTCGCGACAGCCAGACAAAGGTTTGGCTACCGATTGGAAGGACCTTTGTAGAGGGTCGTTATGGTGTTAGACTCCTATACTAAAATATTTCGCGATAACAACTTTTATATGGAGCTCCATAGCCTCATGTCTGTGGTTGTATTGTTGGGGCAACTCCGGCGTCGGCCCGTCCGGCACGGTATCTCTTACTAAATACGAGCTCTTTCGTATAAATATCCTAAAGACCTTAGTAAGGCTATTCTAGATACGGCCTAGTAGGGGGGCCTTATGTAACCGAGTTCGTTAAGCTGCTGCAAGGCCCTCTGGTCTCGGAGACCGTATATCGAGTTGGGATTCCATGTTAGGTTAGCGTAGTGTTGCAAGCAACAAGAGAGATTCTTAGTTAATAAAAGATTCGAGGTTGGGTGACAACAAAATACTCGAAGCCAGTTGATGATTAGCGCAGGGCGCGCAGGTTACGTGACTGGCATTCCACTGTGACTTAGCTATCTAGGATAGCAGTTTATGAAGGGATGGTAGTCGCCATCGCCAACCTTCCTAATATTTGATAGCAGGGCTAGAAGCAATGGCTACAAAGGATGGTCAGACCTTATTGTTACACTCGTAGTCAACTTTCGTAAGTTCTTCTCTGCGTCTTGGGCTGTGTGTACTAATGCATCATCTTCCAAAAGGGTTGATCCAAGACCCCGAATTCCCGGAGGGATTTGCAAGTGGGAGTAGCTCATCTATCATAGAACCACATTAATCTGATCAGTTTCTGACAGCGAACCCCAACACGATATGCAGGATCTCAGGCCAGGGGGCATTGCAGCAGCTTAACGAACTCGGCTACATAAGGCCCCCTACTAGGCCGTATCTAGAATAGAGCTTTACTGGAGTCTTTAACATATAAAAGATATCTATTACGCTGCTTAAATTTTACTACAGCTCTCGACTACAAACATAGCCCTTATTAAAACTGCTTCTTTCACTTTGAACCCTACAAAAATGAAACTCTTATCGGTACTTCTTAGCCTAGCTGCTACTAGAGCTTTATGCTCTCCTACTGCCTCCGCGACTGAACCCACTGTTGAGGAATGTGGCGAACTTGGAGTCATGGAGTGGGACCAAGCAAACTTACCCGAAGGCACTGATGTTTCTGCTCTTCGAAAGTGCAAGAAGCATCCGTCCGAACTTGGCATTGTCAGCTCTCTATATGACCCAAGTACAGAGGCGGACCTCACCAGCTCTGCTAAACGCGGAGAACTTGTTGAAGAAGTTGCGGAGATCGCTAAACGGGGCGCTTGTCCGAAAGGAAGCGGTCGTGGCGAGGGCTGGGATTATGATTATGGGTGTGATAACGGCTGGTGCTGGAGGAACTGCGACGGTCCCTTTGTTGGTTATAATCCACTCAGCCAGAAGTCGTGGTGCTGGCTAGCATACGAAAGTGGCAATGGAGGCTGGACTCCCTGTGGCAGGTGGCAGGATTGCGAATGGTCATACAACAACAAGGCTGCAAAATGTGGCAAAGGAGACTGCAAGGCCTGTGGCTGTGGCTGTTAAGGTTGGAATCCGCGGATTAGGTGAACATCGGATCACTAGAAGGATACTGAATGGGACAATCAGGTGATGAGAGAGCTGGGGGAGTTCCCAGCCTCCCAGAATCTTGTCGACTAGATTGGTGCCATCCTTAACAATGTCAGATATCTATAGATCTTCTTTGCCACAAGCTCGTGATGCAGTGTTACTACCGCCATCGCAATCATGCACGATATCTTCACCGTCTGAAAAACCTCATAAGTGATTCCTTGCTCATCACGCCCTACAACGCTTAGTGCTGGCTTTTGTTAGCTTTCTGAGATAGCGCGGCCCGCAACGCATTTGCTAGCGGCAATAAGATATGAATGCGGGAGCTTGCTAAGACTATGATTGTTATTGTCGACTCTTCTATAGACAAAGATTGTACCTAACGTCCATCGCCCGCAAGTGAGAAATGCCACTCAGCGAGATGAATCCAACTTCAATCCAAAGCAATCTTCACCACATTCACTTATAGACTTGCAGCGCATGCGCTCTTGTTCTTCAGATATTTCTTTATCACCCTGCATCTTGTGATAATCAAAATACGGTGGTTGTGGTCGCAACGACAGCTATGTCGCGCGTTGCGCCAGAAACCACTTTGGTTCTCACCCCTGCTCAACCACTACCAACCCCATTTTCCACAATCCGTAATTGCTATGGCGATAGATGTGACCGAGGTGCACATCGTCCCTGATCACCAAGATGCTTGAGCCTGGAGAACATGTACTCCGAGCTTATCTCCGTGTCAAATCGACCTCCACTTGGCGTCACAGCTCGATCACAACCATCCTGTTTTCTCTGCTGCAATGTGGTAGAAGAGGCAAAAGTGTCTGGAATGCAGATGCACGGCAATTCCAGATCTCTAGAAGTGTATGGGGAAGGGCGAGGTGCCTGTAGAGTTGGCTCATCTCGCTGAGGGGCATTTCTCGCTTGCGGGCAGGGGACGTTATGTAGCCCGTTACACCGTCGGCCACATAGATAGGTTCCTGTAGGGAAAGTATTTGGCACGTGACAAGGGCGCTGCCTGAGCTAATCGCACTCGCAGCCATCAGAACTCGCCTCGGATACCGGTAGCTCCACTCCATCATCTGTGCCCCCGCTGTCCATGTCGGCGCGCTCAGGGTCGCTAACGCGGAGCGCCTGGGACACGCGCGTCACGCCTCAAGCTTACCGCATCGAGGTCGATACACATCGTGAATTGCCGGCCGATCTCAAGAGTCACCTCGACACAGTACTGTCATATAAGAGAGATGGACCTCGCTCGCCCAACGCCCGCCGCCTCGTGCCTCATCATTATCGTTTGTGGCCTGTATATTGGCTTTTTCCCTCAGCGACTTTTGCGCCGTCACCTCTTGGCCATGTCGGGCAGCCCACAACAACACTGAGCTTCCAGATTGTTGTACATTGTATCGGTAGAGGTAGCTATCTAGGAGATTGTAAAGGCGGCGGTTGGCTTGTGCAATGGCGTTGATATATCTCTCGGACTCTAGGTATTCTGATATATTTCGGAGCAACTCATTGGGTAGATCAAGCAGTGGCATTGCTGAAGTAGCACTTGTCTGCTTTACTAAATTCAAGGTAGCGATGAAAATAACCGCCTAGTAAGCATCATAAGCAGGGGTGAAGCGGGCAAAAATTGCAATTTAATAATAGGCACGTGTTGTGAAGAAAGCACAAAAAGAAAGAATTAAGGACAATAGTGGGGCAAGCAGCGGCAGGGTGACTAAGCCACCAGGGTTCAGCATCACGTGGTTAAGTAAGCGCGTTCAGAAGCAGAATCGAACAACGTTGAAGGTGATTTGGCTCTTGACGTAGCTATTGGTAGCACGGAGAGTGGCCAACCCGCACCTGCCACACTCTTGCCCTGGAGGCGTTGAAATTCTTTTGGCATGTAATAGATAAAAGAAATACGTTGGCAGGGTGGCGACAAAGATAAGCGCAGCAGACGCTAAGAGTTCTGAACACAGCTGCAGGATATGCCGTAGCCTGGCCATCCGCCAAGAGTGGCTCCATTGGACCTCTCTTGGCAGGATAGCGGGTCATAGTAGTAGTTTTGGAGCCCTTGGCTCATGCTCACGTAAAAGCTCCACTAGTGAAACCTAGGAACTAAAACCGTTGCTCAACGGGAAGTGGATTGAGCTTCACTAAAATGCAGGGGCTGCCATTGTTTTGACCTTGATGTTGTCGCGTCCTCAGGTGCCATTGTCACGTCGCTTAGCGTTGCTGAGTCAACCAAAGCGGACAAAGCGCCCCAGCTTCTAACCGCGATCAGTCTGCGCGACAGCCATCGTGCAACTTCACAATGTCGTGCAACATATTGCTATGTCTTCGTCGCAAACTTATCAGACAGCACACCAACACATCACGCCGCCACCGAGCCTCGCAGACGCCCTGTTGACGCCGCCGCCGACTGACGAGAAGCAATTCGTGCAAGTCTATCGAGTCCTCGCGCTCTTCGAACAGATCCGGGCTGGAAGACACGTCAAGCGAGACCCGTGGACAGAGTTCCAGCTTGTGCCAGGAGAGTATGATGATTTAGAGCGTCGACTCAAGCAGGACGAGGCGCTGTCGGGATACGTGGAAGACAAAATACGGTGGGTGTGCTGCCTTAGACACAGTAGGCATAGCGGCTAACGACTGAGATGGGCAGTTATGATTACAACAGACAGAACCATCGACTCACCGTTCGTATGCCGACCGGAATACATGAGCTCTTCATCGATGGAGTGGAAGACGCGATCCGAAGTCAGCTGAAGGTGATACGCAGCGGATCCGGCAAAGAAGCCCGCTTTGCGCGAAAAGTACGGCCGGCCCGATCGACCGAGATAGAGTTTCCTGTTGAAAACGCCTCGTCTAGCAGGAAGTCAAGATATGAACCAGACGCTTCGTTCTGGCATGACGATGCAGAATACCCAGGGGTTATCATAGAAGTTGCATATTCGCAGAAGAGAAAGCGGCTGGCCCGGCTAGCCGAAGACTACCTTCTAGACTCGGACGCAAATGTACGAGCTGTTGTCGGCCTAGATATTGAATACAGCAAGAACGAGTCGCGCAAAGCGACGTTGTCAGTGTGGCGAACCCAGGTATTCCAAACCACCGATGGAGACGAGTTACGAGTTGTTCAAGAGGTCGCAGACGAGGTATGTTATACTGAAAACCCACTTTCTTCCCTTTATTATACCTGACCATCGTGCTAGCCGTTCCGTGATGATCAAGGAAACCCTACCGATCATCTAGGCATGCAGCTCCACCTTAGCGATTTTGCCCACAAAGGACTAGTGCAAGATGAGGTTGGAGACTAGGATCACGACTTGATCATTTCTGCCGAACAGTTTTGTCAGTTCCTTGCCGCAGCGGAGGTTAAGGTACACTAGAAGGGATCGCTTAGCAGGGATCCGATCGCTCCTGGAGTCAAGAAGAGGAAGCGGTCGGAAACACCGCCAGAAGAGATTGCCTCCAGCGATGAAGTGAGGTATGCTGAGCAAGAGAGGAGAGCAGCGAAACGTATAGCAGACCATGACGCCGATTACGAAGATAGATCGTCCATCAAAAGTTTGTCAGAGTAAGAGTAAACGACCTCTGTTCGTGACGGTGTTAGGGTGTTAGCATTGGAACGTGTTCATAGGAGGGCTTTATCTCTCATCCTAGTCGTTCGGACCTTAGTGCCATCTGTTTTGAAGTAGATCCAGTTCAGTGCCTGATCTGCGATCTCGCTTATCTGGCCCGTTGTCCTGCTCCGTAGGTCTCGCGGAAACTGGATCGGGGCACAGCCGAGGCGGTGGGCGCTAAGCGCGATCTGTCACATGGTCAATGCTGTTTAGCGAGCAGGTTCAGAACTGAACCCCATTTCTCGTGCCTATGCAAATGTTGCCGAACACTCCATCTTCATCTGAAATCGAGAAAGCGCCGCCTCTGTCACAAGGGTGTGGCCAGTGCGGGTCGGCCATCCTCCCTGCTAGTGGTGGCGAAATGCGACCTCTGCCGACGCCTTCATGCTGACATAGCCAAATCCGGGTTACAACCTCCCCAAGTACTCTTCATGTACGGAGTACTGAAGAAGAAGATTTTCAATCAAATTGAGTGCATCGAGTGGGGCAGTGCATCGGATGGGCAGTGCATCACAGTGTACGTAACCAACACGTGCTTCTGTGAGTTTCGGTGAGCGTGATCCTCTTATTTCGGTTTGCACGCACTTCAGCACGCATACCTTCGTATACTCTCTTCTTTTCTGACAACTTCTCTCTGCGAATTGCATGAACCTACAACTTTGTACCTTCGACTCTCTCGGCCTCTGGTCTTTTCATGATCGGTGAACACATCCCAACACTTTGGCATGGCCTCCCAGACAACACCTACACCTGGCACGAACGGGGAGGATGAGCTTGATTACTTGCGAGGTATGAGCCGTGACGAGATAAAAGATTTCATCGTCAGTCTTTCAAGTCTTCCATCTGAGACTGGAAAACCGGATCCAGCAGCGACTCCATCGAATTGGCTGAATGAAAGCATTGGCGCACCACCCCTCTGGGCTGAGGAGTTCGACTACCAAAAGAACTACAAGTTCTGTCTCAATTGCATGCTATTCACTGCAATCTATAGTACAGAGTACAAACGGCGAGATGATGGGCCTGGAGAATTCAAACTCAAGCACCTCAAAGAGGTTTCGACCCTCCATCATATTGAACCAGCCAAGCTCAGATCTCCCTACACGCTGAAGGATATCCTGGATAGCGCCATCAATGGGTGTCCCTTGTGTTCAATGGTAGTAGGAACATCGTGGTTCGAAGGGAACACGCCGTTCGACACTGCAAGATGGGTGAAAAATCCGCTGTGGAGGAGAAGAGCACAAAGGCTCCTCTTCAATATGTATCGACCAGATATCACTCTGCATACGGACGGGAAGTGGTCGGGCCCATTTTTACAAATCGTGTATGGAACAGACATGAAGATACCGGAGTCATCCGCAGACAGGGATAGATGCGACTCCTGGAGAGTGATCCATCTGTGGGGCCCCGAGCAGCTGAAGAATTGGTACGACCGCAAAGGCTGCCCTTACACCTTGCAAGCAACCTTGGGCGAACCGCCTCTTCCCTCCATGTCCCCCACTACTCGCTGCCCGCATGTTATGGACATAGCTGAATGGTGGATAAGACGCTGTCTTGGAGAGCACACCACCTGTGCGATTCCTGGAGGTCAAATGGACGATTCAGAATCGCCCTCTCGCCTGTTGCACATCGACAATGACAAAGTCAGGCTTTACATCAATGACACCAAACATAGTCCCACACCTGCATACCTTACACTCAGTTACTGCTAGGGTAAAAAGAAGTTCCCCAACTTGGAGGAAGCAAAACTTGCAGACTTCATGAACAACATCGATGAAGCGTCTCTTCCGCAGACTTTGCAGGATGCTATCATTATTACGCGCTATCTGGGCTATTCATACCTGTGGATCGACGCATTTTGCATCATCCAGGATAGCCCATCTGACTGGTTGGCAGAGTCGGTCAAGATGGGATCCATCTACCGCAAGTCTGTCTTCACCATCGCCGCCCTCGGCGCAGCAAATGTTTACCAAGGCTGTTTCACGGCTCGGAATCCAAATTGCTACCGAGATATTTCGCTTAGTGATCCCAACTTAGTATTTTCTGCTCGCGCCGGCGACGTGTATCCCGGTTTCAAGAGGGAATTTGAGGTTTTTGGTCCTGTGGCTTCTCCACTGCAAACTCGTGCATGGTGCGTCCAGGAACAGCTGCTGTCACCACGAACTTTGTTTTTTGGAGCATCGGGGATATTTTGGCAATGTCTCGAGTGCGAGGCAGATGAAGGGTATCCGCAAGGGACCAAAGGCTCGGAGGAAAACCTGAAAAGCGTCGTCACAAAGTCACTCGTCTCACCAGGAGAATCTGATGTGAGGAAGACCTGGAGAACAGTTCTGCAACGCTACACGGGCTGCAAGCTCACATATGCTTCTGACAAACTTGTTGCTATCTCCGGCGTTGGGCGATTGCTTGCCAAAGCATCGGGTGACGAGTTCATCGCGGGAATGTTGAAACAGGATATCTGGCGTGATCTCCTCTGGTCCTCCCAAGAAACTCTGTGGTCACAAAATGAGGATCTGGCTCGGCTTACAAATGATAGTCCGTCGTTTTCTTGGGCATCTGTATCACAACCTACCTGCTACTCCTTCAGTCTGTAAGAGGCTGAAGCCTTGGTTAGTAGTACTTGGCCTGTGGCCTTCGTTATAGCTGGTTGGGATAGGCTGCAACCCTCGGAGCGTTGTCGGGGCTTCATCGGCGCTCCACGGACCCTTAGAAGTTTCTCGAACCTAGCACTACGTGATACATAGACTCAGCGCAAGCGTAGTGTAGCTTCTCTATCGAATTCATTACTGTTATACCTTGCACTTATGGTCAACCCATCGCACCCTTACACAGTCAAGACTACTCAAAACGTTCGCATATGGATGCAAAATCGATTATTGTTGAAAACACAGGCACCGGACCTGTACAACAGTGCAACCTCCGCGTCACCACCCAGTTGCGTGAGGTAGTACTCCTCCCACCGGTATACAGCAAATCTGGACGTCCCTCTCTCATGCTCGCTGAGGACGTACCGTTCGATCACGAGAGCGCGTGGAGCGACTCTGACGTTCCTCTTCAAGTCACCGCCAGACTCCAGGAAGACACCACTTTTTCCTGGCATCTGGACAGAGACATCGATAAAGATAAGGATACTTCTCGCCTTGGTCATTTTGCCTACTACTGGATTCCCGACATTTCTCTGTTAGATGGTAAGATAACACGCGCCTGGCATATGTGCCTTGTGCGGCAAGAAGGCTATTATCCTGCTGGTTCAATGGGCCTGATCGTGATTCCGGTAGATGAGGAAAAGAAGACATGGAAGAGGATTGGATTCTGCCTTCATACTGGTTTTGCGGAATCTTGGAAAGAAGGCATGGAGTTGAGATTCACGGTCCAGAATGACACAACCAAAGAAATTGATTGGGAAGAAACAGCAAAACTTCGCGCGCCAAATCCATTCCTACTGGACAAGGAGAAGCCGTGTGTCGAGATTATTCTTGTTTAGTTGAAGTTTGCGTAGAAAGAGTTGACTGAAGAAATTCAATGCACTTTTGCACAGCAGTGATAAATGGAAATGGTGCATAAGTTAGCCGGTACGATCATTCAGGTCAGTTTTGGGCAACCGACGAAGTGAGAAAGCTGTCAATGGAGCTTTTAAATAGAGCATTCCAAAAGTTTTGCGCCACCCCGTTGACCAAATCCCTGTCTAAACCTAAGCGCGAAGCGCCGTCTAAGCGAGGCAACTAATGTAGGGCTCACCTTCCATCAAATGTTGGCTAGATTAGTCGACTAACATGAATTCACCGTACCGAAAGAGGCACGTAAAGTAGATGTTAGAAATATACTTTTCCACTTAATTATATGTTCTAAGACAGTTGACCAATAGTTTAGAACATCGTACGAAGAAAGGTACTTGAGGGTACTTAAGGAAGTGGTAGCCCGGTGTTGATCTGTCAGCGTGGCGGCTGTCACCAAGGCGGCCCTTTGCCACCGATAGCAGGGAGGACGGCCGACCCGCACCGGCCATAGGGTTGTGAAGGTTCGCATTTCGGAACCTAGAAGTACTGTAGTTAGTCGTCACGCGCTGGTCGCACAGCGGCGGAATGTACACTAAGCTGAATTAAGCGATTAAGTTCCATTATTACCGGCGCGGGGGAACAAATCTCATTTGGGGGACAAATCTCATTGGGGGAACAAATGTCAAATACGGGGGGACAAATCACGCCAGCCACCTCACTAGCCCTGATACTGCTAGCGTGACTTGGGCTTACCTCAAGCATGGGAGCTCAAGCTCGAACACCCAACCTTCTTATAACCGGTGTTGAGATATGCAAGTCATGAACTAATAATATTTTACTTGCGAGCCTAAAACCGTATTGGGAGGCGCTGTCCTATTAGATTCTGTATTTCTCGATATTGTATTGAGGCGAGGCGCCCCAATCTCCGAAAGGTTCCTTAGATATGTGGCTGATACATTTTCTCACACCACTCCCAGAACTTGGTCGCCTCGCCCGCAGCTATCGCCATGTAGATGTCCTGCCGTCCGTTTGGGGCTACGTATCCAAATGGCCTGATGTACGCTCCGTTGTTCTTCTCGATGCCGACGTCCGATGTGAATCCCGAGTAGAGCAGGGTGTGAGCGCCGAGTTTTGGCTCGTACAACACTAGCTTTAGAATGGCCATGAGCCACTTAGGCTGGTGTGAGTAGATGTTGGTGAGCAGGTTTCCGGGGTTTTGCACGACGCTGACGATGCCGTAATTTCCCCATCGCTGAGCAGCTTCGACTGCCAGGTACCAATTGCCCACCTTGGAAGTGGCGTAGTCACGCGCCGAATTTGTAGTTTTTCCCTTTTCGATAAACTCGTACTGAATCCCACCCGTCGGAGAGTGCGTCTCAATCATCAGGGAACCAGTCCAGATGATGCGCGCGCTGCATGCTGGAGCGGTCTTAGCAGCCTCCTGCAGCTTAGGAAGTAACTCTTGAGTGAAAAGAAGAGCGGCGACGCAGTTGATACCAACGTGGCCCTCGACAGCCTGTTTTGTAGTAGTTCCTTCCGGGTTGCCCCCAATGCCAGCGTTGTTCCACAGAATGTCCAGCTTCTTCTCCTGCGCAGTGAAAGCGGCTGCCGAGGCCTTGATGGTGGTCAGATCGCCGAGGTCGAGGTCGAGGTGCTTGAGAATTGCCGGTGTGGCAGGTTCGGGCTTGTGGGAGTCGACGACCTGCTTGATGGCCTTCTCGATGCGCTCCTGCGAACGGCCTGCTAGATAGATAGTCGCGCCCGTCGGATAGAGCATCCTGACTAACTCCAAGCCAATGCCCTGGTTGGCGCCGGTGACGATGAAGACCTTGCCGACCTGACTGCCTGGCGGGACATCCTTCTCGGTAAACTTGGGCTTCGGAGGGAAGTACTGCGACCGGACTGCGTTAAACATAGCTGCTACAAGAGAGAGCTATCAAGCGGTAGAGAAGACGTTAGAATACACCAGGAGAGAGCAGCTTTGGGGAGCGCCATGGAATATAAGGAAGAACGGTGAGCGAAGCGGCCCACTCCACTTTACCATCGCTTCAATTGCGATGCTGTGGCCGCGGCTGAGGCGAACGCAGTAAATCTGCTTCACATAGCTGAGTCCAGACGCGTACATAGCGCGTTGTCTAGCTACGTTCCAAAATTCGCCAAGCAACAGCTTACGCGAGGAACAACAAGGTTGGGCCGCACTAGTTTTCCACACCATTTTCCCCAATTAGATTAACTTGATCGTAACTCGTGCTTACCGTAAAATTTGGTTCTTGCAAGGCGGCGAACTCCGGGTGTTAAGCAACGGTAACTATGTTATCAGCCAGCCTTCAGTTGCATTTAGCAATGCCATTTCACCCTGAATTGGCGCAACGCCAACATTTACATAACGGATCTTCTTGCAACAGTGAGATCAGAATGCAACGTGGACCGTCAACGTGGATGCCGAGTACAGCAAACCTCATTACAAAATGGAGGTGTTCGAGCTCGAGCTTTTCCTGCCCAACAGGCCACCTCGCTGACTCAATAGATCTAGTAGCTGCAACATCTCGCTCGATAAGTTAGCACTCGCGGTGGCACACAATAGCAGAAGAGATACGCCGTTGTGGACGGCACTGGATACACCTTTAGCTGCGAAGGAGGTCATACGTCTTCCCTTCGCTCACACTGCTCTTTGAGCCTCCATACTCTCACAGCTTACCTAGGCTGCTCGCATTTACTGACTCTGTCGGGCACTCCCTGTATTCTTCATAGGCTGCCTCATACGCACGATCTATCGCCTGCGCTACGTAGATTGCCTACTGCGGGCTATACTAGCACACCACGCTTTGTGAATATCCTCTCTCGCTTAATTGTACGAGAAATGCCCGCATGTTATACCTGAAGACGTATTATCGGTGCCCGAATGAACTACAAGCAGCGCGTGAGTGAACAGCGTTTGGCCGTGTCACTTGAGCACTTCGCTTGCCGAGGCTGAGACTGCCTGTTCAAGTTCACACGTTTGCAAGACGAGAAATTGAAACAAGACCCGCAGTGATCAGTTGTTGCGGGATCTTCGCAAGCGATACTCGAGACGGTAGAGTTAGATACGTAAGCTTCTAAATTTAGATATACTTGTGAAGGCCACTTTCGACGTTTGCGAGGAGCCCTTTTCGCTCCGCACTCACAACAATCCCGGCCAGGCGATTGCGTACAGTAACCACTAGGCCGAGATCGAGACTAAGGTCAAAAATTATGCCAAGCATCTGTGATCCGTGCCACTCGTTGCGATCTTCATCGGATATCCGTGAAATACTTTACCGATGCCATGCTCCGCAGAAACCCCGACTTGGCACTAGGATGGAATCCGCCAGCACGTCGGCATCTGTAAAACACCGACGCAACAACACCTCGAACAACAAACAGTCAAGTTCTCACCTCTCTATCCACTCTCCACCCTCCCTCCGCATGCTCTGCGCCTCGTCCGGCTGCGATTCTAGCAGCATCTGGTGTCCGCCAACTCCTCCCCCAACATTCAACTCCGCCGTCATTAACGGATGGCTCGCCGACCAGCCAGTCTCGCCCCATCCGCCTCATTCTGACCGAAAACGCACCCGCAGTCCATTCCTACAGGCACCGCAACCTAAGCGACGGAAGGATAGCATAGAGCAATTGTCCCCGAGTAGGAAAGCCTGGGGCAGGAACGCGATGTCTTATTAGACGAAGGCTACGTGGAAGAGAACGCTGTCTTAGGAGACACTGCGACAACACTAAAGCCATCAAGGCGGAGTCGACAGCGTGGGCTGACCCAGCCGCCGCTGGATCTGGCTTCTTTCTCTGGCACCCATCGTCCAGACAGCATCACCCCTTCCGGCTCGTACATTAATGCGCTCGCTCACCATCCTGTCCTCCACCCATCTAACACCAATTCAAGTAGCTCCTCCGTACAATCCGGGAAGTCCAAGTCGAAGCGGGCAACGAGTCCGACCAAGACCTACGGCGATCTGCAGCTCTTGAACAAGCCGGTCAAATATGGCGTCATGGATGCGGAGCGGGACGACCTGCCAGAAGACATACGCGTACTCATCGAAGATCTCCAGACGCTGTGCGAAAATGTGGGCATAATACCGTCAAAGATGCAGGTAAGGTAGTGGACTCACAGAAGGATCCCGGACTGACTGTACAGGATCGCATCACTGGCGCGAAGAAGCGCTCCCAGTGGACGTACGAGACAGGTCGTGACGAGCTTGATCTCATGATCGAACTGGATACGATAAGAAGGGTGCAAGCCGCGGCTGTTTCACTGTCCACCACTGGGGACCATGAGCCGCAGTGGTATTGCTCGGTGCAGTGGCCGCTCTTGGACGTGGCCTTCCGTCACCTGTCTCATATCGAGCCTAAGCAGATGTACGTACTTTTCTAATACCTAACATCAGCTGCTGACCTTCAGATCACACGCCCTCCCCATCAAGGAATGTCTACCCCAAACCGGCGAACGGTATTCCGAATCTCGACTCGTCGACTTCGCCATCAACCTCATCCCGCAATCTGTTTCCGACGACTCTCTTTCAGAATGGCTGAGAAGTCAGCCCAACAACCTTCGCACGGTTAATCAATCGCTTTATGCCCCACTCTGCCGACATCCCACTATGATATCCGTTGAGGTCAAGGTTAATGGGACCGAGGAAGAGGCTCGGGTCCAAACCGGTATCTGGCTGAGTGCGTGGCATGAGCGGGTCAGCCAGATTGGCGCTAATGAGGATCACCGGATCATTACGTTGCCGGTCATCATGGTGCTGAACCACTATTGGCATCTCTATTTGGCGGTTGATAAAGGCTCACACATTGTACGCGCATTCCAACTACCTGCTTGTTATTCTTTGATACTAACTGTGCCAGGAAATTCTACAGTTTACAGAAAGCATAGGAGATACTTTGTCGCTTGTGAAGGTTTACCGGATACTTGCTGTCCTCCGGCGTTTAGGCAAGTGGGGATTGGAAACTTTCGAGCCTTGGTTCAAGGCGAAATTTCTTGACCTTACATAGTCATGACTCCCAGCTTTCCAGTCTGTACCTCTTTGTACATTGATCTCGTGTCTGGGTGTGAGAACTGTGGGGATCAGCATTCTCATATGCCACGTGCGATTTAAATCACTATACGATTGGCGGCACTGTGCGTCACATTGCCTTAAAACTCCTGCTGAACAGTCGCAGAAACAACCCTATTTGCGAAATAGGTAGAGCTGTATACCATGCCGCTAGGGGAGCCGCTTTGAGTTAAGTCGTGGTCACGGACTCTAATTAAGCTTCCTGCGGCTCTAGTTGACGTGCCGAACCGCGAGGAAGTCTTGTTTGGGTCTGAATCTCTCTGCCGAGGTTCGCTCTGGTAGTTGTGGCTGAAGGTCTAGTCGGATCCTCTCGGCGCCCACCCGCCACAAGTGGCGATGATGCCTATCTCAACCTCTTTCTTCATTCACGCCAGAATGGATTGTAGCTTACTTGGCTCGGGAGATTTGTCCCCAGCGCTAGCCGTATTACCACTAGCGCGGAGATAAAATACGAAACAACAAATGCAGCTGCATTTTCATGTCTCAAGCGGACTTGATATTCTGGGGTGTTTGCATGATTTGGGAAAACCTAAACATGCGTGAGCAGTACTATAGAACAGGAGAACATATCAATTACAGTGAGCAACTCTTTGCCAGTCAACGGAATAGTGACATTGGCAAGATCGGCCTCTGACGGCGTTGCTGTACTTGTCAGGCACCAGGTTACTCCGGGCCCGTTCGGGCCGGTATGCCAAGCAATCGCAGTATATTAGCCTACCTTACCGCTGTTGTGGCTCGACAGCGGTTCGTCTCTAGTCTTACAAGGCAATATACCTCTACTTCCACTATCGCGGTGCATCTCGTATCTATAAAGACTCTATTGCTTGACATTCGAACCGCTCTCCCTACGATACCCATGTGCACCCGATTTTGTAATAATGAGCTCTAGAGCCGGTCTACCCAGCGCCTCAACTCGCAACTTAAGAAGGGCCAGCAAGCAACGGGTCGACCTAGTAGGGGACGTTACAGACCGCGACTCCCCGAGCCCTCGCATCCCAACACCAGACGTTGACGAGCAAGTTCGTCAGGAAGGGACCACCTCAACCGCTAACGACCCAGGACGCCCTGTTCTAGGCCAGAACACACGGGCACTACCTGAACTGGCTTCTCAGGAAGAGCCCAACACCACTGTCGGGGGGGACGCCCCTAGACAGGATGAGCTGGAACGAGAGCTGGAGGAACTCAGGCGTTGGCGCCAGCGGGAGGAAAACCTCCGCGAGCTGACCAAGCTAAGGGAACTCAAACGCAAAGTGCAACAGGGAGACTTATCTGTCTTCGATGAGGTCTCTCTCCCCGCACCATCACCCCGAAGGGTAGAGAGCGTCACTGATCTAGGCGCCCCTCGCCCTAAGGACCCGGAGACGTTTGCAAACCGTGATCGCCAGCAGTATAACTGCTGGGCGCGCGACTGTGAGGCAATCTTTAGGGGATCGCCCTCACGCTTCGCAACGGACACCCAAAGAGTAGACTTTGGGATTAGGTTTCTAGACGAAACCGTTAGATCCACCTGGGATACATATCGCGAAGACCACCTACGAGAGGACCCCTTTTGGGAGCCCACCTGGGCTCAGCTTAAGGCGGTAATGCTCGACTGCCTCGGGCCCTTGGAGATGCGACGTCTCCAGGCCCATAACGACCTAAAACGGCTCAGACAGAGGCATGATCAGGACCCGAACGTCCTTCTGGCTCGACTCAACACACTGTGGAGCGAGATGGAACACGTCTCCGAAGAACAGCGCCGCATGGATTTCATGGGCGCACTCCTCTCTGAGATACAGAAGGAACTCATGGGTAGGGACCCTGAGGATATTAACACAGTATCCAAGGTCAACCGGCGGCACGGTTTATTTGGAACAAGACAAAGCGAACCGCACCTACGGCGGAGCATCCAACCGCAAAAAGGGAGGGCCACGCCAGAACTACATGAAGATCGTGCGGGGCCCCTAAGACCCGGAAAAAGGCCAAGAAGGCCTTTGCGGGGAACTTCAAGAAGAAGCAACGCAAATCGGACCCTAGCGGCCAAAAGACCCCAACATAACCTGTTGGGGATGCAATGAACCTGGACATTTCTAGAAAGATTGTCCCAAGCCGAAGGGGGCCCCAAAAAGAGTCGGCCAATCCCAAGTCGGGGAAAGGCAGTAGGCAGAGGAGCTAGAGTCCTTCTTGTCTGCCCACATTGCACACTCCTCAGAGACTCGGGATCTAGGGCTCCTTCATGACGTGCTTTACCTAAAGCCAACTAAGTTACTGACAGCCAAGGTGGCTATCGGCCAATCAGGCTTTGTAGAAGCCTTGATTGATGGAGGTTCGCAGTTGAACCTTATTTCCGCCATGCTCGCAAAGGAGCATGACTTGACAGTCCGACCCTTGCCAAGATTGTTGGCAGAGGGGTGGATGGTAAGGCGTTAAAGGTCTATGGAACCACAGAGGTTGCCATTAGGATCAGAGACGCGCGGAAAGGAAGAAACCCAGAATGTACCGTTTATAGTAGCTGACATTCAGAAGTATCAGGTATACTTAGGGTTGCCCTGGATAGACATGTACTGCCTAAGATCAGCTACTCTACACGGAGAGTGATTTTCGGGGTACAAAGTCTAAGGATGGGACTGTCTACAGGAAGATTGCGGTAGGGGAGGCTGAGGAGTCGAAAAGACGATGCGCGATCCCACTGCGGATGTGTATGGCTGTCTTGTTGCCTCAGTGGTCCAAACCGGCCTAGAAGGGGCCGGAGGGGAGCAGTTACCCCCGCAATACTCCGAATTTGCCCAATTGGGATCGGAGGACGACTCAAGGGTCCTGGCGGACCATGGACCGCAGGATCTGGCTATCAACCTCGTGGAAGGGGCTAAGGTACCCCACCAGCCGTTGTATAACCTCCCAAGACTGAGCTTGAGTTGTTGCGCAAGTATTTAGAGGAATACTTGGCGCGTGGCTAGATAAGGCACAGTAAGTCCACAGCGGGGGCGCCTATCCTTTGCCAAAAGAAAGACGGCACAATGCGTCTTTGTGTGGACTACCGGGTCTTAACAGGATTACTGTCAAGAACCGGCACCCACTGCCCCTTATTAATGAGTCCTTAGAAAGGCTTGCAGGCGCAAAGTACTACACTAAGTTAGACGTCAAGGAGGCTTACCACAGGGTAAGAATCCAAGAAGGGGAGGAGTGGAAGACAGCTTTCCGTACAAGGTACGGCCATTTTGAGTATACTGTGATGCCCTTCGGCCTCACGAACGCTCCTGCGCAGTTCCAGGCCTACATTTACCAAGTCCTTGCAGGATTAGTTGATGTGACCTGTATTGTATACTTAGACGACATCCTCATCTTCTCTAACACAGAAGAAGAGCATGTGAAGCATGTCAAGGAAGTCCTGCATCGACTGCGCGATGCTAAGCTGTTCTTGAAGCTTCCAAAGTGCGAGTGGCACACTCAGCGCACTGAGTACCTGGGCTACATAGTATCGCCAGAAGGGATTGAAGTCGACGAGAAGAGGATTCAGACAATCCTGGAATGGCCGGAACCGCGCACGGTGCGCGAAATCCGAGTATTCATTGGCTTTATGAACTACTACAGGCGGTTTATAGCCAACTTCTCCCGACTTGCCCTACTACTTACCAAACTGACCCAGAAGGGGCCAGAAGCGGCCAGAGGCGGCCACGCCCAGCGAAGGGAGGAAAGTCAGGTAGTAGACTTAGACAAAGAAGCCAAAGAGGCTTTTCAGAGGCTCAAGAACTCCTTTAAGGAAATCCTAATCCTAGCTCACTTTGAGCGCCACAGGAAAACGAAGGCAGAAGTTGACGCCTCGGGAGGGCAATCGCTGGCATTTTGAGCTAATGGTACCCAGAAGAGGGCAAAATGGGCCGTTGGCGCCCAATCGACTTCTTTTCGCGCAAGCTCATCACGGCAGAGTACAACTACGGCACCCATGACCAAGAGCTACTGGCTATAGTTAAAAGCCTTGAGCATTGGCGCCAATACCTCGAAGGCATCCACTTCGACATCTACACAGACCACCAGAACCTAAAATGGTTCATGGAGACGAAGACTCTCAGCCACCGACAGGTGAGGTCTTACCTTGTACTGTCTGGGTTCGATTTCACCATTGTTCACCGACCAGGGGCCACTAACCCGGCCGACGGCCCATCAAGAAGGCCTGATTACATGGCAGAAGCCCAGAAACCAGCCCAGAAGTACAACGAAGCTTTTGTCCAGCCAATGAAGGACCTCCTTAAACACGGCAACCAACAGTCAGTACTGGTAGCTGCGGTGCGGACACGTTCCGCCTTACGCTCTGAGGAACAAGACGTCCTCACAAACGCGTTAAAGGAGTTTCAACTGGAAGAACAGCGCCAAGTCCCAGACCCCCGCAACATGGAGGAACGGGAGGAGACGGATGAGGACTCAGAGGCTACTTCAGACGAGTCAGAGCCTGAAGAGGCTCCTTCTGGCCCAAAGGGGCCAGAACCACCCGGCGGACAACACAATACCCTAGAACCGCCGAGCAGAAGTCGCAGGCCATCCAGGAGTGCCATGATGGCCCGCTGGCAGGCCACTTTGGAGCGAGACGCACCTTAGAAAAGCTGCAGCGACACTACTCTTGGAGGGGCATGCGCAAAGACGTTGAGCAGTATTGCAAGGAGTGCCTCATTTGTAAAAAGTCTACTCCAGCTAGACACCGTCCATATGGACTCCTTCATCCTCTCCCAATCCCCAACTACCCTTGGGAGGAGGTAACGATGGACTTTATCATGGAACTACCTCCAGCAAAATATCTGGGGTAGTTTATGATGCTATCCTGGTAATCATGGATAGATTGACCAAGATGGCCCATTACGTGCCAGCACGAGCCGATTGGGACGGCTCTGATCTAGCACAGGGCTGGATACGCGAGGTTATCCGATTACATGGAGTTCCAAAGCGAATTATATCGGGTCGGGGTCCATTAATGAACTCTAGACATTGGGACACGTTTCTTCACTATCTCAATGCTAAAGAGTTTTGACGTCAGCCTTCTATCCACAGACGGATAGGCAAACGGAGCGTCAAAACCAAACACTGGAACAGTATCTTCGGTGCTTTTGTGCCCTAGAACAGGACGACTAGGCGTTGTGGATCTCAGTAGGAGAGTTCGCGTACAATGACAGTGTACACTCCACCACAGGGGTCACACCCTTCCAGGCTTACTCACGGCAGGCACCCTCGTGGTGCAGACTGGCCCGAGATGGCCCTAGGGGAAGGGAGAGAGCCCTATAGCAACCGAAGTCGCCCAAAGGGTAATCGAGCTGCAGCAAGAATGCCGCAGAAAGATTAAGGCAGCTAATGCCTACCAAGAGGAGTATGCCAACAAGCACCGTGCTCTAATCCCTTTTAGGGTGGGAGACCAGGTTTAGTTTCCAATCGACATATCCGCTCTACAAGGCTAAAGAAAAAGCTAGACTGGAAGTTTCTAGGCCCAGGCACGATTACAGCCCAAATCGGACCATCGGCGTTCAAGGTCGACCTGCCAGGTCTTCAAAAAGTTCATCCCGTCTTCCATGCGTCGCTTTTAGAGCCATACGACCCAAAAGGGGCCATTCCACACCCTAATGTGCCAGCTCAGGACACTCTGCGCGAATATAGGGACGATGTGTATAAAGTAGGGCGAATTCTAGACAGAAGGCGTAACGAGGACAATAAGTAGGAATACTTAATCAAATGGGCTGGCTACTCAGAGGAGGAGAATTCTTGGGAAGTAGGAGCAAATGTTTCCGGCAACGCACTGAAAAAGTTCTGGGAAAACAAAGGAATCCAACAAAGAAGAAAATCCACTAAATCACAGCCTAAGAAGCGTGGCCGAGGACGGTCTCTAAAGAAGGGGGATAAGTTAAGCCACAACGGGCCATTCCGGTGCAAACGGGGCATACCTTCACCTTTTTCCCTTCCTGAGGGGTTTTAGGTGTTTAACGGTGCCTCGGGCTGATTGGGCCAGTATTCCCTTCTAGGCTACATAATGTGACATCTGTCTCCGTTAGCCAACCTGACCGGATCGCGGGCAACTAATGCTCTACAATTCTATATCTCCACATTCACAAGTCAAACGATGATGCAAGTCAAGCTTCATATTACTGCATAAGGGCCATAGCCCAGGGGTATAAAA
Source organism: Alternaria atra (assembly GCF_907166805.1). Taxonomy (NCBI): domain Eukaryota; kingdom Fungi; phylum Ascomycota; class Dothideomycetes; order Pleosporales; family Pleosporaceae; genus Alternaria; species Alternaria atra. The sequence goes on from NW_025091320.1 coordinate 716,496, forward strand.
CGCCATCCTATGGGGTACCAATCCGGCCCATTCCGGCCCAAAGGACCCCAAAGTTTCCATCATAAGTCGTTTTCAGTCATCAAGAGGCACTACTACCCATTCAGGCCACCAGAGGCCCTTGGGGGCCCATACGGCCCATAGCATCGAATCCTAGGCCTTTGGGCCATGAAATCTTCAATCTCCTTCTCCAGCCCCTTGATCTCCTTAGTGAGGGCAGCCTTAATGGACCTGGAGTTCTTGCTGCGAGGAACGGCGGCATGCTCGGACTCCTTCCGGCTGACCACGGCAGTAATCTCAGCAATCTTCATGTCGATAGCGGTGTTGGTCATGCGCTTTCCAGGAGCCTGCAGGTGTTAGCAACGGGCCATAACGGGCTCTAATAGGCCATAAAGCCAATTCCCGATAAGGGGCACAAGGGGCTTCTGGGTCCTCTTACGGGCTTCTTGGGAACTGCCGGTCTTTTCGTACTGATCGACCGCTTCTGCCACCCGCTTGTTCCGAATGGTCTGGATAGCCTGCTGCTTGGCAGCCTTGGAATCGGCGGATTGACCAGAATCATTAGGCGAATTCCGGACTTGGGATCATGAGTGCTGAGGCAACGACCATTATGCAACTCTAGATGCTGACTAGCCGGAGCATACAACTTGCTGCAAAATGTTAACATAAGCCCTAGAAAGGGTCATTATGGGCAATCATAGGGCATACTGACACCCTAGTGCCCCGGTAGGGGGGCACAATGGGGCATTCTAGGTCACTTACCCTCTCAAGTACCCGCTTGACGCCCTGAAGCTCACGCTGAATCTTGGCCTCCCGAAGTAGGCGCTCATCTTCGGTGAGATCTCGAGTAACCTCATCCTCATCACCAATACCAGGAATCGTAACTTGACCTTCGCGAAGCTCCTTGACCAGAACCTCAATGGCGGCCAGGTCGACGAACCAGCTGTTAGGAGGCTAGAAAGGGTCAGAATGGCCCGTAACAATGCGGGCTGACCCCTTCTACGCCAAAAAGGCGCCATAATGGGGTAGAACGTGCTAAAAGGGGCCACTTACAGCAATACAGGGGCGATTCATCAGGAAACAGCGCCCACACTCGAGGATCTGGACGGCACCAGGCAAACCGGGGATGTTGCGAAGACGTCCTCGAAGTCGGCCCCTGTTATGGTCGCCAAGGACAGGGAAACAGCAGCCATATTGACCGAGGCAAGGAATTCACCAGCGACCCAGGAATAGAGGCAGCCGGTGCAGACCCAGAACGAAGACTGAGTGCCAGCACCGGGAAGATAGCTGTTGGAGGCCGCTGGTTTGGAGAAACCGGCCATAATGAGCCGTACTGGGCTAATATGGGGATAGTCGAGGCGAAGTAGGCGGATAGGGTTCGATGGGGCGTAAGAGGGGCGCCTATGGGCCAGTTAGTTCCATTCCCACCTATATCGCACTAGAAGGGCCATTTTGGGCCACTTTGGCGCTACTCCTCCTCTTGCCCAGAATGGGGCAAAATACTCACAATTGACGGTCGAGGGGAGTGGAATAGGAAAGATGGTCCAGATCGGCCAGGAATACCAAAAGCTTGGGCCTTCGCTTAGCTGGACCCTGAATCCTAGGTGAAGATGGATATTCTGGAGTTTTTCGAGAATTCCAAATCGGTCGAGGTGAAGGTGAAAACTGCACCCGAACTCGGGCCTGCCCTATCTAATCACCCCTCTGATACTAGGCGTAGCAGACCCCGTAGGGACTGTTACGGGCTACTACAATCTAGCGTAGGCTAACTGTGCCTTGATCGGGTCGATCGAGTCTAAGAAGGGGAATAATGTCAGGCACCAGGTTACTCCGGGCCCGTTCGGGCCGGTATGCCAAGCAATCGCAGTATATTAGCCTACCTTACCGCTGTTGTGGCTCGACAGCGGTTCGTCTCTAGTCTTACAAGGCAATATACCTCTACTTCCACTATCGCGGTGCATCTCGTATCTATAAAGACTCTATTGCTTGACAGTACTCTTCAATGGCCGAAGATGCCTCCCGAGTATGACTCGAGGTGGCAGCCCACCCGTCAAATGCATCCATATAAGCTGATGGGTGATTGACCATCCAAATGGGCCTTTCAGCCGATACTGCCTGGGGTTGAGCAATTTACCCTCGACATCCTGGCCGTTATCGTTAGGACGGTTTGCTGTGGTCCTCGAGCGCTCGCCAGGGTTCATGAGGGAGGTGGTGCCGCTATTTGAGGATAATCTTTCCCTACTGGGAGTGACGTCTGCGGCTTTTCGAGCTGCTTGTCTGTTCGATCTGGACTGGGACCCGCTCTGAGGGACGCCGACAGAACTGTTCATGGCTGCGTTAGGCAAATATCGTATCCGAGTTGACAAACTTGGTTGTTAATGGCGTGGAGGAAGAACGCTATCTTTATCTGGGGGCAACGAGTCGGCTCGAAAGGCAGAGGGGGAGTTGAGTGAGTAACGCTAGTGGTGTGGGGCAAGGGACTGTTGTGTAAGTGGATATACTTGCTGCCTCATAGTGAATCCGATAATTCTAAAGTCAGTAATCGCGTACTCCACAGACCTGAGTTAATAAACAACCAGGTCAGACCTTGTTCTCTACCCTGCTCTGACTAGCCGAACCCCAGAAATACTGTACAATCGCCTTCGGAAGCGCAGGTTCGTGCTTGTTCATTGGACGTACGATGAGCTCTTCTCCTTTTCCGAAGCAAAGGAGCACCGCAGACCCGTCACTTGTGTTCTCCTTCACCGTCTTCTTCAGCTCGCTTAATAGCCACACAAGTTTTCGAAGACCAGATTGCCGCTTGACATCGTCCTCGTAGCTCTTCTTCATATCCTCTGGTGTGAACCTCTTCTCAGTAGAAGAAAAGACGCCATCCTTGTTCGAGCCAAGAGACCAGCCCGAGGTTCTACCAACCCATATCTGATCAAGAGGCTTGCTCTGGTTGTTGCTCTTTAGTTCCATTGCTTTGTCATGAGGGATGAGTCTTCCAGCTAGGAGGACACGGGTCGATCCCGAGCTATCGTGATGAATGGTAGTAGTGGCGACTTCTGGCTCAGCAAGGGATGCGGACTTTGCCAACATCTTCTTGATCTCATCCTTAGACAGCGGGCTATCCGGAATATATGCATCAATCTCTGCTCTGGTTACGATGCTGAGACCGCCAAACTCGTACTGTATCGCGTGATGGTGTCCCTCCGCATCTTGAAGATTGGGCTCTGCTTGCGTCGTCCAGCCAGCCTCGAAGTTACGGCCATACGATCCATTGGTAGAGCCGGCCTGACCAGATCGCAACCGTCGACCCACGATAAGAGTGTTGCCAATGACATGTAGAGTTAGTGCGAATGGCTGGCATGATACATCCTTCAAGAAAGTGATTAGGGTGGTCATCGAGCCACGAGCGATGATCACATCCACGTCATCGAAGCGTTTGCTTGGCTTCATTACGGTAAGAGCTTGGAAGAGCGGTTCGAACTGAGAGTGGGGTACTTTTGCCACATGTTGATCGATGTAATAGCGGCCTTCGTCTTGCTTGAGCTCCACCGGGGCAGTTGGCTTGGTGAACATCGGAGGAGCTCCCGGGACGTAAATGGTTGGTATTCTAGTTTTCGCCTTGAAGCTGTAGCTACATAGAAGCTGGTATCCTTTGTCCGAAACGTGGTGGATCGACTCCGGCATTGATTTGGCCAGCATGTTGAAAATGATCTTTTTTCCGGCATTTGCCGTCGTCCAAGGGTTGTCTCGCCTACGCTTCAGCCATCTCTTCCACCAAGCCACCGTGGACTTCCAAACACTGCCCTCGACGTATACGCGATCAAGGGCGATGATGATTATCGAGTAAGTGACAAGAGTAGCGAATCCTTGCCACTTCCTCCACGACTCAACGTCGATGTTGACTTGGTAAAGAGCCAAGAGAAGTAGGGAATAGAAGATGAGCGCAACTGAAACCCAAGCACCATGGAGTTCCATGCTGAAAACAACTAGAATACTCTCATACTACGTAGTCGATTTTAGGGTTAGAAACGTGGAGCGGATGGGAGGTCAGGAGACCCGTGGGTTGCAGCGTTCCAAAGGTGATCGATCTTTGAGCCAAGGGAACTTTGAGTCGGGTAAGAACAGCTTTCCGGGTGGTTGATCTGCCGAATTTGGTGATGGAGAGGTAGAGGTCGTATACATTGGCAAGCGAGAGGGTCTATACAAGGTAAGAGAAGCGTGAAATTGCGCTCAGAGGCTGCAACCATCAAAGGTGCACGATATAGTGAATAGCTAGCGAATTCCATAAGTACCCTGTCCGTAGCACCCACCTCAATAGGCTCCAGTGAATACTTATCAGAAGACGAATATACAGAAGCCGTAAATTGCAGAAGATGTCCTCGCTGATATCGAGCTTACAGTCGGAGTTCGATCCAACTGAATGATGGCTTCTAGAGGGAAACAACCGTGCGCTCTCTCAATCATATAGTAGTCGCTTCCCACAAGCTTGTCCCAAGTCGAGTTGCTAGTCCGTTTTACTGTGGCATGAGGAGATATGGCACTGTATTCATCCATGACGCTTTTGGCGACACGAGATCCAGCACATGTTCCTAAGACGGATCCAGTTCTTGTAGTTATACTGCGGACCGAATTGGAATTGGAGTTAGACCGGTTTGCTGCAATCAAGAGATACAATTGCTTGTTTCCTGATAGTACAAAGGATAAACTCGGCATCACTCTTGGTATTCCACTCGCTAGCCAAGTTGCCGCCGGCTCTATCGTGGAATATAGACATCTCAAGACCATCCGCATCGGCCTTTCCGTGTGTCAAGACCATTCCGTATCGCTTCTCTTATCGCAGTAAGGGCCGTTCCGCGTTCGATTTTCAGGCCTTTGGTTTGTAGTGATATTCACATAGATTATATGTGATCGTGGTGTCGATTATGGTGACCGCACGTTCGAAGGAGGGAGGCAGTCAAGATCCTGGCATGATCCCATGTTGAAAGTGCAGCCTGGCAACATTCCCTCGAGCTATCATAGTCGAGTAATCGATCCCATGTCCCACAGTAAGACGCGTCGAAATAGGGTCAATGGAAATACTGTTCCCCTAGGTTCGTCCTGGTAATAGATCAAGTGCTGTCCGTAGTAAATCATCTTTGCAGATGTCAGCGATCATGTTCTCATTCTGGTATTGATCCCTGTGTATCATCAAGTGCAAGACAGATGACAGTAAGTACGGTGTCAGCCATGCTGGGTATTTGCGTAATTGAAGCTTTTGAGACAAAATTTGACAACTTGACGGCTGGGGTTCGGTGACGCGAAGCGCGCCGACAGAACAAGGGTGCCGCTGACGTAACGACGTGATTCCAGAAACGCGCTAAAGGCGCGCTAATCGTCCGAAGGTTTAGTATTGATAACCTGGGGGCCAAGTTGCGCGTGTCCATGCCGCCTGATGAGCCGCATATCTTCCCAACGTGGTTGAAGGATCGAGGCTCGGTCACACCGAGCCTCGAACACATCTGATTGTGGGCAAGTGAAACTGGTGCAGAAGCCTATCCGCAACAGATCGCCGAGATTCATGCTAAAATTCTGAAGAGAAGGAAATCGTGTGCGGTCTACGCAAGGCCAAGTTATTCAAGTGTATTGAGCATTACTATAGAAATGGGTATCATCATCGTAACGAAAGCGTATGCCTTCGGGTGAGCAGAAAACCAGCGCGGCTTCATGCATAGGTTTTCTGACATGCAAGACTCCTGATCGACCGCCGCGATCTCATCGTGGAGACCTCAACTCCGGTTGTGGCTGGAACAAACCATCTGAAGTGGTAGTCGTCATCTGTGCAGATGCAGTGTTCCTGCCATTTCCTCCAACGAACTCTGGTAACGCATCATGCTCGCCGGCCGGGCTGGCTTTGGGGATTGGCGTATGGTGATGTTTTCGTTGGCGACGACGCCAGAAGACGAATGCGCCGACCAAGAGTAGCGCCCCGACGACTCCCACGACGATGCCTACGATAGCACCCGTACTAAGACCAGTTTTGCGTTTTTTCTGGGTGGTTGGTGGATTGGGTACTCCGTCAAAGCCATCGGTAGATGTTGGTTCGCTGAATTGACTAAAGGTCACATCCCCCGCAGAGGCAGTGGCGAGGACAACCTGGAGTCTCTGGGCCCAGACAATACTGTATGGAGCGGAGCTACTGGTGTAGGTGGAACCAGAATATGTGGACCAAGTGAGAACGTCGCGCACTAGACTTCCACCACTGGAGCAAGACAGGGCAGTGGTTGTCTCATCGGTATAAGAGATAGTCATGGTACAACTCGTATAAGTTGTATGCGCTTGATAACCACTAAGAGAGGTTGTTAGTTTTGTCGAGAACATCAAGTGGGACGCACTTACGATGGACAGCACACTGCCGTGCGTTTGCTGGACATGACAATCTCACTCTCCGTCTTCCATCCAGCAGGACATCCTATTCCGGGTGAGAATACCAACGTTCCAGTGGGATCAGCATCGTCTGGGAAACATGCACTGGCGCGAGTGGCCTGTCCATCTGAGCCGCAGGTGAGGTCGCGTTCCACATAGCCACAGATTGTGAAAGGGTCTCCATAAGAAGTTGAACTTCCACTATAACTGTAAGGCGTGGCAAGAGTACATGACGACTTGATAACGTTTGTACAATAATCTGGTGGGGTGAAAGCGGTCATCATCGAACCTGCGGCAGATATCGTTGATGTCGATATGTAGGAGGTCGTCAAGGAGGGGTCCATAGCTGCCATGGCTGATGTTGCAGAGGCGAGAGAATTGCGCACCGTTTTGAACACGACGAGACCCAGGCCGAGCATTTGTAGCATTGGGAAACGATAGGGAGCATGAGGTCAAAGCGCAGCCTTGCTCCGCCGCCCCCATGCTTCCGTTGTGTGAAACCATGCAAGCCTCGCGAGTGGCATCGTTTCTCTCCAATCACGTATTAGGTCTATTTACGGGCGCTTGCAGGTAGCCTGCATTTCGCGGTGTGCCTTAGGCCATCTCTCGACTCATTGGGCCTGGTGGGGAGTTGGGTGAGATTTCGATAAGAGAAGGGCGTAAGTCCATCAGGCTAGATTTTGCTTGCTTCCCGTGTGGTTCAAAGAAACTTGAAAACCTCTGACGGCATGGTGGTTGACCTTGATGGTATCATCGATGGAAGTAAAGAACGTCGGAAAGGTTCAAACGCGACGAATGCCAGACCTATCTTCTCGCGCGCCCCTACCTTATGACAGTACGATAGGAATGCGGTATGCGGGTTGTGATGGCGTTTGGGGGCCAAATTTCCTTTGCCAGCATACCAAACCGGCGGCGCAGCTCGCGAATATTGGGTCTTGTCGTTGGCCGTGGAGGCTGTGTTGTTCATGCCCTAGCTCTCACCCATAGAACACAAGGACGCTTATCATAGGTAGAAATAGGGATATCATGCGTGTTGTGTGCAATGCGATGTGGGAGGCCGGTGAATTCCTGCACATCATGGGCTTGCGAAGAAAAAGCAGCAGGACCATGGGGCCAGAACGCGTTGCAAGGTTGCTTTAACCGTGTGGATGAGAGATAGAGGGCCTGAATCCTCGCACGCACCCGTGCAAGAGTGGCGCTCGACCAAAGAAAATCACGTGGACGTATGAGGAACGTCGTTTCGCAGCAGCCAAGTCGAAATGAGGTCGGAGGTTAGGCGCAAAGCTAAGAGGCTCAGATGCACGGCGGCGAATTGTGGGGAAGGCGGGATTGGCAATGCAGCAGACTTGTGGATAAGTAAACAACAGGTACCTGGATCTTGTCAGAGGCCTGGATCTTACCGAAGCATGCGCTGATTACTTTCTGCGATGAAGCTATGTTGAAGGAGCGCGAAAAGGTCCGACGCCTCTCTCGCGGGCCATTGCCGAAGAACGTGACCTGGCGATTTTGTGGCTCCGAGATCCTCGGCCCAGAAGCTGTGTCGCGGTTATGTGCCCCACAACTTATGTTAAGAACTGTCTCCGCCTCCGCATTCTGTCCCTATCTCTCTAAACTTCATCGTCGCCTCTTGCAACCCTCCATCTAATTCATCTTCACACAAACACAAACACAAACACAAACATAAACACAATGACAGACCGCCTCAAGTCCATCGTTTCGCACATGACGCCCTCGACGAGCGGCATCGCGGCACTGTAAGCTCGACCCAGAAGAAACACGACGTGTGAAGAAGACGCAACAGAAGACAAGGAAAGAGTCCATTGCTGACAGGAATCAATAGCACCACCAAGAACCCCGACGATGTTGTCATCACCCTCGCCATCCGTACTCCCCTCACCAAGGCCCACAAGGGCGGTCTCAAGGACACAACACTCGACGGCATAATGGTCAAGTTGCTCAAGCAGGTCGTCGCAAAGGCAAACCTCGATCCCGCCGTAGTAGAGGACATCTGCGTCGGCAACGTCTCGGATGCCAAGGCCGCCTACTATGTCCGCGCCTCCATGCTCGCCGCTGGCTTCCCCAACACCACAGCCGGATCCTCCTTGAACCGCTTCTGCTCTTCGGGACTCAAGGCCGTACAAGACATTGCCAACCAGATCGCCGTCGGCAGCATCGAAGTTGGACTGGCCATGGGCGCCGAGAGCATGACAGCAGGTGGTGACAGGCTCGAGAGGCCATTCGTGGATGAGGTGCTGGAGAACCAGGACGCATGTGACTGCATGCAGCCCATGGGCCAGACATCGGAAAACGTCGGCAACGACTTCAACATCTCGCGCGAGCGCCAGGACAAGTACGCTGCCGAGTCATACCGGAGAGCCGAGGTTGCCCAGAAGGCCGGCTGGTTCGACGATGAGATTGCGCCCATCACAACCCAGGTCAAGGACCCCAAGACTGGCGAGGTCAAGACCGTTACCCTGACCAAGGATGAGGGTATCCGATATGGCACCACATTCGAGAGCCTGTCAAAGATCAAGCCTGCTTTCCTGCCCCACGGCGACAAGTCACACGCTGGAAACTCGTCACAACTCACAGACGGTGCCGCTGCTATCCTCCTGATGAAGCGCTCCACCGCCGAGAAGCTTGGCCAGCCCATCCTCGCAAAGTACGTCGGTGCCACCGTCGCCGGTCTCCCACCAAGGATCATGGGTATCGGCCCATCCATCGCCATCCCCAAGCTGCTCTCCAAGTTCAACATCTCTATCGACGACATCGATCTGATCGAGCTCAACGAGGCCTTCGCATCCATGGCCGTATACTGTATGGAGACACTCAAGATCGACCACCAGAAGCTCAACGTAAGGGGAGGTGCTATTGCGCTGGGTCACCCGCTTGGAACCACTGGTGCGCGACAAATCGTCACTGGTTTGAGCGAGTGCAGGAGGCAGAAGAAGAAGGTGCTGCTCACCAGTATGTGCATTGGTACTGGTATGGGTATGGCCGGTCTGTTCATCAACGAGCAGAATGTTTAGGATGAATATTATATAGCGTTGTACATGAAACCATTTTGTTCTCTTCAGCACCCTTATCCATCTAACCCATTACTCAATCGATCAAAGTTTAGTAATCCACAACATCATGTCCTGTAAGGTTGGGCTTCACATCCCCTCCCTCCAGCCATGTCTTACACTTGCCATACAAGATGTCTCTCTCCGGTCCGTGCGCGTTGAGATCTATCTTTGGCGGTCTTCCCGCTTTGCTCTCTGCCCAGGCCAGGTAGCGATATCCACTCGGATACTTTTTCGCCTCTTCCTCTGGTATCTCAAACGCCTTGCCAGGAACAACAGGAACCATCTTATCCTTGTCAAAAAGCAGTGTCATAAAGTCCACACCCCATTGCCCTTGCTTGTTCTTGGACAGAAAGAAAAAGAAGCGGGTATCAGCTTCATTGTCCATCTCAATCTCGTCAAGCATAATACGACACGTAATCGTGACTTTCATCTTACTAATCGCCCGATCACCCTGGATGTCGATTGTCTGCCCACAGATCCTATGCAGAATATACGGAAAGGGACCATGCGGTGTCTGTTTCTCAAATCCTTCTTTGGACGAGGCGATGAAGTCGTCAAGACGGCCTTGGGTCCATGATGTTGTAATGTATGCGCCAGGGTGGAACATGGAGGAGTAGTTCTGCCATTCTGCTGCGTCGCGGTACATGCCCCATCCTTCGCAGATTTCACGGATTTTCATGCGTTCAAGCACGTCGGTGTCGGTACCGTTGGCGTTGTTTCTTGTTGCATTTTGGGGGTACGTGTCTAGTGGGGGCTGGACAGTGGTGTATTCGAGGCTTGGGTGTGGCATTTTTGCGGCAGATTTGGATTAGGCTTTGTTCAATGGCGCCTAGAAAGGCCCTGAGTATTTGCTATCTTTACCACTTATATGTCTGATGGAGATGTGTATGTGATGGGTGCAGCGGTAACCGTTACGTCATCGTGTGACTGCCGAACATGAGGATTGTAATGGTCATAAGTAGATCGAGGTGGCCACGTATGCGACGGACATAATGGAAACAACATCACTAAGTTGTAAGCTGTGCATATCAATTCTGCAACTAATCGTGGCGTAGAACTACGTGAATTCAAGCCAATGGGAGATCAATGTGTTTGTAGGGCTAAACCAGCCCGTCATCTCGGTCAGAGAATGTGCGGCGCTTGAGTACAAGTGTGATGCGCTACTATTGCGCCAGAGAGTCTTTCTCCTTCTTGTAAGCTATCCCATAGTTTAATGACTTGTATTCTGCGCATTTCAACGTCCAGATGAGACTAATGACCCCTGACTAGTGACGAAATGACCTCTACGCAGGGTTTCCAATCTTGACAGGCTTCTTCTTCTGCTTCTTCTTCCTTCCCGTTGGCTTCTTTGGCGCCCTCTCGACTTCCTGACTGTCAGTGTCATGCAGTGTCTGAACACGCTTCCGCTTCTTAGACTGTAGCGTTGGGATATCGGGAATTGGTGGGATGTCGCTCACTTGTGTCCAAGTCCGTTATTGATGAAGATCAGGGGAAACGTTGGCACGCACAGTGCTCGGCGTCATAGGGACAGCTTGAGCCGCCGACCGGTTCTGGAAGGCGGCACCTGCTGTTCCGAAGACGGGGATATCGAAATTTCCGGTCGCCATGGCTTGTAGCATATTCTGGTAGTCTTCGGCTGCTCGAGGAACAAAACGATGTGTTGGATTGAGGGATTGTGTGAGAGATTCTCTAGAATACTGGGGATGATTGATTGGCGTTGGAGGATGAAACTGATACATCTCCTGAGGATGCTGATCGATCGCTGAACATGCATCCTCCTCAGGGGCTACGGTAGGCATAGCTCGTAACGTGGTTTCTTTTGGTGTAGCTGATGCTTCTTGTGATGACGATGGGGTAGGCTCAGTCAATGTAATAGTAGGAATGATCGGCTCGATGTGTGTCGCTATGGGGTGATCCGGGTGACGTTCGTAGCTCGGGAGACCAGGAGTGTCCCCGTACCCCATGACTCTCCACATATGTAATAGGGCTGCTTCTTCTGATTCTTGTATGCGAGGCTCATGCGTGTATTCTGTCAAGTGTGACTGGTCGTCGTTCATACTTAAGTGAGCTTGGTTGAGTTCTCCTGTATTACGTGATGGAAAACTGCTACTGAATAAACGGAGCCGTATATAAGAGAATAAACGGCACGCCTTCACTCCATTGCTGGTAGGACTATGAGCGACTTGTGTTTGCGCCTTCACTATTGTCGGCCATTTGGTGATTCTAGCGCAGTTCTAGATCATCAAAGTTCACGCGCGAACAAGGTGAAAGTCGTCCACATGGGTGACTGCTTGAATATTCTGTACATGTCCAGATTGTCATATTGCCCTGGAAAATTCCTACACGTGGTGGTCAAACCTAGGAAGTGGCGGATCGAGAGGACTTTCACCCAAGTAATCGCAAACAGATACAACAAAGCTTTGTACAGAGTCCATGAGCATACGAGTTCGTTTGGGGGTGAGGCTGATGCACGCAATGAAGCAGGCACTGTAGGGTCAAGAGGTCGGTCGATGCGCAGAGAAAATGCTGCATCACGGTGGCGCGAGCTTTGCGCCATCACGGACCAGTCGAGCGGATGACTTCCATGCGCTACGGCGGACTTTGTAATGTCCCCATTACATTCGGAGACTGCATTTTGCTAAAGCGAAAGGATGATGAAAGCCGGCGTAGTATCTCTGAGATGAAGTGCAATGGAACAATGTTGAGGTACGTCCACTACACAGCGATCGATGATGCGGCTAGATTTTGACGCACCAATCAGCAGCGGCTTCCCTCAGAATGATCCGATCAACGACTTTGAGGGACCATGCTTCTATCGCGTCTTCAGTGAACTCAATGCAACAACCTACCAACCAAGATCATCAGTCGACACGTGTCTGTTTCAAGCCAGATGCGAATTCACGTATGCTCATGTGAGCCGGCAATGTATAGAAGCACACCTTTGTCTTGGCGACACACAAGCCAGCCCGTTCATATCGGTGTTTAGTGACTTCGGTAATCGATACCAACTTATCGCATGGCATACCGTAACGCTGACGATCATCAGCCGAGGCACTTCGAGAGGCGTACGACCTTTATGTCCGAGGTCATGAGGCTATACAAGTGATCCGGATTCAGGCTTCAGACCTAGTAACCACGCTTGTAAGCACAGTGGACAACCACTGTGCTTTGATACCGTTCTGGCAAGGCAGGGGAATTCGCAAAGACCAATGGCTCTGCATGGCTGACATCGGACCACTCCTTGGTATCGATGCAAGATACATTCGCCCGTCAGAATGGCTGGCGTGCGGTTCGATACTTAAGTCTCGACACTCAGCGGCGTGGCCAATCGTTATTGGGCGATTGTACTTCGAGGAGGAAAGGAGCGAAGACCTGGTGGATCTCTTCACACATGTGTGTGGATTTGTACCAGACCATTTCCGAGAACATGATGACTCCGAACGATATGAGTATGACTGGGATAATGAATGTTTTCTTGAAGTGGAACATGGGCGTACGACGAGTGCGTCACTTCAAAAGACGGGTGTGGCAGGCGCAGGGCTGGGGCTTGGGCTCGCTATATCACAGTTTGCGCACCCGACGCCATTTGGGTATGCTGGCTATCTTCGAGGGATGGTTGTGGTGGACTGATGTATGCTTTACTTTGTAAGATTATTGTACAATAGACCGAGTGAGACAGCACGGGCAGGCGCACTAGGCTCAGAAAGGGCAAGCGGTGCATGCGGTGCCTACTAGACATCTGGAACAACAGCCCCTCTGACTATCAAAATCACCATCGAGAAGAACAAGCACCATCACGCGCATCTGCAAGATATTTAGCAACAAAGCTATACGCTGAATGATTTCGCCTTGATCATTGCCCTCGAAATCGCCTCTTGACGGTATGGACGCCATGTAAGCTCCAAGCATATCTGTAGATTTGCATCAAATGGAACTAAACGTGATGTAGCACGTTACTCACCCAGACTGAATCACCGCTATCACGTCTTCCTGCAGAATTTCGCAACAAGGTTTATGACTACGGCTTCCGCGTGGAGTGCATCGAATTCCGCTCGATGAGGCTTAAGGTGGCACAAGAATCTCGCGATACGGCTTCTTATACTGTCGAGGAAACAGATACCTCTCCTCCTTCCCAACCACTTTTCGTGCTTCTCCAGTCTAGATTGGTATGTCGTCAATACCACGCGGAGACGAAGCTGCTGATCTTCGAAATCTCAGTTCTCCGTTTAGCGCTCAGCAAATTTCCGCAAGATTGAAACGCTCATATTTCGTCATTTGTTCTTATATGTCTGGGGTATCGCTCACAGCTTCCGTAGAATTAGCACGTGCCCACCTCCAGCATCTTTCCGATAGTCGTGTATGTCCTTTTCTACGACCTCGATCTTCTCCTCCTTCTCCAGCCTCTGGACTTCCTTCTCAAACCCCTTCTCTACCCAGAAGCTATCGAGAACGGTCGCGACCACAACCCCGCCATCCTTGACAACCCTCACGAATTCCTCCAACGACTCCGGCCCTAGATGGCCATGTGTGAACGTGCCACAGCACGTTAGTGCATCGAATTTTCCATCCTCAAACTCTAATTTTTTCGTCAAATCTGCGGTCGTCAAGTCACCGTATACTGCGGTGTTCTTAGCAACGGCTAGCATCCCTTCGCTGATGTCGACGCCCAAGATATCCGTAGCACCAAGTTTGGAGAGTTCGATGCCAACAAGGCCAGTACCACATCCTGCATCCACAATCTTGAGACCATCAAGAGGCTTATCTGGTGAGATGTGGTTCAGCTTCAGACCTCGGGCTACGGCTTGGGCGACGAGGCGTGGGGCGGTGAAGTCGTGGAGCGTCATGTCTGAGTCGTACGTCTTTGCCCATTCGTCATATAGTTCGCGGGATTCTTCTGTGGTCTTTGCGGCAAAGACGCGGTCTAGGAGCGACTTCTGGTCTGTTGTCGTCATGTTGTAGGTGCGACCTAATTCAGACTCTTTTGGGGGATTTGGGTGTTGGTATGGTGATGACTAATTCTGTGATGCTTATGGGGAATAGAACAACAGTGCAAGTAGGATCGAGATTTTGGTGCTTGGTTGTAGCAAAGCAACAAAGAGCTCTACAGGCGGCCCTGGAGCAGGGTGCTGGCGTGACGTCATACCGGATGATGGATGACCCCGCAGGACATCGCCATGCTCACATCATAGCCTGGTTTCATTGACGAAAGAATACAGCTATTGAGTTCTTATACGTGCGTCACATGTTTCGTTACGAAGATACGGAGCTTTGACAGGGTGGGCGAAATTGTCACGTGTGAATTGCTAGCGGAATCCTAGCGCGACAAATCATTGCAGGTGCGGATTCGCGTATCGCGATTTCTCCTGTCAATGCAAGCGGCTCAACGCCAGTAATCATAGCTTTTCGACCTGGAACAGCAACAAAGCTGTAAAGAAGTAGGCGGGCAATGACGGAAACAACTGCCGCCTGCAAAACTTCATCAACGTTCATCGTTCGCCTCAACCTCCCTCTGACCAAGTTTCCTCTCGGCTACTTCGTTCGAGAAAACGAACTGCGACCTTCTCTACAGTGCATGTCGCTATCTGCCTCGCCAGCTCATAAGTCTCCTTCAAATCTAGTTCGCTTCTTTCATCTATGATCAGTATCTCCTCTAGGTTTATGAATATCGGCAATGCACTCAAGTCGACATCTAAGATGATATCGCGAATGATCTTATTCGCATGTGTGTTGGTATCCACAGGTTTCTGAAGCATGCAGCCACAGTGCCAAATATGAAGGCTTCGACGTGCGCGTCGATATCAAGGTCGATGACAAGCGGACTCAACGAGAGCGCCGTTTCCGCATGTATCTGTCGACAAATGTTGGTCGTAGAATATATTCTTTCTATCTACAAAAGCTAGTATTCGCGATCAGGATACGGCGCTGTAATCCACAGAGGACCCTCGCTTGCGTTGGGAAATTCGATGCACTGACAGGTAAACATGTACTCATAGGCCCGGTTGTGTACCTCTGGCGGTAGACAGAGTAGTGGTGGCGCTGTCTAGTTCCACACAGTTCTTTCGAGCCAGTGGGGACATGGGACATGGGACATGGGCTCTAGGAACGCTCACCTTGCGTCTGCTCAGGCGTTGGACAGCTTGCTGATACGGATACGTTTATCGCGATGCAGATACTGATAGAAAGAGAATGGTGTCGGCAAGCCTGCCAAGTAGTTGGTGCGGTATCCATGTGATCTGATGAGTGGAGAGGAAAACTTTGAATATGGCTAGGCAAACGATTATGGTCGACTCCTCTGTGGGAGTTGCAAGGAATCTAGTAATAGGTGTATGATGGTGAGCAGCGCAAATGACGGTCTGATAACGTAGAAGCTCGGGTATTACATATCGGCATTAGCTATAGGCCACAAATCAAACGTGACTGACGAGTGGCTGCAATGAAATTCGCGAGAGTGAATGGTTTTGATGTGACCTTGCATATCCAGCTATCACCACAGCAACAAGGCACATGCAGGCTCCGAAGCAGGTAGATTTCACTCTGCATGGACACTGAGCAGTCGGTATGGACAGTATGATATACGGTCAAGTAATATTAGGTCTAGTCGTACAAGAAATGTTTGTGAAAATATGTGAAGGATCTGACAGGAAGACTGAGTTCTCACAGATGAATACCAGTTGAAGAGAGATATAAAAAGGTTATCATAGCATGTCCGAAACTTTATAGTGCGCTTCAGCAAACCTTGGATATGTATGCGGTCCGTTCAAAGCATAGCCAAGAGGGCCGCCATCATCGCCACACCACCACCGACCTCGATTCTCCCCGCGCTGCCGGTGAAGTTACCCATAGCTGCCTGAGCACTGCCTGTTGCCATGACCATACCGTCAGACATGGTCATGCCACTTTCCATCCCCATCCCCATCGACATGGATGCAGAAGATATTGCTGACTGCATGGCGGAGTTCATGGACGAAGCTTTGGACGTGAGAGCTGCTTTGTCGGTGGAGCTGGGCTCGTTATTCCAGGCCATTGTAACTGGAGGCGCCGAAGGAGACATCATCGGGACCATTGATGTAATGGTAGCTGAAGAGCTTTGTGCCAGTGCTGCTGGGGCGTAAGCGACCACGACGCTGATGATGGTAGAGTAACGCATGGTTCGGTATGTAAGCTTTGCGAAGATTTTGTAGGTCTAAGGCGGCCGGACTGGTATTTGGATGAGGTCGTCGAGTACGTTCGTGTCGGTTCGTAAGGAGTGTATTAGGTGAGACCGGCTCTTGAATCTGGTATGGTATTTTCTGCGGGTTTGAGTAGAGCAAGAGCTTTGAAAGGCGAACCGCGAGAGGGCTTGTCGCATCTAAATACATTTTTGCAAATCATGTACTTGTTCGAAAAGCTTCCGCTGTTTCGCAACCTACAGCCTGTCATCGTCTGTAAATCATCTTCTGCGACGATCAGCGCGTCGGGAACTTCAGCCTCCGATCCACTGTGGCCTCGTGCAGCGTTGCATACAGGCCATTTGCTCGTGAAACAAGTGATTACAAGGGCGATGGTTGTTGCAATGGAGCGAGGAAGTTTGGAAGGTGTTCGATGTTCGTTTCGGTCGGAACAACGATCGAGGCTAGTCCGTGCATGCCCGAAACGCCCAGCCTGAGGTTTGTGGGGCAATGGCACCTCACCTCTTCTTCCTGCCAACACTCACAGCATCGTTAGCATTCAACCCTTTAGACGACCATCTTCAATATCACGCGAATCGCCTTTCAGTTAGGCTTTACTGGAATACGATGAGCTCCGGACTGGTGACGCTACTTCCTGGCGCCTGTTCGCTGCTGTCTGTTGGCAGAATGTGTCGCCATGGCACAACACTTTTTCCATCCTGTAGGCCATACTAAACCGTCAGTGTAGAAGCACTTCCGACTTCTACAACCTCACAGTCCGCCCGGCTATTCCTCCAGAAATCCCTCCAATATCCAGTTCTGGTCACTTCGAATCTGCACCATGCGTTCCTTGTGTTTTGCACTCTCGTCCCAAGCATCAGGGCGACATGGGTAGTGGAAGAGCGTGTTTTGCGCAAACGCCCATCGCAGATGTTCTGCCCATTTGCTTACATCTGCTGAGTCTTGAAGATCGATGCAGTATAGCCGTCGGTATAGTGGCGCGTGGCAAGGGCCATCGAAGGCGTAAGCCCTGTACGGATCAATCTCACCTACTTGACCTCTGCTAGCGGACGCTAAATCAATTGCTCCATCGTCCGCTTTAGTTACTGCCGTCCAAGGCATAATCGCGTCTTTCGGAGGTGCGACGTACGCTGTTGCCAGAAGGTGTTGGCTAGCCTGGTTCATCACATTCTCGTTCTTTCCGGCAATTTGTTCAAATTCTGGCTCTTCTTCAACTCTGATCGTTCTCATTGGCCTGCCTCTGGGCTTTCTGCTCTCCTGCTGTGTCACTGGTATTGGCATTCCGTAAGTGGACGGAGCCACCAATGATAGTGTGTCTGTTCTCTTCTATCTTTCCAGCGCTGATTTGTCTCCTACAATACCGCTCGATCCTTTCCTTTCAAACTCTGTGTCTCTATTGTCCGCTGCAAGTAGGGCATTTGTTGAAGCGCTCAATGGTGGTGGAGGACTTACCCCAGTCCATGGTTTGAAGGCCTCACGATCGCTATGTTCTCGCCGCACGGGAGCTGCACCGCCTACAACCCGCAACACTTCACTGTAGTTGCGAGGGTAAAACCAGGGCTCGTGTGGGCTTTGCATACAGTATCCTACCATGCGAGTCAGATCCAGCGCGCCGTCTCCCTACAGTTCGCGTCTCAACTCTACAGCTAGGTTCTTGAATGGTATGTTACCCACAGGCGTCAACTTCACACTATCTCGCCTGGATGTTGAAAACACTGTAACATACAGGTTGCTCTCGTCCCAGGTCGACTTCTTCCCTTCATGTAAGGTTTCATGTGCATTGAACCGCCAGTTTTAATACCCAGCTTTATGCATGGCTTCATAGATGCCTTGACGGTACTTGTTCTGGCTCCATTCTACCAGCATATCTCTGTGTGTATTTACTATCGTCCACAGCAGATGCGGCAATGCACCATTCGTGATCAGGCGGTACACGACGTCGGCACAGTGTACGCTGTTCGGAAGATATGCCAGAGGCTCAACGGCCGTAACGTTCGCGTGCGTTGGAAAGTGGAGGTGTTTCGAAGGCGCTCTTGGGCCAAAATCGTTGCCATGGTGTTCGTTACGCGGTTTTTCTTCCGGCTGTGGCACGGTCTCAGGTGGCTCTGCCGCCGATGTCACTGAACTGCCGACGTGTTGAGGGAGAATTCTTGTTGTAGGGGAAGAGAGATGCCCAAAATGCGGTGGCGCAACCAAAGGGTGTCCGGACAGTGTGTTTGACAACGGCGGAGGATCCATGATCATGAACACATCGACGGCGCATTCGTAAGGACTGGTCCTCGTGGTTATGGTGATGGGAATGTACACGTGGTAGCTGGAGCGTACCTCGTACTTCTGTTATGGTCGTCACAGCATCAACAAAACGGCCACTCCGCCCGGTCCGAGCGTCCTTTGGAGCAACTTTCGCTCAACTCGGCTGCACCCCGCTTCTCTGGATTACCGACTTTTGGGCATCTTATAACAGTATTTGACGATTCTGAGTTCCCAGCTCTTGAGCCCATCCCAGGTGGACAGCCAGAGGAACAGCGACGATCAGTCTGCATTTTGACTTTTGGCTGACACTACCACGCGTCCACTTTTGAGTAAAGCATCCTTCACACTTCCAACCACCCCCCACAGCTCCTGTTCACCCAAGGTATGTCGCACCGTCTTCTAAACACGATCAGCGAATCTCATAGTGACTATCAAAGCAGCCGACATGGCCTCCATTGCCAAAAACAATGCCTTCGGCATGAACAGCCCAAGCTGGAACGTCCCCTTTCCCAACGGCAACCTGACCGCAGCTGAGGTTTTGGCCTACCTTCCGCATTGGCTGAAGTCCATCGATGTTGTCGACCGCTTTGTTTCACACGGCGCGAAGGCTGGCCACCTCGCCGCTATGATCAACGAGTTTAGAGATCAGCCATTAGGTCAAGAATTCAAGCCGAACTCCGCTATGGTCATGATCCAGTACGCCATGCGACGCGCGGGCTATAAAAACTGGACTTTTGGTGCGCACTTGGGGTACGAGCGCGAGATCCCGAGACCTGAAGACGACCTTAGCGTAACGGGGTTCCGTACACCGAACCGTACCCACCCTAAAGTTGTCATGACTGCTACACCTGAGAAAACCAAGGTCAACCAGGATTGTGCGCCGCTGGACTTCAAGGCTCTTGCGTTACACGTGAAGGAACATCCATCTGGTGATGACGCACTTGACCTTACCCGCTGTATACGATACGCCATCGAGCACGAAGAAGAAGCGTGGCTCTTCCCCACTGACTTTCAGCGTCTCATCATTCACCTCGGCGGTCCGCTCACCGTCACTCACGCTCACCACGATAGACAAGTGTTCGCTCGTCACAACAACTACGTTTTTTCACCCGCCAAGTCCATACCTGGTAAGGGTCAGGCTCACAACAGTAAGGTTAGAACTCCGCGCAACAGTAAGAGAAGCTTCGTTCCCGGCATCGATTCGGTTGCTATGTCAAGGTCAGCGACACCACTGAAGCGTACTGCAGAGGGTCTGGGGAAGGTGCTGGATGGCAATAAGAGGAGGAGCGGCAGGCTTGTCGGCAAGCAGATCAACTTCACTGAAGAGCCTGAAGTAGATATCGCGGTATGCTTATGACTCCCCCAATGACAGTGGTGTCTGAAGATGTTGTTGACACAGGTTCTAGGACATTGACTACTCCAACTCGCCCTATAGCACTCCCGCCAAGAAGCGGAAGCTGTCCTGTCTACCGCCCACTCCCAAATCATCCGCCGAAGATGACGATTTCGTAGAAGATGAGTCAGAGCCTGATGACGAAGTTCCCGGGGATGATGCGAGTGACGTTGAAGAGGCTGTTTCACCCGTCCGTACAGCGCGCAGTCGCCTTGCAGCGCGTAAGGCTAGATTCAACATCAAAGCTGCTTTCGTACCTGAGCGACGCCCCTTGAAGCTCAAAGTTCCTAGGTGAGTCCCTTACTTGGACCCTTCTGCCGACTTCCATGACATATCCCGCCGTCTGCAGCTGTAAGACATTGCGCTGACACTAAGTCAGTATCGGACCGTCACCTCAGAAAGCCAAGCCAGAGCGAGAGGTGCCCTCATACATGACCACCGATGTCGCTCCGGACGTCATGGATGCCGCCCGAGAGTATCTCAACCGTGAACCCATCCATCTCATTCCTCATATCCTCTCCGATGATCGCCTCAGAATCGATGACTACAGTATCTATCTCTACTCCTCTCCCCCACACACTTCGATGGCAGCAATGTACGCATCTGCTTACGACTACGCCCGCTTTGACGGTCCCCGCCGCCATGCCCCGTTCCGCGAGCTCCACCTGCTAAGTCAGCCTCACCCAAAGGACACAAGTGACTGGGCGGAGAACATCCGCTGGGCCAAGCAGCAATTTGCTATGTTTGGCAGCCTCTGGACGGAATATGACTACTTCCTTGAGTGCATTACTGCGCATAGGCATGAGATTGGATGGGTCAGCGAGGAGGTGATTACGGAGGGTATGTGAAATGACTAGCGGCTGGTCATGTTGAGGGAAAGCCTGCATTCTGCACTTTGGTCGTCAGGAGCATGGATCTTCCTATGAATGGTTTAAGTATCCTTGCAATTTTGCGCAATGAATCGGCGAGTAGGCATATACTTGGAATAATAAAAATGAGAATGATGTTCTCGCCTTCTACTTCTGTTGTGAGTGTCAGAGTACCTTGATCAGTGCATATCCAGATACACGCAGCGGCCGTGGTCTCACTAGCAAGCACGAAGAAGGCAAAGCTTAGCAACTGTGGCGGTGGGTACCTAACATCGTATCGCCAATGCTCAGGTGAAGATGCTAGTCATCCAGGATGAAGGCGAATCAGGAGGGACATGTGGGCGGTAGTGAGCGTACATTCGCGTGTCCACAGATAGCTGTGGCGAATTTTGCTACTCGCCTTCCTAGGTTCGTTTGAGTTGTCTAACGTTTTAAATTGACACGACAGATCAAGTCTAGTCTATACTCCCTAGAGTTCGTCTATATTCGCTTCTCAACGCAACGCTTTGTCGAGGACGGCTATCTCTTATAGCTGTTGCAACTACCCTTGCGATTTCGACGCGTCGCGCGGAACTACGTAGTGTCCGTGGTCGCCCTATGCGTCGAAATCAGACTTGCGCCTCGCATCACATGCGTCACATCGAAAATCGACTTCGGCATTAAAACAGATATTACCTTAATCCTGCTTATACGGTTGCACAATGGAACCCGTCTGCTGTGAACGTTTGAACTCTTGATCATTTTGTTCCTCTAGCTACACATGCGATTGATTTGTAGACCTTTGATTTGGACAACCCTTTAGGCTCCCTTGAGTACTGAAGCTAAGCCATAGAACTAGATAAAAGCCTCCCGCAACCACCTATCCGCCAGAAAACTGTGTCTAGTCTCTCCCATTTTCTTCGATGATACCAGACAATAGTGACTCAAATTGGCTCTCAAAGCTCAGTCCTGTTTCCCTTACATACGCGGATCGCTTTACGCCTTCCGCTGTTGTCGAACCTTCCACTGGTGCCGCCGCCTCCTCCTCCACAGGTTCGTTCAGCTGACTTGTACGTTCGTCAAGACCTTGAAGGAAATACTCCACGTTACCTCTTCTCACATGATCGATTCGGCAACCCTGGTCGTAACAGCCATTAGCCTTGCACACTCTCTTCTGGCGTTGGCGTGATGCCTCTCGTCTTTCCTCTTCCGAGTGTGCTGTTTCTTCTTCCTCCAATAGTAGATCATCTTCGCCTTCCAACCCCGGAAACATTCCACAATCCCAATCTCCTCGAATTTTCGTGCGTTCACGGTCGGACGCCCACATCCCTGAGTACTTTGCGACAAATCTTTTCCTCTGACAGTCCAGTCTAAACCTCCTTAGTACTCTTTCAGGACCTCCAAGTCTAGTCTCATCCACATCCAGATCATCAGCTTCTGTATTTCCTTCGTCTGTGTCATCATCAAACAGAGTCTCCGAGTTCGAAGAAGAAACGAGAATACGTTTATTGTAAAGACCTTCGATCGCAGGATGGATGAAAAGCCCTACTTTGGGTCTGTGGCTTGGATCGACACCCAATAGAGAAGGAGTATGGCGTGATGGCGATGACAATGGTGATGATAATGGAGATGATAATGGCGACGACTCAGGTGTTGGACCGGTTGCTACTGGCGCTGATGCCGACGCCGACGCCTCGCAAACCCGCTTAGAGCCCGGCATGGTACCGTCCTTGCGCGGGCGACCGCGAGGTCGTTTCTGAACCTGTACGGCATCCCCCAACACGGCTAATTCGAGTGCTACCCCGTACGCTTTGACGACCTTGGGCTTTTTGGGTACTGAGCCTGGCGGCCTACCGTCTTTGCGTGGACGACCAACTGGATTCTTCTTTGAGGTACTTTCTTCCTTCCGCTTCATTCCTGATCTACTGTAGTAGAGGCGTGGTGAATCCTCCTCAAAGGTGTACTCGGAGGAAAAGCAAGTGGAAAGCAGAGTCGGACGAGATATATCTGATAATGTGATATCAGAACTTTACTCAGCCCTTCCTAGAACCGACAGTTTTCTTTCCCGCAGATGCTGGTTCGTTTCCCTCCTATGACTCTGCAAGACTGCTGCAGCCGACGAAGTCCACCCATGGTCGGCGTGTCATGGTCCCGAATTCTGATACTACAACACATAAGAATGACCGTTGGTAGCCATCTGAAATCGAGGATTTGATAACCGTAGTCTGTGGATATTTCGCCGTAATTTCCATTTGTGTATATGCAGTTGCTGCACATGTTTGTGTTGCTTCTGTTGTGGCATTCCCATTCAGCTGTCTTCTACGCTAGCGAATACGAGCCACTCACAACTTCTGCAATGCAAACGCCACACACGCGAACCGATACTCCGAAATGGAAGCTATCACCACCAATAGTTGTATAGGGGTCAAAGTTTGATGGTGCGTGTTTAGACTCTTCGTTGGAGAGTCCCGAATAGCGTACGTTCATAGCTACTCGTCTGTCTCAGCGTCGCTGCCAACCGGATTTCCAGTGTTTTGACCGAAATATTGCTATACAGCGGGAACCTTTGATGCAATGACGTCAAATTCTAGCATGCTTTCGTCTTGCTCAAAATCCCATGGTGCAGATACATCCTGATTAATCCAAAACTCATCCCACGAGTAAAGGTCAGCGATCGTTTCAAGGGATCCTTCACACGCACCATGGTTAACGGGATCGGGAAACCTTTCAGCAACCTTCTCATTATCACATTGGAAAGCCAGACTTGCGCTGATATCCTCCCAAGCTCGGATGCAGTCTCCGTTTAGAGAATCGACGTTGAACTGGCCGATGTTCCAGCCAAAACCACCGTCAAGGTTGCCATCATTCAGATTATGGATTAGATGAGGACATGGATGGTAGCTTGTAGGATCCTCGTTTCTCAGATCAGCATTCCCATGGCGTAGCCCATTCTCCAAAGGCTGTGCTCGCCTTCCATCGCCCGGGACCTTGGTGGCTTGTTCTCTAATGGAATCGATAATATGTTGTAGGCTTTGTGCCTTGAGTGAGAGTTGTCCTCGCTCACCGTCCAACAGTAATTGCCATGTCGGTAAGCCTATGACACTCAACGGTGGGTATTTCTCGGCAAGCTCCATACGATAAAACTGGGTGAAATCGCTGAAGTGGTCTTTGTCTCTGTTCGAGACAAGGCACTTTACTGATGGAGGATTTTCGACCAAATAATCCGACAGGGCTGGTACATCGGCCGCGATATAAGTGACGGGATCTTTGCCAAAAGACGCATGCGCAAGTCGAGTTGCCATAGCCAGCTCGAACTCATCTTTCGTTGGAGGAGACGATATGCGCATATATGCCCGGCTAATCAACAACTCCATCCCGTAGAAGTTTGTACGTTGTATAATCTCAGCAACATGGCTGGGGTGAGCTCGCCAATCAACACGCTTTTGCGAGTCTGACTGGGCGAAACGAACACAACGTGTCAATTCTGAGTCAATATGGGGTGGTGGTACCGGCAGTTCCCTGAACAGACGAGGAGCTTCTCCAACCTCTGGAACCACTCAGTTCAGCCGCTGGTTTAGTATCTCGACATCCAACATATCTGGCATTGGGCGATACTCATACTCTTTTGGTCGAGAAGCTGCAGGCCGAGCGGTAAATTGGGCAATGTAGCCCTCGTAGTGCTGCGGGTATTCGGGATTGTAACCTTCGCTGTAGGCTGTGTTCATTGCGATGTCGTATCGTGAACTCTCGGCGATCCAGGATGGAACTGTAGGTACGACTATCGATACAACTTCAGGTTTGGTGACAGCTTCAACAGCTGGCGATGGCGTTCTGTGAGTAGTGAACTCCCAAACTGCTGTTCCATTGCGTGCAGAAGATTCCTGGTCTTGCGATAGCTCATTGAATATAGCATTCGGCTCTGGAGACGCCAGCCTCGCACAACTGGATACCATCTTATCGTGTTCCGGTTCCGGGGATGGTTTGGGCCGGATTTCCTCGTTCACAATGGGAGAAGACTTATCGTTGAATGTAGGTTCTAATACAGCCAGTGGTACCTGCTGCGCTTCGATCAGATTAGATACACCTTCGCAGACCGCTGGGTCTTTTTGATCCGGCGTTGCTTCATGGATAATATGCTTCAAAGTTTTCGAAAGTAACGGATTTGCGTACTTGGCGAAACGGTCAGAAGTGAAGTCCTGAACTGGAGCAGTTTGGCTCTCGCCATTACGTACGAAATACAAAGGCTGATCTCCTGGCGTCTTTAGCTTCTTCGAAACACACTCTCGAAGATCATGATTAGCTTTTCGCTTCGGTGGCCTAGCTAACTCAGGTAATGGCTCTTCGACGTGTTGAGACTGTTGGGGTGCTTCAGCGGCAGATGCCTTCTCCCCACTTTCCGCCACTTTTTTGATCATTTGCTCACCGGACGCAGCGCCCTGCGGAAATTTGAATGCTTTGAGGTTGGGATGGTGGTGTTCGCCCGCTTCCATGCGCATCCTCCTCCGTGGTCTTCTCGATGCAACAACTGGCTCCTGACCGGTCTCCGATGGTATTTGTCTCGACGCCACCTCGCGTTCCTGCATGTTGGTTACGTCACGTAGCGGATCGAGCGCTGCGAACTTGCAGTCCTTTGGCTTCAACGACTGTTGTACGTCTTTCCATACCTCAAAAGCTTTCTTGCGGCGTGGACCTTGCGCTATAGGAGCTTGCTTTGTGGTTCCTACAGTAGACACCCCGAAAAGTGCCTCTTTAGTGTCTACGAATTTCTGTCGGAAACTCTCGTTGCCGGCGGATAGGCTATCGAAGCCGCCCACCAAGGATTTGTATGAAGCAAAGGGCGGAGGTGACTGGACTATAGCATCCTGAGACACGAGAGGGTTTTGCGCTGGTGCCAGATGTACACCGAGCTTCAACAACCGGAAGGCCGCTAGTCGAAGTGATGCAACACCAAAGATCACTAGTGGTAAGGTAACAATGCCTGCATTTAGTCGACGTTCTTCGGATAAGACAGGGTCTATTCTGAGAGGCTCCGCGGTTTGCGCCGGTTGCTGTCGCGCTTCTTGCTGGTCGGACGAGCGATGTATTTCGTTGCCGTGAATAGGATTGAATACACCAGAAACGCGCTGGCGCTTATCTCCACGCGCTCTTCTTTCTTGATAGTTTTCGGTGGTGTCGCTCGAGCGTCGCTTTTCGTCTCGCTTCGATACTAGGGAGCCTTGTCCATTCGATTGATCGGCGCCATGGCGAGAAACAGATCGCTCAGACTGCGGTAGCTCTTTCGAACGGCGTCTCTTAAGAGGGCCGCTTAGTTTGACTGCGCTTGCTGGCACTGATTGGCTGGTATAGTTGGACATTGCGCCTGTCTTCGAAGTGTTGTTGGTGAGCACGATGGCGGCGAAAGTCCGATATTATTTCGAGGAATCTCAGTCGAAGGAAAGCGCACAGTATGTGTGGTACGCTAATATGCTACTAGCTGTATTAGTCACTTCTTTATTTGCCGTGAGTGAATATTTCAAACAAGTGATTGCCTTGTCTGGAGTCGACACGCTGAACTAGTAATATGAAAAGGAGGGCGAACTAGACAGACCCTGTGATCTAATCGAAACCAAATTGCCCCAATCGGTTTCCCTATATACTCAAGCTACAACTCGGATATCGAGAATCAGCCGAAATTAGAGAACGACAAGGAGAGTGCCAGAGCAGTAATCTTGGAGGCCCTTCATCATGATTCAGTTCACTGGAAAGTCAAGGTACCCAACCGTTTTCAGTGAGTTTACTTTCACACGCCTAGGTTAGCACTGCCTTCGCAGCACGGTCTTGAGGGTCTTACGGGTGGGTTCATGGCGTAGCATTTTCCATTGGTAGAATGTTCCTATTTGAACATATACCTTACGACTCTTACCACATAGAAAATGTTCGCTTTGGCCCCGGCCTTCAACCTCGGCTGATTGTATGAACCAAACGTGGAACTGGATCTCTGCCAAATCATAAAGACGAGCGTAGATCCACGACCTGAGAGAAATGAAGCGTCCTCAACCATCAGGTAGTGACTGTACACAGGATCCGTTGACTCGCGAGCTTCGATGTGTGCTAAGTCTCCCTTCACTTCCGCCTTCCAGAATCAACATTATTCCTCCATGTACCGGGAACGACTAACCTTGCCTTGACCTTAACAAGCTGTGCGCTCCTGAACATGGGGATATGAGCGAACTTGCCATGGCTACAGAGCTATTGCATGGTAGGTTGATCCCTGACGCGCCGCATGGGATGACTGACCACTACACTTTGAGGCAGTGGCTCATCAAGATTCTCAGAGCACGGCTGAGTTGGCTCGTTGACCTGGACTCTTAGCGACTAATAAGAATGTCAAACGCTTAGTTACGAGATGTACTTGGCACCATCATCCCGAAAGGCGTGCCTATACATCTAAGAGACTTGGTTCGGTGGTCTAAACGACAGGGTGTAAAGGCTATAAACTTTCGAAACATCGCCGAATATACGAACCGACATCGACATTTCGACATGCAGAAATCTTGAAGCATCAATGGACTGATAGGTCTGATGGTAGAAGTAGAGAAGCCTCTGGAGGGATTACCTTTGGCTAATGTTGACCAGTGGAACAGCCCGCCAGCGGTAGCAAGCATGAAAGAAGCCCAAGATGCACCACCAAAGAAGTCGAAGAACCCACACCAGAAGGGAAAAGAGCGAGATCCACTGCGTCAGCTCGCTAGTCCGCAGTTACTAACATCGCAAGAATGGACGATGACAGCGTCGAGATACACTTCACAGCCCGATATACCGGAACAGCCTTGTCGAGCAGAGAAGATGCAAGATCACCGCGACTCATCAGCAATACAATAGTCCCAATCATCAGCCCCACTAGAGCTGGTGGCAGCGGTATATCGAGCTATATTCATCCCTTCAGTAATGGGAAGAATTTACACACGTAATGTTGGACAAATACTTCTAAGTGAACATACTTGTCTTAATGTAATCTAAAGATGTACAATGCCTGCTGCAACCCTGCCTTGCAAACGATGAACACGACGAATATGTGTAGGGTACAATGTAGCCAAACCAAAGCCGTGCATGGTGATACCTGCGTCTGCCTGTCTTCTCAACCGAGTCCACATCCAATACGTTACTTAGCTCTAACAAAACGGATATCCGATGATGTTCTACTTGGACCGTTGAACAGTGTTATGAAACCCGCATGTAGCATTGCCCGGAGCAACTCTAGCTCAATATCCTGTAGCGGAATATCGCCTGGGTTGATGCCAGTGGGTGTTGCCTCTTGATATCCTTGAACTTCTTGGTCAGCTGTGCGCGCTGGAAAGTCGACATGATGCCATCTTTGGGCGGTCTTCTAAGCCTGCTCTTTAGCCTTAGCCCTCCTCTCCCGCTCATAGCCTACGAACCGCGTTATATCTTTGGGCCACTGTCCGTAGTGTTCCCAATGATCTTTTGCAAATGTAATGGCGAGCGCAAGGTCGCAATCAAGATCCATCGGCATCTGTCGATTCGCGATCAACCCAGTCAGGTATCTGTTGGGTAATTCGCCCTTCTTGAGCGGCATCAGCTTGTAGACCTCAAGGATGTGGCGAAAGTTTGCGCTAGGATCCTTGCAGAGCTCCTCCCTTCGCTTATCGTCCTTCTCACGCTGGAGGGCGGCGGCATGGGCGATTCGATACTGCTCCGCGATGCGAGCTTCTTCAGCTGCTCTAGCTTGGTGCTCCCGCAAGCGGTGCTCTGCCTCAAGCTTAGCCTGCTGTTCGTGACGCTCCCGATTAGCATCCTTCGTGGTCGACGCGACAACATTCGATGCGCCATTACGCATGCCATTTACTCGATGGTATGTGCCGGCCTGGTGAGATGGAGAGGCGTTTTGATGTATGGGGGTGGCATGGGCGGCACTAGGATGTGGCGTCATATTTTGCCTCTTGTCTGCAGGCCTGGTACCTTCAGTCGCATCTGTTGCCTGGCGCTTCCGACCTGCGATTTGAGGACAGCTCTGCTTTATTGGTGAAGATTGCCGCTTCGTTTGTGCATGCGGATGGCCTTGTTTGGTAGGTGACTGTTGATAGCGAGCGGCATTCGGAGGCGGCATGCGCGACTGTTGAGAATGTGTAGAGCCATTGGAAGCGTTGATCTGTTGACGCTCCTGACCTAGACTGGCGCTCTGCGTTTGCGTAGTCGACAGCGGTAGAGTAGGCATGTGCGAGTTGGCGCTAAGAGTTGGTGACATACCGTATTGAGCAGGCGGCGAGGTATTCGCTAGTGTTCGCGACATTGCTCTATTCTGAAATGAAGCGGTCATCGTCAAAGTGGGAATCATAGAGGGTGCTGATAGATCGCTTGGTGCATATGGCCTAGATGTGCTGGCTCTGTTGATCGAAGAGCTCCGAGCCGTATTCTGACTCTGCTCTTGGCCGTTGCCGGTCATTAATATATTTGCATCCGATAAACTATTTGCGGAAGATACTGTCGACGCAGGTGAGGAGTAAGGTGAGGCCTGAGGCTGCAAGGAACTTCCGCTATGGTTTGGACCCGAGGGAGCCGCCATGCAGTCGGAGCCTGGAAGCTGCGTGTTATTGAACGACTGCACGGGGAACTGCATAGAACTCGGTCGCTGCTGGCCACTCTGCTGTTGACGCAACTGCGTTTGTCGTCGCAGATGCTGCTGCTGCTCGGGAGATAGTCTGCTGAACTGTAGTTGTCGCAGATAATGCTGCTGCTGCTGCTGCTGCTGTGAAGGGGAGTGCAGTCCTTGCGGCTGTCCACTCTGCTGTTGTGAAGCACGCTGAGCTTGACGAATCCGGTATTCCTGTTGCTGCTCCGGACTCATCTGACTGAAGATCCACTGCTGCTCCAACTGCTGTTCCGTGAACCTGGTCATATTGTCTGTATTAGTGATTGTTGTCGTGATAGTTGTTGTGCTGCTGTACTCGATGAAGTAGAAAAGATAAAGGTCGAGGACTGAAAGCAGGCTGTACGACCCTTCAACTACTGGAGAAAGTATACAGCTAGGGCGGAGTGAGAATCAGACTATATTAGCTATTGTCTTCTATTGGGGACAATAGGCGTGGTGAGAGGCGCCTTCACCTGTGGTTTGGTCAGCTATTGTGAGAACCACGGTTCTACGGTCCTTGATAGCGTCGCAATGTTGAATCGCTCCTTGTTGTTTATACCAATGACAGCAATGCCCAATATTCGAATGCGCTCCACGCTAAGCGATAATGAAGGTAGGTCAAAAGGAAAAGATTCAAGTTTTGTCTTCGTGATCGAGTTCGTAGATGGCGAAGACTCCAAGTTCACCCACACTTCAGTTCCAGCCCCCTCTTATGACAGCATACTATACTTGAAGAGATCTGCCGCGATCGCAATAATCGATGGTTGCTATGTCAACGTACTTGTGAGTGTTTCTGGTGATCCCGCATACCACAAGGTTACTATTTGGCAAAGTAGTAGCGGAGTCATGAATAGGCTTCAGAGCTCCTTCGCATGTATATATTCTTCCCGGATATCAATATAGATCATTGTGAGACAGATTTCTTCAGAACGATGCAACAAGACAGAATGGGCGGCTGAAGAGTGGCTCTTCGTTGGCGGCACAATCCCTGTCGACTTGAGGTTTGCGGTTTGTGACGAAGCTCGCTTCAACAAGACGGGGTAAGTGACAATGGAAGCAATTGGAGAGACAATTAATGGGAGCAATCTGCTGCATCATAGCTTGACACCTTTCTTCTGATCTCTGGCCTCTTGCGCCATCCTGACCATCGCATACAAACTCTGCAAGCGCGGCATCTCGTATCCCCTGTCCCTGGCGATCCTCAATGGATTGCCCAGTATGACCTCAATCTCCATTTTCTTGCCCGCTTCCCAGTCAATCGCCATACTCGGCTTGCTACCACTAGTGTTCTTCTGTGTTGACCGAATAATCTGATCTGGGGTAGCAAACTCCTTGGGCATGGGTTCGCCGAGGATCTTGGGAGCGGTCTCAAGGATCTCTACCATGACGCCTTTGAGATGACGCTGCAGTTCCGGGTCAAGAGACATGACGTTGTTGGGCAGGCATTGGGTGAGGACGGAAGTTGGGTTCATTGAGGCATTGATGGCGATCTTGTGCCATCGGACTAGTTGCAGTTTGGCATGAGAATAAGCTTCTGCATCCTTGATACCGCCCTCCTTCAGTAGAGCGATGAACGCGTCGTTCTGTTCCGTGACGCGTGCGTCGGTATCTTTCTTGTTCCCAGTATCTAGATGGGGTAGGTATGGTCCGCTGTTTATCCGCGTCCATCTGTTGTGCTTGATGTGGCCATGCTCGGGCTGTGCGCACGTCGCTATCGTAACGGCTGAACATATCGCTGCTTGTGGAAATCGCTTCGCATATGGCTCCTCTACACCCAGACCGTTTTGTATCAGCACAATGGCCGTCTCATCGCTAACCAATCCTTCAAGTATCGTCGAGTCATCGCTGACGTCCGGCAGCGCCTTGGTGCTGACGACTATGTAGTCCCATCTTATATCGCTCTTTCGCGCTTCGTCTGGGTTCGCGAACGTGTTTGCCGGTACGAAGGTGTAGTCGCCGTATTGCGGTGAGGTGACTTGGAAGCCATCCGCCTTCACAGCTTTGTAGTTTGAGCGGCAGATGACAGAGACGGAGACGCCAGAAACAACGGCAAGACGAGAGGCATAAAACGCTCCAATGGCGCCGGCGCCAACGATGAGGATGTTTGCAGACATTGTTAGGTTTGGAAGCTGAAAGAGAGATGATGGCGGCGCTGGAGCTTTAGGACTGGCCTTATCGATAGCTATTCCGCTTTTGGTTTCATACCGAGGTTACAATCAACCCTGAAGCGTCCTTTGCCATTGCTAACACCGTTCACTGATATCCCCTGCAATCGTCTAGAGTTTTACCCACACAATATGCTGCCTCACAAGGTTCTTACCACCATTGTCTCGCTTCACGAACATCGCCTTAGCATCGCTTCCAGTATCGGCCCTCAAACCCCCCACCTTATCTTCGATCGTGAACAAGAGACAGATGGCCAGAGCGACATTGGTATCCGCCTTGAAGACATTGATCTTCGAAAGACACTTGCTGCCTAGCTGTCTTTTGTGTTGCGCCAGGAAATACCCAATAGCAGGTCCACTTGGTGATCCTATGGGAACAGTAGAAGTCAGTGCTCCCATCATCGTCATGACATAGCAGCATATACACAAGAAGAAAAAGAACCTGAGACTGAAGTACAACTTCCTGAGCAAATTGTGGTATTCTGGCTCATCTGCTGCAAATTCACGCCTAGTCCACTCCATTAGTTCATCCAACTGGAGACAGTTGTCTTGTAAAACTTCCTTGATGATAACAACCGTCTCGTCGTTTGTGATAGGTGTGCTGAAGACGTACTTGATCGCACGTAAGTTGTTTGGACTCGCTAAGCTCCAGAGTCCCCAAATGATATCGGAGCTTGACTTGAGTGCCGGAAGATGATCGCTGGGCGGAAGGTTGGGGAAACCCCAGAGAGCTTTGGCGCTGGTGCCAGAGCTCCGAAGATTGGTCATCACGATAAGACCAGTTGCAGCATTCACACCGATTATGAATTCAGCGTTGATGATTTAATCAGAAACGGAATCGTTAGTTGGACGTGGATAAACTGTTGCTTTCTTTTACCTAGACGGTATTGCTTTCCGTTGACGTTACGCCATTGCTGGTTGACAGGCGGTAGGTTCCCGTTTTGAGTGCGCTGCACTGCTGGACCGTCCTTATGACTGACGAAGTAGCACCGGTTCGGCCAGTTTGCCACGTACTCAGCGTATCAATTCCGAGTTCATCGAACATGTTCTTGAACTTGTGATTGTGGGCGAACTCACACTCGTCGTAATGGTGTGTGCGCCACAGAGTGGTGCCATAGTCCGTGTCGATCTTGTAGTCCCAAATGGCAAGACCCTGTTGAATGACGTTGGTCCAAGGGCTATCAATCGGTGCGATATATGCGGCAGCTGAGCCGTGTGGAGACGTTATTGCTGCCAGTAACTTCTCGCCTTTGCATGTTGCTTTGTGGTATACGGTGGCAATGTCGACATCGGCACAAGTGACAAGGCCTCGAAAGGAGACGTGATCCACACCAATCCCATTGACTCCACATGATCGGGGAGAGGTGGTAAGCTCTCGAAAAGCCGGTTCCACCGTAATCAAGCTTGTCGCGGGAGCCACACTCGCAATGAAGCAAGCAACTATCAGGACCTGCATTCTGGCTGCCAAATTCGCGGTCTGGGTGTGAGAATGAGTTTATATGGGTTAGGGGGAAGAGCTTCAGACTTATTTCTCGCGAGATAGCGGTATTAGTTGTTGCAAAACTTTAGGGTTCCCATTTGCTCACCATTCACGTAAAAGGTACCTCTCCATTCTTCTTCACCAAGGCTTTGGAAGACACGCTTTTGCAAAAGGCGTAACACAGTCTAAATGCCTGCAAGGTGCGAATATAGTATTTTCGTGGGTATCAATCCAAAGATACTGAAGATATGTATGCCAGTCTCGTAGTTGATAGTAGTGCAACTTCAAGCCAGAAAGGAGAGGAGGTGAAGAAGCAGCTTTGAAGAATAGTATGTGGGATAGAAAGAATCATTATTATATACTTCCGAGCATGGTAGATATCATGATGACAGTTCACTGTGGAATCCCGTAGTGGAGGTGCACTACACTCTGATTTTAGAGCGCACATCGAGCGATCGGGTAGATATGAGGTACACCAAACAGCTGGAAAATCATGAGGACAAGCATTTAGCAACCACGGAGTTTCCGAACTACAGGAGTTTCAAGGGCTCTTTGACGGGTTGCGCATAAGAGAGACGTCCAATATTTGGAAGTTGTGGAGAGGGAGGGAAGCCAGATCCGGACTAGTGCGCCAACATAGCGATGCGAACTTTGAACGTCCGACTTCCTCGCATCATCACTCTCATCCGACAACAGCCACTACCATTACTTTGCGCGCGTCCACGACCACCTCGCACTCGTCTCCTGCTTGCTTTGAAACCGCAGCACTTCTGTTTAGTATATCGTTCCGCAAGACAGCCTAATGTGGCGAATTTGACGCGCCATCTCTCAAGCGAAAGCTTCGCTGTAGTAAGTGCTGGAAACTTATCATTGTATACGCGTTTTGACTAATCAATAGCAGAATGTTTGCGCAACAATTTCCCCTAATTCGTTGCTAGTTCTTGTGTGCTCAGTGCGAACGCGACACGGGTCTTGTGTTCAGCGGCCATTTAGCGTGTTCTAGCCCAATGTCTCCGCGAGAGCTTGACAACTGACCTAGTGTGTGACTACGTGCTGTTGAATATGTCGTTTTTTTAGGAGGCGGGATGCTACTCAGCCGCTCGTTTGCTCGGGCCCGGTATGGATCTTCCACCCTTGGAGTTGTCAAGAGTGGTAAGACCTTCTACCATGAGTGAAGAGGTCGATACTTGCAGCTAGCAAGAGAGAAAGACACCCAGCAATTACATGGCAATGTAGTCTATAGTGGGCGATTTACACCACCCTGACAGGTCTTTCCTTCACGTAGGTAATTTTGTCTATATTCTCACGTTACCTTTCGAATCGTCTTTCAGTCCCAGTCAGATTTCTCGTTTCGTTTCACCTCTCAATGTATCGATTGCGGCCGTCATGAGGCGTTTGGGTACTGACCGCTGCTTCCCCTCAGCTGGAGCCTTACCGGGGCCCAATATATAAACACCTATATTAGGCCTCGTTTTTCCATCTCTCTATATTTTAGCTTTTGCAAGTCAATCTCCTCTATCCCTTGATCATGTTATCTCTCGTCGCTCGGCATGCACTTTTCTGTTTCGAGACTACCATCTTCTTCACTGGCACCATGCATGGACGATCCGCATCCGTCGATACAATGAGCACAAGCTACTATAATGCCTTCAGTGGTGGGTGCATGCTGCCTGCGTTACCTGGAGTCTCATGGTGAGTTTGCTGTCTTCACAATGAGGTGAGGAAGCTGTGTAGGTGAACTGGCCGATTAGAGGTACATCAAGTTTCACGTTCACCAGATCACCGTCTTCTGTGCCGCATCGTCATGGCACATGGTGGGTGTCCGAGCGTTTGTCCACCACGGGTCTTATCCACAACCAACATCCGTCCGAACACCTTTACAAACCATACTACCTAACATCATGGCTTCAATGGTCAAAAGAGAAGAGAGCCCAGAGACCTTCCTCCGGACCTTCCTGCGGACATCTACCCTGCCCCCAGCGAACTTCCCGGATGATGTTTCTGTATCATCTGCCGCGTCGACATACAAAGAGGAGGACGTCGAGCCGCCTGTGTGGTTGCCCAACACCATGTTTGCGCAGCAGCACATCGTCAGCAGAGCCAGCAGTATAAACAGTAGCGGTGCGTATCAAGGCAGTTCACCGCGCAAGTACAGAATGGATGGCAGTTTCTCGAGGTACGTTTTCACCATCACTTCGGTGTTTTCATACCTTTCGTCTTGTTTGGAGTTCCTCCCTGGCAACCGCACGTGGCGCAAAATTTGATGTCGCTACGGACTATCACAACATTGCTCGCACACACACTCACGCTTCACCAACCTCAAAATACTCAACCCGCCGAAACCTCTTTGTCATGGAAGATCACGGTTTTAACGGTTTGAATGCTAATCCGCATCATTATAGGGATATGTTTTTTCCTGTCTATGCTGCTATGCACGAAGCACGTCAAGGTGAGTCCTCCCAGCCCACCCAGTCTTCAATTGCGGGAGCAAAGTTAGCGGGTGGCACAGCAGTCCATTGGCGCTTACATGCATACAATCGCTATCAATTGCTCCAAAAGTTCGATAACTGACGCATACACAGAGCAGAATCTGGATCAGATGGTGTCCCAGGACGCCTCCTGTGTCCAGCAGGATTTGCAACTGCAGTTTCCGCCGTTCATGCAAGAGCATGTGCAGCAGGCACAGCAGGTTCCCGAACAGCCGCCAAAGCTGCAATTGCAGCTGGATGGCTCTTGGAGGCAGCGTTCGAGTGAGTCTCACACTGTCATATTTCCGCGACAACCTCCCCGATGACTGATTATTCTAGAATCCGAGGAGATCCACGACCTGGTCGTCTTCAGCCGCAACCATGCCCAAGCCCTCGAAAACCTGACCGCCCGCTTCAACAGGGTCGGAATGGACAACATGGCTCTCCGCGATTCCATTGTCAAGCTCGTCGATGAAGCCACTGCTGGGTCTCAGTCCGCTCCCGGACCTACAACTCGCTACCGTGACGCAACCGCCTCTCTCTTCTCTGCTCCGAGCACTCCCACTAAGGAGCGCTATGAGCCATTCCAGACGTTCCGGCTCTCAAGCCCCAGTCCGCAAGATGATGAGCCTTTCGGGACCAAGCTATCCGTCGGCAAGAACAGCAAGAAGGGCGAGAAGACCAGGGCCCGGAGGGCTCTCAAGGTCAAGATCCCTGACAGCAAGAAGACCACGGTTCCTCTCGGCATGGCTACTCCCTCGAAAAAGATTGATGTAAGCTCTACATATCCAGACCTTCACTGTTGGGTGCTAACAACAAACAATAGTCTGGCTACCTTACCGGCAACATGGCCTCCGGCTTCCCAACCCTCATGACGCCCACATCAGGTCAACAAACCGGTGCCATGAGTACAAACTTCCTCTTCGCCCCCACATCAGGTTATCAGAGCTCTCCTGTCACTCCTGGTCGCATCGGACCCCCTAGCACACAAAGGCGCGGTGTCACCTCCGTCAACAAGCGGAAGAACCATGCGCTCAAGGAGATGATGCCACCTGTACGCGCGATGGTACCCAAGGTCCCTCTCACAGACACCGAAGTCATCGTCTACTTCTTCCAGTCCATTGCCCGTCCTCCAGTCGCGCTCCGCCTGTACTCTCGCCACTGGGGCCCTGCCGGCATCGTCGAGGTACTCAACGCACACCGAGACATTGAGGGCGGCTACCTCCGTAACACGTGCTCCGTCAAGTGCATCACGGCCATCAACCGTGGTAAAGACAAGTACGGTGACGAGTGGGAGGAGCAGTTTCGCAGCCAGATCGAGGAGGCCGATGACGTTACGGCTACCGACATGATGCAGTACCGTGACGACGAGATGGAGGGTGTTGTTGACTACGAGGTCTGCGCTCTGAATAAGGGCCTCCTCAAGCATCCTGAGCAAGGCGAGGACGGTGGTATCTTCACGCGTTGTGTCAAGTACTGCATTGAGCATGATGCGCCATATACCTTGGCTAACGTTCATGAGCTTGCTTTGGCACTACAGAGTGGTGTCGACCCTAGGAAGCTGGTTCTTGATGGTGGCGAGGAGGTCGTTAGTGAGGCCGATGAAGGTGTTGAGGAGGATGTTTGAGCTGGTTGAAGCATACAGACGTTGTTCAAGTTGCATGTTTGTAGTTGTGTAGGATGGCTCTGGCGGATACCAAGGTGGACAATGGCTGAGTGAACATGGCTTACGATGAGTAGTTGTATACTCCGGTAAGATTCGGGAGGTAATACTAGGACTTGAAAAATAATTAAAATGGATACATATCCTCATACACGTGCTTATTTTCATGCTCGTTGTGACTAACCCAGAATATCTTCATTGCACTTTTAATGAGAGGAGAAAAACAACAGGGTATTGTATATCT
The DNA here is from genome assembly GCF_907166805.1 of Alternaria atra. NCBI lineage: Eukaryota > Fungi > Ascomycota > Dothideomycetes > Pleosporales > Pleosporaceae > Alternaria > Alternaria atra. The sequence goes on from NW_025091320.1 coordinate 754,266, forward strand.
TCATGCCTCGTCTTACACATATTGCTCGCTCATGGGGCAAAACATTGAGGACCTCCAGGCCATATTTTCAGAAAATGTCAGTTCATCGATCATGCGCTGTAGGCCTTCAGGCCGCACCGTAATTCCGCTAACAAACCCTATCGCCCCAAGTCCAATTCCTACCCATCATCTTATCTACCATCCATCCCATCTCAACCCATGAGCATCCTCAGCATATCCCCTTTACCCTCTGAACCCCCATCAGCCACACCCTTTCCAGCATCCTTATCCGCACCCTTATTCGGGCCCACCGGACTCGTCGCAGCGAAGAACAAGACCTTGATCGCGATAGCGAAACCAGCATGTAGTAGGAAAACCACGACAAGCAGAATCTTACTGGTCTTGGTTTCAGTGGTGCTGAGCACAGGGTAAAGGTTTCGTAGGAGGAAGAAAGCGGATGCAGCGAAGCCGAGGGCTACGACTGTAAAGTTGACGACTATTCGCATTCTCGTTAGTATGTCATGTTCCAGGGAAGGATTAAAAAGGGAAAAGGAAGAACTTACTGCCCCAAGGACTCCACGCCACAAGACTAACCGCAATCCAAACCAAATTCGAATACCCATACAAACAACAGCACTCGAGCAGATTCGCACTCTCACTCCCATACCACTTCAACACGCCCCAAAGACCCACAGGCACAAAGGCTGTATATCCATACACCAGTCCTGCGGCCCCACTCAGAAGCTTAAAATCATACGCAAAGTGCTCCTCGCCCTTCATCGCCTGATACTGACTAATCGTTCCCGTTAAGAACAAGATGACAATGACTGTTGTAGCAATCCATACTGGGCCGTAGAGGTCTGGGTTTCCTTCTAGTACGTCGAGGAAGTTGGCGCGTGGGTAGATGGTTGAGACGCAGCGGCGGAGGACCTCGGCTGTGTCGACGTCGAAGGCTTGGGCGTAGAAGTTTAGGGACCAGAGATAGTGTTTTCGCGATGTAGGATTGTTGGAGGAGGAGCCGCCTGGGCCGGGGAGGAACGAGGCCGATGAGGAGTCGGGTTGGATTTTGGGGGCGCCGCGGCCGGAGGGCTGGGTCTCGAAGTCTATGGGTGATACTCGTCAGTTACTGGATTAGGGTAGTGTCCAAGGATACATGGAAGGCTTACTGGAGCTGTGGAATTCGAGGTCTTCTTGGAGATCGGTGTGGCCCAAGTCGCCCTGTAGTTTGGTGAGCTTGCCATCTTGAGTTGATAGCGATTGCGGCACGTGGGCTTCTGTTTCGCCCTCCCAGGGAGTTACATACCTCTTGATCGACATCTACGACGACATCATAGCCTCTGTTCGCCATGATTGCTAGTGAGGTGAGGGCTGTCGATATGTCGCGAGCTTACGTCGAGGTTGCCAGATTGCGGTTGACGTACGTCGCGCGACGCGACCGTGCGCTAAGTTGATTCGGAGCGGGCGTCTCAGGGTCCAGTGTCGCTCAAGACACCACAGCCTTGTACTTTAACGAGCACATGCATATTCCAAGTTGTTTTGTCGCAGTTGAGTTCTCATTATCATTGTAAATATGAGACATCAGGGCTACGGATCTAGGCTCGCGACCCTCTAAGATCTACCATCAAACCAACACATCCACCATCTCTCCACTTTCCATCTACGGTGCGGGGTCGCTCTTGACCTGTAGCGGCTCGACGTTCCAGATAGCCTCAGCATACTCGTCAATGCATCTGTCACTTGAGAAGAAGCCCATGCGCGCGACTGTGGTGATGGTCTTGGTTGTCCACTCCTCGGTGTTCTTGTAGCTCTCATCGATGAGCTCCTGTGTCTTGATGTATGACGCGAAATCGTCGGAAACGAGGTAGTAATCGCCGTGTTCCACGATACCGTTGATTAGAGCAGAGAACTGTTCCGCATCACCGAAGGTGCCGTTGTGGATTGCGTCGAAGACATTCGCAAGCTGTGGGTCCAACTGGTAGTGCGAGTACATGTGTGCGTGGCGAAGGTCCTCGACGTCTTCGGCAAGGTTACCGAAGAGGAAGATGTTCTGCTCACCGATCTCGCGGGTGATCTCAATCTATATGGAAGTCAGTATCCGCTTTCAAAGTACGTGGAGTTAGACTACTTACGTTGGCACCATCGCAGGTTCCGATGATAAGACCACCGTTCAGGCAGAACTTCATGTTACTGGTACCAGACGCCTCAGTACCAGCGGTGGAGATGTGCTCGCTGATATCGCTGGCAGGGCAGATGATCTCTGCTTTGCTGACGTTGTAGTCTGCCAAGTAGATGACCTTGAGGGCATCGCCGACGTCCTTGTCATTGTTGACAACATCACCCACCTTGTTGATGAGATGAATTACTGTCTTGGCCATCCAGTAACCTGGTGCGGCCTTACCACCGAAAATGGACACGCGAGGAGCTAGCTTCTTGCGGTCCTCTGGGGACATGGCCTTGATCTGGAGGTAACGGTGGATGACACCGAAGATGTTCAGCTGCTGACGCTTGTACTCGTGAATACGCTTAACTTGAACATCAAAGAGCGCTGCTGGGTTGACCTTGACGCCGTTGTGCTCCATGATGTGTTGCGCGAGTCGCACCTTGTTGGCGTACTTGATGTCGCAGAACTCTTTGCGGAACTCTTTGTCGTCAACAAACGCCTCGAGCTTGTGCAGCAAAGTGAGGTCCTTCAGGAACTCGTGGCCGCCCAACTTGGATGCGATAAGAGCCGAGAGTTTGGGGTTAGCTTGGTGAAGCCATCTCCTTGGGGTGATACCGTTGGTGACGTTGGTGAACTTGTCCGGTCCGTAGATCTTGACGAAGTCCTTGAAGATGGTAGTCTTGATCAAGTCAGAATGTAGCTCAGCTACACCGTTGACCTTGTGTGAGCCAATCAAAGCGAGGTATGCCATGCGAACCATCTTCGGCTGCGATTCCTCGATGATTGAGACGCGACCGAGCATCTCGCGATCCTTGGGGAAGTTGCGCTCAACGAACTGGAGGAAATGTAGGTTGATCTCGTAGATGATCTGGAGGTGACGTGGGAGGAGATGCTGCATAAGCGGGACGGACCACTTCTCGAGGGCTTCAGGAAGTACAGTATGGTTGGTGTATCCGAAGGTCTTCTGAACAATGTTCCATGCCTCGTCCCACTCCAAGCCCTCGATATCCACCAGGATTCTCTGAAGCTCAGGAATGGCGAGCGTTGGGTGGGTGTCGTTGAGCTGAATGGCGACTTGGTTGGGGAATTCCTTCCAGGCGCGCTGGCTCTTCTTGAAACGTCGCACGATATCGTAGAGCGAAGCGGCGCACCAGAAGTACTGTTGCTTCAGGCGAAGCTCTTTACCACGGTCAAGGTTGTCGTTGGGGTAGAGGACAGCAGAAATAGTCTCAGCACGCTGCTGATCAGCTACGGAGCTCTCGTACTCGCCAGAGTTGAACTTCTGGAAGTCGAATTCGCCGCTAGCAGCCTTGCTTCCCCAGAGACGTAGGTTGTTGCAAGTGCCGGTCTTGTAGCCAGGAACTGCACTGGTCAGTAAGAAGAAGGTGATTGATAAGGGAACTGCTTACCCGGAACGTCAAAAGCAACAGCCTTGACAATCTCGCCGCCTTCCCATGAGGACTGCTGCTTGCCCTCATCGTCTTGCCAGCGGTTGACGTTGCCATAGAACTGCACATCAATCTCAATATCGTGGCGCTGGAACTCCCATGGGTTGAAGTCGAGCCAGTAGTCTGGAACCTCGACTTGGTATCCGTCGACAATCTCCTGCTTGAAGATACCATATCGGTAGCGTAGGCCGTAGCCCCAGGCTGGGTAGTTGAGAGACGCCATCGAGTCGAGGAAACAGGCAGCAAGACGTCCGAGACCACCGTTTCCTAGGGCTGCATCGTGCTCTTGGGAGACGACGTCCTCCATACGGAAGCCAAGATCACTGAGACCCTCTAGATATATGTTAGAGGAGTCAATGGCTGATTTCAGAAGGAGAACCTACTAGTAGCGAGATCCTTTTGCTCAACATTGAGCATAGCATTGTCCAGGGCGCGGCCCATCAAGAACTCGAGGGAGAGATCTAGCCTTGTTAGATGACACGTCTTCACCATGCGCTTTGCTCTTGCTCACAGTATACGCGCTTCTGGTCAGCAAAGGTCTGACTCTGCTGCGTCTTGTTCCAGTCCAGGACCAAGCGATCCCTAAAGGCAAGGGCGGTTCCAGCATAAGCGGCGGCCTCATCACAGTTGAAGAGGGATCGCGCAAGGGTCGTTTCGATATGTCGAACGGCGTCTCTGGTAAAGTCGTCGGGCGTAGAGAAGGGCTTGGGCATCTATTGTTGCATTAGTATCTTGATGTAGTAAAACCCGGAGAAACCAATTCACGCACAAACTTCTTCCATGCCTCGCGCTGAGGTTCTGGAATACTCGCTTCCACGTTCTTGATCTCGCTGGGACCAAAGCCCGTTACGGTCCTCTTGTGCTTGGGACGGGTGAAAGAGGGGCCAACGGGACCCTTGAGGTCGGCAAGTGGAGCGCTCGTCGAGGGCCTGCGCTCACGAGGAGAAGGGTTCGCAGCCATCTTGATAATGTCAATTGCAGAGAAACGCGAATTGCTTAGAGAGAGTCGGTGGGAGAGAGGTGATGGCGGGGTAGAGGGGCGTATGGCTGGCACTCCGAGAGTGAGAGGCGCAATCGCACAGGGTCAAGAAGATATGATAGGATGACTGAGGGATGCAGGCTTATAAAGACGCCGCAGAAGCACCTCAGACGTGGTGTTTGCGAAGCACCAGATGGGAAAGATGAGCGGCAGCAACGGCAACGGCGTGTTTACACGACACCGGTTGGAGGAAGACGGAGTGGAGATCAATTGAGCATGACAGCAAGGCCCCCAGGAATATATCAGGAGAGCAGGAGCGCCTAGTGGATCGCGGGGAAGTAGCCCACAGTGAAGGCCAGGCTGACAGCTAACAACAAGCTGTTGAGCTCTCCCACATGCAAGCTGTATGCAGCAGCTCGCGAGCCAGTACAAAGTGGGGTAGCCGACCCCACGATACCGTCGCGGAGCAGTTAGCGAAGATGTGACGAACGTGTTGTCCAATAAACTTGTGCATGCTGAGGCTTTAGTGCGAATATTGCGCGTTGTAGCGTGATCTCCAACATGGCCAGAACCAGTCGCGGTGACGTCTTCAACCCCTCCACACCATGCTTGGAAAGTGCGGAGTAATCGGAACAATAGAGTGAGGAGCGCAACGCGTACTTGACGTCAAAGTTTTGAAATTGATTAGATGAAGATTGAAGTGTGCGCGTTCATGGCATGTAGCCTGCGCGGATCTTGTGGGAATAGGGAAGACTATGCAATGTTTAGTTGAGGCTGCGGCCCCACTATCGTATGTTCGACCGATCCTGTGTAAACAAAAAGAGCACCCAACAGAGTGCCATCGTGAGATATGGAGTATTTCGCGCGCTCAGGTACATGACCATGACTCGGTCATAACGGTCAACAATCACATGCATGAGGGTGTTCAAAAAGTGGTGCCAACATATATTAGATCCATCTCTACACACACGGTGGTCCCAAGACGAATGTAAAACAAAAGGCCCAATCCTCCAACTTCCGCGGCGGGTATTACACAGATAGCGTACTCAAAACTAGAAGCATAGGCCACCGAACCCACTCAACTCCACCCTGAAATAAAAATATATATATACGAGTTTACAACGAGCCTGTTGCATGCACAAAACACTACCGAGTATATGGCCCGATTGATGCCGGAGAACGCCGAGAGATGCGCATAATGACTGATGGCGAAAAGTGCCGAAAGGATGTGGGTATCGTGAATGTACGCAGCAAGACAGTTAAAAATGGTAGACTGAACGAGATTCGTAGCGCCTTCGTGCGAAGCTGCCGTCTTATGGGCTGGGCTCCGGAGTCTGCACGCCGTAGCTCCAGATTGCAGTACCTTGGAGGCTGATGGAAAGGTTTCGTCGTTGCTTCGTTGCGACCGTGGTTGGTGTCGGTGTGTAGGGAGAGGTGCTAGTACGCTGCATTGTCTTCAGCCTCCAATCCACCATGTCGTTGGAGATTCGAGCTAGGCCGTAGTCCATGTCCTGCAAGATAGCCCTCTTGGTGGCCTCAATCTCCTGCACGGTAAAAGCACCATCGCTCTCTTTGATACTCCAGTGGCGTGAGGACCGCTGCCGGTCGACGAGGAAGCCATGTGCGAGTGAAAGTGCGGCCAGAACAATAACGTCTGGGCTGACGCGCATGTTCTGACGCGAGTCCGTCCTCAGAAAGTTCTTCACGTCGCGAGCATAGTCGCTTGGTATGAGAGCATCTCGCCAAGTGGTTGCAAACCGGTTACTCAATGCATCTAGCAAGCACCCCGCGAAGGCGACGATCTCATCTGGCAGCCCAGCGCGGTCCAGGAAACCTTGAATCACCGACGCATGAGGGCGATGGGTGGAGACGTTGAGCGGAACGAGGTTCGCAAGGTGGGCAGCGTATACTATAGATAGTATGTTAGCGGACCGAAATCAAGGAAGTGGCAACGGCATTGATCTTGGGTGGAGGGGTGTTGGTGGAACAACTAGCTGATCGACAGGAACATGTCGAATTTGTGGAGAGGGGGAATGTTGAGTTGGAAAAGGAGCATCTGGGATGAAGCATGACGAGGGCCAAGGCAGCGTATGCAGGGGAACGACGCTCTGCCGCCCGGTCCGACTCATACACACCATCATGCAAATCCCGTAAACAGAAATTTGACATGTGAGGTAGTAGTGAACTAACCTTTGTGTTGTGGAGGGCTAGTGATGTCGTGTGACTGTGTCGATGTTTGGGCAGCTGGTGTTGATACCCGGCTTGGTGTGGGCTCCTTTGCCGGCGGAGGGGTTGGCAGGTTGGACAGCGGAACGCAGCTGGCAAAGTACTTGTCCAACTCCTCGTCTGTCATGTCGCTATTGACTGATAGTGCGGGAGAGTAGTCCATTGTGTTTTCTTCTTTTTTCTTTTTCCAAGTTGCAAATACGTTGATGTGTTCTAACGGTACTACGGCGGTGTCGGCCAAGTGTAAGCGAGAAGGTTGGAGACTTGGTCGTGTGATGTTATAGTCGTGAGTCGATGAGCGATGGGGGATCGTGAACCAAGCAGTCGAATTGGAAATGTCGTCAGAGGGGAGACGAGCCCAAAGAGTGAGGGCATTCACGAGTCTATATACACAGGCACATTCCGACCAAGAAAACCGAGACGGTGAAAGCGGCGGATGGGTAGCGTCGCTCGCTAGCTGGTCCCCTGCACTTTCCACGACGCAGTAGCCGTCTCCCTGCCGTGCCATCTTCACAGGTGCGCACGCTCTCCCGCTCAGGCCAGCGCCAGCTAGAACTTGGCCGTATGCGCCATCGCCAGGGCTACCAGTGCATGCTATGGCGTGTGCGGCTGCAAGATTTGTGGATGTGTGCAGCCGCCTGGCTGCCTGGCTGCCTGGTAAGAAATGGTGAATGTTATTCCGGGCCCGGAGTTGTGTCCATGGTGATTTCTAAACTATACGACTGGGAAATCGAGACCCAGGAATACAGTGTGTGTACGTTGCGTGATAGATGATCCCCAATCTAATCTTACTTTCTCCAGATCTTCGTCGACTCCGTCGCGATCAACACTCTAACAGTTACTAACTTCTTCATCTGCATACAACGGAACACTCATCTGGCAGTTGCAATACCGACACGACATAAACTCTGTATACATCCCCCAATCTCGCATACCGTCTTGTCGGAAAAGCTTATGCCCTCGATCCTACACGCGCATCAACCCTCCCAAGCCGCCGACGACTCGCCTGTGAGCACTACTGCGAGCATTGCTGTATTGCCTATCCACAAGTTCCACTGCGAAACAAACCATCACACTTTTCACCCGTAGTTCCGACCGCAGAATCTTTTGCACATGTCAAACCCTATCGATCGCATCGCTGCTGTCAATTGCCCTGCATTAGTCCTCATCCTGTGCCTTCGTCACGCCATCACGCCGCTGATGCCACCCGAGCAGCCAGCACCAGTTCTCTCACCGCTCTGTTCCGCACCTCAGAGCACGCACACTACATGATACGATACGGTACGGCTGTTCGGATGCATCCTATCTCCGCACCCAAGCTCGCAAAAAGGGGACATTGCAGACGAAAGCGCGATGCGAACCCCACATCCAAGCTCTGGGGCGCAGTCTTCCTAACCCATCTTCAGCAGCTCACCCGCTCGCCTCATGCACTTGACCCAGCACAATCTTGACTTGACCTGTCAACACCAAATCTGCTCGCAGCCTGAATCGCCATGACTGACTACACACGCGAATACGTAGCTTCCTCCCGAACACTCTGACTTGCTGGCGGAATTTCGGCTTGGGCGCCTCGTATGGCGGTCCATCGCGCCTCTTTTCTCCGATAGTATTACGGGGCTGGTGGAGAAATCCAATACTCGCGCACAGAGAAAAACACAGACGACAAATTCCAACTTTAGCATCCACGGAGTCGTGAAACAGCATTTGCCCGGTAGCCTGAACGTGTTTACGGGCCCCGTGCGACTAATGTTATCGATTACGCTAGCTTCGTGCGAGCAGCCACCTTCCGCCGCCCTTCCAGGAACCGTTGCTACGAAATAAATACATCATCGTCATGGTGGTAGCGTGCATCTCCAATCATTCCTGTTGGAATCACCTCAACAGTCTCCGTGGACTTGTGGAGGCCACGTACAGCATTCAAGAGCCTCGGGAGTCTGGACCTGAGTCGGAGGCTCCACTCTCATCCTCTTTCGAATTCAGCACCAAGCGCGATTTACTTCTTGCTGCAGGACCGAGACATATTGAGAAATCGAGATTGGCTCATGGACTCTGACAGATGTCATTGCTCACCGATACACGCTACTCATGTCACCTTACGGCCGGCAAGCCACGACCAGCGAGCATTTTCTCCAATCAACACCACTCGGACCTTCTGAAACAACAGCGTTCGAATTGTCTTTACACTTGACATCTAGTCCATGAACACCCGTTTGGTTCGGGAGCATCATACTTGTGGCGTAGGTAAGCTCCCAAAGGCTCTAGCTGTTCGAGACTTCTTTAGCCTTCCAGACAACTGCCGCGCCTAAATTTACTACCATCGTCACAGCGACTTCGATGAGAAATATTATGACTACAGCTTCTGCTACTGCACCCGAGCATGCACGGCTGAACATTGCAAATTCCAAATGCTTCACGATGCGACGATGCTCAGAGAGATCAAACATCTAGATCCAGCCACAAGAAGCCATGTGTTCATTCATTCGGACAGCGTACCAAGAGAAGAAATTTGCTTCATGCGGCCAAAACCCACACATGCAATACAAATAAGGCTGATAGGGTTCCCCTCAGGACGAAAGTAAGCAGCATCGTGCATAGATCACACGTCTTGGCCATCTCACGCCTCATGCAGTGGCTCACACTGTAGCAATCTCATTTCTTCTTCCTTGAGAAACATCAAAAATTCATTCATATCTGTCGCTTACTGCACGCCTCAAGCGAATAGCACTATTGATTCCTTGCCAAGATGAAGTGTCACATGCGAAAGCTCATTTTTTCAGCTTGCCGTGGTACCATAAGCAAGTCGAACACGATGCACGTTTTTCCACCCGTCAACGAGCCGAACTCACTCAAAAGCAAGTACTGTTTGTATCTAGCCCCCTGGATTTTAGCCGGTGTCTTCTATCATGTCAGGCGCAAACAACAACCATTATACATTGGGGAAATTTCCGATAGTCTTTGATTGTCCGTCAAAGTACCACTTGACAATGCATACAGAGCAACAACAAATTCGCTCTACACTGCAACCCCGTCATTGCCATAAGTTTTCGCTCACATGTCGGCCGCGGAATTCTACCTGACGTACATGACAGCGAATACATGCATGCATATAACCAACCACCTCTCCCAAACTCGCTGCAATAGCAAGTTTCCTTCTTCCTCTATATCCTTCCGTCTGGCACCGTTGCGCTACCAGAAGACATTGAACAAGCAAACAAAGTCACTAGGGAAACGACGGCTATGTCGGCAATCAGCAGTCGATGTATACATGTGAATGTGACCACAGTGTACAGAAGTCTTGCAACCTCTACAGATGGATTCATTAAAGCAGCAGTGGTTTCTAACTTTCTTGTACGGAAGACAAGGAAATTCGCGTTTTCATAGCTTGAAGTACTACCGACAAACTACAAGGAATATCACAACATCGAGCTCGCGAGATCAGGTTAACAGAAGACGTACCACTACTCTGTCTTACTCTCTTCCTTTCATCTCTTCATCTCTCTTGTCTCTTACTCGTCACTCAACACCTATCAACGCATACTTCTGATACCAACTCGAAAAGCAGAGAGGCGAAAAGCAAAAAAATGCATACCCAACCCACAGCAAGATAACTGCCCGAACACTGCATTTATTAGCCTCGGTTTCGTAATCGAAACGTGTAATCCACGTTTCTCACCAGCCTTAGTTTCCTGACAGAAATGATCTGAATTGTAGATCAAGTTGTTCGCACATGAGCCAGTAACCGTCCAAATCCGCAGTCACGAAGATTAAGGGGAAGAGTTGTCAAGTGTGCTGCTCAGTACACCTTGTGTTTCTTCTTTACCGAGTCAGTTCAAATGTTCAATGTATGGACGATATAGCTGAGAGCAATGGTGCGTAGCGACATGTCAACAGGATGTTCGCGCTAAAGTATCGGGTTTGAGCGAAAGATGCCCGAGCGTCATGTATGGAAAGCAGGTTAACGTCTCATCAAGACTATTAAAACAAACATGTACGTGGTTTATGAGCCACTTGATCCCTTTACTCAGCATGTTTATATCCATGTGCCGAAGCTGAAGTAACGATAACGAATATTGATTGTACTGCAGTTGCGAACATAATAACAGACCAAAAAACACCACGCTTCTCCATAGATACAAGGAGAAACCATTCCCACTCCCTTCCAAGCGCAAGCCCAGTATGGCTACATATTCTCTCGATCCATACTATCCCACCATACTACTATCCACTTCGGACTGAACCAGCCTCGCATATGTGGGATATCGTTAACGACCAAATTCCGACTCAAACACTTTTCCTTCGATCGTCTACAAGCGACGCAAACATGTCTATTGTCTTATTCGTCATGACTGCCGTATCGTCGTCAAGATTCGTACCATAATCCCCCAACACATATGTTGTCGTGCGTAATTGGTGGTAGGTACATTGTCGCAAACATAGCGAAACGCTTACTGTGCCTTCTTGGGGGCTCCCTGCTGGCCGCCAACGTACCTGCGGATGTCGGTAGCATCAGCAGCCTGGCGGACAATGCCCTTGAAGGTGCCCCATGCCTGCTTCGCAGCGGGAGGAGTGCTCTGGTTGGCAAGCTGAGCGTCAATGCGGGCAGTAAGCTGGTTGATGGCCTCCTGGACGAAGCTGCTCTGCGCAACGCGGGCGCGGAAGAAGACGGTGTAGACAGCAAGGAGGATCCACGAGCCCTTCTGGAAGAGCATGGCAGAGCCAAGAACGCGGAACCAGAGGAAGATCTCAAGCAGGGCGACAAGAGTCATGGAGCCATCGTAGTACTCCTTGACGAACTTGCCAATAGCCTCGGAGGCAGCGGAGCCTTGGGGCTTGGCGCCGGCCTGAGCAGCGGGTGGGGGCTGGATGGTGGGCAGCAGGTTGGAGCGCACGTATGTAGCGACGTGGAAGACGGAGTATACGGAGAAGGGAAGTATGGCAAGGGGGATCTGGCGCGAGAAGAGCCATACAAGGGCCATGACTAACAAGCAGTCAGCACGTGCTACGTTGGGGGTGAAGCTATACACAGCCTCGTAGGAGACTTACTCAAGTACTGAACGTTCTCATCGGTAGCAAGAGCGACGACACCACCTTGCTTTCCTGCCCTCATGCGGGCGCGGTAGGCCTTGTAGACTACTATGCCGTATGTGACGCATGCCGACAGAAAGGCGGTGCGGTAGGAGAAGGAGGCCCATCGCGAGTAGTAGTTGAAGGTGATGTAGGACAAGCTGTATCGCAGAGTAGCGAGCAGCAGGGTGACGTGCCCGGCGAACCAAGCAAACTGGAGAGTTTGCGCAAGGGCAGCAAGGCGCTGGCCCAAGGGCATGGAGGCTGGAGGAGGGGGTGCCATTGTGTGTATTTCGGAAACTGTAGTGTGGGCTACGTAATGGGTAGCCTTGGGACGTCAGTAAAGGTCTAGAGAGATGTATGCCGCTTCCAATGTAGAAAGGGAGGAAAGGCAGGCTGCTGGCAATGATCTGCTGCCTCGTCGAAGGATGTGGAGGTGCAATGTGTCCACAGTGGTGGCTGGGTGCTGAACTGCTGGTTCTGCCCGGCCTTCGGGACCCGCTCGTGATATTCGCCGTGCCTGATAGGCGGGGTCGACTTACCGATTAAGAAATCTAATCCGGGACCTCGGTGAAGTTGCTCTGTAGTTGCAAAGATTATAGACGCAGGGGAGTGAGAGCAGAGTAATGGTGTGGTTGTGTGTTCCTAAGAGAGTAGGAAAGCGGGCAGCAAACCAGAATTCGGGCGTTTGGGGGGTGACGACATGGCAAGCTGCAATTCTGGAGTGGGCAAGTAAGCACAAGCCTCAATGCGCCCTTGCCACACCTGCACCCTGACGATCCCCTCAGCCGCCAGCAAGGCCTCCATGTGCCGGCGTTCTTCACACGCCTGTTAAGCGTCTGACCAGCAGGCACCATGTCGTCACCGTTCTATCTCCACTGAGGGTTGATTGTTTGTTGAGAAACATCACTAGTTTTGAATCCAATTCGCGTTTTGCCCACAAATGAAATTGCCTATGATAGTCTGTAGAATACATGAAAAGAACCTGTCCGACACTCCTCGCTCCGAACTACGTCTGCCGAATACTAAATAATAGAAAATGCCGAAGGTGAAGCAAGGGAATCGGAAAGGAGCGCAAAGACGTTGGTATCAATCAACAATCCGGACAACTGCACCAACATGTGACACTGCTGTGCATCGTCCCCAATCTTCCATCGTGGTGTATTATCCCTTTTACCGATAGCACCCAGTGGTATCGTCGGCCGCATTATATTAAACAAGGTCTGGTAAGAGGGTGTAAAGAACTGAGAAGGGGTGGCTGAGAGGCGTGGGCCGTCTGGAGCGGGAGGGGAGGGACGATCGTAACGCCTGGAGGGCGCTTAGCGGAGAGAGAAACCCTTTCTCTTGCCCTTCTCTTCGATCGGCCTGCCAGACTCGATACGGGCCTTCTTCTCCTCAAGCTCTTGTCGTTGTCGGTCTAGCTGGTCCTTCATCTCCTTGTGACGGGCGTACAGCTCCTCTTCGCTCTGGCGCAGCTTGCTCTCCTTCTCCTGCACCTTTTGCTGGAAAACCATCTTCATCTCCATCTCCATCTTCTGGAGCTTGGCCTCGTGCAACGAGCGCTCCTCTTCTTGCTTGACGGCAGGGTTGACCTCCTTGAACACGCTTGAGTCTTGCTGGATGCCCATCTGTGCAAGTTTCTCGGAACGGTAGTTCTCGTACAGAGCGTTGTTGGTGTTCTCCTTGAGCTCCTCCATGTGGGTGCGGATGAGCATCTGTCGTAGCTTGACGAAGTCGCAGTGCTCCTCGTTGTCAACCTCAACAACACCCCAGGGCAGCGCGCGCCCTCGGACCTTGCGGCCGTCAACAGTCGTGACCTCAGTGTTGGAACCGACAACGGCGAAGGGAACCTTGGCCATGATCTCCTGGTTCTCAGCAATGGTCTCCTCGTCGTCAAGCTCATACCGTGGTCCTTCAAAGATCTGGATCTTGTGGTAGGCGATGTCTGCAAGAATCTGTTGTTGTTAGCAAGGGGAAAAGGGGAAAGGGAGAAAAAGAAACGTACCCTCTTCTTGTAGTTGTCGATTTCATCGTCGGTAACAGTGTCGGCCTTGGCAATTACAGGAATGAGGTTGACCTTGGTGTGAAGCTTCTTCATCACCTCAATGTCGATGGGCTTCAGGGAGTGGCCGGTGGGCTGGATGAAGTAGACAACGGCATGGATACGGTTGTCGACGATGTTCATGCGGTTGACCTTGTTCTCAGCATCCAAGTATGCGTCGAACCGCTGCTCAATGTTCTTGACAATGGGATCCCACGACTCATCGTTGTTGATGAAGTCGCCAAAACCGGGTGTGTCGACTACTGTTAACCTCAGACGAACACCGTTCTCCTCGATGTCGGCGCTGATGGACTGTATCGAAACGGTCTTGGAGATGTCGAGACTTGGGGGCTTGCGCTCCTTGGGTGGGTACAGCGAAGTGTTGAAGAGTGTGTTTACAAGAGTTGACTTTCCGAGTCCAGACTCGCCTGGGATGACACGTTAGCTCCGATTGACAACTCAGTGGGTGGGGGGACACATACCGACAACCATGACGTTGAAGTTGAATCCCTTGCGCACACTCTTGCGGTGCCACTGGTTGGGCAGGTTCGCAAAACCAACGTAGCCTGTAAGCTTCCTGCGCACAATGTTCATGTCGTTGGCCATGGCAGCTGCGGCCTTGGGGTTCTTCGCCGTGATGGTGTGGACCGCTGGAGAGGAGCCGTTAGACATCGACATCGACATCGTTTGATCCATGCCGAAGCCGCTGGATGACGCTGGGGGCGATGGGGACGCACGGGTAGGCGGCGCGGGAGAGGTAGCACCGGATTCTAAAGCAATGTGTTAGCTAGGGGCGCCAGGGAGAGAGGAGGTATGGCCGTCGAGCGCGGAAACAACGACCAGTGTCAAACTGCATTGAGCCTGGTGCACGTTTCCGTTTGGCTACTGCGTGTGTGCCTGAGGTGCCAATGGTCTCGTAGCTCAGGCGTAGTTGTTGATGTCGGGACACGGGGGTCGGGGAAAGCTCCTTACCCATGGTGTAAATAGTCTAGTAAACGCAGACGAGGGGTCGTCAAGTGAGGGACTTCTGTAGATGAGGCAGCAATGTCAGCGGAGGCTCTCAATGCGTGATGGTGGTGCTGGTGCTGGCTGGCGTGGCTGCTAGACAAATGTAACAACGCGACCCAAGCCAGAATCTGGAGAAATAAAGTGAAGCAGGCGTATAGGAAGGGCGGCGTACCAGTCAGCGGTAGTTATGCTCTCGAGTGAGTGATGCACTCAAAGCAATGAATTGAAGTGGTGCAGTTGGCTGCGAAGGAAAATGGCGTGGTTGTCCGGAGGCTGCGACGTTGGGAAGGGAAGTCGTGGTGCCGTCCGTCGCTGGGTAGAGGAAAGGGGTCCGCACAGGGATGGGCGCGATTGGAGCAGCGCCGAAGCAATGGGCACTAGACCAAAAATCCCCGCGTCACCACTAGCAGCGTGCCGGACTATCACTAGAAACAACACACGTCGAATTGCAGAGAGGCCGGTGAGGGAGAGTGCAGGAGGGACGCAGTTGACACCTTTCACCTTGTTTGAAGATTTTGTGCTCTTGTGCACTCCTACAAGAGGCAGTCGCGGGCCGTGCTTCCCAAAGAGGCAGCGTCACGTGCGCGTAATTAGAAGGCACGAGCAGCGCGTTACTAGACGACATTAAGCGGTCGCCGCTTCATTGTGACTATCTGCCACAACTTTGACACTGCCGTCTCACTCCCCAAGCCTGTCTCTCGCGCTGCTGTAGCGTGGCACCACAGCACACGAGACGCGAGACTCGACACCTATCCAATTACATCGCGTCCACCTGCAATACCCATGTCCAGGTCATCGTTCCATCTATGCAAATCAAAGGGTATTTTGCGCATGTCCCAAACAAACAACTCCAAACCAACGCCGCAGTCACCACACCGCACTATGCAAAGCTCGCCAATGCCCTGTTCAACTCGGTCTTGTCGTACTTGACGTATTTGCCCTTTCCCTTGTCGATCTCCCGGTAGCGGTCGTAGAACCTGTTGTACAAGGGCTCGATGATGTTCTGTACCTCCTTGGAAAGCTGGTTCCGCACTTCGGGCTCCATTGCGTACGACTTGTGCCGTGTGACAAGATCATCGAAGCTAGTGTTGAAGTTCTTGAACTTTTCCTTGATTGCATCCTTGTCTTTCGAACTGAGAGACTTCACAATGGCTGCCGAATCTGCACCGCCTGAGGTTGGCCGTTCCTTGCTACGGTTTGTGTACTGCACATCCAGTAGATATCCTGATGGCTCACGCCACGCTTCAAGATACATGGCTGTGCCTTGCTTACGCCAGTCTGCGAGCTTCTTGGAGTAGTCGTCCATGAGTGGCGCGAGTTCCGATGAGCGGATGATGCGCGTGATGATGGCGATGTTGTTTGCCATGAAGACACCTTGTAGGTTCTTGCCCTTCAACAATGTCTTTGCTTTGCCAATCAGATTCTGTAGTAGTGTGTCGACCGTATCAGCCGCATAGGACCCAAACAACTTTACGCCGTCTGGTCCAACATCCAGAGTCGTCGACGAGTTATTAGCTGACCCCGAATTCCAACCGCCCTCTCCCAAGGATGCCAGTATCGACGCCAGAGGTTCGAGGTAGTTGGTCATCTCTTGCAAGCGTCGCATCGTCTGCGTGGTAATGTCGACGGGACCGCCGTCGATAGGGACGGCGATGAGTCCCTGAGTCCGTGACCTTGTGTCTTCAAGCATCTTGCTCAATGACATCTTCGACGTCTCCCGGACCGGCTTCACACTGTCATAGATTTGATCCTTGAGGGCCCCCGTCTGCTTTTGGAGCCGCATCGATAGCGTCCGGACCATTCCGCAAATCTCAAATCCAAGGAAGCAGTCCGTCAACAGGTTCTTCTGGATATGGCCGTTCAACTCGCGCAGCGTTTTCGTAAAGTCTTGCAGCGGGACCTGGCATGTTGACTCGTAGACGTCGCTCCATTCCTCTCTGTCAAAGACGTAGTTCAAATTGTCAAACTCGGCCACGAACAGACCCTCTATCGCTTGTACGTATGTACCGATACCATTAGTACCCTTCTTGTACAGCGCGTCTGCCTGCACCTTCCTGGCTGTGCTTATTGTCGCTTGCATGAGACTCCTCAGTGTACTTTCTAGGTATTCGCCCCGGACGTCTGCGTATATTCTGCGTGTGGGAGTTTGTGAGAGATCGATCTGCGATAGTTGAGCAAATGATTTGGAGATGTACGAGTTGATGCTGCGTAGGCTCTGGAGCTTCTCTTGGGGCATGCGAGGGAACGGGTTTTCTATGCAGTCTTAGTATTTCTGTAATCATAGGACATTAATGACGTACGCTTCGCAACAAATTCCAACGCCTGAACCTTTTCTCTGGCGCTATCCTGCAGTATGCTGCGGAACACGTCCTCCAACTGCTTGTTGCCCATTTTCAAGAGCCCACTAAGCTCCGCGACAGCTTGTTCGTTGGAGCGAAGGTTGGTGCGCTTGAGGTCCGCGAGACTCATGTTCGTGCGGTCGAGGGACGCAATATAGCCGTCAAGGTCTCCTCGTCCAGGTCCAGCGCGAATAATCCTCTCTTCCTTTGCACTTTCTTCTCGCGGGGCTCGGAGTCGTTCAATTGCCTCGATTATGCGATCGACATTTGTGTTCGCGATCTGCAGCTTCTGGGTGTTGCCGTAGATTGGGCCGATAGCTTCCTGGACTGCCTTCCCGCTCGCATCTAGCCTGTTGACGGAGCCTTGGATCTTCTTCGTGAGTGTCTTCATCTTCTCCATGTTAGCGAAGAGCACTTCGACTTCCGCGCTCTCCTCGAGGAGCGCGGCTTTGCGGGGGGCGACCATGGCGACTGCTGGGCCGATGCGCAACTGCCTTGAGGCCTACGTGTACGCGTGAACGGCGGCGGCGGCGAGGGCGACCTCGATTATATGAAGCGGGTGGGTAAGAATGAAGCGAACATGAAGTACAGCCTGTGATTATACCAACGAAAGTATGTCCAATTGGGGGAATGTCATACCCCGGTGTTGAATGATGTGTGAGGGGATGCTTGCGGAGAGCTGTCGCGGAGGCAACGCTAAGACCCACCAGGGTCCCGCGTAGATCCTCTACACCATTCGCATGGCCATAAACCACACACTCCAGACAATCATTGTGAATGCATGTAATACACGATTGTCACATCTAAAACCGTGCTACAGAAGAGCTACCTCTGACTCCTTGTAGCACGAAAAGACATTCATCGCGGCGGGTAAGGTGCGCTAATCAGCGTTGCCTGTCACCGCGAACCCGCTGTCTGCGTATCACCTATGTTTCGACGAGGCGTGTGCGCCTTGCTATTAGGGTGCCACTGTGGCACATGCAAGTATAAAGGCAGATTATACAGGGGTATACAGTTGAAGATTCAGCAAACTAACCAGATACGCAGACGCCACAGGCCTTTTGTATCCCGTGCATGCAAGATGCTTTCCAATGTATTGGCTTTTCTCGAAAGAACAAAAGTGAAATAAAGACGGGAGCTGGACTTTTCCGGTCGTAAAGTAAGACCATGTCGAGCCTGAGACTGGTGGAAAACACGGACATGAAGCAACGCCAAAGAAGCAAAACTGAAAGCAGGGCTGAAACCGCATTCCGCCAATTCCTGTGGTCCACATGTTCGGACGGAGAACGCAAGTGAACATTAACGGCCAGGCCAGATGCCACCAAACACCTCGCGGAATTGAGTCCAACCCTCATTCCGCAAGATAGGGACTGAAGCAGTCGGCAGATCAGGAATAGGTAGCGTCCCCACTGTTACCTCGTCTTCCATCTCCTCGCGTTTAATTTTCTTCTCAGTATGCTCCTCTTCACTATCAACGAAGCGACCTTGAACATCCTCAAGGCTGATATCGAAGTCGCTAAGCAGCTTTCTCAGCTCGCCACGAGCCTGCTTGTGCTCTTCTGTTACATAAGAGGAGTTCATAAGAAGTTGTTCAGCAGCATTTGAGAATCCCTCAACTTGCTCCACGACGCTGGCCACGAACGATTCACAACCAGTCTTCCATGCCTCTCTTTGCTGAGTCTGGATCTTTTCTTCGATCTTCTTGAGAAGCGGACGCAGAGCCTCGCCAGGTGGACCATAGCGGTATGTTCCAGGGTTAATGATCGAGTTGCGGAGTTCATTTCGTTGTCTGTTGTAGACTCCTGAACCCGACCCGACAACGGTCCGATCCAAGGCTCGAAGATAGCATTCCTTCATTGCCGTTGCTATAGGGCAGTAGATGTCGATCTCCGTCGTGAATCGCAGATGAGTTTCTCCAAGAGACACGCGAAGACTGGCGAGCAGTGTGCCATATGCCGCCTCGATGCGTCGTTGTACAAGAGTCAACTCTTCAGTAGCTCTTCGCTTTAAAGCTGCATGTGCAGAAGACCGGTTGATAGCCGATCGGGTTTCTTCCAACAGTTTCAGAACGATTCTGAACAGACTCTGAGCAAAGCCTGCAATCATCGCATCCAAGTTGTTGTACCACTTGTCAATGAACGCTTTCATGGTGCAGAGAAGTTCGTAGTTCATGTTGTAGCCTAGATACTTGCCGCTGACCGGCTTGCCATTTTCAGCAAGCATCTTTGCAAAGCCCGAGTGGTAGATCAATGGATGGCACCATGAGTCCTGCACCAGTTGCTGTATGCCATGGATGATACTCTGTTCCTCATCGCTAGACCAGGGCTTTCCCACTAGCGACTGCAATGGACTGCCAATGAGGTTCTTGAGTTCGCTTCGAAGTGGCTGAATTTGAGCTTTAAGGTCGCGTCGCATCTTAGCGTAGCCCTTGTCTTCGATGTGCTTTTCTAGGGCCCTTGCAGCTTGGCTTCGAAATGATGGTAATGATTCGTACACGTGATCGTAGAAGTTCTGATAGTTCGTTGCTGCAGACAACTTAGCGAGGAAGTGTCTTAGGGCGTAGATGTCTGCCGTCTTGTCGTCAAGGATAGGACCGTCTTTCTGAATATGACTTCTAGATGAAGTGTGAGCCAGCGCAGAAACTGAGAAGACTTTGATTCCTTTAGGCTGCATCTGTCTCTGCACGTTTGCTGTTTCATGCTTTATGTAGGCGATGGTAGCTTCTCTCAGTAACTCATCTAGCAAATCGGAAATGACCGCGGGGTCTGCATTTCCTTCCTCGTCAAGCTTGTCAATGTCCTCCATGCGTGCGTTCAGAGCTGGGAATGGGTGTACGTGAATCTGTCGGATTTGTGTACCCATGTTGTCTTCATTGATGAGTTCCTAGAAGTCCAGTCAGTTGAATATTTTGGTAGAAAGAAAGCGACAACTCACATCGGACTTATTCATGACGAGTATAGTCTTGTTGGCGCCTTTGAGGTGAATCGATCGATCAATGTACTGGTCGTGCAGAACACTGGTCTGCAGTCGAGAACACGGCGCAACCACCATTTCGAAGTCAGCCTTCCAACGAAAACTGTTGATGACCCCTTCACGCAGCTGGCTCATATCCCCATAACCTGTTTTGTTAGCTGTATGTTGCCGCGCAATGATTCAGTGACTTACCTGGCAAGTCAAAAAGACGTAAACCATGGCGAAACAATATATGACCGGTTGAAATGGTAACGACTTTCACGAACGGCCATAGCTCTTTGATCTTGCTTGTTTCTTTCCCGAGTTTTCTATCGGAGATATTCTTAAAGTACGCGTTTCGAGTCTCGAGGTCTACTTCCTGCATCTCTACGGCCAGTTGTGCGAACCGATTGTCGACTTGTTGGCAGCAACCATCCAAAAAGTCTCCTTCTTTGATATTCGTATGATGGAGAATCCTCTCAAGCTTGTTGCTGGCTTCCTTGTTTCTCTGAACGTCGAAAATGATTTGAAAAAATTCCTTGGCAGTAATAGCTCCACGCGACATTGCCTTGGAAGTCTTCTTATCTGTTGCCTGAGTAGCATTGTCTTCATCTGGGTCGTTTTCATCTTCGCCATTGAGAGGTTGGCGATTCTTGTTGACACCAGGGTAGAACTCAACCCAACGGTCGATTTGTTCCTTGATGCAGTGTTTGATTTCTTTCGTAGTAAAGAACTCAACAAGAAGGTCGCTCAGTGTGGTGTGGTCGCTAGCTCCCGGCTTGTATTCAAGAACTGTTGCGTAAGCGGTGCACGCCTTTGAGGAACCAGATCGATCCAAGAGTGCTCGGTCAAGGAACGCGTTGATAAGAGAGCTCTTTCCAATGCCCTGCTCTCAAGTACCGCTACACTGAACGGCTTGATATCAGGTAGCTTCTTCGCAGCTTTTGCCCTATGGATGAAGTCTTGGAAATGTTGGTCGATAGAAGCGTACTTCTCCATTGGGATTGTAAGTTTGTCGCACATGTCGCCGACCATGATGGTAATTTCTTCTGGCTTCAGAGCGTACCAGCGGTCCTTGGCAAGTTCTTCATCGATTGCCGTGTTTTGCATATCGGTGAAGTCCCGTTTGTGGGAAGGTGTGTCGCTTCGGCCAGGCGGTGTTGTTCTTGCTCGTCCCATCATCATGTCCAGCAAGGGGTTGCGTGATATATATTGTAATGAAGTGCTGCTTGCACGACTTCACTGTGATTTGGCGGTGTGCTGTTGTTGGTCTGCTCGACTGATGGCATGAATCTGATCAGAGATTCTTGCTCGATTGAGCCGTCAATGGTAATTAGTTGTGTCAATGATCCTGGACAGTGTATGGTCAATCCAGGGAGGTTGTAAGTAGAAGAAGAAAGTTAGAGGAGTAGAGAGAGAGGGTTCAAATAGCGTCTAGATGAGAGAGAATCAACACGGGCCAGAGACAAGAGGTGAGAGAAGGGAGATGGAGCCGCACATGATGCTGTTTACTGGCCGTCAGAGGTGCGCTATGAGAGATATATAAGTAAGTGAGACAAGCCTAAGACCTTACTGCGTCTTCGGCAAGGCAATGAGATCAGCTTCACCAGAGGAGCTGCCATCAGTAAGATGCCGAATACAATTGCGATCTCATCACACATTGAAGATATCCAGTGACGAATATGTCTGCGCACCGATTCATGAAGCGCTGTGAGGTGATAACACTCAAGGATAGCAAAAGCGCCTGGAACATGGGCCTGGTGAAATACATAGCTGGAGAGGTGTTGAAGAACTCAATTCATCCAGCTGGTCCGAGTTGGTCGCAAAACTTCAATGATGTCTTCACAAGTGGATGGTGGAGACAAGAGTTGATTGGCGCCAGGTTCAGCGTTCCTGCATGGCTTGGCAGACGTTGTGCGGGCGGTCATTCGATCGGCGTCATCCCGAAACCAGCTTTCGGCGGAATTTTACGGGCCTCGAAGCAGGTTGTATGCTCCGTCATGCTTAACGCATTTCCATGAGCCCAGGTAGGCTTTTTGCATTTCCCATGCGCCCGACTCGCACGGCATCATCACCACGAACAATTCCTTTGTTTCCCCCCAAACTTGCGCATGGCCGGCTATAGGAATACGCGCAATCTGGGCCAGCTCTGGCTGCGGGGGACGCGTCGTGGGTAAGCTAGGATATCACGGCATTATATCCCCATGCTAATAACACAAGCCTACACACGAAGCACCCGCTCTCTCAGCGATCCAAAGCTGCTACCCTCAGCCTGCGATATGGCCCTCCCTGTCTTCTCGCAACCCTCGCAACCGGCTATCTCACTTCGGAGTCGTCACCAATCCCACTCCTCCGACCAATTCATCTAGATGCGCCCTCTCTCAAGCGGTATTTCTTCGGCGGCGGCCATGACAAACAGACCGAAACCACTTCGGTTGGAGACGCTGAGAGGCAGGTAAACAAGGGGGATCCAGGAAAATCGGGCCAGCAAGATGCGCCATCCCAGACACGTGTCGCCAAGGGCTACAGCGGAGAGAATGAGGAAGCCGGCCAAAGTCAGTCCGCATGGCAGACGATAACGAGCAAGTTCCCGAGCTCCCCATCACCCTCCCAGCTCGGCGACACCATCATCGACTACATTGTGCCCAATTGGGTCAAGGTCCTCCCTGGTTTCATTCGCAAACTTCAGAATGAGCTCTCAATGGCGCCGGGTTCCCTCGCCGAAGAGATCTGGTACGAAGCCAACGACCCCGAGATCAATCCAGAGATCATATGGGATGCCTCGGTGAGGGTCTCCAACGAGCTGTGTGACGAGGAAAAGGCGTTTCTGAAGCAGAGGGCGCAGTTCACCAAGGCTGCACTCGCGCGATACCTCGACATTCCGGAAGCCCAGATACACCCCGACGACGTACCCGTCATTGCCATGTGCGGTTCTGGTGGAGGCCTGCGAGCCCTTGTGGCAGGTACATCATCATACCTCTCCTCGAAAGAACACGGCCTTTTCGATTGCGTCACCTACACGGCAGGTGTCAGTGGCAGCTGCTGGCTACAGACCCTCTACTATTCCGACCTCACCGAGCGCAGTCACGCTCGCATCATCAGACACCTCAAGAACCGGCTCGGCGTGCACATTGCCTTCCCACCCGATGCGCTCGAACTACTCGTCAGCGCGCCAACTAACAAGTACCTCTTGAGTGGGCTTGTGGAGAAGGCCAAAGGCATTCCAGATGCCGACTTTGGGCTGGTGGACATCTACGGCGCATTACTCGCCGCCCGTCTGCTCGTACCGAAAGGCGAGCTTTCTGTCAGCGAATACGACTTCAAGGTCTCAAACCAGCGACGATTTACCGACAACGGCTCACATCCCCTGCCCATCTACACCGCAGTACGACACGAAATTCCCCTGGCCGAACAAACAGACACAGATGTCATCGCTGCCGAAGCAAAGGCAAGAAGGGAGGCCTGGTTCCAATGGTTCGAATTTACGCCATACGAGATGTGGTGTGAGGAGATCTCGGCTGGCATACCTACCTGGGCAATGGGCCGCCAGTTCGAGAACGGACGCACAGTCTGGCGGGACAATGGCCTAGCTTTACCCGAAGTGCGTGTTCCTTTGCTCATGGGCATCTGGGGATCTGCCTTCTGTGCCACCCTTTCACACTACTATCGAGAGATCCGACCCCTCATGCGCAGTCTCACTGGTCTTGGCGGCAGTATAGATGCCATGATTTCCGAGCGTGATGATGATCTGGTCAAAGTCCATCCCATTGATCCTGCTGCCATGCCTAACTACGCTCTCGGTATGCGCGAACTCCTTCCTGCATCGTGCCCTGAGAGCATCTTTGAACAGAAGAACTTCCAGTTCATGGACGCGGGAATGTCCAACAATCTACCTATCTATCCACTTCTCCGACCCGGACGCAACGTTGACATTCTCGTTGCTTTCGATGCCTCCGCCGATGTCAAGACTGACAACTGGCTGAAGGTCGCAGATGGTTATGCCCGTCAACGTGGTATCAAAGGCTGGCCTGTCGGTGCAGGATGGCCACCGGATAGCGAGTCCATGGAAGACTTGCAAAAAGATCTCGATCGCGCCCAAGCCAAAACTGAACAGCAGGCCCAAGACAAACTCGACGAAGCCAAGGACAAGAGTGCTGAAGACAAAAAGAGCGGCAAGAAGAGTAAAGATCTAGGCTTCTGCAATATCTGGGTTGGCACTACCGAAGAACGCACCTCTGACACCGAACACCCAGAGTCGAAGCAAGTGGATGAAGACTGGGAACTCATGCACCCTGCTTCTGGCATAACGGTCATCTACTTCCCGTTCCTCGTCAACCCGAAAGTGCCCGGTGTCGACCCCAAAGTTAGCGACTTCATGTCAACGTGGAACTTTGTCTACACACCCGAGCAAATCGACAACGTTGTGGACCTCGCTCGCGCCAACTACAGCGAAGGCGCCGAGCGCACAAAGCGTACCGTTCGCGCTGTATACGAGCGCAAGAAAGCGCAAAGGGAGCAGAGAGAAAAGGATGAGCGGGAACGACGGTGGCGGTGGAAGTTGAGCCAAGGCAGAATAGCTGGCCGTCGTGTTGGAGGCGAGAGTGAGCATGGAGATCAGTTCAGCTGATTGGACGTTGTATGAGAGATGATGAATGAGGTGGTAGTAAGGAGTTCGGGGAGGGTTTTGGAAACGATAGATAACGGACGCATTATACCCACTTGGATCAAGAATGAAAACATTTGCACATTTACTCAATCGTATGCAAATATTACTTGGTGACGATATTATTAATATTAGGCATTATGACCAAGTAGAGATACTCGGTTCAATATCTCAACGATACGATGTCGTCGCATCTTGCAATCCAAGACCAAAATCTTGGACCGTGACACCATTCTCTTCTACGGCGCCACATTCATCATTGGAACCTCCTCATCATCTCCTCCGACTTATGCCTACTTCTCACCCGCTCCCGTCTTCTCGAACAACGGCACACGTCCCGGCGTCTGCGTAAGAGAAACCTGATACGAATATGGAGGCAATATCGCAGCACTAGCCACATTGCCATTGACACCCACATCGCTCTCTATTGTAGATACCGCAACTGTCTCAGAAAATGCTGTTGCTGGTGGTGGTGGTAGCAGCGGCTGTTGCGTCGCCTCGACCTTTGCTCTCGTACTCACATGCCTCTCCATCGCAGGTGTCTCAACAGCCCTTTCTGTCGATGCCAAAGGTAGTGGCTTCTGCTGCTGTAGCGGCGGTGTCACCAATCCCGTGTCAACCGTTGCAACCTCAACCCGTCTTTGCAACTCAGTCCCATCATGTGCGTGTCTTGAACTACTCAAGAAGACCATGCCATCTCGTCCCACCACTCTGTTTGGCGGCGGAGTACTATCCAGACCTTCCTTGCCGTCTTTCTTCTTGTACGGACCACGCTTCTTCGGGATGTGGGGTATTGCAGGCTGTTGAAGTGGGATTCCTTGCTGCTGAGCAAGGTAGGGGGTATTCGGCCAGAGGGGAGGGTTTAAGGTCGGGGGCGCAGTTTGTGGTCTAGGTGGGTTTGTTGATCTGCCAAAAACACCTGAAGTGGACATGCTGGCGGCCGGCCTTGACCAGCGGCTTGTGGATTGATTTCGTCTCCACATTGGGTCCGAATCATTGCCTCTTTGTAACTGGTTGATATACTTGGTTTGGCCATCTTCAGGTGGACCTGCCCGATGGCGGAGATGGAAGTGTATGTTTGGGTTTGCTCTGTTTGCTTGCCAGGCTTCGAGATATGGAGTGGCGTCTATGGGACTGAACGTTGACCATGTAGAGTTTGGAGGGGCAGCTTTCATTGTGAGGTCTCGTTGAGTGATGGCTTCGATTTCGTCGGATGCTTGCGCGCTGAGGTTCTCGAGTTCTGTGTTGTGTTGGGTAACTTCTTGCCGACGCTGAGCGCACTTGTCACAGTGTTAGCTAGCCTGTTACATATCTCAATAATACAAAGGAGATTGTTTTTTCCTACGTCGTACTCCAATGCCGAAAAAAGTACCTCAAAGGTATTCGGCATACTTCTTGATACAATACTTGCAAAATGCTACGAGTGTACACCTTTAGGATACCTTTTCAAGCTCCTTCGCAACAAGTCTGGGAATGGGGACACTCACCTTGTGCACTCCATTCTCGTCAAGGTCCCGCCACGTGTGGCCTTTCTGCCCGCAAACACGGCAAGACAGCTGCGACAGCTTGTTGGTATCTTGCTGCTTTCGGTTGGCTTGTTTCATAGCATCCTGTTCGATATCCCATGCCAGCTCAAGAGCCTGGTACAGCGAGAGGGTGTGAGGATGTTCACGTTTGGAGTGAGGAATGCAAACCAGACCGACAGACTTTACTGGTTTTGCTATGTAGCCCAGAGTAGACTCCACTGACTCCTACAATTCATTACTAACTTTCTTGGTGGGAAGGTGAAACTCATGAGGATTGCGGAATACCTCAATTGCCGGCAACTTCTGCCACTCACCCAATAAGCTACCCGGAAGACTATGCTGCTTCAGAAATATGATCGCTGCAACGACACATTGAGGCGGCGGCTCATCGGGGTCGATGATGGCTTTGGGGTACCGCTCCCTGTAATTTTTGAAGTAGGACGGGATTTCGTCGTTGGCCCAAACTTTGGCGTTCTCAGCCATAATCTCATCAAGTTTCTCTTCTGTGATGTCCAAAATACGACGTACTGGATAGAAAGAGCTGAAATAGGTTCCCGGGGCGAAGTCGTCTTGAATCTGCTCGATGATGGTCTGGCGTATTGGCGGCCATAGATTTTCGAACGTCATCTACATCATTAGCACCATAGGAGACGTGTAAGTTGGAAGTGACATACTGCACGTTCTTCCATTTTGGGAGGCCAGCTATTCCTCAAATCCTCGTACCAGAAGCCTGTGCCCACCTCATACTCAACTGCAAACTGATGTTTGATCTTTCTCACGCGTTCGTCATCTTCGTCGACAATAGCCTCCATCAGCTCTCTCAGACCATGTTTGGTGAACTCCACAGTAGCCGACGGTAGTGGTGGGGCGTTACCCGCCAGCGAGGGAAACGCTGATGGTCTAGGTGCGGAAAGGGCGGGCGAAGGTTCATCCTCTAAGGAAGCTGCTACGCGCTGAGCAGCCTTGTTGGTGCGCCTTGCTCGTTTGCTTTCTGGCGGAGTATCCTCGCGCCTACGTTTCTTAACGTACTTGACGTTGGCCATCTTGCGAGACTTTGGGGGGTTCGGGATACCAATTGTACTTGGAATCGAGGAGCGGGGTACGCCAGATATGTCCATCTTTGACGGTGGGGTTTGTGAGAGGTGAAGCGCGTCTGTGGTGAAAGAGGAAGGCTCAGGCGTGCTCGGGTCTGCGGTCAAAGTATTTGAGAGGGAAAACTCATCTAAATCGATGACCGAGTCTCGGTTTCCAGACTTTGGTTCTGGTGAATCACTGAAATCTAGGTCGCCCGTCTCATTGTACCGTGCGGGTCGCTTCAACTTGGCCTCGGGTCGGAGCGAGTATGGCATCTCTTAGGATCGTAATGGTGTAAGCGATGATTGGGTACTGATACTGTTTGATTCGTAATAAACGAGAAAGATTGCGGGTCACTGGTGTGTGAGGTCCATAAGAAAGACAGTATCCGCAATCTGTTAGATTTCGGAGGCACCGCATCGTAACTACCGTGCGTTTAGTGTGCAACAGCGACCTTTAAGAAGTCGGAGTGAAGGTCAGCGACCACTAAGGCAGCAGTAATGTTGCAAGTGCCACGGGCGAGTAATGTGTGTCTTAGCGATAAGGTAGCCACTAAGCGTAGCAGCAATTTCCTGCCGTTATTGAGATGTGAAGAAGCTCGTCTTATAGGTTATAGCCCAATCACCTAGAATAAGATGTCCGAGAAGGAACAGGTCCAGTTGTTGCCACTGCCAAATATTGCGGGTAGCCATGTGCTTGCTCATTCTGTGAGAGCCCCTAGCGATGCTATGGGTATAAGCAAGCCTTCAGATGCAAGGCATCGCTAGATAACGCCTCGGACCATGCAGGGTATAATGCTAGTAAACGCCTGATACAAAATCAATGAAATCGCCAACTATCAGGAGACTCCGCCTAGCGGTCTTGGAAAGGTGTAACATCGCGCCCCGTAAAACGGAGCATATCCGACGCATCCATACCGCCCTCCATGTTTGTATCATCATCACCGTCTCGTGTATCTTCAATACCCCGCTTTTGCTTGGTTGACGAGGAAGAAACTGAGAGTGATCCAGGCTGTGCATAGCCGTTACCGAGACCATTTTGCTGTGGCGTCTGCGCACAAGAGGCGGCAATAGAGCGTCGTGCACAGAGTATGTCCCAGTATGAGCGCAAGATGTTCTTCAAGACGTCGTCAAAGTTGACGCAAAAGCGCTGCGCTTGGCAGACCTGCATAGCCTTGATGTGGTCAATGCTGTTGAGCGTCTGCATCAGGTAGGCTGCGACCACTGCAGCTGATTTCTCATTCCCTGATTCGCAGAAGACCAGAACTTTGCCGAGAGTGGCCTTTCCTGTTGTCTCCAAGCTGTGTTGTCGTACCCGCGCGACGTGGGAATTGATAAGCCTCGATGCGTTCGGGAACTTAGCTGTAAGGCTATAAAAGTTGGGAGACTCTATGCTGGCTACCTCCATGCAAACCTGCGTAGCCGCTTGCATTGCGCCCGTCATGCTGTTGGCCTGCGAGCGGATAGCCAGCACCATGGTGATGCCCTCGTGCTCTAAGAAGTCCTTGTCTCTAGCTGCGACCATTGGTCCGAGATAGAGCCAGGGCAATATCATTTGTGCCTGTCTCCGCCGCTCATATGCCCACTCTAGCAGTGTGTTCTTTTGTATGATATCCTCGAGGTCCAGCTCGTTTAAGAAACCCATGTCTACATCTCCTCCAGGTGCGCCACCAAGAGACAGGCCGGGCATGTCGGTCGTGAGCGTAGGCGGAGGAACCACGATGCGGGGGGCTGTGGGCAGGCGATACGAGTATTCATGTTGGTTGCGCATATGGCCATTCGGGAGGTCAGAGAGGGTCTTCTCTTCGCGGACTGTTGCCATGGTCATTATATGTGAGCGGTTGGTGGGGGTTGCAGTGTGGTATTGGGTGATGAAGTTGGGCGTGCGGTTGTGGGAGCGGAACGCGTAATGACGAGGTTTGCGTAGATCCGGGCCGAAGGAATTGTTTCTGGCACAGTGAATGGTGACACGGTAGTGCGGATTTGTAAAGGCGCGTCTGGGGGCAGGCGCAGGCGCAGGCAGCAACACGCTTGACTAGGGAGTTGGGGGCCCGATCAGATTTTGCAACCTCGATAACAATCGACTGAGCCACTGCAGAGAAGAAGGTATAGATACTGTCTGACTCGACAAAATACACTTCATGGCGAGTTTGGTATGGTCGAGTACAGTCGACCATACGAATGAGAGCGCGCCACCGCGCCTGCTCGACCGCGGCAGTGCTAGCCAGAAGGAGGTGCCCGACAGCGCTGACGTAACCTTCCCCGCCACCCACCTTACCCTTTTCACAAAAACAAAGACATGTTGAATTGCACTACTCTGCTTGTTCTCTCATTGAGCTCGAAACAGAAGCATCTATAGTCGTCTGGATTACACAAGTCAGCGGCCGAATTGGGGCCTCGCGGAACCAGACAGCAGACTACGCGTCTCTAGCTCCGTTACTTCGCCATACACCACGACTAGTCACGCGACGCAGGGTTGAACATGCGAGGCTGTCATGGTATCTTGACAGCCTGGAGCCCTGTGGCAGTTCTCGCTTCGCCATCCATGCATGGCAACGATCGCAGCTCGCAATTGACCGCATAGCGAGACCCACTGGTTTTTTGGCTAGCTTCCTCTTAAAGTGTCTCAACCGTCGTACATGCCTACACTGATAGGAGATCAAATCAGGCACGCGTGCGTGTAGCCAAGAGCAGTCTGGCCGTACATGCAATATGCAATACCCTGGTTTGAGGGCACCACTTGCTGCATGCTCAGGGTAAATTCGCGTCTGGTCAGAATCATCCTTGAAGGCATTCTCATTGCAACATCTCTTGGGTTTCCACATGCTTCTCACCGTCGACTATTCAAGCGCTCTCATTCATGTAGAGCGTCATCGAATTCGCCCATGTTTCCACATATTCGCGCCCTCGATACACCAACCTGCGACAACATGACCACAATCAAAACCAGCACTAATGTGCAACTTCGCGACAGCGAGTCGCACAATATTACTTCCACATCTGAGAAGATAGGGACATCAGAAGATCAGAAAGACATGCATCGGATGGGCAAAACGCAAGAACTACGCAGAAACTTTCGTTTCGTTTCCATCTTTGGATACTCTATGATCTTGATGGCTACATGGGAGACCGTGCTAACGTGAGGACGTGTATTGATGTGTGACGACTACAGACTGATGGATGATAACACTTTAATCATACCGTTGACCAAACGGCGGTACCGGTGGTGCGAGTTTTGTCTTCCTCGGCACTGCGGTTGGTATGGGCTTTGTTATCACATCAATGGCTGAGATGGCTTCCATGGCCCCTACGTCAGGCGGCCAGTACCACTGGGTCTCTGAGTTTGCACCACCAGAGCACCAGAGATTCTTGAGTTACGTTGTTGGTCAGTATTAAACCCGACAGAATAGATAAGCGTTTAGTAGCCTGACAATAACATCAGGCTGGCTCTGCGTTCTCGGATGGCAGACTGGTATCGCATCCATTGCTTTCTTAGCAGGCGGTCAGATCCAAGGCTTGATCATTCTCAACAACAACGCCTACATCCCGGAGCGCTGGCACGGTACACTCCTCATCATTGCAGTCGCAAGCTTCGCCATTCTTTTCAACACGCTTCTTGCACGTAAGCTTCCTCTTGTCGAAGGCACGGTGCTAATCCTCCACATCTTTGGCTTCATCGCCATCTTCATTACCATGTGGGTTCTCGGACCACGCAGTCCTCCCAACCAGGTATTCCGGTCATTCCAGGATAATGCCGGATGGGGCAACATAGGCTTATCTTGTCTAGTCGGTCAACTCGCTCCCATATTTTTGTTACTTGGATCGGACCCAGCAATGCACATGAGTGAGGAGCTTCAGGACGCATCTAAAATACTCCCAAGAGCCATGATATGGACAGAAGTTGTGAACAGCAGTCTAGGTTTCATAATGCTCATTACCTTCTGCATCTGTCTTGGAGACGTCGAGGGCGTGCTTTCGACTCCGACTGGCCAACCACGTATTCAGATCATATACAACGCGACCCAATCGACTACCAGTGCCACTGTCCTCGCCTCTATCACTGTAGTCATGGCGGTGATTGGATGCGTTAATAATGTTGCAACATGTTCGAGACAGTTGTTCGCTTTCGCACGCGATCATGGTGTCCCATTTGGCTCTTTCTTTTCGCGAGTGCGACCCGGTTGGGACATACCACTCAACTCCGTCATCATATCATTTGCTGTTTCAATTCTTCTCTCCTTGATCAATATCGGTAGTACCGTGGCGTTTAATAGTATCGCTTCACTCGGTACCTGCGCGTTGTTGTCTTCCTACATCATCTCTATTTCATGTATGTTCCTCAGGTGTTGGAGGAATGAGACTTTGCTTCCTTGTCATTTCAGCTTGGAATGGCCGGTATCTGGGTAAACGGAATTTCTGTTTTGTATCTCTGTGTGGTGCTGCTGTTTGCCTTCTTCCCCACGTTTCGATCTCCGACACCTGAGTTGATGAACTGGAATGTGCTTATTTACGGTATTGTTGTATTATTTTCTTTGGTTTACTTTATTATCCAAGGACGCAAGGTGTACGTTGGACCAGTAGAGTACATCAACAGGAATGCACTATAATCTAGAATCCGATTAGGATGTTTAGTTGGAAAGAGTAGACTACTATCCGTATTGATTAAGGAACTCTTGATGTACATATCACGAACTAACACTTCCATCATGGCTACTACCGTCTAGTTCCGCTCCGGCCAAGCATCAACCAGGCCCTCGTAAATCGTCACATCGCTAAACGTAGCACCGCCACCCTCGACATAAAAATTGATGTCTCTGCTATCCTCATACCAGCTCCTCACCCAAGTACTTATCGCGAATCGGTCATTCGCGTGCACCTCAACAACACCGCCGTCTACCACGATTGTCAGTTCCAAAGTCTCAACCTTGGTCTCATTTCCATATCCGTCTGCAACATCGAACAAGCGGAACTTGCCCGTCTCGGTCTCAGTGAGGAAACCATCCGTAGTCTGCGCTGCAGCAGAAGAGTTTGAACGATCGATGATGAGGCTCTCATTACCGAACTGATAAAAAATGTTGGTGGATTCCTGAGAACCGGAAAGGATAGTGAAGCCCGCTCGTAGGAAGTCGGAGCGCGAGGGGAAGGTGATGGAGGCTTTGAGCATGTAGTGCTTTGACTTTGGGCTTTCGTTGAATTTCGTCACGTTCACCATGGGTCCACCAGTTTGCGTTATGACGTTGGTGGCATTGTCTTGAAATGCGGCATATGGCTCTCGGGCGATCTTTTGGTGGAGAGTTGCTAGGGTGACTGTTCCGTTGTCGTGTTCCTGGTCTACCCTCCATGCGCCCTTCTCCCGGGAGAGTTTGTTGTCAACGACATTGAGGTGGCCAACGCTTAGTTCACGCGGCAGGAGCAGCGATCCTGTCCAGTTTTGCTGTGGAGTTGGGAATTCGTCGGTCAAGGTTCCGTAGAAGTCGCCTGTTAACCAGAGGTATGTGATGAAACGGTCGGGTGCGCCACTTGCTCGGCTAGCTTGTGAATTCGCAGGTAAAACTTTGCCCGCCGCTGCGTAAGCCGAGCGCCCGGCATCGAGTCGTCCAGACATCGTAGGCTCGAACTTCAGTTGACCGTCAACGACTTCTTGCTTTCCGGCGACCCAAAGCATCTCTCTGTTGTCTGAGACTTGGGGTACAATAGGCTCGTAGCTCCATTCTGCACCGATTGTGGCGAAGATTTCGCCTTCTTCGTTAGCACCTTGCTCGTCCAGGGCAAAGTAGTTGGCGACCTCGAAGTTGAAGCCCCAGCGTCCAGCCCAACCCTCATCTGACCATGTCGAGTTTGCCGCTTCATGCCACCATTCGCCCAAGTACTCCCAGGTCTGGAACAGATCCGCATCTTCATCGTCATATTGAGCGTACAAAAAGAGGCTTGGGCCTTTGCCATGTACGCCGCCGGAGATGACTGTATACCAAGTTCCATTCCGCTTGTTCAACAAACCATCAACTTGTGAGTTCTGGAACACGAATGGATCGCGGAACCCCGTGACATTGACAGCAAATGGGGGGCTAGGGATGACTGGACCAAACTCTGCTTTTGTGAAGTTGCTTCCACCGTCTTGAGCGAAGGCGAGCGATTGTGTCTCGCTTCCTTTAGTATACCGGACCGTCCATTGGATAGGTAGGTAGCTGACGCTGGTGTACAACAAAGTTGGTGTGCCATTGACTCCTCTTTCAATTACACTACCGTCAAAGACAGCGACAGGGTCATTGATACCACCTGCACGAATGAACGGCTCGGAGTTGGGGTTTACATCGCTGTAAGTAACCAAGTCGTCCGTAGTAGCGCCTGATGCACCCAGATGTAGGTATCCAACGTGAAAGAGACCGGTTTCGGGGTCGGTATAGTGCATACATGGATCTCCGATTTGTCCAAATGCTGGAAGAACATGTGCTTTTGGCCGCCATGTGTCGAAGAGAGTCGAATTGGCTAGAGTGGAGAGATTTGGCGGAGCTGCATTGTAGTCGATGGTCTCTTGACGAGGGATAATATGGCTTGTTGTTAGTGCTGCGAGAGACACCAGAACGGGTGATGAGCGTTTCATGGCTGCAGAATGCTCAGATGAATGAGGTACTTCCGGAGGATATCAACATGCGGTGCCATTCTTTATTGCTGTAGTAAGATTCAACTTACTCATGCTTACCCGCACAATGACGACGATGGTAAGAAAGCGCGCAAGTACTTCCCCGCAAAAGCACCGGGAGATTATTCGGTACGATTTGGCGGTCCTGTTGATTGGTCGATGAGGTTGGTCGCTTCACTAGCGAGTAATGCGTCCATATGTCGGACCGAGAAGAGGCTTGGTAATACCGCGACGCGTCGTGATGCAATGCCTGACATTCTAACATGAACGCGCCGGAAGACGCTATGCGATGTTGACTGATGCTTGGAGCGGTCTTGTCCTTGCGCGCCTACATTCTACTGCTTCCGTTTGGGAAACATGAACAGTACATCACCACCTTCAACCCCGGCCTTGTTCATCGGATTGCCTACTCCTTGCGTACAATTTCCTACTACCTCTTCGAACCCACATCGTAAATAGAATCGGTCGGTTCCTTTACTAGCTGTGACACTTGCATGGACACCCTCTTCTCTTGCGCGATCGAGTCCCCAACCGACCAGTGCTTGTCCGAGCCTCTTGCCGGCATAGTCTGGATGAACACCACATAGGTCGAGATACCAGTTGTTTTTGCGGTTACCTCCCCAGTGATGCTTGAAGTAGGGAAACGACTCATCCAACAGATTCCGCTTACTGGGGTCCAGAGCGCGATTTTGAGTTGAAGGAAGGGGCTGAAAGGCATCTGTACCTGTAGAGCAGTTAGTATACCTGTTTGATTTGGGAGAGTAACAATGGCACTTGCCGACATCAACCCACTCGCTCTCCACTCTACGCTTCCTATCGTCGTCACCGTCTCGGCGCCAAATAGCCACGCCGGCAACTTTCTCTGCTCCATCTACCGTCGTCGTTCCGACAAACAGCCTTTCGTTAGGTATCTTCCAGTGTTTCCGCAGGTATTCTGACCAGAATATCTTGACATCATCTGGGTACTGGTCGCGGTATGGATGCATAACCTGGCCAAAGAGCGACTCGTCAAAGAATGCTTTGGCCAGGAGGGATGCCATGGCGGGCTCGTCGGAGGGTGTTGCAGGCCGCATAGTCATTGTACGAGGGGTACTGTGGAGAAATGGTGAAGCAGGTAGCAAGAAGGCACGTCGACACTTGAGAGTATGCAAATACCTAGGTATGCGCACGAATGCGCACGAACTTTCAAAGAGTGCGGGTGGTCCGGAAGATAGAGTGGAGGTGGAAGAGCATGTTGTCAGAGGCTGTGAAGCGCTTAGCTGGCCAGGTACTGACGAGGCGAATTACCTCTCGTATGCGCACACCCATGCAAGAAATGAGCTTAACAGGCGTACCTATGTCTTCTACTACCTGTAGCTTACAGTAGTACTCATGTAAATATTATTTATATAAACAAATAAGCTAGAGGTCGACATTAATACTACA
Source organism: Alternaria atra (assembly GCF_907166805.1). Classification (NCBI taxonomy): domain Eukaryota; kingdom Fungi; phylum Ascomycota; class Dothideomycetes; order Pleosporales; family Pleosporaceae; genus Alternaria; species Alternaria atra. Next base: position 789,790 of record NW_025091320.1, read on the forward strand.
TGTTTTATGCTCTTCTCATATACAATTGCAAACTACAGGATAGTAGAAGGTTTATGTACACTCTTTTAGGTTTTGCCTTGTGTGCGAAGCGCAGCGGAAGCGGCTAAGATACAGTTTGGTGGTCAGAGTCAACACAACACTCCCGGCGAGACCTATTAGTCGTGTGAGAAAGACCATACGATCAAGCCACATCACAAAAGAGCAAACTACTTGTATCCTCTATGCTGCTCGGGCAAAAAGAGAGCAGTTTTAGGACCCTTGGTCGCTAGAACTGCCAAAAAGAATGTGGGTCTTACCGCGACTCGAACGCGGGGCCTCTCGCAAGCTGTGCTTGGGTTTACCCCTGATGATTTGTTAGATGTTGAGAACTGGAGATGTGATCTTTGAGAAGACGTACTAAGCGAGAATCATACCACTAGACCATAAGACCACGTGATTGGATGGAAGAACGGTCAGAAAAAATGTATATACAATGACGGTAGACAGGGTGGAAGCGTGGTTTGGTCTGGAACAGACACGGGCAAAAACTTGCAGAGGATGCTCCACCCTTGCCAGAACTACGAGAACATCAATATTACCCAATATAATTGTGGGGATAGAGATTAAACTAGTACAGGCTAGAACTGCGCCCTTCGAGAAAGACATCGAAGGCAAGTCTACTTTTGAACTGAGTACGACCACGTTGCAGGACTTTCAACCTTACGACTATATTTGCGATCTTGATTTCATGCCCAAAGCCCACATTTTCCACCAACAATTCAAGACCTCACACGCAATTTGATATGTCGGAGCTTTCAAACATCCAAATCCGCGATGCCGAATTCCCAGACGACAAGGAGGTGGTGGGGCAGCTGTTCAAGGCGTACGCACAGTCATTGCCCATTAGCCTCGATTTCCAAAATTTCGACCACGAATTGGCTGAATTACCTGGCAAGTACTCAGCGGAGAAAGGAGGGGCGGTTTGGCTACTTTGCTCCTCTGCAGTGAATGAAGATCCCGCATCGGAGGATGGCAGGGCAATGCCGACTCATGGCAAGAAGGCCGGCTTCAGCACTACGAGAAAGAACGAGCAGGCCGTAGGATGCATAGCTATCCGACCATTCTTCGCTACACCCACTACAGTTGAATCTGCGACTTTGCTAGCACATTCAACATCACCGCCCACTAAAACGTGCGAGCTTAAGCGGCTATATCTCGCACCAGAAACGCGGGGTCTGGGTCTCAGCAAGCCGTTGATGGGAATCGCTCTCTCACATGCAAGGAAGCTGGGTTATAAGGAGATGCTGCTTGATACGCTACGAAGCATGAAGACTGCGAGAAGGGTGTATGAGGGGTATGGATTTGAAGAGGTTGACAGCTACTACGAGAACCCGAACGATGCTGTATTCTATCGCTTGAGGCTCTGATAGAGTATCTGCATGTACGCTAGAGAGTGCAATCGTGTGGCGCTATGCTGCAAACAAAGGCGTGACGCGAAACCAAGCATATTGGGATGGGGAGTAATTAAAGTTCAGGCGTGATCGCGCGTCGCGACAATCGTCATCGATTCTTCGCTTAGCGCGTCGTCGCCTTTCATCGCGACCGCGTTCCACTGCATGCGGTCATTGCCATCTGCCCCTGGCGATACATTCAATACCATCTTTCACACATTGGGCCTATCTTTTCATAATATCTTGAACTATACGCGACATGACTGTTTCTCGTGTTACGGGCGCAATGTCTGCATCGCATTCCACCCCTGCGTCATCGCCACCACCGGCCGACATGGAGACAGAGAGCGTGCCAAAGTCGATGCAGCAAGAAGAACAGCGCATGAGGACGCAACGCGAAAAGGATGACGCGAAACGTGAGGCAAAACTTGAGAAGGAGAGACAGGAAGACATCAAGAGCGGCAGGGAGGTTCTGGACAAGAAGTTCCAGCAATTGGAGTTCTTGATGAACAAGAGCAAGGTCAGTTCGTTCACCTGAATAGTGTGTTGTATGGTGGTAAATAGTCGCTGACAAATATTGCAGCTGTACGCATCAGTCATGCTTGCGCAGATGCAGCAGCAGGAAGAACAAGAACACGCGGAAGACGAGAAAACCAACGGCGAAACCTCGAAGCGCGAAAAGACTGCTGACACAACGGCAGCGGCATCACAGCGAAGAGCCACACGTGGATCTGCGGCCAACGGTACGACAACGGCAAAGAAAGAAGAAGACGAGGATGCGACACCGAAGAAACGTCCGGGAAGGCCGAAGAAATCGGACACCAAGGGTCGTGGGAGACCGAAGAAGCAGACCTCCGACATTTCGAGCTATTTCAGCAAGGAAGACCTAGAGAAGAAGGCAGGCAACCACGATGTAGGAACAGCGTTGAAAGAGGCAGCCGAGGAAGGCAAGGACAATGTAAAAACAAGTGACATTGGCATGACAGACCTCAAATCTGCACGGCAACCGAAACTAGTCACTGGCGGCACCATGAGATCATACCAACTCGAAGGACTCGAGTGGATGGTATCACTCTACAACAACGGCATCAATGGCATTCTGGCGGATGAGATGGGTCTGGGCAAGACCATCCAGACAATAGCCATGCTCGCACATTTATGGGAGAACAAGTCGTATGGACCCTTCTTGATTGCTGCGCCGCTTAGCACCACAAGTAATTGGGTTGCAGAGTTTGAGAAGTGGACGCCCAGCATGCCGGTCATGCTATACCACGGTAATAAGAAGGAGCGCGAAAGACTGCGCAAAACCAGGCTACGAAACCCGGGTACCGCTGACTTTCCTATCATGGTCACCAGCTACGAAATATGCATGAACGATCGCAAATACCTTACGAGTTTTGGCTGGCAGTTCATCATCATTGATGAAGGGCATCGCATCAAGAACCTTGACTGTCGGCTGATCCGTGAACTACAACAGTTCCAATCTGCGAACCGTCTGCTTATCACTGGTACACCACTTCAAAACAATCTCGTAGAGCTGTGGTCGTTGCTACATTTCCTCCTACCGACGGTGTTCGACAAATTATCAACCTTTGAGAGCTGGTTCGATTTTTCTGGGCTTAAAGACAAGTCGAGCTTCGAACAATTACTGTCGGAAGAGCGACAGCAATACCTGGTGAAGTCACTACATGCGGTACTGAAGCCATTCCTGTTGCGGCGAGTCAAGACGGACGTTGAGAGCTTAATGCCCAAGAAACGCGAGTACGTATTGTACGCGCCATTGACCTCGATGCAACGTGAGCTGTATCAGGCGATCCTTGATGGCACCAGTCGATCCTATCTCGAAGAGAAGGCTGTGGAAAGGCTGAGTATTGGACTCAGCAGCCGAGCAGGAACGCCTTTGAGTATTCGCAGTAACAACGGCGGTCTTAAGCGTAAAGCTTTAAGTAGTAGGGCAACACCCAACAAGAGCACGAAGACGTCTCGTGCAGGCACGCCCGCGTCTGTCGCCTCAACGAGAAGCCGGGGCAGGTCAAAGAAGAACTACGAAGAAGTGAGTGATGATGAGTATTTCGATGGACTGGACAAAGAAGAATCTGAGGAAGAGGAGGCAGAGTTGAGCTCCGATGCTGAGGACGAGAAGATACGAGCTGCAACGTTCGAAATCGCAAAACGTCAGCTCATGCAGAAAAAACTTGGTAACCCCATCATGCAGCTTCGATTATGTTGTAACTCGCCGTACAACTTTTTCAATCCTTTCATTAAGGCGGATACGGATGGCGCTGAAACCTTCGCGTCAGAGACTGAGCCGGATGAGACACTCGTAACAACATCTGGCAAGATGCTTCTACTCGACTCACTTCTACCCGAACTGATACGCCGCGGCCACAAGGTTCTGATCTTTTCCCAGTTTACTACTACCTTGGATCTTCTCGGTCATTACCTCGACCTGCGGTCCTGGAACTATGCCCGTATCGATGGTTCAGTTGCACAAACAGATCGTCAGGACCAGATCTTAGCCTTCAACAAACCATCGTCTACGAAGGAAGCTGCCGATATTTTCATCCTCTCGACTCGCGCCGGTGGCCAAGGCATCAACCTCGCGGCTGCAGATACAGTCATTTTATTTGATAGCGATTGGAACCCTCAGCAAGATCTACAAGCGATGGATCGCGCGCATCGTATCGGTCAAACGCGAAACGTTATCGTCTACCGTTTCGCGACACGCAATACCGTTGAGCAGAAACTCCTCGAATCCGCAGAAGCGAAGCGTCGGCTTGAGAAACTTGTTATCCGAAAAGGCGGCGTACGCAATGACCGGGGTGGAACACGGGGCAATGATAAGGAGCAAGAGGTTGAGGAATTGCAGAAACTTCTTAGAAGGAGCGACGGAGAGAAGTTTGACGTCGAAGGCACAGAGAGCGGCAAAGTATTGCGGAAGGAGGAATTGGAAATCCTCCTGGACAGGAGTGATGAGGCGTATGAGAGGGCGGAGAAGGGATTGGATATTGGTGGGGAGGGAGCTGTCTTCCAGGCTGTGGGGAAGAGAGAGGAAGGTGCTCTCATGGAAGGATTGAGGGCGTGATGCCCTTAACTATAATGTTCAACCTCTGACGTGTCTACCAAAGTTTTCCTAGCATTCTTCTTGTGGTTTCGTTGGTAGATGCTCGGGTGGCTGGGTATGTCCATCTCATGTAGGTCAGCGCGTCATGGTCGCGTTAGGACACCGCGCTTCGCTTCCTTCCTGCTCTCCTTACGTCACATGTTACACTCGGATGCCCAAAACGCATGGGTGATTGGTTTGTACCGTATACACGATGGATACATTGCGCTTTAGTGAAGCTTGTCAGCAGACAAACTCGCGCGACGTGGCCTACAGCGGCTAATCTTAGTTTCTAGAAGAGAGCCAACTTACCCGGTAACGCAACCCCACAATAGATGGTACCTTGCATCGAGCAGTACTCCTCATGTTTCCCAGAAACCTTCGCAAGACACTTCCCGACATTGCCATGTTGTCACTATCGTAACCCCGGCCTTCGTTCGGTATTTCCGGCAATTCACATTTAGCCTTTTTCGACTTCCAAATAAGGCTTCTAATTCTACGGTATACACGTGGACAGGTGCCGAGCCTGTTTGAGATGCCCCACTTCACCACTCGGTTTGTCTCATGGAGCATCAACTTGCGTAAATCATGAGTACCACCGTATGGAATTGTAGGATGGCAGCAAACCCACGATCGAGGCTGCGATGCGTCGATCATATCACTGTGTTCCAAGTTTATGATGCTTCAATCGTTTCTTACTGCCACTGGAAAGCGTCTCCTCATCCTTTTGAACACATGCAGCCGCAAGAGGCCCCACAACGATACCCATCGGTTGACCTCCATATTGGCAATAACGTGGATACCCAAAAGACTTGTGCGACCATCAAATGTTACAGTTTCAATCTGCACAACAGGCTTGGAAGAGTCTTTCCATTGGTCTATTGCATATTTTATAGGCTCGAAAGAGCCTCATTTGCACTTAGCCAAGTATTCCGTGAGCCCATCTGCTATATCGAGTACGCCAGTGACTCCTTCGCGCCTGGATTACCTTCCCTAGCTTCCGGGAAGCCATGTGGAAGTCTGATTAATACCTGGGTTTGCTCGCTGGGTATTTCAGTTTGGCCTGGTACCTTGTCATTTCGTTCTGAAAGACTAACATGCAGTGGACATTGATCAGTCTGGTAGGGGCCTTGAGCTTCTCAGGAGTTTCAGCTCTTATTGACCCAGCACTCAACATCAAGCTCAGCGTACATCCACGAGCACATCTTGACGGCAGAGATGGCATCGAGAACGCTGTCGCACTACAGTCCGAGAAGCGTAATGCGACAACACCAAATCTCTACTCTCAGTCTTTTCACCACTTGTTGCCTCGTCAAGCGGTAGGACGTTGCGGTGCGGATTTCAGTAATCAGAGATGTGGTGGTAATCAATGCTGCTCCAGTTATGGTTACTGTGGATCTGAGTTTGAGGTGCGCGATGTCCCTAGACCTCGATGTTCTACATGTTGACTTAGGTTATTTTAGCACTGCGGCGTCATTGTCGGATGCCAACCTGACTTCGGAAGATGTGGTGATGCAGCACCAGAGCCTACCACTACGCCTACGCCTACACCCACACCAACGCCAACTCCCACGCCACTGCCGCCCACAAGCTCAATCACTGTCCCCTCAAGCTCATCGGCTCTACCGCCACTCCCCTCCGGCACCCTGATCCCCTCCACAAATGGACAATGCGGAAATGCAACAACATGTGCAGGGTCCGTCTTCGGAAATTGCTGCTCGGAGTACTATTACTGCGGTAACTCCCTTGACTTCTGCGGCACTGGATGTCGCCTCGGCTTTGGAACTTGCGGTGGTGTGGTACCACCGCCGCCGGGCTCTTCTTCCTCTGTCCCTATCCCTGTTCCCCCCAGCAGTTCTTCAACCAGGCCATCGCCCACACCGACTCCCACTCCCACTCCAACGCCGACACCAACGCCTAGTCCGACCTCTTCTGCAGCGCCTATCCCGACCAATGTCAGTACTAATGGAAGGTGTGGAGCAGATGGGAATGGCCAGACTTGTACGGGTAGTACTTTCGGGAGATGCTGTTCAAGCTATGGATGGTGTGGCAATGGGCAGGATGACTACTGTAGGTTGTCGTGGGGTTGCCAGCCGCAGTTTGGGACATGTGGGTAGGAACAGCTTTATTCAAACTGTGTCAAATTCAGAGGAGCTTGTTCATGGGGGCAGCGACCATCGAGGAGGAGTTAAAGACTGTATTTATGGAGGTGATGGACTGTGTAGACTGTGCGGGCATACGTATCTCACTCATAGATGACTTTTGCGTCATTGGAAAGTATGATTCAGTCTCAACTCCCCGGTGTAAACAAACTTCATGAAAGTGTAGGATCACTCGGTTGTGCTTCTTGGCCATCGCGCGATGGGTAGTGTCACAGAGACAAATTCAAGGTCTTCAAGATATCCTGGCCGCGGAGACTGCCATGTTACGTGCGGTCGAGAAGTTACAACGGCATCAATGAAAAACGCCACCAGAATGTTGAACCATCTCACTGATGTCATGACGCTTCTGACGCTCCCGCCAAACCCAATCTCAGAGCTCTACATCAATCGACAAAGATCTAGACGCTACTTCGATGTCCACAGGGGGGGATGAAGAGCTTTTCAGTCTATTGGTACCATGAACCTTCCTTAACTTTGGTCCTTACCGAGGGCATGGTGCTATGTTGTCTGGTGGTGTCTATAATTGCGCTTGAAACGCAACACTCTAATTGGCCATAGACTCATGCTCGATGACAGCGCACACTTTGATGAGACCATTTTTGCCATATGCTCACATGGTACTTCCCAGTCATGCTATGGATATCGGCGACGTTTGACGTGGTGACACTCCTGACGGGAGGAATCGGCTTCGGTAGACCGGGGCAAATGGGCAAGAGCCTGTGGAGCTTCCAAGTTCGAGCGAACGAAAAGTGCTAGTGTTTCTGAATCATAACAAAGTAAGGTGGCATCTAACAATTCTCTGCCCAAACGCATTTTTTGTGGCAGGGAAACAACACAAGATGCCTGGTAAAGGGTCATTGTTGGAGTTATCCAGCCGACTTCCGCCGGTAACGTAGCGTTGTGCTGCAACTCTGCTCGTCATTTTGCGCAACCCGCTTCATAGCCACACAGTTTTGCAAGAGCGCCTTCGTCAATGACCCAAAGACACTAGTCTTCCGTTAGTATGCCTCACGATCGTTCAAGAGTCTGGACATATTACCCTGGCAGCATAGGCGGAGAGGGAGAGAGTTTACCATTAACTCTATCGCCATTGGTACAGTGCGCTTTGGCCGAGGCAACTTTCCATATTTTTACCCCCAAGTTGGTTGACAGATAGCGGCCAGAGTTGTCTGAATGACACCAGACGGCAACCTTTTGCAGATCCCCCATCGCTTTGGGATGAAGGAAGATCGCCGTTACCCATGATTGGATAGGGCTTTTATCCTGTTGGCCCGGGTTGGCCTACATCCGGCCTGTACCCCTGGCAAGTACCGCCAACTACCGCATCCTGCATATAGATTTCAGTCAGGTCTTAGAATCTCAAGGACGTTAGCGTCACGAATTTCGTAGATGGCTCACGTTCGGCGTGGGTGGCGTTTGCTTAACATTAGCCACAGTCCCACACTCTCCACCATCTGATCCTTTCTTTCGGGCACTACCCCGGACTCATGTGTAATAGTTCGACCTCTAAGGTTCAGTTGGAGAACGAGCCACGAATCAGAGACGATGGGTTGTCAGCTATTCCCGGCCCTTCACGACCAAAAGCGTCCCTGAGACATGACCGGCACACGTTGTGTACTATCGACTACAGAGATCGACAGCGGGGTCCTGTTCAGCAAGCTGGTCAACCGCGGTTCTTTCACACGTCGCCAATGCACGTCATTCAAGATACTGGGTGACAAGAGACGCGATAGCAACTGCTGAATGCGTGCATGTAGAGTAGTATGTAGTATGCCCAACCATTCCGTCTACACTTCATTATCAACATCAAGTCTACCCATCAATCACAAACATGCATTTCTCTTCTCTTCACTTGGCTTTGATTGCCGCGGCGCCTCTCGCCTCCGCCTGGCCAACTGCCATTCTCGATGCTGCTGGACATGATCCTGAGCTCCTCAAGCGCGCCGAAGAGGCTGCGAGGTTGATGAAGGTGGAAGGACGTCAAGCCGGTGCCGGTGCCGCGACAGCTATCTTTGAGCCAGTACCCATCTTCAACGCGAAGGCACAATACATCAACATTAGTGCTGGCAGCGGTCATGAGTATGTTGCACCTGGACCGAACGACCTCAGAGGGCCATGCCCCGGTCTCAACGCCTTCGCCAACCACAACTTCCTTCCCCACAACGGATACGCCAATGTTGCACAATACATCGAGGTAACGCAGAAGGTCGTAGGCATGGGTCCCGTCCTTGCGACCTTCCTCTCAGTTCTCGGTGGCGCCCTTGATGGCGACCTGTTGAACTGGTCTATCGGTGGCACACCATCCCTTGCTCAAGGAGGCCCGACAGGTATCCTAGGTAACGGTCTGAGCGGTTCGCATAATAAATACGAAGCCGATGCCTCGCCAACACGACCCGATCTTTACCAGGCCGGTAACAACTACAAGACTGTCACTAGCCAGTTCCAGGAGTTAATTGACTACTCACCTGGTGGTGTAGTCACTATCGAAAGCTTAACTAGCTTCAGAAGCCATCGCTTCGATGTGCAGAAGCAAACCAACCCCAACTTTTTCAACGGACCATTCTCCGGTGTGTTGGTGCAACCTGCTGCGTACACCTTCATCTTCCGCTTCATGGCCAACCATACTGCTGAGAACCCCACTGGTATTCTTCCTTACGATGTCATTCAGTCATGGTTCGGTATTCAGGGTACCAATGGAAACTACAAAGCAGTGCAAGGCGGAGAGCGCATCCCAGAGAACTGGTACCGACGTGCTCTTGAGTACCCCTATGAGACCACATACTTCCTTGCAGATGCTGTCAACGCTGCTGTTCTCCACCCCAAGTTCCTCGATATTGGCGGAAATACAGGTACACCCAACTCTTTCGTCGGTGTCGACGTCGCCGATTTGACTGGTGGTGTCTTCAACGGTGCGTCACTCCTCGAGGGAAACAACCTCGGCTGCTTCGTCTACCAAGCCTCCGCACAAGCCAAACCAGACATCCTTCTCGGACCTCTCAATGCGCTCACCAGTGCCGTTGGGGGTCTTGTCGGACAGTTGGGTTGCCCAAAGTTGGCGACTCTCGACAAGAAGCTTCTTCAGCAGTTCCCTGGTTACACCAAGTCGCCTGTCTACGGTTAGAATGGACGAAATGGAAGATAGTGGGAAGATAGTTGGAGTGGTTAGTAAGATGAGATATTTCAAGCATTCAATAATTAGTAAAGAATGAATGAACGATTTGCTACGACACTTGACCAACTCTTTGTGCCAACTTCATCTGTGTCCTCCATGAAGCTGCATGTCTAACATATGCGTATTTGCTAGGCGAAGCCGTCGATAGATCCTGTTGTTACGCTTTTTGCTTCTCTCCATCAATGAAATCGCGAATCGTCTGTTCAAGCCCAACGTCTTCACTAAAACCCAGTTCTCTCGCTCTCGCAGTGTCGTACTTCGCCGGCCAGCTTAATACGATCCTCTGTGTCGTCTCATCCCTTTTCTCCTTTACCAAAGCTCTTGTCTCCTTACCCGCGACCTTTTCTAGAGCATCCAAGATCTCTCCGCTCGTAGCTGTATAACCTGGTAGCAGTACCTGCCTGAAGTGCCCGAACTTCTCCGCTGGTACCTTGATAGCATGTACGAGATTTGTCGCCAACGTGCGCGGCGAAGTAAGCCAGATACCAATACTTGGGTCGACTGGTAACTCCGACTCCTGCCCATGTACTGGCTCACGTATGATACCCGAGACGAATGACGAAGCTGCAGCAGTAGGTGCGCCGGCTCTCACAAAGACAGTCGGTAGACGAACGACACGTCCGTCAATGAGCCCGCGTCGCGAGTAGTCATTGAGGAGAAACTCAATCATGAGCTTCTGAGTGCCATAGCTGGACTCGGGCATCGGCACGATATCCGTCTCTGTTGCGACATTCTCCACTGCCTTTCGACCAAAAACTGCGCAAGAAGAGGTGAACACCACTTTGATCCCTGGTCGCTTGGTCCGAATTGTGTCTAGTAGTTGGCGCACAGACTCAAAGTTAACTTTTAGGCCTAGCTCGAGGTTTGCTTCGCTACCGCTCGACATGATGCCGTGGAGAATATACACAGCATCTGGTTCTTGAGCGATGAGGTCCTCGCAAGCTGATAGTGAAGTGAGGTCTGCCGCCGTACATTGTACGCTTTGCGACGATGTTGGATTTGGAGGTGGATTAACGTCGGCTAAGATGAGTGCATCGGCGGTGTTTGTTTCGACGAGTCTTTTTGCCAGGATCTGGCCGACAAAACCGCCGGCTCCAGTAATAAGAACTTTCATGTTGAATTCCGAACAACGAGCTTGAATCAGGGTAAGGCTTGGGTTCCCGAGGTCTGACCTCGTAAAGCCGTTGGAACATGCCGCACTTATGATGGTTGCCCGTTCGGTGACGATACCGAGTACAGAGTGGGGAAAGTGTGGGGAACGGCGCTTGCCCCGGATTATCATCGGCCGAGCTTGTACTTCGTCAAGACGAAGTATGGAGGGCCATCACGACCATGCATCGTCATTAGGATGTGTTTTGAAGACTTTCGGTTTGCTCTTGTGTTTTATCTCTTTCTCACTGTGAAAGAGCTCAGAGTATCGCAATGGCGGTGACAGCATCCAAGAGTTCAGTGAAAACCCTGCATCGCAACCCCATCGGTCCAAGAGCCCCGATGCAGTGCATGGGGCTATGACATGACTAGCGACGATGTTGATCTGTAGTCCTTTGAGGCATTGGGAAAAGTACAAATTACGATGATGGGGTAGAAGCGACCTGCAACTCAGCAATCCTTCAATCCATCATGGCGCTCGCTGCAGCACTTCTCCTCGGACTCAGTCAGCTTCAAGCTGTGACTGCTGTTAGCTCTTTGGACATTGACACGTCTTCCGGACCAGTTCAAGGCTTTACAGATGACATCACACCAAATGTTGCACAGTACCTCGGTATACCGTTTGCGGAACAGCCCGTAGGAGCACGGCGATGGCTACCTCCAGCTCCAAAGTCAAGAGAGAATGAAACAATTAAAGCGACATCTCTAGGCCATGCTTGTCCTCAGTTTGAGGGCGATGCACCTAATGTCTGGCTCACGGATGCGCCGGAGTTCATCATCTCGCCGCGGGACTACCAAGGAGAGGACTGCCTAAACCTCAACGTCTGGGCTCCTTTGGAACAATGCGAAGAGCCGTTACCGGTGGTGGTCTGGATTCATGGTGGGGGTTTTGTGACCGGCGGACCCACGGTGCCCTACCAGATTCCTGCCAGATGGGTAGAAAGATCTGGAGATCATATTGTCGTTGGAATCAAGTAAGTCTAAATAGGCGTATACGATGTGACATGCAATTAACCAAAACTACAGCTACCGTTTGAATATATTCGGCTTCCCTAATGCCAAAGCCCTTGCGGATGACGAGCAAAATCTGGCCTTCTTGGATCAGCGTCTCGCTCTTGAATGGATGTAAGTGCTCAGAAGTAAAATTTAGATAAAGCAGAAACTTACTCATTCCAGCCGCGACAACATCGGTAAATTTGGGGGTGATCCAGACCGTATTACTCTCTGGGGCCAGTCTGCAGGCGCGATCTCTGTCGACTACTACAACTTCGCTTACCCGGAGGACCCAATCGTTTCAGGCTTGATTATGAACTCCGGATCAGCTTTCTTGTCAATCGCTAGCGCTGATACTCAGCAATCAAACTTCACATTCGTCGCTCAGCATTTTGGTTGTGACGATGCCGACCCAGATGCTGAAATCAATTGCCTGCGCAAGATCGAGTCCAGCGACATCGAGTTGTTCCTGAAGGGATACTCCGACAATGGCACGACACCTGCTCTAAGGTTTGTTCCAGTAGTCGACGACCGCACGGTTTTCGCAAACTACACGGCACGCGCTCTTGCTGGAAATTTCACGCGCAAACCGGCGATTATCGGTACTACAACCAACGAGGGTATCGCATTTCCTCCGTACAATCAAACGTACGGTCCTGATCAGGCCCAAGCAGATGCTGTAACTGCTTCGTTGTTTCTTTGCCCTGTCACACAGACAACCCATGACCGTAATGCAGCCAATACGACAACATTCCGCTACCTTTACGGCGGGAACTTCAGCAACATCTCACCGCAGTTCTGGCAGGGAGCATATCACTCCTCTGATCTCCCGCTATATTTTGGCACTTACGGTATCGCGAGAGGTAACGGTACGGATTTCCAAAGAGAAGTAAGCGAGCAAGCACAGGATTACTACCTTGCCTTCGCCAAGGACCCAGTCAATGGCCTACCAGAGTTAGGGTGGGAAGCTTACGCGCCGAGTGGTGAAGGGGTGTTGCTTGCTTACGATGGAGAGGTTGTGCAAAGCATCGACGCAAGCGTGTTGGAGAGGGCTTGTGATGGACTGACGCCGAATGGCAAGCCGCTGCCGCCGTAAAAAATGATGAAGTGTTGCTGCTGGGCTGTTGTTGGTTAGCAAAAGAACTGCGATATGCCTTTCATTTGCTTTTTCGATAGATCCACTTGAACACTACAATCTGATCCATCGTCAATTTCCTCCTGTGCAGAGATCGATCGCTCAGTTCCTTCGGCTCAAGAACCGTTTCCCCGTCTCCGCTCGCCAATCTCTCGCGTCCCGTTTCGAGCTCGATGTGCGATCCAATTGCAGTCGAGGGATAAGCCTTAAGACATGGGTGCATGTGATAGAGGCTTGTATTCGTAACGAGATGAGAGGATGAAGTTCGGTTACAAATGCTCCTGCAAACCTTAGAACATAGCTTAAGCCATCAGACAGGCCTTGCTTACCGGTGTAATAGGGCCGTCCCGTGATATCTTAGACCCTTGGTGTCTGACAGCGGCCCGTAAAAGCAAATCGAGTTCTCATGCACGTTGTTCACACATAGCCAGCCACCAAAAGACGGTTCGGTGTAACCGATGTGGGATATTTACAGGGTTTGACAGTGGCTTCTGATCGATTAGCGACAGCGCCATGATTATCTCCACGTGGTCAGGGTTGTGATGCAACGATCTCCGATAGCGAGGTGACCGCGGCAGCAGCATGCATGGAGGATGAAAAGGAAGGTGTGGCGTCTCTGTGGCGTATTGGATGTGGCGATCAACACAACACGTGTAACTAGGATGCAGATAGTTAAAGCATCAGAAACGGTTAGGCATGCTTTCAGAGTGAATCAACGGGGTTTCCTGACCTAAAGTGCCGATGAAGCCAACAGTGGCTGGAGCGTGAGTGGGAGGCACGACACGTGTCTGTGGCTTCAACATGTGGCTTTCACTGCCACTGCGGGGTTTAACCTTTAACTTGCAGCATGGCGCGTTTTAGAAGTGACGTCAAACTGGGTCTTTCCAAGATCAGGTAAGAACAAACAGGGACGACACGTGGTGGAGCGTGCCAATTGACGAGCTTCAAAACTGGTGATCAGCCTTCCTCGAGCTTCTCTTCAATCAAACTCTCTACCCTCTGAACCCTGCCACCTTTGAGCACGAACTAGTACTGTTTCGAGCTACAAGACCTAGGAAGCTCAACCACCACCAAATTGGACACAGAGAAAGATAAATTGATCGGACACCATGGCTAACCAAGCGCCTGCATCTCTTGTCGATGCCTTGACAGCCTCTGGTGGGGCTGAACCAGCAGGTGAGTGATGCTCGAGAGCAATACGACACATGTCTCAACCTTGCAAACAAGCAAATCTGCCGCACGATATTTGCTAACTCATATGTTCCAGGGTTCCTCAACGACATCGTCAAGAACCTTTGGCCAAACATCTGCGTCGCAGGCTCCAACATCATCAAAGAGACTATCGAGCCCATCCTCGCCTCGACGCTACCTGGCCCGCTTGGAAACCTACGTTTCACCAAAATTGACTTCGGTCACATCCCCATTGGCTTTTCCAACGTGGATGTTCACAAGACCAAGAATGATGGCATCAAGCTCGACATGGATATGAATTGGGAGGGTGTGTGCGACTTTGAACTCGACGGCAAGATGGTTCCGAAAGTGGTATGTTTCGAATATGCTCGATGGGTTTCATTGATTTATGGCTGATGCGTTGCAAAGGGCGTCGAGAGGGTTCACATGAAGGGCCGAATTAGCGTACTGTTGTGCCCGTTGACGAATGTCATTCCCCTAGTGAGTACCAACTCCACCCTCAAATCACCCGAATGCATACTGATGCCAAAATCAGATTGGTGCAGCACAAATCGCCTTCCTCAACACACCAAGTCTCCAGCTTGACTTTACCGACGCCGCAAACATTGCCGATTTCTCTGTTATTGACAGCACAGTCCGCAAAACCATTCTTGGTATTATCGATGGAATGGCCGTACTGCCCAACCGCTTCCTCGTCAAGATGATGAATGACGTCGATTACTTCAAGGCTCACCAGCCTCACCACGGTATCATTCGTATCACCGTAGCCCGAGCAACTGGAATTGATGCTCCTAAGAAGGGCGAGAAGAAGAGCACGATGAGGAAACTACTCTCCAAAGTTAAGCTGGAGGACGTACCAGATTGCTACGTCAAGGTCAAAGTAGGCGCGGAAGAGGAGTGGAAGACGAGCGTAGTGGATAATAACCACGAGCCAGAGTGGAACGAGACCCACGACTTCTTGGTGTCAGACTATGAGCAGAATATCTCCGTGGATATCCAGGACGATGACTTGGCTGGTGACGACGACATAGGTGTCGGCTCCACCACTGTCAAGGAGATCCTTCTCAAGGGCGGTTCACAGGATCTGAGCCTCTCACACAAGGGAAACGCTACCCAAGCGCGACTACTGATCCACGCCAAATTCTACAACTTTGTCACTGACGCCCAGATCCTCTCTTCTGCCAGTGCTCAAGGCCAAGCCGACAGCCAGATCTGTGGTCTAGCCACCGTACTCATTGCCAGTGCCAACGGACTTCAGGGCAACCGCGACGAGCTCAACCCCAGCGTCAAGGTTACTTGGGGTGACAAGGCCTTCCAAACGGCGGCGAAGACCTACACTCCCGGCACCGATATCTTCAACCCGTCATTCGATCAAGCATTCCGTATCCCGCTAACTACGGGGATGCTGGCGAACCCGGGTGCCTTCAAGATTGCGCTACTAAACAAGAATGTAGAGTTTGGAAGTGCGCAGGTCGGCTTCCAGGATGTGATGAGCGCTGAGGGTATGGCCGTACGAGACAACTTCGACGTCGGAAATGGAACTCAGATCAGGGCTGCAATTATGCTGAACGGCGTTAAGTTGGCTGAATAAGGGAATTGTCGGCAATGGGGAAAGCGATTGATGATTGCCAGTACCGCCCACGGTGTGGCGTTCAATACATGATGTGATGAAACTCAGAACCCTATATCGATAACAATGAACATATGATATCAACAGAAGAAGAAAGTCATTGTAAGACATGTGACCAAATCATATTGATTCACCTACAGTATACCTCCCATACTCATATACATATACGCATACCTCAAACCCTCCCTTGGCACAGTCACATCGTCGCCCCCGCCGCCGTATCCCCATCAACATCCAAGATTGCACCTTCTTCGACATCTTTCGGCTTCACCAATTTGATGCTCACCTCAGGATCCTGACTATACACTCTCAAACCGAGTACACACACCGCGTTCCATGGCTTGGGCAATTCCTTCGCAGGAGTAACTGGTGGAGGGGGAGGGGGTACTTCGCCAGAAACAGCATAATTTGGGAAGCCGCGGTAGTCTGGCGGTGGTAGAGGGCGGTGATGAGATGCGATTGAAGGCTGTGAACGGATGATACGAGTTTGAGGAGATGTGCTGCTGCTGGGGTTGGGGTCATCGCTTTCGGGATCATCAGGATGGACCTCGGAGGTGGGTGTATGGTTTGCCTCTCCATTGTCGCTGGACTCGCGCGGTTCAAGTGCGGGCTCAGTAGCTGGCTCGTTCTTGTCTAGAGAGCCTTCGAGCTGAACTGAGAGAATAGTGGGAGAGCTTGGCCTGTCATCTGCATTAGACGGGGTGGGTTCGTCAGTGTCCTGACGAACGTCCTCGGTCGCACCAGCAGTGGCATCAGTTTGCGTTGTGGGCGAAACGCTGTCCTGGAGCACTTTCTCGGGCTTGCTTGCTTCTTCAACCTTCTCTCCCATCTCGTGTTCTTTCTTCTCTTTCTTCCAAGCATCATACTCGGCTCTCTCTTCCTTCTTCCAGGCTTCAAAGTCTATCTTCTCCTTTCTCCAAGCTTCAAACTCTGCTTTCTCTTTTTCTCTTGCTTCCTTCTTCTCTTTCTTCTTCTCGGCTATCTCTCTCCTCTTCTGTTCTTTCTTCTTCTGCTCTTCCTCAGAGAGTTCAAAGACACCCTTGGCATTGGCAATGTCGTAATTCAGGCCAATCTGCCTAAGCTTTTGCGGGTTGCGTTCTGCTAGTTTAGTGACGACCTCTGGGGCGTCCGGAGCATCTGCGTCTCTCGATGCTTCGATCTTCGGGAGAACTTCGTATGCTCCAGCTTCAAGCTCAACTTCAGCGGAGATGCTACGATTGCCGAACCAAGCACCGCGAGCGCGTACAATGTGGTGGCCCGCTTCAGCATTCTTCTCTTGCAATATGAAGTGCAAGTCGAAGTTGTATTTACCCTCCAGACCTTTGAAGTAGCGCTCGTCTAGCTACGGAAAATTAGCGTCTCTTGTTGATGACGATGCTCTGACACTTACCTGGCATAGGACGAAGACGGTCGGCCCAGATTTCTTGATCTCAACTGAGAACTTTGTGTTCACATAGCCCGTCACCCATGCCACCGGCACGCTTGTCCAGCGCTGCACTACAGTCCATTCCTCGTTGAAAAGACGCGTGCGGTCAAGGAGATCAAATCGCTTCAGCAGATCTTTATAAGACATCCAGAACAGACCATCATCCCCGAATTTGTGGCCCAGCTTGTCCAGCCAGTAAGCATTCCATTCACGAGATCCGTCCGACCATGGTCCTGTCCACTCACCCTAAATTGGGTGTACGACGTCAGTTTATGTCTCACATGCAATTCGTATAGGGACATTTACCATGGAGGCATTTGCTCGTTTACCCCAAGGGTTGCGTATCAAGACCAGCTGATACTTCTTGCCGTCTTCTCCCTCAGCGTCCACTGCTTTGAGGATGGAATAAGCGTGACTTAGGGCGAGACCTCTTCGAGCATCTGAGTCGTCTCCATCCATACCAGGCGATGATGCTGAGAAAAGGAACTTTTTCCCGGCTTGAAGCAGTTCTTCCCACAGTCGCTGTTTGTCCAGAACTCGATCAGTGAGAATCTTTGTTGTGACACCTCCTGTCAGATCTTCCACCGCTTCGCCGCTCCAGCCGCCGGCAATAGAATCGTAGTCTCCGTGCACTGACGTTTGTTAGCAGGTTACACTTACACTCTCAGTAATCGCTATCAGCAAAAGTCTCGCGTACCTTTAGCGTAAGCCTTCTCCAACAATGGGAGCCATGTCTCGTTCTCATCAGCACATGAGGCGAAATATAGCGCTTCGGATCCAGTCTGGTTATTTTCCTTATACTTCGTCTCCTTGGCATTTGTTGGGTCATAGCGGTCACCCCAGGCGGTGTCGAAGTCGCTACACCGGAGGTACAAGTTGTCATCGATGACAGTCCAGATCCACTCTCCATCTCTGTAGAAGACGAAGCCGTAGACGCCGCACATCTCGTCTCTAGCAACACAGATCTTGTTCATCAAATTAGGGTTGCTGCAGATGGTCGCAACGGCAGCAATGAACCAACAATCACCACTCGAGCCTTGTCGTAAATCGGAGCTAGAGAATCCGTCAAGTTCGAATTTTGGCTCGTCAAAGATCCAGTCAACGCGATGCACGGAATTCGGACCATCTTTACTGTTGCCCGACCTGTTGGTCAGCAGCTTGGCCGTAGTATTGAAGTCGAATGCTGCACCATCACCCATGATTACTCCACTTTGGACCAGAGTCGAGAGGGCGTTGCCCAGTCGCGATGCGCTCACTGATGGTGTTGCTGTCGGTGGGTCTTTGTACCAAGTCATGAGACCCTCAAGGCAGTTTCTGTTCGATAGATCTTCAATATCGAAGTCTGCATCTGTAAACTTCTCGTTCGTACGTTTACATTCCTTGACGGCACGTTCAACGCGAGCGCGACATTGCGCAGCTGCCGTTTCGTACGATTCAGCCGCATTCTTTCCTGTGACAGTGCCCTCTTTTCGCTGCGGGGGGAGCAGATGGGCGTACAAACTCGACGGAAAGATCTTGGTCACCTTTGCCGGTTGCTTCGTGATGAGGTTGTCCCAAAACTCATTAATGGCCTCTTGGGGAGCGCCAATCTGCGTGTCGTCGCTTTTCACAGAGGTCATGATTGCTTTTGCTCTGCTGAAGAACCAATGTTACACTGCGGCTGTAATGTCTCGCCAGGAGAAGCAGCTGTATCGATATTGTAAAGAGTTGACGGCAGGAATTTTCCGGAAAGAAGTCACGATAGAAGAAAGCTGAGGAAAGGAGCTACGAACGGGTTGAAGATAAACCTGCCTTGGAAAGGTTGACTATATTGCGTTTCGAAGGTTTGGGGGCCATCTTGCCTGGCTTGCAGCATTGGCTGCTTACGGCGTTGTGCGGCTGGACAAGACGTCCAACTGGCTCGAATGATATCTTCGGCGCATGATGCTGCATCGGGTGATTGGAAGCTCATGATCTTCTATCGACTGTGTAGCTGCTGTGGCGCCTTGAACTTGTGCAACGTGGCTAAGGCTGTCCCTCTTTGCGTAAGGCAGCATCGTGGGCCAGGTAACAGCGGAAAGTGCAACAGGGAAGGAGAATGCAGGGTGAGATCTAGGGACCAGTTAACAACACGCAGAGTAAGCGGTGTTAATTGTTAGTCAACTTTGCTATGCAGAGTGTGCTTTAGTGTAGGCCACGAACTGGGTGTGGATACGTGGCTGAAATCGCGGGGCTAGCCTGGCAAAAGGGGAGGCGTGAGCGACATTCGCCTCCCCCATCATTTTTGTACTGTCCTTGAACGTCGACTTCAGGTTCCATGATCTCACCAACAATTTTATATCACTACCCATATATGAAGAATACCTGTTTGGTAGGTACCTTCACGATGCACGCTAATTGACTGTCTGCTCTCGCTGACGGATACATGGATGCGATAGATCTGTGGGATTTTCTTTCGAAATCTCTTTGTGCGATTCAGGAGCCTTGCTTCGCCGCTCAAAGTGATGCTGGATATGTAGTGTGATAGGATGGCTTTCAAATTAGTATCAGCATAGACTAGGCACATTCTGCTTTGAGGCGACGAAGCCATGCCTTTCTAATACATCTCCTCTCGGCGGCAGTCGAGTCACTGCTTTCAGGCCCGAATGCGGCGAAAGTATCCACCATCCTGGATTCAGACTGTCCTGCGACACGACAAGACGGCTCGCGATATCTACTTTTCTCAGCCTCCGAGATGCGCGCTGAAACTGTAATTATGCTGAGCCCTTGAAGCGGCACGCCCATGCCCAGATCTCTTGCGCAGTCGGTCGGAAACAGTGGGTCTTGAAAGAAAGAAAGAAAGCTGTTGGCATTTAAGCGATGAACACTCGTTAAGCGTCTAATTTACCGCCTGGGTTGAACTCTTCTAAAGCTCATGTTAGCAATGGACAGGCCCATAGGTGATTTACTATGTAATATTGAGGTAATGTAGGTGCTAATCTAGGGACATGGTATAAAGTGAGGCATTCAGGACGAGGCGAAATCCTACAGCGGTGCTGGTCAATACGCATGAGCTAATTTGACACGGTATAGCACGAAATGATAACCGCAGCTCCTGCCGCAAAATGCAGAATCTGGACGGGCCAGTGTAGTCGATCTGGGTATGATATGAAGTAGTCTATTAAGCCGCCAAGGCGTGCCGCTCCATGGGTATGTGAAACAGTAACCCCACCGATAGGCGTCTAGATGTACATGGAGCTTGAAGTAGACAATTGAGATGGCAGTCCTGGCCTCCCGATAATACCGAATATTGGGGCAGAAAGTGAAGACATGATGGCTTGCTGGTTTGCACCGGTCATTGTATTGTAAAGCGACAAAGGAAATAAGGGGCCGTGTGTAGTTGTCGGCCGTAATACGCTTGAGGAAAACCAAATAACGTAGGATCTGACAGACGGGTTATAACGGCAATCGCCATCGGCCTTGCTGCGCAGGCCCTGTTCAGCCTGAAACCCTTGCAAAAGCGGGTACCCTTTTGCTTCTGTTCAGCGAGTCGTAAAGTCGACTCCTGCAAGGAATTTGGCCGTTTCGGGATATTGTCCCCCTCGATTATGGTGACAGGAAAAGTCTGAATGCCTGAACGCCGTGCTAGGGTAAAAATGCTAACGCGATAGATGTTGAGTGAGATCGTATCGGAAGTGCGTGTCGTATAATTATTTTGAAGGATCGTGAGGCGCCAATGACAGCCCGCATCTGGGTACCGGGATCTCGGGTGCTTTGGATCGTAGTCGGCGATCTATGCATTCCATCTGCAACCAACGAGTCAGCACCTACATGTTGCATTTTACGAGCAATCCTTTGCAACACGTTCGCACGTGCCTTGTGTCGAAGGAGCCAGTCCTATCGTAGGGAGGGCCTAGCCGAAAGGGTTGTTGGACTCACCTATGCTTTGGCTGCGCAAGCCTGGCAAGTCTTGAGTTTGCATCGCTCGCACTCATAGATGAAAGGAAGCTGTTGGGCGAGGCACAAGTGACAATTCCAGAGGACGATAGTGGTGTCCGACTTGATCAACTTGAAGCTATGTGAGCAGCCTGCGGGGTGAGCCATGGCGATGTAGAAGAATTGGTGGAAGGCGTGGGTTCAACGGGAACGACTGTCTGCATTGGAGAGTAAGATGCTGGGGCAGGAAGACTAGATATAGTGAGCGAGGTGAAGTACTGACCTGGATGCTTGCGGCAGGATATCGATTGAGGCTAAGGTAGGATCGGACTCGAAAGCGAGTGTGTTCAAGGTATCTCGATGTGTGGCTGGCAAAAGCAAGTAAGGCTTGGAGGGAAACAGAAGTCGCTTGAGGGTTGGTCACTGGAGAAGGAACGATCTCAGGGTTTGCTTGTTGCTACTGTGAGGACGCTAATGACGCAGATCTATCGTCCGTCTTATACTGATTCTCAGGACATGCTGGGCCCAGTGGAGAATAAACTTTGGCTACAGGAGGAGCTGAGCGTATCTCCACCAGCTGCGGTAGTGTACAACACCCAGCAGCGTGTAGCCGTCTCGCGGTCTTGCCTTCCTGGACCGACAAGAGCGAAAGTGGACGGCAGCCGTACAGATGGAGCAAAAGATATGCTCGATCGTGGCACGATCAGGCCGGGTGGGGAGTTGCTCCCACTCGTCCAATACGAGGCTCTCGCAAAGGGAACGACATGGTGGGGTTGGTCAAACGCGGGCTGACCGTTCCGCAGCCGCGGTCATGGTAGCATCTTGACGTCGCGAAGCCCCTGGTGTAGGCAAAGGCGCGATGTGAATGTTCCGAGATGCTTCGAGGATAGCGTTGCCGAATTCTATGTGTCACACCAAACTGTGCCTGCATGCTGCAATGCCCTCATGGCACCTATGCAGTCTGCTGCATCGAGAGATGCTGGCTGCGGTCCAACTAGCGTCTCCTTTCGGCGGCCAATCCGGCGCCATCCAGTGCAATGGAACGCGGAAGGAGCTTAGGGCGCATGGGCTCGGCAAATTTAGGTTCGCGCCTGCAGTCGCTCAGGCTGCTCCTTCCCCAACGACTTGTCAGTGCTCGTCACGAGTTTTCCTTTTTCACCTCTGCGACACGGCCAACGGAGAATAGTCGCAAGCCAATCGCGTATATTGCCCTGCCTAACGACATGAACGATACGTCTGGTGCTTGCTATCTTGAGCCGCATACGCTGAAAAGTGGACCACACACCAACTGCCTAAAACGTCGTCCTGCATACGCCTCCACCCCGTTTCTTCTCCTCTCCACCTGTCTCCTTTGTCCAAGCACGCCGTCATGACCTGCAGGCCTCTGCTGGAACCTCTCTCTGCGCCAACGTCTAGCGTCTAGCGTCTACTGCGATACTCGAACATGGTCCATCTACTCTCCGTGGTGCTTCCGTCCTTTGCATTGGGCACTGCCGTCGGCAATGTCGCCGGCCTTTCCCTTCACAGAATCTTTGCAGGATTTGATGCACGTCGGTGCATTTGGTATGGCCTACTGCATCAAGTCAACTTCTAGCCCGCTTCAGCTCCTTCACACGGCTACATGCAGCCTCACCTCGCGCGTCTTGCTGTGGCGCGCACATTCACTGCTGGCCACCAGGTAGCTATGCTTCAATGTCGGTACTGCATGCCTTGTCGAGCGCATGCTTAGACGAGAACGGCAAGCGCCATCCATGAGGCTTGCGGGAGATCCACTATCAGCTCTATCGGCGTTGCTTGCTTCTGAGGTAAACAATCATGACGTTCCGTCACAGCATGTAACCTCGACCATCAAATATTGGACGGTAGAGTCATGCAACATCATCATCATCATCATCATGGTCAGCCGCAACTGTAGGAAAACACCCCTGTTCGGCTTATATACCTGGAAGTTATATACGTACCAGATGCATACTAGGAGAAGCTCGGTCATGGCTCGCCCGTCTGCGATCCTACCTGCCAGGTTGCCAAATAGGGTTCGGCGTATCGACTCGAACTATAGCAACGCACTGTTCAGGGTTTTTTTCAGATCGACTGCAATTTCCATCGTACCTGTCACGATGATTTGATTTCAATGCCCACAAGTACCATCACTTGACAAAAGCATTTTGAAGGAGAGTACGTAGTGTTCCAGCGACTTATTCGGTCGTAGACAAATGATCGGAGCTAGATCTTCACTCCACACCCTCTTCACCATGCTGTACAAGCCCCGACGGTACCTGACTGGACACCACGACGGGAGCGATGTTTTGGAGGCGGCTGTTGAAGCTCTATATTCGCTTGGATCTCTCGGTTACATCGATCGGACTGAACCTGGCGCTCGGTGCCACGATGCAAGATCGGTGCAACCCTCATGTCCGCCTGTGATCATGGCGCCCGTGTGGCGTTCTGCGCGTGTGGACGAATGCGCGTCAATCCCAGACGGGGCGACTTCCCCTTCTCGCTAGCTTCATCGCCCACCACAGGCGTGCCAAGGATGCTTGGCTCCCCTCCACGCGACCACTCAAATTTCACCGAGGCAATTGGTTGCGAGGTTCGCCGCTAGCTGTTTGAATAGCCACTGTTGTAGTGAGCCTCAGTTTATTTTGTGGCTTGATATTATGGCAGCCAGACACTGTCGTAACGCGATCCAATTGCATGATCGCCGAGGTGGACTCATTGTCGGCTTGCTAATGTCTCTCCAAGATGCTCCCCCCCTCTCGAACTAAGATTCAAAGGACAGTCTTCTGTGTCGGGCAATCCAGAATCGGCGTTTGAACTGGCACCTTCACATTATGCCTGATCACACCACTTTCTAAGGCCGAGTACTAACAGATTGGAACACGCGTCAGACGGAGCACAGCATCTCACCCGCTCTTAAGCTTTATCACGACCTCTAACCAGGCTCTTGGATACGCATTTCCCAGTCTATGTCTTCTCTATTGGCTAGGCAGCCGCTGTATGTTGCTGTTGTGTGCACCGTTTTTTTGTCAAATTCAAAGACACACCACGCACTGCAACATCGAGGGGCATGCCAGCCATTGCACTACACTTGAGACCTGGTGCTCGGAGGTGGACAACAAAAACTAGTTTCTGCACATGCTGCGTTCTAGACTGCCAATCGTGTGTTCCTTTCCAGCCTTACCACTCATCACATAAGTTGAGGATCATGGGGATAGAAGGGATCGTGATGATCCTACTGTTTAGCTTACAGAGCGCCATTGTTCTCCTTTGAGCGTATGCCAGGGTAGGACGAGAGAAGCGCCGCTTCTTTACTGTTGCGCCCTACTACGCTCTTCTGTTTACCACATCCACATCTGGCTAATCTTCCATTTACAGATACCGGGGTACGTACCTGCCATGGTGGCACCAGGTCACCGCCTAAGCTCTGGCATTTCCTTGATAGTACGGCAGGAAACATGCGGGCACCCAAAGCATCCGCCATCTCGTTGAAAGACTTCCATGAACTACCGCCATACTGACCCCAGTGGCCCAATCTCCACAAATAGATGCCCTGGGAGGAGCCGCCACGATCTATCTCTCCCACATATAGAGACAAGTGTGAACATCATGGCTTCGACGGATTGAAGTTCCAGTTGGCGACTATACCTTGCGACTCGCTGACTAGAATATAGTTTAACGTGCGCTCCGTTATACTCATGATGACGCCTAGAGATTTCTCTCGAGGCATGTGTAGGGATCGGAGATGTAGCCGAGCGACTGCGACACTGCCAGAACGGAGTCGCGAATCGGTTGAATTCCGGTGTGGGGACTTATGTAACTTGAGTAACGTTCAACACTGGGGCCACGGGAGCACGAAGCAAGCGGTGAACTTGTGTAATATGCACTGCAGAAGGGTGAGGCTATCCTGAACAAACGGTTATGGACAGTGTTGACCTATAGCTCGCGAACGGACAACTGAAAGAAGCAGCTGTGTGTCTTTTTTAGATTTCATCATCCCAATGAGGTAAATCTCGTTCTTCTTCGATGCATCCGCACTATCTGGTTACACGGTCGTAGCCCAACCTACGGTGATTCTCATCACTGATATGTCTCCAATGACGCATTGCAGGCTCGATATACTTACGCAAACTCTCGACACGTACAAGATGTATCTGTTTCTGCACCAAGGTACGGTGTAGTGCGACTCAGGACTGCTCAGAGACTTTGGAACCGAAGTTCTTCCAATCCGACATACACTCGTTTCTTGTCCTTCCTCACAAACATATACTGCGTAGACAACTACATAGCATGTCACACATCTCATATGGTCTGGTCATCAACGGCAAACCTCATAATCATGTACCAAGTCCAGAGGGTAGGTTGGGAGGAGGGGTTTCATGGACTGCAGGTATGAAGGTGACTAAGTGCATCGTGCGCGCACCGTTGGTCAGGAAGCATTGTGATTTGGTCGCGTGACAGTGCAGCAGCTTGTAAGACGCTTGGTCGATGCGGCCATGTGCATAAAGACGGACAGCAGTCTTCTTACCTAGTCTCCCGCTCGCGTTGTTCCCTTGATTGTGAGATAGTGGTCTGAGTTTTGCTTGATAACCCTGTTGTTCAGCCCTCTAGGCACATTGATGATCGCGAGTCAGGCACACGTTGACTGGTGGCCGTTTCCTTGTTCGGCGAATTGAGTGGGGCCGAGCTAAACCCCTCAAGGGCCCATACCTGAGCTAGAATGTCGAACAATTTTGACAGGCACCATCGGCCTCACCAGCCCTCACCACAGTTTGCCCACTACGAGAACGTCACTCTACTCGGTCCGCCCACCATGAGGGGCGCACTCGTCTTTGGCGGGTCTTCGCACCCCAAGCTTGTCGAGGGTATCTGCGACCGGCTGGGCATGAAGCCTGGCTCCGCAACCTTGGGCAAATTCAAGAATGGAGAGACTTCTGTCACTATTCGTATGTATGCCAGCACTCTGGCTTCTTTCACGTGCTGATCCTCTCCAGACACTTCAATCCGGAACAAAGATGTCTTCATCGTCCAGAGTGGAAGCGAGAAGTGTGTAGCCCAGCCTTCTTCTGCGTCAACGGCTAATGGGTCAGAATCAACGACTCGGTTATGGAGCTGCTGATTATGATCTCTGCCTGCAAAGGCGGCTCAGCCAAGTCGGTAACAGGTACTTGGCCTTCATGCGGGCTCGATACCAGCTACTGACACCCCCAGCCGTCATGCCCTACTTCCCATACTCGCGCCAGTCAAAGAAGAAGCAGCACCGCGGGGCCATCACCGCGCGCATGGTCGCAAACCTTCTCCATATCGCCGGTGTCAGCCACGTCATGACTATCGACCTCCATGCCTCCCAGATGCAGGGCTTCTTCAAATGCCCCGTCGATAACCTTGTCGCCGAACCCCTCCTCGCCCGCTGGATACGCGTCAATGTGCCCAATTGGAGGGAGGCCGTGGTCGTCAGCAAGAACCCTGGTGGCACAAAGCGTGTCACATCGCTGGCAGACGCTCTGAAGCTCAGCTTCGGCATTGTTACAACCGACAGGCGGAGGGCAGGCACGGCGGTGCATTGGAACGAGAGCGCCATGTTCGAGCAACTTAGGTTGGATGGCTCATACGAGACACCAGATCTAGTGGAAGCTGCGCTAGATGCTGACGCGGACATCACGCCTATCAGTAAGATGACAATAGACCTGAAGGCCGAACCAAGCAAATCGGGTCCCAAGCGCCTACCGTCAAATCCCCTGCAAAGGCGAGCCAACGGATGGTCGGAGCCAACCGGTAGCCATCCACTGTCCAAGTCGATGCGCGCAGGCTCTATCGTAGAGCCCGAGGTACCACTGGAACCCATACGAACTGATGTCGGGAACAACAAGGAAGAGCTCGAGGAGCAGAGTGCGGACGAGAGCGGTGCCGAAGAGTACACTGATGAAGTTTGTCTGCGCCAGAAAAGACTATTGGGTAAAGCTAACATGCACAGCGCGCGAGGAACGTCATCCATGGGCGACTCGTACAAGGTCACATTGTCGACGATACACACCCCTCCCCGTCAATGTCCGCGACGTCACACAGCACCTGGCGCAACCGCCCTCCGTCCGAGGGCGAGAACGACGACATACCCCCCCACATGATGTCTTCTTTCATCTCGACTACCTCGTCCACGCGCAACAGAGAGACCGAACACTCGCATGCCCTAGGTGGCACATACGATGCCGCTGCATCCTCTGAAGATGAAGAAGAAGACCTCAAAAACCCCGAGCTCGAGACCATGGTCACTCTTGTCGGCAACGTCAAGGATCGCCCTGTCTTCATCGTCGACGACATGATGGACAAATCTGCGTCGTGGATCGCAGCCGCTGAGACTGTGGTCAAACGCGGCGGTGCGACAAAGGTGTACTGCTTCGCGACCCACGGTATCTTTGGTGGTAACTGTCTCGAGGAGTTGAACAATTGCGATGTCATTGACAAGATCGTCATCACGAACGCGTTTCCGATCCCCGAACACAAGCTTGCACAGGCGAGCCCCGATAAACTGGTGGTCATCAACATTGATAACCTCCTGGCAGAGGCGATCCGTAGGAACCACCATGGAGAGAGCATGAGCCAGCTTTTCCTTCACTATGATTAGGGCAACGACCATAGAACGCACGGTAAAAATGGTTCAAGGGTTTGAATATGCGATTAGCAAGGCGTACGGGCATTGCCCACAGGGCTTTGATGGGCGATATGGCGTTATGGTCGGGCACCCAGAAGCCTAGAATGTGGCATGAATTACGATGAAGAGGATACCTATGATGCTTAAGGCCACACATGCAGTAAGTTACAACATCAAAGGCAAGATTGATACTGCTTGCCTAACTTCCCCTTTTCTCTCTGTCCATCTTTGTTCTTCTTCTTTTCCTTCTTATGCAACCTTTGTCAGCGCCCGATTCTGGACGATGTGCGATGTCGTGGCAGCTGATGGTCGGACAAGACTACACAACATGAAAACCAACGATGCAGGCCTTGAGCCTGCAGGAGTCCCGTGATACGATACGGTGTACTCTTAACGGAACGTTGGAAGAACAAATACCAAGTAGTGCACTCCTTGAAATGCCTGGCTCCTTGTTTCATGAGGTGTCGGGCACGAGAGGGCTCTCGTACAAATTCAATGCATGAGTAACACTGTAGTCAAATGCTCCGCGATACTGTGTGTAGGGCCCAGTAGAGCACTTCAGACAATCCAGTATTTGTTATCCACCAAGCTGGTTGTCAACCTTCTGACAGGACACTCTTGGTGCCTCGTCTTTCTTCGAAGTAGACATGGGGGTCTCGACCTCCCTAAATCTACTTTGCTCTATGCCTCAGATAAATTGAACTGGGAAGAAGACCGACCGCTTCCCCGAGATACAAATAACTACTCTGGATGTATAGCCAGGGAATAATTCCCACCAGCTACCCCACATGGTTACTTCTTTGTTCACCGGATGCTAACCCCACACTAGCTGCGAGTCTAGGGGAGCTTGTTCACACCGCTTGTTACACGAGATACTTAGTGCGCATCTCCCGCAGCAGCCGCCGTCATCTTGGTGTACTCCCACTGGAATGTGGCAAGATCTTGGATACTAGAACTTGTAGAGGGTGGAGTGAACAGGTTAGGTCAACACGGAGAATTTGGCTTGTAGGATGAGCCTTGGTACTGCACATGTGGCAGTTGCATATGGTTCGACTGCAAGGCGCTTCAGGGCAAGTAGCACATATATTAGTTGAATATATCGTCTATAGTTTGATCGGGTCCGCTCCGTCTGTCTGGCGATGTTGTCATTGCCTGCTGTCTATCGACATCCAATAGCAACCTATGTAGACCAACCCAACTCAAACCCCCCACAGTTATAGCTGAATCGCAGCGATTTGTGTGCATGCTGGCGCACATGCACGACACCATTGCTAACAGAGTCTCTGCCGTTGGACTCCGGTTGGACTCTGCTGCATGTCATCGAAGGTCAGAAGTCAAGATAAGGCGATCGTTGGACTTTTAAGCTGGACCTGAAGCCTGTCTCATCCAATAATTGTGCTAGCTGCTACACCGTAGCTCCTTGCATAGCGAAGATCATTGTAAATTGTAGAAAATGCTGCACACCACGCGGCGATGGACGCTGCATGTCTCGGCACAAAGCCGGTGGATTAAATGGATAAAGGGACACGCAAGCAGTGGTTGAATACAGGAGGCGTGGTGGTGTTATCTCCTGCCTGAGTGGTGTAGACGTCATGTTGTATTGAGAAGGCCTGGAGCTTTGGAGGCGTGGTGGTGTTATAGGTAGACATGGAATAACTCGCCGTGCTCGCCTACATGCGTCGTCGTTTACTAGGAAAAACGGAGATACGGTAGTGTCACCGAAGGAAGCTTCGGAAGATTTTCGACCTTCAGGTCCGTCATATGCCCGCACATCTTTCCTTCATCACACCATGGCGCCTGCAACGACTCCTTCGTTCATAAGCATCCAGGCTATCTTCGGCTTATCCTCACCAAACACACACAGGGGCGCGGATCCGCCTGCGGCCTGTACACCCCCGCATGATGCGAAGCACGCTCCTCACCACCGGCTAGATTCCCCAGGAACGTCCATTGAAAAGGAAATTAGTACCACATGGCACTGAAATTGGCGTTCTCTGAGCGCGGCCGCCTTATGCAAGGTCAATTGTGTACTCAGCATGTGCGAGAGATTTAGCCTATGGCACGAGGTTTTTCCTGCGACGTGTAGGGGGTCGCGTCATCCTCTTACTCCATGCAGCCAGAAACATCCCACGAGATCTAACCACAGAGCATTCTAGCTACACCAACGTGGTGGGTTTTACTAACTCTCGGTCCACTCATCTCAGCATCTAGCGCTTGTGCACCGACTGGTGAGGACCCGCATGGGCTTGCAAAGAGCGGGTATGCATGCTGAGATTTCGTATCCCAGTTTTCCACAGCGATGCACGGCTCTTAGAGGTTGAGCTTGCTTCACGCGCTGCTTCGCGTCGCTTCTATCTCGGATTACTTATTCGTAATCGACTTGGTTAGCCTGCTGGGTGCCCTTGAACCGAGGCGCGTTGTCAAGCCGAAAAGCTATACCTTCCCCTTCCCCTTCTTAAGCCCAGAAGTAATCAGCTTGGTCTATAGTATCTGTTTCTCCCTCCGCTACGAATCGTTGAATTCTCCACTCTGCCGCGTCAAACATCTTAACCTTTCGCCAAGACACCTTGATAGTCGCCCAAGAGGTCGAAAGTATTGAGACCGCCAAGCGAACTTGTCCTGTCTTGACGTTCCTAAAACCTTTCTGGAACCAAAACACACAGACGTCTCTATCTACGGCGACCCCAGATCCACGAGCAACGCACCATTACTGGCGGACAAGAACCTGCCAAGTACATTCGAACCCACAATCAGCCTCAAATTAGGTCGATCATACACGCAGACGCAGTCAGAGGCTTACGCACGCGAAACAAGTGCATCTGCGGTCTTATCAATCCACGGACGAACCGCGCCATCTACAGCGGAGCTTCATTAGCGCACCGGACGCACGATCGCCAGGGTCAATTACAGCTCCACGGCCAAGACACAGCGTGCGGAAGCATCTGCGACATCCCGCGCTGCAACCCCAGGCTTCATATTGATTTTGGATCCAGCTCTTTCATGCTAAGCGGAGCTATCCACGCTCAGATTACGCACTAAGCAGATTGACCGGAGACTCAAGCGCGTCGGATCTTACTTTTGGTAGATCATCAAAACGCTCCAGCCAGTTACAGAGGTCACTTGACACACGCGAGCCCCCAGCGGAATTTACTTGGCAGCGCTACCCGTGGTACCCACGCACAACACCGAACTTGAATACTTTCACAATTACGACTAATCTTTCGGACATATATAAGACGTGCCGATTGTCTCCTCTCACTCTTCAGAACACCAACACTATCTTCACCAAAACAGCTCTTTCCAACCATAACCCACACCTCTAACCAACAATCCACCACTTATATATCAACATCCAACCTGGCGAAATGTCTTCCACTAGCTCAACCTACCACATTCCATTCCCGAAGAACTTTCTCACTGTCAACACTCCCGTCAAGAAGCAGTCCGTTGCCGGTCTTCCATCTCCCACCGAGCCCGTCGTGCCTGCTCACGGGTTTCTATCCAACCGACCTATCTCCGCGCGCCACCAGTCTATTTCCTCAGTCTCAAGCATCAACAGTGTCGCAGCCCCACCCTCAGAGGCTAGCACTATCAGCGCGCCATCTTCTCCCACCACCAAGGCTGCCGATTCACCTATCCTTGGCCCGAAGATTTTCGCTCCTCTGGCGGTTAATACAAAGCACGCGCTTCCACCGAGCACTTCTACGGAGATGAGCAACGCTGAGAGGAAGAGGCGCATGAGCTTCGAGAAGCACACTTTCTTGTCCAACATGCACTAGGTCGCGAACGCGGCAGCTTGTAGTTGTGTGCCCCTGTGGAGGAGTTGTAGGAAGCAACACATTGTATGCCTTTGAGAGCGGGCGGCATTATGGAACAGCGGGCGGGAACAGGCGTTAACGATATCACGATACCTTTTCCTTTTTCTTTCATACAAAAGTCGATATACCACAAAAGAACCCTCACGGCCGTTAGGTATGAGTGAGCTGGGCAGGCATGGGCAGGCGTTTACTTGAGGGGTCGACTAGCCGGGAACAGGCAGTAAACAGACGGACTCACATACTATGAATACAAACATGATCATAAAACCGCACTTGCCTTTTGCATTCTTCTCTACACAGTGATGGAGTCCGTGTCTTCCAAGTTGCTCACCTTCATGGTTGACTATGCGGACTTCTTTCCAGACTTCGAACAGTGATCATGTACAGGGCTACGATTGCTTCTCAAGGTAAAGCAAACCCCTCTTGTATCGCGTAACAGCAAACGATAGCTTTCTTCGGCCCTTCTCAAAGTACCTCATAACGCAAGGTCTCCTCCCCACGCGCACATAGTTTCGCTTCCGGTTTCCTCAAGCGGATAACCTTCTCGGGTGCATCATCGAGCTTACCGCACTTATGGTCTCCCCGCTCCTCCCCCACGAACACGACTTTTTTTTTTTTAAATATGCTTTTAGGCAATTGATTATATGTAGCTCTCTATCCCGCCTAATAGACAAAGAAGGGCAGCACAAGGATACTCAGTCAAAAGGACAAGATCAATGACTAAACGTATGAAACATGCGACACTCTTATGACGTGAAACAAACACGTCTCACAGCACTGTCCGCTCTCAACTCCCTTCATGGCAGACCTTCGAATCCCGCGTCCTTTAATCAGCAAATTTCGAGAAGTCATAGAGCAAATGATCATGTTCTCGCTACATCCAAGTCCGACCAGCGCACCATGTATCTCTTGCATGTCCCCAAATGCATCACTCTTTCTTCTCACGTCTTAGCGTAGTGGGAAATTCGAGTGACGTACCACGAGCTCTTCACCACACATGATTACATACAAATCATGACGTTTTGCGATTTTCCCCGCCTACTCGGTGCTTTGTCGTCGTCTTGCGCAATTGCGCAGACATGCAGGATGAAGGACGCGCGGTTACGGATGTTGCGGCGTGGCGGCGCTATTGATTAGATTGGATGAACAGGGTGCATGCACGAAGAATGGAATGATGATAGTGGCACAGCCACGATGATATCGTTTTCCGATCTCGGGGTCCGGAGCCTTGGCTTAAATGGAAGGGGGGCAATGTGGTGGAATGGGATGGATGGAGCAGAGTTGCCGTGGGAAGTCTACGTCCAAAATTTGCTCAAGCTGTTCTTGACCTTGGTAGTCAAAACTTGCTACGTGCAAAAGGCAAAAGTAGTATATGCAACTCAATATGATATATTGGTATTCGAAGAGTGGCGGCGTACATTATATCTGCGCGAACGCTTCGACGCCATGAATAACCGTCGCAAAAGGTCGTGGTAGTTTGGTAATCGATAAACTAGAGTTCCTCCTCATTGTTTGACCGTGTCGGGGGAAATGGAAATTGAATAAAACACAAATAAAAAGACATATCGTAAATGAGAGACCATATAGCATACAAGTCCTCTCTTTAGCGGGCGAAACCCCGGCCTACGTAGAAAGGGAATTGGAATGGATGTGCACTCAACTTTTTCCTCTCTGGCTCTCCCAGCAGTCCATGGAACATAAATCAGACAAAGAGAGAAGCAAGATTTGGGGGGAACAAAGAGCAACCAAAGTTCAGCAATCGATCGAAAAGTCCTACTGGCTCCGAGGAGAGAGAGGAAAAAATGTTGTGATGAAAACATTCCCATTATCCAAGATAAGAAGGAAAGGAGCAAGTCCCAGGGAATCTTTAAACGCCAAAAACACCAATGCTGCGCTCTTTGTATGGATAGCTAGAGGCAATGATATCTCCCAAAGTTCCCGTTTCGTGACCGAGGATGTGCATCATGAGTGGCACGATCGGGAGTAATGATCGTAAAGGGCTCGTGTATTATGTAAGTGTATGGGTATGGCGGAAAGGAAGCTGAGCATGCCGAAGCACTCATAGGTCGTATGCCTGGCCGTCACATATCGGGGTGGGTGTTGTGTGGACGATCATAGTATGCCGGAGTCTTTTAGCGCATTTTGTAGTATTGTTTCCTTGACGGCGGCGAAGACAAGTCGGATGTTGGATGTATCGGTAGCTTGTGTGAGACTAGCGAGGTCAGCATGCGTGGGTTGGCTTGATGAGGAAGCCTCTTACTGAGGGTATAGGTTCAGATGTGCCCGGTTGACTTGGTTGAACCTCCACAACAGATACTTCGCCGCGCGGTTGACATCATTGCCGCCGGAGTAATCTGGAAAGTAATTGCCGAGTGGTGATCGCGCCAGTTTGGCCTTGAACAGATCGACCTTGTTGAGGAACAGGATGATACTCGTTCTCATGAACCACCGGCTATTGACTACCGAGTCGAAGAGCACTAAGCTCTCCATCATTCGGTTCTGGAGGCGCGAGTCAGTTATGGACAAAATAGTCGGCCTTATTACTTACTTGTGAGCTTTCTTCTAACAAGACTTGGTCGTATTCGCTCAATGCCACGCAGAAGATGATTGATGTGACATTTTCGAAACAGTGTATCCATTTCTTGCGCTCGCTCCGTTGGCCCCCTACGTCGAACATACTGTTTCATGTTAGCCTAAACACCGAAACGTGGTTTGAAGGGGCACAAGTACTGTATGCTGAGCTGGCCCATGGTGAATCTTGTTTCGTATATACCGGTGGTCTTGGTACGCGCTCGTAGAACGTCGGATTCGATAGGTACATAGTTGGGGTCGGATATTCTTTCTACCTCGTCGAAAAAGCTGAGGGAGTCAGTGGTGGTGACGGAGAGGGATGCGCAAACATACTATGGCGCGGAGTCCATCAGGTAGAACTCGCTCGAGTGCTCCAGGACCTTGCCGACACATGGGTCACTCCACATGGATGTGATGGCTTGGCCTACCCGTACATCGAGGGGCTTCTCGGGATCGGGGTCGACTGTATACTCGAGCAGGTAGTCGCAGAGCTCGGCATTGCCTGGTTTCTCGGGGGAAACGTCGAATTGTCGCATGGCGCCAATGAGGGCTTTTGCGCAGTCGATGACGTTTTTGTATATGGTCAGGCGGTACATGGCGAGCTCATCCTGCGTGTAGCCGTTCTGATGTATGATCTTCATCTGCTTGACTATGGTTGATTTTCCGCTCTCTCCGGAGCCTGTAGGGAGTGTTAGCAAATGTAGAGGCCGCAGGGCTGAAGCTACTCACCCAACAGCAGGATCTTGCATTCCCGCCGTAACCGTCGCGAGTCCTCCTCGAGCTTACGGTCAATGGCCTGGCTGCGCTTCTTCTGCTCGACATCGTCATTATTGGTGCTCATGCAGATGCCCATAATGCCGGCGTGTGGTGCGGCTCGCGGCCGCGGGCGTTGGGGGGGAGTCGGGCGCGGGATAATGATGGAGCACTAGGCTCAGCGCGTCGCAGAAACGTCGTCGTCGAGTATGAGCGGCGATGCGAGAGAGCGTCTGGTCCGGATGGCGGCGTGACGGTTGGCGCGTTGCTGGAGCTTTGGTGACGCTTCCGTCGGCTTAATCCGACACGCAGCTCCCGTCAAAGGGGGGCCTCGCAACGTGGGCGGGCGCGGCAGCGAGGTCGCCAGCGTGGATCGCAGCAGCAATGGGAGCGGGGTCGGGCTGGAGCGCAAGGGCGGACGGGGGTTTCGTATGCGACGGTGGTGGTGGTGTTGTATGGACGGTAGGGTCGTCTTGGTGAGCTAGATCGGAGACTCCAGGGCTGCCTGTGGCTCGTGCGGAGGTGCCTTCCCCAGTAAGTTGATGAGGAAGGCGCGGGATCTGGAGAAGGTGCAATCAACAATGTCGCCCGCCGCCGACGTGGTCTCTGGTAGTTTAGTTTGCAGGCGGATCTCGTGATGACGATTAGATGCGGCAGGCAGATGCGTTGGCTGATTTGCTCGCAGCGCAAGGCGTGAATTACGAAGGGGTGATGAAGACAACGATGGCAGGCGCGATGCTGCTAAGCCTCATTCAATCGTGGATGCTAGAGCAGCGATCAGGGTAAATGGCACGAGCCAAGCTGCGGAACAGGGCGCGCTGAAGCGAGCGTAGATGGGCAAAGTGCTGGCGGATACTGACAGTGGAGATGCGATGCAATGCAATGGGAGGTGTTGGTGCCCTAACGACGCTCGAGGCCATGTACTACGCCGTGGTGCCATGGCTCGTGGCTGCCATATCCGAGAGGCATCTATCATTGGCAGATGGGCCTTCTGCTTCAAGATGAGCTCGGCTTACGACCCGCGGCAATCCAATACTGTGTCCACCACGGCCCCTTGATACACCGGCCCCTGCACTACGCGCTGCAGCTGTGCCTCCAAACTTCTATATACAGTACCTGTAGTCTGCAGTAATACACCTCTGCTGTGTTGGCTTCACGATGCCTCAGTCGCACTATCACCCAATCGCCCAACCGCTCCGAACTACTCAGCCCCCAAGTCTCAATCTGGAACGCCTCCACGATAGAGTTTACCTCGTCGCCCAGCCAGCGCCAACACCATTCGACTGCGTGGGACTGACGTGCAACGGCGTTTTCAAGCTAGACATGTCCGTGGGCTGTTCTCCCCCAGTGTAAAGGGTTTCTAATTTAAGCCTGGCACTCTCATCAACTGCCTCTCGGTCCCCTAACTGAAGTTGAATGCGAGCCTCTTGTCAGACTGCCCTGCCTCTCCATCAATAATGGCTAGCTGCAAACGAGGCTAGCTGAATGCTGACCAAATAGATCTGTCGGGCCCATGTCTCCACCTTTGGCGACTACGAACATGCTCTAGTTCATGTCGTGCATTTTCAGAATATCCGCTCGGGTGCGTTACAACAGAGCGAGTTGACAGGGCCACAGGTCAGCAATCGCTTGCATGTTTCAGAGCGCTACCATGTTCCGTGATAGCCGCAGCATACCATTGACACGCTTTCGGAGCGAGCCGCAAACGAATCATTACGCAACAGTATACCAGGGATGCCACGAGGGCTGGTAATCGGCCCTTGAAGTCAGGTACCGTTCACGAGTCGTTGATATTTTCACTGCTGAGCTTGAAGACGAAGAAATGTTTGCATCCATTGATAAGAGAACAAGGAAATAAGGTATCAGCTTATCAGGGTACAGACCTGACTTATAACATACTGCGTTACTTCGGGGCTATTGATATCGGCATACGTATATCTTCCAGGTTTACCTTCTTCATACGTCGATATTGCAGGTGTATTTGTGCCGTCAGCAGACCCAAGTTATCAAGACAAGGAAAGCTTAGCCCAGGTCGTACATTCAAGGCAAGTCAAGCTGCCCAGGCATGTTGGTGGTCAAAAGAGTAAGTGTGGCTGCAAGATAGCTGCAATGTCACCATTCGGGGTGAGGGATTGGTATGCACGGGCCCACAGCACGTGAGGGGAGGGGAGGGTCGCGAGTGAATGCGGAAAGCGCTTCGAGGTCGTGGTGGGGTACGTTGACAGGACAGGATACATTGCTGTGCATGACAGTCTTCTGCAGCGCCAGTAAAAGCACGGCAAATGCGTGCGCTGGAGGTAATGCACGGGCTGTAATGGAAAACTCGAAAATCCATCGTGACGTCACTCGAACAAGCCGAAACCTGTGTGAGCGACACTTCCGTGCCCGGGCCATGTGCATGCGTCCCTCTATCGCATTTGGTGGCTGCCCCTCGATTGTCTTCTTACCTTCACCTCTTCCTTTCTCGCACTGATCTGCATCCTCGCCACGCCCCAAGAGCCTCATCCTTGTGTTGCACATAGTCTGAGGTCATCCCGTCGGTGCCTCGATTATCTTCTCGCCGACCCGCTTACTGTCAACATTGAACAATCAAAGCGGCAACCCAAGAACCCCAGCGTATCCAGCCGTCGACGCTCGCGACATCCCTGGTGCAAACTCTGAAGACTACAAGAAGGATTCCTCGGAGCTGTTGTTGCGCAAGTCCTTCATTGCCGGACCTAGCCACCGAGCCCAATTAAACCTGCCCTGATCTAGCAGCGTCAACGTGCTACTAGAGAGCCCCGACGTATTCGCGACTACCCCACGACGTCCTACTCGCCCTCTTCCACCACCACAACCCCCCCAATTTTCGCCTGAGACCGCTCCTCGCGCCTGTCGCACCATCACAACCACCGACAATCATCATGGCGGAATTCGTACGCGCCCAGATTTTCGGCACCACTTTCGAGATTACCAGCAGGTGCGGACATACCCCACATTGCGTCTTCTGGCATGACTGACATCGACAAGGTACACCGACTTGCAGCCCGTGGGCATGGGCGCCTTTGGTCTCGTCTGGTACGACTTCCATAACGCCGGACAAGAATCGAATGTTGACTCGGCCACAGTTCAGCCAAGGACCAGCTTACTAGCCAGGCCGTGGCTATCAAGAAGATTATGAAGCCCTTCAGCACCCCGGTTCTGTCAAAGCGGACATACCGAGAGTTGAAGCTCCTGAAGCATCTTCGACATGAGAATGTAGGCAATGCAGATGCCGCTCCTCAGCGAAAACTCTAACGCAAACCAGATTATCAGCCTGAGCGACATCTTCATCTCTCCCCTCGAAGACATGTAGGCAGCCACATCACCGCAAACCCAAGCACTTACTAACTCGCCCAGCTACTTCGTCACTGAGCTCCTCGGAACCGATCTTCACCGCTTGCTTACCTCCAGACCGCTGGAGAAGCAGTTCATCCAGTACTTCCTCTACCAGATTTTGGTGTGTGGCAAAAACTCCAGATTCCCAAGAAAATGTGCTGACTTCAAAAGCGTGGTCTGAAATACGTCCACTCCGCTGGTGTCGTGCACCGCGATTTGAAGCCCAGCAATATCCTTGTCAACGAGAACTGCGATCTTAAGATTTGCGACTTCGGTCTCGCCCGTATACAGGACCCCCAGATGACGGGTTACGTCTCTACCCGATACTACAGAGCCCCCGAGATCATGCTTACATGGCAAAAGTACGATGTCGAGGTTGATATCTGGAGTGCAGGATGCATTTTCGCCGAGATGCTTGAGGGCAAGCCGCTCTTCCCTGGAAAGGACCACGTGAACCAGTTCTCCATCATTACGGAGCTTCTGGGTACCCCTCCAGATGATGTTATCCAGACCATCTGCAGCGAGAACGTAAGCAAGCCCACAAATATCTCAGAATACTTTCGCTAATTTCCTCAGACCCTGCGCTTCGTCCAGTCACTTCCCAAGCGGGAACGACAACCCTTGTCCAACAAGTTCAAGAACGCTGAGCCACAAGGTAAGTCTATGGATTCAGTCAGTCGCGAGAGTGTGGGCTAACATTACCTAGCCGTCGATCTTCTAGAGAACATGCTGGTCTTTGACCCCAAGAAGCGTGTACGAGCGGAGCAGGCTCTCGCTCACCCATACCTCGCCCCATACCACGACCCCACTGACGAGCCGATCGCGGAGGAGAAGTTCGATTGGTCGTTCAACGACGCAGACCTGCCCGTTGACACCTGGAAAATCATGATGTATGTCTGGTGAAAGGATGTCTGTAGACACAACTAACACACCACAGGTACTCTGAGATCCTGGACTACCACAATGTTGATGCGGCAGCACAGGAGCAAGAGAACAACGGCAGCTAACTACACATAATGTCTCCCAATCTCGAGCTATAATCATTTGCAGTCTCTAAGACAACGAATTATGCAGTTGCTGAGGCTCGACGTATCATCTGCCTGGCGCAGGCGGAGTTGGCTGTTCCCAATGATTCCCAAGGTCTCTTGTAATGGACCTATGTGACATGAAGGTGCGTGGTAGATGGGGCATGAGTTTGTTATTGTCATTTGGATGACCATTGCTGGTACACGAAAGGAATGTTCATGACGGAAGTGAAGGCTTTGGTCCACCTAGGTAGGAATGTGAAACCATATTATCAAACATACGTTATTCTTCTCCTTTCAAAACTTGAGACATTGTGACTGTTGATGTGTCCTTCGATCAATAGCGCAGTTCGTTGGTAGCAGTAAAATATCATGGGCACTCAAAGCAAAGACTGGGTATCCATGATGTCTAGTGCTCGAAAACGAGACTAAGGGAGAGCCTTCCTCAGATCTACCCTGGTGTCCGTAGGATCTCGGGCGTGATCGCTAACTTGGGAACGGGTGGAGATCGCCGAGGCTTTGGGCTAGCGCCGTAGGGCTGATTGAGGGACCGCTGTTTCGTCACCGCTCTGAGCGCGTCCGCACCGATTCAAGGACGCGAGCCTGATCCCTATGGCCCTACAACCTTTATTTCTATACCCCTTAAGTGCTATGCGATAGCATCCAGATCGCATGATAATGGCGACTCTTAATCCACTTGTCTGCGTCGTCGACTTCCACCATGCGCGGTAAGCTTCTCCTTACAATTAGAGATGCGAGCATAGAAAGAGACAGGTTGGGGACTCTGAGCGACTCACAATCAGTAGATTGGCTATGCAGTATAAATCAATGGCTAATGGTCAAATACAGGGGCCCGGAAGTGGAAACATGGCTGGGAGCAGAAGAAGGAACCGACCCAGCAGCGGACAACGACTGGTCGCTGCTGCCCTTCATGGCCTTGAGCGACGGCGCCCATGCCTCTGCTGAAGACTACTCCTACTTCACCCTCCGCCGCGCGCAAACCTCGACCCAACCCGCGACATCGCTCTTCGGTATATCGTGTACGCGACAACTCGATGCGAGCAAGCTTATCGATCGGCCGGCTGAGGTTACCAGGAGTACGGTGCAGAAAGCTGTTGTTGTGATTAGCGATAGTCCGCAGCATTTTGGGGCTATCAAAGCGCAGCTGGGTGTCGTCACGCAGCTGTGGTTCAATCAGAGGTATGTTGGGTCTTTGTAATAGACATGGAGCTCAACGTAGAGCTGACACATGCATAGAGACTTTACGGATATTGAGATATTAGAGCGTTTCACGGAAAGTCTTCCACAACTGCTCAGGAATCAGGAGGGGCAGCAAGACCACTATTTTGGTATATCCCTCCGCGAATTCATACACGAGTTCAAGTGGCAGACTTTGGTTCTTTTTAAGTGCGCATTACTTCAGCCAAAGGTACGTCTTACTCTATTAGATTTGGCATATCTAGTCGTCGTTATGCAGAATGTCTGACAATCATAGGTCCTCTTCTTCGGCTCCCATTGCGAACGACTATGCATGATGCAATTTGCTCTTATTTCACTGATACCCGGCCTCATACGCCACCTACAAGATGCTGCCGATCCCAAGTTCAATTCGTGTGAAGAGAAATGTGTCATGCCTACTTCATTAAAGACATCGGAGCGCGCTTCCCGTCAGTCTTTGCTCTCACAACTATCATCGGATATACTGACAAGAATTAGTACTGGCGTACATGGGTCTTCCACTACAGCTATTCGGTACAGGCTCCCTGTTCGGGCCATACACACCGCTTCAGCAACTCGATATACTCGCAGATCAAGACACGAAGTCCTACATCGTCGGCTCCACAAACTCGCTGCTACTTCAGCAAAGAGATCGATATAGCGATATTCTTATCAACCTTGATGACCATACCGTAAACATTACCTCAGCCGCGCTTCGACAAGCATCAGTTTTGTCCACACCAGACCGGAGATGGATGGACTTCTTGACACAGACGATCAACGATACCTGGGATGAAAATGACCCAGCACGACCCAAGGACCATGGATATGCCGGCAGTGAAGAGTTCATCCGTATGCAATTCGAAGAGTACCTTCTCGCTATGCTCAGCTCCGTGAAATACAAGATATATATGGAGAAGAACGCACACAAAGAGAACTTGATCACAGAAGTGGAAGGAGACCCGGCGAGCGAGTTCTCAAATGAATGGGTACAAGCCTGGATGCAAACTGAGAACTTTCGCATCTGGAACAAGTTTACAGACTCACACCTCTTCGACATTGTCGATCCCAAACACCCTTGCTCTGGTGGCCTGTCAATGGAAGACGTTCAACGCCGACTGGCACAGTACGTTCCCTCCTTCTTTTAGCAGCCCCACCAGCCCGACTAAACCTCTCCCTTAGTCTGCTTTCCAACCCAACTCTCCAAGCCATATCTCTCGGCGTGTGTGTGCTGATGCTCGCGTGGCGATTAGGCAGGTAGCAGAAATGCATCTTGACGAACGACTGGAGAAGTCCAGGGAAGTCTTGGGTAAACAGATTGCAGTAGGCCAACAAAAGGTTAGCTCTGCGTACAACCGCTTGTGGGCAGAGATGGAAGCCATGCGTGAGGCACAGAGGAAGAGAGCCGAAGAAGCTCGACTACAAGCCGAGAAGGAGGGAAGGCCGGTCGACGATGGGAAGAAGTGTAAGCCAGATACGCCGCTTTTGTGAAGAGGCTAATGCTAATATCTGAACAGGGAAAGCACCTCAAGCCCCTGATCTCTCAAACGCGAAAGCAAGTGCCGGTGCGTACTTCTCCAGCTGGGGCACCTGGGCAAGCGAGAAGAGGAAAGGATGGGGAACAAAGACACCGGTATCCTCGCCTCCACCAGGCGATATCAAGAGAGCAGAGGACTTCAAGAGAGAAAAGGATGCTACAATTGGTGATACCCCGGCAAGTCCACCACCGCAAGACGTCAAGAGACGCAGCCTGTTCTTCGACGCAGAGAAAGACAAGGAGGCTGTTGGGAAGGATTGAACGAGGGACATCTATAGTGAAATTCTCCGATCATTAGGGAAATCGCATTCAGCAGGGAGGGTTAGTTGTTGCAACAATCCATAGCATTTGTTCAAAGTAAATATAGAGTGTCCCAAAAATCCTCACGTAGTGGTGAGCTTGATGTAAAGCTTTTCCCCAGCAACAACCGTTTTCATTTTGATCACTGAGCCCCTCTTAAGGTATTCGAATTTTGCTAAGTGGGTGCAATAGTTGTGTGTCTATCGACCCTGCTCAATGTTGAGAGAGAAGGTGAATTTGTCACTAGCGCCTTGGCCGTTTTGCATCTCTTCAGACGTCTGGTTGTCACCATTCTTCTTCCTTCTTCCCACTTTCTGAACATTCTTTCCTTACCCTAGCTGGTCAAATTTGCGGTAGAAGCCGTTGTCTATCTCGTGTCTTCTCTCACTGTAACCATGCTATAAAGTCTTTCGCGGATGATCTAACACTAGTCTTACTGAAGCTGCCAGAGATCTTGTCGAACACGGAAGTAAAACCATGGGTAAGGGTACTAAATATTGACATATCAGCTATTACAGTATGACCGGTCTGCAATGATATCTCGTATTCATCAAGATAAGCGCTATCATTGTATATCATCCTGCTTGGTCTCCAGGCGATTTTCGTTGAGAATCTGTGGTGTATGTGTTTGTCCCTGCTCCGGCTTCGGCAGCTGCTTCATCTCACGGGTGCGACTGATCACTGTCAAGATCGGATACAGCTTCGCGAGTGCAACTGGTATTCTCGACGCAACCTGGTCCTGCCACAGCTGTGTTGCAACTTGCACAAGAGCTTGTACTGCTCGTCGTCTCGGATTTCTCCCACTTCCTGTCTATACTGCCGGCTTCTGGGCAAGGCCGACAACATGTTTAACATCGAACAGCTGCCGATGCATTCTGGTACGACTCTGATGTTCATCGCTTACT
Source organism: Alternaria atra (assembly GCF_907166805.1). Lineage (NCBI taxonomy): Eukaryota > Fungi > Ascomycota > Dothideomycetes > Pleosporales > Pleosporaceae > Alternaria > Alternaria atra. The sequence goes on from NW_025091320.1 coordinate 833,205, forward strand.
CCCCGGCTTATTCGCCCCTTCACTCACGGTGAAACCGAATCCGTCATCTCAACTGTGCACTACGCCGCCCCACTCCGCTCCTCATCACGCGCCTCTTGTTTTGAAAAACATCGCTCACGTTCACCTGCGTCAACAAGGCTGCCTGAACCACTCCAGCGAAGCGTCTCGGGCCCAAGCTCAAGCTGGCAAGTTTTCTTATAACGAGACTTGTCCTCGCGTCCACTTCAACATCGTCTCCCACCTTTCCTTCAATCCTCTCCTTTGATCACACTTTGCTTTGACAGCTACCGCTTTTCTTGACACTCCGACTATCTTGAGATCAACCCCCACATCATGTCCGACTCCCCAAAATCTCTGTTTGGCGATGGCGGCAAGATCGTTGTCCCCACGCCCAAGCGCAAAGAGATTGCCGCGAGCGAACCAGCTGTCACTGAGGTTGACGCTGAGAAGAGGTTCACCCTGAGCCAGCCAGACGACAAAGATGTCGAAGACGCCAATGCGGCAACCAACGCTGCCAAGCTCGAGGGTAAGTTCAGTTCACTTTTCATTGATCTATAGATCATACTGACACCTTTAGAATTAGTTGGACAGGTCACGCAAAACCTCAAGAACCGTGGATATACCCTCGACAGTAAGACCTGTCCCACCCTAACTACCTTCAATTCGTGCTAACATGTATAGGCATTGGTCCCAACCCGTGCAATCTAACTCCTAGCAAGCTATCCATATCCCAAAAGGATAAGCCTCTCGCCGCTACCAACGTAAGTACATCAATTTTCTTTAATTTTCTTTTTCTGCCTGTTCCCTTCTGGACCCGAGGTTGGTAAGTTTAATCCGACAATAGTGCCTTCCGTTTATGCCCACCGAGCTCGTTGGCGAGATCGGTAGTGGACTAAACGTCGGCGACCTCAACAACATGCGCCTCGTCAATGTGCGTTTCAACAAGGCGGTCATGTTCGAGTACGGTAAGAAGACCATGATGACAGAAAACGTCACTATCTTTCCTACTTTCTCAAGCGTTGCTTCATTCTTGGTTGGTCTTTTCCTTGACAGCACGTATGCTGGAACTGTGCGGACCATTACTTTGGTGGGAGAAGCACCCAAGACCCCGGAATTGAGTTACGACATATCGTGGATCCACCTAATATCGGACCACTCGATCGTGGAGGTCGACTTGAGCAAGTACTCTGAGAACCCCGAGGCTCTCGAGGCCATCCAGCTCTCCAACATGCGCATCCTCGATTATGTCAACGACAAGCACGCAGAGTGGGATTACATTAACAAGCCCTTCTGCCACACTGGCGGCTACCGTACTATGCTCAGTAAGTTTCAAGTTAGCCAACATCTTGCGATGTCCTGCTGGATATCTCATGAGCACAAAAAAAACTGATTTTTGATTAGTCATCTTGCTCTCCAAGCTTCCGAACCTCAGGACCATCGCGACGCGCAAGCTCCACGCTGGCGAACACATCCCTGGCTGGGACGGACCCAAATTCTTGAAGAAGCTGTCCTACTATCAGCCTGATCTTCCTGTCAACGAGGTCTTCTACGGCGACTGGCAGTACGACACCGTTCATAAGCGCATTACCATGTACACCGATGAGTACGGCGAATACATTGAGGAGGATGGTGCCGGCCCCCAAGCTGGCTTCATGGAGGACGTCATTGGCGCCATGGAGATGTCTGGTACTCAGGCTATACTTGTATAGGTGGACTGGTTTGAGATGGTCGGGTTTGATGGTCTGTCTTGATGACTCACTGGTTTGAGAAGGAGTGATCTGCAATCTGCTGGTTGATACGGACTGGTTTGAGAGGATACGGCTTGAGATGATGTAAACATGACTGCTACATTCTACAAGATAGCTAGTCTCGATGGCACAATATGATGATATTTGCTCAATACTTGAACATGTTTAGATGTTGTCTGTTTTTCTTATATTACACCAAATCCTGTCATTCGTCCCCTAGAGCAAAAGCCCTCCAATTCCTGCCGAGTCTACTAACGCCCTCCTCCAGCCCCCAGCCCTTGATCCTACAAATTCTACGAATGATATCTTCCAATCTCCTGTCCATCTCCTCACCCGCAGTATGCAGATCGCTCTCTACCAGCAACATGTCATCTGGAACAGTCTTGATGATATCCTGAAAAGCCTGCGGTGTGTCTTGCTCATCAAGCGCATCAGAGAGGTTAATCGCCGTGCTAAACGACGCGAAAATTTTGCAGGGGATACTAGGATGAAGGTATTGCGCGAAGTTGGATGGAGAACCGGAGTAGGAGTGAAGGCATATACGTGGTGGGTAGGGTTTCAGTGCATCGTCCTTGTCCCCGCTTCCATTATTCCGCGTCTCATCAGCGGATAACGCGGCTTCAGCTGCAGGATGGTCTTGACCTCTCTTCTTCCTCTCTCGTTTGCTCAGAACTTCTTTCTCACAGCCCTTCCACGTCTCACTCAGCACCTCGAGAACCAGCCCATGGGCTTGTACACCGTGTACGCTGACCGCCCTTCCCATCTCGGCTGCAAGGTCTAATTGCAGCTTGAAGATCTTCTTCTGGTGCGCGGGACTACATCGAAATGGTGTTAGACGTCTGCCTTCGCGGCCACCGGGAGTCAGGTTGCTGTCACGTTTCGACCATAGATCTGAATTGCCAGTCCAGGACTCAGGGATTCTGAAGGAGCGGTCGAGACCAATTTCGCCAATCAGCGCGTAAGGGTATTGTTGCAGATGTTGTCTTGTGAGCTTCAAGAAGGTAGAGAAGGGTGTTGGATCTGGTAATGAAGAGTAGATTTGGAGGTCTTCTTCGCTGGGGTCGGAGCGGAAGGGTTGGAGGACGGATTGGTAATGGGATATTTTTTCTTGGCCGGTGAGGTGGCCTTGGTCCTCTAGCTGTTCGCTGTTTCTATCTTGTTGGGAGTCTGAGTCTGACGATATGTACATTTGATAGGAGAACCATGGGTGCCAGCCGAAGCAGGGGACGATACATTCTTCCTTGGTCCATTGGGATGGGTCTGAAGATCTGATGCTGTGCTTGTTGGCTGTAGACAAGACAAGGTCTTGGTCTTCGGCTCTGGTTGCCATCACGGTGAGGATTCGTGCTTTCATGTTTTGGATGGTTTCAATGCTAGACATGGTGTCTGTGGGGTGGCAGTGTGCGTCGTATACTCCGAGGTGCCATGGGAACGGCTCATCTTTGCTCTTGTCTGCGGCCATTGCATTTGTTTTGGGAAGTTGGAAATCTTGAACTGCGGTTATGCCACGGAATGTTTTGTTGTTCGAAGCAAATCTACATTATGACGTACTTGTGAGGCTGTTCGGCTGAACCCTGTCGGGCACCGCGCTTTCCGATTACCCCACGACCCCACTATCCATTGCATCCCAACTTCAGGCGGCATCACATCGCCACAATCACTGCTAGCACCGGGCAATGTCTTACAGCCTGCAACCTAGACCCCTGACGAGTCTCGAGTCATAGCCTGCTCATCCTAGCTCAGGACCTTGGGCTTCTACCAGCTCTTGGCCAGAAGTACCACCCTACCATTTGCTTCTTGCGGACACATAAGCATGCCTACACGCGTGTTACAAAGGGCTACCTCTCTGGCCCCACCAGGCGACAGAATAGACGAACGACCTATACCTTCCGAAGTATGTAAGCTCGATAGTCAACGCCCCGTTCCCCCTTACTCTGACGTACGGAACTTGTGCGCGAATTACATTCGAGTACAACTTTACCGGGATACAAACAATGCAGAATCGGGTGCCTGAAATCTACGCCCTTTCATTGCAAGTAACGAGTCAATGATCGTTTCTCATAATCTGTTTGGGAGGTCCTAACTAAGGGCCGAGGATGTATCTTCTCCGCATAAGCTTGCCCCTCACTAAGTAAGGCCATTTGCTGAGCATTCAATTGGGTAAGATAAGTATATGTACCGCTACTCGAGTTCTCTTTGCTTCTGCTCTATTTACTGGTCTTTCTCTCACTATCTGCGTCGAGCCTTTTCTACTTGATAGAGAACACTCTGGTACCTCACTCACCCCAGAAACTAACAACAATCGTCGATTATCAACTTCAACCAGCTCTTCATAACTATCCCACCGCTTCAACGAGAATGCCCGGCCGTCTGCATAACAAGATTGCCGTAATAACTGGGTCCTCCTCGGGTATAGGCCGTGCAACAGCCCTAGCTTTCGCCTCAGAAGGCGCCTCTCTAATCTGTTCCGACCTCCACGAAACCGCCCGTCAAGAATACGCCACAGACACCTCCCCTCTAACCACTGTCCAAGCCGCTCAAAATCTTGGCGTCAAAGCTCTCTTCGTCAAATGCGACACGTCCTCTTCCACAGAGGTCCAAGCCCTGATCCAGGCGGCAGTGAAAGAGTACGGGAGAATCGACATCATGGTGAATAACGCAGGTATTGCTATGGAAGCAGGTGAACATGGGAATAGACCGGTTTGGGAGTACGAGGAAGCTGCTTTTGAGAAGACAATGGACGTGAACATTAAGGGTGTGTTTTTGGGGACCAAGTATGCGAGTAAGCAGATGGTGGGGCAGGAACCAGGGGCTGGGGGTGACAGAGGGTGGATCATTAATCTGAGTAGTGTTTATGGACTGAGGGTGGGATGTATGTCTGTAAGTTGATCTGTTTTCCTTATTTCTTTGTTTTTGCGTTTTATGTGGAGGGGTAGGAGTGGGTTACGCCGACCCCAGGAATGGAATAGAAAACTAACTATGCCAACAGCCGGTTACGTCACTTCTAAACACGCTGTCCTCGGTCTAACAAAAGCCGCCGCTCAAGATTGTGCGCCATACCGCGTCCACGTCAACGCTCTCTGTCCCGGGTACACGGCTACATCCTTCATTTCCAGGCTATTCACACCCGAGGCAGTAGAACAGAAGAAGGCTGTAGAAGAGCGACATCCATTTGGTGGTTTGGGTACGCCGCAAGATATTGCTAGGGCGGCAGTTTTCCTGGCGAGTGAGGATGCGGCGTGGGTTACCGGCATAGGTCTACCGGTAGATGGCGGGTTTAGTTCCATGTGAGGGGTTCTAGAACTCGGGGATGCATTTAGAAGATTAACTGCGGGAATAAGATGTGGGATTCTTGTGCGTTGTTACTCATAGACCGCCTACTATGGCGGCTGGAGGGTTGTTAATTCATCAGGTTTGGGTGATGCTTAGAGCGATCTATCTTAGATGCACCTTATACAAGAAAGAAACTAGACAAGTGCTAAAAGCTCTTCTACTACGTTGCATTCTCCAACAGTATATGATAAGAATCGAAAAGACATCTTATACTAGTATAGGCGTCTAAGCTATCTACATCTATATATATTATTTGTGTTTGTGTTGTTGTACAAGGTAGATGGTAGGAAAGAGGGAAAGTTCAGGGCAAAGGCAAGAAAGACAAGATTATAGCATAAAGTGGATGAGTACACAATCTTCGATGGTAATGAAAATCGAAGAAATCTGATCACAATACATGGTTTCCGCGTGAGCGAGTGTTTGACCTGTTTCATTGATTTAAGGGTTTATAATGATCTCTCCCTGTACTATGCTACGTCTCTAGGCCGTCCGGTAACCCAAAACACCCTATATACACCCACTCAATCTGGCCAATGAAGAAATCCTAGAGTAAGAGAAAAATTCGCCGATGAGGGAAATGCAGGATAAGGAAACCCAAACGCCACAGCTATGCTAGCTTTCAAGAGTAAAAAGACCTAATAGAGGGAGTACGAGAACGGAGTCGACTAGGAAAACGGAGAGAGTGCGAACGTATGGGGTATCGCCGCTGGGGGGACAAGGTCGACATATGCAAGAGGTCGTCGTGCTCCTTGGTACTAATGCAAATGCGGATCAGTCAAACTGGATGGTTGGAATGTAGTGTGAGGGTATGGATGGCATGGTAAAGGGCCGAGGGAATGTAGGAGAATGTATGGAGGTGTATGAGGCACTACCTCGCTACACGGTGGATCAACCTGTGGGTGTTAGTAACGGATAAAGGTATAACGGTATTGTGTAAACTTACCTCAAAGTACTGATGGCAAAAGTGGCAATCCATGCAAGCAACGCAATCAGAAGAGTAGCTGTCAAGCCCTTCTGCCTGTCACAGATGCTCTGTCTGTATGGACAAGCGTTTGTCCTGTCCGATGTAACGCATGCCCATTTGTCATCTGTTAGGGCCTGGAAAGCCAAACTAAGGTTTGCTGACTCGAAGACGATAAAGGCTAGATCCAGAAAGATGAGCGACATTTTGGCGTTGTGTGATCGTAGACCCAGGGGCTTTGATGTGTATTCGTCGTAGGTGATGTATATGGTGTATAGGATGGCCACAATATCGACGAGGATAGCCATCCAGGTGGACGAGTTGTTGTTGCAGCCGTTGTTGTCGGAGTGGCGGTAGATGGAGCTTGCGAGGGAGAGGGCGAGGATGGAGAAGACGAGGATCATGGAGCGGGAGAGGGCGGGGACCATGGGGTGGTTCATAACGGTGTTGTGGAAGCGCATCAGCCTGCGCTTCCTCTTCTCCGAGGTGAAGAGCCAGAAGCCCTTGATATGGTCGTCGCCGTGGTCCTTGTCGATGGGCTCCCACTTCTGCTCGAGATCGGGCATGTTCTCCCTGAGCCAGTCATCGTCTACAATCTGGCCGCGCGAGGATATAGGTCGGTCGAGGTTGGACGCCTGGGTGAATTGCTTCCACTTGGGGGCGCTGTCACTGACGGGTGTCGAGAGGGTTACGGGAGCGCCCTCACGGGCATGGTCAAACTTGCGACCCGGGACGTTGGACTTGGGCGTGGGGCAGAAGTTGTGGTTGGCGTGACGGACGGTGGTGGGTGTTCGCGGTAGGAGGAAGCTTGCAGCGTCGACATTGTCCTCTTCGTCAGCCGACTGGACCCAGGGCGGGAGTGAGCGGACGGCACGCTGCCTCTCCCTGTTCTCCGCGCTCACGCTTGTGCTCCGATTAGAGGACGCCAGCGTGCGAGGCGTGCTGGATATCGACTGCGAGTGGCTCTTGCGGACAGGTGCGCCGTCTTGACTGTCCTTGGAGTTGTCTGACACGGCACTGACTCTGGACTGGGGGCGCCGCTGGGAGTTGAAGGAAGAGGCGGTAGGCGGCGGAATGGGTGAGGGGAGTAGGCGGTGGCCGGTGGAAGAGTTCAACGTCGAGGACTGCGATGTGTGGCTGCTTCCCTGGGCAGCCGCGTCGGGGCGGAGGTGGGTGCCAGCTGTCGTGGCATTGCTGCTACTGCCATTGGGATCGACCATGGGCTTGCTGGTCATTCTTGTCGGGAGATGTGAGGGGCTTCCTCGTCGCACCAGCGGGTCCCTTGAGCAGAACACCAAGCACCAGTCTGGGTGTCGCGCCTGGCTGAGCAAGCTGCGAGGGCTTGGCAGTGAATCAACACCGGGGGAGGATTACGTGGGAGCAAAGTAGACGACGCGCGACGACACCATGTCCGGCCTAGACTAAGTGTTGGGAGGCAACAGTGCGGGATAAACAAGGACAAAGCGAGCGACTGGAATCAGTAATAGTAGATGGTAGAGTTTGGTGGTACGCCTGGGGGTAGTGGAGCGTTGGGGTCCGTGGGCAGGTGCTGGCGTATTTGGGGAGATTGCTTGTTCGTCGATCAGGGAAACAGGGATTGCGCGCTGGCAAGCATCTCTTAGCTGCCTGTGAGGTCATGGGTCCGCAGTAGCTTCTTCGTCAATTCTAGACGACACAGCCACGGCTAGACAATTCAGCACTGCCTTGGTGTGCCACGCGACTCAACCGCGTCATGTTGCACACACTCGTCGTGAGAGGCAGTTAAATACCCTGCGCCATCGCGCGCTTACCTAACCGCTACCAAGACGATTCCAACCATCCTTCCCCGCCGACCCCACGATGCGTCTTTTCCTGCTGCCCATATCTACCCGTCGCTCCCTCATCTACTGCGAAAAGCTGCACGAGAAAGCCCCCAAAGACCGCTCCTACTATGACAAGCTCACCTTAAAGGCAAACGAGACTTGGGTCGCCTGGGAAAAAGATGAAAAAGCCATTTGGGACTGGAAGAAGAAGGTGACCTTCTACGGCAACCAGGCCCTGAAGCGCATTCCCTACGAAGAATGGGGGCTCAAGACGATACCCGCCCTCACGGCGAAGCGGAGGCAGGACATTGTCGACGGAAAGGCTAAATACGAGGTCTTGTTCCCTGGAAAGTACCTGCCCCAAGAGAGAGTGTCTGGGCTGCTGGAGAAGCTGGCCAAGGAGAGGCAGAACATGCACCGGAGCAAACTCATGTGGAGCGTCATCATCATGCCCTTCACTGCGCCCTTTATGCTTGTACCCGTCATCCCCAACCTGCCCTTCTTCTACGTACTCTACCGGGCATGGAGTCACTGGAAAGCCCTCGGCGGCTCCAGGCACCTCGAATTTCTGCTCAAGTACAACCTCCCCACACCTACTCCATCGGCCGCACTCGATCAAGTCTACACCGCCGGACTCATGTATCCTACCCGCGCACTCTCCCGCGCCGCTCCCAACCCGACTCCTCAACAAGCACAACAAGTCGCAAACGTAGTGCACCAGCAGACCGACAACGAGACCAAAGACGTCATGGTCCTGCAACGCTGGAACGGAAAGCTCATTGCCGAGCAATTCAATCTACCTGATATGGAGGTCGAAATTGAGCGCGCCGTCTGGCAGGTCGAGCAGGCTATCAAGTCCAAAGAAGAGCTAGAGCAAGAGAAGCTAGAGCAAGAAAAAGCGGCTGGGGGCAACGGTATGAGGGCAAAGGACGCACTGCCAGAAGATATTCTAGAGAAGATACATGAGAAGGCCGAAGATGTCGCTGAGGAGGCCAAGGACAAGGCGAAGAAGTCATGATTCCATTTCATGTGCTGATGATGTACGATATCATGGTTCAATCTTAAACACAGCATGGGCGTTGGGAGGCTATGTTTGTACTATACCACCTAGAAGAGTCTCCGCATCTGTATGATTGGATGCGTTATGAAATAAGTACAAGATATGGTCAAACTCTCTTGTCCGGACTCTGATGATATGGCAGTCGAAATATCTTCGCTAAATCGGCAATCGTTTACCACATTGCCATGAAGAAGTATCAGCGTGCTATAGGGTTGTTTTATATGGGTGGTCTTGACAGAAAAACGGAAGAAGCGCGACAAAAGCTTATCGACGAGGTGGAAATGTATGTTGATGAAGCTGGTGTACAGTTGGATAACGTAAGGATTGAAGACATCGTATTGCGATGATAAAATGTCGAATAGCGGTAACAGTAGGGTTGAAACGCCTCCAACACCATTACAGTTCACTTTTATCCCCCCGACAGAACTTTTCAAGTTTCTCCTTATTCCAAGTCACCGGCCCATGAACCCCATACAAAGGATCCTTCTCCAACCACTCCACCTTGCCTACCGCCTCCGCCTTCTTCTCCTCACCCTTTTTCCCATAACACATATCCCAACTACATCCTTTCGGATAACTACCCACCATTTCAAACCCACCCTCGAGATCCTGAATCAGCCTGTGTCCCACCCCCGCAGGCACAACAATAGCGTCTCCGGCTTTGACTTCTGTCTCGACTTTCCCCGGATTAGATTCCCCGCCGAATAACAGTTTTGCGCGGCCGGCGAATACGCAGAGGACTTCGTGCGTGGTGCTGTGGTAGTGTGTTGTAGTGTACATTGTGTAGCGCCATTGTGGTGAGACGTTGTTGGTGGGAAGATGGGCTTCTAGTGTTGAAGCCGGGGTTGACGAGGCGAATGCTGAGTGGTAGATGAAGAGGGGGTGATTGTGTGGTGTTGTGTTAGGGATGTGGGCGTGGGTGGGGATGTAGTGGGTGCTTAGGCGGAGGGACGAGAGAGGTGTCAAGTTTAGAGATGGCATTGTGCTATGGTGTTGATGAATTTACACTCGCTGTGTAATGTTGAATGGACATGCTAACTCTGATGTTGATAAAGTAAGTGTGAAAAGATGTATGACTGATTTCGTTTCGTATACGATGATCCTGCAAAGACGTCATCGGTCTGAAAGCCGAAATGAGTATGTTGTTATAATCAACGTTCCCTATCGTGCTGCGGTAGAGACGGTCTTCATGTCAAGCATCTGCCTATGTGCCGGTATGATTTGAGCCTGAGCTCTGTCGTCTGAGAAGGCATACCGATTATCATCAGCATTCGCCACCAGTCATGAGGGTTTTCATCCATCTGCATAAATGATTGAACAGAGGGTTTCTGTTAGGCATTACATGTTAGTATTTCAGTGTTCATTTGGGTCGATTGGAAATGATATCATCAGGCCCCTATTGGGTCGCGATGGTAGCAAGATAGTTGTGAGCTGTACTGCACTAGGGCGAGATGCATAGAACACGTAGGTGTGAGTCCGTCTCTACGCCACCGTCAACGACATTGAATCCATACGTGGAAGAGGGACAATTCGGCGAACAAAGATTAAAAAATTCAATCCGAGCTGACAAAGAATTCCGGTGACTTCGCGATGAGTAGCGGCTAGTGCAAGGCAGCGTGAACGAGACCCTTGTAGATGCCAAGACCTAAGCTCGGTGCTGCCTGAACAGTATGAACCAACTCGACGTAACTCCATATCAATACGTCGCTGCCTTTCTGCCCCGGCACCTTCACTTCACTCTTCTCCCTCCTCATTGTGCTTCGCGTAACTCGGAGGCGCATTTACCAAATTCTGTGGAAACCGACCGCTCGGTACCTCATAAGCCTCCCCGCCCGCTCCATAGTCAACTCCCCTCCACTTCACCGCGCCCTTCACCACAACTATCTTCTACATTAGTAGAAGTCCTTCCGCCAACCACACCACCTACAGCAGCGCCCATAGCAGGTGCTAAACAACCCGCTTGTCTGCGACACAGCGGTTCCGACAATAAAGTTCCTCACGCGCAAGAAGTCGCCTCCGAAAAGTGCCCCAGAGCACGCGACGATACAACCCACGATGGCTTCTGGTATGCCACCCGTCCCGGCTAAGGACGATGTGAACGCTACGTAAGTACCTTTCCGTTTCTCTCTGCGCATCGTTTTGTCCCGCGTTGCAGTTTGTGGAGACCTAGGTATGCTCCGGTGACGTCGCCAAAGGCTGGCATGTCGGACGCCAGCGAGTCTGCATTGCCATGGTGAGCGCGGATGAGGGCTATAATCATAGGATGAGTTTCAACAAAGCAGGCCCACTACATATGTTGTCATAGAGCTTGAACGAAAGCTAATAGCTCACAGATGGAAGTACCTCGAAGCCGGTGTCGACAAGATCATGACGAACCTGCGAGAAGGTGTCGACATGAAGACGTACATGGGTCTCTACACTGCCATCCACAACTTCTGTACAGCCCAAAAGGCCGTCGCGGGCTCGTCGTTTCACGCCTCCAACAACCGCGGGGGTGCCCATCTTCTCGGAGAAGACCTCTACCAGCACCTAATCGAATACCTCAAGGCGCACCTTTCCGAAGTGCAGGCGGCTTCACGGCAACATGTTGACGAAGCGCTTCTCCACTTCTACATCAAGGAGTGGAATCGTTACACAACAGCCGGCCAGTACAACAACCATCTGTTCCGGTATCTGAACCGCCATTGGGTCAAGCGTGAGATGGATGAAGGAAAGAAGCACATCTATGACATCTACACACTTCACCTGGTGCGCTGGAAGGAGGACATGTTTACGGGCAGCCAGGAGAGCGTCATGCGCTCGGTGCTCAAGCTGGTCGAGAAGCAGCGAAACGGCGAGACTATAGAACAGTCACAGATCAAGTCGGTCGTCGACTCCTTCGTATCGCTAGGTTTGGACGAGGCCGACAGCTCCAAGTCGACATTGGATGTCTACAAGGAGTACTTTGAAAAGCCCTTCCTAGAGGCCACCGCGCAATACTACGACAACGAGTCTAAGCAATTTTTGGCGGAGAACAGCGTGGTTGAATACATGAAGAAGGCAGAGATCCGTCTGGAAGAGGAGAAGGAGCGCGTCCCACTGTACCTGCTTAGCGAGATCATGTCACCTCTGATGCGGACGTGCGAACAGTCGCTTATCACCAGCCACTCGCAAGCTCTTCGCGAAGAATTTCAGATCCTTCTTGACCACGACAAGGAGGAGGACCTGGGCCGCATGTATAAGCTGCTCGCCCGCATTCCAGAGGGTCTGGATCCCTTGCGTCTTCGGTTCGAGAACCACGTCCGTAAGGCGGGTCTGGCCGCAGTTGACAAGATTGCGCAAGATGGAGACAACCTGGAGCCAAAGGTGTACGTTGAAGCCCTCCTTGAGGTCCACACGCAGTACCAGGCGCTCGTCAACAAAGCTTTCAACGGAGAGTCTGAGTTCGTTCGCTCGTTGGACAACGCCTGCCGAGAGTTCGTCAATAGGAACAAGATCTGCAAGTCGGGCTCCAACAAATCCCCTGAGCTTCTTGCCAAGTACACCGATACTTTGCTGAAGCGCTCCAACGCCAAGATGAGCGAAGAGGACGACATGGAGAAGCTCCTGACACAGATTATGACTGTCTTCAAGTACATTGAAGACAAGGATGTGTTCCAGAAGTTCTACTCGCGTATGTTGGCCAAGCGTCTAGTCCAGACCACTTCCGCATCCGATGACGCCGAGACGAGCATGATTTCGAAGCTGAAGGAGGCCTGTGGTTTCGAATACACCAACAAGCTCCAGCGCATGTTCCAGGACATGCAGATCTCCAAGGACTTGAACACTGCCTTCAAGGAGTGGCAATCAAACAACTTGGACGATTCAGATCTGAAGACTAGTGTCGACGCCTCATACCACATCCTTGGTACTGGTTTCTGGCCTCTGAACCCACCTACTACACCGTTCACGCCACCGCAACTCATCGTTCAGACTTACGACCGCTTCGCTCGCTTTTACAACCACAAGCACCAAGGTCGTAAGCTTACCTGGTTATGGCAATTGTGCAAGGGTGAGGTCAAGGCCAACTACTGCAAGGTCGCGAACCTGAAGACTTCACCAACCTTCCAGGTCTCGACTTATCAAATGGCAATCATGTTGTTGTTTAACGACAGCGACACTGTCTCTTATGATGACATTGCTGAGTCCACTAAGCTGAACAAGGAGACCCTTGATCCTAGCTTGGGTGTCTTCATCAAGGCCAAGGTCCTCCTCGCCCAACCTGAGGGTGCCAAGGCGGAATCTGGTACCTCCTATAAGCTCAACACTGGCTTCAAGACCAAGAAAGTGAAGATGAACTTGAACATTGGTATCAAGTCTGAGCAGAAGGCCGAAGCGGAAGATACGCACAAGACGATTGAGGAGGACCGCAAGCTACTCATCCAGGTATGTACCCGTCGCTCCCACTACCCTTTCACAACATCATGCTAATATTTCAACAGTCGGCTATTGTGCGTATCATGAAGTCACGCAAGAAGATGAAGCACCAGCAGCTCGTCTCCGAGACCATCCAGCAGATCAAGAACCGGTTCATGCCCCGCGTCCCCGATATCAAGAAGTGCATAGACATCCTGCTCGAGAAGGAGTACCTGGAGCGTCTAGAGGCTGATGAGCTCGGTTACCTGGCATAAGCGGTCGGTATGTAGTTTACGATCCAAGGTTTATCACCTACGGGGGACATATTAAATAATGAGTAACGGGTTCCATTTCACCGGTCGGGCTTTCATCAACATCATCGTCGTCTTTTTCGATGTATCATTCGGGCGTTTCATTCATGGTAACGGAGTTAGGTCACCGTGTGGGAAAGGCGCGTGGGATGGGGCTTTCTTAAAGGCTTTGTTAAACGCTAACAGACAGTGCGTTTGGTATCCCTTTTTTGATTGATAGATGGGTGCAAAATCCAGAAACGGTCCATGAAATGAAAATGATCTTCTTGCATTACTTCGTGTGTGCTTGCTCGATGATGAGTTCAATATGCTACTGCGCTATCCAAAACTCAGTTCGGACGCGATAAAGTGGGCCAATTCAGGGCCCGCCTAGCGTGATCCGCCAATCCCCGGTTCTCTGCCCTTGCTCTCACCTTCGCTTTCGCGTCTCCAATTCACCTAAACAGAACAATCAGACCTGTCGCTGACGAGCCCTCAACATGCCACCAGCTTACGAAATCCTCAAATCCACACGCTAAATCGCGAACAAGTGTTAACATAGTAAAACACCCAAGAACTCCTAGCATATGGACAGTGTGATCGTGCAAGCGATGACCTCCAGGGCCGATATGAACAAGAGAGATACGAAAAGCGCGTTACAGTCATAGAAAAGGTAGGAGAAAGGAGCTTGAACGGGACGTCAACCACAGTGATACTTAGCCGCCATCCCGGACCTTGTAGTACCTCGGCATTGCCTGAGTTTCGTCGCCGTCATCTATACGGTCGCGACCGTTTGGCTGATCACCCTTTGCTGGAGGATTGTTGTCCTCGAAATGATTTCTACCATGCCTATTTCTGTCGTTTTGGTCATCACCTGATCCGCCATTGCTGTATGCTCCTGTCGCAGAGCTGAAAAAAAGTCAGATACAATCGAAGCACGCAAGATCGAAGGGCGAAGACTTACTAGGTATGAGGTGGTGGTGGCGGATGCTGCGGGTATGCAAGTTGACCATATGATAAGCTGGGTAGTGCCTGCACATAGCGAGGGTTTATTGACAAATATCCTGAATCGGGTGGGCGCGAAAGCGCGGGCATATAACTCGACCTATCTAGATGATAGTCCGGCGGTGGAGGTGAAGGTGGTGGTGGAGGAGGTGGACTGAAGTTCCCTGGCGGTTGACCACTTTGGAAGAAATGTCCTTGGTTCACAGGCTGGCTACTTTGCAAGTCTGGGTAGTTATTTGGGGGTGGAGGCGGAGGTGCACGACTTGGATATATCGGTTGATCATATCCTCGATGTGCGGGTGGGATAACTGGTGGTTTTGAATAACTACGATCACATCAGCGTTATGCCAGGGAGTATGACAAGGCGGCTAACCCAGGCTGCGGTACGATCAGGCCGTCAGCATATATGTACCGGTGATTTTGTGCGTCAAACTGATAGTTCATCTGTCGCTGCGCGTCAAAAAACCACATCCTGGGAGTTGGTCCGTGAGGAGCCTCCACAACCGACTTCTTTCAAGTTGATGCAAAACATAGGCGGGGCGCACCCTGCCTAAACTACCCGTCGCGAATGAGGCTCACCTGCCGCTGACAGGTCCTTCGGTGGGGAGGCTCCGGTCGCTAATTGGTTAGCCAATATCAGCCACTCAGCCTGGCCACGTCACAGCCTGCCGAGATGAGAACGCGAATGATCGGTATCCAGTCGCAAACTTCGACGAAGCACATTTGCAACGCGTTGCTGGCTGATATAGTGGCACGAGCTGTGAGAGCTGGTGCTTGGAAGAAGCTGCTGCGAATTGGAACGATACAACAGTCTGAAGTATCAAACACGGATAACTTTATTCGATTCCAAATGGTCGCTCGTTGTATCACGTGGAGGCGCATGTTGATAGGAGCCTAGCCTCTGAACGAATCCGGTGAAGACTCGTGGCGCTGACTATCTGGCGAGCAAGCAACACCAGCCTGGTTCCCTAGAACTCTAGGATCAACTTATCTCAAGCTTGTAAAGGCAAGAAGATCGTCTGAAGACGAGCCCAAACGATGCGATTACTTGTCGCCCCGTTTCCGGTCTCTTTCCAGCCTCTTTACGCTCCCAAATTACACATCTTCACACACATACGTTAGCCATACTTGTATGTTGTTGTGCAATCTGAACCGATGTCGCTTCTCACTGAGCCACGAACCGGACGTTGGACAGATGAGAGCAACCACCATCGTACATTATAACTAAAGCTTTACATTCTCAACTAGTCTAACTGGCTGTATAGATCTCCAGTGGTTGCAAAGTGACAACCAAGCCCAATGGCTCAAAGTTGTTGTAGCCATCTGCCTCACGCTTAGCACACCTTATGTATTTCGAATACTCGTCAGCAGCTTCATCGGCTTTGCAGGATGGTTTTCTTCAAGAAGAAAAAATTCGAACCCATCCCAGGATGAAGAGATACAACCAACGACATCTACGAGCATCATGAACGACGCGAAGACCGGAAGGCAAATACTACGAAGCGTGTACGTCACATTCCGCCAAAAAGAGTCGATACTCGAGATTCGACACCAATTTTTCTATTTCTTCGTCCTTAGTACTTTGTGTTTTGCTTTCTTCTCTCAGATCATCGCAAGTTCCATTCTCACGGACAAGATGATGACAAATCGCGTGGGCCTACTAGCATCAGAGACGTGCGGTCTCTATGAGTATGACAACGAAAAGTGGGGTGAGGAGCAAGCCTCTCGTGTTGATAGCCTGATGGTAAAGAGAGAAAACAGAGCAGCCATCTACGCTCAAGAATGCTACGATTGGGGCAATGATAAGAAAGGCAAGGCTATGACCTGCGACTTCTTCTACAACTCGACTTTGAAGTACACTATCAGTAAGTCGTCATGTCCGTTCTATGAGAGTGAGATTTGTCACACCGGCGCATTACCCGGTTCGGCAATCACCTTCGATACGGATTACCTGGACTCGAGTTTACTTGGCATCAACGCCAACCCGACCTACACTTTCCGACGAACAACAACGTGTGCTCCACTGAGTGACCAGCCGCCTTACGTCCAGCACTTCTCCAATAGTCCAACTGACCATGGGTTCCTATATCAATACGGCGGGCTTTACAACGTCGACGACGAGTGTGCTAGTACGCCCAAGATGATAACGGACTACACCATGCGGGTGGTAGGTCATCCTTTCGAGTGGCTGGCACCAGTGTATCGCTTGAAGTAAGCCCCTAGAAGTCATGGTCATATCGCTCTTTACTAATCGGTGTGTTCCTACAGCACATGGGCCACGTCCCTAGGCAATCCTAGGTGCGACTTCTATCAGCCAATTGCGAAACTCAAAGCACCTGGACTGGATACCTTAAAGAGAACTAAAACACTCACGATCGTGTTCGTCACAGCTCTACATATCGTTTACACTCAAAAGAGCGTCGATCCTATTTTCCCAGCTGGCGATAAGTATATATTTCCAGGTGGTACCGTGGAGTACTTTAAGAACGGAAGTCCAAAATCGCGCTCATTCGCATGCATAGACGAGACCCGCTTCTGTGATCCGACTAACACGTACTGCTGGCATGAGTATGCGAAGATACCAGACCCGGTTTCCCATATCGCTAAGGATCCAGCGTATTGGTTCATGGTGAATGCGCTCAAAAAGTCCAACACATACGACTCGATCAAGTTGCGACTCGGGAGCAGTCTCCTAGCACAGCAGCGTGTTGGAGAGGCTAGATCACAGGCTTTGGCCAACAATCACTGGGAGCTCGAAGCGGAACACATGTTCAAGACATCTTTGGCAAGAGCTCAATTTGACGCCTGGAGTCTAGCAAGTGGGGAAGACCACGATCAAGATACTTACAAGAACACCGTCGATGAGTTCGCGGAGAGCATGTGCGGTCTCTTCAAATTCCGCGCCGCTGGGCACGTCAACATACGCATGTGGCCATTTTGGTTACTATGCTCTGTATTGCCAATCACGTTCCTCTTGAGTGTGGAGCTCAAGACTTACAGGCAGATATGTCATGGTGCTATGCGTTCGGCAAGAGACCAACTCGTTAAAAAGAGCAAGGCCCCGACAAGTGATTCTGCTGCAGATGGTCTTGTCGCAGACAGCGATACAAATGATGATGCCTTTGTAGTAGGATCCACATCATCGACTCGTCGAAGCTCAGAAACACCAGCAGCTCCCGTCGTCACACCCGCGCCGCAAAGCGACACACCGAGCGTAAAGCCATCCACCGACGATTCGCTGATACTATCGGATGTCGCAAATGATCGGCCGCCTTCTACCAGCACGACAACACCACTTATCGATCATTCAGCGCATGAACCGCACAACTATGGGACGCATAGCGCTGCCCATAGCATACGCACCAGTCGAAGCTCTGCGTGTATGGATCGATCAGCATCTATTATCGACCCGTCGGCTCGACCTGGCGTGAACGATGGAGAGGTTAGTCAACCAAGCGACCAAAACGACCACGAATGGACACCACTACTCATACATGGCCCGATCCTAATGGGCGCACGTATCGTGAAAGCTATGGGGGAGAAGGGGGTGGAGGGTCCGATTGATCATTTGTCTTCTTAGTTCACCAAGACGTGTATTGAGTTGTAATCTTAGTGCTTCTCTTGTTGCCCTATGCATCGCTAGATCACCGTGTTAGCTTACCACAACGCATAACGGTTCGTGCATAGATACATACACGCGAAGCTATGCAACTGCGACTGTGTGATTTCTTCAGATTGCCCAATCCAGCAGAGCTTGCGAACCCGCATTGTTCGCGCCACAATGAGGACGAGTAACCTCAGAATTCCAGCCTCGCCAGCGCGTTCGCGTCCTCGACAATAGGGCCGCCCAAGCAGATTTGGTGGCATATTAGGCCGCCCGCTGCGCCTTTCTCAAGGTCTACCACATCGGGCTTAGCGTTTCGAGATTCGGAAACACAACATTACCGAATGCGTGGCCGCGAAGTAGGGCCTTATAGAAATGCATCTCTTGAACTTTCTAGACTTCATAGATCCAGATAGTTTGTCTCAACTGACGCTGTCCGCTTTGTGATTTGGCCTTTCGTGATAAGCATTTTACAAGATGACTGCATTGAATACGACCGTGGAAGACGAGACCAGAAGTGTTGCCAGTAAGTATTATACAAACTGAACGCTCCGATTGAGACACTAAACACCGCAATCTAGACGGCGGCGCCTCATCTTTAGTGCACGTTGAACCCACTGCGGAGAATGCCGACCTCTACACAATGGACCTCCCAGAATACACCCAACTAGCAACGAGCGGAGAAGTCTCAGTAGACGCGCAAGCGACACGGGATGAGAAAACACAAGTCGAAGACTGGTCACCAGCATATGATGTGCGTCCAGACCAACAGCTACAGCTACAGGTGCCGGATCGCCATAGCGAGGAACGGAGTCTTCGCGGAGAATACGAGTATCATATACAACAGGATGTTAGCGACCAAGGAAACCCATCGGAAACGCGATCAACAAACGCCCCAGTTCTAACTCACTATCTCACTGAACCCGTCGCAACTGCCAGCCTTGCTAGCGTACGAGCGTGCAGCATCCTCAACGACAGACCCGCAGTATGGCTAGTGAAGCGGAAAAGCATGACCCTTTCACCACTTGCAGCGGTGGTGCTTACTAAGGAAGGACTTGTCCAAGCAAAAGACTTGCAGCTGTAAGTAAATGCTCTACACAGTAGAGGTTTACAGAGGCTAACATCCACTGCAGTATCTCTCAATACGCAGACATGAAGCGTGACCCCACAGACCCCGTATCCGCTGTGTTTCTGACCACCTACGATGTTGTAAGCGGTATGATGCTCGGTCTTGTAGCAGGTCCTATCGAAATGGGTAAACAAACCACTCCGATGTTGATGCAACACGAGAACAGACGGAAAGAGAAGCGAGACGGGGATGCGGAGTCATCAAATCCCAAAAACACTAAAGATTCAGCTTATGTGGCACGCCAAGTAGCTCTCGGCACCGCCAAAGGCTTTGGACGCATCGTTACCACGAGTCTGAAAAGCCCTGCAGTGATTATGCATGGCATCACACGAGGCTTCCATAATCTTCCCAAAGCGTATGGCGAAGAGGTACGACAATATGAGAACGTGACTGGGTTGAGAAGTGGGCTCGTGGTCAGCATGAAAAGCTTCGGTTACGGACTTGGTGATGGCATAAGAGACCTCATGATAAAGCCCATCGATGGCGCCGAAAAGAACGGTGTCCTGGGTTTCGCCGCTGGTTGTGCAACTGGAATTGCGAATGCAGCCTTTAAACCCGCTGCTGGTTAGTGGATTTTTGATACATTTGACGACGGTCAAGCTGACTGGATGTAGGCGCATGCGGACTTATCGGGTACTCATCGGTTGGCGTTTACAAATCGATCCGCAACATTGGTTCAGTGAAGAAGGACGACCCACTGGACCTGGTACGGAGTTTAGGCGAGACTGAGTATCAGCAGGCGAGCGATGCAGATAAGCTGTATATCGTGCGTCTGTGGTGTCAGACGCAGATGCGAATGCGCATAGGTTAGCTTCGCTGAAAATACTGTCTTGATACGATGATGTTGGCGGACAATGTGTTCATAAGTTCTATTGCGTTAGGCTGAGAGTTCGCTCGGCTTGAGGATGCTCTGGCTCTCTCAGGACGTCAACTGGGTATATGCCTATAGCATCTCAAAGACGTAGCGCTATCGTGTTTTACCTCGGCGTAGAGTCTTTCTTATCCAACCCGTATACTCTCTTCGACAAGTAATGACTGAGCTGCCATTTCTATCTCCTCGTTAGTCATCCCAAACATCATGAGTGCTGATAGTTGACGTACCACGACTTGCTGCCCCTCGAAGTAATTCTTCCACCTTTCGTCCTCCGCAAGATCGACAACCACATCCCATGGCCACTGCTCGGACTCTAGCTCAACAAGAGTAAAGTAAGTGTGTAGCTCGTCCTTCTCTTTGGTCTCGAACTTTGCACCCTGCATGGTCGCCGCATGGTCGATCCGAAAGAGGCGAAACCGCAGTACGTCCGGTGAACTAGATATTGTAGGACCGACGACATCCTTGTAGTACTTTATGACCTCTTCTTCTTTATCCGCAGCCACGGTCCATTCCATTGCCGCTACGCTTGCGACGTATTCGATGTCTAGCGACATTAGTCCGTCATCGCCGGCTTCATCCTGTCCCGTGATCTTACCACCACCGTCACCTGACCAATCGTCTTGTTGCCAACTCTTGATCTCTCGATATGATCGGATGTCGAAACGCAGATCCTTGAGCGAGCCAATCAACTCGCTGCTGGGTGGATGGTATGATAAATCATACATGTCCTTGTTGGACTGGTCGATGGAATTTACCTCCCACACAGTCATATAAGGCCACGGCGAATCCAACTTCCCCACTGGCTCGTCCTCCATACCGCTCGCTGTGACCTCGGTATGCAGGCCATGCTTCGCATTTGGCGAGTTAATTGATGGTAGATATTCGTTCTCGTACCACTCTTCACGTCCCTCCGGGATAGTTGCCCAAAGACAACATAGACCGGACATGCTGTTTCGATCTCGCGGCGAGATTTGTCGCGACTTTCAATGGCTAAGAAATAGTTGGGTCCAGGGTGTGCAATGTACAGTAATCCAGGTGGTTGTGCCGAGCTGTCAGTCAACGTTCGCAACGGGAAAAGACAGATGAACAGTCAGCCTGCAACATGACGCGGCTGGCACCAAAGTTATGACCGGACCCTGAAGCATAGCTGCTGTATGATAACCCTTACGAGACGGTCCGACCGCATTTTGCTCAACTAACCACATGTCTCGGAGATCAATAAAGCGGAATGTTCGCCGGCAGCTGGCCAATCGAAGCGAGTGCGAGCGGACGTGATTGGCCGTTGATACCTGAGGCGCAAGGCAAGAAATTCTTTCAGGATGTGAGCTAACGTGCAAGTGTCGTAGATGATCGACGTTCCCCACAACTTGCCACGAATGCCTCAAGTCGGAGAATTCGAAGCGCGGGTCAATATAATGTGTGCACATCAGCCGCTCAATCGATGCCGATATCGCCATTATTTTACTTGCTGATGGGACAGATTTCCATGTCTGGAGTCATGAAAGCTGTGGAAACGCATCCTGTAAGGAGCGACATCAAGGGGTTTCGAGGTTGGGCCTCCCTGCGGCACGCTTCTACCCTAGCGCCGGCAAGAATGCGGCGATACCCCAGCTAAGTGGCTTCAACTCCGGTTCTTACAAGACACTTGCCTGTCAACACCTAACGAGTAACCTTGAGCCAAGTTACGATGCCTCTTTTCTCTCTCTCTCTGACCTTCAGCAATTTCGTGGTCGCTTCACGGATCGGACCTGAATATCTGCTCCGTCCCGCTGCTGACGCTTTCGAGATTACCTCTTGCCAGGTGTCCTAAGTGCAATGCCGAGTATGTGGGTTCGCTTAAAGCGCACATGACAACGCTCAGGCTTGCCTTACCGGCGTCAAGAGAGCCCGGGACTTGCCAGAGGAGATCAGAGGGAATGCCAAGCGATCGGTCACAGGCAGATAGATGCACGTGGGCATCTCATCATTTACGATCGCGCCCTGAAGAATCTTTCGTCTCACAGACGTGGTTGATTGTGGCTTCAAACGTCAGAATGATTCTCGGTCTATCAACTCTCTGAATGGGATACGCCATATTGGTGTACTTTCGAGGCACTATAAGCCCACATCTGCGCAGAACCGCAACGTCACAGACATCTCAACAAGGTAATGTCCGCGAAGCCAGCTTCTGCGGTTGAAGAAGCAGACGATCTCAACAAGTCCCTTGGAGCTGGATCTGGTACAATATTTGGGACGAATAGCAGACGGGGTCTAATTAAGATCGGAGTCGAAGTTTGGCTCGTGGCTTACCGGCTCTATGGGTATCAGGTGAAGAGCTGCTATCTATGGAAGACTGCCCGCGAAGATGCGGTCCAGAAACGAGTGCAATCAATCTTGTTCGTACAAATCGGGCCAGGATAATCACCAGCAGCATCGATTCGCGTCAGTGAGAATAGGTCGAGGGGTAAACGCATGCCAGACCTCTTCCGAATGTGTGCAGAGACAGTCCTACTGAGCGAAACAGCTCTAGTAACCCCGACACCAAGTGCAGGTGTTCTTCCAACATCATCAGGACATATCGCTATCCGTTCTGTTGAGCCATGCCTACAGCTTCGATGAATAGCAGCGTAACAGCACTTCTCAACAGGTACCACATGAAGCATAGTTGGTAGATGAAGACCAACATGCTTCTCGTGTGTGCAATCAAGTACCTGGCCATATCAAAGACCTGATAAGTTTCATGCAAGATCGTGCAGATATGGGAAGCCGATGTTTGGTAGATGCCACACCCGGTGGAACTCAGAAGGACTCCAGATGATGGCCATGACCAGTTGGATATGTATATAAGCTTCTTACTCCGACATCCATGAGCCTATCTTCATAGTCTCGCCTCAGGCTTCTTCTTTCGCATTACCTCATCAAAAAAGCCACAATGCATATCCTTTTGTTCTCTGCCCCCATTTTTGCCTTCTTCGGAAGTGTATACGGCGCCGGAAGTGCCGTCAAAGGCACAGGCTCTACCACTCGTCAATGGTCTTGCTGCAAGAACTCCTGCTCCTGGCCCGGGAAGGCTCTTGTCAACAAGCCCGTTTTGACGTGCGATGCGAGCGACAACCTTCTCGATAATTATAACAGGCGTGATGGCTGTGAAAGCGGTGGTGGCTCGTATGCCTGCTCGGATCTCAGCCCTTTCGCTGTGAGTAACGACTTGGCATATGGCTTCGCCGCGGTAAACCTTGCGGCTTCGAACGAGTCCGCGTGGTGTTGCTCTTGCTACTCGTACGTTCTTTGGTTCTCATGCCGGAGCAGTGACTGACAACTCCTAGCCTGACATTCACTTCCGGCCCGGTCAATGGGAAGAAAATGGTCGTTCAAGTTACGAACACGGGATCCGATCTAGGGGAAGACCAGTTCAACATTGCTATTCCCGGTGGCGGCGAAGGTTCCATCCAAGGATGTACAAAGCAATACGGTGGCCAGGACGTCTGGGGTCAAGACTTTGGTGGCGTAGCGCATCGCGATGACTGCGATGCCCTTCCGGATGCTCTACAAGCCGGTTGTTATTGGCGCTTCGACTGGTTCCGGGCAGCTGACAACCCGTCCGTTAATTGGGAGAAGGTGACCTGCCCTGAGGCTTTGTCTTCTACGTCTGGCTGCCGCCGTGTCGATGATCCAATTCCGGGGCAGAATACTCCATCGCCGACACCTACAACCTCTGCTCCGATATCTTCAGGCACCGTACAACCTGGAGGCCAATGTGGCGGAAAGACTTATAAAGGTCCTACTCGATGCGTGGGAGGTACTGTCTGTACCTACGTCGATGAGAACTCGTACTATTGCCTTGCAGATCCAGCTAGCACACGGACAACACCAACGACTACAACGTCGCCTAGTGCCGCGCCGACAATTGGTCTACCGTATGATCGATGCGGAGGAAACGGCTGGACTGGCCCTACGAGGTGCAAGGATTCTGTGTGCGTAAGAATAGATGAATGTAAGTTACCTTGTTTCTCTTTATTTACCACGTCAAATATCCACGTCATCTCGTGACTACAACTGACAGCTTTCAGGGTACTCGCAATGCCAACCTTTAGTTCCATCTCAGAAACCCTCAAGCTCGCAACCTCAGACTACGGCTAGACCATCGTCTATCCCAGCTGTTCAGCCGGGACGCCCATCTACCCGCACTCGCACTCGATCCACATCTTCAACTAGACCTGCAACTCCAGTGGCTACAGGCCCGGTACAACTGTATGATCAGTGCGGCGGGCAAACATGGCAGGGTTCGACAACCTGCAACCAGGGATTGGTTTGCTTCAAGGTTGACGAATACTATTCACAGTGCCAGAAACCATCTTAGAGGAGTGGAATGCAAGAGGATGATGTTGCAAGATCAACATCTTTTGGTTTTTCGGTGGTGACCAAGTTATCCTGGTAGTCCATGTGTGTCACAGCATGAGTGGAGGTGGGAACTAGCAATTGTAGCTTGCCGCAATACAGGGTTGAAACTAAGATTGAAGAAGGGTCGTGATTAGACACAGTATATCACTGGCGCTTGCATTGACGTGACAGCCCATCGGGGTCGGCATTGTCTTTCTCTTTTATCCTACTCCAAAACTCTTACAACTTTGCCTTGAGTCCAAAGCTCTTTTCCACAGCCTCAACTCCCTTCTTCGCAACATCCTCATCCTGACTCGGCAGTCCCGTACTACACCCAACAGCCCCAACAACGACCCCATCCTTCACAATTGGCACACCACCCGCAATTGTCATAAATCTGCCTCCGTTGCTGTGATTAATGCCATATGCAGGCCCACCAGGGTACACGTTGTCTTTGTATACCGAGGTAGGCGCTCTATGACCTGCAGCTGTGAAGGCTTTATCGATGGCGATGTTGATAGACGTAAGCTTTGCTCCTTCCATCCGGGCGAAGGCGAGCAGATGGCATGCATTGTCCATGATGGCGATGTTCATTGGTACATTGATTTCTTTTGATCGTTGCTCGGCAGCGGCGAGAGCGATACGGGCTCCGTCGAGGGTTAGCGTTGGAATGGATTTCGTACTCATGATGACTTTTGATGGTAGGGCTTGGATAGTGTGTTAAAGGAAATGCGCTGGTGGACGCGATGATAAGGTGCTGAAGATGGACCTCGGATATTGCAGGAGGCAGGCGTGTATGACGTAGACGCGTCGTGATTGGTTGGCGATGCGGAAGCCGCTTGGACAATCGCGTCCTTTCGCGGGTCCGCTTCATCCTCCAACATCAACCTTCATCGTGCATCATATCTACCCTCGCACCCGCCTTACTTATGACGAGGTACCGGCACTCAGCGATACATTTGACCGACGTGAATCTGCATGGCACAGTCCATGTTGAAGCTCGAATGGAAGAGATGTACACGGCCAGACCTGAAGGCATCAGCAAGTGTGAGTTCTGAATCTGGTTGATCACAGGAGCCTGCTATGTCCAGCAGCCTTATAGATCAGGGTACTCACATTATGCTTTTGATCAGTAGAGATGTTCGTCGCCGACGGTTCCTCCCACAGTGCCTGGCCACCTCATTATATCCTCTCATATTCAGTTTTCTGTTCACGTCTCGAAGTCTACAGGTGATAGACCCTTCATTCTTTGTCCACGAGTCGTGAACTTGAGATTTCTATCCTCGTTATTCCAACACCAGTTCTTACTGTTCCCCTCATTGCAATGAGACCGAATTAGAGTGCGATCGAAATTTGGAGGAGCTTGCGTTGAAATTGGTATCGCAAACGCGAAGTCTACAGTCGAACGCGCACCGTCATGGAGCCCCATCGAGTGCGTATATGCCGTCTTATTAGGATTTCACTGAGTGTCACCGTGCGTTGCGATGTCTTCCTTTCACTTCAGTGCGATGAACGCATTAGTGTGGATGCGGCCACTGCACGACAGTCACGTGCCTTTCTCACCTTCACTTATGCAAACTACCCTAGGAACGAATCTAGTGCGTCATGCACTGTTCGCGATACAATTCCCCGAAACTACTCTTTCGGACGACATCAACCACACACGAGTCTCAACTTCCGCGACCCACTTTGTGAGCTACTAATCTGTACACACCATGAAGGAAGAGGACATTCTCGCCCGCCATTCTCGACCTCAGAAGCACTCGGCCTGGATTCCGAAGAAACGCGACTGGCGTTACGCGACCGGCGTCTTCAAACATGATGATCTCGAGGGTGCGCAGAAAGGTCGGTCAGCATGGGATGACATGGACTACGATTACCAAGTTGCAGATACACGGAAGAGCAGGGGCCGGAGTGGTAGTAGGCAGAGCGACAGCAACGACAAAGCGCTCAGCAGATGTGTCTCTGTATCGGATACCCAAGATAGCATCAAAGGGAAGCGTTTACTGGGATCTCCGAAGACTATCGTAAGTGTCGAGCCACTCAAGAAAAAGGCGAAGAAGGCGCAGAGGAACGTATGGCAGTCGGTGTCGCAACTCTATCAGATAGGCAATTTCAAGACAGAAGACGAACAGCCAGCCTACGAGACTTACAGCTTGACGGTCAGACTACGCTTTCCAGGCAGACTCACCATCGAGAACGCGCTTCCGCACATGGCTATACCAGGCTCGACCGAGCGTACACAGCTACCGAACACGCCCGTGAAGTTGAAAATGCCTTCCACCTCCGATACCCCGGCCACAGCTCGCACTGCAACGTCGCCTCACGCTCCACATACGCTGGACTCCATCGAATCTGTACACACATACCCTCTTTTTCAGAGAACATGGGTCGATGAGACAAAGGACTTCAATATGCGGGCAGTTCGCGGGGGTTTGCAAAAGTCTGGTTCCACGGCCAAGGACCTTGGAGTCAACTACACATGGTATAATGATGCGGTTCCAGTGGATGCCTTGCTTCCTCCAGGGGTACCTCTATCTGCTAAAGAATTCAACGCTTACTATCCTCATCACGTTCGATGGAGGGGCGTAATGCTTCGATTGGCAAACAACGACTACCGTGGGCAAGACATCATGGGCATGCAGGTAAGTTGGCGTCTTCCGATGATGTTAAGACGGACCATAGCTAATCACGATTCAGGCGTTTTTCCGTGGTCCGCCTACGACCAACATGTCAGGCGTAGTGATGAACCAAGTGCAACGCGACTCAGTCAAGAACGTCATAGTAGGCTTTAAGACCGACACCACCAAGGGAAAGCATGATGGGAATTTATATACCGATCAGCTCGAACCGGGCAGGTACATCGCAGAGAGGCGCAGCGGTTACACATTACCGACATTTGGCGATCTATTACGCGGCCTACATCATCTGCCATCTGGTCTTGACGCTCGCGGCCTCACAGAGTGCCTGAGCTGGTATCTCAATTTCCGTGACTCTTTCACGCCCCAACTCGACTTGAACGTCTTACACAGCCAAGCTCTAATTCGCGCGCTTCGTATACCTCTAAAGCGGTTCGGTCCCCAAAGGTAAAACTCACGCCACGGATATTATTTGAGACAATTAGCTGACTTTCAGATAGTACGTTCTATCTCTATTGTATACGTTAGTTTAGGTAGAGGAACCTCGCGATAGCGTTGAACATTCTGCTGTCTACATAGGCAGGTCTAAGATATTGTTTAACATTCCCCTACCAACGTAGGCGGCAACGCGTTAAATGTTCAACTCTAGATTACCGTTTTTGCTGACAGCTCGATAGACCTAGACTGCAATGCACTCGAAGAATGGAAGACGTGGGGGAGATTCGAGGAGCGGAAGGTGTTCTACGAGCCAGCGAAGACAGCGTCGACGAAGATCGAGGTCACGGACCAGAAGAGATCACAACTGCACATGAATCTAGATGACCATGAGGTCAAACTTGACGTCCAGCTACCACTCCGGCATGTTCTCGTGTTCCCTTTTCTCGCACTACATGGTGTTGTGGGCGAAGCGCTCAAGCTAGGTATTGAGAAAGCTGATGCCCGGAAAGCTGAGGCGGAAGCTGCAGAAGGAAGAAGGATGTTGGAGGCTAAGTGGGCTGCAAGACTAGCTGAAAACGCGGATCCCGAAGGAGAGCAAGAAGTACCAGAGATAGCTAAGGAGCCCGAACCAGTCGTCAAACCAGAAGAGCAGATAGAAGGACCCTATCGCATGCGAAGACGAGCCTTAACGATGGAAGCACTGCGTACTCTTGCTCCAGCACCGAAGAAAACTCCAACCGCACCGCCAGTGAATGGAGGTCCATTTGTTTACCGCACACCGACTGGGCCAAGCGCAGCAGCATCTTCCACTCAGAGTATTGGTAGACAGCCATTCGTGCCGCCTGAGCTTACGTATTCTAATCGGGTTTGGGGCGCGCCTGCACCTTCCTCTGCGTATGCGCCTCATCCGGCATACGAACGGAGGGAGTATGACTCGACAAGGTTGGCGGATCAGCGTGGTGGGAGGGAAGATGGCCGTGGTGCATCATATCACCAAAGGGGGCAATAGTGTGGAAGCTTTGGGCAAATGATGCGACTCCAGGCATGTTGGTCGAGAAGTGGATCGGGGCGTTGTGGACACAATCGATACCAGAAGTGAACGGGAGAACAGTCTGAAGCGTTGCATAGTAATTCATGACACTACTCACAGCTCCTACCACAAACGGAGAGTCTTGAGTTGTGGGAGGCTATTTATTCCAACGACTTTGAGGTTTTTGGAGTACTGGCTTAGGTTGCGATTCCACCGCGTCACCAAAAGTAGCGAAGTGTGACATCCTTTTTCCTTACGTGAAATACACGTTTCGTCTGTGCAACCGACTTGTCAAGATCGTGCAGACCAGGAAGACCCTCGTAGTACGGGACGCCACGAAGTAGATCACCCGAGACCGAATTCAACAGTTTTGTGAGAAAATTGCCGTAAATGGCAAGTTGAGATCTGAAACTGCACGTTTTGGCGAGTTTGTGGTTCGCTTGGATGAATCGGAACCAAACCGTGTTATGGAACCTTCTGAGAACCTGGCAGAGACAGGCAAGGCTGGGAACACCCGGTCGTCGAGGAAGAACACTTGGTGATGCTGTAGCTATGATATTGTAAAGGTTGTCTGTTAAGCTGGACCGATCCTAGTATGGAGGATGAGAGTTGTTTTTTTATCAGAGTCCTCGATTGGCATGTTATCGTGGGGAACACGCTAAGAGGCGGCAGACACGTTGGAAGCAGCCTCCTCTTCTTGCGCCCCGCCAGCTATTTCGAAACCACCGGAAACGCTGCCGAGCATTGCACGTTTGTGAGTGTTGTCGTCAGTGTAGCAAGTCAGAAGATCCGCAAATCAACGAATGATTGGCACAGGGGTAGTTCGGGCGCCTCAACGATGACGATAGCCTCGAATGCGTCAACCTCAATTCGGACGGCACGGCCGCCCGACCCTGCTTCTCTAGTCGCACGCCCGCCACGCCCTCGTGGCTGCCTCTCCTTGTGCGAAGTAGTTGCGCCTCTCACTAGCTTGTTAATGTATGTTGTTTAGTATTTTATGTGTTTATCTAGCACTCTACCGTGACTTGAACGAGCGCACCTCCGCGGCCAAAACGAGATAGGAGAGGTTCAATGCCCGACCAGCAGCGCCGCTCATGGCACCAGCCTGAAGTTACTAATCTGTCCCCCGACTCGTATACGGCCCAGAAACTGGTATGCATGGCTACAGACTACGCACGTCGACAAGCTAAGAATAGTAGGAACATGCGACAGCTGAACATCTGCACCTCACCTCGAGGCGCTACTTCATCGGTCCTATCCCGGTATGCTTCCCCAAATTCCCTCTCAGGCCATGGCTCACATACAAGTAGACAGCATGGCTGAGCAAACACCGGCGCGACTGGTATAAGCACCACCTCCGAATCAACTACTCGACGCGCACTGCGACCTTCTCTTCGGATCCACGCGAGGCGCGCCAACGACGGCTGAGTGGCCTCGAAGGCCCCAGTTCCTCTGCCCTCTTCCAACATAGTTTCCCCCAGCCCGAAGAACTCGAAGCAGAGGAGGAAGATGGCGCGCAGGATTTGGAAGCCAGCGGGGCCAATGGCGCAACAGATGCCACGGCGGCGACCCCACCTACCTTACAAGTCCCACGTGCTTCAGACCAAAAGAGCGATGTCATGGAAGATGCCGAGTACGATGAGTTTGTAGACGCGCCCTCAGAGCCAGAAGACGAGGACGCTGAACCTCACGGACGCACATTCCGCCGATCCAGCTCCAAAACATTCATCACCGCATCCTCTATACCTACAGACGGAGATGGAAATGAGGGCGAATCAGACGAAAGACCGCTGCAGGAGCAACAGCAACAACAAGCACAGGCAAGTGGCTTACATGTTCCTTCAGGCCAAGAGGAGACAGGATCAAAGTCACTGGGCAAACGCCCACTGTCCAATGTAGAGAGCCTTGGGAATCCTACATCAACCATCGGAGCAGCTTCTGTGGATGCAAACTCCACATCGTCATTGCTGCGTAACGCTGACATGAACAAGGCACCGGCTTCCGCTGATGTCGATTCGAAACCGCCCGCGAAAGGTATAATGGCGAAAGTGAGGAGGAGATCGGGAATGATGTCTTCTTCTTCAGGACAGCTCCAAGAAACAGACCCTGCCACAGGAGATTTGACACGCAAGAAGTCAAACCTACGGAATCTCGTAAAGTTTGATATTCCAGAAGACTCGAGACGCGCCACACTCCATCTCAAAGCGAAGAAAGCGCAGATGACCGTGCAGCGAGCAGGCACCAAGGTGAGACGACAGAAGATCAAAGATGGACTTGTTGTCAAGATGGAGCGCATGCTTGTGCGAGTCGATGCCGCCGCAGAGGTTCCAGAGGATTTCGACGAAAACGTAAACCAAAGGGTCGTGTCCCGTGTCAAAGAAAAGTGGCGCGAGTATATGATCGTCTGCCGCCACAGTCACGTCAATGATGCTGAGTTTGTGCTACAGTTCTATCAGACTCGGGTGCGTTCCTCTACTTGATTCTTTTCGCGTCGAGTTACTAATTTCATTGACAGGTCATCCCGGAGATCGAGCACGCGGGAGCAGGCAAGAAGGCTGCATACGAAGTTCCGCTGGGTAGGAAGACCTGCAAAGTCAATCTCTACTCATCGTTAGACAAGTCAATGGTCGTGTCCTCACCAGGTTCACGCGAGACCTTGATCTTCATCATGCAAGCTCGGACCGCGTCCAACGCGGTAGAGTGGTATACCTTCCTCCGAAACGTTCTCGGCTGGCAGCGCGCTTCCGAACTCCAAATCAATATACCAGACATGAGCTTGAGTATACGGATAGCCAACCCATTCGAGAAGCTGGAGGCGTCGCAAAACAAAGTGCAAACTGCAGAGAATACGGAGGAGGCTCTACTGAGAACTATGCAAGAAGAGCAGGCAGTGGCACAAGAACTGATTAGACGTTGCTTAGATCAACTACAAGATACACCAGAGTGGGCGGACGTGCTGGAGTCGTGGATAAGAGATCAGCGCATAGGTCTCGCCTGGAAGCGTTACGACCGCCTTGAATGGATACATGGAGCGAACGAGCGCAAGATGTACGGCACTATAGCGATGCTGAAGTCGCACGAACTGGAACTGAGGCCAAAGACGCACTATCCTACGACTGCAGTGACAAGAAAAAAGCACAAGACGTTGATTGAACCGGTTCCTGTCGAAGGCTTCCTTATCAGACTCACCGGACAGCGCGGACGGGCACAACGACTAGGACTCATGTACCATAAGCAGCTCTATTTCGCTAGCCACGATCAGTATCTTGTCTTCTCACGGCCAACAAAGGTCACTCCGCCTCCACCTCCGAGACTACCTGCGTCGGAGAATGCGAACGTACCGACAGCGCAAGCAATCAAGGACACAGTACCAGAGAGCTGGGCTGTCAATCCGTATGCCACGCAGGATGGTCAGATTGAATGGTTGATGGAGGGGCACTCAGGCACCACAGAGGCTAGGCGGCTGCACGACGAAGATGCAGCAGATGAAGCTGCTCGCAAAGAGCAAAATCTGCTCAACTGCGACGGCTACATCGACCTGGCAGACGTTGTAAAAGTCCGCAAAGCCCAACTGGGTGCTAGCCCCGCTGATCAGGACCTGGAGGAGGGCTCAGATGTGGACTTTGACGAAGAGGTTGATGACTCTATGCGCAACGACGGAGCTACGAACGACCTTGACATTGATCGCACTCTCGAACTGGTCATGAAGAATGGCCTCATCATTCGCCTACAGGTATGCGATTCTTAAACATACGACCTGCTTTCTCGACTGATCAGATATTTAGGCCGCAGACAAAGCTCGTCGAAAAGAGTGGATACAACATCTACGCGCTCTCGCCAAGTACTGGAAACACCGTACTGCATCTGACATTGCACTCTACAAAGCCACACGTAGTCGCAACCTCAGCGCCCTTAAGATTGACGAAGAGACAGAAGCACACGTTGGGCAGTTTGCCAGAAAATGGGAGGTGACTCAATCATTCGCCTCACCACAGCTCTACAACATGTGTGGCATTGCTTGTTGTCGCAGCATCCATATGAGCGGAATGCTGTATCGGAAGCCGCGTATACATGCGCCCTTCACACGATGCAGCGTTCTACTCACCGCCGGTACTCTACTGATATTCCGCGATGTCTTGCGAAGCAGGGTCGGCAAACAATTGGCGCACATTCACCACGAGCGCATAGCAAATCTCGATCTCAAGGACTGTTATATTTACTCTGGTCTCCTAACAGAGAACGACCTCCTCTACCAGAATCAGACCTTCGATGCGAACAAACCAGGTCATCATGCCCTTCCACGCATCTATCTAGAAGACGGCTGGACGTCTACCGACGAGGATGTCATGACTACGTTCGTTATCTGGCATGGAAAAGCAAAGAGCTGGTTCCGCGCTGAAGAGGGTGCAGGTGGTGGCGAACAGACTCGCAAAGAAGGCAAGCGGACAAAGTTGAAAAGAGTGGCTAAGCTTGGCAGCAAAGGCCGTAGTGTGGTCTTTAGGGCTCGGTCGCGTGCCGAGCGAGATCATTGGGTATTAGCCATACAGAATGAGATCGAGAGGATCCAAGGTGATAATTCGGACTTCAGACTTGAAGAGAGTGGTGACAAGGGGATGTCGAACGGTAATGTTAATGGGAGTAATATAGGTACATAGTATGAGGATGGTTTAGGCACGGTGGCGAAGGTTTGCATTGTACTTTGGCGCATCACTCTAGGTTAGTGTACTCAGTTATTGGCATTTGGGACTGTACACGGCGGCCTACGTTTTGAGCATATATAATATTACATACTTGTTGTTATTAGCTTGTAAGAGTATTTATACTATATTCACATCCTCTTGCTGAAAGGACCACAATAGTTTTCGAAGGAATGTGTTCTGTGAATCTCAGTTTCGGATAAGAGCGGGAGGTTTTATATGCACAGGTTCAGACTGAGGATCTCGCCCACGAGCGTTCACGTTACCACCCCGGGTAGCAGACTAATTCCGCTAGCGCTACTCTGTAGACTGTCGCGCGAACGCCCTCACATTCACCCCCAAATTGATGCCACGCGTTGCTCTTGCCTAATAGGCTCACCCACGCTGCAGCCTTGGCGTTATCAAAACACGCTCGACCCACTCTCTGCAGAAACAAACGACGGCTCCCATTGATAAATATCGCAAAACCCCGCCCTCACCTTCTATTAACCCATTGTCTCTTCTACACTCGTTTCAAAGAACTCGCTGTCTCCCCTTCAACTGCGAAACAACTTAATCAATACCTTTGATCTTCTCAACCACACTCACTCACAACAAGTAACCACAATTCCAATGGCTATCTTCAAGAGCCTTCTCGCGGCCACCGCCCTCGTCAACGTCGCCTTCGTAGGTACCGCGTACTCTTCGGATGTTGCGTCGGTTGTTACGTCCATCCAGCTCGTCACTT
The DNA here is from genome assembly GCF_907166805.1 of Alternaria atra. Taxonomy (NCBI): domain Eukaryota; kingdom Fungi; phylum Ascomycota; class Dothideomycetes; order Pleosporales; family Pleosporaceae; genus Alternaria; species Alternaria atra. Next base: position 867,275 of record NW_025091320.1, read on the forward strand.
CGGTGACCTATGTCGCCCCGCCCGCGGCTTCGTCTAGCACACACTGCAACACTTTGACTGTTACAGAGGTCGTACCTCCTAGCACCGTGACGGTTACTGCTCCTCCTCCTGGTGTTAGCGGTACCAACACTGTGTCTTCCTCCGAATCCGTCGACGTGACCATCCAGACTTCCACGCGGTCGTCTACCGTCTCAAAGGTATTTGGAACTGAGCCCTGTACCTATGTCACTTCCAGCAAAGCCATTATCGCTACCGGCTGCCACATGCCTTCGACCTCGTCGTCTAACAACTCAAAGGTATGGCCGACAGAGATCTGTGCCACTAGCATTGACATTGTCACCCGCAACGGCGAAGTTTTGACTGTCACTGGTTGCCATGGACATTCAGGCCTCCTTCCTGTAAGCTCCCACCCAGTGAGACGAAAGAATTTACAAGCAGTCAGCTAATTTTCTTCACAGCCTACCGCCACAGCCACCTTGAGCAAGACCAGAATTGTCCCTGTGCCGTCAGCTAGCGCTACTACCAACTTCACTGGAACCGCGACCACTGGAAGCGTGTTCATGCCTTCTATGAGCCATTCGCACACTTTCCATGTGAACGGCACCAAGCCTGCTAGCGCTACCGGAACCGGTGGTGCTAGTGCCAGCGCCTCCTACACGGCCCCTTTCCTTCCTCCCTTCACCGATGCGGCGGATGCTACTCAAGTGGGCGCTGCCGTCCTCTTTGGCGGTGTCTTGATGGCTCTCTTCGGAGCCTAAACATCTCGATTTAAGGGTTGCCCAGAAATAGGTTCGGAGTTTTCAGACCGGGAATTTACAAGTTGATGGTGGACGGTCATCATTTCAGGTATATGACCTGGGGTTGGTCTACAAGCTCCGCCTTTGGACCCCTACATTGTATATTAGATGACGAGTAACGTATGATGCTCGGTAATGAACTTCACGATCCCAATGCTCTTGTTTCTGCCGTGTGAACGCCCATGACCAGTTGCCTCCCTGATCTAGAACAGAAATAGATCAATATGAGTTGTGTGTTGAATAGACGAAAGACAACTGAGGTCATAAGATACAGAGCTACGTGCTGACACTTCTTGATGCAAAAAACATAACGCAACAAATCTGATAAGCAAATGGCCAGGATTGTTGACGAGTGAATGTGGTGAGGTTGCGGAAAGATGGGACGGGGGTTGCGCGTTACCGGAAGCGGAATGGCTTTTGTTGCCCCACGGCGGCGGGCGATCTCACACAGTGAGTGGGCAAATCTTTGAGTCACTGCGAACCAACTACTTGGACGCTTCCACTCCGTCTCCGCTCAGCACACCGAAATACACACCACTCGACCCATTCCGAGAGTCGCCCGCATCGACGACTACACGAAAACTCTGAGAATCCCTGTCCACAAGCGAGGAACAATACTAGAAGCGACCCCACTCGGCGACAGTCGAACGACGTTACCCTACACCACAAAGGAGAAGACGAAGAGCACACATTCAAGATGTCTCTCACAAATTGCCGATTCTACGAGGAGAAGTACCCGGAGGTGGAGAGCTTCGTCATGGTCAACGTGAAGCAGATTGCAGAGATGGGCGCATACGTCAAGCTGCTAGAATACGGTGGGTTCAGGGCATATTGAAGGTATCGCGAGCGAGGCTAAGGGAATACAGACAACATCGACGGCATGATCTTGCTTTCCGAACTTTCGCGAAGACGTATTCGATCCATCCAGAAGCTCATTCGAGTTGGCCGCAACGAGGTCGTCGTCGTACTCCGTGTAGACAAGGACAAGGGTTACATCGATTTGTCAAAGCGCCGAGTGTCGCCTGAGGACATTGTCAAGTGCGAGGAGCGATACAACAAGTCAAAGATGGTACACAGCATCATGCGCCACGTCGCCGAGAAGACTCAGACACCTATCGAGGAGATTTACCAGACTATCGGCTGGCCGCTGAACAAGAAGTACGGACATTCGATCGATGCTTTCAAGCTTAGCATTACCAACCCAGAGGTCTGGAACGACGTTACATTCCCCAACGACGTTGTCAAGGAGGAGCTACAGAGCTACATTGGCAAGAGGTTGACACCTCAGCCTACCAAGGTCCGATCGGACATTGAGGGTATGTCCGAGGAATGAAGACAATTTAGATACTCATACTGACATTTGTAGTCACCTGCTTCGGATACGAGGGTATCGACGCTGTCAAGACTGCTCTGCGATGCGCCGAGGCGAAGAACACCCCCGAGAACCAGGTCAAAGTCAAGCTTGTGTCCCCACCTCTTTACGGTATGTGACCACTGAACATGCATTTTCATTCTCTTGCTGACTTCTGCAGTCCTTACCTCTCAATGTCTCGACAAGAACGCCGGTATCGCATGCCTCGAACAAGCAATCGTCGACATCAAGGAGAACATTTCAAAGGCCGGAGGCGACTGCCAGGTCAAGATGGCACCCAAGGCTGTCACCGAGAACGACGATGCCGAGTTGGCTGCACTCATGGAGAAGCGTGAGCGTGAGAACCAGGAAGTCAGCGGTGACGAGGACGAGAGCACGAGTGACGAGGGTGGTGTTGCTGAGGCCGACTAAGCGGCTGGAGGATGACTTGCACACGAGCGACCATGATAATGAAGACCAAGAGGTATCTGCAAAAAGTGGGCACGGGCGTTTGAGGCGTCGATTCGGTGGTTCACGAGCATGCACGCCAGGCATCTCGACATGTACAGCACCTTGTCTTCAGCCGCATGCATATCTGCGTTTGAGCACAGAGGGGAGGGTTACAAAAGCGGCTTCAAGCGGCTCTAGCAGCAAATCAAGAATGAACATGTACTAATGTCCCATATTTCATTGTGGTACCCGCTACGACTGCTTGGTATTGATTTGGCAGCAGACGGGGAGCTTGGGCCGTTTCGCGTTGGTGGGACGCAATGACGCTGGACAGGACTTGACAACGCTCGGCGGTCCACCAATCCAGCTTTTAGCCAACACTAGCACGAACAACCCTGTCTTGTCGTGGATCCTGCTGCTTTGTTGTCTCTCTGACACCGCAGCTTCTTTTCTGCTCAACTCCTCGGCGAGTTGTGTTGTGTTGTTGTGTCGCAGCAGTTTTACTTCCAAGCTCGACGCTACCTCGGTACTTTGTTGCTGGGTACTTTGCCAGAGCTCGACACACTTCTCGTGAAGCTTGATAGACCTTCTACGAGATATAGCTCCTACTGAGCTGCGCCGCAACAATGGTGCGGTGGAACGAGCTGTTCAATGGAGATGGTCAGGATAGGAGACACAGAGTGCAGGATGAGATGAGCGCGCGTATGTCTTTCATATTGTTTCTTCCACGTTCAGCGCTAACACCTGCCAGTTTTGCCCACATCGCGTCGCGAACACCTCCCTCCTCCACCTATCGACCCCAAGGATGTTACCATAGTTGCTCTGCGATTGAAGCACCAGATCGAACAAGTCGTACCCTGTGAGCTCGAAGAGGACCAGATCACCAGGGCGCATAGCAGCATCATCACCGACGCAGTGCTAGAGACTGCGAAGCAAGCTGGAGCTCCCGAGCACAATGCCTGCGTAGTCTTCTGCCTGTTGCAAGTGAAGAAGTGGTTTAAGAAACAAGCTACCGCAGAGCTGTGGGATGCCGACCTACACGAAGTCCGCGCCGTGGCGGCAGAGATCATGGCCAAGCGCCTGATCGAGGCCGAAGAGGATATCGCATACCTGTTCGAGGAGGTGCTACTCAAGCGCTACTCAACACTAATTGATGGAGAGGCAACCACACCTGCTAACGCCATTGAAAAGGCCGTCGATCTCCACGCTGTGACTGTTATCGGATCGTCCGGATACCAGAAGTGCATCAACTACCTATGGCGCGGATGGGTCGTGCAGGATGATGAGGACCCTAGTCGCTTCGTCACGTACGAGAACAAGACCAACACCAGCTACTGGGCACATCTTGATCCCGATCGGATGCGAGTTCCAAAATACCAGAACTGGGTGCAGATCGCTGTGTCAGTCATCTTCCTGGCTCTCTACACTGGTGCTATCAACACCATTAACCCCTCTGGTGACTTGGATGTCGTTGAAGGTCTGCTGTACCTCTTCACTCTAGGTTTCATCTGCGACGAGGCGAACAAGTTCTGGAAGGTTGGACGATTCTACATATCCTTCTGGAACATGTTCAACAGTACCTTGTATGCACTTCTCACGGTCAGCTTCGTCTTGCGCATGATAGCTCTCGGACATCCGGTTAGTGACGAAAAGGACACAAGACGCGAGTACTTGAACAAGATGAGCTACGACTTCCTAGCTTTCACCGCCCCCATGTTCTGGATGCGTCTGCTGCTGTACCTCGACACCTTCCGCTTCTTTGGTGCCATGCTCGTCGTGCTCAAGGTCATGATGCGCGAGTCGCTCATCTTTTTCATGCTACTGCTTGTTGTCATGATAGGATTTTTCCAAGCTTTCATCGGTCTCGACATCGCGGACGACCAGCTGGCAAACGATACTGTCTTTGTCTTCCAAGCCATGCTGAACGCCGTTATGCAGTCTCCTGAATTCGAGGGCTTCGATAACTTCTCGGTACGTCGTATCTCATGTACGCAATTGAATGTGAGCTAACAAACAACAGCCTCCCTTTGGTATCATTCTCTACTACATCTTTACATTCGTCGTCATGGTTATCCTACTAAACGTCCTCATCGCCCTGTACAACTCCGCCTACGAAGACATCACACAGAACGCCATCGACGAGTACATGGCTCTCTTCTCACAGAAAACGATGCAATTCGTTCGCGCTCCAGATGAGAACGTCTTCATCGCTCCCTTCAACCTTATCGAGATGTTTTGCCTTATCCTCCCATTTGAGTGGTGGATGGATGAAAAGCGCTACGACAAACTCAACGACATGGTACGTACCTTTGCCCCCCAGACAAGCCTCACAACTCTACTGTTTATATGATGATTTTCTATGTATTTGCTACTTCAGAGCTTCGGCTATGAGACAATTATCACCTAGTACTGATTACAACACCCCAACACCCATCTCTTCCCACGCTACTTTCAGTCCACAGTCAAGCTGACGCCAAAACAGGTCATGGCAGTAATCTACTCTCCCCTCCTCCTCATCACCGCTATGCTCGAACAACAAGAAGCCTGGGTTGTCAAAGAAAATCGTCGCCGCGGCGAAGACGACGAAGACACTACCATGGAGTGGGAACAGGTCCTTGATGGCTGTGACTTTGAAGCCGATGGCTGGGACAAGAAGGTCCAGGCTTCACGTCCCAACGTCGAATTTGATACTGCCGTCTTAGAGGTCAGACAGTTGAGGAAGGAAGTCGGGGAGTTGAAAGATATGCTGAAGATGTTAGTTGAGGGCAAGAAGGAGGGCTGGGGTGGTGATACGCTTGGTGAGAGCGGGTTGACCAAATTGGATGTGGGAAAATTGGGCATGCAGGGAGAGAGCAGCGAAAATGGGGGAAGGGATGAGTAAGTTTGTTTTTGCTTTTCGCCTCGCGATCAATCCTGTTGTCGCTGTTTTGTCTGTATTGTTTTGGTGTGTTGACTTTCGGGGTGTAGGCGCTATAGGAGCGAGTTTGGAGAGAGCAATGCGAGTGATTGGCACTCCGATTGAGAACGCCTTTCTCTCTCGTTCCACTTCTTCGGTTACATATTACGGAATACTACGAGATACGAGATACGATACGACACTAAGCGACGCGATACGATTCTTTGGCCATATACCCCTCCTTTACGATGGAAATTGTATGTATTTTTCTAAACGGAAACGGCAGAATATTAAACGATCTGATTCTTACACGATGCATTGTTATGGATTATTGTTTTTTTGTTCGACGTTGCTACCTGCAACTGGGATACGTTGCTTATCTTGTGGCGGTGCTGAGATGACGCGTGGCTCCACCAATTAGCGCCATCGCCCCCCCTGGTCTAACTCGCAACGCGCCTCTGCCGCTTAGTTCCCGTTTCCCAGTTCCAGGTTCCCTCCGTCTTTGGAATTATCGCTCATAGATAGTCCGTCATAGCATTTCAGCCGAACCCCTTGCAGCCGTATAGCCGTAATACCAAGATGTCCGTCCTCCTTCAAGTACAATGTTTGTCGCTCTTCACACCTTCACATGACAATATCTGGATTACCTGACAGCATAACATTCGTCTCCTTCGTTCGGCGGCCCATGCTCCAAACACTAGTTGTACGAGAGCCGGAAAAGTACAAGCATGCGCATTGCCCTCATCCAAAGTCCTCTCTCTATCATCTACCCCTTTCCTTTCCTATTGTTGGCTTAATTGAGCCAGAACACTCCCAATCCCCTCTCCACGAACTGAAAGAGTAGGAATATGTCCATTTACACAGCCCCCCTTACTACGACCAAAGGGGAGGAGGCCAAGCCCGCACCAAAACGACTCCTCTATACTTTCCAAGAAGTCCAGGCTTGGCAACGCGACAACGAGTATCTAACCAACCATTACCGGAGTACGACTGGATCCTATCGAGAATGCCTGAAAAGCCTCTCTTACCTACACAACCAAACCGGCAACATCTACACGCACCTCATCGGCGCAGTGCTGATCCTCTCCTACGGCACCTATGCCTACAACAGCGTCAGCAGACGGTACACGACCGCTGACATCCACGACCTTCTCGCATTCGGCGTTTTTGTGGGCAGTGCGGTTGTTTGCTTCGGAATCAGCGCTACGTTTCACATGTTTGGCAACCACTCGAGTGCCGTTTACCATACCTGGCTTCAACTCGATCTTTATGGGATTTTCATCTTGATCGTTGGGACGGTGTACTCGGGAACGTATTATGGTTTTTACTGCGAGAGGCAGTATTGGATGTTGTATTCTGTTGGGATCACCACTATCGTCACGGGTGCTGCTACGCTCTGTTCGATACCGCGATTTCGTACGCCCAAGTGGCGATGGGCTAGAGCGACGTTGTTCTGTGCCATTGGTTGGTCGGGTGCGGTTCCTATGACGCATGCTGCGCAGACATTTGGTATCGAACAGGCCGATAAACAGATGGGGTGGTGGTTGATGATATGCGAAGGATTGTGCTATATCACCGGTGCTTTCATCTATGCGGTGAGTATGCAGAAAGAAGAAGACGCTGCTCAGAGTGCCGTTACTAACATCTCACCAAAGATTCGCTTCCCGGAGAGGTTTCGCCCCGGATTCTTTGATATTTGGGGTTGCTCACATCAGATTTTTCATCTTTGTGCTGTTGGGGGTGCGGCTTGGCATTTGGTAGCCCTCCTGAAGGCTTTTGATTATAATCATGATCCGGCAACGAGGAGATGCTGAGGGTACTGTCGTTTTGAACCGTACAGCCACTACCGACTTTTCTCAAGCAGGGGATACCTTTGAAACTCTATTAGTTCGTCCAGGTCCAACGCACGCCATGCCAGCTCCACCGCACTCCTTGCGCCACTGAAACTAGGGTTGTCTTCTAAAATCTCAGCATCTGCGTCTAGTGCCCCAATGGTGCGGTTCGTCGCCCTCTGGACTTTTCCATCACTTCGGTTCTCCGGGCTACCCAACATCACCGCCGTTGGTAAATCGCGCGGTCCAGATCTCTTTGCCTGGAGAGACCAGCCATTCAACATGTCTTTGAGACTGTGATACAGGGGATGTTACTGGCTTTCAATATCTATCAAGATCACTTTTCACGGGTGAGGTTTTACCTTCAGTGTTGAGACGACAGTGAGGAGGACAAGACTTGTATGAGTGTAAAAAAAGCCACTTTTCGCATGATGGGAAGCTCATGGTTGAGTGGACTATGACGGTGACCCCATATTTGAGAAGACGTCCCAGCAATGCAAACGCGCCTACGTAGCACAGTATGGCCTCCAATGTTTCAAAAGTTGTGAACAGCTCACTTCTTGCCGTGTACTGTCTTCGTGTCTCTGATGCTCTAGAGTCAGCTGTGTCTCCCTGTTACACTGGCGCAGTTACGATGAAGACTGAGCCCCATGTTACCTACCCTGTTGGTGCTGCAGAGGGTCGCCTGCCTAGGTGTCACTCGGTCGTCCCTCAACACATAGGCAGACTTCGCACCCGTAGATTTATCATTAAATTTCAATATGAAGAGTTACAACTATAGCTTACAAGGTTGATATTTGCAGACTTTCTACACGCGATTACGGAGGTTGCGCCGAGGGGCCAAGGGGCGGAGTTGATGGAAGATTGGAAGTAGGTTGTTTTTGACAACATCGAAAATTTTGGGTGCTGACGGCTTGATATTGCCATCTGAAAGTACACAAGCGAAGGAGAGAACAGACAATGAGGTTCTCAGTGATGCGACTCCACACCCGTCATCACGCGCTAGGAACTAGTGGTTGAAGAAGGCCCAACTTGCACGCCTTCATTGTCATTCTAATGCACAAAACTAAGGTTCTCAGAACAAGCATGTCTATCACGCGCCCGACTACGAATTAGAATGCCGTAAGTACCGAAACAATAGTCTGGAGGAAATCGGCAAGGATGTAGTATAATTTGTGTCATCTCAATTGAGTTTGGTTGCCCCTTCCGATAAGGGGAGTAGTTTCCTCGTACGTGTGATTACGACCGATCATCTTGCCATCTCTACGCAGCTGTGCATGGTCTGCAACACTTTTTCAATGATGGTTCGCACTACGCTGACCATCGTCTCTGATATGGGGTGTATCCAGACGAAGTAAAGTGTGTAGCGCGGAGTTGAGGGGCGAGTGCCATCATTCTCTTTCGCGACTGCTATGATATCAAACTGCAGGCTCTCAATCCAAGCATGAACTTGACCGATATAATCATGCACTATAATGTAAGTTTGCGAAGTAGGACAAACTAGAAGGGGCGGCGGGGCCTGAGGACGATTCTGGTCACAGCAGCGCACAAGTTTCCGCAGAGACTCCTCTTCTTCATCGTCCTCATTACCATCTTCTCCAACCCACTCTTGGTGTTCATCATCACAATCCTCGTGGTTCTCTGTCCAACGCCATGCCCAATCTTCCAAATCCGTGATCTGCACAGTGATTGACGAGACCGGGGGATCTGTAGCTGGGGATGTCGAAATTTGATGAAAAGATCGGTTGATGCCAGTAGTCAGTTGATATGGAGGTACACACGAATTTGTACTTGCATCCAGGTCTTCTGCAACCTCAATTGTCGACTGCATGCTTCCAAAAGGTCTCCAGCGGACTTTGAGCATGTCCATAGAGCTGAAGACTGGCGTCTTCGAAGAGCAGAGACTATCCATAGTTGGAAGATCATTTGATACAGACATTTGAACGTGTTTTTAGAAGCTGATGTGGTTTAAGAATTAGTGAAAGCAAGTAGGCGAGGAAAAGCCAGCGCGTTAGATTAGGACGATCAGCTTCCTGCTAAGCGGGTGACCGCAGATGAGCAATATTATGCGCTTTCTGTTTACTCGATGGTATCGGCATGTTTCGAATTGGTACAAAAATGGTGGTTATGTCCCAGACAACCTACCAGAAGCAGGAAATAGTAAATGTATGCAGACGTTAGTTTCAGTACCGGCGAATCATAGATTGAAGGTCCGGCAAAAGATATGCGCAAAAAACATACAACAGCGGGGATTCGCTAGTGGTCACCCACCTAACTACTAATCCGCCGGTACACTGCTTGTATATGGCTGAGCGGACGGGAAGCCTAATTTTCAGTGTCCTATGGTCGTATGTGAAAGAATTTACATTGTGTTAAGATTATGTAGCTCTCACTCGACGGGAAGCCCTTAGTGTACGAGAACAATCTGTCGATCGCCGGCTTTCGCCCTCACCAAGTGGCGTCTTTCGAACTGATTAGGGCACGGATCTCCTGAGGTCTCAGGAGCAGACGCGTAGCATAGTTGCTCGTATCCTGTGCTAAAAACCAGCGCACTTCGTTAGGCCACCATAAACAGCACGAATAGGACTCTACGAAGATTGAGCGGACAGCAAAGGCCCAATCAGATCCTGCGGTCGTACGTCAAAGAACTTAGATGCTGTTCAGTTGTTAAAGTCAGTGAATGTCGACGTTGAGGTTTGTGGAAAATTGATTCTAATTGACTCGCCGCTTAAAACGCCGGATTATATATATGTATAGGGTATCGTGTTTGATCGTGATCATGTTCAAGGAATCAAGAAGTGGAACTCGTGGTACTGCGAGCTGGTGAAAGGAAATTCGAAGTAAGCGCTATCCGGTACTTTGGGATGCGGTCAGGAGTAGGGGTAGCCTTGACGCCGTTCTGGGGTCGATCGGTTATCTCTACCTTCACGCTATCCGATGTATCTTTCGTCGGTGTGCTTTCTTCCTCTATTGTTGAATCCTTCCTGCGTTGATTCGGGGTTGGGGTATCCGGCGTCAACGGTGGACTGTCCTTGGAGGGTTGCGGTGTAATGCGCTCTCCATTCGCCCACCCCTCGGCGACAAGATTCAGGTTGGCTGGCGTACTAGCCGTAGATGACGCAGCGACGAGGTCATCCGAAGAGCGCTTTGTCTGTGAGAAGGATGGCGACGTTGTGATGTGAGCGTGGGAAAACCCAAAACCTTCAATCTTAGCCGCCATTGCTTGGTTGTATTCTTGTAAATGATTCGTCTCGGTAGCGGTCGTGGAAGGGATGCTGAAATCGTCATGCGTCTCGGGAATGGTGCTTATCCGCGAATTGCCATTCGCAACGACTTCGTGCGACACTATTGGACCCTTCCATTCAGGATGCGGTATGCGTCCGATAATGTTAAGTCTGCCTGTTCCTACTTTGGCCCATTCCCAAATACCTCGACGCGACGGTGCCCGTTGTGGTGGTTGCACTGGTCCTCCTTCCAGCTCACCAAATGTTTCATCTCCCACCTGGCTACTCTGGTGCGGGGGAGACGCGTCGTCTGAGCTTCGGCGGCGCTCTTCTAGGACTGGGCGTGACATCTGTATCTCCGTTCCGCTGCTTTGAGCTCGCTCTAGACGTCTTCTCTCCGGTGGCGTCACTTTGCGCAACCTCTCTCTGTCCTTCTCCCTCTCGCGAATTGCGTCGAGGTTGGGCGGTTGACTGGCAACCGCCATTTCCGTCGAGGTGACCACTGTCGAACTCGCCGGACTTGTCAGGCGACGGCGGAGAGGACCGGCGCGTCCTTCTTGTGGGCGAGCCTGCAGGGGATGAGGCGGGCGAGGCGTCTTCGGGGGAGGAGGGCGGAGAGGGCGGTTCTGCTGGTCGGAGCTTATGTAGGGGACGGATTTGACGGATGACGGGCCGGCCTTCTTCTTTGCTGGTTAATGGATGTTATTACGCGTGTCGTGACAGCAATGAAATGGCTGACGTGGTATTGAGAATGGGCTGGGTAGAGGTCGGAGTCACACACCTTGCTTCCCCTTCCCCTTGCCCTTTGTGTGGCAGTTGGGCCCAGCTTCGTGGTCATGGTAATCACACTCGTTACCCTCATCTGTAGGGTCGTCAAATAGCATGCCACCAGTACCTGATCTGATTGCCTTGACCAAGTCAATGGCGAAATCGGGGTTGTTCTCAAAGCATTCGCGATAAGTCTCGACATCGCGCTCACTGCCGGGATCCATGATCTGGCGGGCTGCGATACGCGTCATGAGTGTGCGGAACGGCGACCCTGTCGGGCTTTTGCGATAGATGTCGTCAATCTCGTCAGCGTCAGGTACCAACTCGGCTTCATTCAGGCCTTTTCTGTACTGGTCCATTGCGACATTCTTCAACTGGGCCATCTCGAAGCGATCGCAGAGCAGGTACAGTCTGTGACAGCTCACAGCATACTCGTACTTTTGGTTGGCGTCGGCCATGTCGGAGACATCATCGAGGCTGCCTTGATACAGCCATTTCACCAGCAGCTCGAAGCCGGCAGGGCTGTAGTCGGGGAGATGGAGCTGGTCTTTTCTATTGTGGCCGTCTGCGTCACCAAGCAGCTCGTTCTCGAGGGCCTCGGAGTGGTGGCACAGTAGGTTGCGGTGCAGCGACCAGTGGCGCTTGGACTCGCCTACGTAGATGTCGATCATAGGGCCGGAGAGCAGTCTATCGCGTTGCAGCTTAGCTTTTGCCCGTACATGTAGGCGATGGGAGTAGAGACGGTGGGTCAGAGCCGGGCGCAATGCGATACATCGCGAAGGTGCTTGGGGCTTTTGCGCCAGCTCCAATTGCGGTGCATCGGCAGACGGCGCATTCTTCATGAAGTCGTCCTCCTCTTCCGAAGATGTCTGCGATGTACCCACCTCATCACCGTGGTCGAAGAAAGGATCGTCTACGTACTCAGCAAAAGTCGCGGCAGGCACGTCGCCAATGCTCCCAGAAGCCATCCGTGACCGTTTAGAACCCGGAATGGCGAAATCACGATTGTATGATCGCAAAGTCTGCCACATGCAGCGCGGTGATGGCGCTCATGTATGCGCAACGGCTTTTGTTGGGGTATAGTACGTGTCGCGATGCGGTGAGAACTGTGAGGTGTCTGGGTGAGGTGTACCGTGGAGACGTGCTCGAGTGGAGACATCAAGGATGGCTGGGTGGCTTGCCGTGACGTCGATGGCGCGTCCGGACTAGCTTCCGCCTTGCCTAGACCTAGATCATCGTGGTCACTCCAGGACCTGCATCGCTACGGCGAATAGCTACATAAGCATCAACCGTCTACTCATACCCAATCTCTACCCCTCTAGAAGCCGATCTATTACACCGTGATGGTAGCGCGGAAGCCTGCTTCGCCTATCGAGACACCGCCGCACTAAGCATCTGCGGAGTTGCCTTTTTACCATAGCTTCCCTTACCGAAGTAGGCTCGTTAGACAAGGGTGGCTCTCCTTACCTCAGAACCGTTGTTTCCGGCGACGGCAAAGTTCCTACTAACATGGGCCTGCAATTTGGCGCTTGTGTACATGATCAACAAACAATAGAAAGACGACTTATACAAATTGACTCATTGGCTTCCCTTTTCCACATGAACCAAAAACCTTCTACCTGTGCACGGCACATTCTCTGAATACCAGTTGTCTCTTTTCTCACGTTTGTTCAGAAAATCTCTGGACAACCCTCTTCCTTATTCGCTTATCCTCCATCTATATCAAGCCAACAAAGCCAGCCACATCATGCCACCCGCAATTAGAGACCATACACGATTTGCAGCGATAGTCCAGTCCGGCTCCTCACGAAACATCCAACTCAAGCAGATGTGGAGAAAAGCAATGCTATGCTGTGGAGACTCGTCGTCCAAGCGGCCGTCAGAAGGAATTTCTGCTAGGCGAAAGCTTGCGCTGTACATGTTGCCGCGACCCTCTACTGGGAACTTCGTCACAGATTCAAAGGGCTACCTTTCGAGATAGTTTCAATACCCATGCTGAGGTCGGCTTGCAAGGATCAGTATCCAGGCCAATAGGAGACCGACTGTATGCGCCAGGGCCAGCAACCGTGACTTCGCGACCCCGTTCCGCGGACGCACTCAGACTGCTTGTTGTTTTACGTTTGCATACCTGCACGGCTACCATCAGAAACGATACGCAACCTTGCACCTTCCGCCTCGGCTCACACCAAATCGCCCGCTATGGCCAGTTCGCAAATCTTAGACGATACATTCGGCTATGAGCCTTTCGATCCTTTCCTCGTGGTACGCCTGGTTGCATTCTACTCAATCCAGCCAGCACAGCTGAAGCTCCTTGGATTAGGCCTGATGTGGAGCAACAGGAAAAATGGGGCCCAGAACCGACCCAGCACCAAGACAAACAAGAACGGGATCTTGTCAAAGCATGGATTAGCCTCGGCCAACGTGGCCGCTCTGTAGGATCTCATCCAACTGCGAGGGTACTCCACAAGTCGGGCCACTGACGAGCAACTCAATCAGCCCTACTTCAAGCGATGTGGGGAAGACGATATTTCTTCACCCCGTCATATCTCTTCAAACCTGTCGGCCTTTGCGAAGCGTAAGGAAACGGACCCAGAGAGATGGGGTGTTACTGGTGCTATCTGGATTCGAACATGGTACGGCAATGAAGCATCCCCTAACCATACTTCGGTTGAAGGGACCGTCACACATGCCAGTGCCGACGAAGCGTACCTTCGGCTGTGGCGGAAAGCTTTGTGCCCTCCGCGGGTTAATTACGAATTTGATGGCAATATGTTTGGCCCGAACGTATTTGACGACGATGATGATGCTGCTTATGGGGTGGCGGCACGGGATGCAGATGATGAGGTGGAGCTGATGGATAATATACCATCTTTCATCTTAAACGCTCTCATCCAGTGCCCCGACGCGATGGAATCCAGAAATGGAGGTCGTGAGACGACAGAGGACGATGATGATTTAAAATGGCGTCAAAAGTCACTTATCGTGGTCGCAGACCGCGAGGCATGTGAAGATGGATGGGTATTGCTAATTGCCCTCAACCATAAGGGTCAGGTGTTGCACATGCGTGTCAGGTGCAAAGCTTATCAGGTTGCAGAGCAAGTGTACTTTTTCAGAGATGGTGGTGATCCTTTGGATGTCACGGAAGCAGAAGAAAATGTAATTCACTACCTGGATGGTAATAAATCAGGCGATGGGTGGGATGAAGACTGAGTTATCACAAGGGTGTAAAAGCGTTATCCAATTCTCTACGAATACGAGCTAGAACTACGAACGTTTCCAGGCTCATTCTTCAATCATCTAGAGGTTTGTTGTAGTGGCGTAGGGAGAGCAATGGTATAGAAGTCTGCGTGTTCTCAAACAGATCACCTTGGGGCGCAAACCGCAACTTCCGACACGATTCGTCACGGTCATGATCCCAGACCACTCTTCCCGTCTTCCTATCGCTACCTCCTAGAGCAACCGCATTACAAAGCCCGTCCCCGTTATAATGACAAACGGCGTCCATGGTCGTTGCAAGGGCCACGAGCGTCGGATCTCGAACGATTTTCGATGTTTTGGCTGTGGTGGATTGCACTGTCCACAGGAGCAAAGCTGCCACCGTCAAGGTTGCGTTCAAAGCCAACCATGCATACAAACGACCCCGGTTGACTATCACGCGCACTATTGGCTCCGATGGTATTGCTGTAATCGTCGTATTAGAGTCCGCGACTTAAACTACCAAGGCGCTACGTGTCGCGTGGTATGCCACTGTCAACATTCCTGCAAGATAACCGTCCACATTATCTGCTTGGTACTGTAGACCAACGCCCAGCGAGACCAGATGTTGTAATACGTCTGTCATCATATCCAAGGTGGGGAGTATAGCCCAATCAGGCATCAAGACTGGCCCCAACTGATGCGCTTCGTTCGACGGTGATGCAATGTGCAGGTCTTCGGAAGCATCAGCCAGTGTGATATTGCAAGCTTGTTTGTCGATTATTCCGATTCTCATTGTAACCTCTGCAACTAAAAAGCAATCTGTCGCGGCCCATTCGCCATCGTAGTTCCATTTCTGACTAAACTGACTCACGCCCAAGGGCAATTGCCCGAATTTACGTGTTTTAGGTAGACACTAGGTAGTGTTGGTTCCCCAGTCATCATCTGCTTTGAAGTGACCATGTGGGGTCAAGCGACCGACGAGAATTGAGACGTTTCTCTTGTCATCATAAACCGTGACGAGGTGCGCGTAGAGCCCTATCGCTCTCGAAGACTCCCACTTTTCGGTCATCCAGAAGCCCAAGGTGCCCCTATTCCTACCGTATGCTAGATTTGCCTGCATGCTGGCATTTCTGAGGTCGTTAGGCTTTCCCGCATCCGAAACAAATTGTACATCTAACCACTCGATATCCAAGATCTCGAAGTACGGCAATTGTGCAGTAGCAAGACTAGCTGAAGGCAGATGAGCGGCCAGATACATGTATCGCCGTTGAGTAGCTTCCGTGGCGATGAAAGCGTAGTCCGAGTCCTTGACGCCCATAGTAGCCGCTCGTAGTGCAATCGCGACAGGGTCTTCTGCATAGAGGAATCTGTCTCATACTCCTGCGGTCTTGATTTCTGGGAGATCGTAGCTTCGTGTCTGAGATTGCGCAAGCTTGGTTGAAGGAATCCACTGCAAGGTCGAATTGGCAAGAGGTGCCGCGATGGACGACAGCCACACGAGCACGACAACGATAACTGCGAATAACGACCAGGACAGATTCTGAGTGGAATCAAGCCAGGTATTATCGGGAGCCTCATGTCTACCATGCGACAAAGCTCCACAAGTCTGATTGCGGTCTTGCCCAGAAGGAAGAAGACAAGGCGCCAGATGATAAGTGAGGAGCCAACCTCAACTACGAGCTGCAGAGCTACTAATGCTGCGGAAACAAAGCCAGCCACTTCCGCCTGGTACAATCCAGACTCGCGCTGGTTGAAGTAGGCCTGGTTTCCCATTCTGAAAGCATGCCAATCCACTAGGGTGAGCATGAATCCAAGGAAGGCTACACAGAGACACAAGTGGAGTGAATATCAGTGCCATGCTTTACAGAAGCTCTAAAAACCTTTGTCATCTTGGCGATTGAAGCAAGTTTGCGGCTGGTCTAGTTGACGCGTCGAGCTCGTAGCCTGGGGTCTCATGTTGAGGCGAGGACAGAGGCTAACACTGCAAGATAGAGTAAACGATCTTCAAATCCGATGGGAGGCCGAGGAAGCGCTGAGAGAAAGCAGGAGAGGCTTAGAAGGCTGGCTCTAAAACTGCTCCTTGTGCTCCGAATTTAATCAGCTGAAGACTGGCATTGCTCTCATGCAGAGTTGGGTCGGTTCCCCTCAGCCTGATGCACCTTTGCAGATAACGAACGCCACTTCTCACAACGCAAGAGTTGAGGCACTCCACAAGTCAACCGTATTCTGAATGGCGGATATGGAAGGATTTTGCAGCCGATTGTGTCTGATGATTGTTGGCTACAGACTAGATCCTGTGTGGCCTCTACCCGCAATGTACTGAAGGATTTCGAGTGCAGCATGAGTCCATTGGTACATTGGTACATTGGGGGCCGCCCATCTTATATCCACCATATAAAACGACCATTTAGGCGCTGGAAATCCATAGTGTTGCTGAGCCGAAAAGGAAGCAACCTCTTCGGAAGCTTCCCGACTAAGCAGGAAGGCGAAATCTTTGCCATGACCTTCATGTTGGCCTAAAAGGAACACAGAGAGGACCAGGGGACTTTGTGTCGAAAAGGATAACTAAGGGTCGCATTAACGCAGGCTGTTAGGCGGGCGTGAGAAGATTCTCCGTTAGAACTTCACCTCTCTTAGCTCCTATTGCCACGCATAGTGCTCGTTATTCAGCCACAAGGGCGCCTCGCTATTAATACCACCATTTGTATCGTACCAAAGCAGGCTGGCGATACTATCATTCTCCCGTTCCTGAACCTCATACTCCATGCCAATCTGAGCTAGCATATCCAGAACTAAGGGCGTCGGATCCCAAAGCTTAACGACATCTAGTTTCCAATTCTCAGCTTCGACCTGCGCTGCTTGCAAAACCGCTCGTAGGTATTCCATTTGTTGGTTCCAAGCGTCATGACCAGGCCGTTTTGCTGCATTTGTAGACAACCTTGTTGAGGTCTCGTCGATCTCTACAACAAGCCGAAGTATGTAAAGCACGTTTTGTAATGACTCTGCATTGGGGTGACAGTAGTACCGGTGCGTCCAAAGTGCCCAGATCTGGCTGCCTGGTGGGCCGGCTATGGCGCCTTTCACATCAGGTACCTTGTCGAAGAGGTATTCGGTGGCGAACGTCTCTTTGGATATGTGCCAGAGCATATGATCCAGGTCTGGGAGAATAGTAAAGCGAGTCTTCACTTCTCGTGTGGATACGGACATGCGAAGTCGAACCATTTCTTCGTCCCGCTTGCACAAATCTCCTAATTCGTTTTCCATGATTGGTACAACCAGCGAAGGCCACGCAATAGTATTGGGTTGAAGCTCAATCTGCGAATTCCTGGTGCTTGGCAGCCAACCCAGCTTCGTGTAAAATTGTTTACCAATGTCAGAGTACAAAGTGTTCCCTACACACTGTTGTTCCTCAGTCTGCCATGTCTGTAACGTTTTCGCCAACTCACGCATCATGCGTGCTGCATACCCTCGGCCTCGATACACGCTAGGGCAAAAGACACTGGCTATACCGTGCACCATATTCTCACTGACCGCACCGCTGGTATCGCTAGTGAGCGAGCGCTTGTAGAAGCTCTCGCAAGAGCACAGAATCCGACGTTCGCCTGGAGCTTGATCTCGGTGAACTAAGATCCACATTGTCATACCTCTATTGCAGGCCAAAGGTACGGTGGTGAGGAAGCGCGACTCTTCCAAGAATAGCGCGGGTGTGAGCGAGTCCTTCCATGTTGCGGAAGTATTCGTCGAAGTTGCCGTGCACTCCTCTGCGGTAGGGTGCCGGAGGACGAGACAGGGACTGTCGGAAGACGGTAAGTCTTCATCCGAATGCTTAACCATGGTGGCGGCTCTTTCGTGCGTAACGTCCGAAATTGACCCTATTCAACTTGACTAGCATTTTGGGTATGTGATAAGTATTATGTGTTGCGGGGAATGCGGATCGAAACGCGTAAATGAGGCGCTAAACGAGCACGTGAGGTCATCGTCATCCCGCCTGTCACGCGAGGGTAGCCACGAGTTCGGCGTTCTCCCTCACGCTGCCTCTTCATTCAACATGCAAATTGTACGTCTGTGCTACCACCATGCGCCTAGAACGCGTGATAAACTGGTGGCATTGTTCTCGTTGGCGCGCTATTACCTACTACCTTCACAAACACAACAGGGAGTATACAACGATGCGGACGACTATGCGGAGCATGAACACTCCTGGCAATAGAGGCCGAGGAGCTACTGATTGCCATTCAGGCAGTGCTTGTCTCACTTATACTGTCATATAACATATAGCTAGGTTATCGTCCCCTGGCTTGGTAGCTGGCACTTGCTTCAACGACGTCAAAACGGCAACGGCAGCATACCCTTCAACTCTCGATCGTCGCGATATGCCGCTAATAAAGCCTCGTCAGACTTTCAAGACAACGCGGACCTGTACATAAGCCTTCGGTTCCATCGTCTACGAACGCGCCGATACAGATTTGAACAAAGTCAGCTTACTACCAATACGCTCATATACATATAGTTTTGCCAATATGTCATATACGACCATAGGACACTGAAAATTAGTTCACCCTCGCCATCCGTCAAAACTCGCAGTCCCGTGTTAAGGTTGATTAACTAAGGTTCGTCCTCGGTTACCCGTTTTAGGAATCGCGACTCTGTCGCCGCATCCCCACTACTATAGCCCCCTAACAACTATTAACAGTTATTTAGCATCTAGTATTCATCTAAAAGCGCTCGCTGTAATAGGAGCGCACCAAATTAAGGATAAGTCGCCGCTAGGATAGGGCTTACAGCCTTCCTATCCTCTTTACATTGTCTCCACTGCGCTACGTGTAAGGCAGACTTCACGCGCAGAAGAGCGAAATAGTTGAGTAGAAGCTTGTATTTAAAGTAGAGGATAGCAGATACAGAGCCTAGAATATGCAAAGTGTGCGCGTGGTTATATAGCCAAAAGAGAGGAGCAAGACAAAGGCGCTAGGCCGTAGAAGATCTAGTAGTTTAGGCCTCCAAAGGTCTAGTAGTTTACGCCTTCGTAGTAAGGAGTAGCCTTTCACTCTCTAGCTATAAACCCCGAAGTAAGTAGCAGATAGGGAGAGGCTATGTTCTTACACTACGGTCCTGCTCCCTTGTAAGGGGCAATTTTAGGCAATAGTACTTGCTGTACACTGCAAAAGATAGTGAGAAATAGCTCTTGTATTGCAGCGCTAATTATTAATGAAAAGTGGCAATAATACCTGCAGATTTCCTCGCCAGCTCAGCGCAGCTTAAAAGCATGTGTGTTGACGCTAACGCAAACAATAAGAGAGGCTTGGCGCAGCCTTAATAGGTCTGCAGAGCTGAATGCGAAGCCTCCCGTGACATACGTTAACTAGGGTAATAGTAGAATACGTTAAACATTTACAGCATAGCTTAATAACTATAATATACTATATCTTCGTGACTGACATGAGGGCCACAACAATATACCCAGTGGGAGAGAGCTTCGACCATACGTTCGTCGTCCGTTCAAGTATGAAGGCCATCGCATGAGAGAGAGTCTTATCAACTACTACAGCTGCATACAGTGAATAAGAGATGTTTAGGAGATACACATGCATTGAGATTATTATATTGAGTTATTCGGTCGCGTTGTGTTGCGCTGCCTGAGCATCAACATTCCTCCTCTGTAATAGTATATCTTCGTAAGATATTAGAAGCTAAGTGCTGCTGCGAAAGCAACAGCAAGAGCAGCTGTAATACTAGCTGCGACGGTACTCGCTGTCCCAGTCTTCTCTGGGGTACCAGCATCCGATGTGCTAGACACATCTTTGTTCTGAGTCGGATCACCACTGCAATGTCCTCCCGTAATCGTTCCATTGACATTCCTCAAACCCTTGGCCAACGGATACAACAAGCCTTGTACCGCTTCCAAACTATTGAATAGCTCAGCCAAGTTGCCGTCGCTAGCAGTAGCACTAAGACTATTCCATTCAGCACCCCCATCAAGCCAAGTGAATTCGCACCGTATGTCGTCAGTTCCCTCACAGGCACTAGCAGCTCCCTTGGCGGAAGCCTCGAGCATTGTTCTGAGAGTTTGGGTAGCACAGGGCGCGAAGAGTACGGCGCGAGCAAAAGAACGTGCTGCGATGCCTTTCTGGAAGCGTGAAATCGGTCTGCAGGCGTTCACGCATTTGTCTTCCACGAGAATATTGTCTATTTGCACGGCGGAGGATCCCCGTACTAAGCTTACCATTGCTTCAGTCCAATTTTGCGCGCCTGTCTGAAGCAGTTTTTTAGCTCAAGCACAGCGTATCGAGTAGAAAAGAAAAGAACTTACTATGTTATACATAATGGCGGCACCCTCAGTAACAGCGCCGTGGTCACTAGACTGGTGACTCCAATTCTCGGCAACGCAACCAAGTTGTAAGCTGGTGTAGACACGGTAATCCGTTGGAAAAGACTTTTTTTCGTCTACATCAACAATGAGACGAACATCCTTTGCCCATGAAAATGTCTTATCAGCCCACGCTGCGTAAGTCTGGTTGCCGGTGAATCTTGCTAGGCGAGCTGCGAGGAGGAAAAGATTGCCGTTGGAGCCCATGTCTTTAATAGTGAACGGGTCTCTCCACAGGGGCAGACCCCCACCACAAGTTCCATCTCTGTCCTCTTCCTCAAAACGACTGGCTTGAATATCAAACACATTTTTCGCATAGTCGATCCAGTCGCCATTCTTAGGCTTGGAGAATCCCATTTCAGCAGCAGTCATGGCTGCGAGGCCCCAGGCGCTATGGGCCGTGCTGAACAGCACTTCGGACTGGTTCACAGGCATGAAATTCCTGCCTTCGCCAGATTGCCACTGCATGCCTTCAGAGACAAGCGCATCGTACTGAGTGTCGCCGGTTAGGTACGAGTACTCGACCAGTCCGCCGAACACGGCGCCGGCTTTCCAGAACTCTACACCGGATGTGAAGTCGTATGTCTCGGAATAGCTTAAATCTGGCTCACGGTAATCAACGAAGATGCCTGGGATGCCAATATCGCTGAGATTGGCTTTGTAGGCGGACACGATGCCGCTCGCCAGCTTTTTCGCAGTCGACTTGATGGAGTCTAAAAGAATTTAAACTGAAATTTGTGCACATGAGTAAGGTGTAGGGTACCTTGACTGTTGACGTCCAAGTCGAGACCGTTGGTGATGCATGATAGAGCGAGTGACAGCATGCCAATGCGTGCAAACATGATGAAACGTTGTTAACGAGAGACGGTAACACAAAAGAATGGCTTGTTGTGGTTTGTGTGCGCGAAGATACACAATGTGGATTGTGAGGCTTGTGGTTTTCTTTTGAGCTCCATAGAACCACGCGCTAGCCATGCCGCTGGCCGACTCTGCCAATTAGATTCCGACCTCGCGGGTTGCCTAAGGGGTTGTCGGAAAGCTTGGAAAGCTCGTATTCCTTAAGCATCGGGCCATGGGCTATGTTGGGGTTAGTTGAGCCTTCTTTTATCAAGTGGTAACGTACTCTTTATTAACCCTTTCACCACCTATAGTCACTACTCGCTGACACAATCACAGATGCACAATAACCTTCATGGACAGAGAAGCCCAGTCTCACACCTTTACAGTAACCGACGGCGACAACCTCCTAGGCATTGCGCAAGCCAACGACCTTGAAATGGAAGGCGCGTGCGGCGGCTCCTGCTCTTGTTCGATGTGCCACGTCATCGTCGAGGGCGAGGAGTACTACGACAAGATGGCGAAGCCGGACGACGAGGAGAACGACATGCTGGATCTGGCGTTTGGGCTGACTGAAACGAGCAGGCTGGGATGTCATGTCAAGATCAGCAAGGAGCTGGATGGCATGAAGGTAAGGCAGCCAAGGATAACGAAGAATTTGCAGGCGAGTGATTCCGCAAGATGACTTCGTACTTGTCAAGGGTAATTCTAGTAACTCAACCGCGATTGACAACACAACTGTGAAATTTGGTCAGATTTAAGTAGTAGTGTTGAGTGAGATACTGTAAGACTCCCACTTCCTTGAGGAGTATATGGGGCAAAAGTTTCATTTCTTCTTTGTCGTCAATGCACAACAGTCGAGGCTGCCGGACATAACGACCGTGGTTGCGGGCATGAGTGGATAAAGATTTTCGTCTGGTACCCACTTCAGTAGTTGAATGGGACTTACAATGGCCAAATCATACTTTCTTATCCCAGGTAGTTGATAGAACCACGCTACGTCCTGCTTATCGGTGTAGGTACAAGTTGATCGAACGATTGCGCCAGTCACAACATCTTCAACTTCGCAAAGGCTTGTTAACTCTCTCTTGGTGCAGACATTGGGACTGATAAATGTATCCTCTTGGGACTGATCGTTCTACATATTACGCTGGCGGGGCGTGCGAGGGCTGCGAGAGTATGAGAGCTGCGGGCGAGGGTTGCGGCGGCATGAACGTGCGAGTGCTGCGGCCGTACGAGGAACACGGACATGTGAAGTCATACCGTACTTTACGTAAGCAAGTTGTCTGGACAGTTCCCGGACGAGATGTTATCTCTGGTATCTGCACAGCCATAAGTCTGCACAGCCACACAGACAGGCGATTGTCCCACGATAAACCACACGCTAGTCGTAAGAAGAGTGCAGGGTCAGCGTTACACTATCCAGATTAGGAAGTTGCTTCGATCTGAAGTACTGACCAGGGTGGCAATTATGCATGAATTTGCGCGCCACAATCGCCACAAAGCTGATCACAACTTCACACTCTTCTGGTAACATTTAGAAGCCTAGATAAGTCACTCTATCTATATATGAGGTTGCTAGAGGTTAAGCGCAGTGCTGCATAGCGTAGGCCTACATTCTTGCACAATAATTGGCTTCACCGGTGCGCAAGCATCCACGCTGCTGTAATTTTCGTATCTACAAGGACGAGAGCAGTCTGGAGAAGGACATAAATACTGTAACAGAAGGATGCACGTAAATCTAAAGCGCTTGATAAAAAAACAGTTGATTGATCTCGAAGTACTTACAACTTCTTTCATCCTTCGCCATAAGCGGTGGGCATAGAGACACCAACAGTCCTAAGCAGGCGGTATAAAACTTCCTTGCCGGAAATAAGGGTTCTCGAGTGCGATGCGGGCCGCCGCAATTCCGCACAGCATCATTATTGGAGCTATCGAAGCTCAATTTTCTCAATACGTACGAATCTCTTCTCACACTTGGTTCTGTCGCCGAGCATCATCAAGACAATCGACAAAGAAGGCTGGGGTCTGCCCATCAGCAGGAGGATAACATGGGGTTCCAGCATGATATCAGGAAGACCAATATGGGACTGGAAACCGGGATGGAAAAGCGCGGTCGAGCGAGGCTAAAATCGCGGATATCGGTTCGCAACGTACCTAAGGCTGTTTCCAAAGACAATCCTGGTAATCGAGTAGGCGCCTCGCAACATATGCCGATCACGCTCGACAGCGACGATGATGCGCCACCAAGCACTACTCAGCGGTATGTTAGAAAAGAAGGCTCCCATAATACGCCTCAGGTCAACGCTGACGCACGTAGCGCTGACCCTCGTCGAAGTCAGATCTCACTCGTTGACGCAAACCTACGAGGCTTTCGATATAATCCTCGCAGAGCCTCAAGACACGAAGATGCGTGGAATAGAGGCGTAAACGAGCCACTCGAGAAGTCATACGCACTCTCACGCTTCGTTCTGCGACGCTCATCGCCTGCAGTTATCAGCTCCACGAAGCACCACAAAAGCGTTACGCTCCCAGAAGAGACACATGAACAGAATTTTGACAGTGACTTGATGTATCAAGACACGTCTTCGCTTGGCCAGGAAGAAGCAACAGCGGTTCACAAGCCTGCCATGCGGCGCAGATGCCATCAAAACGTCATTCCTCCCACTGCAGAGGATAGAGAAAAGAGAAAGCAAAGTTCAGGCATTTACACTGGATTTGTGGCGACTTGTTACATATCATAACATCTCTGACAATAATTGGTAGGGCTTCGAATGCTAGTTCGCATGACCGACCTAACACGATGGCAGATGCGAGGATCTCTCGACTCTCCACACGTACCAAGTCCGACACATCAGCTCCCTCACGGATCCAATTGGTAGACAAACACACAGGAAAGTGCAAGGCTGGAGACCTGAACATGAGCCTCATGGATATTGATGACTTCGGCCTGAGAAGCAAAGTCGCGCAACTGATGGCCGTAGCACCTGCGCTTGCTATCATAGATCTCTATCACCTCATCGTTGATAGTGAAGGTAACCTATCGCGAGCAAGGAAACAAGCTATTAAAATGAGCGAGGCGCCAGCAGCACAGTATCGGCCTGGCTTAGATGCAGATGGGGATGACATCATGGTGAAGATAGATCCAAATGACCCAGCTTTCGAATGGGACGACGATGAGCCCCAACCTGAATTAGACGCTACCACTACAATTCGCCCATTGAAGCCGAAGCCGAGGCCGAAGGCAAAGTCAAAGTCAGGCAGCAATGCTGCAAAGTCTAAAAACCTACATAATGCTGCTAAATCAACTAAAAGTACGAAGTCAGACACAAAACACCGCTCAAACATATGTGCCAAACGAACAAAGTCGGTGCTTCTCAACCTTACACATACAAGGGAAACTAGCAGCGACCGCGACTTTGTCGTTCTTGGCAACGTCATCCACTACGATGCCGATTTCAATGTCTCCAATGATTCCGATCAATCTACTGGCACTCATGTGCGCAACAGACGCGTAGACAGCGATGCTGAGATGTTGGATGGCGATGATCAACTAGACCTGGATATAGACATGCAGCCGCGTTTTGCATATAACGCGAGGTTGTTGAGAAATATAAGAAAAGCTAGAAAGACATAAACGGTAGCAAGATTGGTTTGTATACCATGTGAAGGGGCAGTCGATATCGGGAAATTAGAGTATAAGGGGAAGAGCTAAGTTTTGACTTTCACGTTGCGATACTGTTTTCTTTGTACCTACCCATTTCCGTATCCTAACATTAAACAAGAGTATAAGGTATTGCATATCTATCAGTCACTATCTACGTGTCTCTAACGTCTCAACTCAACATGCTTGTTTCGGCACTTTCTCGCCGTTTCTCTCAGCTGACAAACAACCGCTGAGACCCCCGAATCCTATAGGTAAGAAACAAAGACTGGAAACAGTCCACGCGCAAACGATTCTCGCCATTATCGTTCTCTCTCACCTTAATATCAGCTGCTTGGTCGCCTCGCTTTCCCAGTGAGATCGGTTGTATGCACGATTTCTCCCTATTCCATTCTGTCAGTACTATCCAACAGCATTACCGCACCACATCGACCATCTTTCTCAATTCAGATTCTGGTCATGACAGTCGAGTGTCCTAGAGTTTCCTACACGAAACCAAGACGACTTCCAAAGAAAAGAACTCGCCCATCAAACGCCGCGTTCCGGGCTGCAGTAGCTCAACTCGATCTCATCAACCGCAAAGCTGGAGAACTTCGCACCCCCGCGATTATGGAGTTGTTGACTGATGAGGAAATAAGCCCGGCAATGGAGTACAAAATGGTGGACCAGGCGGCACAGTGAGTAGATACGTAAGGAATCGTGGCCATAATTGCTGACAATCGTATAAAGGAGAGCATTGGGAAAGCAAAGTGGTATAATGAGTGGAGATCACGTTGGACGTAAAACAATGAGTAGGAGCAAGGACACATTGGGGGTCTCACGAGGACAACAACGGATTGTCATAGACTCAGAGGACGAGGATGGTAGTAAGTTCCCATGTTTCAAATCTTACACTCAAGACACTTGTCTCACTGTCCTTAGCGCGATCAGCGAGTTCCTCGTCACCTAATGAGAGGACCAGCCAAAGAAAGCGACCAATAAGCCCACCTACTCGCAACATAAAGCGACGAAGCGACAGCTTCTTGTCTAGCTCTAATAGCATCGATTATCGAACGACCAAGAAATTGAAGAGGCCACGACAAGACTTAGCCGCGGAGCTTGACGATTTCGACATTGGCATGGAAGGCTGGAGTGCATCTGAAGATACAACCAGGAGACTACGGCGGAGAAATTAGATTATCAAGGGAGATTCTTTTTGAATTCGCGAGAGTACATCGCGATTAAAGTCACCCATCAGCAGCAACGAATCAAGAAAGGCATACCTAGAGCCAAAAAGATGTAATCATGAAATCATCTCCACATTTATCGAGGATCTAAATACATAGACTTTACACATCACTAAGCAATCAGAAAATGCCTACTCAAACTAACGTCACGTGTCTTTCCCAATACTTCTCAACACCAAACATACCATCCTTCTCGTTCAATACTTCCACCTCTTCACCACAAAAATACCTAGAACGAAAAGAAGGATAATCACACCAGCAATAATACCAATGGTAGCGGCAGTCGATAAACCACCCCTATCGGATCCAGAGCTAGCAGTTTTGATAGTGAAGTCGAGCGTTGACATGGGTTGAGCAGGGATGTCTGCCGCGGAGATTTGATGTATAATGTCCTCAATGGTGGATGAGGTCGCCAAAGTCGTGTAGGCCATTGGAGTGGAAATAGCTGCTGGCGTTGCGATAAGCGTAAGCAGAGTGAAGGAAGGAAGAGAATGTGTGCTACTGCAGGTAGGTGTCGGCGCGATCGCGCTGGGAGTGTAAGGGTAGAATGGTGGCATGTTGTTGTGTTGGTTTGTTGAAGTGAAGGGTGAGTTGGAAGTCCGGCTTCAAGGCTGTATTAGAATAATCGAATACAGCTGGTGCTGGAAAGTGGTGAAGAGACTCCAATAGCCTTTTGTAGACTAGGCTACAATGTGATGTGAAGACTTGTGAGATATTATGCATTCACAATAGTAGCTCCAAAGTCTCTGGAATCATCTTGTAAGTTAACAGCGTACGAGATCTATTACCAGTGTGTATTACTCACTGCTAATTTGCGCGTATCGAAGTACTGACACATGACTCCCTCTCTCACTCCATACCCGTTTTCATCATCCTAATGCAGAATCTCTTCCGAACCCATACATCGCAGCTCGATCATCTGTATCCTCTCGCTGCTGCATGACGGTTCGCAGTACTCGCACTGGACCCAATGAACTGTTGCATCTGTGTCTCCACCTCTTTAGCAGTTATGCGCTGCTGTTCTTGTTGCGCTTGCAAAAGCTTCTTATTTTGGTATCGCTTTACGGTTTGCAGATATAACACCCATGCTATGAAGGTGAGTAAGAAAGGCGCAAAAACGCATATGGGGATGAACCATGGCAAAGGAATTGGACCGATCTTGCGATCTTCGGCGTTGATGGGTTCGGCGCGGTGCTGGAACTTCAGTGATGGCATCTTGTGCAATATATGGAACGAATGTTATATGTTTGTTTGCGATACAAAAAATTGCGTTTAAACGAGTGTAGGTGGTTTGTAGAATGAATGTGGATGAGTGGGATGTTGAAGGGTGTTCACGATAGTTAAGCCGTGTTGAGAACAAAGAAATCAAGGAAAAGCAATATAAAGAAACCAACATTGATGGGAAGAACTAATCACATTGTTTGAAGTAACGAGTATTAGAATTAAAAGCAAAATTGCAGGATAGCTGTGCGAAACTTCAAACTCCACTAGTTGGAGACGCGTCTCTGACAATTGCTCGTGTTTCATCTTCAACAACCACACCACATTTTTGGGCCAATACTCACAACGACCCAGAAGGTCCACGATGCATGGTGAGCGAGTTAAGAGGTGAGACGTTGCTGTAATCTCGTGTACGGTTATGATCGTTTTGTACATCGTTCACATTCAGTGGGGAGACTGGTGAGACCTGCCCACCATCCGTACACTGCGCACTGTACGCGAGCAGCGGCAACTGGGTTACAGGACGAGGTCTAGGTACCAGTTTGCGCGTTAGGATGGGGTCAGGATAATGCGGAGAAGTATATGTCCTACCGTTGCCGCCTCCGGAAGTAAGAATTGACTGAAGGTCATCAGCACCGACGGCTCGATCCACGCGATCTCGAGTAACAAACACACCTTTTTCGCTGACTCCTTCTTGCCAATTCTGAGCTCGAGCAAGATCAATGGGATCTATACCATACCCTTCCGAGATTGGAATGTCCTCCGGACGGGTGGCCGCAGGCGATCCATCGCGGTAGCAACGGCGACCACGGGTGACTTCTTTATGATACGGATAATTTCCCCTTTCCAAGTCTTTGGTCCCGGAACTCGTGCGTACACAATACTTGATCGATAAATATAACAGAAGAATTACACCAAGAGCGGTTACCACAGCGCCAACAATTGGACCTGGGTTGGTCGAGATTCTAGGGATGTCCCGCTTTGTAAAGGTCGATGATAAACCCGTAGGCATGTTTGTTGCTAAAGCTGTAAGATCGGATATTTCGAAAGGTGGTCCACGATCGACAGCGAGCCCGGCAGCATTAGGTACTGTGGTTGGGAGTGTACCATAGTCGACGCATGACGGCACAGCATCAATTGGCGGTGCCACATTTGGGTTTAAAGGATTGTCGTGGACTGCAGTTGGGAGGCAATGAGTACTAGTGTGCGAGCCAATAGCGGACGTGGAAACGACGGAAGAAAAGAACGCTCCGCCATCTGATGCCGTAGTAATCGACGTAGCAACGTCAGACGAGTAAAAGACTCTGGGATCTAGTGCAGTCGAGGCTATTACGGCAGGATCAGTAGCAGATGTCAAAACGTCCGAAGAAAAGAATGCGCCTTCGTCTGTGGCGGTGGAAGTCGATACAGGAATATGCGATGAGTAAAAGGCACCAGGATCTAGTGCGGTTGAGGTAAGTGTAACGGACGCGGAGACGTCGGAAGAGAAAAACACGCCTCCGTCTGATACCGTAGAAGTTGCTGTAGGGGCTGCAGCGGACAATTTCAGAACCGATGAAGCAGAGGCCATGGGAGCGGTGCCTAGGTCAGCACCAGGCCAGACAAACCCAGCCATTCCATCTTGTAACATAGTATGTTGATAAGGATGTTTTCGACGGTCTTGAGTTTTTGGTCGCTGATTCTGCCAGTGTCATGGATCGAAATGGGTTTCCAGTCGTTGATCTTACTGTTGTATCACTTCGTTCTATTTATTACCAGCTGGTAATAGGGCCTTGCAAAGGAATTGGACAGAAATTCATCATAAGTTGCAGGTCAGGTCACGCTGTATACGAAGGCTCGTCATCGTACGGCTACAGTGGCTGACCGCAAGACCAGTAGGTTCACAACGTCGGGTTCGAAGGCACTAGGTTACTCAAATCTTCTCCTTATGAGTCTTCTCTTCGCCTGCTATCAGTATCGACGTACCGTACTACAAGCACGCAGATACGGGTAAGAAGCTCCTTATCCCTAAACACAGGCCAGCCCAAAAGAAGTCTTCCACTCACGTGAACACAAAACACTTACAATCATGGAAGTCAAGGCATTTTTCTCCATTGTTATACTTAACGCAGCGCTCGCGTACGCTCTCCCACAGTCCAGCAACCCAACAGTTGCAGATACTAACACCACTCAAACCATGGCTCCAACAAATACCACCTCTGTCTTCCCCATGCCTTCTAAAGCACTGAACACTTCTAGCGCTGAGTTCCGCGTCTTTCTTGGCTTTTTAGTCTTTGGAGCCGTGGCCGCTGCCACTCTTCTCCTTTACCCACTTGTCTTGTTTGCGCTGGATCTGCGTAGTAGGAAGCGTGCCTCATCGGATTCGACTGATTCGTAGGCAGGCTAGGAGACAAATGATGAGACAATTCGGAGCAGGATACGGGGATAAAAACGCGTTGTGCTACCGTCAGGACAAAGCGAAAGAGGTCGGTTACGTAACTGTGTTGTATCCTGCTCCTCGTGAGAGCTTTCAAAGTAACTCTTGTTTGTAAGCACTGCTCTTTCAACTCAATATAATGTCACGTAGGCTGATCGTTTTTGTTGTACCCATAAGTGGGCTAGGGTCATGAATTCTTAAAGTAAAAGTCAGGCATGCCGAGATCGTGTTGCTAACTCAGACGTGCGGCTGACGAAAGCCAAGAATGCGCTATTCGGCCGCAAAAAAGGGAGAAGACAACGAGCGCGTGTGATGGTTGGAAGCTGCAGAAAGCGGACGAGAAGGAACAATTGAGCCTCGATGACAGGAAATTTGACATTTGCAGTTGTTTCGCTGTGCAATCCAAAGTCTATTGCCTTGGCATGTGATAAAGCATTCGGCTTAAGACATGCTGTTGCGCCGAGTGACGTTGGATATAAGGTTCAGCGTGATATGACTTTATTCTAGGCGAGTGTTGATGGTCAGGCTTCTCAGAGATATGCCTAGTCGATGCTCTGGTGTTAACCGAGGGTGCGAGAGTGAATATAGGGTGAAGGGCGGGCGGGATGCCATGACGGAGGCGGAAGGTACCGGTTTGGCGCACGAAGACATCCCGCGGCCGGTGGAGCTTTCTTTTTCTGTATCCGAGCTTTGCGCAACCCTCCCGCCGCCGACCAACCCACCTTGACGACTTCTACAACAAAAGTGTAGCTCCAATTGGGTTGTAGCAACACTTCGATACCCTCAACATGTTGGCTGCTCGCTCCTTCGCCGCCCCAGCGCGGCAATGCCTGCGCCAGGCTAACCGCGCAAGATGGGCGCCCGCGCTCTCCCAGGTGAGCTTCCAGTGGGACATGGTATTTGTGCGCCTACAAACCTCGAGGCGTACAGGTTCCAGGAGACGGTATAGAACAATATTGACCTCTGCATAGGTCTCCGCCCGAACATACGCCTCCGAGGTGGCCAAGTTCCACGGAACCAAGGGCAGCGACGGCAAGTACTCTGTCACTCTCATCGAGGGTGATGGTATCGGTCCCGAGATTGCGCAGTCGGTCAAGGACATCTACTCGGCCGCCAATGTCCCAATCAAGTGGGAGTCGGTCGACGTCACCCCGCGCCTGAACGAGGACGGCAAGACGGTCATCCCTGACGAGTCCATTGCCAGCGTCAAGAAGAACTTGGTCGCCCTTAAGGGCCCGCTTGCGACCCCCATCGGCAAGGGCCACGTCTCTCTCAACCTTACTCTCCGCCGTACCTTCAACCTCTTCGCCAATGTCCGTCCCTGCAGATCCATCGCCGGTTACAAGACACCCTACGACGACGTCGACACTGTCCTGATCCGTGAGAACACCGAGGGAGAATACTCTGGTATTGAGCACATTGTGGTCGATGGCGTTGTACAGAGCATCAAGCTCATCACCCGCGAGGCCTCTGAGCGCGTTCTGCGATATGCTTTCCAGCACGCCCGCGACATTGGCAGGAAGAAGGTCCGCGCTGTGCACAAGGCCACCATCATGAAGATGTCCGACGGTCTCTTCCTCAGCACTGCCCGCGAGATTTCCAAGGAGTTCCCCGACATCGAGTTCGACGCCGAGTTACTGGACAACACCTGCTTGAAGATGGTTACCGACCCTGTCCCCTACAACGACAAGGTTCTTGTCATGCCCAACTTGTATGGAGACATTCTCTCCGACATGTGCGCCGGTCTCATTGGTGGTCTCGGTCTTACTCCTTCCGGCAACATCGGTGACAACTGCTCCATCTTCGAGGCTGTCCACGGTTCCGCGCCCGACATTGCTGGCAAGCAGCTCGCCAACCCCACCGCGCTTCTTCTCAGCTCCATCATGATGCTGCGACACATGGGCCTCACCCAAGAGGCCAGCAACATCGAGCAGGCCATCTTCAAGGTCCTTGCTGAGGGCAAGGTAAGCCATATTCACCATCTTGAAACAAGTATCTATGCTAATCATTCTACAGACCATCACTGGTGACCTTGGCGGCAAGGCCAAGACCTTCGAGTACGCCGACGCCGTTATCAAGGCCCTGAAGTAGATTAGGTTATGGATTTGACGAGCATTGAAACGACCGAATGGTAGCGATTGCATACTGTGGATATGTACTAGTCCTTGTACTATAGCTGCCATCTAGCTAGATATACGCCGATACCTCTTGAACTTTGCACGTTATCATCAGGATATTCACTCGTGCCAGAGCTTTTGTGACGTACTGCCAGGCGGAGATCTCTCTTTGGTCCGCAATACATACTGTTAATTGACTGAAATCGTAATAGATATTTCATTGACGAAGAAATTATAGACCTGCATATGCATGGTGGCGTTGTTGCATGTGCGTCCGCCGGCGTAACACGAGCAAGTATTGCCGAGCAACTTCGCGTTGCCTTCAACATGACCCCGTCGCAACGCCAGTCTCCCCAATGCCACCTAAACCTCCCATTCGCCTTCCTACGAAACCTCCCGCTGCGCTCAAACAGCATGTGAAACCCTCCTTACCGACCAGACCGGCAAATCCTGCCCCACGAGCTCCGCTGCGATCCAAACCCACCCCAGTATCACCATCGAGCAGCGTCACTCCTTCCCCACCACCACCACCACCTCAATGGCATGAAAACAGCCATGCCGGCACAGGTCGGCGCTACATAAAATGGGGTACAAACGGCATCGTAGCAATCTGCGCCATGCTCTTCATCCGCGACCAATTCATTGAACTGCAGCACGTCCGCGGCTCCTCCATGGCACCTACCCTCAGTCCTGATGCGCACGAGACAGGTCAGGAGGACTACGTCATCGTACGAGCATATCATGCCACGAGCAGTAGGAAGACAGCCGCGAAAGCAGGAGAAGAAGAGCCATGGGGTATAAAACGCGGCGACGTGGTGACGTTTTGGAAACCGCACAAACCTAGGGAAATGGGGATCAAACGCGTTGTTGCTGTTGAAGGCGATACTGTTTATCCTACGAGAGGGTACGCGCTTGACCCCGAATTTCATAAATGGAGGTTGAGAGGTTTGCCGGATGGGCTGGTGGATCATGATGAAGAGAGCATTGCGACGAGAGATGGTGGGGAGGTGGGGAAGGTGGTTGTGCCGTATGGACATGTGTGGATTGAAGGGGATAATTGGAGGAAAAGTTTGGACAGCAATGACTTTGGGCCGATTAGCAAGGGCTTGATACAGGGGAAGGCGGTGCGGGTTTGGAGGGATTGGTGGGGGTTGAGGGAGGTGGGGGATGAGAGGAACAAGAAGGAGAAGACGATGAGGAGTCGGGTTGTAGAGGGACGAAGCGAGGTTCCTGCGGTGTTTCTGGAGTGAGGATGAGATACCCTGTGCATGTGAGATTCGGAGAGCAATGACACGCGTGTGTTATGAACTGTATTGGTTATAGGTATGTACATGTGTCTTCGCTTCGCCCGATCTTTCCTTTTGATACCACTCAGCCACTCTTGAAGAGCGTCTCAATCTCCGCACACACCGCCTCTGTAACGCCCTTGGTGTTCTCACTCCCACCAAGATCCTTCGTCTTGACTCCCCTCGCAGTCACATTCTCAATCGCCTTCATAAGTCCATCCGCTGCCTTCTCCTCACCAACCCACCGCACCATCTCAGCGGCACTCCAAAATGCGCCTACCGGGTTCGCAATACCCTTGCCCGCAATATCCGGGGCAGAGCCATGGATGGGTTCAAACATGCTCGGATTCTTCCTCGTAGGGTCGAGATTAGACGATGGCGCAATACCAATCGATCCACTCAGCGCAGCGGCAAGGTCAGACAAGATATCTGCATGTAAGTTGGTAGCGACAATAGTATCGAGAGTAGAAGGATGCAGCGTCATGCGCACAGTCATCGCATCCACGAGCATCTTGTCAATTTCAACATCTTCGTACTCCTTTGCCACTTCGTAGAAGACTTTGTCCCAGAGAACCATGCCGTGTCTCTGGGCATTGCTCTTGGTCACCATGGTCAACTTCTTGCGTGGTCGCGACCGTGCTGTCTCAAACGCATATCGCATTACTCGCTCGATGCCGACGCGCGTGAAGATGCTCACTTCGGTGGCGATTGTGTGCGGACTGTCTTCATGAGACGTACCGCCTTGACCTGAGTACTCGCCCTCGCTGTTCTCGCGGATGATCATCCAGTCAAGGTCTTCGGGTTTGCAGTTGGACAATGGAGATGTGGTTCCAGGGAGGATGCGTGTAGGCCGCACGTTGACATACTGATTTAGGGATTTCCGAATTGGCAAGATGAGTGACCAGAGGGATATGTGGTCGGGAACGTTGGGCCAACCCACTGCGCCGAAGTATATGGCATCATAGGCCTTTAGTTGCTCTAGACCATCAGGTGGCATGTACCATCCTCGCTCAAGATAGTTCTTACTGCTCCAGTCGAAGATTTTAAAGTCGAATTCAAAGCCGCCGATAGTCTTGGCGAGGACGTTGAGGACTTGTATAGCCGCTTCTGTTATGTCGACTCCGATTCCGTCACCTGGGATGCAGGCGATGCGGTGTACGTTCGTTACTGAGTGGATATGTGATGGCATCTTAGTGGTTGTGGTTGCTTGTAGGATTCGGGGGATAGTCAGGGTAAGGATAAGAAGGTCCGATTAACGTTGTCGTGGGTCCGATTAATGGTTGTCGTGGTGGGGAGATTTCAGAGTATGATGCCCTCTGGAGCAAAACAACAGTTGTAACAAGCTCAATGGTCTCTTATACCATAGACAGATGATAACTACAGGACATTCATTCCCCGCACAGGACATAGTATGTCCGGATATAATTCTACATTCCGACGTCGCTACCAAGGGCAAGCTTAAAATGCCATGTGCATGGCCTGAGCTAGCCGCCTTCATGTTCCCCTCCTCGAGACCCTGTGCGTCGCGCCTTCCCCGCGCTAGCTTACTGTAGCCGCATGCCCCACCAAAGCCACGCGTGTTGAACGCACCAGAGCTCACCGCTTGGGCCGAGACCACCTTTTCCTAATACAAACATCTTCCGCCTCTTTCACATCCAAACTTCAATTGCTTTTTCTACACTACTACGCACTCTACATATTCCACAATGGCAGCTGCATACCCTCCCGGCGGAACCTACTTCCAAACCATCAAGAAGAGCTTCGCAGACGTCCCCGTCGATGAGTCCAAGGACAATGCTATCTCGACGACTGAGTTCCTAGAGGCTGCTGAAAGCACCACCACCCTGTTCGATGTCTTGGGCTCTGTGGCTTTCAAGCCCGTCAAGGGTGACATGAGCGGCAACATCAAGGTGCGTGCAGAACATGGAAGCTCCAAGTTATGCTACAAGGACAGTTGTGCTAACATAGGGCAGAAAATCCGCGACAGGCAGCTCGCAGCACCAGCCCAGTCAGAGACGCTCCAGGAGCTTTGCTTGAACGAGCTCAAGGAGAAGAAGCACACTGCCACCGAGGGCCTCCTGTGGCTGACCCGGTAAGCCATTCTAGGCACTCTCCAAGATCATGCCACTAAC
Organism: Alternaria atra; assembly: GCF_907166805.1. Classification (NCBI taxonomy): domain Eukaryota; kingdom Fungi; phylum Ascomycota; class Dothideomycetes; order Pleosporales; family Pleosporaceae; genus Alternaria; species Alternaria atra. The sequence continues at coordinate 903,054 of NW_025091320.1, forward strand.
ACTCGCGTCATAGTGGCCTCGACTTCACTGCTCAGGGTCTCCGTCATAACATCTCCAACCCTTCCAAGGAGCTCGCCGACTCCTTCCGCGACGCCTACGGCAACACACTCAAGCCCCACCACTCCTTTATGGTCAAGCCTGTCTTCAGCGCTGCCATGAGCGCTACCCCCTACCGCAAGGACTTCTACAGCAAGTTGGGCGAGGACGACAGCCAGGTGCAGGCTGAGCTGGAGAAGTGGCTCGCCGCATTGGAGAAGCTCCTGGCTATCTTGAACACGTTTTTGGCAAAGAAGGAGGCCAAGTGGTAGACGAGGAGAACATCAAGTAGAGGCAGCTATTGGCATGACCTACGATATGAATGATGAACATGAGCAGCCATGATATGCTGTATGATACAACTTCTGGCTTCTCCAGCCGTGACGTCTTCATCCCAGGTCACTCCCTACTTCTTTCTCTCAAACACAAAAAGGGCCTCGTCCTTGCCCGCAAAACTCGGCAACGGCATCCTAAGAGTCAACTCAAATGCCTTGAGATTTTTCTCCACCCACTCATCCACAACCACATCCTGAAACCCAGTAAACCCATTCCCATTCTGTGTTCCCGCAACTACTATCCTGTCCCCCTGAAAAGCCTTGAGTAGCGGACCTGTGAAGCCACCCGTCGCCTGCGGATAAACTAGTAACAGCACACACCCTTCCCCGCCATCATGTCTCTTCAAATACTCTTTGCCGTCCATGATGATAGTGTCCTTGATCCAGGAGACACGGTACTCGCTGATCTGGTTATCGATGGCACGTACATCGAGCGGCTTCGAGGTACCAATGTGGGCGTTGGGGAAGTTGCGCAACATGTATGTCCAGTATCCGTTTCCACTACCTATATCCAGGATGGGGAGCACATCTTCTTTCGCCGGTTTCGCCGGCTGAGCGAGTTTGGCTAGTACATGTAGAGCGGCATACGAGGGTACCACGCAACCAAAGTGGTGGTAGAAAATTGGTAAGATATGATGGGATATCTTGGTATACGTCGTCGATGGTAAAGGTCCGGCCCATTCCAATTCCTCGCACGAGTACTTCCAGAGATCCAGATAAGGGTTCTTGTGCTGTCGAGCTGGTTTCTTAGGATCTCTTTTGGAAGGGATTAAGTTGGTTGATTTGTTGAGGAGTCGGTCGTTTAGGTGGTTCCCTATGCTTTTGCGGAGGGTGTCGGCTTTTGCTGATTTGGCGAAATTGTTTAGGGCGGTGGGGAGGTTGTTTTGTGGCGAGAAGAGGGAGGTATAGGCTTGGATCTCTTCCAGGGAGGGGTGCGGTGGATCAGTCTAGGGGAGTTAGAAAATGGGCTGGTTGTAGGTTCATGAGTGTTAAACACGGTGATCGTTCGGTCATTGTGGTGGAGATGGTATCAACGAGAACTGGTTGGACATTCAACAGGAAAGTATGGTACATACAGGCTTTCCCTCATCATCGTGATACCATCCATGCAGCCCATGGTTTCTCTTCGCTTCGATGGCTCTTTGCGTGGTGTGCAAGGTAGTCTCTGCCTGCGCCCGATAGACGTACTTGTCGGTGGGTGGAATACCAAATGATTCCCCTATGCATTGTGCCAGAACTTTTCCGCTGCAAGTTGGAGAGTACTTTTCCTCTGACCAATCCTCGAAAAATGCATCTGGATCAAAGTTCTGCAATGCCATGATAGTAGATGGTAATCTGCGATTATGTCTGTGCTCGCTTTTGCCCTACCCAACGACCAACAGACTTGGAATCTACAATCCTAGCTCTTTCCCGTATCTGCACGTGAACCAAAAAAAAGGGCTCCAAATAAACAATGCACGAGTCGTCGCAAGTGCTGTGATGGAACTTGTTCCGCAGCGCCGTCGGCAAGCGTCCAATAAGGTCTAGCTGAGAAAGAATTGGGGCAATTCCGTCATCCATCAATAATCAGCTAAGCGTCTTCTCTTCCCCACAACTCTTCTACTAGCAGCATTACAACGCCTTAGTCACTCATTGCAAATGCTATGCGCGAAGCAAATGGAGCTTCGAGATGATGCGCATGATGCACGAACTAACCGTCCACTCACTAACAGCTATAAAAAGCTCCAGGCACATTCGATGCCAGAAAGTCTCCTTTCGTGATGTCAGACACAACCGTTGAACATCGCTCTACTACCACAGATACATCCTACTCAACTACCACAAAAACACTTACCATAGTCGTTGGACTTTTCGCGGTCATCCTGGCTTTCTCAAGCACTTTTCGCAGTATCTTTTTTCCTATCGTTACGAAACCTACCGTCCGCGCAATGTCGACCGCAACTTCGATGAACGTCACCAAGCGTCCTTGGTCACAACGTGGACATGCTGATCACGATTGGCTGTATACCTACCACACCTTTTCGTTCGCATCGTACTACGATCCCAGACATGAGAGCTTCGGTCCGCTAAGGGTCATCAACGAGGACAGGGTGAAGGCAGGCACTGGGTTTGGTACGTACACGGCATCTTCGTTCCTGCTTATACCGATATCCATTACTAACAAACACATCAGGAACCCACAGTCACGCCGAGTTCCTCATCTTTAGCTACATTGTCAACGGCGTCCTTGAACACAAAGACAGCATGGGCAATCTCGAGAACCTCAAGCGTGGCGAAGTCCAGTTCACCTCCGCCGGGACTGGCATTCGCCACTCAGAATACAACCGCAATCGCGACTCAGAAGTCCATTTCCTCCAAATCTGGGCTAAACCGAACAAGAGGGGTCTGAAGCCGCACTACGAGACGAAGAAGTTTACCGATGAGGAGAAGACAGACAAGCTGGTCCGGATAATGGAATACACGGATCGTTTGGAACAGAGCAAGGGTGCCATTGGGCTCCAAGCTGATCTTAGCATGGATGCGTCTATTTTGTCGCCGGGCAAGAAGGTCGTACACGAAGTCGTTGCTGAGGGCCCGAGGAAGCTTTTCGCACATGTTGTTATGGGCGGACGGTCGCAACCTAAACAGGGCGGAGCGCAGATTAAGATTGGAGAGACGATATTGGGAGAAGGCGACGGCGCGTACATCGATGGAGTCGAAGGGCCAAACAAGATCGAGATCGAGAGCGTGGGCGAGAAACCCGCTGAGTTCATATTCTTTGATATGGGACCTGAGGATGTGTAGATAGGCGTCTGGCTTGATATCAAAGACTGACCCGTTCATAGTCTAATAATTGCAAATACACGATAATCAACTGCGCGATACCTCAGTACGCTGCCGTCCATCCAAACCATTCTGTATCTGACACGGTGGGGTTTTCGTCGACCTATGGAAAGCCATATATCTCATTTCTCAACCTTCTCTTCAGCTCTTCTAGAATTTGCCAATTCTTCCAACTGAACGTTCCTTGTCTGATCGAAGACTTCAATGGAAATGTGCGTATTCCGGCAACGCCGAAGGTGACGGTGACCATGACCATGTATAGTCCGACAGCTACGCTAGGCTCAGCCTTGACCTTCATGGTCGGTCCATGCATATCGGAAAAGTCTGCTCGAGCGGAAGGAGTGCGAGAAGGTTACAAGTTCACTTGTTCGCGATAGAGGAATGGAACGGCTCAGAAGGTTGACATTTACTACCTATTCGATGGCCCAACAGGTACTCTAATGCGCACTCCCCAAGCGCTGTCTATTATTGCACACCATAAACAACCACTTCGTTTTCCGTCCAACACCCAGTTAGACGCCAGAGATACACTTCCATAGCGCACGATGCCAACGCAGTCGCTTGCTGTTCTTCCACCTCCAGCTCACCACCAACACACAACAAACGGTTTTACCATCTGATTCTAGACACCTGGATTCCTCTCATTTCAGTGCTCGGGGACCCCCCAAGTGTCGTCGCCACAATCTCCGGGCCCTGCAATGAATGTCGGAATGACACAGAACCATTGTCAGGAGGATCGCTTTCCTCATCGGCGTAACGCGGTCCTGATATCCTCCGATATGATCTCTGACGATGCCATGTCTCTTCTCGTGGGTGTGTCAAATTGCACCTGTAAATGGCCCAGGAAAGCAATGAAATATAGACACCAATAACGATTCCGATAGCGACCAAGGCCAAGTATGAGGGTATACGGGGTGGCCGGTGGCTGGGGTTGTGGTTTGTGCCTGCCATGTCTGGCAGTAAGATGGGTGGATGTGAGTTGCTTCAATTACTCACTTCGGCTTGCGAAAAGCTAAAACAATAAGATTACCGGCAACTATATGTACTAGATTCCGCTTGCTCTTCCCATGCACGTGCACAAAGCAGATTGCTCTTCGTGGATTCCGGAGAAGAAACCTCAGACCCCTCAACATACTGCCAACTCGGTATCTGCTCGTTCTCCAGCGTACGACTTGCAGTCTTGTGGTTTCCTCGCCCATACTTCGGTCAATATATTTTGCTTATCCACGCGCCCGATCGTATTACAAGACAGGTTCCCAAAGTCAGACCCGGAGCCACTGTGGAGGTCTTTAAGAACCTTCCTCCAGTCTGCAGGACTTGTACCGTCCCATGGATGCGGAGCTCGAGGTTGAGCGTGGTGTTTGGAAGCAAGCGATGAGTCACTGGTATCTGTTTGGACACTATATCTAGAGCTTGTAGCATATACAGGTCCCGGCACCGGCGGAACTTCTGGTTCTTGACGAGATGGTGGCCGACCATCCTCCTGGACTGAGTCGAACCGAGACTCAGTAACCACTGTTCGCAGGCCATGCTTCTTGTCATTCTCATGCTCTATGTGAAGGTATAAGAATAGCCGAAGGGTGACTATGATTTGGACGATGAGGACGACGAGGATGATTAGACAGATTACTGCTATGCTTTCGATCTCCATTTCGGACGTGTGAAGAGTCTGGAGTCAGATATGCTGCAGGGTTATGATATTGAATGAGAATTATACTTCTTGTGAGTACACGTACTAGTTACGCGCTGCTACGATGATGTTGACAGCGGAACTGCCAACGCAGAACGAGGTAATAGAAAAGGAGGTTCATCCAAGTCATCCCATGAGTCATGTGGGGAGATCTCTGGCCCAGATCCTGTAGCAATTCGCGATGGCTTGCGGAATCATCATCGCTCTTGTTTCGTCCTCCCGAACTTTATACTTCTCATTATTATCGCCTAGTGTTCGCTGTATCCATTTCTCCCCACGTCTTACATCACCACTACCACTTTCTCTTCTCCTACGCATAATACTGCACTCCAGGATGCGCACTCTCCGCATTCTGCGTCGGTCTTAGTTTCGTTCTTCTATAGTCGTAGTACAAGCCAGATTGGGGATCTGTTTTCTTAGGCCCAGCGTGGTAGTTGCGCGCTCCAATCTTCATGCGTCGAAGCCACTCTTTGAAGAGTACCCAGCGCCAGAAGATGGGAACCGGGTCGCTCGGCATTACCGAGTGGGTGTTTTGCTGCTGGAACGTAGTATCAATAGTGTGGGTTCGGTTTTGGAGTGTGGTGCTGAATATGGAGAGAAAAGAATGGTGATGCGGCGAGGGTAAGTAGACGACATTGTGGCATGTGGGAGGCCGGAAGTGAATTCGATGGTAGGTGGCATGAGTTATGATGAATGAGAACGTACGTATCTGCACCTTCACGGAAGTTGGGTCGTTCATCATTACTGCGCAAGCACAATCACAGACCTACGAAAGAAGAAGAGGAAGACAGTCACGAACAGCCATTACATCCAAATGCTCAAGTAAATAGCAACAGCTGTATCGCCAGCCGTAACCACCGTTTTCTGACACATACATCCTTTTTGGTACCCATGATCAGAATTCGTAGCTTTCTAATCAGCTTGCTAAAAGTCACCCTGATCTTTGCGTGCTCTCTGGCACGATGTAGAAGTTCGTCTTCGCAGAATAGACGTCCTCAACTACGGACTGGCATGGGGCTTTTGACACTTATGAAGATTAGATGGAACATAAGCGGAACCGTGAGGCAAAGGCCAAACAGCATGAAGATCTCGTAGAACTGGTTCATCATAAGCGCGAATGTAGTACTGATTGAGCTTGACAAGACGGTATTATGGCGTCGGATTATAGGTACGGTGTCTCAGGTGCTGCGGTAAGACTGAGAGGACGAGAAAGCTCATGACAAACGGTCGTGTTGTTACTGAGTCTCCATTTTATTATACCACCAAGGCCAAAGCCAGCACGTCACCGTCTCTGGATTTCCTAACCTTTCACCACATCATCTATTCACATAATAGCACTTGTATCTTCAATCCTTCCCTCCCTCAGGCCAGTGATCAGCTACCACATAACTGTATTTCCCTCTCTTCGCAACCTCAACATATTCATCGCACAACTCCCCTTGATCCGAACCATACCGCGGTAACGCCGATATCTCGCTACTTCTTCTTGTCAACACTCGTGATGGCCTTTGTATCTCTGCCCTATTGTTTTCCAGCTCCGCTCTCGATGTGGCTTGAACTAGCTCAACGAGTCCGTGTTCTTGGTCCCTCTCATACTGTCGCCTAAGTATCTTCCCGATGATTTTGTAGATGATGCGGAGGGGAATAAGGCTGGCGATGATAATGACTATGACCCAAAGCACTTTGGCATTTTCCCAGGAGAAGTCTCCGGCTGAGACTGAATAGGTAGTACTTTCGGATGTCATGGCTTTGGATGCCTAGTAGGCGAATGACTAAACTGATGGTTGACGCACGGGAAATAGGGGGGTAGAGCTCTCAATGGACTACGAGTTGTTTGAAGACACCCGCGGTGCAGCAAGCTACATCGCTGGCGAGAGCCTGTGCTGGCAAACGCACAAACGCATCATGAGCATCATCGCCAATTTCTCGCATGTGACAGTGTTTAGACGAACCCGGCGGCATGAAACCTTCCAATCTAATTCACATAAACGTAATCGCGTTTCCAGTGTACTGCCACTCCAGAGTACTGCTTCTTCTTTCCATCATCCAGTCAATCCAAGACGTGGAAGACTACTGACCAAACGAGAGTGCCAACAGCTCAATCTATAGAGGCATACGCCTGGGCGTTCTGTTTCCTTGCTAGTCTGCCATAGCTGATTGTACTTCTAAGCATCTCCCTAGCGGATGTGATTCTTGTTGCTATAACAGAAAATGTGTGGCCTGCTGTATAAGTACTTTAATAATTGGATCGACTTTCTAGGAATGACTGAATAATATACGCCGGTTGTGACCATCCATTTCCACGATACCAGAACGCCAAACCCCAAGCGGGTTACAATCATAATACTCGAGTACTCTGGCTCTACGGTGCAACATCGAGATGCCTCTTGTTCGCTTCATTTCTTGTTGTTCTTCAAGTAGGCATTCCAATCGGTTTTCTCGCCTTGTACATCAACTCCTGACACCCCGTCTCCTTCGGTCCAGCCTTGCCACTTCTCCAGACCAAAGAGATGGCGCATAGTAGGTCGACCATGTGGACAAGACCAGGGCTTGTCCATACTGCCCATGTGTCGAACAATCTCCCTCATCCGTGGCGGCTGAAGAGTCTTACCGATCATTACTGAACTCCTGCAAGCGCGGCTCGCAAGTAACTTCCTAACCTTAGAAGGGCGTGGTATGTGCCGCGATGTGGAAGTGGAGGAGGAAGGTGGGTTCTCTAGAATGAGTGCCAAGAGCTCCTCCAGATCTGTTGGGGTGAAAGTGACCTCCTTCGACATGGGCAGTGAGACCAGCTGTGCACGATGATCCGCTTCTTTGTCATCTACAGTTTCCAGATCAACGACAAAGCCGTTGGCGGTAAGCGAGTGCTTGTTTTCGCGAATGATCTCCTTCTCAACAGCAGTGAGTTCGAGAGGATGTGGATGTACGAGTTTTTGTGGCACCAGCGTTGTTGTCGCAGAAAGACGCTCGAAGTTGTACTTTTCGTCGCTCGCATGCTGATCGATGATAAACAGGTCTGACATGGGCGATGTGGGTGTGGGTGGTCGCACGGCGATGATGAAGCCTAGATTAAACTGACCAATAATGCGCATCTCATTGAAGTCAGCCTTCGTTACTGTAAGACTCAGCCGTTCTTCGGGATCGTCTTGGTTCAGCTGGGTACTGGTGGGAAGCGCAGCCGCCGCATCGGTCTTTGCCGTCGATGCATCGATAGACGCCTGGATATTCTGTAGATGCCGAGCAATGGCGTCGACGTCTGTCTCGATAACGCGCTCAAGATTGATGGTCCAGTACTTTTTCTGGGTGATCTTGAACAGTTTGTTGGCCCGCTTCAAGTTCAATTCGGTGGGTCGGGCAGCAGCTTCTTCGGCTTCAGCGATGAGCTGCGCAATCTTTGCTTCTTCTCTTTCCTTCTTCTCAGAGTCCTCAATATACTCGTCGTCTGTGTTTTCCACCTCCGCTTGAGGCTCTGCTTCAGCGACTGACGCTGATTCCGCTACTTGATGCTCTTCCAGAGCGATTCTTGAGCGCCGTGGCGGGGTGTTGGAAGAGACTTCCATATCATCGGTTCGTGGCTCTTCAAATCCTCGAGATGGCAAGCGCTCGTTTGGAAATGGATAACGTACGGGTGCATCAGACATATTACTGTCCTGAGCGACTTCATCTTCATCTTCTTCCGCCTCCTCCTGCTCATCATCCTCATCACTACTTTCTGCCTGGGTACCCGGTGCCGCAAAGCCACTTAGACCCTTTTTGAACAACCTCCTTTTGGGTGTTTGATTTAATGGCTTGCCAGACAAAGAAAATTTTGGCGTGTGTATCCTGGCCCGTCTGGAAGCTGCTGATTGATTTCCGGTGCCGATCGTGGAAACCGTCGTGGTGTCGCCCACAGTTATCGTGGCTTGTTGGAGTGGGGTTCGCATGGGACGCATGCGGTCAAACGCGTTTTGAATAGTGCTCTGCGACCACGACTTTTGCGGCGTTTGTCTGATGGCCGGGATTGGCTGCTGTTCTTCCTCTCCATCACTAGCAGGTTCTGAAGGCTTGGACAAGCTGACTGGTTCTGGTCGGCGAGGACTCTGAGATTCTATGCGGGCGTTGAAATCTTGAACGATCTTGGAAGGCTGAGAAAGCCTGACAGGGACCCCAGCCAACTCTTCCGGTTCGAACAACGGTGACTGCGGCCTTGCAAGTGGTGGATCGACCGGGTCTTCATTTCCAGGCGTAGCGCTACGTCGAGGCATGTGAGGGTGGGACACGCGATTTCCAGTCACCTTGCTGTTCTCGGGGGTGCTGGTTCTTCTGGGTCTAACGACTGGACGAACTGCTCGGTCTTCTGAGTCCCGACCAGCGAATCGCTCGATGAGACTCGCTTTCACAAAACCTGGATGATCGTCCGTCCCAGGCGTGTCTGGGACAGATTTCAATTCAGGTCTCTTTGGAGTCTCACGGCGAGAATGAACGACATCTTCCGACTCGCTTTGGTCCTCTTCTACCGCTAATGTAGTGCTTTCACGAGACTGTATTGTTGGTGGCTTGTAGGCGGACATGGGCGTTTTTTTGCCTAAGAGTTGAGCTTGAGGAACACTCTGAGCATGGCTCTCGAATAGCTCTAGAAGAGCTTCTTTAAGATTTTCTAGTAGCGCAGTCTGGTCATGGAGCATGATGGTCCGCTTGTCTGGACTCACATTGACATCGTAGGCGTTGGTGTCCAACTGAATATCTGCGAAGATAAAGGGTGACTGTGTAATGTTGTAGGACTTGTAGACCTCATTGATTGCCTTGGAGACCTGTGGAAGATTACAAGGCCGCGAGTTCACGAAGAACATTTGTCTGTCTGGTGTTTGGCGACCCTCGCCCACAACTGGGCGGGAGATATGGCCAACTATCTTGACTGTCCGTGAGCCCGAATCCTCTTGCGTGCTCCGGTTCCTTGCGCTTTGTGTGGCAACCGGCCGACTTGAAGGGTTCATGACGAATTCGAGGCTGAGAGGGATCAGGGCGGCAACCGTCTTTGCGCCGTAGACATTGGAAATGTTGTCGCGTGTGCTCGCATTCGCGTTCGTGGAGAAAGCTACCGTCTTCTTCCTTGAACTATGTTAGTATAATAGAGGAGTGGTGGGCGTCAGTGTCCGTACTCACCCTTTCGGTATCTGATTGCTCACGGAGAACTTGACGCCAACGCTTATACAAGCGTATGCGTTCAGCAACTGCAGCACTTTATTGTATTCTCTCTTGACGTTCTTCTCGAGCTCTTTCCGCCGTACAGGCAGATTACGGAATAGTGTCTCCACCACCACCATCGTACCTTGCTTAGCCGCTACCACCGATGTCCCCTTCAGCTTGCCTGACTGCTCGAACTCCAGTTTGGTACCTTTCGGGCCGTCGGAAGGCCGAGCGGTGATGATGTGAAAGTTGGAGAGAGCGCATAGCGACGACAACGCCTCACCGCGGAAGCCGAATGTCTGTAGCGACGAGAGGTCGTCGTAGCTAGCTAGTTTGGACGTATAGTGCTTGAGGGCGATGGTTTCGTAGTCGTCGTGCGCAATACCAGAACCATTGTCCTGGACTTCTATGGAATCTAGGCCGTGGTTCTTGAAGCGCACCTCTGTATTCAACATCAGTCATCTCACATCAAGCAGAGATCGTGGGCGGAGACATACCAATTGATGTGGCGCCTGCATCGATGCTATTTTCGACAAGCTCTTTGCATACCGATTCCAGACCAATAATGACCTGACCCGACTGGATCTGATGCACAGAGCGGCCCTCAATGGCCTTGATAGTGGCCATGTCAACCCATGCCGAAGGTGAGATGGATGAACACGAAAGGCGTGACTACGCGACGCGTTTTGGACTGGCCAATGGGCAGGGTGCGCTAGAATGTGGGGTTGCACTCTCCACTATCCACAACTTTTGAGCTTCCGAGCTCACCTGGCTTCAAAAACCATTGCTATTTTGTACAGAATGGATAATCTGAATGAGCTCGGACAGCTACAAGCGCCTTTGCGTCGCATGACGGCGCAGTCGCAATCCCAGCATGAGAGGTGAGTTCGCCAAGCACACCCACCTTTGTGACATTGCGCACATAAGTTCGGTTGTGACCAACCACAATTGAAGAACACATGCAATAGCTTGCATATATACATGAGTAGCTAAAATTGTAGCAGAGTTGCAAGGCTGGAGCGTGAGCTCCAAGAAGCCACAAAGGAAGTGCGCTCCGCCGATCTCATCTACCGGAAACATCTACTCTACTATGCAAGGAAGGACTGCCTGCAACTTGCAACTATGATGCACCAGAAACTTCCCATAGAGCTACGTGAATTGGTGTACGAATTCCTTTGCGTCGAACCTGATCGTCCTATCCCTGTGGGCCCGTACTATCATTTCCGCAAATACGATCGGCCTTTCCACGATCCTCAATGTAGGCCTCAACGTAGAATGCAACGGTCCGAGGATGATACACGAATAGCTTCAGACCTCACTGAACGTGTTATGGAGATGTATTGCTCAACTCCAGCCGATCAGGTCAAACTCGATCACGAAGATGATAATACCATACTCCCTGACGGCCGAGTCAAAGAAGTGCACACCCATAAGCCGCCGAGTGATATGGTACTTCCATACAGTCATTTCCTGGACCCCAGATACGTTGGTCCAAAAATCGCATTCGAGATACAGAAGATGTACTACACGCAAAACACCTTTTCCGTATGTAGCGTTGAGCAGGGAATATCATACTTCTTAGGGTGCGACTCTGGATACAACATGGTGGGATGTTGGGAAGATGGTACCCCTAAAGATGTACCAAAGGACCTTCAACTACAACCACCAGTGTACCCCGGAGATCATGTCCGAAATCTACAGATTCGCGTCAAGCTCGAGCAGTTCCATTCAGACATGCCAAAAGACCATATAATACACGAAAGATATGCATACGAACAGCGCTTCCTACGCTTTACTCAGATCAACCTGAAAGGTCTCGAGGGGTTCTTGCAGCGTCGCCACAAGCATGGAATCGACATTGAGTTTGTCATCCTGACTGAATTCCCAGATTTCCAGGGGGAGGGGTGGGATGCTCAATGCAACTATGTCAATTTCCTGCAATGCATGAGAAACCTAGTCTACATGATGATGCACGATTGTGACGACGTCTCCGTCAAGATTATACACCACGACGAGAATATTTCGGCTTTCCCGCGGAATATCACAAGGGTATTTGGGTTGACAAAAGAGCAATGGGAGCACGTAAGTTCGACCCGTTGCTCTGACTTCGCCTGCGACATCTACCACTGATGTTAAGGCTCAATCTCCAACCGCGAACTAACTGTATTGCAGGAAAAAAGTGTTCATCAGGGTCAATATCACTGGGACCAGGAGTTCTACCTTGGAGCTCCGGGAATGGTTGGAGACGACATGCTCTGGTGTTATCCCGCTGACGAGGCGGACGCAATGCTTCGCGAGCGATGGGGTATGGATTCAGTTTTAGCTACTTGGGCGAAGCACCCTGTTAGAGAGGGGAGGTATTGGCCTAGGTCTGCCAGACCAGTTTAACTCCTGATAAATAAAGAGAAAAGTGCACAAGGGGGCTGGTATTGTCGTGTTGTTCATTGCGTTGGTACTTTCTTTGGTGATAGAATGTCACTATGCCTAGTCAGGCTGAGTATGGCCTTGTTATCATCTAGCAAACACACTGCACCAACTTCCTCGGTCGTAGCCTTGGGCAACCTTGATCTTGTGTATATGAGCCTGTCCATGTGGCGTGGCTGACATGCGATCTACGAACTGGAGTTCCGCACACGGTGCTGACGGTGCGGGCGAAGGCGCCGATTGGCCGTGTGCCTGAAAAGCTGGGCAGGCACCGGTCCCTAGATCTCGAGATCTGAGACGTGAGTGGATTTCTAACACAACGACAACTTAGGCTTAGTCTCCGACAACATTTCTGCATGTGCCGTCGACACGCATCGCTCGTATGACCGTATCGGCCGACCAACAATGCCGTCCAGTATACGACAGCATCATCCATGCGAGACCAGTCGTCGCGCGCCCGGACTTGCTAAATCCGAACCGCCGTGCAACGCCAGACCTATAACGCACTAGATTCCGAAAGTTGATGTGATTGACATGGCTCCTTTTGCAGTGGCCACCGCTTGCGCCAAGCTCTGCAATTAAACAATCAGAGACCCTCTTTCGGCCTTGTCCTCGCATGGGAATTTAATACGGCTTCGATTGACTCTCCGTGGCTTTCCCTACGTCCTCCCCTCCGCGATCCTCGCGCTTTCTTCTGTACATTACACGGCGCGGCGCGATCATAATTCTTCGATATGGCGGTCAACGCGAGTTTCGTCTCGCCCACGGCGGATGCAAAAGTTGCGCATGTCATCCAGCAATTCGACACCAACGGCCTCCTTTCCTCCGTCTTCACCGGCTTCAACGTGTGGAAGCTTGCCTTGACGCTTATCATAACGGCTGTGGCGTACGACCAGTGTATGCACTACATCAACCACGTTTGCGCCGGACATTGCTGACCCTCTCGCAGTCAAGTACATCTGGAACAAGGGTTCAATCGTTGGTCCATCATGGAAAATACCCTTCATCGGCCCATTCCTGGAGTCTGTCAATCCCGACTTCAACAAGTACCATGAGAAATGGTCCTCAGGTCCTCTGAGCTGCGTTTCCGTCTTCCACAAGTACACAACCCATGCATCCGCTCTCAGTCTCTACCCATACTAACCGCTCTTCAGATTTGTTGTGATTGCCTCCACCCGCGACATGGCTCGTAAGATCTTCAACTCGCCTAACTTTGTCAAACCCTGTGTTGTCGATGTCGCCTACAAACTCCTCCGCCCCGAGAACTGGGTCTTCCTTGACGGTCGTGCCCACGTCGACTACCGCAAAGGTCTCAACAGCTTGTTTACTCGCCAAGCGCTCGAACAGTACCTACCGGGCCAAGAAGAGATCTATAACAAATACTTCAAGCGTTTCGTCGAGCTTTCGCAGGTGGAGAACAAGGGCAAGCACGTTCCCTGGATGCAGGAGTTCCGCCTCATGATTACTGCCCTGAGTTGCCGTACCTTCGTTGGCCACTACTGCTCGGACGAGGCTGTCAAGAAGATTGCCGACGACTACTATCTGATCACCGCTGCCCTCGAACTTGTCAACTTCCCCATCATTATCCCCTTCACCAAGACGTGGTACGGAAAGAAGTGCGCCGACATGGTTCTGGACGAGTTCTCCAAGTGCGCCGCAAAGAGCAAAGTCCGCATGGCCGCCGGTGGCAAGAAAGAGTGCATTCTCGACTTCTGGGTAGACAACATGATCCAATCCGAAAAGTACCGCAAGAGGATTGAAGCTGGCGAGAAGGTTGATGACGCCGAGAAGCCCGCGACTGTCATCCGCTGGTTCAGCGACATCGAGATCTCTATGACTATCTTCACTTTCCTCTTCGCTTCTCAGGACGCTACCTCTTCTGCCGCCACATGGCTCTTCCAGATCATGGCCGACCGACCCGAGTACCTCGACAAAATCCGCGAGGAGAACATCAAGGCCAGAAATGGCGACGTTCACGCCACTCTTTCGCTCGACGCCATTGAGAAGTTGCAATGGACCCGCGCTGTGGTTAAGGAGACACTCCGCTACCGTCCCCCAGTCATCATGGTTCCTTACCTTGCTAAGAAGGACTTCCCTGTAACGCCTGAATACACCGTCCCTAAGGGTTCCATGGTCATTCCTACCACCTACATGGCGCTACACGATGCTGAGGCATACCCCAACCCCGACTCGTTTGAGCCTGAGCGATGGATCACCGGTAACGCCGATCAACAGACCAAGAACTGGCTTGTATTCGGCACTGGTCCCCACTACTGCCTGGGTCAGACATACGCACAAGCCAACCTCATGTTGATGATTGGCAAGGCGAGTATGCTTCTTGACTGGGACCACAAGGTTACCGACCAGAGCGAGGCGATCAAAGTGTTCGCCACTATTTTCCCTATGGTAAGTCAGAACGTCTGACATGATACAAGGAGTTGTTGCTAACACATCACAGGATGACTGCCTCCTCACATTCAAAGACCGTACTACGGCATAAATAATTCACGTTGCATTCCACGTGACGCGCACTTTGAGCGATCTTTTCTTGCATTTGCAGCCGTGATTTCGGTATTCAAAATTTGGTTCGTCCAAGGCAGAGTTACGTTTGTACTCTGGTCTTGCATCTTTAGACTATAATGATTACGGCCCTTGGCGCTTCTTGAGAAGTGGCCCGTTGGCTTCATGAGTACAGTGTAAGCTGGGATGAATTAATACTGGGACGAGAGGATAGGCTGGGGAGGGAACGGTTCATATAGGACTCAGATAATGGCATGAAGAACGTATATCAGCAATCGCGGTCTATTGTGCATTATTATGAAATCATACATGACAAGTTCGGCGCATGCTTACCTGGGCACCAAGCTTGCGGCCAGGAACTAGAGCTATGACCACAGACTTTTGGTCCACTCCACATGCCGATAGTCTTCATCCTTCCACCGCCAGCCTGCCCGTAGCAACTCGCGCTTTGTACAGTCCTTAACTCTTCTTTCGAAGCGCATTTCGTTACCCGGGACCGTCGAGCGAGCCTTCACCGCGGAAGTGAATACTTTTCCAATTCTGCACGTCTAGGCTGCATTCAACGAACACCCGCATGCACTCGGCCACAAGAACGTATTTACCTCCAGCACAGCACAGCATCCGGACACAAGCGCACGCTATGGCGCCCGCCGCCTCTCCCTCGGGACGCGACCCTGAGCGCGTTGGGCCGCACCCGTCATACATCGAAATCGCAAAGCCCTATATCCTACAGTCGCGCATGCAGAAATGTCTCGCGGAGATACATATGAGCGATGCCAAGGAAGATGCCGTACGTCTGCAAGGCGTCGCCTGGATAGATCAAGTCCGGCGTGCGCTGCAATTGCCTATCCGCACCTTCAACACAGCTGTGATCTACTACCACAAGTTCAGGTTGTTGCACGCGGATAATGAGTACAACTGGGCAGATGCGGCAGCTGCAGCACTCTTCACGGCCTGCAAGATTGAGGATACATTGAAAAAGAGTAGGGAAATCTTATGCGCCCACTGGAACCTCAAAGTTGGGCCGGGCGAGAGCCTAAGTAGCGACGATCCGGTAGGCACCTTTGACGATAGGAATGGTTATTACAGGATCAAGGTTAACCTCCAATAGCGCTTCGAGAACCACTCCAAACTCATCATTGGCCTCGAACGGCTCATGCTCGAAAGCGCCGGCTTCGACTTTCGCAACCGATACCCCCAGAAAGTCATGGTCAAGCTTGCCAGAGCTCTGCGATTTGACTCGAAAGACGAGGCCAAAACACTCTGGAATCTGAGCATAGATTCATACAGGACATTTGCACCATTGAAACAGTCTACGCCAACCCTAGCTATCGCGTGCTTGGAGCTTGCCGCACGACTGCATGGGAAAGACACAACAAAGTTCGTAGATACGGGACCCGTTAGATACAGCAAATGGGCTACCAGCCGGGCAGAGGTTATGGAGACGCTCCTTGATTTACTCGACCTGTACACCCATCACCGCAGCGCGACCTCGGTTGGACCTTCCTATACGCTTGAGCACTTTATCAATATTCGCATTGGGCTCAACCAAGAGGCTTCAGCAGCGAAAATCCCACGTTATTCTCAGTACAAGTCTGAGTTGGTCGCCGACGCGGCAAGCACCACAAATGGCGCCAAGTCTCGCAACGGCATCGACCCTACAAGTCCACTCACACCAGCTACTCCCGTCGCACGTTCGCCTGGCGTGGATCAAGCGCCAAAATCTGCAATCGGCATTCGTGGTCAGAATGGCACGGTGAGATTTATGCTGGACGCAGCGCGCGCACACGATGAACGCGCCGAGGTTGAGAAGTTCCACAAGGTTGAGGAAGAGGAGTACGAGGTAGAGGTACCGGTACCGAGCGACCCAAGGGCAGATGAGAGGGAAAGGGATAGAGCAAGAGTTGGAAGAGTGCGTTGAGTACAAACATGGAATTTGCATTTTGATTTTGCTGTTCTATCTTTGCGCTATTCTATGAGGCAGGATAAGGACGAAGCTAAATATTATTGATAGGACTCTATCAGCGTTGCTAATCACTGGCGCGGCGGTCCAATTATGGTGGGGGGTGACGAGGAAAACAACACGGATACTGGGAACAGAGGGAGATATTGGGATCATTTCCGGAAGCGTTCAGAAGTGGCGTCAAGTAGTGAGCCCGTCTCAAAGGTGGACGACAGTTTTCACCCATCGAGAAGTACCCCAAACTTCGATGATGTCTTGAACAGAGGCAATGTGCAGAAGACAGCCAATGATGGTGTCGTTGCCTCCTTCAATGATAAGATATCAAAAGATGGAGGACGTGGTAGAGGCTCACGGAAACGACCTCGTGCACAGGATCGAAAGAAACGGGGCAACGTACGTGATGGTAGAGCCGCCCAACACAGAGAACCGAGCCCCAAGCTTCTACCACGAAGGTTGTCCATGTCCTCCCTTGGCGAAGCGAATCATGAGCAGAATTCGATTATCCTGGCCAATCCACGCTTCCAGACGGGGGTTGGAGCTTTGCTGACCGAGGACGTGGCAGGGGAGATTACCATGTTGGACCTGGCTACAGTCATGAATTAGATGACCTATACTGTACATTCTCCTTCCGGGATAAAGCCCCGTCGCAGGGTATTCCTTCAGGCAACAACCCTAGAAAGCAAGAAGAGCCACGGTCATCGACAGCTTTTGTCCATCCGGAACGCATGACGCTTGTCGTGCCGGCACATGAGCTATACCCACCTACCAGGTCTCAACTGCGCAACGAGGTAATATTCACAGCAGATGTTAAGAGGAAGCAACCAGCCAGCAAGAACAAGGCACTCTCTGCGAATGGCGGGCACCAATGGGCGAATACCGGCAACGACCATAGCAATGGTACAGGGAGAGGTAGAGACAGAGGTGGTTCTGAGGAATGGAATTCATGGCCTGATTGCTCTACTCGGTCTCCCTGGGGGAGGGGGAGGCAAAAAGTGAGGTGATTCATGTTCGACTTACGAAAACCATGTTCAAAGACAAGTCAACGTAGTAATTCAGTCTCTGGAATGAAACAATGACCACATTCCAAACCTCGTTTCAAACATGACACCTGGACATGCAGCTCTCATCATGTTACATGTATATTATCAAATCTGTCATGTCAAGTGCACTGAGGAGCTGAGACGTGGATAGGCGGTGGTTCTGGAGAGGCTGCGGGGGTACCGGGGGTAAGCCTAACATCACACCACACAGTCGCCTTCAGACTGGATTTCAAAGCGCTAACTAGCAAGGCGTCTGATCTTGACCCAATCGTTTGGGTCGGAAAGTAAGAGTCAAGCTGTTCTCATTCATTGAGGGCGGAGACTATCCCAAAATGCTCGATTAGGTTGTCATGGTCATCAGCTTTCAAAAGAGACGTTGGTACCGCTCTCACAATCCAGACGCAGGTCATTTGCGTCGAATGGATAGACACATTAGTAGTCATCGCAGCGGTGCATAATGAATGTGTAAGTATTTGTGCTTTTTCAAGGCGTAGACTTGCCACAAATGCTTAACTGAGGCACATGCAGCCATGCATTCTTCCGCTGCAAGGCCAAATCTAGTAGTCGAAATTACCAGTGACGATATTTCCCCCGATCATGATCCACATGTGTCGCAGCGCTACCCAATGACATGTATTGGGCCGTTGCATCACCATCCCCAGACAAACAACTGGCAGTACCAGAACAGATCAGTGGAGTCATCTCCTTTAAATCTGGGATAATAGCAGAAATTAGAATTGGATGTTGTGCGGAGTGCAGGAGAAAAGGGCGGCGCAGCATGACCACTTTGGGCATTCAAGGCTACTTCGCGCCACCAGTGGGCCGTGCTTTAGCGAGGAAAGCGCGACTGACCCCACCACTAGCTCTACTAAAAACCTTCGCTCCCCCTCGCAGAACTCTTCTCAACCAGACGCACGCCCGCCTCTACGGCCTATATCAATTTCCCGTCTGTCTGACTCTGGTCGACTGCATCGCCAGAGACATCAGCTCAACCCGCGACCTATACACCGAATCCGCGCGCTCAAAGCGGGGTATTCGACATCTCCCCACCACTGAATTTTCGTAAAAGAAGAACAGTACCAACACCGCAAAGATGGTCAAGTAAGTTGTCGCCAACCCTGCCTGCTTCCTCTCAGACTGGGGCATTTTTGTCTCTTGTCTGTGGGAACAATTGAACAATGGCTAACGCAACGACAGCTTCACCGTCGAGGAGGTACGTTTCGCGCGCACATCACCCCGCACCACACGTCGATATTGGCCGGAATCGAAGGATGAATACTGACTGCGCGGCTAGATCCGTGGTCTCATGGACGACCCTAAGAACATTAGGAACATGTCCGTCATTGCCCACGGTAAGCGCTCTCGTGGAAACCCCGCAGTACCTAGCAGGAAAGATGGCTGACATACCCCACCACAGTCGACCACGGAAAGTCCACCCTTACCGACTCGCTCGTCCAGCGTGCCGGTATTATCTCGGCTGCCAAGGCTGGTGAGGCTCGTTTCACCGACACCCGAGCTGACGAGCAGGAGCGTGGTGTCACTATCAAGTCGACTGCCATCTCCCTGTACGCCACCCTCAAGGACGAGGAGGACCTCAAGGACATCCCCGTTCCCACCACCAAGAACGACTTCTTGATCAACTTGATCGACTCGCCCGGTCACGTTGACTTCTCATCTGAGGTCACTGCTGCTCTCCGTGTCACCGATGGTGCGCTCGTTGTCGTCGACACCATCGAGGGTGTCTGCGTCCAGACCGAGACTGTCCTGCGTCAGGCTCTTGGTGAGCGTATCAAGCCTGTTGTCATCATCAACAAGGTCGACCGTGCTCTTCTCGAGCTCCAGCTCAGCAAGGAGGATCTGTACCAGAACTTCTCCCGTGTCATCGAGTCCGTCAACGTCGTCATTGCCACATACTACGACAAGGCCCTTGGTGATGTCCAGGTCTACCCCGAGAAGGGTACCATCGCCTTCGGTTCCGGTCTCCACGGCTGGGCTTTCACCATCCGCCAGTTCGCCACCCGTTACGCCAAGAAGTTCGGTGTCGACAAGAACAAGATGATGGAGCGCCTCTGGGTAAGTGCACCGATCAAACTAATCTGCAGCAGTTGCTAACAAAACGCAGGGTGACAGCTTCTTCAACCCCAAGACCAAGAAGTGGACCAAGGTTGGCACTCACGAGGGTAAGACCCTTGAGCGTGCTTTCAACCAGTTCATCTTGGACCCCATCTTCCGCATCTTCCAGGCCGTCATGAACTTCAAGACCGACGAGATCCCCACTCTCCTCGAGAAGCTCGAGATCAAGCTCACCTCCGATGAGAAGGATCTCGAGGGCAAGCAGCTCCTCAAGGTCGTCATGAGGAAGTTCCTTCCCGCCGCTGACGCTCTCCTTGAGATGATGATTCTCCACCTTCCTTCTCCCGTCACTGCCCAGCGATACCGTATGGAGACTCTCTACGAGGGTCCCCACGACGATGTCAACGCCATCGGTATCCGGGACTGTGACCACAACGGTCCCCTCATGCTGTACGTCTCCAAGATGGTGCCCACTTCCGACAAGGGTCGTTTCTACGCTTTCGGTCGTGTCTTCTCCGGTACCGTCCGTTCTGGTCTCAAGGTCCGCATTCAGGGCCCCAACTACCAGCCCGGAAAGAAGGAGGACCTGTTCATCAAGGCCATCCAGCGTACCATTCTCATGATGGGTCGTTTCGTCGAGCCCATTGACAACGTCCCTGCCGGTAACATTCTCGGTCTTGTCGGTGTTGACCAGTTCTTGCTCAAGTCTGGTACCCTCACTACCAACGAGACTGCCCACAACCTCAAGGTTATGAAGTTCTCCGTTTCCCCCGTCGTGCAGCGTTCCGTCGAGGTCAAGAACGCCCAGGATCTTCCCAAGCTTGTCGAAGGTCTTAAGCGTCTTTCCAAGTCCGACCCTTGCGTCTTGACCTACATCTCGCCATCCGGTGAGCACGTTGTCGCTGGTGCCGGTGAGTTGCACTTGGAGATTTGCTTGAAGGATCTCGAGGAGGACCACGCCGGTGTTCCTCTCCGTATCTCCGACCCCGTCGTCCAGTACCGTGAGACTGTCAACGCCACTTCCAGCATCACCGCGCTGTCCAAGTCGCCCAACAAGCACAACCGTCTCTACCTCACTGCTCAACCTTTGGACGAGGCTGTCTCTCTGGCCATTGAGTCGGGCAAGATCGCTCCTCGTGACGATATCAAGCAGCGTGCCCGTATCCTTGCTGACGAGCACGGCTGGGACGTTACCGACGCCCGTAAGATTTGGTGCTTCGGTCCCGACACCACTGGTGCCAACTTGCTCGTTGACCAGACCAAGGCTGTCCAGTACTTGAGTGAAATCAAGGACTCCGTCGTCTCTGGTTTCCAGTGGGCCACCAAGGAAGGTCCCATTGCTGAGGAGCCCATGCGCTCTATCCGCTTCAACATCATGGATGTCACTCTCCACGCTGATGCCATTCACCGTGGTGGTGGTCAGATCATCCCCACCGCGCGCCGTGTCCTCTACGCTGCCACTCTCCTTGCCGAGCCCACTCTGCTCGAGCCCGTCTACCTCGTCGAGATCCAGGTTCCCGAGCAGGCTATGGGTGGTATCTACGGTGTCCTTACCCGAAGGAGAGGTCACGTCTTCGAGGAGAACCAGCGTGTTGGTACTCCTCTCTTCAACGTCAAGGCTTACCTTCCCGTCAACGAGTCCTTCGGTTTCACCGCCGATCTCCGTGCCGCCACCGGTGGACAGGCCTTCCCACAACAAGTCTTCGACCATTGGCAACATCTCCAGGGTGGCTCGCCACTTGACGCCACCACCATGGTCGGTAAGATCGTGTTCGACATGCGTAAGCGCAAGGGTATCAAGACTGAGGTGCCCGATGTCTCCAACGTAAGTTTATTCAAACATGACGACGAACCAGCAGATGCTAACAGATTTCGCAGTACTACGACAAGCTATAAGGGAATGCTAGCAAAAGCGTTAGATTTCCTTTCCTCGCAATTCTGGGTCATCCGACAGTCATGGGCAAGCTCGTGGCCGCTGGTCAATGTATGACGCAAACGGCTCTCACTTGGAGCAACCAGAACTAGTAAATGTCGGTCCGGGCGGTTTCGCCCTTGATATTAGTCAGGTTTTTGGGGCTTTGCACGAAAGATACGGATGATGACCCTTTTCCTTACCTGTTCTCAGTGTAGTATAGTTAGAGAAAATCAAGCTATATCGCACAATATGTCTGCCTACTACCATGAAGATGATGATGGTGCTAACGTGCAGGCACAAGCTGTTGAGTAACTTTGCATGGCGATCGCAATGGACGTGCATTATACGTTCGCTTGTATGTATTGCATGCATGAAATGTGAGGGTAAAGGTAATGCTGTCGAGGGGTGAATGTAGTGGGGCATAGATGTCATGTGCACACGAGTAAGAGAGCTATGACATTGTCGTCGCGCTAGGAGCAACGCGAAAGACGTACGCTTGGTTCCGTTCAGGACCCACCAGAAACGCCAACAACGCCAACAACGCCAACAACGCAGTACTAAACCTGCGAATCGAATCGATATTGATAGAGTCACGCGACGCGGGTGAGAGCGGAAGTTGTCCGCAAAATTTACAATGTTACTCGAAGAGAAAAATCACGCTGATTTCAAGAGCTGGTTGCTACCGAAGCTCGAGAAAATGTAAGTAGGAGGTAGCCATGGCTCTCACCAAAGCTGTTGTACTGTCGCAAGGTACTGACAAGAATTGCAGCTCCGATGCTGAAGCTGGAGTTCTTGCTGACTATGTAGCCGCGCTCGTGACAGTTGACGATACGGAAACAAACGTTCAACGTACTTTGATCGAGTCGTTGGAGGACTTCCTTGGCAGAGAAAGTAAGCGCACTTGAAGGCGATGTTGTACTTGGTCACTAACAAGTGAAAGGCACTGAACCCTTTGCAAAAGACATCATTGCAGGACTCAAAGCCAAGAGCTACCTCCCAGAGCCAAAACACTATGACGCGATACCACCTTTGTCGGCTCAAGCTCAAACCTCACAGTCAGCGCCCATACAGTCGATAGTAGGCAGTACGAACTTCGAATACGAACCGCATCCGTCGAATGTGTCATCTGAGGCCCCGAGAGGTCCTGCCGCGACCAGGAACTCAACGGCATCACACCACCTACCCGACCGACCGACCGCGCAGGGCATATATCAAGATGGTTCGAATCAGTCAAGGAAGCGCAAGGTGCTGGAAAGGGGTGATAGCCAGTCGCGAGAAGGCCAGGATGCACACTATAATCGCAGCGCTGGTGGGAACAATAGGCCATCGAAGCAGACCGCCCGTAGAGGCGGTAGGAATGCTGGAGCTGGAGATGTACGGTCACAGAATACCTTCGGTGGCTTTGCTGGCATGCCAAACTTCACGGACCTTCCGGCACCACCCCCAGGGCCTCTACCATTTGATCCCTCAGACCCCATGGCTTTCTTTGCGATGGCAGCAGCTTTTGGAGCGAACCTGCCAGGCATGCCTCAGCTTCCTTTTCCCACCGGGCAAGATGACGATTCGATTCAAGGGCGACCTAAGACAAAGTGTGCTGATTATTACGAAAGGGGCTTCTGCGCACTGGGCAACCTTTGTCCATACGAGCATAGCGATGCCGCGGTGACTGTTTCGCCAGACGAGATACCCGAGTATGATCCAGAGCAGTCATTCCTCGCTGTCCAGCCACAAAAAACATTTGGCAAACAAGCAGCCTCCGGTGGCCAGCGTCGCCCTCCCAAGGGTCGTAGACCACGATCGTCGTTCTCCTTGCCAGGCTACTCGCATGACCGATCGAATACCACGCTGGTCGTTGAACAGATTCCACAACAACACTTCAACGACGACAGTATACGAGGTTACTTCTCAGAGTTTGGTGATATATCCAATCTGGAGCTACATCCTAAGAGGCGTTTGGCGGTCATCAAGTTTGCCAACCGCCAGGCTGCTAACCAAGCTTTTCATAGCCCCAAGGCGGTCTTCGAGAACCGGTTCGTTAAGGTCTACTGGTACGGGCTGGACACAGGGGAAAGGTTGTCCCATGAAAAGGATGAGGATGTTGACATGGAGGGTCCAAAGCGCAAAGAAGAAGAAAAGCTTGACCTGGAGGCGATTGCGATTAGGCAAGCGGAAGCTCAGAAAACGTTTGAAGAGCGCCGCCGTAAGGCTCAGGAAGCAGATGCGAGGGCCGCAGAGATTGAGCGACAGCTGGAGGAAAAGAACAGAGAGATAGCAGAGATAAAGCGTCAACTTGCAGAACTATCAGGTGACCCGTCGGACGAGTTTTCGCAAACTCTTGCGACGCTTCAAGCCGAGGCTGCAGAACTTTTCGATCAGCATGGTCCAGATGAGCCCTCGCCTAGTGATCGCGGCCATGGCGCGTTTCATGGAGCTTATCGAGGCCGGGGTTACGTTCCCTTCCCACCTCGAGGTAGAGGCTATACCCCTTACCGGGGAGGGTATCGTGGTCGTGCAGGTGGTTTTGTTGGTCGGGCTGCGAATAAAAAACTGGATAATAGGCCCAGGCGCCTGGCTGTCACGGGCATCAAGCCTGACACACCAAGGGATGAATCTTTGAGGCAGCACCTTCTTGTAAGTGGAGCTTGCTCACACATATGTTTTCGCCTGCTAATAATGTCTCCAGAACATCCCTGAGTGCAGCATCGAGCGTCACCCTGAGCAAGACGATGCTCTTATCTTAACCTTCAAAGAACGATATCAGGCTGAGGACTTTCTCGATCAATCTCTTAACATTCCCAATATCGGAAAACTAGATCTCGCATGGGTTCCTAACGACGCCTTTGGTGGTCTCAGGTCTGTCACAACCACAACTGACGCATCCGCAGCGAACTATGACGATGATGATGGCTCTTCCGCTACCATCGGAGAGCAAGAGATCAAGGTCGAAGAAGACGAGGGCCATCAGACTGGTGGAGTGGATGCTGATATGGATGTAGCGGATGATGTGGATGAGTGGCTGTGAGTGACACCCTAGGTAGGTGACATGCTTCAAATAGCTTCTGTAACGTCTTTCTTCTTCCTATCACTACTATGCATCAGCGTGGCGTTATAACTTTAGGTGAACAAAAGTGGGATGTCTTGGAACGACAGTTTATAGACATTGTTCAAAAGGACTCCTTGGCATCCTCGAGATAGTCTCTTCTCGTGAATGCAATATATCAATACACCGAGGAATATACCGAGATCTACTCGTCTAACGCATCGTTTTATAGTCTCACATCACCGTGATGATACTCAACATACTTTTACTCTCCATCCCATGTTAATATTACACCATTATGGACCCAGTTCCCTCCCTACAATATACTCTCCCCCATCATTCGCATCCTCATTCCCTCACCATCCACCTTTCCAGACGCCCCCTCACAACATAGCCTGCATCCTCTTCACCTCATCTCCCTGCACACCACTAAACCAACTCACACGATCCTTAACAAACAGCTCACGCTGTGGTTTCAACTTGGTCTCTACCAGATTGAAATCATCCACCGTACCCAAGCGTAAAATGGAACAGCCAGGAAAGGCGGCGCCGACACGGTACATGAGCGTACCGCATGTTTTGCAAAAATAGTTTGCCATGGAATGGCCTGAAGCTATTGTCGCGACTTGACTGTAGACGGAGAGATTTTCTTGCCCGCGCAGGTGACGAAGGTGGCTGTAGCATGTTAGATTGATTGTTTCCTTTTTCTATATTTTTAGGATTCGATAGCATCATTGATATGGAACAGAAGAGAAGGGGAAAGGAAAAAAAAGAGAAAGCAACGTACCTATCCTTGATAGTGAAGTTCGAAGCAAACATACTCGCAGTGATTTTCCGACAATCTGTGCAGTTACACACGAATGTAGATATCAAACCAGGACCCTCGACCGGGAAAGCAAGTTGAACAGCGCCGCAATAACACGTCGCTGTGGCTTCCTCGGCATTGGAGTAGCCGTCCTTGGCTTGGCCTGCGAGAGGAAAGTAAGGCTGCAATTTATCGGAGGTACGAACGGACGACATGGCGGTTGCTATAGGTAGTGTCGGTGCTATTGCCGGCAATGTCGGCGACGAACACCTAGGATCTGGCGTCCCGGTGATTGTTGAAGTTCGCGTAGATGTCTGTGTGGAATAACCTCGTGTTCTCGTAGATGTCGCAGCTGAGCTTAGTGCCGGGCCTGAGGAATATCGTGCGTGCCCTAATACTGGTGTTGTTGTTGCTGTTGTTGTTGCCGAGGTAGTAGCAACTGATGTTGTTGGCGAATCTCCCCAAGTAGCGAAATCTTGTACGTTTGGTCCTCGGGCCAGAAACATGGAACTCGCTTTTTTTCTTAGAGATGAATTGGAAGGCGGCGTCGATATGCCCTTCCGCTTTTCTGTTACTAGAAGTGACGATGAACTCTTTGCTTT
Source organism: Alternaria atra (assembly GCF_907166805.1). Lineage (NCBI taxonomy): Eukaryota > Fungi > Ascomycota > Dothideomycetes > Pleosporales > Pleosporaceae > Alternaria > Alternaria atra. The sequence continues at coordinate 929,486 of NW_025091320.1, forward strand.
CCGTAGTGGTGCTGGTGACGACGGCGGGCTATCGGTCCCAGGGATGTGTAAATCCGGGTTTAAGCGCTGGGCTATTTGCTTGATGAACTTCATGGTTGCTGTCCTCCCCTTCCCTCCTTTAACCGTCCCTTCCTTCCCCTCTTGATTTCTGTTGCAGGAGGATTTGTAAGGTGAGTGATTAGAAATGTTCGATATGGTGCTGATTTTGTTGATCGGTCAGATATGCAAGTCGATTATCTCCTCGTTCAACTGGATGGTTGGCTGCCTATCTGGCTGGTTGTTGTTGTTGTGTTGCTCTGTAAGCTAGGTATATGTCATTTCGTCATCGATGTTATTACAGCAAACGGCGTTATATCCGACTCCGCATGCTTACACTTCAACAACTCCACATGTTCGTGAACGAAGAACCCCCTGGTTCTGTACGATGATGAAAAAGGGTTCGTTGCTGGACTTGTTTTGGTCTCTCAGCTAGGAAAAACAATTATGGCGCGCGTCGCGTGCGTTCGTTGGGACACTGTTACGCTTTTCTTGCGATCGGCAGGGTTGGCGGCGTTTCTTTCGTTCCTGGTGCTATGCAGGGATGGGTTGTACGGATCATGGGGGTTTCGGGGATTTGGTAAGCATCATCGGCTAGGAGACGTTGGCCACATTTCGTGATTGTTGAGCACAAAGCCGCTACTTCACACTGCATTGGGCAAGCTCTGCTCCTGACCCTCATTTCGATAGACCGGTTCGGAATCCCCATAAGAATCCGATCGTGTTCACATGCAAAACTCTAATCACGATGAGCTTTCTGCATGCGTACATCAATGCATATGTTTTCTTATATTCACCTCTTACATGCGACATTCACTCAGAGATCTGACTCTCCCTCGCCCCTTCCACCCCATGGAACCAGCTCACCCTATCCTTAACATAAATTTCCCTTCTAGGTTTCAGCGCCCCTTCCATCAGATTTAGGTCATCCACGGTACCTATTAGGATCAGCATACATCCCAAACCACCCGCTCGAGGACAATGCTTACCCAATCTCAACAGCCTAAAATCTGGATACAATTCAGTAAGCCTATACATGAGCGTTCCGCAAGTATCACAGAAGCAATTCGTCATCGCCTTGCCAGATGTGATAGTCTGAGACTGCGAGAACTTTTTGAGTTTGTCCTCGCCGCGAACGTGCTTGAGAGCGGACGACCCGACGATGAATGCTGATGTGAATGCTGACGCTGTGATCTTCCGGCAATCGGTGCAGTGGCAGACGAAGGTGTCTATGAGGCCCGGAGCGGTTGTCGGCTGCCGTATTCGTTAGGTTTTCGAGGTGTAAGAAGTGTGCCGACGGTTTGATAAAACTTCTGGTTCTTCTCTTTCTATTGCAATAGGGCTTGGAAAATCTACTTACGAAAGCTAACTGTACAGCTCCGCAAAAGCATGTAGCTGTTGCTTCACCATTCTTGGAATATCCATCCTGTTTTAGACTGTTGTTGGAGATGTAGGGCTCGTTCTTATCGCGTGTGGACATGGTTGTGATTTTCCTTGTTGTCTTGTCGAAATCGTTCGCTTTATACAGAAAGACAAGAAGACAATGATGATATAATATAATGGGAATACAAACATCTGCAAGGTTAAACTGCATCAACATAGGCCTAGTTGTATCTACATATGTTTATGTGCATCCCGTTCCGGAGTGAATACATCTCCGACCCTCCTTGCTCTTCGTCATTCCGCTCACTCCGCTCACTCCGCCAACCTCAACTTACCACAGGCGGAAGCCGGTGTCTTTGGTGTGTCTTGCCCCAAGAAAAGTCCGGATGATCCAAGTAAAAAGTCGTATGCTTGTTGCTAGAGAAAGCCCTTCGGCTACAGGCACGGCCTGTAACGCTCGAATTTTCGGACAAAGCAATACGGACGAGCGATGTCTGCACTGGTGGAGCGTTTAGATCTTCCTACTGATGTCTCGTCTAGTCGATGTAACCATTAACGAAGTTTCGTTGTGTCTCTAGTACGGTAAAGGGACAGAGATGCGCTGAAGTACTCCGTTGGATGAGCGTCTCAAAGGTTGAGCGTACCCAACTGCTTCTCAGTCACATCACCATACAAAATAGGCAAACAGCACATCAACGGAAAGAGTGCGTCAAAAACATCACTGTAGACGCTATATATACTCTCATATCTAGAGCCTTACTCTTTTTCACAGCTTACTCTCCTTGCCCTGCCCCAGCGTGACAACCAACTTGCCAAACTGACTGGCATTCTTCATATCCTCAAAGAGCGTTTCGATCTTTTCAATATCCAGGCCCTGCACACTGCGGCTTACAACAGGCTTCATCTTCTTCTCCTTAACAAACCGGACCATATCGGCGAATTCCTTCCTCGAGCCCATAGTGGAGCCGCGCACTTCAATATTGCGCAGCACAGCGGACATGAGGAAGTCCATCTTGGGAGATACGGTCATGCCGTAGATGGAGATGACTCCTCCAGCCTATCGTTATGTTAGATGCTGCTAGGAATAGGGAGGGCGAAGGAGGGGTAAACAAACCTTGAGTATTTTACTGCCCACTTTGACGACATCACCTCCTGCACCATCGACGATAGCATCGAGATATTGTCTGTCCTTTGGCAAAATAGCCTGCAGTTTCTTGTCCCAGTCTTTCTCCTTGTAAATCACACCACCCTTGGCACCCAGCTTGACCGCCTTGTCAATCTTTTCCTGGTTCCCACTTGTTACATACACATTGCAGCCCTGTGCCACGGCAAACAGCAGAACCATGAGCGCGACACCGCCTCCTATGCCTGTAACCAAGATATTCCGCCCCGCAACTGCGTTTCCGCTCTTGACCCAGAACGCGCGCCAGGCTGTGAGGCCGGTTAGAGGAAGCGCGGCAGCCTCCTCGTCGTTGAGGTGCTCGGGACATTCTTCCAATTCACCCGCGTCTAGCACACATACGTCTTGCAGCGTACCCACAGGGTTGCTCTTGGTGCCACCCATTATCGAGTATCCTTTGGGATGTTCTGGGCCATCGAGGCTATCCTTCCAGCCCGTGCCGGGGTTTAGGAGCACGCGCTTGTTGAGCCATGATTTCGCGGTGGAAGACGTGCCGGTCGAGCTGACGACGCCGACGCCATCTGCAAGAAGGGGGACGCCGAAGGTGGTACCGGGATAGAGGTGTTGGCGGATGAATAGGTCGCGGTGGTTTAGCGCAGCTGCTGTGAGGGTTATGACGGCCTGGGGTTGATCGTTAGGCCATGCGCGATTGAAGGTATGTATCAAGTCCACCTACATCATTGTCTTTTGGCTTCGGCTCGGGAACGGTTATCTTCTCGAGAGGGTAGTAGACTTGTCCTGGCTTGCCTTCGATTTGTCTAATCACAATGGCTGAGGGCATGGTTGCTGAGGTCGATTCAGGTGCAGTATAGGTAATGCGTGAAGCTTTAGTATGATACGAGCGGGCTAAGGAGGATTTCTGATTAGAAGTATGCAGCCTACACGGAAGGAGTGGTCGCCCGAATAACTCATCCTGGCTGTCGTGCTCGGTTGCATGACGAAAGAGCTCTGGACCGAGGTCGCGTTCGGGGCGGTCGACTTGCTAATTCATCGATGCGGGGAATGCGCATCACGGACATAACTCGGTCTCCACGTACCATACACATTTGACACTCACTCAAAGTACATCAAATTGCATTATCGATCTTTCATGCATACTTGATATATAATAATTTCCCTGTCTGCCGACAATAGATCCGGCTACATGTCTTCGTTCACGGCCTCCATCGGAACGACGGATGTCTCCAATCGAGATCCTCAATTTCTCCTTCTGACTTGCCAGCCAATTCCTGATCAACATCGATGCTCTCGCGCTGCTTGTTACTCCTGTTCATCCAGAGCAAGAGAAGGATACTCGAGATCAGAATCGTACTGCTAGTCGCCAGATTGAGCCCGTTACCGATAGGGTAGTTTGGAGCGTCTGTTGGTAGGAAACTCCAGGTCGAGATTAAACCGCCTACGTTTCCGAACATCACAACAGTACCTAAGTATTCGGTCAGACTTTGCACTATATATAATTCGCCATCTAGAGTACTTACCGATAGCGGATGCGCGCGCGGTGTCGGATACAACGTTGGCCGAGCCCTGCGCGTTACAAAGGGCACCAAACGAGAATGCTCCCGATGCAATCAAGAAGGTAGCCCCATATCGAACCATTGCTTCGGTACTGGCTAAGAACATGATGTATCCTATCATCATGAGCGGTGCTCCTAGGATGAAGAAGATCGTGCGCCTGTCATATCTCCAGCTCAGGAAGGGCAAGAGAACCGTGAAGAAGGCGCCGACGACATATGGCGGAACGGTGTGGAGCTGTTGCGAGACGACTGAATCTTGTGGGTATATCGTTCTGACAATTGTGGGTGCGAAGAAAGCAAGACCCTGCACCGTAATGTTGTCGAGTAGGAAAATGAACGAGGTTGTCAGTACCACGGGGTTGAAGATACCGCGGAGCGTTTTCTTCTTGTCCAGCTTATCCAGTACCTCGTTCTGGCCAACACGTTCAGACTTGACACGAGCAATAGCCAAATCCTTCTCTGCCTGAGTCAACCAGCGCGCAGTTTCCGGGCGATCCGTGAGCGTAACGAAGGAGATTAGTGCCAAGCAGCAGGTAACTATGCCCTCGATGGCAAATATCATCCTCCAACGTGTGAGGGAGCCAAAAGAATCGAGTGTGAGAATCGCCGAAGCCAATAAACCTCCAAAGGCACCTGCTAGGGGAGCCATGACAATGTACAAAGACAGTCTGAACGCAAGTTCAGAGCGTCTATACCACCGAGACATGTAGTATGCGATGCCTGGCAGCATACCAGCTTCGAAGATACCCAGGAGAAATCGTACTCCACAAATTGCGCTAATGTCATGAACAAAGGCCGTGCCAATCGATGCAATACCAAAGCATAGGGAGATGATAGGAATGAACCATCCCGGTCCCATCCATTTACAGCAGATATTCGAAGGAATCTCGAAAATGATGTAGCTGATGTAGAAGACAGAGAGAACTGTGTTGTAGTCGTAGCCCGTGAGTCCAAGATCCTTTTCGAGGCCGGCTAGACGAGCATTTCCAATGTTGGCACGATCGATGAAGCAGAAGAGGTAGAGGAGGGCCACGGTCGGGATGATGTACAGGTCAATCTTCAGCCTGAGACGTGACTCGGCTTTCTTATCGAACTCCATTAGGGCATGCCCGTAGCTGTTCAATTGTTAGATGAGAGACGCGCCGATAAGAGTGAGGGTGAACTCGCATGTCCGTAGCAGCATGACCGTGTCCTGCAATCTGGTGCGCGCCCTCATGCTTGAGGTCTTCATGTTGGCTCGGCGTGTACTTTTTGGCGGAATAATCCGCCTGGGCTTGGGCCATGGCGAAGGGACAATGTGAACAAAGAGGAAGAGCGGCCTTCACAACAATGGCAAGTCGTAACGCCGCACCCTTGCTTTATACCTACATTACTCCACACTCCTCGGCGGTTTCCCTTTCACACCGGACCGCACCTGGGCCTGGCCAGTGTCCTCGTCAGCGCACAGTTCGATGGGGCGCGTGTGCGCCAAGTATGATGGCTGTCGTGACTAGCTCTTGAAACGGAGAGGCGTCAGACGCACGGCCGCAAAAGTATCCACTCGGCGTGGAGGCGGACCTACCCCGGACTCCACGATGATCGGCGACTGCATCAATCTGGAGGCGAACAGCCGTTGCGATTCCTCCATATGCCGCCGGGTGTCAGGTTCGGTATCTGATCGTGTTCAGCTTGAGATATGGTGTAGTGCTGGAACTTGGTTGCATCATCAGGCGAAGACTTTATCCTGTCTACCCCGCGACGCCACTACGCTTGGTACTCGGAGGGATCGGAAACTATGATATGTGAAGTCATTGATAGGCTGATGGTCGTCTACCTATCCGATATCGATGGGAAAGCAAGGGGGCGTGTGATGTTTGCGAATATGTGAAGCGAGTCAGTAAAGAACATGGTCTTCGCCAAGCCTGGAGATGCTTGTCAGGGAAAAGCGTTCATCCATTTAGTTAGTACATTTGGCTCTTACCATGCTGTCGATAGGGACAGATGCTGTTCACCTTCGCCTTACTCTCGATCTACAAAGACTCGCGGAGCCTCGAAGTGACGAAGCATTCATCTTCTAATGCAGTGAAACGGCACAATAGAATGGTGTGCTGTATAAACAGATGTTCGAAATCCGATATATGTGCTTTGTACATTGTTAATCTTACAACTACCATACAGACAGCGGCTTCTGAAGTCGATGCCGTTTGATAGAGATCCCTGTCTTCTACATTCATGCGTTCCGGTACCAGAGTTGACGCCACCGCCAGCGCATTAGAGGTACCAAAATAACGCCATCTTTTCGCAATACACAATACACTGCTGCCCTTCCCTAAGCTTTTTGTTTAGGCTGGCCGTTGTCATCATACACATGTTCTCCTGCTTTGTCGAACCAGTGCAAAACACATCAGAACTTGCAACGATGAAGAAGTAGCTCACGAAAGCATCCTAGCTCGTCAAGAGCTGACCGGGGAATATAATGATGTACTGCAGTTTCTCCTCTACCGAAATAGATACTTTCCATACTATGCTTCGAGTTGTGGACATTCTCCTGCCACAAGTCAGCTCTGATCCTTATCTCTGTTCAGGGAGTGCAAACGTACTTGTCGTGCAAGGATCCAATCGTGTGCGGGATCGCCCCAGTAGACAGAAAGACATCCAGAGCATTAACTTGGGTGACTTTGTCTAGATCAACTGTAACCTCGAAGCGATTGTTTGACCAATACGTCTCACGGAATCCGGTAGCGAAGACTTCTCCAAGGTAGTCTGGGTTCAGTAGTTGGCAGCCGTGTCACACGCTAATGCGCACCTGCATGTGGTTTATCGTACAGACCACGAGAATGGCATGGTATCCAGGTATGTATCGATCCACGCGCATGCGAACAAACAGCTAGGGAGATCAAAAGCGCCGTTTCAAAATTCACATATAGCTAGCTATCATTCCCAACACATTACCATAGCCCCGATACCTACTCAACAGCCACCGAAGCGCCGTTTGTATGGTGCTGTCTCTCCTTCTCTGACATCTTTTTCATCACACTCTTTACTCTCTGCTCAGCAGCCAACAAGTCCTTCTTTTCTTCATCATTAGCGCCCTCCAGCATCTGCTGTGTAAGAGCATGGTAACCCGTCTTCCCATTTTCCATTTCTACAAACTTGCCTACATTGCTGTATACCAGCTCCCCATGACGCTCCTTATCTGCCATCAACACAGCAACAGAGCGAGCAACGACATCTGGCGACTGTACGCTGTCTTCGCCTAGTGCAGCGACAATCGCGCGCGGCACAATCGCTGTGTCGGTCCAGGACGGGGCGACGGCGTTGATGCGGATTGGAAGCTTGGGGTAGAGCTGGGGTTCCAGAGCCCGTAGAAGTCCAAGAACGCCATGCTTGGCTGTGGCTTGATGTTTGTTAGCATTGAGCCTTTGTGTGGTTTAGTGAGACATACTGTAATCTTCAGCAGGGAGTTTCGCGAAGCTTGATCCCGATGCTGTCATGACAATACTGCCACCATTCGGATTCTTCTTGAGATAGTGTATGGCTAACTTCACTGTGTATAACACACCGATCAAGTTGATGTTAATTGTGTTCAGCGTAGGCGGAAGCAAATCGCCATTTTCATCGACACCATCGTCTAACAAGCTCATTGTTTTTCCGATTCCGGCATTCGCGAAGATGTGGTCGATCTTTCCGTACTTCTGTTCTGCCGCTTTGAAAACGTCGAGTTGCTCTTTCCATGAGGTGACATCAGCCTTCAAGAAAGGGACGGATGATGCTTCGGGCTCAGGAAGCGGGTTGACGTCGCTAGCAAAGACCTTGCCGCCATGCTTGATGATTCTTCGGAGAGTTGCAAGCCCTATGCCTGAAGATGCTCCTGCTGTGCGTGAGTGGGTTGTATAGGATATATGAACATGGTGTTCTACCAGTGATGACAGCTGCCTGGCCTTTCAACTCATCGAGTTGGCTATCAGAGATGGTGAAGCTTGTCATTGCGGTGATTAGGGTAGGGGATTCGAGGGTGAACGTCAATGTATCTGCAAGAGAGATGTCCGGACCTAGAGTAGGTAAGGGATGTGGGTGTAGGCAAACAAGAAACTTCTTGTACAGGTAGAGAGAGACTACCAGATAAGAACAAAAAGCTAATGAATGAAGTTTGAGGCGTCGGATGTGTGTTGGCTGCGGCGCAAGTCTTATGGAAAGGCGCGGACGGAGAGTCGCCGGAGCAGACAACTACGCCGTCTCGCAAGCTCGGGAAGCAAGGAGTGCCCCGCATTAACGTACAACTTCGCCGGGCCACCAAGCTATTCGGGTACTTGTGTCACTACGGCTAAGAAGCATGGAGATGAAACCAACGATTATGTACCTGTCGCTACAAGGTTTCCTTTTGGCTAATATGCTAACACCTATTTGTGTCAGGTCGCTAGCTTCAGGTTGTGCTCAGAGTAGCGGACCTTCTTCTATGCTTGCTGAGCAGAGGAGTGACGAGTATTGAGTATAAAGGTACGGCCGGATGGGGAAGACGATGCTGCTCTCGCTGAAGTCGACACCCGGGACAGGTCCTGTTCCATTGCAGCATCAAAAGCAGTCTGCTCAACTCGACGGTCCACAGTGGTGCCCTTTCGCTCCTCTGTATTCTTGCTTTGTAGTCGACGGTCGGATATCAACCCGCCGCTATCTGTACAAGTATCGCGTGCGCTGGCTGCCGCTGCAGTGGGGTATAAGTCCAGCTTCAAGCACCTCCGCCGCCCCCTCCTCTTCCGCGACCGCGTCCTCGGCCCCTCATGCCTCTACCTCCACCACGGTCGCCCCGATGGTCTCCTCGCCCATGCATGCCACCTCCTCGGCCACCGCGATTCGCTTGATCTTTGGCTTGCTGTTCCTTTACGACGTCGACGATCTCGTCCGGCACTCGAAGGTACTTTATCTAGGTACTTGTCAGTAGAGCCCACCAAGTAAAGAACATTGCACACTGACTGTGCTTCCGCGAACGTAGATCTCTGGTAATCTCATGAACTTGTCACCGTCCGCACTCGTTTGCACAACCTCTTTTAATGTGAGATTCATCCATGTGTCGCAGTTGACAAGCAGGCCGTTCAGAGTTTCGCCACTCTTCAATTCCACCAGCATGGGGTGGCCAGTCGCGGCCGTCAAAAGGCCCAGTGGAAGCTACGTCCGAAGTCAGTCGAAAGGTGCGAGAGCTGTTGGTGAATGAGGTGACGTACCATATTGTCGCGCTGTGGGTTTCTGCGGATAGATCCGGTGCTATGTCCCGGTAGTTCAGGTACAGTGTAAGTGTCGCGACGCTGTTGGAGAGATCCCTCGTGGTGAGTGGAAACAAGGGCGGGATACGTAGTTGGGTTAGTGAACATGATCTCCCTCACTGCATCGCAGGCCGCGAAAGCTTGGACCACAGAATCTTGGCAGCCAGCCCTACGAAGTGCAACCAAGCACCTCCATCCATCCACATGGATTCACCCAGCATACAGCTAATAGAGCAGACACACTGCTAAGCGCTTTATCTCAGAGCGAACTGGGCCTGCCCATGTGTGATATTCTTCTGCTGCGCTTGTATGAGCACTGCCAACACTGAACTGATGCATGTGACATATGCCATGTTCGTAACTCATACGTGTTCAGCTGCTTTTGATGGTTGCAGTACGCGATGCTCAGAGTATCTGCTCACTGGGCCAGGTCGTGTTGAAAGCAGATATCACGCGTGTGCATTTCATCAGGTACTCGGAAGCAAGGACGAGAACCGCAGCAACCATCATGTTAGATGAGCCTCGCCGGGTTGTGGGTAATCATGGATATTATCGCAACCACAATCGCATACACAGTACACACTTTCGCATTCTCGCTCAAACATGCCGTATCCCAGTGTTTCACCACGCTGCATTATGCATAGTGCTGGCAGCTGAATCGTGAGCAGACGTCTAAGCCACGCTCACGCTGACAGCAGCCACTAGCAGCGCCGCGCCCTTATACACCAAAACGCCCTTCGACTGGTGCCTGATCCTCGAACCTTTGGGAACATCTGTCCCATAACCCGCCAAACTTCGCTCTCTTTGCGGGCCGGCGTTGTTGTGCGCTGTTCGCATTTTTGCTCGGTTTAAACCGTGTTCTTCTTTGCTTCCAATATGCGTTCTTTCAAGTCCAAAGTGTTGTCAGCTTGCGCGTGGGTGGCACCTGTACTCGCCGCCGTCATACCTCAACACGAGCGTCAGGTTGCTCGCCCAAACGGAAACCTCTTGCAGCTAGGTGCGCATTCTTCTTATACCATTCCACATTTGCCATCCCTAGGCAGCTGCTGAACTTTGCTAGACCTTCAACAGAACTACGCGCAAGCTACCTTCAGTGTCCCCTGCACTGGCTGTCTTGGCCACGATCACACGGGCCAAGATGACGAGTCTTTGGTAAGGCCCACCCTCAGGCACCTAAATACCATCCCACCCGCTCACGTTCCTTAGATCTTGAGCTTCACAAGTCATGCCCAGGATCAAGCTTGCGGTTCTTCCAACATTACCCTAAACGGAGTTTATCTTCCCCAAGAGTGGAACGGCGACTTCGCATCTGGTTCCGGTTCCTACCAAGGCGTCACCGATCTCACACAGAATGAATGGTTTCTGCAGCGCGATTTGGATCTCGAATGGGAGACGGCTTGTCTTCACGCCACTGAGGAAACGGAAGCTGCACAGGTAGTCACAGTCAACATCAAGGCCATCGACGGCAAGCCCATCGACAGACCTTCCGGTTTTACCATCTCCTTCAAACAACAAACATCACCTCCTTCCTTGCTCAGGCTTGAGTCGGTCCCCAACCCCTCTGCGAGTAACAAGGAGGTAGCTGAATCCTGGCGTGAACCGCCTCAGTCTCTGCGTCTCGCCCTATTCACCACCAACCAAACCTCAAAAGGGGAGGGAAAAGTTCCATCACTCGAAGACGAGATCCGCGAGTTGAAGGTTCTTGAGATTGAACTTGAGGCCATCCAATCTCTCATTGCCGAAAAAAAGAAGCAGATCCACTCGCGCCTTAGGCAAGAAGCGCAGGAGTTGTCGCACGAGTTGGGTGAATGTGACGGGATCTCGTGCATCATCAAGACTATTGCCCACAAAGCTCACGGCGCTTGGAAGATTGTGTCCTTCCACTTCAAGCCCAGCCACTCATCGAAAGACATGGGTAGTCCTGAGGAAGTGTTCGCGCAGGCACATGGTCATGCTGCACAGGTAGCACAGATGTCTGGAGACCACCTCAAGGTTGGATCGCCAACGCCTCACGTATACGAGGCGAAAGCAGTATGTGACCTCCTTGATCTCTCCTATCGAAGATGAATAGTAAGTATCTAATACTGACGTTGCATAGAATGAACTTCCACCTCGGCCAACCAAGACGTCTCCCTATTCTCTCGCCCTCGAGATCACTTTGGGTGTTCTCTGCTGTGGCTGCCTTGTGGCCGTAATCCGGCACAAGTGCAGCAGCCTGAGAACAAGGACCGAGCGCGCCGCCGCTCGTGAAGAACGCCTCAATGCCCGTGCCTATCGCCGGGCAGCTCGACAACACGCATGGCGCAGCTGGTGGCGCGGCAATTGGGCACGACGAGACAACCAACGCATCGCAGATTACGAGGAAAAACGGGCGCTGATCTCAGAACAGGAGGGAGTGCTCGAAGATGCGATGCAGGAAGAGATCAGGCAGCTGAGAGCTGCACATGACGTGGTGAACGATCTTGTAAGAGACGCCGAAGAGGGCAGGGCCATCAACCATACACCTTGCGATTGTCAACGTCAACGGCCGCAAGCACCATACTCGCCCCTCTCTACAGCATCGACCTACCCACCTACCTCACTACCTGAGATCCCTTCAAGGCCGCTTTCCCGAACAGACAGCTTACCAAGTTATCGCTCAGGCACGCCCACAGAGCCTCCGAGTTACGAATCGGACCTCGAGGCGTCCGACGTTGTAGCCAACGGCTTTAGGCAATACACGACTGCGTCTACCACATCCGAACAAAGCTCGCATTGGACACCCGACAGTAGTGTTGTCGACGTAAGCCCCAGGCCGAGCGCGGAAACGCTCAGATACCCTGTCAGCATATTAACACTGGACGAAGAGTCGGATGCTGACTGAGGCTACGAGTCTTACTGCCTGCAAATGGCATACCAAACCGTCTTTGGCTCTTCATACCCGGTACCCATCATGTGAAGGTTCCGACCCTTCGCATAGATACACACTTCCTCAGTCCACGCTCGTAGGAGGTTGCACTTGCCCGCACGTTCATACTCACGGCGCAAACCGATGCAGCACGTGGCTCTTCGTGTTTTCACTCTCAAACATTCTTTGATTTGTAAACAGACTTCTTGCTTGGTATTTTTGCACACGATTTAGGCGTTTCGTCGGTTCGGCGTAAGGAGCAGCTCACAGTCAGCATGGCTTTGGTGATATTACCAGCTTCTCTGGAAGCAATGTTGATACAGGACTACTGTCTTGATCAACAGGTGGCTAGAGGATACCACCCACTAATAATTTTCACGTCCTCATGTATAATATCAAGCCTATTGGCTTAGGCGGAGAACGTACACAGGCACAGGAAGCGTCTCGCATGGCCATTAGTTGTAAGCATGTGACTTGCATTATCAGCAAAGTCTGTAATATCAACCAATTCAAACAATGAACACTAATCATGCTTGTCGAAGTTTGCGATGCATGAAATGTGAAATATGTTATACAACTGCAATTCAGTTCCGCCATGAGCGGTCTATCTACATAACGTACAAACACATGACATCCTTTTACCGGTTCCGCAGGTACCAGTTAAAGGCCAACTGACCCGTCTCGATATGGAACGGCGTCGGTACCTCAGCCAAACCTTGTCTGGCGACTGGATGCCGCAGATAGACAGCAGCGCAGATGTTCTGGTTAACCTCCAAATACCGTGGTATAAACGCAAACGCACTCATGTAGTCCCTAGGCCGCCAGGGCGTCGCATAAGGCGCCTGAGCATCGCGCCTGTTCCATGCCGATGTGTGCTCGGTCTCTAGTCTGAGTTTCTCAAAGGCGGAACGAAGACGTGCTTGGTCTTCTTCTGAGATGAGGGGTTCAGCGGCAGACGCGTCTTTGGCAGAGGAGGATTCGAGGGCAGCAGAGCGCTCGGCGATCTGGTTCTTGAGGAAGTCGAATTGCGTGTCGAGTGTGGAGATTGTCTCTGGGTTTGCGGTGCGCCATAAACTTATCGCTTTCTTAACACTTTGACGGAAGGCGCGGAACTTTTGCTTGTCCTTTGCTTTGACGTCTTCGGCTAGGACGCCGTCGACTTGCTCCATCAAGTCTTGTAGCTGCTTCTTTAGCTCGGTGGGTGTGGGTTCTTCGCGCGTGGACTGGGTGACAGCGAAGTCGTCATCTTTCGGTTGCTTGGGCGTCTGTCCGCCGTTTTGCTCGCGGGCTTCAGCGCGGGCGGCTGCCTTCTCTTTGGCGATGCGACGTGCGGTTGATGAGCGTTCTTTTGGGGCGCCGGTCGCGAACATGACGGACGAGGGGTCGACTTGGAACATGTCGCCTGGGTTGAGTGCGTAGCCGGGGTAGACCATCTGCATTCGAGTCAGGTGCGATTACTTGCAGGATACGAGAGTTGATATACCTTCTTGCCATTGACCTTCACCAAGCCGTGGACAACGAATTGCCTCGCCTGTCGGACACTACTTGCGAATAGCGCCCGGAAGATGGCCGTGTCCAGTCTCCTCTCCAATGGGTAATACGCCATCTGCATGTATGGTGTCATCGGCGGTGTGCGAGCCTTTTCCGGTGAATCTGCACCCATTCCTCGCCCAGCTGCCTGTTCTGAACCATCGTGTCGAGCAAGATATCTATGGTCCATGGCCACTACTGCTGGCAGGTTCCGCTTGAACATGTGTTTCCACTTCTTCTCCCGTATGTGCTCGCCATGGTATGCTCTTGTAGATGCCTTGGCAGTCCATTTCTGCTGGAAGTATGTTCGAGTGGTGACGTTTGGAGCCTTGAGTTGTGATAGAGCGTATAATGACCACCGCGACCAGTTCTGGCGGACATTCTGCAGAGTGTCAGTCTACCACCCATGCACACCCGATTCGAACAATAGCAAGCATACCAGCTTCTTCAGCGAATGGAACCTCGGCTTCTTCCTCGGCATGGTGAGGGCGGATCAAGAATTGGTGATATTGTTACAATAGCGGCCCACGCGGCGAACGTAAATCTGGATAGAGGCCCGTGCCCGCCTGCATCGAAAATTCCCCACTAGGAACCATAGCTATCTCTCACCTGGAACCTTTTTCTCTTCAACAACCACCAACCTCTTTGTCGCAACCTTGAAACCGCCTTTAGCAGCTTCTACTCACATACGCGACTCAAGCTGCACACATATTAATCATGGCAGACCAACAGACTACTGCTGCGGCAGCCGCCAACCCCGCTGAAGTCTCCAAGACTGAGAACGCAGTCGACGTCAAGTCTGACTCAAAGACTGAGACTACCGACTCCAAGCCAGAGGAGAAGGCCTCCAAGGCCGAGAACGGCGAGGAGAAGTGGGAAATCAATGGCAAGTCCGAGGACAAGAACGGCCGTCGCAACGACCGCGAAGACCGATCCGGTCGCAACGACCGCCGCGAGGGTGGTCGCGGAGGTCGAGGAGGTCGCGGTGGCCGAGGCAACTTCCGCGACAACCGTAACAAGAGGTGCGCTCAATTGTTCGACTTTGTGTCCTCCAGGGTTAATCTTTGCGCAGGCAGAACAACCAAGAGTTTGATGATCTTCCCGAGTCCGACGACCCCAACGAGATCCGCGCCCAAGTATGACTCCCAGTTTGCAACCCATGATCCGCATTACTAACAGTCCCAAGGTTGAATTTTACTTCTCTGCACAGAACTTGGCGACCGACGAGCACATGTTCAAGGTGCTCGAAGGCCCCAAGAACACACCTGTTTCCATCAACCACATCTGCACCTTCAAGCGCATGCGCCACTTCAAGCCATACTCCGCTGTCGTAAAAGCACTTCGCGACAGCAACGACCTCGATGTCGTCGACGATGGCGAGTACAGCAAGGCTGGCAGCGAGGCTGTCAAGCGCAAGGAGCCGCTTTCCGTTCCCACCAAGGACGGCGACGACAAGAACCCCCCTACCACGGAGGAGCTCTTCTACCGCCTGAAGAACAACTCATCCAACAACATGGAGCGAAGCGCCTACGTCAAGGGCTTCGGCAGCGAAGACCAGGCCGGCCAGATCGCACTCGAGAAGTTCTTCCGTCCCTACGGCGCAGTCATGATCCGCAAGCGTCGCGAGAACGACGGCGCCTGGAAGGGCAGCGTCTTTGTCGAATTCGACTCCGAGGACTCTCAGAAGCAGTTCCTTGAACTTGACCCCGCGCCCAAGTTCAACGGCAACGACCTCGTCACCATGGGCAAGAAGGAGTACATTGTCATGAAGTGCCAGGAGAAGGGCATCAAGCCCGACTGGGAGTTGACCGAGGAGGAGAAGTATCAGCAGCGCAAGGCACAGCGCGAGGCTAACGGAGATTTCAGCCGCAGCGGCCGTGGAGGAGGTCGTGGAGGTCGTGGTCAGGGCCGCGGTGGACGCGGTGGACGTGGTGGCAACGACCGTCGCGACAACCGCCGTGACCGCAACCGTTCCCGTTCTCCCCGCAGACGCCGCGACTCAAACGGCTCCGTCGACGCCGATGACTGGAACAAGCGTCGCGACCGCTTCAAGGACGGCAAGGACGACCGCGCTAGCCACAAGGAGGACAAGAAGGAGATTGAGCGCGACGCTCACGGCGTTCCCATTGTCAAGGACACCTCCAACAAGCGCAAGGCCGACGACGGCGAGCCCCAGGGCAGCCCCAAGAAGAGCAAGCTTGAGATCAAGCAGGATGAGTAGAGATGATTTCTTCTCTCATCTCTTGTGCATTTACGACACCCATGTCACTTTATGGAGTCGATCTGTTAATCTGAAAGGATCTCAATCATCTACTTTACGGAATGTTATTGCATTTGGCGGCGTTGAAGGATTACTACATTTCTACGGTCATCGCTTTGATACCTCTACCGGGTTTGGGACAAAAGTTTCTTTCTCTATCTCATGGATGAACGTATCCAGCTGTATATGGTATGCCTACATACAGTCTTCACTGCGCAGACATGTAGCTCACGACGCATGAGTTCGGTAAGATGAACAAATGGAAATATTATCATTGAAATGATGTACTTGTTTGATGCTTTTGAATACTTCACAACCTGATAGCATGCTCTGTGCCAGTCGTCTAACATCATATCAATCTCCTTTTTTAAGCCTGTCCATCCGAACCCCCTCAGCCCAAAGTCGTAATCTTTCTTCCCCCATTCGGCAGCTTAACCCTCAACACCGCCCCCGGAAACACTCTCCCATCAACGCCCTCGTTCCAGTTCGGCTGATACGGCAACTGATTAATATTCATATACAAATACCCATCCTCGCCTACACTCGCTCCATCTGGCCAAATAATGCGTGGATCCCTCACAAAAGGCTCCGTGCGCAGCGTCTCTGGGTCGTAAACATAAATCGCATTATGCTCAGGCATGCACTGGTATATCAACCCGTTGTTATCGCCTTCGAAGCCATTTGCGTTTCCGCCGCGCTGACCGAGATTAGTTACGTTGTTCGCCGCCATGATCTCGGCGAGAGGGTCCGAGGAAGGTGTAAGGAGATTCGCAGTAGGGATGGAATACAAATAATCCGATGTCAAGGGACTGTAGTAAATCGTTGAGCCATCGGGACTAATTTGTATTCCATCGAGTCCTTCCCGTAGCGTTTGGATAGGCTGGCCGATTGTGCGTTGGTAGAATGGGTTGCCTTGGTATGAAGGTACGTCACGGTCTACACGCAATGTAGATGGATGTTGTGTGAGTCTTCTCCAGCTCTCGCCCGTGCCTAGGTCCAAGATGATGAAACCGGGACGTCCTTCGTCGCTGCTGTCGACGATGTATGCAACGCCAGATCCAGATGCCGTAGTATTGGGACGCAGGTCGAAGCGGATATCGTTCATGTAGGAATCTGGGAAGTGGACAATGGGAGGGAAAGTGTAGGTCGCGTATACGCTATCGTTTGCTAGATTGATACCAAGGATCTTGGGGCCGCCGGGTTGTGCATATGGCATTGATGGTGCGCCGGTTGAGTCCATAATGGTGGGTCGACCTGTGTCTACTACCCAGAGTGTTTCGGGTCTTCTGGAGTTTTCCGGGGTGATGTATAGTGCTTGTACGCTGATTAACCCAGTACTGTTTCCACTACCGAAGGGGATGCCATTCCAGCTCGTGTTTAACTGGGAAACGGGGAGGTTGAGCCCAGCGGATGGGTATGGTATTTCTGCTGTTTCGTTGACGACTTCGCCCAGTGTGTATGCGTAGCTGCCGCGTGTGTAGGTGGCAAAGAAACGGCCGGTGGAGGAGATGGCGAGTCCTATGGGCCATTGCGAGTAGTAGTAGTGGTATTCTTCTATCTCGGGGCCGTAGGATCCAGAGTCAGTTCGCAAAATCGTGCCGCTGCTGTTTTGGAAGGTGATTTGCGCAGCTGCGTTTGCTGCCAAGGCAATGGCTGAGAGAAGTGAAGATCGCATCTTGTATGCCGTGCTTTATATATTACCTTCTATTGTTGGCTGTTGTTCACTTAAGTGGTTATGAGACATGCTGCACATATAAGAAGCATTACTGCTTTCTCCCGCTTCTGCATCGTGATGTCAGCCATCAACAGACGTCATACCTTACACGCACCTTACGTGGATGTTGTGCGGTACATGCTACCAGCAACGGCAATTAGGTTCCATGACGTTGAGTATTCTCGGGTTTAAGCTTTCCCCGGTCGTACCTGCATGAAGCGGCTCTGTCGATCGTGTTGATCCCATAAACATGGACAATGATCACCAGAACTATGGGACAAAAAACGAATTACAAAGTAAGCTGTTTGCTTCAATTCTCTCGCTCTAATAGACAAATCTAGAAAGAGTTGATAAGATGATGCAGATTTTGATGTCGTGCTACTGTACAACACAACCAAAATTCGCGCCTACGAACGCCCTCTGAAGAAAGCCCGACCTCAACGACAATGCTTTAGATCCAAAAGAAGAACAGGAAGGTGCTGAGCAGACAAGTGAATATAAACTGCGGAGTCAGACCTAGAGAACAGAACATGAATAGCAGGTGTCGAGTTAACGAACCTCGGAAAGAAACTACAGGAGTGTAGGGTGAGGAGTCACTCTACCGTCCACTTTTGCTGGCCCTCCTCTGGATCGGGCTGCCCACGAAGCTGCCCCGTGGACTCCGACTAATAGCCGGCATGAGCGGCTGCTTCTCCATACCCAGCTTGGTCTCGAAGATGCGCCCGACAAGCGCTTGTACACTTCTTTGTACATCGGGCGCCATTTCCGTACCTAGAAGCCCAACAACAAGCGGCGCAAAGATGTCGACGTTCTTCTCAAAATCGGCATTGGGCAAGCCGGTGTATCCGTCCAATACGGTAACAACGACAGGGCGCCAAGTAACTATGTTGCGCTGTTGGGTCTCCTCGTCGAGGTCGACATATGAAGCAATGATGTCTTCGCAGAGTGGAATCAGAGCGGCTTCAGTATCGGCGCGCGAGGCGGCGCGGTCATTGGATGTATCGTGGTACATTCTAAACAGGATGCTGACGTACACAGACGCAGATCCACTCTCCTGCTTCAGCAAGTTTGGCGGTTGCTTCATGAAGCCTTCCCTGAACAAACGTGATCGCAGGTCGCGGTTCGCATTGAAGCGCTTAGCAAAGTGGTACGACTTCTTGAGAACGGCCATAAGGCGGAGGAGTTCGCCGGATGGAATCTTCTCGTATACCGCTTCATTGGTGAAGAGCTCTTGTACCGTCTCGATCATAAGAAGTTGTAGAACACATTTCGTGATGATCTGATTGAAAAAGCGACGGCGGGCGGCAGTTACAACAACGGGTGGTTGCTGGAGGTTCTGGTCGTCGGGACGGTAATCTTCCAACTCCTGAGTCTGGCGCTTAGGGAGCGGCGATGGCATACGTTGTTCAACGCCGCCACTGATGCTCGCAGAGTCTGAAGTCACCAGTGATGGTCGCCTTGTGCCTGAAAGGCCGTTGATCCCGAGGGCGTTGTCCATTTTCGGTTCTTCAGCAGGTGTTTGAAGCGAGAGTTCGCCGGGCGGTCCTTCTCCTGTTGGCGTTGTCAGGTCTGATGTATTACCAGTACCGTTCGTCGAAGTGGTTTGTGTAGATGAGCCGCTAGTTGCAGCAGAGAATAGTGCTGTTGCTTCGGTCCTTTGGAAGAGGTCCACAAATGCCTTGACGATTTGGCTCCAGTGATCAGCCTGAAACTTCTGCACATTCTGCAGGATCAACTGCTGTAAACAGTTGCTGCCAATACGCGCTAGGGTGTCGTTCTCCTGGCATATGCAAAGGGCGAGGAGATCCAGGAATCGGTCGAGCATGTACTCTAGCGAATCAAAGAAGTGGGTGAAGAGTTTGATCATGTTGCGGAGAGCTTGAATCATAGTAGTCGAAAGCCATACTGAAAGCTCCTCGTGATTCAAGACCTTGGTCATCTCGGACTTTGACTTCAGGACCATGAAGATGGGGTACAGAAGCTGTCGCCAAAGCATGTCCCAGAAATCCCGCGGAAAGTCGCCACCATAGCTAATCAGAGTATCAAACAGGTATTGCAACGCTCTTGACCGGACCTCCAGATCCTCACCGGTCATCAGGACATCGTGGAATGCGAATAGAACTGGGAACCAGAACTGCTCCTCTTGGGTTTGTCGACTGGGTTGCTTGGGTATTGAAGAGCCCTTTTCTGAGTCTTTCAAATATCCAGCGCGGGCGGAAAGAGAACACTCGGGCGTCCGAAGCATCTTTGGTACAGATGACTTGAGCAGTTCTATTGCTTGTAGTGATTTCTTCTGGAACTTGAAGTTCTTCGAGAATTCAGTTAGACAGACAATGAGATCTGCGAACGCGCCCTGTGAGATCACTACACCAAAGCGGGTATTATATACTTGAGTGACGTTTTCAAACGCGAGGTTTACAATGCCCTCTGCTGTGTGTTAGTGGCCGTACAGACTGACTTGGGAAACAACATACCATAGGGTTCCCTGGCGGCCACAGTGAAAACACCGAACATAGTTTTCCAGCCAGATCGAATGTTTTCGCCTCGTGCCTGTATCATCTGAATCAAACAGCGTAGTACCATGTCCTTGACCGAGACGACGTTTGTGTTGTTAATGATGTGCTCGAAGGGTTTGAGGAAGTCCTTTTGAAACTTGAAACCCGGCAGTTCCTCGATTTCCATAAACTTCATAGAAAGTTGCCGTAGTGAGTTGAGAGCAAAGTAGACGACATTAGTATTGGTATGGCATCCAACCTCGTTGAAGTGAGCGCCAAGCACCTGCCAGATGTTGGTCCATTCGAAACGGACACGCGTCATGTTGTAGCCACTGATCTCCACAAGCTTCTGCAGACTGTAAGTGCGCGGTGACTCGCTCTGCCCAGAAGACTGGATCTCTTGCCAGCTGACTTGAACAAGAGCCTTGACAAAGTCCACAATAGCTTCACCAGATAGGTTTGCACTATTGGTGAAGATGCGGTCTACTCCTCGGACGATGTCGGTGGATCGACTTTCCTCGGCTACTTCAGAATGGAAGCTCATGGTGCTCGCTTGTGATTTTGGTCTTTGACGGTTGGCCGGAACGTTGAGGTTCTTACGCGACTGTGCGGTGCCTGAACTCGACTTGAGCACGTCTGGCACGGCACGTTCGTCGATACCAGAAGAAATGAGTTGGAAACGGTCCAATTGCGAAACACATGTGAGGACCTCACGCCAAGATTCCCGTAGAAGGTTACCCTCCGTCTGGGCAATCTCGATCAAGGCTTTCAACGCTTCCATGTTCCTAGCCTTCATCTCGCTCACGTTGTAGAGGTTGGTGAAGCGCGCGAGGAAAGCTACAAAGGCCTGTCGTGAGCTATCGAGATCGAATAAGCACGATATCCGGATTGCTAGCTTGATGCCTTCGATGCACAGACGAACGATTTCGATGTTGTGGTCTTGAGCTTGGCCAGAGAGAGCAGTCAGTATTGGCATCCAGCTGACTTCGAACATGGGTCCGACATGCTTGGAGGATGACGCGGGTATGAATTTTGAGACTGGGAGGGCTGCGGCTGTTCTCCGTTGGGCTCGAAGGAGCTGCTTGTAAAGTTGCTCGGTCTTGTTAGCCATTGCTTCGGAAGCTTGTACGATCGCTTCCCGCTGTAGGTCGCGAGCACCACCCGTTAGGACTTGCCCAATACTAGACAACCCTCCAGTAGGTTGTTGGTTCAATAACCCCTTGTCCGCAGCAGCTTCTTGCTCGGTATTTAATACGATCTCGTTTTGCGATATCTCATCGAATATACCTTGTAGATACTCATCCGGCAGATCAGCAGAATCGTTGATGCCACGGTTGTTCTTGATGAAGTCTGCTGGCGTCATGCGAGGGCCCTTCATCTTCTTACTATGTTGATCGACATTCAGCATGATGACTGAGTATGACAGAACGTATGCAGTATCGGCATTAGCATATGCGTTGGGGTTACCGGTAATATATCGTTCAGCAAACTTGAGCATGAAGCGATCAATCTTCTGGGCTTCACCGGGTAGCCGAAAGCTTTGGAGAAAGCGCCGCAGGGCGTCCGTAAAGCGGGTCTTGGTGAAGTCCATCAAATCGACAAAAGCATGCATGATGGCAATATTTTCGGGATCACCCTCACCAAGGAACTCTCCCAGTGCCGTCTTGTCGATCTGGTCATTGTCGAGGAAGAAGCGAGCTATATCCTCAGGCTTGTTTGAGGGAATGAAACCTTCGGCAATCAACGTCTTTAGTCCACGCTTCGGCTTGTAGTTGAACTGTCTCAATGCATTTGTGAGTGCTGTTTTCCTCTGTTTTGCCTTTTCAAGTTGGCTGTAGTCATCCTCGGCCAGCGGCGTAACAGTTCCGGAGTCTGCTCCCACCATTGGAGATTCTGCGGCAAATCTTGTGTCTGTTGATACACGGAGGTCGTCGAGCGATGGTCGCATGTCAGGGTTGTTTTGCTTGGTGTTCTCAGGCAGGGCTTGTTGAGCCCAGTTGACGAGAGATCGGAGTATCTCGACCAGGGCCTCGAGAGACTCTTGCTTCATGGCGTACTCTTGGGGGTAGCCATGCTCTGTCTCGTGCGATGAATTCATTGAGACGGTTGTGAGCGATGGCGGTAATGTGCCGCGACTCTGCCAGTCCATCTGTCTTGCTTGCTTCTCTCGCTGGTCCTGATACGCTTGCTGCTGCACGGCTGTGATGGTGACGGGGTTGCTAGATATCTTGGACAAGTGTTCAACGACGCGCTGAAACATGTTGTCAAGTGCAGTGCGGTCGCAATCATAGTTGAGATAGATCTCTACCAGGGCTCGGGGGTCTGCAGCCAGCCTTCCGAATATTGTCAAAATGTATTGCTTCTGAAATGCAGGAGCACTTCGCTTGTCTAAAGTTGCAAGGTATATCTCCTTTAGAAACACCTCGACTTCCTTCTTGAGTGAAATGCGCAGATATTTGAGCATCTGCCAGAAAATCTCGCAGGCAACTTCGAAGACCTGCTTCACTGAACTTGCGCCGTTCCGACTCAAGCTCAAGCAGAGGTACTGTTTGACCGCCTGTATGAAGCTTGTTGGTTCATCGCTGCCACTGCGTATGGTGGCATACGGCGACACGAATACAGCAATGTTATTGAAGAGTATGGTGTGGATCATATGCAGAGAGAGAAGCTTCGAACGCATGCCTTGCGATCGGACATCGTGGGCATGATCCACGGTCAGACCCTTAGTGCTCAGACGACACATGGCTCTGAATACGAGGTACGCATCTTTGACAAATATCTCATCCTCTTCCTCCTCTTCGGTGTTGACATGAGGCGAGCTCTCTTGTCCAGACACATGTCGCGACCCAGGTTTGCCTTTGATGCGAGTTACCAGTGTTGGTGCGTTATCGTGTATTCGGTCGTCGTTGAAGCTCATGTTGTTTTCGAAGCTTTGCAGTGTGATCTTGGGACCCGTGTGTCGGTCGACGGCCTTGTCGCTGGGTTCGGCGGTTTCAGCGTCGTGCTCGTCCTCTCTGTCTTGACCATTGGCCTCGGAGCCACTGATATCTTCTGTACTGCCCTCATCTTGCTGTACACTCTCCTCCGATTGGTCCTTTTCATTCAAGGACGTCCGCGACAAGTTCAACCGAGCCTCCTTAACAACAAGCCTCGTCTTGACCCTCTCAAACACTGTTCCTACCATTTGGGTCAATGCACCCTGTGCTACTTGCTGGTTCGCGCTCGACTTGGAAAGGAGGAAAATGTTGTACGTGAGTCGCACAGCCTTCAACAGTCCCGCTCCATGCACAACAATCTTGTCGTTCAAGATAGCTGCCAGCAGCGACTTGACGATTTGCAGTTGCACTTCTGGCGCGGTAGCCTCGCCTTGGAAACAATCGCAAATTGTGTCTATGGCTCGTTCGATCAGAGGAGGCACCTCGCTGTTATCGGCTCGCGGTTCGGCCGGCACGGAGAAGTAGGAGTAGCTGATGAGCTTTCCGATGCAATCGAGCGCTGTAATGGATACGGGGACGTTGGGGGCCTCCGAGGCAAGTTGGAGTGGTTCAAAGAGAACCTCGGGATTGATGCGCGCCGGATCACCCTCATTCTTGATAGCCGACAGCGCCGCGTTGGTGCTGTCTCCAAGCTTCTTGTTCTTCCTAGCATCTTTTGAAGCTGCGATTGTCTCAAGCGCAGTGACTACGAAAACTAAAGAGCTTCTTGTAGATGGTCGTGTAGCGGTCGTGGCTGCAGTGGATTGCGAGTCTGTTCGCGGCCGGTTCTCGATAGGCAGGCGATGGTCGAAGATCTGCTCGGATGATCGCGGCGCATCTCCTCCATCGGGTACGTTGAGTGCTGGCGCTTCGAGTGCAGGTGCAGGTGCAGGTGTCGATGTCGAGGTATCCGCCTCTTCCCGTGGAGCTTCCGGCGCTGGGGAAGACGTATCCTCTCCATGTTCTGATTCTGATGCCTGGTCCGACTCGGCATCTGAGTCGCTGTCCTCTTCGTCTCCCGTGTTGTATGGGTGTGTTTCTTTCTCTTCCTCCATATTATCAGGCTTCTCAACTTCCTCTTTCGGCGCTGGCGGGGGGTCAGTGTCGGCCATAGTTATTCACGTCCGGGATATTTGTAGTAGTGCCCTTTCCTCAGCAACCATGGCGGAAGGAGGGACGCGGAAGGGGGCGTGTGAGGCAGTGATGACTGGTACCGGCGCAGATGAGTGCAAGGAAGGGAAGCGAATTAGAGAAACCACGTATGGTCCAACGAGAGTTCCACGGTTGCTATGTGAGATGACACTTTGTGTCTTTCCCTACTAGTTACGTACCCTACCAGGGACCAGTCTACTGGTAGCGCGGGAGACTAGTGGGCGCCACACCAGTGTCAAGCCACACGCGCCGTGCCACACTTCACAGGGCCTTCCGGGAAATGTCGCATACAGCATAGACCCTCATCGGGAGAGAACGCTAGTCGCCGGGTCTCCAACCAACAGCACTAAACTTTTCGTTGAACTGCCTTCCATCTCCTCCAGCCCCGACCAGCGCCTGAGCATACAGCTGTAGCTTGTCGCTCCCGCCCGACGAGTCTCTTCTTCTCCACCCACGCCTATTTCAGTCGTTTCGAGTAAATCTCAGCGCACCGGCATCCCGACACAATGCCTGCCACCACAACTCTGCTCTCCAGGGCTGGAAGCCAGTTGAGCTCGAGGGGGTCAATTGCCCTGCGCGGCGCCCTCCCTACCTCGAGATGCTCTGCGTAAGTCGTCTTGATTGCCGTCTGGGTTCGTCCAGACACGCTCCGAAGAGCACAGCTGACAGGCATGTAAACAGACGCACACCAGCCCTGGCCGCGCTTGCACGATACTATGCCTCGAAATGTGAGCACTCTCACCGTCTTCTGCGCGACTAAAAACTCCGGTGGTGATCGCGTTGCTAACGCACCTTGTTCGCAGCCTACCCCTCGCACAGCGTTATCAGCATGCCCGCCCTCTCCCCAACCATGACCTCCGGAAACATTGGCGCATGGCAGAAGAAGGTCGGCGACTCAATAGCGCCCGGTGATGTGCTCGTCGAAATCGAGACGGACAAGGCACAGATGGACTTTGAGTTCCAGGAAGAGGGCACCATCGCCAAGATCCTCCGCGACGCTGGCGAGAAGGACGTCGCTGTTGGAAGCGTAAGTTCAGGCTTTGACAATCACGAGAATGCGATGCTAACTTTCACAGCCCATTGCCGTCATGGTCGAGGAGGGCGAGGACGTCTCCGCATTCGAGGGTTTCTCCATCGAGGACGCCGGCGGTGACAAGAAGGCCGACACTCCCTCCAAGGAGGGCAACGCTGCTGAGGCCAGCGAGCCCCCGAACACTGGCTCCAAGACCGCTCCCCCCGCCAAGGAGGAGTCCGCGCCCACTGCCATCGAGTCTGAGTCCACCGGTGACCGCCTAGAGACCGCTCTCCAGCGCCAGCCCAGCGTCTCCCCCGCCGCGAAGAAGCTCGCGCTCGAGAAGGGCGTCCCCATCGGTTCCATCAAGGGCACTGGAAAGGGCGGCATGGTCACCAAGGAGGACATTGAGAAGTACAAGCCTGCTGCAGGTGCTGCCCCCGCTGCTGGCGCCTCCGCCGCTGCTTACGAGGACACCGAGGCCACCAGCATGCGCAAGGTCATTGCCAGCCGTCTCACTGAGAGCATGCAGCAGAACCCTCACTACTTCGTTGCTTCCAACATCTCCGTCTCCAAGCTTCTCAAGCTCCGCGAAGCTCTCAACGCCTCAGCTGACGGCAAGTACAAGCTCTCAGTCAATGACTTGCTCGTCAAGGCTCTTGCTGTTGCCGCTCGCAAGGTTCCTGCTGCCAACTCGTCATGGCGCGAGGAGAACGGCAAGGTCATCATCCGCCAGCACAACGTTGTCGATGTCTCCGTCGCTGTTTCCACCCCCGTTGGTCTCATGACCCCCATCGTCAAGAACGTCAACGGACTTGGTCTCCAGTCCATCTCCTCCCAGATCAAGGACCTTGGCAAGCGTGCACGCGACGGCAAGCTCAAGCCCGAAGAGTACCAGGGTGGAACCATCACCATCTCTAACATGGGCATGAACCCCGCTGTTGAGCGATTCACTGCCGTTATCAACCCCCCACAAGCTTGCATCGTCGCAATCGGCACAACAAGGAAGGTTGCCGTACCAGGCGAGGCAGAGGATGGCACAGCAAGCGTTGAGTGGGACGACCAGATTGTCATCACCGGCAGCTTTGACCACAAGGTCGTCGACGGTGCCGTTGGTGGCGAGTTCATGCGCGAGCTGAAGAAGGCTGTCGAGAACCCTCTGGAGCTTCTGCTGTAATCTGATTCTATTTTCGGTGCATTTGGGATGAATGTGTAACTTTACTATTAGGCTAGATGAGATTGGATCTCGGGGACAGACGATCTTATGTATAGCGGATGGCGCACTTCTTCTATCCCCCATGATCATTTGTCCAATTGTCGTATTGCATGATAACTCCTTGTATGAAAAGATATCTCCCAACTTTTTAACTTGTCTTTCTCTCCTCCGCCATCTGTTGTCCGTGTTGCATACCCAGGCTAACGGTAATCCTAGACCGCGATTCCCACGTAGGGTTCTTTCTGAGAACCGGGACGGCGGGCGGGCTATATAGCCGGCACGTATATGCAGGACAGTAGATGAAAACCGCACCTCAGTCTTACCACACCTACGACCACCACATACAGCCCCACAAACGAGGTGTTTGGAGGGTGTGTGGGGGGTGAACGGGTGTTATCTATGTATGACTATGGTGTACGCACTTTCCTATGTTGAGCCACCTCGCGCCTTCCTCAGTATCTTTGGACATCTCACCTCACTACACTTACACTTACAACATGTTCAAGATGCTCTATGTGGCTCTTTTATGCCTTTTGCTAACAGCGACAACTGCTGCTCTCAACTTTGACTGGGAGCGCGAACAGCTCACTGACGAGGAAGTGGCGCGCAACGACGCACTGCGCTCTGGTAGTGTATCAGCAATAGCGGCACCTGATAGCTGTAAGATCATCCCAGGAGACCCTGAGTGGCCTAGTGAGGATGCTTGGGATTCCTTCAATGCAACTCTGGGTGGTACGTTGTTGAAGCCTAAGCCACTCGCCAGCGTCTGCTATGCTGGCGAGGGTTACAGTGCAGCCAAGTGCGAACAGTTGAAGAGTAGCTGGGCAGGCATGAACCTACAGTGAGCCTACCGGTACCGAAACGAGGCTTTCATGTTTGGTGTACTGACTACGACAGTTCCGATGACCCAGCGAGTATCATGTCACAATGGGCATCTGGGAATACGTGCACGCCAACCTCACAGCCAATCTCAAACTGTACTCAAGGCGGTTGGCCAGAGTATGTTGTTAGAGCCACTACAGTAAGACAAATTCAGCTCGCAGTTAATTTTGCCCGGGCCAACAACATCCGCCTCGTGATCAAGAACTCGGGCCATGATTTCAATGGAAAATCTATTGGGGGTTACGCTCTTAGTGTGTGGACACACAACCTCAAAGACATGACGTATGATCCGGACTACACATCACCTACTGGTTCTTACACAGGAGCAGCGGTTGCCTATGCCGCTGGTGCACAGGCTTATGAAGGGTCGGCACTGATGCGGCAGAAAAATATGGTCATGATCGTTGCAGGTGGAGGGACCGTAGGTATCGCAGGTGGTTTTCTCCAAGGTGGTGGACATAGCGCTTATACGAGCTACTATGGACTGGCTGCAGATCAAGTGCTTGCCATCACTGCTGTCACAGCCGACGGCAGGGTAGTAGAAGCTCATGAAGGAGAGAATGAAGATCTTTTCTGGGCTTTCCGTGGAGGTGGCGGAGGTACTACTCCCCATTGGAAAGAACAATGCAGTCACTGACTAAGAACCAGGAACCTTCGGCATCATAACGTCCGTCGTCGTTAAGGCGTTTCCAGCTACGCCCATAGCCTCGAGCAGTATCCGTTTCTCCACTACACCAGACCGCGGATCAAGTGCGTCTCCAATCTCCACAGAAACCTTCTGGGCTGGTATGCGAGCCTACTGGGAATTCTCAGTTGCCATTTGCGATGCAGGTGGTCTGGGTTATAGCTTCATTTACCCAAACAGTAGCACTGCTGGCCTTACCTTCACCGTCAGTATCTCTGTACCAAACAAGACTATAGCCGAATACCAACGTTTCATACGCCCGCTACTTCAAAACCTCAACGATCTGGGCATTGAGCAACGCATGCCGACAGTGAAGCGGTCTCTCACACCACCTTTCTCGTATGAAGAAGGAAACAAAGATGAAGCATCTTCTCTTTCCAAGAGGGTACTCGGCGAAACAACAGGCCATACACTGATAGCGTCCCGATTCTTCCCCCGCACCACCTTCTCCAGCCACTCCACTCTGGAAATCTCACACCTCGCCATCCGTCACGTTGTGGAAAACGGCTCCCTCACCTTCCATGGAATGAACTACGCACCTATACTCTCAATCTCCGGCAACCCTAACAACTCCGTAAACCCTGCTTTCAGAACCACAGTCTTACACGCCCAAGCCTACGAATCAAACGCACACTGGGATGGGAGAGCCCCTATCTTGTCGCACGAGGCACTTACAGAGAGGCATGAGAGGTTGCAGGGGTACATGCAGACTTGGAGAGATATTACTGTAGGGAGTGGAAGTTATATCAATGAGGGGGATGCACAGGATTGGGAGTGGAAGGAAGCGTTCTTTGGAAGTAATTATGAGGAGTTGGCCAGGGTCAAGAGGAAGTATGATCCTGAAGGTGTTTTTTGGGCTATCGGCGGCGTGGGTAGCGATGAGTGGGAGATCAGAGATGTGGATGGTGGGAAGAGAGAGGGGATTGTCACGCAAGATGGCAGACTGTGTAAAGTGGGTTGATAGCTGGGATGCTTGAAGTTTTGAAGGGAGAAGGGTTGGAGTAGGATACGATCGGAACAAGGGTAGAGTCCATCTTTTTCGACAGACGACCTCGAGAAGCCTTTGAACGGCATGAGTTGTGTTCCATAAAGCTTCAACACTTTAAGATAAGGCCTTCATTACTCTACCCATACTTTCTTTACTCCTCGGAAGATATCGTACATCGGAGTCTCGGCGTCCTCGCTCCTCCGCAGCCTTGCATACGCGCCCCCTTCCTCTTAGGCACCTGACCAAGGAAATGAGGAAAGCTTGTCCAATTGTGCCACGCTGAAAGTCTGAGCTAGAACTACGAGCATAATCCGGAAACAGGAGAATGGATGGAGTTGGGATATATAAAATACTCCATCATATGGTACACGTTCTCACCATCCCCCTTCCAACGTCTAATCACATAATTTTCCAACTCCCAGCTCATCTCATCATTGAACTAATATGTCTACCACACCCTCTCTGATATCCAAGGTTGTTCTCGTCACCGGAGCAAACAGTGGGATCGGTAGCTACTGCCTTCGAACTGGCCGAGTATAATCCAGCACAGATTTGTATCGCCGCTCGTAACGTGGTAGGCGGACACGCTGCAGTCGCTGAACTAGAAGAAACGACACCAAAATTTGACATAAGGTTTGTTGAATGCGACCTAGCGAACTTTGAATCGATATCCAGAGCGGCGAAGGAGGTGATAAGGAAAGGTGGCGGAAGGTTAGATGTTTCAATATTGAACGCTGGGATTGTACGTCTTCTGTCCCTTTTCACTTGTTTTCAACCCATCATTATGTTTTCCAGACCTGAAAGGAAAACCGAGATCAATGTGTGCATCACTGACAGTCCACATGATAGATGGGTGGCCACCCCGGCACAACCCTCCAAGGCCACGAAATCCAATTCGGTCACGCCCTCCTCCTTAAATTGCTCACTCTATTCTCCTTGCCACGGCAGAGAAAAATGCCAGCTCTCCACCGCGTGTCATATCCCTCAGCTTAAAAGGTCACGCCCATACCGCCACCCTCCCCACCGGCGGAATCGCCTTCTCCACTCTGAGATCCTCTCAACCTGAAATCTCATCTGTGGAGAAATACACGCAATCTAAACTAGCCAACATTCTCTACACGCGCCAATACGCGCTGCGCTACCCATAGATCCTCTGTATAGCCATCCACCCAGGTGAAGTATTGACTGAGCTCTTCAACAAAGGTGCCGAGGGCGACGACGAGCAGATCAAATATCTGGCGAGGGAGGTGGCGCCGAAGAGGTGTGGCTCAGTGGAGGAAGGGATCAAGAATGGGATTTGGGCTGCGACTGCGGAAGGCGTGATGAGTGGGCGGTATTATGAACCCGTAGGTGTTTTGGGAAACGGAAGTGAGTTGTCCAAGGATAGGGAGCTAGGGCAGAAGTTGTGGGTTTGGACGGAGACGGAGATGGAGGGGTAGGACATATAAGCTCTTTCTGGATGTATGGGTTCTGATGGTTGTGATTATGGATATGGATGGGATGGTCTTTTGTTGTCTGGAATGGGCGCGGGTTCGTTGGTGGCATGGAAGGTGATATTCTCTGGAGTGCCGTCCCTACGCCATCTCCTACATGTGACAACGACTTCGTTTGCGAGGTCCTCTCGTGTCGTTATTTCCACAGTGTGGAACATGCTATGCTCTGGTAAAAGAGACCACCCGCAAGCATCTTCCAAGACCGGTACTTCGTTTAGAGAAAAGCCGTCATCAAAGCTTTCTTCATTATAAGCACCCTTCGCTTCAAGCTTCGTAACTGTCTCCGCGATGTTCGCCGCAGTGAAAGAATCCCATGTTCCCTCTTTCAGCGGAACCACACGCAGCAGTCGAATAGCATGAAGGCGGATGCGATGGTGTCGACACTTGATAGCCGTATAATACAATGGCGCTATGAAGCCGAATTCACCAATAGAATTGTGAAGATTGACGTTATTCGGTATGGATCGTGCTAATGAATACTCTTCGAAGATGTGTACGGCGTGCATAAGTATCGTTAAGAAGGCGTGCGTATACGCTTCGTATTGCTGCTCAGAATTGGAACGCAAACAGCAGCACATGATGCTCGCCATAGCGTGATGCATAAGTAATGATTTGAAAACCGATGGCTCGCGAGCCGTCGGAAGCTTTGTCGGTGGTTTCTTCGCACCAAATGCTAACGGCGCATCGGGTTCTTTTCCGGCAGCTAAGATTATCTTTTCGATCCTGGAAATCGTACGCAGGTAAGTTTTGTACCAAGTCTCGAGATGGTTCATGATCTCATCTTGTGCTGATGTTACTGCAACAACGTCATATTCAGTCCCAGGTCCTAGCTTTCGATATCGCTGAGTGATCAGGACTATACGATGCAACAGCACATCCAGAGAATCTTTTGCTTCTTCGACACTTGTAAAAGCAGTATATGGCATCGTGTTTCCCATCGGCTGCAGGAATAGATAGACATCTTGTAAACTGGGACCGAACAGGTTGCTCTGCATGTGTAGGGTCGCGAAGCTGCGTACAATACTTTGATCTACAGTATTCCTGTGTGAATCCGGTCTGATTACCAGAACGCCATGGTGGGAGCGGTCCTTCTCGGTAGCCATGTTTTTCAGAAGCTTCAGACCATTTCGCAAATGTGTTTCAGCAACCTGATACTTTCCGCGGAGGTACTCCAGCAAAGTAAATAGCTGGCAGGTGACCAATATAATTGTGATAGAATCTCTGTCTCCACGTTGCAACAGCGGCTGTAGTGATCGCATGGCCTTGGTATACTGCTGGAGCATGAATTTTTCTCGGGTATCTGGAGCTTGTGATGAATTGAAACTGCATCTGTGGGCGGCGCTCAACGCCACAACAGCATGGAGAACAGCTGGTTCAGACGAGGCTGCCGGCAGCACAGTCGAGTTCCAAAACTTTGAGGCGAACCAGCCGGAAGTTGTATGAACAATTCTCATCCTGTATAGCTGTAGATGTCGGAGTTCTTCGACGGGTAGAACTCTTGTTGGAGGCTTCTGGATCGAGACTAGTGGGGTTTTGTTCGTAGATACTCCGCCATATCTTTCGACGTAGGTGTTTCCTCCGCCTCCCCACAAGCCGTAGCCCTCGCATATTCGACCAGTAGATCGACAACGAGAGCATACTGGCTTGCCCTCGTCGCACTTGACTCTTCGGGCTCTAGTCAACGTTGGTAAGCGATCATAGGCACAGGACCGCAGCTAGTCCAGACCGCTGGATAAGAAACCGCCAATCGGACGACTATTACACCCTTGAACAAAACAAACTACTCACTTGCAGGTTCCACACCCTGTTCTTGATTTTCTCCGTACAGCAGTGCTCTTATGTTGGCACGCAGCTTTGGCGGTACTAAGTTGATTTGATAGGCCAGTTTCCGAGTGCATAGCGAGAGCAGTCCCCAGCTAGGGTACGAACACAGAGGTGCCGTCTAAGTGAATTTCGCAAAGATATTCAGCGGCTTCAGATGCATTTTCTTGAAAAGGAGACAGCAGGGACGTTACAAGTGAGTTCGAACATGAGACGATCAGCCCTAACCTCGCTAAGCTTAAAGAAGGCGCAGTCGACCCGTACACAGGGCGCGCCTCCTCATTCGCCTGCTCGGTACAGTTGAATTCTGATTGGTGGATCATATAGGAAGCGGAGCGCCTGAACCCGAATGGTACAAGTCTTCTTCTGGTCTTCACGCTCGAGCTTGATGAATCTTTGCCTCTGAAACTTTGGTGGGGTACTTTGGATAGAAGATGGAAGTGATGGAACATAGTTCCAAAACAGGATATCGTGTTCGTTCGTCTATGGACTAGTCTATCATAAGCATCGCATTACCATGATCATCACAGAAAAAAGGAAGAAAAGTCGAACAAGAAACTTTCCCTCGCGCCAAACGTAGCCCTGTATACCACGCCGACCAAATGCTTTTCACTTGCCGTTACTCCTTCGTAGATGCCTCGCTTAAGAAGCCTCCTCAACGCCGTCAGGCTTTTGTGCCTCAGCGTCTGTCATCTCCGCGTCTTTTGGCTCTTCCGCCGGCGGCGCCTCAGCTTGCTTCTTAGACTCGGCTTCCCGCTTTGCGCGCTCGAGCTCAGCTTGCTTAGCTGCATGCTCCTTCTGTTGTTTCTCCATGACCGCTTGTCGCTCGCTCTCGATCTTGTCGTTGTAGCGCTGGATGATAGGGCCGGCGATGGAGCGGATGTCCTCCTTCTTGGAAACATACTGTGCCTTTGACGCGTCGTCACCCTCGTCATATAACCACTCCTGTATGGATGTTAGCGCCATTCCTACAGCGTGCTGCTGGTTAGACTTACCTCAATGGTCTCGAGCTTAGCGTTGAGCCTTGCCTTCTCGTCGTCGCTGGCGAATTCGGCGTAGACGTCAAGAATCTTGTCCTTGAGCTCGTAAATGAAGCTCTCAAGGTTGTTCTTCTCGTTCTCGGTGTCTTGGACGAGCTTGTCCTCCATGATCATGGAGTTCTCCTTCTCGGCCAAGGTCTGCTTGCTCTCCTCGTCGAGCGAAGCAGTGCCTGCCGATAGTGGTAAGTCACCCTTGCGCTGCTGCTTCTTGACCTTGCGCATCTTCGGTGGCTCCTTGGCGGCGTCCTTGTCAACGTCCATTGCCTGCGCATTATCTGTTAGCTCATTTGTCACGTGGGCAAAAGCGGGACGCCCAAGTACAGGATCAGCGCTAGGCTTTCGTCGTTTCGCGGCCGGCTCAGGCGGGCTTTGCCGACCGTTACTAAGATCAGTAGGAAATTCGGAAGAACGTACATCACCCTCTTTCTTCTCTGCTGATGGAGACTCGGGAATTGGCTCCTCGACCTCAGTTTCCTCGACGTAGTATCCAGACTCGACGTTGAGCACACCGTGCACGTTGAGGCGTGCCTTCAGCTTGCAAATCATAAAGTCGCCCTTGGGGTCCTCCTTGACACCCTTGACGGAGAATCGGCCGATCCAGGGGTTCATCTTGCCTGGCAGTTGCTCGGGCTTGGCGTACCTAGCCTCGAGGTCGAATGGGTGTTTGCGGTAGAAAGTCAGAATCTTAGTTGATGGCATGACGTTACCCTTGTTGAAGACGGTCAGGTTGGTGTCCTCATCAGGAATATCCTCGGACTTCTCCCAGGTGAACTCAACGGGGTAGTTGACCATGTCGTGGACGGAGAAGTCACGGACACGGAATACTGGTGAGAGGATAGCGCAGCAGAAAGCGCATCCACGAGCGACAGCCTCGTCCTGGTTGAGAGTGAAGGAGAGGGGCTTGCCGAAGTAGTCTTGAATCTTGGCCTTGAGGACGGGCACACGTGTGCAGCCACCAACCATTTCGATGGCGTCGATGTCGGCAGTGGTGAGCTTAGCCTCAGCCAGGGCCTGCTCGATAGGGGCGGTAGCACGGTCGATGAGGGGCTTGATCAGCTCCTCAAGCTCCTCGCGCTTGAGCATACCGCGTACATCGACGTCGTTCATGATGGACTCGACGTTGATGGGCGCCTGGTTGTTTGCGGATAGGACCTTCTTGAGCTTCTCAACACCGGCAGCCAAACGAAGGCGGGCCTTGCCGTTCTCCATAACGTCGATCTTGTACTTCTCCTTGAACTCCTTGGCGAAGTGCTCGACAAGGGCCTGGTCGATATAACGTCCACCGTAGTGTCGGTCCCAGGCGCTCGACTTGACAGCCAGCTCGCCCTTCTTGAACTCAACGACGGTAGCGGTGTAGTTGCTGTGACCGATGTTGACGAAGACGACTCTCCGTGGCTTCTCCTCGGGCGCTGGGAGGTCGAGCTTTGTGATTCCCCAGCCGAGGGCGACTGCGGTGTTGTCGTTGATGAGGCGGAGGCACTTGAGGCCAGCGATCTCGGAGGCGTCGAGGATGGCGCGGCGCTGAGCGTCTGTGTACCAGACAGGGCAGCTGAGGACGACATCGTTGACGGGAAGTTTTAGTTCGGCAGATGCTGTGGCGCGCATCTTGGTGAGGAACATGGCTGTGATCTGAGTGGCAGTGAACTGCTCCTTCTTACCCAGGTATTGCACCTCAGCGCCGACCTGGCCGCCCATATCGATGAGCGGCGCGGATATGAAGTTTTGCTCGACCTGAACATCGGGATCTGTGAGGTTGCGGCCGGCGAGGCGGACGAAGGAGGAGACGGTGTTCTTGAGGTTGGAGATTTCCTGGTTCTTGGCAGTCTCGCCAACGTATCTGCTCTTGGGGCCGAAGCCTACTAGCGATCTGCGAAATTGTCAGTTGACTGCTGCTTTGTGTGTGCGTGATGGGGGTTTGCTTACGGTGTCGCGCGGTTGGAAACTTCATTTGCAATCTACACACAGTCAGTATCTTCGTGTATGATATGCGACTAGGCTACTACTCACCACATCGACACCTCGATTCCGCGCAACAGCAATGACGCTGTTGAGCGTTCCCAAATCAACACCTACTACAGACATGTTTATCTCTGATGGCGGGGTATGTGTGTTGGGTAGTTTTGGGGTAGTGTTTGGTAGTAAAGGGAGTGTGTGCGGCGAAAGTGGATTTTTGGTGAAGTCGTGTAAAAGATAGGCAGGCACGGGTCGCAAATTTCAATAAGCCGCTGCTATGATGACTTGCTGGCAATACGTAGAAGAAAAGAGAACCTTCTCGACAAGCCCTGCTTTAGCGGGGTCACTAAAGAAAGTGTTGCGGAAGGCACGGACCACAGGCAAATCATCCAACAACACGCTGCGTCATGGCCCACGGACACGTCGCAGTCACCGCCGACGCGTCTAGAGGGCGCCATCCCATTCCAACGCCCATCCAAGCATGCGCGACTAATTCCATCGACTCGCACGCGTCAAAACCTCGACGATGAGGTAGCTGACACATCATGGCCCAAATTCCCCCCTACCCACTCTACAACAGGACGTACAACCTGTACCGCCTATCCCCGCTCCACTGCCACGACACGCCCCTCCTGCTAGAAGCCTCACTTCGAATCCATGCCAAGAGACTAAAAGAACAACTCAAGGGCGACAATGTGCGAGGCGTACAGGTCGACTTTCCCGGCGCTGAGGATACCGCGAAATTGGGGCCGCTGGAGGAGTGCAACTGGGAGCTGATCGGAGATGAGGATGCCTGGATTGACCGACATCGCCAGTCCATGGACCCCGAGGCGTCACAATTATCCTCCATCTCCCAACTCACTCCAAACCGCGCCCGTGGACTAGAAGTGAGCCTCGAGTACGAGAAGCAGACATACAATGCGCTCCTGCTACGAGACCCGGGCGTCACCTCTTCTCCGAAGGGTTTCACATCCCTACCATTGTTGCTTGTGAAGATGCCCGCTCCAGTACGTGACATCTTCTTGAACTACCTCCGATCGGCCTTCGATGCCCATGTTGCACCCTTGAGGCTGCCTCCGCCAGTCATCACTTCGGGTCTCGAGACATACTTCAAGCACCTCACAGCGAGGCATTCGACTCAATCCATACAAAACATCATAAGACAGCTGCATATTCAGTTGGCATTCACCAACACCACAACGCTCCTCAAACACATAGAGATCACTATTGCAGGTGCCGACATATCCGGTTTTGTCGACCGAGGCAGGCTGCTTAAAGATACCTACAACAAGCCCTTCACAGCTGCTTTATCCGCCTACCTTAAACAACACCTCACTCTCGATATTTCGCACCCCAAAGTCCACATATCCCGAATATCATGCAACAGCTTCCACCTGGGCACTGAACGCCTCAAACTCGTCGCACCCGACCCCCTTGCAGATACATCCTTTTCCGACGAAGGCGGTACATCACAAGACGCAAGTGCAAGTGAGCTTGCTGTTCAAGAGCTCTATACATCTTTGGTCAGAGAGGCTGCTGGCAGCGGAAAGTTCCTTCCCGAGGACATGGCCAAAGCTTCTAGGGAAGAGACACTGTCACCTACGGCGAGTGCCCAAGCGGGGCGCAGGAAGAGAGCTATTAGTACCGCTGCTGTTGATAGCAACAATAAGAAGACAAAGGGAAGAGGGAAACAGAACGGCCAAAAGGTCAACGGGAATGACGACATGATTGGTGTCTAGTCACACCTCATGCTGGGCTGGAGCACATCTTCGTGAAGCGTTTGCACATTTCTTGAGATACCCATTGACAGACTCTTCTGCGATAAACGACACCACATTTATATCACATGTCGACAAGTGCCCCGCTGCCATGTGCCCTCTGTCTCAGCGCAATGTTGCCGCCGCACCACACACATCTACATGAAGGCTTGGACCGTCAGATGTTTATCAGAACCCTTCTAGCATCTCCGCACTTGTCACGACAGAATGAATTCCTTTCCAATGATACTCGTACGCGAATTCAACGGTCGAGAGACTAGCTATCGTGTAGCTGCACGTCGAGCTTGCAACTACTGGGTACGTTGTCTTGAATACCAACTTTCAGATGATGCTAAGCTTGACTGGCGCAGCACAGAGAAAGTTCTCAAGGGGCGTTGATGACAACTTTGAAAAAGTGCACCGAAATCCGTATCTCCCCCTTCCCGAAGAGCTTCCACAACAGGCTCTTATCGTTGAACTGATTGTCAAACAGAGCTGTACCTTAAAGGGCGTACACACGCTACCAGTTGCTATCCTTGAGGTAATCACTGTTGAAGATTCAAACAGTACACGGCTCCTTGAAACCGGCGTCGTCATCGGATGCGCCCTCCGAAAATGCTGTGTCGACCCCAGTATATGTCCTGTTGTTCGTGCCATGATTAGCAAAGCCGGTGCTCTAATAGCATACATCCCTGGCAAATATTTCAAACGCAATCTGACCAAGGGTGACGCCCAGATCGTCATGGCAGATGTTGAATCCACACCCGAGTTGGAAAAAGTATTCAATTGGTGAGAATAGATCGCAGGCCATCAAAGCCATGATCGAAGAGCGAAATGCCTCTCATTAGAGGGACACCTCACCTCGTTCCCGTCTTTCCACCATAAGTCTGACCTTATTGAACACCCCTGAACCGCTAGCTCCCGATCTACCAATCATTACCACAAACGACTCGCAGCATCGGCGTCTGCGCAGTGAGGGTATCGCCATCGGCCGCGCAAAAGCGCATTGCTGCCGCATACCACATATACGCCCTGAGGTCCGCACAATGCTGAACACGAACAACGTCGTCATCGCGTACGCTCCTGCACAACTCGCTAAGCATGCGGGAACGTATGGCGAAGTACAATTTCCGTTAAAGGACGTGGATTTCTCGAGGTCGCTTCTGGGATTGCCACCTTGGAAGATTGCTGAGGTTGTCCGAGTGAAAATCAAGATTAAGATGGAAGAGATTGGGAAGCGGACGGTGATGCATGATTTTGAATCAAGTAGTCATATGGAAGACGACGGGGAGAAAGAACGATGGGAGCTTATGGGATAACAGACACCAAGGAGGAGGCGGGTTTCGTCTTGGGCTCTACGGATGTCGCTGAAGACGGTGTTTCACGTTGAATGCAAGTAGCTTGCGAGTACATCAGCGTCGGCACGTCAAAAAGTTTGTTTTTCATGGTATCTACCCCACATGCTCAAGTCACGCCTTTCTCCTTTCACTAATTGATGTTATCTACCCCTCGATCTGTTTTCGTTAGTGTGGTCCTTGCATACGCGATAGTCACAAACACAGTTCCTATCCGACTATAAGGCAGTTCTAATTCTCTGCCATGTCCTTCCCTCTATCATTAGCTTCACATATACCTACCACACTTCCCAAAGAACCAAGTATATATTATCCAGTTCAATTGAACATGTACGTCTCCGTTCCTACCATGATAGACCTTCGCAACTACGCCGACAATATACGCTACCTCCGCCGTCCTTCCTCGGAGCTAGGCGCCTACGACAACCTCGTTTCCCGCTGCTTCAGTGACTTCAACATCAATCCAGAACGCTTCAGCGTACATATCCATTTTCGACGGAATGCGCCTTGTGAAGGCGAGGAGGTGCTGAAAGAGGATGATTGGGATAATGGAGAGTATGAGAGTGGCGGGGAGTTGGTCTTGTACGCACATTTTATGGTAAGGCTTCGATCGAGGAGTGACTCCAGAGATGGGTACAGGCTCAGGGAGTCAACGACACCCCCAGTCGTCCCGTCGCCCGAGTCTCCATGGATACAGCCGCCACTACCAATGGTGGACGAGCAAGGCATACTCGTACCAGGATACCAGACAGTACATCCAGTACCGGACGTTTCTGGTCCTGCGCCCACTCCCGTACCACCAACAGCTCCTCTGCAGCCTCCTTCTGCCGTCCGTCGCCCAGCCACACAGCGACGAAACACCGACTCGACGACGGCCTACTCGCTCTGTACACCGCTATCTAGCACTCGCTATGGGACGACTACTTATTTCTCTGGTCCTTATATCTTCATCCCTCTGGCCCCTGGCCTACCTAGACCACAGTCACATCCCCAGCGCTTTAGGGCTTCGTTTCCAGGTTTCAGACCGCAGTTGTCTGCATTTGTCACTAGAGAGATCGCCACACCGACGACATCAACTCCCGCACTGAGACGTCCATCTGATCCTGCTGCTATTGGTAACCGCAAATTAGCTAACGGGCCGCAGCCAGACGACAGATCCATAGATCGTCCACCAGTCATCAGACGAGGCCATCCAAGGGCCGGTGAGCAGAATGTACGGTCAAGGCCACCAGTGCTGGATAAGTTCGACTTTCCTCTGGAGTTCGATGACGAATCAACAACACGTCAACCCACCACTCGACGACGTCTGCAAAGAGCTGATCAGCAACCCGTACCGCCTCCATCAACCGGTGATAAATTCGACTTTTCGCTAGATTTTGACGATCTACCGGTAGTGAGGCCGCAGCTACACCAGCAACAAGACAGAGAGCAAGAACATCACGAGCAGGAAATGCAAGAATTACTAGAGCAAGAGGGAAGAGCATCTGTTGCGAGTTCGGTGGAATCTTTCGACTTTCCGCTTGAGCTTGATAATTCTCCGGTGTCAGGACAACAGCAGCACCACGCACAGACTGAGGGTCGTGCGTCTGTTGCACGTTCGGAGGACTCATTCGGACTCTTCTTGACGGAAGAGATTGAGAGTGCACTGTTTGTAACAGATGAGGAAGATAGGGATTTCGAGGATGAGTTAGCTTGGGAGGATGACGAAGGAGAGGAACAAGAGAAGGAAGCAGAATAAAGAGGAGGTGATGATGTCCAAGATGAACTGTGATTTACAACATGTTGCTGGCGATACAATCTTGCGAAAAACAAAAGAATTGAGGAATACGCAAGATTTCTTTGTGCGAGTTCAACATGATATACTGGCGGTTGGTGGTCTTTACCTACTTAACGCACAATTTGTCCTCTTACGAACCGGCGTGACAACCTCGACGATAGTCTGAGTACCAAACTGCATACTTTCCATTACTCCTGTATTTCTAATCGTGTAGTTGCCTTCTTCAGTATTGTCACGTGGCATGTCAGAGGCAGTAAAAATGGTAGAGCATGTCGATAATACCACTCTGGAGCGCGACACTCGCCATCATGCGACGTTGACAATACTCTGTAAGAACAAGAATAAAAAAGATACATTCAGGTCGTAACGACGTCAATAAAACGTAGCAGGGAATCATGGAGGAAGAAGCAACAACCAAACCGATACACCAATGCGAATAGTCCAATCGCCTCAGCGCCAACAAACAACCACCTCCGATAACCGGTACCATCCCCTTCCATGCAACCGCCAACCCCGCCTCATGTATACACACTCTCCGTAAAAGAGTTTACCTGCAGTCCCCGTTCAGCCATATCAGCGTTCTCCAGGAACTTCAGCTGCATCCACACTAGATGCCCCTTCACGCGATCTAACTCTGCTCTGATCTCCTTAACAGGCCTGACCATATCGTATAAATGACCCTGCTTGTGTTCTTTGTCGCCTGAAGGGTTCGGCGTGAATTTATCATAATCTTCAAACGTGAGGATATTGTCGTCGGGATCGGCGTGGAACAGAGACCTAAAGACCTCGGTGTTGGTAGTCGCGCGCTCCGTCCATTCGTCCCAGAGTTTGGACGACAGGGGGTCAGAGACGAAGTCAGCTTCGGGGCCGGGCATGGGGTCGTTAGGCGAGTCTTCGCCAGGTGGTTGCGCGTTGGGGTCGTCGGCCGCGTTGAGGGGTTGAGGCGGGAGGAGGCCGAGATGTTCGCGCCACAGGCTGCTGCGGAGTTCGTGGGCGAGACGTGCGGCTTTGTAGGGCTTGCCGTCCATTTCCGTATCAATCTCGGCTGTGTCCTGCAAGACGATGGAGAGTTCAGAGTCGTGGAAGCCTAACTGGGAACGATCGTTGATGTTGGAGGAACCGCAGATAACGGTCCTGTCGTCAATGATGCAGATCTTGGCGTGGATATAGAGCTCTTCTTGGAAGAAGTGCTCTTTCTCCTCTTCCTCTTCACCTTCCCACTTTTCTTCACTAGGCTTCTTTTCCGTAAGCATGGCGTCGTCGGCAATCGAGTCTGGGTCGATGACACCGCCCTGATCACCTTTGCCTACGTCTTCCTCCTCATCCATGTACGCCTTCCTCATCTCGGCAGCTTTGCGCCGTGCCTCCTCTCCACCTTCTTCCGGTGATGCCTCTAGCTCGTCGATCTCAGCTGCCTCAAGATCCATGTACGTCATACCAGACTTCTTCTCGCGCTCTTTAAGTGTGGGAGTGACATTGATACGGTCGTACGAGCGGAGATTGAAGAAGAAAATGTACTTTTCGGGGTCGACACCAGCCGCTTTAACCTTTCCGAAGATACTCTCGTCTCCTCTGCAAATGCTCTTGAATTGATAGTCCATGATGGCGCGTGTTCCAGCAGCAGCCTGATCTCGCAAATCTCCCGCGAATCCGGGGATAGCCGGGATGACAATGATCAACTTGAAGTTGCGTTGCTCCTTGGCTGCTGACACAACAGCATCGACCATCGCAGCCCCAATTTGGTTGTGAACAGGATTTTGATCGTTCTTGCCTGTTGCTGTGATGAAAAACTGATTCTCGATGTATACATAGTGTTGCGCGTTGCGGATGAGCTCGCAGTATGCATTTTGGATACTCTGCTCATGAGGGTCGATTCCCATAGACCAGTCTCCGCTACTCCTGACTAATTGTGCATGTACGGTGCCACGGTTGTCGAGGTTCTTGCTGTTTAGCTGTGTTATGGGATGGTGCACATATTCACCAACTGGGAATTTGGGCCTCTGCACTCCGACCAGATCTTCGTCGGCGCCCTCTCGGCCCTCCATAGTAAGCCAGTCATATCGCTCGTCACGCTTGTACTTTTCACGCTTTACAAAGTTCCATCGCAGGACGAAATGTTCAGCGATGTCGTACACGGCCGGACCAATGACGCCCATAGCGACATCGTGCCATGGCATGCGACCGTACTCGAGCTTATTCAGCTTGTTGGATTTCCAGTCTTGAACACTCTCAAAATCCATGATACGGTTGTTGTTGTAGTCCTGCCCAGGGAAGATCTGATTCTGAACACCCGATGGGTGCGCATCGGAAAGCGGATGCTGTTTCTCGTCCCATCGACCATAGCACAAGTCAAGTCCACCAATGAAGGCCATAGCATAGTCGATGACGATGAACTTCTCGTGATGGGCCCAGTAGAATGTCATGTCTGAGGCGTTTTCGAAGACGTTGTGATCGGGATGTCTCATCACTTTGATATTCCCGTATCCAGGCTCGCCCTCTTTGAACAGGCCCATGAGTGCCTTCTTGGTATGTTGGCTATTGCATGTGAGAGCGGCAGAAACCTATCCATATATGAGCTGTTGAAGATTTACCGCTGGTTGGTGGCCTTACCTCTTTGTACACAGAAATATAGATCTTCACACCGGCCGCGGCACGTCGCTTGAGCACTTGATCCAACCGAAATTGCTGATTATAGTAAGGCGGTCGCTTCAGGAAGAGCTCAGGGCTGAGCCACCAATCTGCAATGTAGATGGTCTCTTTGGCTTGCTCCAATGCCTCGGCAACGGCCCAGAAGTAGTCCCTTCCATCTACGTACCACTTCACCAAATTACCATCTCGCTCTGGCGCAAAACTCTGGAACCTGTGACTCTCTGCAATCTTGCTCCTCTTCGCATCCGTTTGCTGCTCATGCTCCTCGTCATGGCGATGGTTGGCGTTGAAGAGGTTGGTAAACTTGCCAATTTTATGCTTCACATGCACGGCCTTGATATGCGCGCCTCGCAATTTGGTGTGTTCAAGCTTTTGCTCAATCTCCTCAATCTTCTCAGAGGCGCGATGGTTGAAGGGGTGAAAGAGCTTCTTAAGGCCCTTCTCTTGAGAGGGCATGTTGACGACCGTGCGCGGCGATCAGCAATCGCGCGGGGTAACAATGGTGGTGATGAGGCTGGAGATGAAGAGGCTGAGGAGTGAGGCGTAGACGACGGAGAGGCGATCAGTCGCGTGCACTGGTCTTGTACTGACCCGCAGGAATGGAATAACCTGTATTCACTGTGGAGTACTTGGCAGGTAAATAGGCATGGTGTGATTTCAGCCGGAGGGACCGATTGGTGACGTCACCGGTGCCTAGCCTTGTTCAGAAATAGCCATCATGCACCTTGATCAACCATCCATCGCGGCTGAGGCTACAATCTTCGGATCGTGAGATTCCGAGACCAACCCGACACGTGCAGTCAGACATATGAGGGGCTTTGCAAGAAGCTCATGATATAATAAGCAAATACTAAAGTCAAGTTCATAATTCGCTTCACAACCATTGAGATTATGATTTCCTCCCGGTTGCTTCCTGCCACCAGCCACCTTCCGAGACTAAGCGCATACGTGCAGCGTTATTGGCGAAAAGGCCGAAAATGCGGCGCGTATCTGGATGAAAAGTTTGTTTTGGACTGCAAGCTTTGACAAGATGTGATTAAAAGCTGCTGCTTGTGTGGTCCGGTCGATATACTCGTGTGCTAAGTTTGGAGCGACTGTATGTGCAGCTTTTCGATCATTTGTTATGGTACTGTGGTTTCTGCAGGCATACGCAGAGACATCACTTCTGACGACACCTCAGGGTTGGTTATGGGGCTACTAAACAAGACGTATGTTTCATAACTACAACAAAGATCCACTAGATGCTGCCCACAAGTCATGAACCCGAGTATAATACAAATCAATGATAAAGAGTCATGACTAGAGCTATAGTCGTAACTTGATGTTCCACCGACACAAATCCATAACAAAGCCTGACAGACGTTGCTTTCAGGACAATCTTAGTCGTCAGTTCGCAACGCGTGAACTATGGGAGTGTCATCCCAAGGAACGAAACCAAAGTGCAGATATAAGAACGCAAGCTTGCAATAAGCAGTATTAAGATACATGTCAGCCGGTGTATTGCATGCAGTAAACGAGGATAGATGGCGAAAGTTGTTGAGACACACTGGTCAATCAAGCAACAACCACAACCGGCCAGCCGTCTTGCCAGTCGAGGTAATTGTATCCAAAGAAAAACTGATCGGTCTCATAGC
This sequence comes from Alternaria atra, assembly GCF_907166805.1. Taxonomy (NCBI): domain Eukaryota; kingdom Fungi; phylum Ascomycota; class Dothideomycetes; order Pleosporales; family Pleosporaceae; genus Alternaria; species Alternaria atra. The sequence continues at coordinate 974,111 of NW_025091320.1, forward strand.
CCACACTCGGGCGAACTGCATCGATGTCAGCTCGGGCTAGATGTATCACATTCCATCTTCCACTCACCATAGTGATAATACATCACCGTCCTCCCATTGTCAGGGTGTACCATTACACCTTGCCCACCAGGCGCATAAATATCCCCGTGACTGGCGAGGATCGTTGTACCACCGTTTTCTTCGAGACAGCTCTTGCCCTCCTGATCGTAGAAAGGTCCGGTTGGGGCTTCCGAGCGGCAGACGACGACGTGGTATACTTGACCTTCTTCGGCGAGACCGTCTTTATTCGATGGCTTGTTGCAGCACCATCCAACACTGTAGAACATATAATAGAAGTCCTTTTCTTTATGCATGATAGCGCCTTCAGCAACAGTAGCCGGGATAGAGCTGTTGTGCACCAAGTTGTTGATACGGTTGTTCCCATCGGCCCACCTGCCAAAGGCCAGAAGGTCGTCGTGCGGGAAAAGCTCGACTTGGAAGATGTCGTCCCAGAAAGAGCCGAATGTGAAGTAAATTGGATCCTTGGGCGTTTCTTGGTAGACAAAGGGGTCGATAAGATTGTACTTATGGGATAGGGGAAGGCCAATATCGCCATGGTCTTGCCAAGTGCCTGGCTCGAGGGAAAGCGAGGCCGCCACACCAATGGACGAGTTCTGAAGGCCGATCCTGGATACGGAGTAGTGGCAGTAGTAGGTATCGCCCCGCTTCATCACCGAAGGTGCCTATCCGTGTCTGTCAGGAAGGCGCTTGATAGATCGATGTCAAGTATTATCAAGGGGTAGACATACCCAGATATCTTGATCTGGATGAACCATTATACTGGTACCGTTGTGCAACAAAGCGCCCTGATAGCGCCAAGGGCCTCCCAGTGAAGGCGCAGTTGCAATGGCGATGTTGCCACTGGTCGAGAAACGCCAGTATTTTTCATCTTCATACAGAATACTAGGATCGTGGATCCATGAGCAATTACCACTACATGGTTCCGGATCTGGAAACAAACCATCTTCGGCTGGGCCACCAGCTTGCGGGTCTGGATTTGGTTCTGCGTGAGGCAGCGGTCGTGGCGCCGGAACTGGGTTTGCGGCAGTGTTCTGAGCTAGAAATGGGAGAAAAGTAGCGCTGGTGATGAGTAGCGCAGTAAGTAATGCAGTGGTGAGCCTTGCTGGGCCCGAGTCTTGCATGGTGGTGCCAAAGCCCTTCATGATTAGAGAGTGAGTAGTAGCAAGGAGCATGAGATTAGATGAGTGTATGGGAAAGGTACAGAATCGATCGAAAAACTTATACAAGTAGAAGATGAAATACGTCAGGAGTCGCGAACTGTCACTTGGAGTCGACGGCAGCATTCGTTTGCATCCACAATACACGACCAACACCAAGGCCTATGACCAGCGGTAGGATTCACTGTAAGAATTGGAGTTCTCGTGACTAGGGTAGCAGTAAGATTTGTACAAGGTGTGCGGGGATTGGCCAGGAGTACTCTCGTATAAGCCCCTATGTCCGCCTTTTATTCTGTGGAAAGCTCATAACTCCATCATGCGACGTAACCCCAAGGGTTAAGAGAGAGTCAGATGCTCTACTCAAGCGCCCGAATCTCAGCCTCGTATATACAGCGGTGAGTGGAGTGGCAGCAAGTAGAAGCTAGGCTGATAACAGTACCCCGTCCGAGATCCAGCTCATGAAGAGAGTCGTGTGACATCGCCGAGCTTACGCCCGTTAGAATAAAGCAGACCTATTAGCTCTAAGAACGCGATATTCGTAGGTTGTATACATAGTCGGATGCGTGAAGTGCCGACGCTACAACGACTCTGCAGCACCGTTGGCGAATGTGCCGTTCGAGTAGTACTAGTGATGTCAGTGATCGAATTTTGTCTGGATCTTCGGTATTGGGTACACGGTATTCGAACTATTCTCGAGTCGTTACTCTTTATGGTACCGGGGCTTGAGTGGAACGTTACGCGACCAGATCCAATGGCCATTGTTGCAGCCAAACGAACGCCAATGTTTCATCTACTCCGCGATGCTGGCGGCGCCACATGGAGGTTCCAAGTACTCAATGATGACACCGCTGATCTTCGTTAGTTTGCTATGTGGTCGCGTCGACACATACCGGAACTGAGTAGAACCTTCTGATCGGGCGCAACGTGGCAACAGCCACAACATCGCAGCTGTGTGACAGTAGGCCATATTGTAGCCGCTGTCTGCCACTCTGCATTCAACAGTCGATGCCTAACACCATGCCCCCCACTGGTACAAAGCTGTACTTATCAGTACGTTAGCGACAATGGAAGTCTGGCGGTTGTTGCTGTAGTGTCGGTAAAAGAAACTGAAGGCCAGCACGGGAACCTGCAAGCACGCTGAAGTTGATTGTGATGGATCTCATTATTGGTTGTAGGTCGTGTAAAGGCTCCGCGCAAGAACTACACGTTCATCTACCTGCTTTTTCGGTTTTTTTTCTTCCATCCTGGCTGTTGCTTGCAAACAGCTAGTTGGGTGCTTTGTAGCCTTCGACGTCGGTGCTGTTACTCCATTTCTCAAATTTCTTGACGCTGTCGTTGTATGTATCCAGCTTCTTGTTGATGAGGCTATACGCGTCGGTGCCAACTACGCATCGCATAGGCGGATCATCCATGACTGCTAAGTCGTAGAAGACCTTGGCGCCCTTAGCGGGATCTGTGAGAAATCAGTCAGCATCCGTTCGATATATACAGCGAATCCACCATGATGTACCTCCTGCTTGTGAGCCATGGCGCCCTTGAGCCTGCTTCTTTGGATCGACGTCTGCGTATGCCGGGTTCAATATCTCGCCAAAGTCCATACTGCGACCTGACCAGTCGGTGCGGAAGCCACCGGGTTCAATGCAAGTGAACTTGATCCCCCATTCAGGCTTCACTTCCTTGGAGATGGCCTCTGTGAATCCTTCGACTGCCCATTTGCTGGCGCAGTAGATAGAGAAGTTAGGGACACCTAGCATCCATCAGCTGCTATTACAAGTACCGAGGAGACATCTGACTTACCAATCTGACCGCCAATAGAGGTTACCTGCTGAATTACACCTCCGGTCTTCAAGTCGCGCATAGTCTCCATGGCCTTCCTTGTCACATCGATTAGACCGAAGAAGTTGATCTCCATTTGCTGTCTGATCTGGTTTTCCGACAACGTCTCGAAAGGTCCGTTGAGACCGTACCCGGCATTGTTGCAAACCACATCAACTTTCCCGAATTTTTTGATAGCCGCATCAAAGGCCTTGTCGATAGATTCTCTCTTCGTTACATCAAGATCCACGAGCAGACTGTTGGAATCATTGGCACCATCGAAGGATATCTTGGAAGAGTTGCGTGCAGTTGCGACGACGTAGTCGCCTTTCTGCAAAACAACCTTGACGAATTCTTCGCCAAAGCCAGTAGAGCATCCGGTAATAAGGAAAACACGGGGTGCCATTTTGGTATTACTAGGATGAGATGCGGGGAGGGATGAAAAATGAGGTGTAAACGCTGCGATGGACTTCTTTTAAACGTTCTAGCTGCTGCTCATATACTTGGAGATCAACGACGTCAAGCTCGGCCATTGTCATTACGTCAGGGTCCGTTGAAGGGAGCTCACGGTGTTAAGCGGACGTGATCCGGCAGTGACTACGGATTGGCGAGTCGCTCTAGATCTGCCACATACCATATTGACAAAGTATGTCAGACAGGCGATAGTAGCTCGGTCGGAAACATGTTTAGGTGACGTCGACCGACATGGAGATGGACATTTCCGGCTAAGACCCTTCTGCAAGCGCTCCACATGCTGTATTTGCGATGCGTCAAGATAGAGGTACAAGGTAAGGGCTAATATGGGCCGTGAGAAGTGTTTATGAGAGTCTGCAAAGGCGAAGCTGTGAAGCTGTTATTACCATCGTATCTTCTCATCGTGGGGAGATTGGCAGGGCTGTTTGCAAAAGATAGCGGAATGTGCTTAGTTCAAACAGACGAATAGATACAGACGTGGATGAAGTACAAACAGAACAAACGAGAGTCAGAAGCACCACAGCTCTAGATATGGCTGATTGCTGTCAGGCCGAAAGAGGATGGTTAATGGGCGGGACGCGTGACGGAAAGAGACTAGCGTCAACGCGAATTGATGTCGCGAAACTGGTGCCCCTCGAAGCGTTTACCACGGCAACAGCACAAACAATACACCCGTTCTGATACCCGCTTCGAATACCCTCGCTTACGCTGTATCGAGTTACTTTTTGCAGTGATTAATCTGTTTCTAATCCAGAGGTTACATAATACAGCATGGCCGAGGTGATCAGGGACGAGGAGGTGCGCAGACGCGTGCGACTTGCGCAAGAGTTTCTCGACCCAGGTATTTGAGGCGGACCTTCAAGACAGTATTAACACTAACCATCATGCAGACGATGTCTCTAGGCGAAGGTATGCTGAAATCACCTGCTTGATAGAGCGCCTACTGACCGCTTCAGCTACCGACCAGACATACTGGTGATGCTCAATCGAGGGTTGCGGAGACTCACAGTAGGTGGAATAGGCCAGAGGATGATGCGCATACTTATTGTGTATAGGTCAGCATAGACGAGATCCGCTCACACAACCGGGAGCTTGCCGATGGCCTCCTCAACTCTCCCTTCGAATTCACAGAAGCCTTCGACCGGGCGCTCAAAGACGTCGTACGCACCTTCACCGACCGACCAAAGTCCGAGACAAGTGACGATGTGGTATACTATTGCGCATACATTGGCAGCTTCGGCGAGTACTCATGTAACCCGCGTACGTTGGGCTCAAACCAGCTGAACCACATGGTGTCGCTTGAAGGAATCGTCACCAAGACCTCGCTCGTGCGACCCAAGGTCGTCAAGAGCGTGCACTACAACGAGAACAAGCAAAAGTTCCATTCGCGCGAGTACAGGGACCAGACCATGACTACGGGTGCTGCGAGCACCAGCGTCTACCCGACGGACGACGGTGAAGGGAACCCACTCGTCACAGAGTACGGCTACTGTATCTACCGCGACCACCAGACCATCTCTATTCAGGAGATGCCTGAGCGTGCCCCTGCTGGACAGCTACCGCGCTCCGTCGATGTCATCTTGGACGACGATCTGGTCGATCGCGTCAAGCCCGGCGACCGCATTCAGCTCGTAGGAATCTACCGCTCACTCGGTAACCGCAATGCTGGCGCCGGCAGCTCGACCTTCCGTACATTGATCCTAGCCAACAACGTTATTCTCCTCTCTTCCAAATCCGGCGGTGGTATCGCCCAGGTTTCAATTACCGACACCGACATCCGCAACATCAACAAGATCTCAAAGAACAGGCGCGTCTTCGAGCTGTTGTCTCAGTCGCTCGCCCCGTCTATCTACGGACACGACTATATCAAGAAGGCGATTCTGCTGCTTCTCCTCGGAGGTCAGGAGAAGAACCTCGAGAACGGCACCCATCTCAGAGGAGACATTAACATCCTCATGGTCGGTGATCCCTCGACTGCCAAATCGCAGCTTTTGCGTTTCGTGCTGAACACCGCTCCACTTGCGATCGCAACAACAGGTCGTGGTTCATCTGGCGTTGGTCTGACTGCGGCTGTCACGTCAGACAAGGAGACAGGCGAGCGTCGTCTTGAGGCTGGTGCTATGGTTCTTGCTGATCGTGGCGTTGTCTGTATTGATGAGTTTGACAAGATGTCTGATGTGGACCGTGTGGCTATTCACGAGGTCATGGAACAACAAACCGTCACCATCGCCAAAGCTGGTATCCACACCTCGCTCAACGCTCGTTGCAGTGTCATCGCAGCTGCCAACCCCATCTTCGGTCAGTACGATATCCACAAAGACCCACATCGCAACATTGCTCTTCCAGACTCTCTTCTATCGCGTTTCGATTTGCTTTTCGTTGTCACAGACGACATCGAGGATGCCCGCGACAGGCAGATTTCCGAGCACGTCCTCCGCATGCACCGATACCGCCAGCCTGGCACTGAGGAGGGCGCGCCAGTCCGCGAGGAAGGCGCTCAGCTCTTGGGTGTTGGCCTAGATACTGACGCTGATGCCAACCGGCCAACGGAAGTTTACGAGAAGTTCAATCCCATGTTGCACTCCGGTGTCACAATCACAGTCGGACGTGGCGCAAACAGAAGGACTGAGGTTCTCAGCATACCCTTTATCAAGAAGTACATCCAATACGCTAAACGCGAGAAGCCTATCCTCACCAAGGGCGCCGCAGATCACATTGTAGCAACTTATTCTGCACTGCGGAACGACGAGCTAGATGCTGGTACCCGTCGTACTTCCCCCATCACCGCGCGTACTCTCGAAACACTCATCCGTCTCTCCACCGCACACGCGAAAGCTCGTCTATCAAAGCGTGTAGAGCAGAAGGATGCAGAAATCGCGGAGCAAATTCTCCGTTTCGCGTTATTCAAAGAAGTTGTTGAGGACGACCGCCGCAAGCGAAGACGGACAGTCCGTGACCCAGACGCCATGTCCACAGACGGAGAGTCATCTGGTGATGATGACGAAGACGGTGACGAGCAGGAAGCCACACAATCTCGCCGCACCGGCGCACCATCAACTCGCAGCACACGTACAGGCACCATACGCACCCCTACAGCCGAAGAAGACGGCGGAGAAGACGATGAGAACGAGGATCTCTACAATGTTACCCCGAAGACCCAACGCACAGCAAACCGTACACAATCTTCCCGCGCTGGCGCATCATCACAAGTCAGCGCCGCCTCTTCACACCCCGAGTCCCAACTACCCGCGACACAAACCGAATCGCAGGAATCGCAGGGCATTACGCCGGCACGTTTGCAGGTGTTCCAAACAGCGCTTGGTCAGCTCATCGATGGTCCACTGTTTGCGAACGATGCTGCAGATGTGGAGCCGCTCGTCGCTGCTGTAAACGCACGACTCGGTGGCGGTAGTGGACGCGAAGCCTTTGAGGAAGACGAAGCTGAGAAAGCACTTGAAGCGCTTAGCGAGAGAAATAAGATCATGTACTCTGGAGGTATCGTGTACAAGATCTAGAAGTGTTTATATGGGAATGGATACATGATTAGATGTGGATATGATTCGATGTTCATCAATTTTGCTCTCGAACAGCACTCTCATAGCGTTAGTTTTATTATCAGGGAATTAGGCTTCTAAGCATGATCCAACGAACCTTTTACTGTCAAGCCCAGGGAACCGTCCATGGGAAGATTCACAAGTTGCATGAAGACGAACAGCGCGACGAAGGTAAATTTATTTCATTCATTTGTTGGTCATGACATCACATCTGTGTACAGGCATCACTTAAGACTCTGCATTTGTCGTTTATACAGCAGAGTCCTGCTTGGCAAACTGCCTCGCCAACGCCTCAATGCTATCCGCGATCCTCTTGAAGTCATCCTTCTGCTCTCCTGCAAGATCTCCACCATCCATGGCGGCATCGTCGTCCTGGTTGCTCCACTGAATCTCCATTGTGTTGAAGTCAACCTTGGTGTCTAGGCCGTAGATGTCCTTACTTGGGTGCGAAGGGAAGCCGCGGAGTGTGGAGATGAGAGACATGAGCTCCTTGACGTCGTCTCTGCCAGGGGTGTTAGCAACGGAAGCCTGGAGTGGGATAGGTTATGAGAGACGTACTGTGGTACATCGCCCTTCTTCTCTGATGACTTGGCGCCGCCGTTGTAGTTGGACATGCGGATGCTGGCTGAGCGGTTGGGCTCGCCGATGACCTCGATCATGTGCGTCGGTGCGCCTATATATCACGTCAGTGAGAGACTCTACATAGCAGACTCGAAGAACTCACCGGAGAATGGCCTGCTGAGAACGATCTGGAACTCTCCAGAGGGAGGGGGTGCGACCATGCGAGGCATCTTGATAAGTATTGTAGGTTGGTTTGGAAAGCACTAAGAAGCTTGAAGCTTTTAAGTTACGAAATTTTTAAGTTGTAGATTGTTTCAGTTGGAAGATGAATATATGAGAATGCAGGTGGGGTATGAGATGAGGGGGTGTTTTGTAGCTGGTGGTAGCATAGGCCATATGCCATCATCACATGCAGGTACCCACACTAGTCTCGTTCTTGATGTCATGATGAAGCGCGGCTACCGATGTGGATCGCGAGAGTTTCTCATCTTTATTCCACCTCTTGTCGATGAACCATCTGAATGGCGATGCGACGAGAATTATGATGGCCAAAATTTGCAGTTAGTTTTGCAGTTGGTTTTGCAGGAGATCGTTTATAACGCGTGGTCGCTTAACGCGTGAACACGGGGTATGACATCAGCGCTCCTTCTCATGTTGTCTCTGTCTTTGCCTCGAATTGATGCGCGTCGATTACTATTGATGCTTTTCCATCTATGACAATGCTCTTATGTTCTTCTAACGAAACGATGGTGAATAATGGCCAATGAACGCCAAAGTGATCAATCCCTTCAGTATCATCCTAGTCGCGAGACCTTTGAACAACTCGCCCTCAAATCCAATTGCCTTCAAACTTCTTAGTCTCCTCTAGTCACGTATCTATCTTCAAGATCGGAAACTCTCGCTTGCTCTCACACAACACCACCACATCTGGACTCTGCAACTCATGCCTGACATGACCAGGTAATTCGAGCCTAGCCACGTTCAATACTACTTTTGACGGCGCCGGCACAGCCCACATCTCCATCATATCCTGCGCACGATTCTTCGATTCTTGATCGGACGGGGAGTGGTTACAGCTTGCCATGTCAACTAGGTGACGGCTACGTCAATGTCCGCATGAGAGGATCCCAGTTCGTGAGATTCCTATAGATGCTTCTCCGCATTCAATAACTGCTTTCCCAGATCGATCAAAGATTCCAGGCTCTTCTGGTAGACCTTGACTATGCAGCACATATCTCAAGACCATATCAGCCAGCTCCCTTGGAAGTTTCTTACCCACAACTCAGTACACGCTGAGCTTAGTCTCAGTGAAGGCATGCCTCTGTAGAAGATCGAGGGCCACTGCAGTGTTCACACGTACACATCCTCGCTTTATTCGAGGGTATGGATCGGACGTAAACTCGTGGTCGCAAAAGTCGTAATGGGTATAGAAGCGACGAATGGACTGACAAAGGTAAGCCGCATCTGGCTGTCGTGCTTGTGCATCAACGTCACGTTTGCTCTTAACTATGCGATATTTTTGTAATGATTTTAGAGTGCTTTCCAAGATGATATCGATCCGACGATTTGCGTGTTGATGGTCCTCGTTACAGAGGAATGGAAAGTATCCGTGCAAACTGTCAAGCTTGACATATACGCAAAGATCGAGTACTGGGAGCGCACCGTCTTTGGCGGCAGCTATGCGTTCAATTACGACCAATAATCGTGGGAAGAAGACGGTCTTGAAGAAATGCTGGTATTCCTCCAAGCGTTCATCCTGAGGGTAAATTTGTGATCGGTGCAGAGCCGCACGTATTCTGTCTTTCAGATAGCCAGCACATGCTTTCGCGTTTCGTAGCGGATGTGTTTGAAGTAGCGTTAAGAAGTCTTCCTGTGAAATGGCTGTTGTGCGACCGGCGGGTTAGCAACACATCGCGTTAGAGAAGAAGCGTGGTGGTACTCACTAACAGAGAATGGATCTTCATCCGACCTGGCGTCGCAAGGGATCTGCAACAATCGTTCGAGAGTTGGAGCATCGAGTGAGGAATTTATATGTAATCGCCTCAAGGGTTGCCATATGCTGAAATTGATGGCGCGAAAGACCATCGACCTTCGAAGTGTCTGGCTTCTCACATCCGCCTTTCTGTTTGGGCAATGACGCGGTCGTGTCATCACTAATACAGGCTTGTCTGATGTATAAGTATGCGTCCTGTGCTTCATGTGTGTGCTAACGAGACTGGAATCGATGCATATGGAGCGAGGTACGGATGGGGTGAGATTATAGTGCGACCCTTGATCGTGGCGTGGGCTGCGCTGCAAAGTTGGAAAGATCCGCCCACCCAATCAGAAGTAACATGAAGAAGTCATCCTCTTGTTGAAGAGTTGTGTTCAACTACAACGTCGTACTGCTGGATTGTCAGCATGACACCACGATATACCTCGTCTACCTAGGGAGGCGTCAATATATAGGCGGCCCGGAGAGCGCGACAGCTTAAGTGGCAACTATGAGAGTAGTGCCAACGACAACGTACCAGACCACCATCGATCCTGAGTGTATGCCCCTTGCGATATGTATGCAGCATCATCATTATGTCAATAACAACACACCGTCAATCATTCAGAAGTCACCTGTCGCTGTCTGGCAAATTGGTAAGACGCTCAAAAATATCTATTGGGTATAACTTAAACTGAACTCGTCCCACACTCGGCTTCGCAGTATCAACTGCATGCGATGCGCCACCATCAAATTCCCCTCATGTACTCTTTAATTTACCATTCGTCTCCCTAACATCCTGTAATACCGTCGCCTGAGCCCCATCCCCCTCGGCCTTCCCTGGCTTCGCGAATGCTGCACCTAGCAGATGCACCGGATTGTTCATCCTCATCGTCATGACATATAGCAAAGTAAGTCCCGTGATTACAACTTCGTCTCTCAAGCTCTCTGGAACCCCATTTTCCCTCTTCTCAAAGTAGAAGTTTCCGACTTGTTTCAGCGCCCACAAATTGACACTGAACTTTGCGATAGGTTCTTGGGTAATAGAGTTTACGCACACGTAGTCCCAGACTTTCAGACTGCTGTTGGCTATCCAAGAAACAGGTGTGCCATCGAGCGCGTGCGAGAGGTAGTTGTACTCAGTTTTCCATCGCTTCAACGGCTTCAAGATGAGTTCCTGGCCGTGAATTATACAGTCTCCACTGATCGAGAAACTGTGAATGGTACCTTTGGCGATGGTGTTGTGATCGTTTGCACGCTCGAAGCGCAATTGTGGCTTTGTGGGGCGGAAATGTTGGATGTAAAGTGGCGTCAGCTGTCCATCAGGGCCTTTAGAAGCTATTGTGTTGCGAAATTTTGACCAGGCAAAGTCCACTTGAAGGGTGAGGCAATGAGATGAAGGAGGCATCATGGGCTTATTAGGTTCTTCCAACGCTGTTTCCGATGCTATGGACATGTTGGCGGAGGCTTCAGTCCTCGTAGACATAATGTGTTGGGCTGGAGTTGATGAAGTATTGGTAATAGACAGAATGTGTGAATTTAGGCCCCTCAGAACTGACGCTGGTACGCACAGTATAAGTACATCTGTCAAGTTGGCATCGTGTTAAACATGTCGGCCGTATGCCTTGCCCAGCCCCGCTCGTTGCCTGGGACGCCTTATGTGAGGTTCATATGCACCTCTTTATCTCCTACTACGGACTAGTGCTCATCAACACACAAGAACAACATAATATGCCGCACAGCCTCATTACCGATAATGGAAAACGAACTGGTGCGATAGAGTTCAGCTAAGGCAGCAAAGAGGGAGGCTGAGATGAGCCTTTGGACAGATGAAGGAAAAATGACTGGTGCAGAGCTGGATGCGGGCGGGCCCACTTAGGCGAGATGCCGTCATAGCTTACGGTTACTACCATTCGATAGCTGCGCACACCACACTCCACGTATTAGCATCCACGCGCTCCTGACGACAAAGACAACATTCAGTCATAGGAAGACGTGGGAAGGTCACAATATTGCTGAAGGACCTGTTTGAAATACCTAGCTGCCAGACATACGCGGCCCATGCAGCCGCGCAACCGAGCAGCTGCGGGACGTACGTACTCAATCAGGTGCCAACCAGTGTGTGCTATCGACCTGTTTCCAGGTACCATATCGGCTCCGGTAAGGTCGGTGCAATTCGAAAGGAGCTCACTGACAGCACTGAATAATGAAGTTTCTTCAGACGTCGAACAATGTCGTTGCTCCACGTTGAGACGATTCCCAGCGAGTATCGTCAGCAACTGGGTGGGATGCATTCCGCCGACAGCTTCAGACAGCTGTCTCGAGAGTGGCTGGATGCTATCGCTACGCTATTGGAATAACTCGGCAATACGGCAACAGATGCTTCGCAGTACGACCCACAATCTAACACCATAAGACCACACCAAACAGTCATGGTATTACATATTACTCGAAGGTGTTAACGCACTTGGCTGTGTCTTTGTGTACACGGAGTCACCATCTGCGTCGAGCGATCATCACTCGCACAATGTGTACCGCGGCAACCGAGAGATACAAATGCCGCCGACTACTGCCAACAATTCCGGGTACTTCTTCCAGCTGGGCCTATCGCGCGATATGGATAAAATTAAAATGCCAGGTGACGCTCACAATCTCCCACAGCCGCGATAGGTGACGATTACTGCTTATGCTCGAGCGGACGCGTCTCCAAGCCTTGTGTCGATCAAAATGCCACAGCTTCAGGACGAAGATCTGCAAGGGGGCTCTTCAACTGGCTTGAGGCAATGCACATCATCACTACTGGATGTCGCTTCATCGCCAAGCAGGGCTTGTTCTGTATTTGGCGCAGCGGACTTGGCGGACTTGGCAAGTAAACTCTCCAGGGCCACCAATCTCCGTCAGACTCGACAAGACATGTCGACGCTGTCGTGTTGAGACGCTTACCGAGTCGCAATCCACAGAGCCGGACAAAAGAATCTGTGCTGTTTAGTGTTCCTCATTTACGCCTATCACGGCATACAAGGTCAGCCTGTCACAACACAGTTCCCATGTCTCAACCTTCATTGTTTCCTCCACATCCATAGGTGTAACATACAGGGTTGAAGCGAGCCTTAAGGCGGAAAGTCCCACACGTCGTGTTCGAAGCTAGCGCTACAGCTGACCTTGGCTCCATCCGCGATAGTTAATTCACCGCTTGGCTTCGGTTGTAAGCCTCCTAATGGCGGGAGTGGCTGCTAAGCCAAGAACGTCCTGGCGGCTGCTGTTTCAAGTCAACGAAGTGCATTATGTCCGTGACGCGTGTAAAGATATGAAGTAACAAGGCGTGGCACCCAAGAACTTGGAAATCGAGACTGGCATTCCCAACCATCACTGCGCTCGCCATTCTCGCCGAACCAGTCCCGGAAATCTCTCATTCTCCATATCTTTTGTACTTGCTTATACTGGTTTTAATCGACTCGTAAATACGGCTGGCCTGCTATTTACAGTTTCTTGCACTCGCTGGTCGTCTTCGTTCTTCATTCCTCATCCCTTTTGTCCAATCTTCTTACTCGTTCCTTCGGCGCATGCATCCCTATTAGATCTTCTCTTCCGTCTTTTCCGTACTTCCGGGTATCCGATATTTTCACAATGCCTACCCTCGATGTTAGCGAGCTCAACGTTGTCGTTGCAATTCTGGGCACTTTCATCATTTGCTATGGCTTTCTTTCAGTCAAGATTAAGCAAGTCTGGTACCTGGGTGAAGCATGTAAGTCAACAGTTCTCGACGGTTCGAGAAATCCTTACTGATTCTCTTCAGTGCCTGCTGTTATAGTCGGTATAATCCTGGGTCCGATAGCTGCTAGGTTCCTGGATGCCGAGAAATGGGGTTCTGCCGCTGAGGGTCAGCGGGAGGCGATCACACTGGTGAGCACAAATTATACAAAGCTTGATCGCGAACGTTGCTGAACATATTGAAGGGCATGTGCCGCATCGTGATTGGTGTGCAGCTGGTCATTGCCGGATTCCAGCTTCCTGCCAAGTACCAGCAAGGTCGTTGGAAAGAGATGACTATCCTCCTACTTCCCGTCATGACAATTATGTGGATCTGCACAAGCTTATGCATCCTGGTCACCATTCCGAAGCTTTCATTCTTGGCTGCGCTGGTAATTGGATCCTGCGTTACCTGCACTGATCCCATCTTATCACAGGCTGTAGCCAAAGGTCCCTTTGCAGACAAATTCGTCCCCCGCGCGTTACGAGAGATCATCTCATCCGAAGCTGGAGCCAACGATGGATTTGGGTTCCCGTTCCTACTCCTGGCCACATACCTTATTCGTCATGCTGATCTCGAAGGTGTCAAGTTGAAGCCAGGTGTAGAGGGCGTGAAGGAGATCGCCCATCGCGCAGTTGGTTTGCTTTCCAAACGTAGCGAGGAAGGGGTTGGCCGTCTAGGAGGTGGTGTCCCTATGGCTATGGAGCAATGGATTGTCGAAGGTTGGTTGTACATCATCCTCATGTCTGTTGCGATCGGTGCGCTGGTTGGCGTTGGCAGCATGTTCGCTATCAAGTTCTCCCTCCGCAAGAAGTGGATCGACTCCGAGAGTCTTCTGCTCTGGCCCATGGCAGTCGGTCTCTTCCTCATTGGTATTTGCGGTGCGCTTGGTACAGACGATCTCCTCGCTTGCTTCGTTGCTGGTAACGCAATGAACTGGAACGGCATCTACCTGGAGGAAACGGAGAAGCGCCACGACGAAGTTAACAGCTGCTTCGACGTCATCCTCAACTTCGGCGGCTTTATGTATATTGGAACCATCATCCCTTGGGCTGAATTTCAGCTGCCGGAAGTCACCGGTATCAGCGTTGGAAGGCTCATGATCCTCGGCTTCCTCATACTTGCATTCCGCAGAATTCCTGCGATCTTCATGGTGTACAAGGTCATGCCTGCATGTGTTAAGGATTGGAAGGAAGCGTTGTTCATGGGGTACTTCGGGCCCATCGGTAAGTAAAACTTCATGTCCATGAAATGCAGGAAGCTAACGTGTCTCAGGTATCGGAGCTGTCTTCTACGTCGAGCACACTCGTCATCTATTCCCCAAGCCCGGTGAAGCTTCCACCGAGGAGGAAGAGAACCTAGTCGCCGCGATGATTCCCGTCGTCTACTTCCTTGTCATTTTCTCAATCGTGGTTCATGGCTTGTCCATTCCTGCCCTCGATGCTTTCTATCGCTACAAGAAGATCCCCCCGATCGAGGAAGCTGAGCCTGCAGAGATTCGCGTACTATCTATCCACGAACCACTCCCCAACAACACAAGGGTGGACGCCAAGCGCAACTCAGTCTACCAGCACAACCGCTTCTCTCGTCCAGTGTCTATGGGCCCCGGCCCAGAGCTGTACAGGTGGAACAACCAGGCTAGAGATAGCGACGCTACGTTTAGGTCAAACTCCCAGGTTGAGGCTGCAGATTACGCGCAGAAGCTGCAGGCCATTCGATTCGCAGAGGACTATGCTCATGAGAAGGCCAACTTGCGCCAGTAGAATGGTGCGGAATTGAGGGTTTCGACCGGTTGCCCGCCAGAGTATTGCTCAGCCATATGTCTGGTGGACGGCTTTCCAAGAGGAAGTTGGAGAGATCAGTACGCGCTCAAGTCAAGCAAAGGCCGTACGCAGAATGGAAGCGCAGGCATTGGACTAGGACGTTGGATGAATCGCTCATCTCCAGGCTTGTATCATACACACATGGTTCACTGTCTATCATCTATTTTGCTTTAGTCACTCGTTTAAATATGCACAATATAGACCAACGTTGAATTCCACGCATTCGTCCGCACACCAGTCTCCTAGTCAGATCTATCCCTACATCATCCATGAGTGCTCACTCGGAGGACACTCCTCTTCCTTTCTCTCTGGTGGTAACGAGCATGAACCCTGACGAACGCCGATCAACCTGAGACTCAATTCCCCAACCTCTGACGTTCACTTCTCCTGACGTTCATTGCCCAATCCGAAACATGCCAAGTGCGCTCCGAAGATATTGCCAAGGTTGTCGTTGCCGTCTTACCCGTACCCGTGCCGACTGTTCCGCTGTCCCTGTCACTTTCCCCCTCCTTAACGCTCGCAACCCCGGGAAGCATGTTCATGCCGTCCGTGTATCAGAAATGTGATTGCAGACACTCAAGGGATTCAGCCTTGGTATGCGAAGTAAAGACGAGTCGTCAGATTGAGTATGTGTGTGAAGGCTATATCGGGTTTAGACTCCGCTCTTCCGCTCCGCCATGAACATCGGGGGGAAGACGACTGGAGAGGCGTTGGCAGAAGAGCCACCGGAAGGTATTAGGGATGACTAAGAAGCTGTCAGTTTGAGGTTTACCTTTTCCCTCATCATTTTCTCTTTTTTCTGAAATATCATTTTCAAGTTGTAGACCCTGCTGTTGTCATGCTTTTCCAGCCAATGGCATCTAGCAACGATCTTTACCGTATTAGTCTTCGCTTTATCATCACTTCGTTTGTCAGCTCCACCTCAAACTATTGGTTAACCATTGGTGGGACAACATCATCTGTCGCTTGCAGGATGTAGGCTTTATGGCGAGCAATATATGTCTAGTTCCCAGTTTTGTCAGCTCGTGTTATTGCGAAGAAGAGTTTCGTCACAATTGGCTCGTTGCATTGGTAAGGCATCATAAGGCATCCATAGCACGTTGGATGTTGCGGCATAAAAATCGAAGTAGAGGAGAACATGGCGTAATTCCTGCTTGGTTCTGAATTAGAAATCAAGAATACAGAAAACATATAGCATGTTGCGGTAAGTCGGTGACAGTCTGAGATAGTCCCCATTCAGTATCACCCAAAATGTCGCCAATCCGCGTAGCCATCGTTGGTCTCTCATCCTCAGCAAAAGTGACATGGGCCGCGGACGCTCATTTACCATACCTCCTCTCCTCCTTTGGCAAAAAGCATTACCAGCTCGTTGCTCTTCTCAACTCTTCCACGCAAGCCGCAGAAGCAGCAAAAAAGACATTCAATCTCTCCAGCGATGTAAAAGCATACGAGGATCCAGCCACTCTCGCCGCAGACCCTGACATCGACCTACTCGTTGTATGCACTCGGGTCGACATACATGCTTCCGTTGTCGAACCAAGCCTAAGAGCAGGAAAAGCAGCATACATCGAATGGCCATTGACGCAAGGTCTCGATACTTCGCTGAACCTCGCAAAACTCACCTCAGATCCCCGCAACAGTATCATCGGCCTGCAAGGGCGCGTCGCCCCAATAACCTTACGAATTAAATATCTCCTAGCCACAAACACCATAGGGAAGGTATTCAGCAGCCAGGTCCGCGCATTTGGCAGCTTGATGCAGCGCGACGCTCTTCCGGAGTCTCTTACGTACTTTGCAGATAGGAAGGTAGGGGGGCATCCAATTAACATCCATTATGGCCATATGATCGATTACGTGCATGAGGTGCTTGGGGAATGGGAAGAATCACATGCGAAGATGCAAATCCAGCGGCCGGAACTGAAGGTCTTGGGAGTTAATGGAAGAGCCGGCAGGACTGTGAAGAGTGATGTACCAGACCTGATTACTGTGCATGGTACGCTTGCTACCAACAAAGGTGTTACAGTGCCCGGGGCTAAGCTTACGGCTTCATTTCGCCTTGGTCAGCCGTTCAAAGGCGAGCCTGGGCTTTCATGGCATATTGCTGGTGAAACGGGTGAATTGCGTGTCACTGCGCCTGGCCCTTATCTCATGTCCGGTGACTCGTTTAATGGTCAGGTTACCATCGAGCACCACGACCACGCGACTGATGAGGTAGAAGACCTGGGTTGGGATTGGCCAGAGTGGCAAAAAGAGCTGGGTCTTCGAGCGAGGAGCGTGGCGGAGGTATATGAGAGGTATGCAGAGTGGGTGGAAGGGGGAATGGGGGACGTGGCAGAAGGGAGAAACTGGCCCAGGTTGGAGGATGGGGTGGGGTTCATGAAGGAGTTTGACGAGATCTACAGGATGTTTGATGAGGCGTGAGATGGAGAGGATCGTTGTTCCGTAGTTGAGGAATAGTTGGCAGATGATGTCGGCTGTCCCGGCCGGTTGTCGAACTATTGCGTTTGCGAGGGCTACCCAAAAGTCTTTGTATTTGAAGTTAGATGACCTCAGAGCATGCTGAGTAGTTGCCACGTTTCTAGACGTATACCATACCGCGTTTGCCACCTTTAGCGAAAGCATAACTGAGAACAAAGTGATTACGCGTGCACGATTAGCGAGGATTATACAGAATGGCTGATGATGGAATCTCATTTGTAATCACATAAGGTCGAAGATTCAAGACATGATTAAAATACATTCTGCACTGTCTCTTCGCATGCAACCGTCAAATTATCATCAACTCGCTCCCACTACCTGTTGTGCGTCGAAGTGTCTGGTAGCTCTGCTGGGGCCCGATCCCCAGGCACTTCCGATGCAGGACCAATTGCGTGTCCGTATTTTTCAGTTGCTGGCAAATGCGTGTAGATCTGGTTCGAGTCCATCTCGCTTGGATGACCCACCGGGTGTGTAGAAGTGTTGTATGTTTTGGCCGGCGCATACGGATTGTGTTTGCCATTCTTCTTTCTACGCCAGAAGAAGAATCCAACCAGGCCGAGTAGAGCTAACCCACCGACTACTCCACCGACTACTCCACCGACCACGCCGCCTATCGCACCACCTGAGAGACCCGACGCTTTGCTTTTATTGGTAGCCGCTTCGGATAGTTCGACCGTTGTTTGTGGCACTACAGACGGCGTGGTAGTAGCGATGGGCTGTTGCCCTGATGCGCTCGGGGTTGTTGATGATGCAGCAGCGGTGGTTGATGTGAGTGTTTGTAAGGCAGATAAGCTGACTGCGTACGTAGCAGCAGAGGGACGATTCGACTCGAGAGATTGCGCTGTTTCATTGACGGCGGTCGCGTTGAGAGAAGCAAGCGGGTTATCAAGTTGGCTCCAGCAAATGTTGATTTGATCTGCTGTTTCCGTGCAGGTCTCACTAGGCCCTGTCAGCTACACACCCAACGATGACTACTGGGCCGTCGAGACACATTCTTACCTGGACTTCAGACAGCAAAAGGTATTGACTCCTGACGAACAGGCTTGTTGGCTACCCGAGGGTGTAGTACTGTCTCCTCCATCACAGCCTGAATTGGGCCCCCAGCACACGGCATCTGTGTTTCCTGGTATGCAGCAATAGTACTTCTGAGTTCGATCGTCAAACGAACAGACGGATGGCGGAGCACATTCAAATCCGGATTCGGGGCATGTCTTCAGCGCACCTGTTCCATTGTTACCCGCAAAGAAGAATTCGGAGAAAGCGGCGTGCACTGGTAATGCTGTTGCGAGGAACAGACACGCTGACGATAACAAATCCCCGCGCATGTTGAGATAAGCCAATATTGAGACGCGGACGATCACGAGGTAGAGCGTAATGCGCGAATCTGACAGTACGCAACGTTATGAAGGAATCTTGAACCCATCGATGAATTTCCTTCGATGTGGACATATTAGGCCACCCATCATTTCAGCGTGTCAGTAACCAAGATGTGCGGCGTCCAAGAAGCTGGGGGTCGAAGCGCAGGCGCGAATCAAGTCGTGTTAATGCGACCATAGGTCAGCGACGTGAGAGGCAGTATGATAAGCGTAAGGCGGCTTCACCACTCGGTGTTGCTGTATGGAACCGGTAACTCTGTAAGGCCGGATCGTGACATCTTACCCGCAAGACAAGAGACAAGGCGCGGGCTTAAAGCCTAATCATCTTAACATTGTGACAGGATCTGATTGGCATAGGAGCTTAGGCCGTGAATGTATCCGTCTCGAATGCTGGTGGTTGCGCAAAACGACGTTGGAAGGTATGGCGCGTACGTGGCGCGTGGTGAAACCGAAGATGCCCAGCGGGACCCTGCGGCCACCATCTGAGTTGCCCACCCATATCTCTCCATCTCTTCCCTCACATGCGCAATGCACTTTCTCCGTAGTTTCATCTAGGATGCACAAAAGCGCAGAAGAGTCGTATGTCAATTAAAGGTGCAATACTGGTGTTACTCCTCGAAGAAGAGGAAGAATGTAAGGTTTTCAGCCCACCTACCTTCCCAAGCGAGTGTAGACATAATCGCCTATGTATATTCCATGTGAAGTATTGGTATCGAAATCGTTGCGTGATTCATGTAACGATTCGGCAAATTGGGCGGTAAGGAAGAAGGGAGCAGACAGGGTCGATATCGGAATAGTCTTGTGGGTGGCGTAGTGGTGATGTGGCATGCCCATGGACTAGTCGAGCGCTTTGTTGCACTGCCGATGCGTCATTTTGCAATACAAGTTTTTCTAGATCGGGAACCATTGTCATAAACTCGTCTAGTACGTTTCGCAAAACCAGCGTTCGCACCGTTGCGTAGGACGGTTAAGGTCGCGACACAAATAGCACTTTGGCAGTACGCGGGGTGGAGCGGGGCTAGCCAGCCACTGCCTGTAGCAATTCCTACAGCATTTTATTACGCCATGACGTGTGCTCCATTCATCTTACAGGCTAAATCAGTATGGAATCAACCTACAAGGTAGATTTCTGTTCATAAAAGCGCAAACTTGTTGCGATTTCGAGGCTAAACACACTAACGTCTATTTGAACACGGCGTCAAGGAGCACTGCGAGTTTGACATACGAATGTGATAGAGGTTTCCACCGGGTATCGCAGCCTCTGCAAGATGACAGCCACTAAGATGTCACGCATTGTTGCTCTTAGTATGAAGAGCAAAAGCCAACTCAAGTAAAGCAGACCTCCGGAGAGACGATTTGTATAGGCCAACGACGTGAGGGCTGCAGCGGTGACTAGGGCTGTCTTAGGATCGCAAGACAAGCAGAATACATCTAAGAATAGTCTTCTCGGTACAAAGTCCTTGTCGAAGCTCTTTCATGAATGGAGCGTGGTTCATCAGCAGGGCGCGGATATTGCTAGTGCAAGTGCGCCCAAAGACGTGTAGATTATGTTGTGAGACTAAGGCTCTTGAGCATTGAACGCCCGAGACACAGAAGGATAAGCTTAAGAAGAGTAACGACGACTAACTGTAATATGTAGTGGAAAGATATGGCCAGCATCCATTAGCGTTGCTCGTTCAATAGGTTACTCCAAGATCTGCTCTTGATATTGTTGCAACTCCAGGTCTGATTCCCCACGGAGGTACAATACCGGTGAGCTATCAAGCCTGCAGTTTCTGTTGTCGCTCCACCATCACTTCAGAGCCTAGAGAGAGGCCAACCAAGAAAAGCGCTCAACTCATCGGAGGCGTGCAATGTGACGTACATGTGCTTATATGAACACATTTTCCATATAACCTTGGTAAGATCACACCATGTTTCGGTGATGTCGTTCAAATTCGTTGGATAATAGTTCGGCGCGGCAAGTAGTAATGGCAGCACGGAGCGGATGTACTTGCCTTAACGAGTCCTTGCCGAGAAAGGACCTGTCCATGCCGATTCGGCATTGCGAACCTACCCCCGAACAGTCTGGTGTGAGATCCGATGTGAACCAGAGGTACGATTCGGCAGGATTCGGATTTCGGCATTGCAATGAAAAACCTTGATTAAGAAAACGGTCGCTAAAAACGATCCGTCCCTCATACCCGTGATCTAGATATTGGTGACGCTGGTGACGAAGGCTGCAGATTCGACTGGTTTTAGAGACAGTGTGCGCAGCCGGTTCGTGTGATCGATCGGATGGGATCAAGCAGTGCTGAGCTGAGAGAGTGTGAATAGAGAGTGGCGTTGCTCACCAAAATTGCATTACTGATGATGCTTAGTGAGATGGCGAAATGTTCGATCTCTTGAGTGATGGTGATGGCCACACACGCTAACCAGTTGACGCGCCAACACGTGGACGCGCTGCTAGCGATTGAAGATCTCGATGCGGCAGCTGATTGGCCTCGCCACAATAGCGCCGAAGTAGTGCCACGAAACCTCGATGCGAAATTCCTCTTCGAGCCTTCCTCATACCAGTTACATACCAAAGATCCACACTTCTTGTCGCTGCACCTTCATATAAGTGTTCATCACATAGTTATGCAGAAGTTCCAACAGGCCGGAGTCTAGCAGTTGAACCTGCTGAAACAACGCAACTGACGTCACTGCTCTGGAAGGAATGGAACAAGGATCTGCTCGAACTCCACCACCACTGCGTTCACTCCTACCTGCTCCTGCTGGCGGAACCCGCAGAGAACCAGTGGAAAGACAAAAGCCTACACGGGTCAGCGCTTGTGAGGCTTGTCGAGTTCGTAAGTCAAAAGCAAGTACATACATCCTGCGGCTCCTCCGACTGTAGCTGACATAGCAACAGTGCGACGGATTAAAGCCTAAGTGCACTGCATGCGTAGCGCGAGATACCGAGTGTCGTCATGGCGAGACGGAGTCGCGTCAGTTCAAGCGTAGATATCAGCAGCTCAAAGAGAAACGTACTGCCCAAGAGGAATTGTTCGATATGGTACAAAATCTGCCCGAGAAAGATGCAGCCGATGTATTTCGCCGCATCCGAGCAGGAGCAAATGCAGAAGCTGTGGTAAAGCATATTCAAGAGGGAAGCTTGGTCATGGAGCATTCTAATGTTACGCAAGTGTTGTCGCGCTTTCACTTCCCGTTCATGGACAAGATACCGACAGGCCTTCGAGAGAGCACTTATTTCCAGTCGCTTGTATATGAGGCAATCGAAGCGGCCGAGTACGACACAAATACTTCGCAAGCTCGCCTGACTCTGCAAAAGAGCAATTACGCAAGGCCCTTGCTTACGGCCAGGATGTTTGACAGTTTACTCGAGGATGCACAACCTTCGAATTGGACTAGTGTCAGTTCTAACGATCGATTGCTACAGAATGTCCTTGATAGCTACTTTATCCATCAGTATCCAAGGCAGTTCTTCTTCTTCAAGGACTATTTTCTGGAGGACATGTTGACGAGAAGAACCGAGTTTTGCTCCCCCCTACTCGTCAATGCTCTTTTGGCCAAAGCTTGTGTGAGTAAGTATACTTTGTTGTCGTGAATGGGTTTTATTAACACGTCACAGGCTAGCTACCGACTATTTGCCAATCGTATCAAGTTCTGGAATCCAGACAGTCTGCCATATCGATTCTTGGCCGAAGCCAAACGACTGTGGGAATTGGAGGATGGTGAGCCAAAACTTACCACAATTCAAGCTGGCTGTCTCATCAATGCTACAATGAATGACTTTGGTCACGATAGACCTGGGTTCTCTTATACACTCGAAGCTCTCAGCATGGCACATAAGATGAGTCTTTTTGCAATCCGGTCGGATGGCAGCAGACTCGAGCACGCCAAATCTTTCACGGCGTGGGGATTATCTTCATGGCTATCGTAAGTGTATTCAACACACAGTAGTTCATAATTAACGTTTTCAGATTACAGAGTTACTACTACTTCAACCCGCCGTGTCTTCTGGATATCCCGGCAGGTCCGCTTCCGGACGCCGGTGACGAGTCAGAGTGGTATGGTAATATAGTGCTGCGTTTTCCACCGGACGAGTATCCTTATTCGAATGATTTCGGCCACGGCATGAAAGCTCTGAGCGAGTTGCGACTCATCCAAAATGAGATTGGTATGATGTGTTTTAGTAGATCCAAAGAGTTGAAGAAAATGCCATGGATTGCAGCTTTGCATATCCAAGCGAAATTGGAAACCTGGTATAGGGAATTGCCTTCTCAACTCCAGCCTCGCTGGATTGTATACCCTTCCCATATGTTACTGCAGTGAGTAGCCATGTCACAGTTACATACTATATAAGCTGAAACACTACAGTTGCGAGTACTACGCTGTTTTAATAACTCTGTTCAGATCTCAGATATCCTCTGAAGATGATGGTACACAGTCATTGACGCAGAGCCAACACAACACAGCACGGCACATTGTTACACAAGCGAGCGTTCAATTAGAAAGCATCTTACGCATATACTATCTCCGCCATAGCTTCGAATGCTACGACTCCACGCTCACGATCTTCTTGGCTCACCTTGCCAACCTCACCCTAGAACCCCTACAACAACTCGAGCAAAACCCAGCCAGCGAACGGAGCGAAACAAGCGATTCACTTCTCTCTACACTCATTTTATGTTTCAACGGTCTGTACGAACAGTCCAAGAGTGCCTACATCGCTAGTATCATGCTTGCCGTCATGAAGAAACGACTGAGTGCCGATATTCGGAATGCTGTCGGACGTTACGTTGCTATAGAAGAGCCGGACAATGATACCGATTCAACAGACGAGACCAATCCAGAATACTCGCAGCCAATCCTCACAGAACTTGTACTCCCGGGAGCTAGCCTTCGCGACGATCCAAAGATGTGGAGACTGAAGCATTTGATGGGCGACCATAGAAGGAGTTTAGGATAGTAACCTATTAATATTCAATCAATACCGAGATGTTATTGAACCAATGCGTTGGCCGATTCAGCGTCGTACAAGTCACTGTCAAAGCCTTGATGAATGATATGTGATGATATGACTCTCCGCAGGCCTTGAATTGATAGCTGAGCATGGGCCTCCTGGCCAACTCTAAGTGTGATTGTTGCTGCAACCAAGTCTTTACATTTTTTAATGCCACTATAAATGTTCAAGTGTGATGGAATTGCTGCGCATCCGTCAAACAAGGTACATATGAAAAGAAGTATCGGCGCGTCTAATGTTCGTGGGATGATTCGACGCAACACTGTCGTACATGGGAAGAACATATTCTGTAGCCACACCGCGATATCAAAGGACAGTCGACCTCTCATTGGCTGTGTGCCGGAGGACCACCATGTTCTGACAGCGATTCGATATAGTCGCGCTGCGCTGGCTTTAGTTTTAAAGTATCTGGTGTTTCTTCGTCCGATCGTAAGCACGACTACGGTATCATCTCCGGGTAGTAAAGAGCCGTCACGTTGCGGATGAAGCGTGAGGTTCTGTAGCATGGCCTACAATTTGTGCTACACGGGAAAACTGAGAGTATGCGAGTTTATCGCGCGTATGCATGTGTGCAACGTCTGGACATGTCCATTTTGGCCGCTATGTAGAATGCCAGGCAGGGAGACCCGGGAAGCAATGGAAGCCAACGTCGGTACCTTCACGTGAGCGGGTCAGATAAGGTCGCCAAGCCACTAAATGTCATGTGAAAGACCCGCTCAGGCTCACCAGCGGACGAGTCCTCTACGCAGCGACCACTGTGTAACATTGAGACACTGTAGATAGGGTGATGTCAACGCTTGGTGGCAATGCCGCTCGGGTATGAAATGAGAAACGGAGGATATAGACATATAAACTCCGGTTTCGAAGGGATTGTCGCAAATTGGTAGGGTCGCTGCACGGAGGAACGGTAGCGCTTCAGGGAAGGCAACGCTCGACGTTGTTGCCGAGGAAGAATGACCATGGCAAGCAGAGGCTCACAAATATCACGAATTGAAGTGGAATTTTTTTTTTTGCTTTGGAGTAGCTTGTGTTGTCCACCCCGCATTGTTTGTTGGGTAATTGAACTACAGTCTTCTGCTATACGCTTCGAGCCCCTGGAAAGTACATCCTCCCTACGTCGATTCAGACCTGTGCTCTCCCGATCCCACCCCAATATCGGTTGGCAGCTTTCACAGTACCGAGTCCATAACTACGACCTATATCGTTGACCAAGCGTTGTCTATCGGCATCATAACACCGCTGATCGTCTTTGCAGCATCGGACGCGAGGAATGCAATACCCTGAGCAATATCGTCAGGGCCTACAGATCCGTATGGCAGATCATCTCTCTTCAGGCCTTGGCACAAGGCCTGCACGGGACTGCGAGCCTGTCAGTAAAAGTATGATGTCCGATGTCGTGACTACGTACTTGTATACTTCCATTGCAGCCTGGTCAACGTTCTCTTGCACCATCGACGAGCGGATGTTAGTGGGAACGGCTGAAACTTCGTCAGAACAATAGTCTCTCGGATCATGGTCTAGAAGCAATACGAACCACCTGGAAGTACAGCGTTGCATCTAATACCATCTTTTCGAAAGCGCCAAGCGACGTTCTTGGTCGCACCGACAAGCCCATGTTTACTGGCTGTGTATGCAATGCCAGCCACCGCACCCGAGAGACTTGCATAGCTACCAACGTTCACGATGGCACCGCTCTTTTGGTCTTTCATGCTAGGCAATACAGCTGCCATCATCCGGACCGGAACCGTGAGATTGATGGTAAGGACGCGCTCCCATTCCGAGTCTTTGACCGTATCAGCGCTGCCAAAAGCATCCATGACACCCGCAACATTGGCTAGCACGTCGATATTCGGGCCATATCTTGCGATGCAAGCAGAAATCGCCTCTTCGGCTGCGCCGGGCTTGCAAAGATCTGCTTCGTGGAAAGCGAAGGACTCTTTTTGGGTGGTATCAAGCTCATGGTTGAAAGGTGATATATCGACACCGAAGACTTGTGCATTCTGTGAGAGAAAGAGAAGAGTTGTTGCCAGACCAATACCGCTGCTGCAACCGGTTACAATGACTGTTTTATTTTCGGAAGATGCCATGACGACTAATAGTACTCTTGAGATCTTGAATCCTGCTTACGACCTCCATGTTTTATACACGTCTGGATATGATATATGTGGCTTCCAGGCGAGTACGTATAAGCCGTACAAGACGTGGGTCTTCCTCTGTGCCCCGCAATCTAGATGCAAGGCGAGGTCAAATCGGGCTATTTGCGCGACCCAGCTGAACAGTTGCCCAACCAGAAGCTCACCCGCACGGGTGCGGTCCAAGTGGGTAGGACCGCCGAACTTGAAGCGCATTGCGTGGAGTCGTATGGAGCGATGTGGTCGTCGCAGTTATCCGACGTCGGTCAAGATACCGCATGAGTACATGCGTACTCGAGGCAGCGGGATGTGATACGGCAACTGTCGGTAGAACGTGAGACCGTCTGAGGCCCCATATCTGCTTCTTGGTTCGTTCGAAGATGTACAATCAAAAATTGTTCGGGAGTTAGAACATGTGGTCATGGCACCTCTATAAGTTGTTTCAATTATATGTGTTGGTCGTGACTATGACATCGTAATCGGGAGGGCCGCGATGGGGTTGCCACGTGCGCCAAGCGCAACTGCGCGTCCAAAGTCGCGTCGACGCGGTTTTACCGTTCACTCATCACCGGCATAAGCCGTGGGCAACGATGGGAAACCCAAACAACTATCGGTTTACCTTTGATTCTCCAGTCGGCAAGCCTATCAACAGAAGACAGCGATTTCGCAGTTGGACCTTGTACGACATCTTCTCGGCAGGTTCGTCCAAACTTATTTTGACGTTTGCGTCGCACTCCTGCGCGGATGAAGACTCGCCCGAACAAGGGTTTGGGACTCTCGTCGATCTACGTTGATTTAATGGCCTGGAGATATGGTATCTCATAGTTGACGATGCATTCAGTACCGCTCTAGACTTTCTACGGTAAACGTGTGCCATGGACGGCACATGGGACAATTGGTACAATCGAGGCCCGGCAGCGCGAAAGGAGAGTTATTTCATTCGGGAGTATCTGCCACCGGTGCTTCAAATTATGTACACTGTGGCCGAGAATGGTCACTGCTGGAATATAGCGATCGCGTGTTGCATGACCATGAAATTGGAGTTGCTGTACGGCAAAGAAACGTACCTGGACCCACGAGCTAATAACCACCTCGACATCTTTCTGGGAGATATGTTTCATGGCTGGTCTGGAGGAGCACGCAGACGTTCTATTCAAGCCTACTGCAAATCGATACCGTTTTTCGATACCGCTCAGACATATAAAGAGATTTGAGAATGGATAGAGTCTCGCCACGGCTGTCCTGTTCATCCTAAGGTCGACCTTGATAATGAACGTTATGAATACAGTGGATTTGACAAGAACCATTGTGTGAAAGCTATGTCGTAACAGCCTATAATCTCTTCGAATGCCGCCGAGCTTATGCCGAAACGAAAAGGAAAGTGCATCCAGTTGTGGGACTGAGGTTGCCGAAAGAGCTTATAGATATGGCCATTGATTACACCCCCATAGCTGAGGACATTCCCGAAGATCCCAGCGAGCATGATCTGGAGTATTTCGACTACGTCATATATAGAGCGGACACGTACTTTTGGCCAGCAGAGAGTGAAGCTGAGATGAGCGGATCCAGTATAGATGATTATCAAGGGGCTAGTGGGCTGGCAAGGTCGTTTTTGGAGACGTACCGATACTTAAGGGTAGAACAAAGAAGTTCTGTTTCAGTTCTGGTGTCTGATCTCGAGGAAGGCTTGCGGCCTCACATTATCGGACGAGAACCTACGACGCGTAGCTGTCGTCATGTTGGAGTCGCGGTAAGATCTCATGCTGCTCGGCAAAGGTAAAAGGTCACTTAGCACATGCTTCCGAGAAAAAATTGCTGAACGTACAGAAGCGGCTGGATCTGCGAAAACGTCATCATCGTCGTCCAAATTCTGCTCGAAACGCAGGCTGCTCCGAGATTTAAGTGGATAGCAGAGATCAATGCATCGCACAAAAGCTGCTAGTGTCTGGCTGATCCCATCTTTCAACTCCTCAAAGTACTGCTTGTGTACTAGGCGAACGGAAGACGCAAGTTTTCCAAGATGACGTCCCTGACGCTAGAGGAAGTTGCCCTGCATAATCGGGCCTTTTATCTCGTAGCTACCCCGCATGTCGTCACATAGCAGGGTACTCAAGTGGAAAGCCATCGAACTTTTTTTATAATCATTAAGTACATCCATCTCACACATTAACTCACCCATATCAAACAAACCATATCTTCACAATGTCCAAGCCAAGCATTCTCTTCGTTCTCACCTCACACAACAAGCTCGGCGACACAGGCAAGCCTACCGGCTGGTACCTGCCCGAGCTTGCCCACCCCTACCACGTCCTACGCAACAAAGCCAACATCACCGTTGCATCTCCCAAGGGCGGTGAGGCACCCCTCGACCCTGCGTCCGTCGAAGCCGCGAAAGACGATGTATCCGTCAACTTCCACAAGAACGACGAGCAGGTCTGGAAGACAACCCAGAAGCTGAGCGACTTCAAGGGCAAGGCGAAGGACTTTGACGCCATCTTCTACGTTGGTGGTCACGGACCCATGTTCGATCTCGTCGACGATGCGACGTCACAACAACTTATCAGGGAGTTTTGGGAAGCGGACAAGATCGTATCGGCTGTATGCCATGCACCCGCTGTGTTCTATGACGCTAAGCTGAGCGATGGAAGTCTGCTTGTTGCTGGCAAGGAGGTCACCGCATTCACAAACGCTGAGGAGGAGCAAGTAGGCTTGAGCAAGGTTGTACCGTTCTTGCCTGAGGATGCCCTACAGAAGGCGAGTGGAGGCAAGTTTGTCAAGGCAGCGGAGCCCTGGGGCGAAAAGATTGCCGTTTCTGGTCGATTGATCACTGGACAGAACCCTGCGAGTGCAACAGCGGTTGGAGAGGCGATCGCAAAGGCATTGGGCATTTAAGGATATAATACAAGAATATAAGGGATAATCAATATAAAACAAACTTTATCACAAGATACAAAACAAATTCGCCGTGAGATATAAAAGCTTTTCATTTACGAAGGGTATATATATACATTCAATCCAACATGACTTCCAAAACTTCCCATCCCAATCCGACCTTCCTACACTAACCGCTTTATACGTACTTGTATACAATGTCAGTAACGGTCTCGTATACGGTGGCTGGTGGGCAAGCAGCAGCAACAGTTGAGTGCTCTGGTGCCTCGGTGGTAGCGGGAGCGTGCGACTCCTCAACCGGCAGGTAAGTAGTCTCGTGAGGCTTGTCGGCGGTCATGAGAGTGCTCGACACAGGGATGGTAGAGTTGCTGTATGGGACGGTTGCGTTGTAGTGCTTGTGAGGGATGGCGACAGGGTAAGCAGTAGCGGCCTCGGAGATCGTTGAAGAAGTTACGTTTGAAGCCGTGGCAGTGACGATGGGGACGTATGATGAGATCATAGTGGATGGCTTGAAGGTGGTAGTTTCGGCATCCTTGGTAACGGTAATCGGTACCTCCATCGTGCTTGTTTCAGTCGATGTAACGACAGTTGTGGAGTCCTTGAGGGTGGTTGTGGAAGAGGGGGTAGGGATAGCCGAGCTGGAGGGCACAGCAGATGATGAGGCCTTAGCCAGGAGAAGTGACAGCTTGCTCACAACCCAGCTCGACGCCTCTTCGGTATAAAGCTCAAAGTAGTTCAGATGCTGGGCAACGTCATCTCCGTTAGCGCAGACAGGGTCGCCGGCACCGCAGTACGACCTCAAGACAGAAGAGTAGCGGTTCAGGCGCTCAAGATTAGCGCCGGTACGGGGCCAAGCTTGCTTATCCGCTCCATCAAGAACGTTGTAAACCTGGTTCGCAGTGTGCTTGACATCGCCCCAAAGAAGGGCTGCCTTGACAGCTTGGCCAGCCTGCGAGGTAGAGTCAAGACCGAGCGTTTGGGAGTCGACGTTGCATGCGTCGTCGCCTCCGCCACTCAGAAGAGCCCCGGAAACCATGGCACCTTGTGAGTAGCCGTTGATCACAATCAAAGTATCCGGGCATTGAGCGTTGTACTCAGTGATTTGCCTGATACCGTTGACGGCACCTTCCTGGATCGTAGGACAGAATTCGACGCCTAGCGTAGCATCGAAGACAACATCCATGTAGTCACATGAGTTGCCCTGGGCCTGGAATTTTCCGCAGGTGGCATCGATGAAGGGCGAGGTACGGCCATCGTGGTAAGGGGCGTCATTGCCGCGAGCCATGAAGATTGCTACATCATTACAGGCAGCGGTGAGCTTAGGAGGTGTAGTACCTTGAGCACGAGCTGCCAATGGAAGTGCAGCAAGGACAGCAGTGGCGAGACCCTGCTTCATGACGGTCGTAGAAGGCATATTGAAATTCGTGAAGAAGGTGTTGATTGTTCGTTGGTACTCGGAAAGGTTGATGGACCGATGGTATTAGAGATCGAGAGAGCTAATAACGAGGATCGTCAGGGTATTCGGTATTAGAAAAGATAGTATGGCATAAACTATATCCCTTGATGTTGTGAGTGGAGCGAGTGGAGCGTATGGTGATGGCCGAGCGAACGGACAAGTACTACACAAATAGCAAGACGTAATGAAAAGAGTAGCTGGAAGGCTCCGATCAGCAAGAAGACGCAACAAGATATGTCCAACTGCCAGTGGAGCCACCCGTATCCAGGAACTCCATCCGGTACTGTTGAATATGTCTGTGGGCGAAGTATCGCGATCTTGCAAAAGCGCATGCTTGCAAGCGCATGCACGTTTGACGATTTGTTCGAATAGTCTATGGCTCTAGCAATTGTGACTATTGTATATCCACAGATCTTGTGTTCGTTCTAGGTTAGCAGCGTACCGCTAGCATGAGAGAGGCAATACATCTTTGTCGCTATGACTCGTGCGGCATAGCTGGCATTACAACCACCGGCATTATCTCGTATCAGGTGAGAAGGATAGGATAAGACTACCCGGCCGTTGATACCATGCGTGCTGCAGACATCATCTAGTGTGTGTAGCAATTGATTTCCGAAGATCGCACGTCTATGATGCCCCTTTTCACGGGGTTGTTTTGGTCGCGGATATGAAAATTTGCGTAGCCCGATGTTGAGAGACTATGTCATATTAGCTTTTTATGGTGGTCAGATCATTGCGCGTAGTGCGTAGTTTCCGAGGGTTCAGGCGACACTACGATAATCTAAGACCCTGGCCTCTCCCCAGTCGCGCGCCATTATGTTCCTGAAGCAAAAATCGTTCTTACGCCACCATCCTGTTACTGAACCGCTAAATTGGGTAGGTTAGCCCCAGGTCGTTTGATCGACGACAAGTACCGATGTCTGCAGACTTTAGACTGTGTACTGTTCTATATCCTTGAGACGTAGGCAGAAGACTGTGTCCTTCAAATTGCTATTTTTAGACGGTGAGTTGGGAACATCGAGGATTACGTTCGTTTTTGCTCGGCATCGGACCGGCCTGGAAACACGGCCTCCAATGTTGGCCACGACTACTTTGAGCTGCAGCATCTGTGGCAGAGGTGGAGAAGGCAGAGATATTTTGGGACGCTTGAGCCTCCATTGTGGATCGAGATTTTCCAGAACTTCGTGATGGAGGAGACTCGCTACTTGTCTAGCGCCCGGTATTTCCAGCGATCACATGCTCTGCCGAACGATGACGATATATGGCAGGGATGGCGATATGTGATATTGCGTGGTGCAAAGTGATCTGCATGGCCGATTTGTCGTTGGTGTGGCGGTGTCACGGTTGTCAATAATCGTGCCCAGGTGGTGTCTGCTCGACGTCACGTGGTTCTGCGAAACCTGGGATGCTCTCAGTGCATGCGCGTGCCGTCTGCCTAAGGGAAACATCCATCAAAGCAACAAATACGACGAAGATATTCACGATTGGCTACTATCGTGTCTAGACGATGCATCCGCATAGCTGCAATGAGTAGATACTAGCCTTACAACCCCGCCAACAGCTCAGCTGCGTGACGCTGCTTTGTACGCGCACTTGCTCACCCCCAAGTTCCTTGAGATACGGTTCAATCCTCCTGTTGCAGTTGTTCAACCTCAGTTTCAGCATATGCATTCCTGTGATTACCTGTCAGCGAACGTAACAGACAAATAGCCTTGCAGATGATCCACCATGTCGGTGCTTATTGTCGCACCGTAGGGATGGAATGGCCATTGAGAAGTACAAAAGGCTGGCTGAAGGAGCTAAGTTCTCCACAACCTGCGGTGCATGCGGCGACTTGGAAAGAGCGATTGGTCGTGTCTTGGCTCGCAAGGCATCTCATGGTGATCGAACATAATATCATGAGCTGAAGAAAGCACCGGCGAGATCTAGAGGACCTCACATCATCGATCCATAGCCAATACTACCTCACCGGCCGTGACCGCCACGAAAATAGCAAAAACAGCGAAAGAGCCAGTGATTTCCGCGAGTTTGAAAGTTGGCTCCAGCAGCTTGAGTATATAAATCTCTCTTTTCACTCTCCATGTCTCTTTACTCATCAACTCAAAACATTACTACAAACACACAGCCTCACCTTCCATCCCCAGAACTACGATTCCAATCTCAAGAACTTTCCCCTTTTCCAATATGCATCTCTCGATTACCTCCACCATCGCCATCATGGCCAGCCTGACAGCCAGTGGATCTGCCTTCGTCATCGATACCTTTTCCGGCACCAACTGCGGCAATTCCGTCCAGAAAGGCGTCAATATCTGGGACAACACCTGTGCGACCTGGCCCGAAGGATTCAAGTCCTTCAAGATCACGACCTGGGGAGATGGTCGCCAAAAAGCGTATTTCTTCGCACCTGACGGCTGCGGTGACCTTACTTCGACTATTGGGCAGGGTTACGTGGACTCCACGACACACGATTTTGCTATAGGAAGGTGCTACAACTTCAATGATGCTAGTGCTAACGCGATTGCGTCATACTCTGCTTGATGGATCTGGATACGCGCCATGGTGAGCTTCTAGCAGATCAGTGCCAAAATAAAGCTGACTGACCTTTTCAAGCATGGCATAGATAGGCAGACTGATGGAACACGGTGGGGGAAAGAAGTCTCATTTGTTGCCAAGAGGGTTTAGGACTCTCGTGCACTCTTTTTAGCTCCCTACTATTGAACATGGTCATGTCGAGGTAGTATTGGAGACGAAAGCAACCAAGCTGCCTCTTAGAGTTGTGTTCTGGTGTTTGCAGGATCTACGCCTTCCTGATGAGCATAAAAGACCTTAACGAATATCAAATCGCTTTTTCTGTGATTTTTCATGTCACTAGGCACTAATACTCTCTTTACTCAATGTGACATGTAGAAACCAGCTAATGGACTGTTATTACCGTGGTATAAATCTACAAATCGTGATCATGTTGTTTGTTAATTACAGTTCCGTACCTTTGGGTCGCTTCAAATTATACCAAACAGCATCGTGAGCAAGCCGACTACACCAGCCAACGGACCGACTGTCTCAATAGCAGCAGCGCCCGTCGTCGGAGTGGCACTGCCAGAAGCTTCGGTCGCACTACTTGATGTCTCAGAAGCAGACTCAGAGGCTGCAGTAGAAGCAGGAGAGCCACTCGCAGTACTACCATCGCCAGACACGTCCGAAGAACGCGATGCAACATCAGCTACCATTACATTAGCACATCTTCTTCACATTTCAAGCTAGACTGGACTATACATACCGTTCCCAATATCTCTAACCAGCGTAAAAGCCTCCTGGACTAAACTCGTCGCCCAACAACCCAAATAACTCACCCCCTCACTCGCACCGACAGTCGGCACCACAACCGCCGTATTGCAATACCCTTGATCGCAGAACAAACTAGTTTGTGCTGCGAAGAGCGTTGCCGCGCTACATGATGACCAGAAGATGCAGTCTGAGCTGCCGGATGCGCAGCATTGGGCGAAGGAGCCAGAGGTAGAGTAGGTGGCCGGGTAATCGCAAGAGCGGAGGTCGGACCCTACGTTACAACAACGAGGTTAGTGATGATGATTTTGCGTGATGAGGGAGCGGAGAGTTGCATGTGATTTTGGAAGGTGCAGCTTACACTGTTCATTCGTCGCGTCAACCCAACCAACCAGCGCTGGATCGTTCCCGGATGGCGTCTGCCGGGGTGCGAGTTCAGCGCGTGGAGTAATAAGTGGATCGAGTGCGGCAGTAGCCGTTGCAGCGAGGACGCTGCCGGCAATTGCGACAATCGGCATCATCATGGGCGCGTATTGAGTCTCCTGCTTTATGAAAAGTGAATGGAGCTGGAGACGTAATTTTGGTGGAGTCAAGGACGCAGCGGCACGCGAGGGGAAAGCGCGTTGGATTTATCGTGGACCTGCGTCCCGCCGAGGTACTAATGAGGCCACCCAGGTACAAAGCAGAACGCTAACGACAAGACCTGGATAATATGCCAATAAAGGAGTATGACTTCGCAGTGTCATTTCCGAACAAGGAAGGACGAACGGCTAATGGTGCAGATGAGGAGAACCTAGGGCATTCTGCCGAACCGCCTGAGCAGTCACGAGCAGCATGTCCAGGCGCGCTCCCTTCATTCCCGCTTCTCCGTCACGACAGGCACATCCTGATGACTATCAGATCCGCTCACAATGCCCGACGCCGCTAAACCAGGAGTCCTAGGCCCATATCCAGTCAAAATCATCATGTCTTCGTCCGCATCACTGAAATACCTGTAGTCCAGTCCCTTCAGTTCGTCGTCCTCAGCCGCGCGGATATGGCAACCGGGAATCTTGTTGATGATGAACAGTAAGATGACCGAGATCACAAAGGACCATGCCGCACATGTAGTCGCAGCAGCCAGCTGGTACCCCATCTGTTTCCAATTTCTGGCCCACCAGCCACCTTCGTAGAAGTTGCTTACGCCGTCCATGGCAGGAACGTAGGGTGCTGCAAAGAAGCCAGTCATGATGTCGCCGACGTAACCGCCGACGCCGTGTATAGCGAAGATGTCGAGACCTTCGTCGATGCGGAGGAGGTACTTGTATCGGACTGTGAAGAAGGAGGCACAAGCGGTGAGAGCACCGATCAGCGCCGATGTTTGAACTGGTACAAACCCGCAAGCTGGTGTAATACCGACGAGGCCGGAGATGATGCCTGAGCAAAAGCCGATGATAGAGAACTTGCGGGTGAACATGTATTCCAGTAAGACCCATGCCATGCCACCACCACAGGCTGCGAGATTGGTGTTGCAGATGATGTAGACGGAGCGTATAGTGATGTTAGCACCTGAGGCACCTACAAACTGTCAGTTTGCCCCTCTGAAATCCCGATGTACGGGCCTCTACTCACCATTGAATGCAAACCATCCAAACCAGATTAATATCGTGCCAAGCCCAACAAGGAAAGGACTGTGAGGTTTGAAGTGCGGGATCTTGGGATGGTGCGACTCCTTGTGTGGATCGATACGCGGACCCAGCATGACAGCCCATGCTAGGGCAGAAAAACCAGACGCAATATGCACAGGACCGGAACCCGCGAAGTCGAGAACACCGAGTTTGTAAAGCCAACCACTAGGATTCCATTCCGCATATGCCAACACGTAGTATACAAATGTGGTCCAGCAGAGCAAGAAGAGCATTGAAGGCCCTAAACGGCCTCGCTCGAGCATCGCTCCCGCCAGAATCATTGCGGTGCAGGTGACGAATGTGAAACCAAAGGCAGCGTAGAGAATATCCGGGATATCGGGATTCGCGAGCGAAGGCGAGGCAAGAGTGTTGTGTAAACCTGCTTTTGACAAATCTCCCAGAAACGGCCCGGTGGTGTGTGACTGATAGAGAGAGTAACCATAAACCCAGAACTGGATGCCAACAGCGCATGCGCAAAAGAGGGATTGGAAGATCATAGTGAGAGCTGCTTTTCGGCGGTGCATTCCTGCGTATAAGAAACCGATCGCGGGCGTGATTTGCCTACGAGCGATCAGTATGTCCCGGGAGATAGACATGAAACATAATATACCAACATAGTACTGTGCTGACCAGCACCCAGCATAGATCGCCCTTGTCGTAGAGTGCATTGAGATCGGTGGTCATGACATTTCCACCATTGGGGTCAACGGCATAGTCCGGCCACTCGGTGATAGGAGTTGGAGCTGGTATGTCCGCCATATTGACTGGATGTTGTTTGCGGTCTACTAATCGATACACCAAAATCCGTGTACCTGGAGCAATTACAGAACCGAACCATCGGGGAATTACCACGTTTATATCCAGGCCTTAGTTTTCTACCCATATCTCGGTTGCACGACCGCACCATGTCTTTCCTAGGGTATCATGATATGCAACGTGTCGCATGCATCCAATCAGCACTCCTCTAGCGGGACCGCAGCCATGGGAAGGAAGGAATGTCTGTGACT
Organism: Alternaria atra; assembly: GCF_907166805.1. Classification (NCBI taxonomy): domain Eukaryota; kingdom Fungi; phylum Ascomycota; class Dothideomycetes; order Pleosporales; family Pleosporaceae; genus Alternaria; species Alternaria atra. The sequence continues at coordinate 1,010,576 of NW_025091320.1, forward strand.
GGCATAGTGGAAGACGTCTAACGTTCCTTATCGTTCCACTTCCCCAGGACACTAGGTGGTGTGGACATAGCCAAGAAGGCGGAAGGTGGAAGCAAGCCATGTGTATCGCTTGGCAAAAGATAACGAGACGTGGGGTACTTCGCATGTGGGACCCGTCCGCAACTCCCATCGATCGCATGTCCTCACCACATCAGTGTAGACTTTTTGAAACAAGGTCCCAGCACTTGCGCATACCCGTCGATAACGTCTCATCGTCCATGGATTCGCTGTCTACCCATTTGCGGGTGGGCGGGCCCTTGCATATAAGCTCGATATCTCTGGCGTTATCGGCGTCGATCCTATACTGATAGACATGCATAGTAAGCTTCAGATGGGTGAAGACATGGACCAATGGCGGGAAACTCGCGACACAACGCGCTTTGCTCATATCAGTTGCGCCGGCTTCGAGACCGGAGATGTACTGCTGCGCCGATGCTTTGCGCTGTTGAGGCGTCTTTTGTGATGCAGCCAGCGGGCTCTGCGGGAATTGCCTGTGCCACAATCAGCGTACGCCCCTGCACTAAATAAGAAAAGCCGAGTAATGGGCCTATCATGCCTCATAATACGAAGCTGCACGACAATGCGCGTTGGGAGGGACCTGGGAAGCCAGCGAGCAGTGCCTCGGTTATAGAATGCGTTTATTACGTACCACAGTGATGCGAGGAGACCTTCATACAATCGTCAGCACTGTTTTAGCATTGTGGTGCAGAACTTACCTTTGGCCGGCCTTTGCTCTATCAGCCATTTACTGTTACCGTCCTCCGAGCGCAACTCTATCACGCATACCACACAATCCTCTTCGGCGGCCTTCTTCTTCGCCACCTTTTTGGGGAAGAGTGAGCAGTACGTCGATATTGATTTGGATTCCCCAGTAGCCGCCGGCAGCTTCCGCTTCTTTGAATCCTCAACAGGTGGGCTGCCAAGATCTTCACCATCGTCCTCCGTATCTATGCCTGATTTGGGTGTGCCAACAGCGAAGTATTGCGAGATGGTGTTGGTTTGTTTTACAGCTGCTTTTCTCTTCTTAGTTGCTCGCGGCGGATCATTGTTTGTTGCGTCTTCGGAAACTGCAACCAGGTCTTCGGTATCTAGGGATGCGCAGAGAGAACACGCGTCCTCGATGTCAGGCACTACAGCCGGTGACTGATGCTTGTCAGATAACACCTTAGCTTCGCTATAGGCCCTGCATGTCGCCTGAATTGGACACTCGTCACACCTGGGTCGCGGCGTACAGATAGTGGAACCCAGCTCCATAAGCGCTTGATTCCACAGCCCTGGTACGGCACTTGTGCGCGTTTCCGGGGAGTTTGAGGCGTGTTTAATTAGTTGATCCGCCATATCCCACAGAACGTCCGTAGCTTTCTTGTCCTTGACATCCATGTACAAGCCCAGCTGTCGACTGAGCACACGCATAACGTTACCATCGAGGACAGGCTCTGCCTCTCCAAATACGATACTTGATACCGCGCCTGCAGTGTATCTTCCGATGCCGGGAAATTCTTGTAGTTCTGTGGCACCACTGGGAAGAGCACAGGGAGCACCGGCAGATTTGGCGATCATGGCTTTTGCACCTTCGTGAAGGCGTGTCGCACGTGAATAGTAACCCAGGCCTTTCCATACGGAAAGGACATCGTCATGGTCCGCTTCGGCAAGATCCTGAACCGTAGGCCATTTTGCGATCCAATTATTGAAGTAGGGTATTACTGTCGAAACACGAGTCTGCTGGAGCACTGCGGTTATGTTAGTCGGGGTTTTATTGAACGTGAAGCCGGCTAAACGTTGGTGAAAGTGATAGGAAGGAGCCATCAGCGACTTCCCCATGAGCACGTGACACCGCGCTCACGTTCCCGCGTTATCGGTGCTGCAACATTTTGCAAAAGACCCACACACTCAGAAGGAGTACTCACTAACTTCAGACACCCAAACCTCATACGCCCTCTTCGATAATACGCGTCCAAGTTCTTCTTTGTCTTCATACGCTTTCGGATCAATCCACTCCTTCCTCCACGGCATACTACGCGTCTCCGCGACGTCATGGAACCAACTCAACAATGCGTCGCACCCGGACTGGTCGCCGAGGAGCAGCGGATAGTGATATGACGCATCGTGCGCGCGTGATGGCGGTAACACTGCAGCCAGAGAAGTCGATGGAGCTGTGATGATTGCTTTGCTAGGTTTCGCAGCTTTGCTGGGTTTGGCTGCTGTCGCAGTCTTTTTGCGCGGAGCCATAGCACGTCGAATGTGCGTCAAGAGAATATTTGGCAACTAAGAGATTCAATAACAACTGATGTCGTTGGCTACAAGGCGTTTGGTAGAGTGTAAAGGGGAGGATTAGTGGAGGTGCGATCGCGCTAAGCATTGCTAGTGTAGCGATCGAACCTGCCCGCCAGGTTCCTAGGTGCAGCTCCTGAACTTACGTCCGACACATCGTCTGCCTGACAGAACACACAGCGGAATATATACGCTCCTTGCATAATATTGATGTGCACCTCGCATAGATAAATTTTGTGCGTCTCATGTCTCTCAAGATTATCTTCTGAGTTACGGAGCTCCAATGGAGATCCGCCTCCATTCAAGCATTTACCTCCTCGGTACCCACTCCATCAACGAAGCCCTAGCGAGTGTTCACAATCGTGGAGCATCAGTTCCGAACTTTATGATCGGTTCCAGAATTTATCGACATAACGTCGCTCACGGAAGAAGCATTTCTCGCACCCTGCACCTCGCTTCTCTCTTACCTAGACAACGGGCGCAAGGAGTTGCTTGCGTCGCGGATGGAGAGATGAAAACCATGTCATTTCAAAGCCTGACGACCGAGATGTGTTCCGCACCTTCAAGTATTGTAGACCATTAACCGCCATTAGTACCGTTCAACCAATGACCATCCAAGGCCGAGCTCTCGTTCACTGGCTTAAGATCTTTGTAACCCTCAATGTCTTTGAGATCACGGCCAGGAATGTACATATCGCATGCTCCTCCACTGCTACTGCTCTTCCGGTCCCAAGCCCATCGTTCTTTCTTCTCATCATCCAAGCTACCCAGCAGCATCTTAACAACATATATGCCAATGTTTGGCATGAACTTCCAAGCGTGGAATGAACCACCAGCTGCGATATACAGGTTCCTAGCCTTGGGATGTGGGGATATCACCCAATCTTGGGTTGGTGTAACGGCATCCCTATGGATATTAGCCTCAGAAGATCCAACTCGTGACCACACCTACCAGCACATGCGGTAATGAACCGGACTGAGCCCTTTGACCCACGGTCCATATATTTGTTGGGCGACAACATCGGCTTCCTTTTTCAAGCCACTCGGTACATCATGACCCCAAACACTTTGGCTGCTTCGTTCTGGAGGTACAGAAAGCCGCTGCTTAGACTCGCTTTGATCGACATAATGTGTGAAGCTCTCTTCGTGAGTGCATTTGCAAAGTCCCCTTTGGCCTGGGGGTATACTTTCACCTGTGCAGGGATATTAGTCTAGGGTTGCCCAACGTTCAATCGGACTACGCATTCGTACCTTGAACATGTTTGAGTGTGTTGATTACGACCGGCGCTGATTCGTATTTAGAAAGCTCCTCTTCTGGCATCTTATATAGCGTCATGATCGCCGCCGCTGCCGTCATCCGGTTCCCTACGTGTATCTCAGGCTTGTTAGGTGCACTGTCTGCGAGAATCTGTGCCGTGTGTGCACCAGTGCAAAGAACCACATGGTCAGACATTATGATTTCTCCAGACGTAGTTTGGACTCCTACGCAAACCCCATCATCGTGGAGGAGAACTTTGCGAACGCCATCCGAAATGTATTGCACTCCGATATCGACAGATTTCTGAATGACATCTCTCAGCGCTGGCTCAGCGTCACTCCATCCGGCGTTTGGATTGTAAAGAGCTTGCTTGAGGCCTTTCCAATCTGTATCTCTCAAGATCCCCTTCCAGCGTGTCTTTGCATCTTCCGGATCAAGAATCACTGCTCCTGGGTTCACCCCTAGGCTTTGATAATTTCTCATGATCTTATTGCTCATCTTCTCCTCGCCGGCCCATACAATTCCTGTCTCGTGATAGTGCTTGCTGAAGAGAGCATCGGTTTTCCACATGTTCATAGCCTCAAGTGCCAATTCCATGTAGAATCTTTCGTCATAATCAGTCCGCACAACCTTATTTAGATCATGGGCTGCTGCTGCAGGGTTGGGAAAGGGTGTCCGGTCCACCAAAATAACATTTGAAAGGGGAAGTAGTTGTTTCAAGTGCAGTGCGGTAGAAGCTCCGAAACACCCTGCACCTACGATGAGGTAGGAATTGTTCCGTCGATCTGGTTCCATGAGAGGCTTTGGGATGAAGTCGATAACAAGATGAGGTCCGGGTCGCTCAACGTAAATTCCGTCAGCAAGCCCGTTCATTTTGAACGATGCAGATGGGTGGGATTGAAGGAATGTGTTTGCTAGCTGCCTGAGCTTTTACATCTTTCACACGTTGGTCCAACGTTCCTATATGATTGTAATGCTGTGGTACGATATGCACGGTAACGCACAACTGTTTCCGGGTTGAGCTACATTGGACAACCACAACCAATCAAAACGAGACACTCCATTAGCGTTGAAACTACTGCAGGAAGCGAACTGCATATCCTTGCATCTTGCCCCTTCTCTCTTTCCTCTTTCCTCTTCTCTCTGTTCTCGGCAGTCTCGCCAGTAGCTCACCCGGATTTAACTCGCTGGCATGCGACGCTTGTTTGCGTCTCCTACGGCTTTTAGAACTTATAGATCGTACAAAACTGCGTATCACGCCTAAATTTCCTCATCCATCTGCTCCCAATAAGATAGTCTTGCTACCAATGGTTCGTTGCCACGAAATCATGTGCGCATGTTTATGCATTATCTCAATGGGTCGTAAAGCGGAATCAATCGTCGCGTGAGCATTTGCCGACTTTCACTACTATATACGTACGCTGACTGTTGCGACCGGTACAAGTTTACCTTTGATTTCCTTCATAGCCTTCAGTCCATCGCCTTACCAACGTTGTCTGTCTCACCGTCTCTTATGTTGCGCTGACTCTCTGTGTCGATTAAGACCGTCCTTGCGGGAGAATTCTCTGGTACACCCAGGATGATCACACTTCCATTTTTTTTCGTGCTTATGCAAATGGGTCCTACTCAGCGTTGAATCGTTAGCGGCGCTATGGACACTCCAGCTACTGTACGAACCTGAAGTCCGAGTTTCTCCCAAAAGTTTTCAGCCTTCCATTCTCTACCCCGCCCTTCTCGCATGTATACTGATAAGGACATATGTGCTGGCCAGTTCCACGGCTTTTCTCGAGTGTGCTAAGGAGCTCAGATATTCTTTCCTGGATGTCGTATTCCGATCGTGCTTCATCGCTCCTAGTATAGTTGTCTCTAACAGAACGTCCACCAGCTTGAGTCGATGACTCCGGCAGATCGTCAGGTGGCTCATCCTCGTCGAATTCTACTATGCGAGGCGCATCTGGACCCGCATCTACATAGCCTCCGTATGCCCATGTCTGGTTCTGTTGAGGTATGCTAGAGGCGGATCTCGCACGGTCTTTGGTATGCATTGGGAGTTTCGAGCGCGTGGGTGGACTAGGGGGTACTGGGTTCGAAGAGAAGGGGGGGTTTTTGCTCAAGTCCCAAAGGTCGTCGAGCTCGCTGGCAAACTGCTGCAAACGGCAAGCAAGTGATCTAAAAAGTGATTAGGTGACACGAATAGATGCTTGTTTCCCATAGACTTACTTGAGAGACTCATGTTTCTCGTTCAAATAGTCTAGTGAACCCAGCTCGCAAAAGTCATTGATTCGCTCCATGTCATCCAGTCTTCTTCTTGTGTAATTGTCGATGTGGTTTCCATTCACTGTGCTATCCGCAACCTTGGAAAGCACACTGACTGACCGAACGAAGAACATTCCCATGTCTGCCAGGAGACAACCGGAATCTGGCCAGCCAGGTTCGCACACGATCACCTTGCGCATCTGCTCTTCTAAGATGTCATGCAGGTATTCGTTGGGTACATCTTGCCCAGCGAATCTACTAGGTGACGTGTAGAAGGCTGCCATCCTTGTGATGCGCCACAGTGGGGAGACGAGAACACCAAGAATTGAGGGCGGAACTATCCGCTAATCCCGAAACCTTAGAGTTCTGGTTTGTAGGCACCGAGTGACAAAACGATACGGAAGTGAGGCGAAATGAGGAAAGAGACAGGCAAAGAGACAACAGGCAAGCGCGGAGGCAAGGAGCGATTTGCTCTCGCCCCAATCTTGAGCCTCATTCCATCCCCCACGCGAGATTCTTCGGACCTATCTGCAAGCCAGATGCTTGTAGATGCGCGCTCACCGGTCGAAGTGGTGGTACAATGTAATCCATCGATAGGGCACGGCTGGGGTGAAGGAAGTGGGGCAACTACCACTGCTTAGTCCGCCCGCGGAGCCCGCTCACAACCCGTACACTAACGATAAATATACTTAGTCACGTATACCTTCCACCCACGATCGCACAGCCTTGTGGCAGCAAACAAAAGTTCTCGCCAACAGACGATTAGGGTTTTAAGGGACGACACGTATGTGGTAGCTCTGCAAGCTCCTCCGTACCTGAACTATTCACCTTTCTAGCGCTGCGACAACGCGCAAGTGCGACCAAGGCTTCACACGATGGAGCAAACCAAACGTCGTCGCCTGCACTACCATGAAGATGCATCGTCTAGGAGGGGTAATCAGACGGCGCATTGTCTCGATTTTGAACCCCAGGACGATTTTTGGGAGGACAGATCATTCTTCGCGGCTGAAACTCCTGATCCAAGACCGCAACCTGAAGCAATTTTGGATTTTACAAGTGCTAGTGCGTCCTTCTCAGTATCCATTTACTCGCGTCATATAACTCAGGCGCATGCTAACAAAAGTTGACTCTATGACAGCTCCCAACAAGTCGGAACTGGAGAGTTGGCTATTTGAGGATGGTGAAGATACTCAAGATGGAAATGGCATTTCGCCTGACGAATCTAGGCGGTGGCTTCTAGACGTATTTCCGGAAGAATCCCTACGCCTTCCACGAGCAGCGGACCAACACCCAACATTGAACTTCGAAAATCCGTATCTTGATGGTATCGTAAAACGGCATCCAACTCTTCGCAAAAGTTCGTACTCCCAGGATCCGGAGGGCGTCAACGGTTATATAAAGTTTCGTTTGCAAGCAGCCGACTTTGATAATGATACAGGACCTGCTTCTCGTCGGTTTCAACAGCCGACACTAGGAAAACATCATCGATCTCCTCTGTTAGCTCCGCCCGATTCGGTGCCAAAGCTTCCACTTGGGTTTGGAAAAGGGTTGAAACTCGATAAGATGGACAGCAAGTTGCTTACTTTCTGTAAGGAGCAAACAGCGATTTCGAGGTGGCCACAACTAATCCACAAGCAGACACAGTGGCATTCTGTGGAGGTCGGACTCTCCTACCCAAGACCAACTTCTGGCTCAACGATTACGCCGCCATGGCCGCTGACAATGAATGTGTCAAACACGCTTTGTTGTCTCTAGCAGCATCCTACGTTTTGGACTACATACCAAGCGAAGTTTTGCTTGAGAGAGCAAATCGTCACTACACAAGAGCGGTGAAGCTCTTGACAGACGCTCTTCGCGACCCTCATCAGCAAGCTTCGGGACATGACGATAGTCTTGTCTGCTCGCTAGTCTTGCTCACCATTGACGATGTAAGTAGTGCGCGAAAACTGCAAGTTTACACAGCGACTAACTGCCACAGTTGGTAAATTGGGAGCTCCGAAGATCGAAGGCTCACAAAGCAAGATGGCAAAGTGGTGCCGAAATCGCTAAGAAGATCCTCGACAACTCCGATCCTGGCCACCGATATTGGAAGAATGAGAACGTGCAATGTAGCTCTGCTAGAACTGCCAATGCCAATTGGGTGGCCTTCGTCGGAATCCTGGCTCAACCAGTAGCACCATTGAAGTTCGAGGACACCGACAGGCTTTACGCCTGGCTCCTTGGAGGTACTGAGATGCATGCGAGAAAAATATACGGCGGAACTGGGCTATCACCGAAGCTTCTGCACATGTTCGCGCAGATAACGCATCTGTGTGCTCGTATGGACAAAGTAAACGCTCAAGAACTAACGGCATGGCCATGTACGCTAACCACATTTCAGACACCCGACTCACGAATCATCCCCCATGGGGCTGCGAAGGTCCAAGCACGGCTCGAGAAACTGCAGCAATGGTCAGACCTATCTATCGGGTTTCCATCGTGCACTGCACTATTGAACGCTTGTGATCTTGACAAAGATGGAAAGGTCGAAAGCGAGATCAGAGTCACTGAGCTTACGGGCGAAACGTGGAGGGTAGCTGCGCAAATATACTTGCACTGCAGATTTTACCGGTCAGCCCTCTAGAAGTCACATCCTAGCAAAGATTAAAGCTAATGTTGCACCAGACGTCCAAGAAATCACCCGATCGTTAAAGAGCGTCTGAACGCCCTTTTGGGCTGTATCAAACGGATGCCATATACAGGCCCTCTATTTACGTCACAAGCCCCGTTCTTCCCAGTCGTCATTATGGCATTGATATCGACAGAAGAGAGTGAGCGTAAGATCGCACACGAATGGTTCACAACTGTTGTAGCACAAGGCAACTGCCGGTCGGTATGTCAAAACCGATGGAATGAAGACTTTTATCTCCAGTTCGCTGACTGATGCGTTTTTTTACAGAGCGTACCACCAGTATGGCATGCCGTACAATACATGTGGGGCTGGATGGACAGCCATTCATTAGATGACGGCTTTGTGGAGGATAAACCGATTGGTCAACAGGTAGGCTGGTGGGAGAAGATGGTCACGCAATTGGTGGAACAGACAGGTGTGATCAGCTTGGTTTAGTTGAAGGCTTGCAGGTGTATCTTTGCCTGTGCGCCACAGGTGGGATGCTATGATCCCCACGGGACCTTGAATCGCCGGAAATAGTGAAGTACATAGCTGCAGCTTCTTTAACAGGCTGCACACCGTAATAATTCAGGAGTACGCATGTTTCCGGTCAACACTTCCCAATCAATCATGTCGCACGACGTTATCCTTTCATATAACCCGCCGTGAACTAGAGACGTGTGTAGATACGGTGGTTGAGCCTCAAAGCAGAATTCCACTAGTATTTGATGAGCTTGCAGTATGTGGCTGCGAAGGTGAGCCTGCAAAACTTACTCGTCCTCTCTCCAACAAGGGCATTATGAACGGTGCAACCCATTTTCCTGACCAGAGCTCTAAAGCAGCTGGAACTACCAGAACAGCATGTGTGAGCCGCAACAAGACGCCGAGTGCCAAGTTACCAGCCCCTTGCGGCATCAGCCGTCCAGCTATTGGGACAGTTCTGCAAATCCATAATGGAAGACTTCCGGCAACGATGAAGAACCTGTTCATGCAGGCAATGCTTCTTGCTAGCCCGAATGAGCAACGTCTCTTTCCTACAGCTTTCCTTTTCAACGATGTGGGCTTAAAGATATGGAGCGAAATCATAGAGTCTTCGGACTATACTCAAACAGCCGAAGAGATCGAGCTTCTGCGCGAGTATGGGGCGAGTATTGCTGGCAAAATCAAGCCAGGTTCTTCGATACTAGATATCGGTGCTGGGTGAGTAGCTCACATACGACTTGTGATTGCTAGTACGATACTGATCAATACGCACAGCGACGTTCGAAAGGTACTGCCGTTATTAGACGCGTTCGAGGCTGCGAAAACTCCAGTCCAATACTTCGCCGTCGATCTCTCAGAAGAGGCTCTCAAAAGGGCCATGTCCTTTCTAGCCGACCGCTACACATATGTCAAGTACTTTGGTCTTTGGGGTACGTTCGTCGATGCGATGGAATGGTCACGCTCCATATACGGTCCACTCTGCATTCTTTCCTTAGGTTCATTCTTTGGCAACGACAAGTTCCACGATGCTGTCGCACGCCTCTCTTCATGGCGCGAATTTATGCGCCCCGACGACCGGATGCTGCTTGGCCTCGATGGAAGGCAAGATGAGGCGCACCTCTGGAACGCATATCACCAGTCCAATAATCTGTTTGAGAGGTTCTTGAGGAACGGTCTAGAGTACTCGAACACTGTATTGGGATGCAGGTGGTATTACGAAGACGACTGGATCGTTGGGGGCGTTCTCCAGAAAGAGCCTTTGATGCATCGCTTCCAGATTATGGCGCGCAAAGCGGTAGTTTGCGAGGAGCTCAATCTGCACTTCGAGGCAGGTGAGTTCTTGGACTGCTTCGAGGTGTTCAAATACACTCCGGTGGCAATGAAAGCTCAGTTCGATGCAGCTGGTTTTCATGTCGAGTGCATGTGGACCTCACCCGCGTCCCCGAATTCATTCCGTAAGTAACTCTAGTCACAACTCTAGTCACAACTACTAACATTATTCCAGACGACTATTTAGTGTCGTTCAGATCTACATAGATGTCGACGGATGAGACGTTGATAACGAGCTGTGCCAGATTCTCATAAGCCTACCTCGTAACCAGGGACTTAGTTAGTTCAAATTTGAACACAGCCGTGCGGTCTTATCGTCGGCTCAGAATTGCGTGCCCTTCAAGGATTGTCAGATTAAACTACGCGAACGAAGCATTGAACGGTGGCACCGAGATTTTGTGATTGCCTAGGTAGCATTTGTTGGAATACCCAATGTTTGCACAGCCTGCATTCGTGTGGCACAGTGAGAAGAGAGGAAGGATTGCGGGGTAAGGAGAAATGAGAAAAGAGAAAAGAGAAAGGAGAAAGGAGAAAATAAAGCTAGCGAAATCGTGCAGAGCCTCAACATGGATATCTCGGCATTCCCCGATCCCAGCGTAACGTGTCGCGTTCGCGGCTAGACGCTAGATTTGGAGAGGTGCATATCATATGAAGGGGACTTAGTTGTGTTTAGGAAGCTTTGACATAACGGTGTGATGCGTGTCATCCGTCGCAGCCTCTTTTCTCTTTTCTCCTGTGAAACTTGACCTACCAATCACAGCGCTTTGATCTAGGGAGGAATGGAAGTCCAACGTAGTCTACCAGAATGTCACCCTTGCCACGTCTGATATCTCGGAATATATCGAAATAAAATTCAGCCGATGATAAATCGAAGATAAACCCTTCGATCAGTACAACGAAGGACTCTGATATAAGATAGGGCGCGATCTGGACAATTCGTCACAGCACTTGTCAATCAGCAAAAGCCTCAAAGGGCCTAACACACTGGTCTTGTATCGGCTCAAGCTCTTGTACGTATCTATAATTTTGTTTCTTGTTCCTGTCTGGTTGTTCGTGTCCTGCAAACGAACTCGGAATGGCCGCGGGCTATGCTAGCTGCTGACCTGAGGCTTAAAGATCCGCCCGCTGGACAAGATATCTCTGCCGCTTTGCATGGGTATAAGTTCAAGCCAAGAAAGACACGTCACACTTTCCGGACCACACTTCTTGTATCATAGTTCGAGACAATGGAATCTAGTCGGAGTGAATCATGCGACTATGACTCCGAGGTCGATACATCATCAGCCTTGATCTATGACAAGATAGATGGGTTGCTACAAGTAATAGGAACCCGGGGGACAGGAGAGCATGTATGTCCGCTCGGAAGTAGCTGTAGAAAAGGTGGTTGGAAAGATGACACTTTGATAGTGTTCACGCGAAATTCATCCTTCAAGTAAGTATGTCCATCAGTTTCGCATTGATGTATCAGTTACTAACATGGCAAAGGGCCCATCTGCAAAAGCACTCGAAGTCATACAAGTGTACTTTGCCGGGATGTACGAACAAAACTGGATTTGCCAGGTCTGATCAGTTAAAAAGACACCAGGAACTAGTGCCGCATGGATGGACATCCTGACAAGGCGCTTTAATGAGATGTGCAGGCTTGTATCCATAGTTCTCTTTGTAGTGCAAATGAAGCTGCATCACTTCAGACCCCAGCCAATTTTCTCGAGACTAGCTCAATTTTCGATGAGATGAGGTTGAGAGAACTCGGTGGAGCTTCTGTAGGCGGCCAGATCGGCCGGGATACATCCGATGAGAAAAGAGAGAAGTGCCACTCTACCTGATTAGCGCTTAAGTGAATTGAGGCAGTGCAAGGAAATTGCGAGCCACGTGTAATAGTTGACCAACGTTGGAATCATCACGAGGAGGAAACAACATGGAGTTTAAAGAACGACATATCCGCGCATGTAGCAAAAGAGAGAACTAAAAGAGAAAACTTCGGGTTGAGAAGCCCAAAGAAGGGTCCCACGAGGAGAGAACAAATGCGACCCAAAAGTGAAGCAAGAAAGATACAGCCATGTACACAGTACATCGGTCGGCAGTGCTAATGCCACAGAAATCATATATCTTCCTTTGCTGCTCCAGTGAAGGTCTATCAGTCAGGAATCTTCAACTATCAAACTTAGATAGCAATCACTCGTACCTAGCTTTTGTCTACTATTTCCCGACATGTCTTCTATGAAGGTCCACGCTTCTTCCCCCCGTGGCTCACCCACTCCGTTGGGCAATGGCCATAGCGTGATATCTGTTCAAGGTAGCACTGGGGGTGTCACTGCTTCGCCTGGAAACATGTTGAGTGAGAGCAACATAGCAACCCTTCGATCATCGGACGGTCAGCAGGTAGGCTCACTTACTGTAATATCGCCAACCATGACACTTGTGATGGCTAACGAGTCGACAGAATGTTGCAACTGGAAACTATTCCATGCAGCGCTGGCTTCAAGACGACACACGTATGCCGGGCAGGTCCAACAATGGTACTGTCGCTACAAACGGAGACTCTTCTCATATCGCCTCCAGCGGAGGCCCGAACATGGTTGTGGTACACCAGACACAGCTCAATCTCCCTAACTCCCCTCACGACATCCGCTATGTCGGCTCTTGGACGGGTCAGCTTCCGTAAGTACTCCCTTCCATGAAGGCCCAGGCGTAGTCCATATCTGACGATTGCCATTAGCATCCGTAAGAAGAACAACCAGCACTATGGGTCGAACCATTAGCCCATGGCAAAGCCCCAAGGCTTAATGGTTAGACTCTCGAGACTACGGGATCGTTGTATTATATGCCATAGAATCATGGTTAGAGATAGGATCGCGCAAGCAGTTTAGCGTTGATGTAGAGTACGACGCTTGGATAATCTAGGAATATCAATAATGCCTCTATCATCTCATGTTTCTCCACAAACTAGCCACTCCGGGGACTTGTCGGTCATGACATGCCTGTACATGCAATCAGCAAAGTAAACGACAGACGTGTTCAAAATCCTTGTAGAATGGGGGTGGAAGCAAGTGCGCGTAGGGCAGAATGCCCCACCTGCTGAATCTAGTGGTGGTGGGGAATTACCTACCCACCCGTGTGCCGTGGACGTCATCACATCAGCAGGTAGTGGAACCTACCCTTGAGCGACTAAACCACCTGGTTGTATAGACCGGTCATCCATAGCTTCTCTGTAACTTACATCAGTTCCATAGAACATACCTTTATAACTGTGAATGCGCATTCCGATCGATCAAGGCCACTACAGTTTCATTCCACGCATGATGCGCATTCTACGTGCATGCCCTAGATACTGCTCTGGTCCACGCTCAGCCTTGACATAAAATGTCAGCACACCGACCGCAGTAGAAAAATTTTAAGCTGCGCAAAGCTGCGCAAACAACCTCGATGATACCTTCTTTAGGCTAGTATTTCCTCCGCTAGTTTGCCAACGGCGGACTACTTGAAAGGACCTATAATGCTAGTAGATCACACGACGGAGACATATGGAGAGGAGAGTTAATAAAGGGAAATGAGTATCGTCACAAAATAACAAGAAGTACTTTGTCGACATAGCAAGATTACAAAACAAGGCGTAAGAATCGTGATATGACCGCGTTGCACGAGGCGATGTATAGAGGATAGTTTCATTGTAAGATGAACGGCAGATGGATAATATTTGGTTCTACCACAATGCCATGCCATGCCAGCCAGCCAACGCCGAAGAAAATGCTATCGAGAATGCGATTGAAGCTATCTACTCCGTACGCGAACGGTGAATGGTGCCACACAAACCCCGTTATATATCCATAATATCCATGAATATCCAGTCCAAATCGATATGGGGTATAGGAACAAAGAACAGTAACAACAACGAACGTACGTGCTCGCTAAATCCAGAAGCCTTTCGAAACATGCTCACAGGGTCTAACCTGAATGTGTGTGTAATGCTCGTCTCGTACAAGAGGCTATGCCGTCGCTCTAATAGAAAGATAAATGTAAATCGCTAAGCGCGCGAAGGTTGTTCGAGTTTCAACCAGATGTCGCCACCCTCGCCCTTCTCCCACTTCTTCCATGCTATCTCATAAGCGTCTTCTAGGTCCCTGACCCATCGTCGGGTGTCGAAAAGCGGACTTGTCCAGCGTGATTCGTAAAGCATGCGGCGAAGCTCACTCAAACGGCCTTGGGCTCGGTGACCATTGTAGGTACAGTTGCGTGCAAGGCGAACAGCCATGGCTTCGTATTCATCGTCGTTGCTAGCGATGAGTTCTTTTGCGGCTTGCGCACCAGCCGGCGTCTTCGGTAGCGCACCCTTGAGAATCGAAGCTGCCATGCGAGAGCACATCTTGTACTTGTAGCGTGGCAACGTAAGCAGTGGTGTTCCCGACCAGAGAACGTCGGCAGCAGTTGTGTGTGCATTACACTCTGGTGTGTCGAGGAAGAGATCGCAAACACGGGCCCTAGAGATATGTTGATGTTTCTGTGCGACGTCGGTGAACATGATGCGACTTGCGACCTCTGCACCTGCCCAGAGAAGAGCAGTTTGTTTAAGATTCGTCTCGCCAAGGTCGGGGAACCGCAAGAGCCAGAGGACTGCATTGGGTATCTTTTCGAGAATGCGTAACCAGGTACGGAACGTAGTAGGCTCGATCTAATTGTGGTGTTAGCACACGATCAACTTCTTAGACGTGACAGCATTGAACTTACCTTGTACAGCTGATTAAAGTTTGCAAGAATGATTGCATTGTCCGAGAGGTTCGGAAAGATCTCTTTACGCATGGCCCACCTTCGTTGTTGCTCTTCTTCCCAGTTAGGCTGGCGTCCTTGCGAGTCCGGGGCACTTTGCCGGTGATCACAACAAAAGAAGGTATCTCGGCAGAAGACAATGTTCTCTCCGTATATCCAATCTTCGTCCGTACCACCGCTATTGTCGTCGACGAGGGCGTCTTGGAGGTCAATGTTACGGCGCCATTGTCGGAGCGTGTCCGGAGGTACAGCGGTGTCGTCAGCAAGCAGATAGTCACACCACTCAGCGCCTAGAGTGCCTGCGAAACCCATAAAAGCCATCTGAATAGGCGCAGGACGGGCAGCAAAAACTTCGTTCCGCGCGCCTCTAGTGTAACCATTCAAGTTAACAAGGACGTGGATGCCATCGTGAGTTATCTGGTGGACGAGTCGTTCCGCTGACCAGCTGCTGGCATCATAGAAAACAGGCGATTCTCTCTCAATCTGCTTACGATGCTCCGATCCGTCACTCGCTGTGGTAGCGTAACAGTATGCCTTCACTCTGCCTGGGTTGTGGAGGCCAAAAACCGACTGCATTAGGTGGGCTAATGGATGATTGTTGAAATCCGACGATACGTAACCGACCTTTAAATACGGTTGTGGCGGCGCAGGAGGCTGATAGACAGTCGGTGGTAGCCAAGGAAGCCTTAGCGTCGAAGTAGAGATGCGGAGGCCGTTGCGTTGCGAGATGAGACGAATCTGTTTAGCTGACATGGGGCATGTGAATGTGTGGAAGGGGAGCACAGTAGGTGCTGCGGGTACTGTCAAGGCCGCCGGCAGTTGGGGCCTCTTATAGGATGCTGGTGGTCGCTGTGTCCCAGTGATGTAGCGATCCTGGTACCATTGCCAGGTCATCCATCGTATAGCACGCTCAACAAGTCGCACGATGCGAGCGCCCTCCCACTTTTGACCCTTCCACTTGTGCAATACTGACACCATGCTGGTCTCCTGCTCTTTCACATCTTGTGCGCTTCCTGTCAGAGACAAGGGACGGATAACATCCTGAATGAACTGTTCATTCATCATGCCTCGCCCCCAATCCTCACCATCGGCAAGTTGCTTCTCAACCAGTTTCACAACCTTGTGAATCCAACCTGAACTTGACGCACCAGGAATCCTAGCATCTAGAAGCATGCTGCTATCGTTGACATGCCAACGATCTCTTGATCCACCGTCTTCGGCAATACCACCTCTACCAGCCCAGTTGCAGACAGAATTGAGAGCGTTAGCAAGCCCACAGACAGCTTCGGCAAAGTCTGGACTAGATTTCACGGCTTTCTTGTAGTAATGGATGGCATCGGCGATTCGACCTTTGTCTTTGACAGCGTTGGCGAGGTTGGCAAGAGCAATGTCAAAGTTCGAATCACACTTGACAGCATGTTCATACATGTTTATTGCGTAGTCCAGTTGTCCAATATCTTTCAAAAGGCTTCCGAGATTTGTGTAGAGATGTGCATGGGACTGGTCCAATTGAAGTCCGTAATAGTAGTACGCAAGCGCAAGAGCTACTCCACTGCCGGGGACTAATCCAGGAATTTGAGGATGTGCGAAAGCATGAGACATTGGACTGGCCTTGGAAGGCGCGGACTGCTGTACGCTAGCGAGGAGTATGCCTACGTTGTTCGCTGTCGACGGACTGGGTTGCAATGAGAGCGACAGATAGTAGAGGGCTAGAATCTCTCGCACACCATAGTTGCTTTGGTACACGGTAGTTTTGGGTGAATTAGTTGCCATACCGTCCTGGAAAATCTTCGCTAATGACAGCAAAGAGTTGCTTGTAGTCGATATGGCAGCTTTCCTGGAGAGTCCTTCGCTGGGAACGTGTTTAAGGCCAGGGAGTTGGCCGTGCGGTTGGAAGCAAAGCTGAGCTGTCCTGGTAGCCGCATCCGGCGGTAACAAGATCGGATCAGATGATGGAGACATACGACGACCGCCTGGAGAGCGTTCCGACACATCATACCCAACAACAGCAAGAATGCGTCTAATGAGGCCATCAATACCGTTAGGGTGGGATCCAGCTCCGATGAGAACCGCATTCTCAAAAGCTCTGGCAGCACCAGCATTGTCACCAAGAGCGTACAACATATTGCCCTTGGCATGCACCAAAGCTAGAACGCGACCGTTGTCGCAACCAGCAACAGCGTATCCGCTTGAACCGAAGCCTGGTTGATCCGAGCCAGGAAGCTCATCCAAATCCTTGAAGACAGCCTCATCTTCCCCCTCAAACTCAAAGACGGGTCGATCCGATGCTTCCGACACGCTTGACTCGCTCAATTCAGAGGCCGCACGTTCGCTTTCGGCTTCGAGGCTCTTCAAAGCATCGGCCCTCTTGGCGAATCTCAATTGGCGTTCGACTTCTTCAATAACCTGAACAGCTTCACGCCCTTTGTGATCACTGCAAAGTAAGCCAATCAGATGTTCAACGGCCTCGAAATAGCTGGGTCGAAGTTTGACTGCGCGTCTCCAGTATTCTTCTGCTTCACGCTTCTGTTGGAGAGCAAGCATAGTAGCTGCAAGATTAGATATTGCTTCCACATGACTAATTCATGTTAGTGTGCTTCGGGCTCAGGAAGTGGTGTACTCACTCTTTATCCAACGTAAGGATATGCTTGTACCAGTCTTGAGCCTTTTGGTAGTCACCTAGCGCATATGCTAGACATCCACCTAGAAGAATGCCATCTATCCAACTCCACTTGCTCTCTTCGCAATGCTTGGTGATTGCTTCGAGTGCTGAGGCAGCCGTCATGCTCGGAGGCAGGCCCTGGCGGAGGTTCTGGTGAGCACTGGAGACCGAGCCGGATATTCGCCGCAGGGTACGTGGTGGCTCCATGCCTGATACTGAGGGTAACATGGGGTGTTGTGGCGACATGCCTTGCCAAGATTGACTATTCACATCTGAACCGCCTATTGACCAGGCGGACAACGAACGCGAATGCGGCATCGCGGGTCTCCTGGATGGGAACTCTGCTCTGGACTGAGAGGCATATAGGGTGGGAACAGGATATGAGACACGCCGTTCCAGAGATGGCATGCCACTAGCAGAAGGACTCGAAAGACTAAGTCCAGGTTGCCGTGGTGGCTTTGGATAAATGTGTGGTCTGTGGTGTGTGCGACCATGGGCGTTTTGGGAGTTTGATTTGCGTGTTGACTGAAGGTATCTGAGAAGATCGACATATACCGCGTGGGCCCAAGCAAACACCTTCTCTCGGTTCTGCCCATTAGGTGACTGTAGCCCATACTCGTCATTCGGTATGACGGGTGCATACTCCGCCACTGGTGTTGTCTGGCCAGAGTTCAGAAAGTCCTGGGGACGTTGTGTAAGCGGCGGAGGAAGTGACTGATTCTGGTAGTCTAACGCGACATGATTTTGAGGCTGCCCGTAGGATGGAAAGTCTACTGAGGGCCTTCTTGCATGGTTGTAGGCGCCTTGACCATAATCTAGGTGAACAGGATTTTGCTGATAGTGAGTATAGTTGGACATGGCATTGTAGGGGTGGCTGTTGAAGGCGTTACTGTGTGGGTTACTCCAATTATGGCTGGGATGATGTAGGAAGCGAGGATCCCGCATAGCAGCAGGCCGATATGGGATATAGGTGCCGTCATGCCAATACGGTCCAAAAGGCCCTTGGTCGTTGGAAACAGTTGGATTTAACGGCGTCTGGAATGGTGGGCCCATTGGTCCGCAGAAGGGATGGCCATACATCTGATAGGGTAGAAGTGGTTGCAATGGAGGAATTTGATTAAGCATGGAGTCAATCTGTGGTAGATGCTGGCTCGGAAGCCCTGTCCCGGTCTCGAAGTAGCGACTGGGACTCCATTCCAACGTGTCCTGTGGATTGTGTCCTAGGCCACTGTTGACACCTGGGGCGCGAAGAGGAAGATCCTGCTTGACACCGTATGGTAACTTTGATTCAGCTGTTACAGGAAGGAGGATGTGTTTGGTTGCATGTGGCTCTCCGTTCTTCTCAACAGATGTGCCGTCATACGCAGCTGCCAAGATTCCGTTGGGCGTCTTACGGCGAAGCATGTGCTCTGCAGGTTTGGGTGTGCGGCCAGATTCGGAGGGCTGCGATCCGTAGGAGTTATGTCTCGATAGCGGATGGGCGTACTGCTGCGGTCTCGCGTACTGGCCGATACTATGCCCGTCGATGTTGGCGTCATTGCTGAGGAACGAGGCGTGTGACGGGGCAGGTGCGATGTTGTTGTAGGCCACGGTCGAGGGAAGCTGCGGCGGCGGTTGCGGGGGATATTGCCGAACCATAGTCATGGTAGGGGAGCCGCTAGAGGGACTCTGGGGTGTCGCCGGTGTATCACACTAATCGTAGGGGTGATGTTCAGAGACGGTAGGGTAGGGTTGGTCTACGACACAGCCTCACCAGGAGCGACTAGTGCCGATGCCTTCGCGAAATCGTCGCCCGTCTGCTACGACTGACATGTCTTTTGGGGCGTGACTAAGATTCCTCAGCACCGGGCGTCCCCGTACTGGCACGTCACCAGCAGAGACCCCGGCAGTAGTTGGGGATGGGGTAGTCGCAGATGCTGTCCGCTCGTGCAGAGGCTACGCGGAGCAGCAAATGAGTGTCTGTGTACGGCGTCGGTAGTGACGGGGGTTTCGCGGGGTTGGATAGGTGAGTATTGTGGCGGTGGCCTCAGGCGTCAGTCAGCGTGTGATGGATGAGGATATACGAGGAGAGCGGTGTCCGGTGTCTATGTAAGGGCGGGTCCCTGGGCGTGTCTGTGTGGAATGTACCCACTCGCATGCACCAGAGCCGCCTGTCTGACTGCGCGCTCACTGGCGGCTGCCTTGCGCAATCGTGGGTAGTAGGACGCGGTTTGGGTGTCGTGTCGCGGAATGGGAGTCGTCTGCGCGGATGGCGCACAGCAGCGAGTTTCGAACACAGGATAAGCGTGGTACGGGCTGCGACTTGGGGCGCAACGGCGGTCCGTTGCGTCGTCTCTGCCTGGCTGCGTGTCTGCAGCTCTCCAGCGCCCGAGTCGGAGGGCGAGAATGTCAGCGCTCAGCACAAGCGGCGATGCCTGCTTTTTCACACTGTCGGCGGATAGGCGGGCTCGAGAGATGACGAGGTGTGGTGCGGCGGAGACCAAGCAGCGGCAGGCCTATCCACTTCCGTATGCACTCAGTCGTTCGAGTGGTGGCTTGGAGCGATCCCTGCCGCAGCACGACAGGCGTCTGGGGGTTTCCGGTGATGATCGATGATCGAGCTTGACGCTGGGCTCTACGATGGGCATCTGCAGCGAGACGTCTAGATGGCGAAGAATATACTGATCTCTCCTACACCGACTCGTTGAAAAGAAAAGTCGGTCCTGATGCTCTCCGCACTGCGCGTCCACAACTCCACTTGGGCGGGCTGCAGAGCTATCAAGCCGCGAGAGACGGCGGCTTGCAAGGGCCCTAGTCTATCCAACGTTCACGGCGATCTCCAACGCCAATCAGCCCTCTAATCGACCAGCGCGTCCATCAATGCAGGTGCCGCAATATCCACCACCATGCATCAATGACCCAACAGCTCGCCGTGCCCTTTCTTTGTCACTTCGTCGAGCCGAGAGCATAGTAGATGAGGCGCCCCAACCGCCCTTTGAGTTTAGGCAAGACTACTGCCACATACGGCTGTCCGTCGTGTCTGACAAAGACGCCACACGCATGCTTATGTCGGCCTTCACATGTCGAATCATTGTTGGACGAGGTCATCACTGATGCCGCGTTTCATGTGCCAGGCGCATGTCGATCCGCATAGTGTACCAAGATACCGGCATAGGGCGGAGGCGCAAGCCGTATACTTGACAGCGTATGCTTATCATGAGAAGTATCTGCATGCATATATATGTTGACCTCGAAAAAGGACCACTGGAGCCAAACCAAAAGGCAAGACAACGCGGTGAGTAATGGGTCGTTTCCTCTTCTTCACACCAAAATAGGCCTATACAGTAAGGGAAGTAAGGGCCAGAGTGTTGGTGAAGTGAACATCACGAGCATAGTGTCGCCGCCAAGGATATCCCTGGCAGCGACCTATCAAGCTGGCTTGATATTGATATCAAAGTTTGCTTGCTGGAACTGTACGTTGAAGCACTGCATGCGCCCAAACGACACAAGACGGCGCCGTCCTAGGCGAACTTCGACGCCCTGTCGCAACGCGCAGACTTACGCCTCAGACGAGTAATAACCTGAGGCGTAATGCAGATGCAGGTACTCGAGAGTAGCTACGGTTAGTTTGGGATGAGTCTGGGGCGCAGTTCTCGACATATACTGCGTATCCAGCATCCGCCCAATATGCCGACGCGCCGGCGATGATAGCCGAGATTGCACAAGAATAGAGTGCAAACCGATGCGTGTGGTCGTAAACGCGCGCAGAAGAATGTAGTAAAAGTTGCTGTGTGCGGTGGTGTGGAAGGTAAAAGGTGTGCAGCTCGCAGAGATTTTGTTGCATGGACGGCTGCCAAGCCTCCGGCCCTACCATTCGCCGTGGCTGGGATTGTTGTCTAACCGAAAGCAGTCGCGGTTTGATGTAATCTGGCATTATTACGAATGTCCCTCTTGTCAATCACAGAACACATATCTCTTCGAACGCTTTCCACCCCAAACAGATTTTCGCGCAGTCACCGCTACGCCTCGCACCACCGACGGTCACGACTTTCACTCTCACCATGGCCGAACAAGGTCCCCCACCAGAGCAAGGTCCCCCTCAAGGCGGGCCACCTCCAGGCTCTTTTTCTATTCCCATTCCTGTAGGACCCAATGGTGAAAGGCCCACACCCGAGCAGATACAACAGATACAGATGCAACTTCAAGCCGAGGCACAGAAACACGGAATATCAGTTCAAGAATACGTCCAAAGACTGCGACAGCAAGCAATGGCCCAGCAGCAGGCGCAGATGCAGGCGCAACAACGTGCTCAGCAGCAGCAGCAGCAGCAGCCCATCCAGCCCGGCCCACCGAAACCAGAAGCGATCGCTGTCGCCAATTGGTTGAAGTCGCAAGACCTGAAGCCTAGGACAGTTGTACACGATGAGAAGAGGAAGGACATGTTCAGAGGTAGACACATAAGCCATGATAATACATCTATTGCTAACACTTCACAGTCAAGCGAGCAATTCGTGCTCTGCAGTCCCCCGCATACCAAAAAGCCCGTGCTAAGAATCCTCTCCTCCCCGAAGTCAATGACCGTGCCTCCGCCGAGAACTGCTTCAAGCTCCTACCCCTCTCCCTCCTTGCGCTCCGTGTCACAAAGGTCGACGACAACGCGCACGAGGGTCACAACCACGCAAAGCCCAAGCGCGTCAAGGGCTTGTGGACGGTCAAGATTGAGCAGCACCAGGACGCAAATGACGACAACTATTACATCTGGCTATACGAAGGATCACAATGGAAGCAGAAGCTGTACGCTGCTGGCGCCCTGCTTCTCGTCATTGCGATTGTGCTGTTCCCTCTCTGGCCGCTTTTCCTACGACAGGGTGTATGGTACCTGAGTATGGGCATGCTTGGCCTCATTGGCTTGTTCTTCGCCATGGCGATTGTTCGACTCATCATCTTCGTCATCACTATCTTCGCGGTGCCTCCTGGACTATGGCTTTACCCAAACTTGTTCGAGGATGTTGGTTTCTTTGACTCGTTCCGACCAGTATGGGCATGGCAAGAGGTATATTTTGTCTTTCGAACTCCTGTGAACCAAAAGCTGACAGTTTCAGACCCCCGAGGACGTCAAGGCAAAGAAGGCTGCAAAGAAGGAGAAGAAGGCCGCCAAATTAGCAGCAAAGGCCGCTGGTGGAAAGCCCAAGAAGGGTGCTATCGACGCTGCACCTGCTCAAGCTGCACCCGCTCAAGCCGCACCAGCGCCCGCTGCTGCTCCTGCTTCTGCGCCTGTCAAGTCCGTACCACAGCCCACAGGCTCAGACGCCGCGCCAGAAGGTGCCGTCACGCAACGAGCACCACGTGCGACAGTCGAAGAGGTGGAGGACGAGTAGGATACGTGCTCCGAAGTGGACTGAAGGTAGTTTGATACTTTGCATGGGTTAGCTGGACGGAGCATTGGCGTTTATGAGACGGGTCACATCCATCAACATCTGTGCAAGTACTGGACTAAGGAGTCTGACATTATGCGAGTGTTCATGGCATCGGGGACTGGTTATAGGGTACGGAGCGTTCTGGCGGATACCAGGGTTACTGTACATGTTTTAGCGTACCTACCATTTTGCTACTTCCATTCGAACGCTTGACATTATTTTCATGTTCAAATCGAAAACTTGCATGCCTAACAGAAACATGTTCTCTTGATGATATAACTAATCAACTCTTTGGTACGCCTGTATATGATACAACTATTCCGCTTCCGCGGACTAAGATTGAGAATGTTGACACGCAAGCGATGCGGGGTACTAGTAATTTCTCCGAGTGGGGTTGTTGTTTGTCATGTTGCTGGTTGGAAGTGACACTTAATGTACATCAAACAGGCCGACTCGTGTCTTACAAACCTCGGGAGTCTACACCGCGATTTCGATATTGGCGCATCGCTTACGCCGAGCGGTGGGGAATATAGAACAGATTTCAAGAACGATTCGGGAACGATACATGGATCTTCCTGGCGCAGAGATTGATGATGACCCTATGCGTACTCTTCCTGCTAGTCCGTGGAGCGACTCGGAAAAAAAAAAAGTATGGAACGTCAAGAGTTCACGTACTTTGATAGGAAAAACGTGAAATAGCAGGATGTAAACCACAATTGTAGCTGTACCCGACGAATAGCTAAGAAGGAGCTCGTGCTCGCCGGTTCTCTCTTGGAAATACCCTAAACGCCGTTTTGTCATGCAGCATATCATTTTTTCCTGCGCCAATACGCTTCATCAACATCATGAGAGGAGGCACCTGAACCAAACGCCCGCGAAGCACAGTCTAGTGAAAAGTCCTACTCTGTCGACACAGGCGGCTGACCGCCATCGCTACCCTGGTCCGTGCTTTCGCGAGTCGAAGCAGGAGCGAGGCCGGAGTGGACGGTGGGCGAATGGGTGACTTGGCTGGTGAGATTTTGGTCTGCTAGTTGGCGCTCTGGAGTTGTCAAATTAGTAGCCGGACTCGAGTGTGATGTCTTGCTAAGTACGTACCAAGTTCTCTTATCCTTAGCTTCAGCATCTGGTTTTCCCGGGTCAGATTCTGGGTCTCGGCCTGGTAGAAGGCACTTTCATCTCTTGAAGTCGCTGCTGGGCTGGGAAGCATATCGTGGGGATCATATGATCCTGCCTGGCCTGGTACAGGACGCAGAGCAGGGGAGCCGGCATGGCTACTGTGGCGTGAGCGGTCGGCAAAGGATGATTGGCGACTGATGGTACCGAAACCAAAGGGCGAGCGAGACCGTGGTTGTGCAGCAATCGGCAAGGGTGAAGTGATAGGTGGTGAGATGTGCGTAGATTGTGAGAGCGGCGGAGGTATGGACATGGAGCGCTCCGAGGTTGGTGTGCTGTCGTCGACGGCGGAAGCAGAGGGTTGTTGCTGGTTTGCCTGGAGCGTGTTGATCTGGGCCTGCTGGGAACGGATCATGTTGAGTAGTCGGTTCTATACATATTAGTATAAAAGATGGCTTCTAGACAACGAAGCAGTGAGCAGAAGCGAATCGATCCGCGCTCTCGGCAATCACTGCGTCCATGGTCGGAAACTCACCACCTGTCCTTCCTGCTCGTATTCTAGCTCTTGATGTAGCTCGCCCAGGCTAGGAGCACGCTCATGGTGCGGACTATGCGGCCATGGACCCCTGCTACGGGAAGATGGACTCTGCTGCATCTCTCCAGGTGCTGGGATAGCCGGGTCGTTCAAGTTGAGGTTCATTCGAATGCTTGATCGGCGACGTGCGCGCTCAACGTCCCTGCGCATACTACCAGAAGAGGATCGGCGCGTCTCTTCATTGTGAATACCTGCATTCATGGCGGCAGTGGCAGCTAGAGAGTGGGGTGAAGTAGCCATGGTGCGTGAGTTTGTCGGTGACTGGTTGCGGGGTGAGGGCGATGCATGAGGAGAAGCAGGCAGGGTATTCAAATCTGGCGCCATCTGTTCTAGGTGGTGTGATGTGCCGTCACTAAAGATGCGGCGTGCGATGTAGGTAGAAGCAACGAAAGGCGCGTGACCTTGCGCAGACTGATCTGGCGATGAGCTATGATGAGGGTTGGTGGGGTGAGCGGGGCTAGGCATGACAGCACCACAACAGCTCCAGGGCTGACTTAATTTGGCCTGCGCTACTGCAGGAACCAAACACGTCTACGCCCCAATCCTTCCCCAGCGTCAGCCTCATTTCGCGTTTTTGTTTCTTCGCACCAGCCTCGTGCAATATCGCGCCGCAATAAGCTTCGCACTATCCACACTATGCATGTTATCCTTGCGCAGCTGATGGGCAGAATCACTCCATAATCGATAGGCGTATGCACCTTGCCGCCTGCGTCACACCTGAGACGATATTACCAACATGCAAAACAACAAGAGTTGTGTCTCTCTACGCAAATCACACCCTGGGTGCATCTGCAGCAGTGCGACTGTCTGCTTTTTCGCGCCATCACCACAAGTTCTCAGGGTCATGTTTGAGGTGAACGTGCCATGGGTTCCGCAATAAGGAATGCGAAAACCCCATCCAATATCTCCGAGTATTGACTGTCGGCGATCAGCTTCCGCACGCCTACCGACGTGTCGTAGATCGTGCAGGCCTCGACTCCAGTCACGACGCCGTGCAAATCAAATTTCCACGTTGGGCCAGGCAGAATTAGCTACCGCGTTGGGCAGGACTGCAAAAGGTCGCTGCCGAAACATCGTGGCGGTACCTCGTTAATCTACATCGTCGTCGGGGCCTGATGATGGAGGCCACTCTCTTCCGCTGCGTCCGGGCAACACTTCGTCGATGCTGCTGGCGTCGAGTCTATTATGTAGCTCGCGAGCACTGTCAAAAGACGTTGTGCCGACCCTTCACCGGCTAGCCAGGTCAAACACGCCAACATCGTCCAGGCGAGCGCTAGTGTGCGGCGCCATCGCATCTATCCCAACTTTCTTTTGAAAATGACCGTAAAGGGGCCTTTATGCAGCCCCTGCGCGCTCGCATCACACACGACGGAACCTGGGAACGGCTCCCCCTGTACGCTACCATGATTAGGGAGCACTCATCTGCGGCAACTAACGCTTGCCACTTTTCCTCTCCACGACTCAACTCAACGTTGACAAGTCGTTTCAGTCTCGTCTGCTTTCCTCTGTTCCGTCATATCTGCAGCTCGTTCTGCTTCTCTAGGGGCCTATGTCCTGTCCTCTCGTTTGATCTCCCCCTCTCCTTGTATTATAGTCCTGCCACCTATATCACGCTCCTTCTACCGCTCACCTGGCAGTCTCCACATTCTCTACTGACGCACTGATCTCACGATACTCGATACACCACTACTCCAACCAAAAGCTACTTTCTACGATTTACATACTTTGACATCGGTCCGAGATCTTGCTTACGCTGAATGCAAGCCTACCCTGTCGGGGTCTTTAGGAACAGGTTGGACAGCCCGTGCGACCAATTTGCACGACCTGGATTACCCATCCGCCTAACTCAACGTTGCTCTGAAGTCGACCGTACTCCGCCAGCTTCAAAAGCCAAGGTCGCCCATCATGTCCGATCTCTCTGGCCAGATCTATGCTGCCTCGTCCAATCCCGTCGGCAACATGCGAAACAAAACTCACAACTCGTCGACGACGTCTCGATGGCGCTTCACTCGATCCACCGCGAACCTACAGGAATCGGTTGCACGGTCACCGTCCGTAGCATCCCAGACACCGTCAGTAGTACCTACAAAGAAGCTGGAACGCGTAGCATCTAAGATGTCGCTATTCAATCTCTTCAGTCGACCCAAAGTAGAGAGAGCTCGTGGACACACCGAGGTTGGCCTTGCAGTACCAATGCGCCCACAGACTCCGCCCAAACCTACTCCGCCCATTTCCATACCGAAGTCTTCTCTGAGACAGAACCCCTCTCCTCCCGTTCAACAGACAATTCGCGCACGCTCAAGCCAGATGTTCCGACCCATGTCTATGCGACCCCCTGTACAACATCACGAGTTTGGAAACTGGGATCCACCTCCACTGTTCCAGGCTTTCCCACAATCTCTGAAGCACGCCACTGTACAGGCATGCGTGTTCGCTCCAGAGATTCTGATGAGGTCACAAAGTCAAAGACAGCAAGCCGAGTCGCTACGCGAGAAGATGGACACTCAGCGCGACTTGTCCACAATCGCAGAGAACGGCACAGAAACAAAGAAGCTCGAAAAGACACACAAGCGCCTCATGTCCAACTCTGTTTTAAACCCACAGACCCCAGAACTTGTCAACAAGATTTACATCTTGGTCACAGCAGGGTTTGTGCTCCAATATGCTGGTGATGGCGCATTCGATCGTTTGCCCGAGAAAGTGCTCAAGCTGGGAAAAGAATCAGCGGCATTTGCCTGTGACCTTATACCTGGCAAGCACTGGGTGCTACAGATCTCCAGCCACGCCAGCGACGACGGAACATTTGAGTCAGGGCCAAAGAACTCTCTTCTCGCACGTTTGCGAACACAAAACGCCACCATGCGCAAGTCAGCCACAAGCTTCCTCCTGGTTCTTGAGAGTGCGGAAGAAATGGATGAATGGATGACCATTGTGCGTAAGGAGATCGATAACCTTGGCGGCATGAAGGCAAAGGATGATTACGCTCGAGCGTCCTCTTCTACTGATGACTCTGGTGGAAAGAACTCATCAGAGACTACCAGTCATCGGTATCGAGTCAACCGGGACCCTCACATTGTCAGCCGAGTCGTTCCAGTTGAACCACAGCATTCGACGTCGCCAAAAATCGTAGCCTCTGAGTGGGAAGTTAATCAGAACGACCAGACGAAGAACAGTATCGACTCTTCTAGTGGACAGTCTACTCGGTTTAACAATAACAGCCGCCTCTCAGTAGAAATGTCATCTGTCGCTTCGACGCCCGTCTCTCAGCATCAAGTACAACTGGACCAGCTTCGTGGACGGTCGCGATACTCGTTCATGTCAACAGCTACGTCAGCGTCTGGTGCAGGCACTCGTAACACTTCGCGAGAGTCGTCCCCTGCACCACATTCGCCTCTCAAGGAGGAGTTTATCGCGACCGGCGAGAGTGAGCCTCTCCGGAGTGCTATGTCTCTACGGTCATTTCACATGAATCCGAACAACACCATGTCGTCTCGCCGCAGGTCAATGCAGCCTTTGCCAATCACTAATGAAGACTTGAGCCAAACGGCGACGACGCCCCCTACGAGCAAACGACACTCCCTATACAGCCCAACCTCTCCCACCGTGCCAGAACTAGGCAAGCCTTTTGTTGCAGGCCCAGTAATACCATTGAAAGAAGAAGAAGCTCTAAGCAGCGCGGACACTTTGCCAGCC
Source organism: Alternaria atra (assembly GCF_907166805.1). Classification (NCBI taxonomy): domain Eukaryota; kingdom Fungi; phylum Ascomycota; class Dothideomycetes; order Pleosporales; family Pleosporaceae; genus Alternaria; species Alternaria atra. The sequence goes on from NW_025091320.1 coordinate 1,039,085, forward strand.
ATCGTGCAGACTATCGATGATGCGCGTTCATCGCCTCCTCAATCGAAAATCGAAAATCCTGATCAGGCTGATGGCAATGATCTTCTGCCCACTCGAGAAGATAGCCCGGTACGATTCAATGCGCACATCTACAACGCTCCACCGCGACGGGACGTAGTCTCACCTCCGCCCAAAAACCCTGCTCCAGTACCCCCGCCTCCCGCTCAACGTCAGTCAATAATGGGACCAGCACCCATGTATGCTTCTACCAGTGGTGACAAAACTCGGCGTCGAACGTCTGCTTCGCCGAAGCCCTTCCTACGGCCGTTCCCAGTACGCCCTCAAGCACAACACGGCGACTCATCTACAATCGTTTCGAGGCGGCAGTCTTCTCTCACACCATCGCCTACACCGTCGCCTTTACCTGCGGGCGCCCACATGAATCGGTCAGTGACTGCTCCTGTAAGGCCACCTTCGGCAGCTTCAAACATGCAGCCCACTACCAACCCTCATGGTCTACATTCCGCTCAAGCATCACAAGCTTTGCGCCGTCCTGCTTCAGTCCAGATCCGCTCTGCCGATCCCGCGCCTTTCTTGTCATCCCGCCCAATTCGTGCCATTGCATCTACACCATCATTTGTTCCCGGTCGGAGAATGTCTAATGCACCTGCTCCTTTGTCAGATGCTGCTGCGCATAGGCCAACACCCAGTATCGAGGCGTTGAGACAGCAGGCGTTCGCGCAGCAAAAGACCATCACACCCAGGCGTAGTATCGCATCTATGGGATTGCCACCACCCGCACCACCACCAAACATGCCCCTACCTACGCCACCCCGCAACATAAGTTCGCCTACTCCTCCACCCAATATGCCCCTTCCCCCACCGCCTCCGAGCATGGGTCTCCCAGCGCCTCCACCCAATATGCCATTGCCTCCTACACCACCAGAGGCCGCGCTGCGTGCCTCGGCAATCTAGAAACCTGTTACTACTCAACATTGATATTGTCTATACCCGCTGGCGTTTGGATTGTTTTTCAAGGGGAGAATCACAACGGTCAGGATGGTCGTTCACGTCGTAACGCCTTTTCTTACGTCCCTGTCATGCCGACCGATAAATTCTTGCTTGTCGCGCGATACCAGTCTACTATTTCGTTATTGTTGTTCTTATTGTTGTCTTCTTCGCGCTTTCATTTCGCCTGTTGCTTCGTGTATTTTACCTATTCTACGCTTCATGTATTTGTCTTACCCAACTCTTTTTTTCCTTTTCATTCCTCAGGAAGGGCTGAGCCCATTTCGTTGCTGTAGTCGTTTTGATTTCGTGTAATGATTTAGGCTTGGGTGGTTGCCTTTTTTCTTCTATGCTGCTTGGGATAGGAAACTGAGGGACATTGGGAGACACGAACACAGATTGGACGTTCGTTCATCGGCGCTTATGGAGGAAAAGCCTTGGTCTAGTTATAGTATATCCCAGACAGAATGAAATTCTCTACATACTAGTTTCTTCTAATCTAAAATACCTGTGTTAAGATGCTTGCAAGTGAATCTCGTCCAAAATGTCCGTTCAGTGCGGACTCTATTATCCTTCAGTTTGAAATATCTTCTGGAGGATTATTGGGTTTATATATCTATGTACCATCATTAATGAGAGGCATATTCAAGTGAAAAATAGTTCAAGTACATGCGAAAATAGCTGTTAGGCAGCTCCAAAGAATCCTCATGGTACTGCACTCGGTGGGACCATTGTGCTATCCAGTATAATTTGTGGTTTCCGACTATGCGATTGCAGTGCCACTCGAGCCTTCGACCGAGAGGAAAGAGACAAAGAATATGCACATGGTGTACAAGACCAAAGAGCTTGATGGGCTTAGATAGAGGAACGCAATGAAGGAATGCGTCACGTTTATACGCATTGTGTCAAATAGGCAGCTGGTAAGCAGGAACACGTATACGAGCAACAGGCAGAGAGCGCTTGCCATCATGCTGCAGCTATTCGGCTATTTTAACTAGATTGTAGTTAAATGCACCTCGAGAAGAAACAAGCTGCTTTGTATATATATATATGTAATGTAGTACGATAAGGTATCGAGCAAAGTTAGGAGGCAGGTGTTCGACCCGCAATCGGATAGAGGAGCAGAAAGAAGTAGTTCGAGAGCAATCGCTAGAGTGGAATTGAAGAAAGAAGCTGCCTTTCTCTCTTGAAAGGTTTTTAGTATATATACTGTCCCTCCGATCACGTGTTATCCTACTACACCACAGTAAATATATATATATGGAGTCGTATGGACAAGTCGACAACAAACACCTCCCGTCATGCAACCCGTGCTTACGTCATTGGCATGACTCGCGAACTTGGGGTTCAACGCGGCTTGCACAAGATTACCAGAATTTGAAGCACCATGTAGTTCAAACGTCCCGGGCGACAGAGACCGAATGGCTTCGAAAGCTCCACGCCGTATCGCCGCTCGCGAAACCTTTTGTCCCTCGCTACCCGCTGAGGTGTGGATCAACGTCTTCCGCTATCATACCGATCTCGCACACCTTTGGAACGTCGTCCGACGCGTCTCTCCGACTCTTCGCGCGTGCGTCGAGCATGCATTCGGCGAACACTTTCTGAAGGATATGCGCATAGACTTTCAACTTGAGAAATACAACCTAGGCGGGAAGAGCAAGAGGCCTGAGGTGTCCACAAGACTCGCGCAACGGGGCAAAGGCAAAGATAAGGTTACAGCCTGGTTCAAAGATGAGCGACCGGATATAAGCTCGGATAAAGGACAAGGAAAGAAAGAACGCGAGCATTACCATAAGGTGACGCGCCGATGGGAAGAGAATGTGCAGAACTGGAAGGCTGAAATGCCCAACTACACAGTCAGCATCGGTGGCTTGGTGAACGATACCGAGTTACCAGACCTCACCATCGACGTCGCAGCCCGCGAGATCAGGTTCGACTGGAAGAAGATGCTACAGCTCTTCTTCCGTGAACAAGAACGGCTCCGCGTCTTGAAAGACGAGTGGCACATCAAGACGGCCAAAAAGATCCAAGCCAACAACGCGCGTCTGAAGAAGGGCGAGAAGCTCATGCCCTCCGACTATCCATCGCCCTGGTCGACCGCCGAAGCTGAGATAAGGAAAGACATAAGGCGCGCGAGACTGAAGGAGCATTATCGCGACGACGAGCAGATGGTGTGGGCCATTGACTCGTTGAAGCATTTTGAACAATATGGGGCAGCGACTGGTAACGCCAAAGCTCTCAAGCTCAACCCAGATCTACCAGGCGCTGGTTTGGGCGAGAAGTGGTTTGGTAGTGTCAATCTGGTGCAGGAACTCTACTTGGATGAGTGGAGTTGTATGCATAGGATTGATACTAAAGTGGAACACATCCGGAATGGAACGTGATGAATAGCGTCACTTCGCTATACTCCTGTTGTCACTAGTAGTGCTGAATATTTCGACTCGTGACGAGGAGCACCTCTGGTTTCGTTGTTGAAATCAAACGAAGTGGGCGTTGTTTTCACGATCAAGCCACCCACCAGTCCAACTCATCGCAATCTAAGGGATCTCATCTAGAGATCAGCAGACTTGCCATTAAATCAGACTTTGGAATCTCTTCTTTGAGTGTAAGGGTCTTGGTGAAACCTAGGTACATAATTGCTTGCGGAGTACGTTACTCCATCGTATTTCTTTTAACCCTTCTGTTTCTAACGACATCATCTACCACTTCGTTTACAACCTGAAGTTTTAGCATTATCTTGTCACCGATTTTAATCTGCTGCACCGAAGTTCTGTTAAGGACGGTGGGCACACAGAATCTGATTCTCTTCGTTTAGTTGGAATCTTGTAGGGCTTAGATTTTGCGCAGAGCGAAACATATTTCTGTCTGCCCTCCTTTATCTTCTTTTTTATCTCTCACATGGCGTCATTCGCATGCTTATCATGTAGTCTATAAAAGCGGTCTTGGTGTATGCGATCACTTTCAAGATTGTGGGAAGTAGTACAAGTCTATTGATCCTAGCCAAGACTTAAACACTAATAACGCGATAAAGGAAGATAATTTGGAGTTCTAGCGCATCATAGACTATCCATGTTCTCACATTAAGGTCGATCACCCTCAACGACTCAATCTCTTCGACAAATTCATTTGTTGTTGAATCTTCCTGGGATCGAGCTGCTCATGTCGGTAAGGTAGCGCTCCATCATCGTACCGGCTGGCAGGGCATTGAGCCTTGCTTGAAAAGTCTGCGCACTGTTACGTGTTAGAGTTGTTCCTGTTGTGAGTTTCTTTCTCTTCCTTTTGTTTTGGCTAACCGAATACCTACTTAGATGATGTCTGGCTATTCACGACGTTCGTCTGCAACGAAGCTTCGACTGCTGTTCGCGTCCCATTGGCACCCTTCTGGTCTTCTGCTACTAGCCAGCACATATCAATATCACGTGGAAAAGAAGACTGGCTGCCTGACTGGCCATTGGTTGCTGAAGGCATCTTGAAGAAGTATCTCGATGGGTTTGATATCGTTGAAGCGATTGGTGTGTTGGGTATCCGTTGCAGTGGTTGTCTGTCTGGGATTCTGTTCGTTCCTGCATCTTGATCTGCCGTCTTATGCAGCTACCCGGTAGGCTCAATCTCATTCCCGGTTCCTCGCATGAATTGAAGATGTTACCGGCTGAGCGCAATATTCGAGAGCTACACCGGCTTTCGACCAATGGAACGAGCGTCCACCGAACAACAAGGACTGCGAATACCATGGGCTTTCGAGTCATCGTGAGAAGCCTCACTATCAGCGAAGCTTAGCTAGAATACATCACCAAATAAAATTTTTGGCAAATGGAAAGAACAAACAAACGACGGCGCACCCCGTTCCCACCTTCGCAGTTTGGCGAAGCGGCTGCGAACAAGCCTATAGCGAGTTTTACACAAAGACACACGTGTGCATCTACATGTTAAACGGTATAACGGATGAGAGCAGCTGAGTATTTTTAGGTGTGATAAACTTTGCGTTTCCATGCATTATGGTGCAGTTACAAGCACGGTAACTCTCATCAAGCAGCTGGAGATGCACCACTCAAACTTCACGGCTTAACGACACAACCCCGATGAAATTAGAGCGTGCTATTACGACAATACGTTTTTTGTTCCCTTCCTGACAAGCTCAAACCATGGTCACGCTTCGTCCGCTTACAGCTCTGCCTTCACACCAGTGTCAGGAACAGTAAGCTGCTGGAAAAAAAATATCTATGGGCTCTGGATGGTGTTCATAACCTTCAGTGAGAACCAGCTCCTTCTCGACATAACCAAGGCTCTTGCACAGTTTCGAGCCCATGGGTGAGGCACTCACACATGTTGGCACTTTGTCCATATCAGCCAGAGCTAGGCACCATTTCACCAAATCGTGTTCACGGTCATTCTTCCAATATCCAGGATGCACACCGAGCGACAAGATCTTCATGTGATCCTTGAGCCATCTATCAACATGTTAGTCTGTTGCTAACACTCCAAAGAATGGAGAACGTGCTTCTCCTCGGGATCTTTCAAAGCCTTGTCAACGAGCTTCAGAGCATCGGGAAATGCATCTCTTTTGCGGCCTTCAGGGTCAGCATGTGGTTCCGGTGGATCTTCACCTAAATTAACTTGTGTTAGATTGCGATACCTTTTGTTGTAGAGCATAAGCCTACCTTCAGGCTGGAATTGCCCATGAGGCTTGGGGTCGAATTCCAAGGACATGCTCACGATTCCAACAATGACCTTGCCGTCGTCATCATCAGTACCCGTTGGCTTCTGAGGGTATATCTTTTTGAGCGCATCATACACGGAATCGGGTTTATTGTCTTTGGGGTCGTCGAGAGCTACCAGGACGACTCTCTTCGGGTCTAGAATTCCTTCCTGATATTCGGATCGATAGCTAGTGATTGTATCGTTCGGGTAATTCGCGAAGAAAGGGCGAGAATACGGGAGGAATGTGGAGTGGTAGAAGCTTGCCGCAGCCACGAAACCTATTCGCCGCATCTACTGGCAAACTTTGGTTCATCGGCGCCTGATGCATCAGCTGAACTCTTCTTGGGATCTACCACGGCGAACGATCCATCGTTGTGGAATCGACCAGATCCTTTCATCTACCCCAAACATGGAGAAAACCGAGCTTCCCATCCTCCTATCCAACAAGGCAGCTCGATCGCGCAACTTCAGACGCCGGAGCAGCCACCCTTACCCTCATGGCACCCAATTTCTGGCAGTGCATTTGGCTACGCAGGATATGCATGGGACACGGTGCGTATAAAACAATTAGTTGGATTTCTTTGATGCTTATTCGAAATAGACATTCCCCACGCTACCACCAAATCCAAATCCTGAACAGGCTTACAATTTCGACAATTTCAACCTACAGCAATGGTCACAACTAGCAAATAGCACAATAGCACTGGATACCTTGGAAAACGTGCAGTGGACACATATACCCAGCTTGGGTGGGTTGACGAATTCTGTCTCGGAACCGTTTGTAGAGAGTGCCTTTCAACCTGGCGGGCAAAACGTGGCCCAGGCATCTCCCTATCACACAGGCTTGGTGTCGTACAGCCCTGCTTCGACACCGTGGTCTTCTGGCACGGGCGGCCTACTAAATGTGGGCTATAAAACCCATTCGGAGAGTTCCTGGGGCCGACCTGGACTATCTCCATCCACGAATTCGTTCCGCGAATCGGGATCAATCTCATACATGAGGAATGGCAAATCAACGGCGAGAGTCGAAAGTTAGCGTTACCTCTTTGGGCAGCTTTTGACACGGCAGGTCTCAGCAAAGATCTCCGCGACTTTATTGATCAGTGTCGACCCGCCATGCAGGAGCTAACGCTCGAAAGCGTCACTGACGAGTTGTCACTTTTAACGTTCAAGGAAGCCATACGGTATTCTGAAGTCAGCAATAGCGAGCTTATCCGGCTTGCTCTTTGCCTACGAACTATATCACTGCTAAGTATTGGCTGGGGTTAAATCGTCGGTGAGGAAACCCTAGACATCCCTCTAGTGGACGGCGCGAACGCTGTGTTCTGTGGAGACACACCAACCCCTGTCCCTCTTGCCCATCAATTCGATGTTGTATTCGTTACTGCCATGTACGAATCAAGCCAGCCGATGTTCAGGAACGCGCTGACATGATGTTTTCACGGCTTATGAATCATCACATAGTCATACCTAGATATTGCTCACGTGAGTCGATGAACTTATCGATTTGTTACACAGCTACTTGTGGCTTGATACACGTACCGTGTCCCAACTGTAGAGAGCCGTCATACCCGCCACTCATGAAGCTGCTCATAGCATACCTCCATCAACTCATACCGAACATAGCGAGTCGCCTCTCCTCGGCTCCGCCCACAAAGATATGACCAATAAGGAATACCGGCATATGACACGACATTCCCGACTATAGGTTGTCGCACCTGGAGAGCCGTCACTGCGACGAACCCAGCAATCTATCTCCAGTCAGCCAAGTATTTGGTCATCCTACAAGAATGATGATATACCGGTCACCTATCTCAGCAGTCAATTCAGACTACTTGCTTTGGCACCAGCGACAGAGGAGGTAGCAGTAGGAATGATGATAGCCACGACCTTTGCCTCATGTTCAGCAAGAATCGAAGCCTTTGCATGAGCCATAGCTTCACCCCGCGCACAGAAGGGGGCGCCACAGCTCGGCTCCTTGCTCGGCTCCTTTTTCGGTTTGTCGTGGTGATCGTGAGCAATGGTGAGAGTAGCAAGGGTGGCTAGGATGGAGAGGAGGGGTGTGGAGAAGTGCATCTTGGAGATGAGAGGTGCGGTGAGGTGGGGGTGAGGTTGGACGTCGAATGTTGGATGCTGGAAGTCGATTCAAGTAAGGTATTGAAACTTTACTGCAGGTGTGTTGGGAGAATAGAGAAGTCATGGAAGGGTTTTTGTATATAATAAGAGGGTGTGAAAAAGCGAATGAAATGCGTCAATACCTGAACTGTTGCCTGTGTTGTTGGTGCACTCAGCACTACATTCCCAGTGAAGTGGCTAGTCCTGTTCTTTTGGTAGTCATAGCGCTTAGCATTGGTGTGACCTCGAGTTTGATCCATTCGTGGATACGACATACAACTCACTCAGCTACCCACTCTGAGCTCGTCACTAGGGTGTTTGTCAACTATCAGCCCATCACAAGTTACTGCTGTTTCACTAGAATTCAAAAAAGGTCTTGACATGCTGTCATCTAAGTGGATGAGGAGGTTTGACGCTGTTGGAATCGAAATCAAGTAATTCGATGGACTGGTCCGAGTGGGCGTTTGCTCTCGAGTACGTAAAATGTCACGTCATAGAGCTCGACACTGCAGACAATGCCTCAACAACTCCAGACCACACAACGGATGCCGCTATCTTGTGAAGAAGATACAATTGAATCTACGATCGAACTTAGAATTTGGCCACGCCAATTATGCTATGCACTAGTCGATGAATGATTCCCAGTCCATTTCTTTCGGCTCGTCGTATGAGAGCACCACATGCAACGGATCATTCCGGGTCTCAACGGACTGTACAGGCTGCTCCATTTCCACGTCGCTGCTTTCATCGCTCGATGATGCGATGGAAACTGGTTTACTATTAGGTCCATTAGACTGGGTCAGCCTTTTCGATTTGAAGTAACTGCTGTCATTTGAATCGCGGCTCGATCCTGAGGTAGATGGTTCTTTCCTCGTAAATTCGATAGGCGTTCGAGGCAGCTTATGGTCTCCCACGTTGCCATCGCTAGTATCATCGTTTGGAGAGTCTGTTTGGCTCGTGGACCTAACGGGCTCTGAGCTTCGTCCTTGCAAAGCAGCATAAGCGTGGGTGCCGCGAGTTTGCAACTCAATCGTTTGCTGTATTGACGGCTTGCTCCGATGCTTCGGCCTTTCCGTTGACGCATCAGTGTCATCGTCGGAGCTAGACTCTGCGGTGTCTGAAGTGTCTCCTTGTAAGATAGGTGGCACGTCGAGAGGCTTCTGGTTTGCAAGAAAGGCAAATTCAGGTGGAGGTGTGTCAAATTCTTCCCATTCGGCACGACAACTTGTCCAGGAGCGCCAACCATGGGGAAGCGTTCTGATCTTCTCGCCTTCGTCGGGGTCATCTTCGTCGCTATTTCCACCGATATTCGTTTCTTCAGTTTTAACGAGCGGCTCAAGACCAAGCATGTCCCAGAGGTCTTGCTCTTCCCTTCGACTTGTCTCTCGATCAAACCCCCCTAAAGTCAATTTGCGAGGCTCAAGTTTCTCAGGCTCCGTGGTAGGGTGCGGGTTTGCAAGTTGGTCTACATTATCTCTGGATTGGGAGGCGCTTCGGGAAGGAGGCGCGCTATTTTCGAGAAGTGAGTCGTCGTCGGAATCTGACAGCGCAAGCTGATCCATGGGAAGTGGCGTTCCGCTCCGCTTGGCTCTTGCACTAAATCCAACAGTATCGTTGCCGGATGTCTCTGCGTCTGTCGTCGGTGGCTCTACCGACGGCTCGACTGAGGCCATTATTCGCTCAACCTCATCCCACGGCACCTCTCGTCTGGTTTTATTACGCCAGTAACGGGACCATTTACCTTCGTATACTCTCAACGCACATCGTCTGGCTACTCCTCGCCATCTCTCTTGACTATTCCGTGGCATACCCACAACATCGATAGCAGTCAGGACATCTCTCCTCTTTATTAGAGGGATACCACCTTTCATTCGTTGCCTTTGTGCTCGAAGTCGTGAAGTCGCTTGTATGATAGCCGTCTGTACGAGGCGCTTGGTGACGGAGACAACCAGGGTATGGAGATCGCTGAAGGCGCTACGATAGATGCTTGGTTCTCGAGCAAACTCCGAGGTGTATTCGGACCAATGTGGCCAGGGCGATGGTATTGTTGGCGAGCGGTTCATAAAGAGTGTCTTGGAGAGGGTGAGCATAACCTGTGGCTGTAGTAGACCGGCTTCAGGTATGTCTTCGAGAATATCAGCCTTGCGCTTAGGTTTGATCGATTTCTTGTCCGGTTGGTCGCCCGTTTCGGATCTTATAGACTGCTCTGGATATGTGCATTCGCCCGTATTCCGTCGCACGCAGTTGGCACACGGCGTTGCTCGATCGCACTTTTGCTTAAACTTCTTACATGAAGTACATGCCCTGGCATATGTCAGTACGTCTCTTTTTATTCTGGGTGAGTTCCATATACCCTACGATTACTCTGCCACCTCTTTGAGAAGGCTCTGGCTCTGGCTCGCTTGCAAGCGGCGATGTTGTCGCTCGTAGACGTCTAGTATCGAGTGCGCTCTCGATCCTGTCAGCCACAGCAGGCGTGATCAGCCAGTAGTCGCCGAACTTGTCTCGTTCCTGGCTGGCCTCGAAGACCTCCTGAAACCAGGCCAGGGCTTCACCTGCAACATCCAGCTGCTCGTTGCATTCGTCGCCCACGTCGATGGCAGCAGGGACGTCGCGAAGTGTCACCTTGACATCGCCCTGCTTAGTGGCAGCATCGTGAAGCAGTAGCAGTAGCTCCTGCGTCTCCGGTATGCTCTTGGTGCCGATGGCTCCTGCTATGCCGGGGATGTTGTCCCTTCCTAATCGCTCCAGAGCGGCGAAGAAGATGGCCTGCTCTCTTACTGACCAATTTGATGACCCAATCTGCCTGTTGTAGTACTGGAAGCTTTCGACATCTGTCTCGAAGCGCGCAGCAGCTCGACTCACGTCCTCGTTAAAGAGCACGCGGTAGCCGTCGTTGTACTTTCCTTCCAGGTAATATTTGCGTACACGGGCAGGATCGATGGACTCTAGGCGACGTCGCTTGCGCGGTGTCTGGGATGTAGGCGACTGGCGGCGAGAAGTTGGTCGTGAGGTTGATTGTGAAGGTGGTCGCGAGCTTTCGTCGCTGGAGTCTTCCGACGGTTCGGAATGCTTGTAGCCGGATGCGGAACTCATGGCGGATGCGATAGGACAGGCGCACACTCAGTATCTCCGTAGAAGATATGCTGAGTGGGGTCGTATAGTCTTGCGCGTATAGCGGCCATGGTGAAAGGTGAAGAGGATAACTTTGGGTGAAGAACGCGGGAAACATTTGGGTGGGGCTCGGCCTCGGCGTACAACATGGCACAGCCTTGGACCTGCGTCATGCGTCGTGACTTCGCGACATCTTCGCTCCCACCCAACCCTGGAACGCGTCTTGATGTTCCGTTTCGCCCAACATGCGCTGAGACACTGCAGACGAATGGGCTATGGGCCTGTTCGCGCAACAGCAAGACATGCTTCAAGAAGATCAAAAAGCTCCAAGAACGTAGTTCCTAGCTTGCCACCACCACCTCCGCCTCCCTCACCGTCGAAGATTCAACTACGCGAGTACCAAGAAGACTGCATACAAGCTGTGCTTTCGTATCTCAATGCTGGCCACAAACGTCTCGGTGTCTCTCTGGCAACCGGCTCGGGCAAGACAGTCATTTTCACCCACCTCATCGATCGCATACCCGCTACTGGCGAGGCTTCACAGACGCTCATTCTCGCCCACCGCCGCGAACTCGTTGAACAAGCCGCCCGCCACTGCAGTCTTGCATACCCCGACAAACATGTAGACATCGAAATGGGCAGCAACCAAGCCTTTGGTGCCGCCGACATAACCGTCGCCTCCATACAAAGCATTACATCGGGTCAACGACTGGACAAGTTTGACCCCTCGCGGTACAAGCTTGTATTGGTGGATGAGGCACATCATATTGTCAGCCAGACATACCTCGATGTCTTGGAGCACTTTGGACTGCGACATCCGGCTGACTGGACTAGTACAAAGGCTCCCGCCCTTGTCGGTGTGTCGGCCACCTTCTCGCGCTTCGACGGAAAGAAGCTTGGGGCTGTTATCGATCACATTGTCTATCACCGTGATTACGTGGATATGATTGACGAGAATTGGCTTTCTGATGTCGTTTTTACAACTGTCGAAATCAAGGCCGACTTGAACAAAGTAGGCACTGGCATCAGTGGCGATTTTCAGACCGGCGCCCTCTCTACAGTCATCAATACCGAAGAAACGAACGAAATTGTTGTAAAGACATGGCTGGCCAAGGCAAGAGACCGGCACTCGACTCTCATCTTCTGCGTTGACCTTAGCCATGTCACCGACCTCACCGCTAGGTTCCGGACATTCGGGATTAATGCTCAATTCGTCACTGGCGACACACCAACCAAGATCCGCAGTGCACGTATCGACGCTTTCAGGAACGGCGAGTTTCCGGTCCTGCTAAATTGTGGTGTATTTACAGAAGGAACAGATATCCCTAATATCGATTGCGTGTTGCTAGCTCGCCCCACCAAGTCTCGCAATCTTCTTGTCCAGATGATCGGACGTGGCATGCGTTTACATGATGGAAAGCGGAATTGTCACATCATCGACATGGTTGCGGCACTGAGCACCGGAGTAGTCTCAACGCCTACATTGTTCGGCCTTGATCCAGATGAAATCATTGACCAAGCAGACACCAAGACCATGACGAAGCTCAAAGAAGAAAGACAATCCGAGAAGCAACGTGAACAGGAGGCTTCTGAGCTCAAGAAGAGAACTGTCGCAAAGAAGTTACCTGGGACCATCTCTTTCACTGAGTATGACTCTGTACACGATCTGATAGCGGACACTTCCGCCGATCAATACATACGCAACATTAGCCAGAATGCATGGGTTGGTGTTGGTGACGGAAAGTACGTTCTCACCGGTAACACTGGCAACTACTTAGTTATAGAGCCATCCGGGAATATCGAAGGTCATTTTAAAGCGAAGTACTACTGGAAGTTACCGGCGGACAAGATCATCAAAAGTCCCTACGGCACACCGCGTGTCGTCGCCGAAGGAGAGTCTTTTGATCACGTTGTTCACGCGGCTGATACGTACGCGGCTGATGCTTTCCAACACTTCTACATCTCAAAGAACCAACCATGGCGTAGGGGTCGCGCATCGCAAGCGCAAGTTGATTTTATCAACAAATTTCGCCCGCAGGAGGATCAATTGAAACCAGAGGATCTTAGCAAGGGCAAGGCAGGTGATATGATCACACGTCTTAAACACGGAGTGAAGGGTCGATATGTCAAAGCCAGTGTAAAGGAAAAGACTGAACAGCGCATGAGGGCTCGCGCAGAAACGATACAGCAAAAACTCCGAGGGCAAGTACAAGTCGGCCCTTTGGAACAGGGTCAAACACTCAAAGAGAAACTTGTTGGGTAATCGCCTCGACTTTTTCAGGTATCCGGCGAATGGACGTTTTCCCAAACTCAATGGAGTTGTTGCGGGAATAGTCTAGAGGCTCACACTATGCCGGGTGGCTAGTTTCGGCAAGCGTGCAGCTTCCTTGGGACCGCGGAGATATTCAGCCTCAAGCATCAGAATTCAGTAGACCATCCACCATCTCTCCGGAAATACTGCTTTTCAACCCCTTTGTTTCGCATGCGATACAAGGTCAGCCGAGGCTTCTCCGAGGCTTTTGGTGTTGCAGACGAAGAACGACGATCCCATCGTCGTCTCCAACCAGTTGTTCGCAACAATCGCAGGCATAGAGTCTATACGAGAGTATTGTTACACGCAGTTTTGCTCAGTAAGCACTATGACGTTTCACGAACTTGCGCGATGTTGGCGACTACCGTCTGTCAAAAACTGCCAAAAACTGCGCAGGACGAGCATCTCCCTAAGGCACGACAGTTTGATCAGATGGTGGTATCTCCGCTGGACAGATGCCGGATCCACATAGCAAAACGGAGCCCCCACACCAAGTCCAGCCTACTCGGTCCGGCCAGGAACAATTCTTAGCGGCATCAAGGCCCGCTTACGCCCTTGCCACACATATCGCACGCTATTCCTAATTCGTACGTCAAAGATAAGGTCGCATGCCAGAGTGTATGGTAATTCGAGATGATCAGAGCCTGGCGTTCGATGTAAGCTAGGATGATGACAGAATGCAGAATTTGAGGACTTCCCCACAGATCGAAGTTGAGTTTCCGCGGTATTATCATTCAGCGGCTGACGTTGACTACAACGTTGACTTGTCCCACTAGCTGATTGAAGGGTGCCACTACGTTCTTAGAACATGCCGGGTTTGACTTAGTATCAGCAATTCCAGATTTCCTCCATTGCGGCCTCTGCCTTTTGTCCGATTCAGTCTGGCTTAGTACCTCAGAATCGTTCTCATCTGTACATTGCTTTACCAACATCTCTTTCGCTACATCAGCAGAAATTGATGAACATCTCATAACTTTTCGGTTGGAATAGTCGTCACACTTAGGGCAAGCACTATAACCATCCGCTGAATCTATCCCAAGTTTCGGTACCACATCTCTTGCATCATGAGCGTAGCAACCCAGAACATGGCAGGAGTACCCATACCTCCCGCCCACCAACATCAGCCTCAACCACATGCCGCCTCAGATTCGATACAATTACCGCCCTCGCCACCAGAGACCGTAAATGGAGACGACTCCAAGTCTACCACTTCGACATCAGAACCAGACTTTCCACTCCCACCACCAGCGAATACCCCGCCGCAAGTTCTGGATGTCGACAAGCCTACGCCAGATGCGCATGTACCACGAGATTCGAGACTAATCCGGCTAACGGGTGTTCATCCCTTCAACACCGAGGCACCATTAACAGACCTGTTCAACGAGGGTTTCTTGACCAGCCCGGAGCTATTCTACGTGCGGAACCATGGTGCAGTCCCTGAAGTGCAGGATGCAGAGTGTCTGGACTGGGAATTCTCAGTTGAAGGGTGTGTTATGGCCTGACGACAGAACGACGCTTTGAAACTAAATATCCTACAGTCTAGTAGCAAACCCCCTCAAAATCACTTTGCGGCAGTTGCTGGAAGAATACGAGAACGTCACGTACCCTGTCACTTTGGTCTGTGCTGGTAACAGGCGGAAAGAGCAGAATGTCGTTAGGAAGAGCAAGGGCTTTTCGTGGGGCCCCGCCGGCTTATCAACGGCGCTTTTCACTGGTGTCGTCATGAAAGATATCATTGAGAGAGCGAAGCCACTACGGAAAGCAAAATACGTGTGCATGGAAGGTGCTGACAAACTTGTAAGTCACATGTTGTTGGTCAAAGTACAACAACTAACATTATGCACAGCCTAATGGATACTATGGTACCTCTGTGAAGCTCAACTGGGTCATGGATCCAAACCGCGGAATTATGTTGGCGCATAAGATGAACGGTGAGATGCTGAGACCTGATCACGGCAAACCGTTGAGAGCTGTGATACCGGGACAGATCGGAGGTCGAAGCGTGAAGTGGCTGAAAAAGCTGATTATCACGGCTGAGCCTAGCGACAACTGGTATCACATCTACGACAACCGGGTACTACCGTAGGTAGCCTTCAACCTCAGGGATATCGCGAGACTGACGTCTTACAGAACCACGGTCGACCCAGATGAAGCAGCAAAGAATTCAAAATGGTGGATGGATGATCGCTACGCCATCTATGATCTGTCACCCAACTCGGCCATTGCATGCCCCGCACACGAAGAGAAACTGGCCCTTTCTTCGAGTCCTGGATCATACAACGTTCGTGGCTATGCCTACAGTGGCGGCGGACGACGTGTGACACGCTGCGAAGTCTCTCTCGATAAAGGAAAAACATGGCGACTTGCAAAGATCAACTACGCAGAAGACAAGTACCGGGGTTTCGAAAATCAACAGCTATACGGCGCAAGACTGGACATGGACTGGCGCGAGACGAGCTTTTGCTGGTGTTTCTGGAACATAGAGATTGCCACCGCCGAGCTGAAAGAGGCGGATGACATTGTGGTGCGGGTGATGGACGAAGCGATGTGCGTTCAACCAAGAGATATGTACTGGAGTGTGCTGGGTATGATGAACAACCCTTGGTTTCGGATCGTCATACACAAAGAAGATGATACGCTTCGCTTCGAGCATCCGACACAGCCCGCGCTGATGCCTGGTGGCTGGATGGAGCGCGTCAAGAAGACTGGCGGAAATCTCACTAATGGCTACTGGGGCGAGAAGATTGGTGGTGAAGAGCCGGAGCATGCCGCTATTGAGGAGGCAAAAGAGATCAAGATGACAAAGGATGGCGTCGACAAGGTCATTGATATCGATGAATTACGGAAGCATGACAAGGTCGAGAACCCATGGTTCGTCGTTAACGGCGAAGTTTATGACGGTACTGCTTTCCTTGAAGGTCACCCTGGTGGTGCACAGAGCATCGTGAGCGCCGCAGGCCTAGACGCCACGGACGAGTTCATGGCGATCCGTAAGTCTTGCAGTGACATGACGTGTGAGAACATCAACTAACAGAAAGCAGATAGCGAAACGGCAAAAGCCATGATGCCAGACTACCACATCGGCACGCTCGACGATGCATCCCGCAAAGTACTCGCAGAAGGCGAACACGTCCCAGAATCCAACGAACCGCGGCCCATCTTCCTTGACTCCCGCACATGGCGCAAAGCCCTCCTACATTCCAAGAAGAAGGTCTCCTGGGACACACGCATCTTCCGCTTCAAGCTTGACCACGAAGACCAAGCCCTCGGTCTCCCAACCGGCCAACATCTCATGATCCGCCTCCGCGACCCCGTCACCCGTGAAGCCATAATCCGCTCCTACACGCCTATCAGCCAAACGTCACAAAAAGGATTCTGCGACGTGCTCATCAAAGTCTACGCCGACACCCCTGACCGTGCTGGTGGCAAGATGACAAAAGCACTCGACTCTATTCCTACGGGTCACTGGGTCGATTTCAAAGGCCCAATCGGCAAGTTCGAATACCTTGGTCGTGGCCTCTGCGCTGTTAATGGCAAGGAGAGGAAGGTAAAGCGCTTTTTCATGATCTGTGGTGGAAGCGGCATCACGCCTATCTTCCAGGTCTTGCGTGCTGTTATGCAGGACAAAGAGGATACTACGTATTGCACTGTGCTCAACGGCAACCGCCTAGTGGAGGACATCCTATGCAGGGAGGATCTAGACGCGTTTGCTAGGGGCAATACAGAGAGGTGCAAGTTGCTGTATACGTTGACGCAAGGGCCAGAGGATTGGGAAGGCTTGAGGGGACGAATTGGTGCGCCGCTGCTCAAGGAGCATTGTGTTAGGGATGAGGGTGAGAGCCTGGTGCTTATTTGCGGGCCAGAGGCTTTGGAAAAAGCCGCACACAAGGCGCTGAACGAGCAGGGTTGGAGTGATGAGGAGTTAATGTTCTTTTAAGGCATCGGATTTCCAAAGGCAGTTCAGAAGTTCGCCATTTATCGTTAGAGGGAGTATGGAGTTCTCGGGAGCGCATCAGGATACACATATTTCCGATTTCTTTTTCAGTGTATATAGGACTATCTCCCCATGAATCATATACAACGTTGTTCACTCTGATCATTCAAACCACAATAGATTCACAGCCGTACAACTGTATAAGCATGCCCAGGTGGTCTCTGTGCCATCTCTCTTCCCTAGGTAGGCCATCACCACAGGATAAGCGCACCATGAGATCGCCCCTCACTCGATCATCTCGGTCCTACCCTCCACCCCATCGTCCAAGTCAAGCACCACCTGTGTAATGACATCTTCCGGAAACCCAACAACACCAAAATGCATCTCCGTCCCAAGATAACCCTGATAACGAAGCGGGCCAGGGTCCCTGTCGCCAAGCCGGCTAGCTTGCGATAAGGAACATCCAGCCACTCGATGCGTCTCCACAAAGAGCCCACATCACACGAACTGTCTTAATCTCCACGGAGAACACGTTCCCTGCAGTGTTTCTGTACGATAATGAAAAATGTCAATTGTTTGACTGGACGCGCTTTTGTACCCTTGTCGTCTCATACATCTCCTGGCAGCCTGCCGCCGAACGGGAGCTAGGACGCGCTCTGCAGGCCCTGTGCGGCGGCATGGGGGATGATAGAACCCCGCTACGTTACGATGCATTTCCGTAAACACCGCGGGGCACGCGTGATTGGGAAATGAGTGGTTCGATTGCCAGTTGGGCTATCTATGAGAAGTGCGGCGTCATGGTTGGCGCGGGAGGAATGGAGCGTGTTGGGTGAGCTTGCGGGAGATGTCGCGCCACGGAGTTGTAACTTACGGGTGTTGAGGTCTTTGAATCAAAGCATTGATCTTACTCGTTGGGACTGTTTCTTGTCTTCTTGCAACCCACCCCTCTCAAGTCTCACACTCTCTCATCGTAGAGTAATCGTCACGCTTTACACTTTCAGACAGCGGTGTCATCGTGTGCCCTCTTGACTGAGTGTACCAGAACGACTACTTGCTTTATACGTAACTCTTCACTGTAGCATTAGATACCCAAGGCTTTAATAACCTCAAACCACACACCATGGCCGAGACAGAGCCGATCATCACACAAGGCATCGAGCCCTCATCTGGCGAATCACATTCACCACCAGGCGACCGTCACATCACAGCAACATGGGGATCGAAAGACGGGAACATATCAAACGCAGAGTGGAATGATGCGGAAGCCAACAAGCTGCCTGAGAAGGTAGCTGACCTAGAGAAGAAGGGCGAAATCAACGACCAACATCCACGGAAGAGGATTGTGGTTGCTGGGTTGGGTATGGTGGGCATTGCATTCATGTAAGTCAGCGGTGTTTTGAACTGAAGAAGAAGAAGACGCTAACCTGGTTCTAGCGAGAAACTTATGAAGTACGACGTGAAGCGGAGAGAGTACGACATTATAGTCATTGGCGAGGAGCCACATCTTGCATACAACCGCGTCGGCCTGACGAGCTTTTTCCAACACCGGAAAGTTGAGAACTTATATCTCAACCCTAAGGAATGGGTGCGTTTGGCCATACTCAAGGAATTGTGTTCACAGCTAATTCGAGCGTAGTATGCGTCAATGCCCGAAGGCTCATTGAACTATCATCTCAACACCCTCGTTACCGAGATCAACTCTGCTGAAAAAAACGTCAAGACTTCATCCGGCGAAACAGTACCCTACGACATCTTAGTCTTGGCAACAGGATCCGACGCCCTTCTTCCACGACACACACCTGGCCACGACGCAAATGGCGTATTCGTATACCGCACAATAGAAGACCTGCAAAGACTCATCGACTTTTCCTCAACAAGGAAAGGTACAACAGGCGCTGTAGTCGGGGGTGGTCTGCTAGGCCTAGAAGCCGCACATGCGATGATGGATCTTGAAGATTTCGCAAAAGTGAAGCTCATTGAGCGAAATCGATGGGTTTTGTCGAGACAACTAGATGGCGATGCAGGTGGCATGGTTGTTGAGCAAGTGCGGGCGTTGGGCCTGGATGTTATGCTTAGCAAGAGAGTGGGCAAGATCTTGACCACGGAAGATAACTTCGTCAAGGGAGTTGTATTTGAGGATGGTGAGGAGATGGAGTGCTCCTGCATATGCTTTGCAGTAAGTACTCCTGGACCGTGGACCAGTGGTGGAGACTGACTCTAGCAGATCGGCATCAAATCACGAGACGAGCTCGCCCGAAAAGCAGGTATCAAATGCGCCGATAGAGGAGGTGGTATCGTGGTCGGACCCGATCTAGTAACCTCACAGCCTGATATCTACGCCGTAGGCGAATGCGCCAGTTGGGAGAACCAAACATTTGGTCTTATCGCTCCTGGTGTCGAGATGGCAGACGTCCTTGCCTTCAACCTCACTCAAGCGAAAGCGCATGCTCCCCGAAAGTTCAAAGCCCCCGATCTTAGCACCAAGCTCAAGTTGCTGGGTGTTGAAGTCGCAAGTTTTGGTGATTTCTTCGCAGACCGCGATGGACCAAAGAACATGCCTGGACGACAACGAGCTGAGAAGAAGGAAGCCAACGGAGCGACGCCGAGAGACCGTGTCAAGAACTTGACGGATGGACCGGCACCACCACCGGTCAAGGCTCTCACTTACAAGGACCCGTTCCAGCAGGTGTACAAGAAGTATCTGTTCACTATGGATGGAAAGTACTTGTTGGGTGGCATGATGATTGGGGATACGAAAGACTACATAAAGCTCGTGCCGATGGTGAAGAACCAAAAGCAGCTGGAGATGGCGCCAAGCGAGCTCATTGTTGGTGCGCAAAAGGGCGACGATGATGGTTCAGATCTATCCGGCGACACCCAAATCTGCTCATGTCACAACGTCACCAAAGACGACGTTGTCAACGCTACCAAAGATGGAACATGCAAGAGCATTGGCGACGTCAAGTCCTGCACCAAAGCCGGTACCGGATGCGGAGGTTGTATGCCGCTCGTGCAAACCATCTTCAACAAGACCATGGCTTCCATGGGTAACGAAGTCAAGAACCATATCTGCCCACACTTCGAATATTCGCGCGCCGATCTCTTCAACATCATCTATGTGAAGGGCTTGAAGGACTTTGCCGCTGTCATGAAGGAAGCTGGGAAAGATCCGAACTCCTTGGGTTGCGAGGCCTGCAAACCAACTATTGGAAACATCGTCGCTTCGCTGTACAACAAGCATCTGCTGGAGGTCAACAACAGGGGTCTACAGGATACCAACGACAGATTTTTGGCCAACATTCAACGCAACGGTACATTTTCGGTCGTTCCAAGGGTTTCTGGTGGTGAGATTACCCCAGAGAAGCTCATTGTCATCGGTACCGTCGCGAAGAAGTACAACCTCTACACCAAGATCACGGGTGGTCAGCGTATCGACATGTTCGGTGCGCGGAAACAAGATCTTCCCGATATTTGGCAAGAGCTCATCGACGGTGGAATGGAGTCTGGTCACGCATACGCCAAGTCACTAAGGACAGTCAAGTCGTGTGTCGGAACTACATGGTGTCGATTCGGTATCGGCGACAGTGTAGGCATGGCTGTGCGTCTAGAAGAGCGCTACAAGTCCATCCGTGGACCCCACAAGATCAAGGGTGGAGTATCTGGCTGCGTACGCGAGTGCGCTGAGGCACAGAACAAAGACTTTGGTCTCATCGCTACTGAGAAAGGCTTCAACATCTTCGTAGGCGGTAACGGTGGTGCGAAACCTCGACACTCGGAACTCCTCGCAAAGGACGTGCCACCAGACGACGTGGTCCCCATTCTCGACCGTTACCTCTCTTTCTACATCCGCACAGCCGACAAGCTCCAACGGACAGCGCGCTGGATGGAGAACCTGCCCGGTGGCATCAAGTACCTTCAAGAGGTCATCCTCGAAGACAAGCTAGGCATCTGCGCAGATTTAGAGAAGCAAATGGAGGACCTTGTCGGCACTTTCTTCTGCGAATGGACCGAAGTACTTAAGGACCCCAAGAAGCGGTCCTGGTTCTCCCAATTTGCAAACACATCCGAAACTATCGTCGACACTATCGAACCCACCCAAGAGCGTGGTCAAGAACGCCCCTCTTACTGGCCTAAAGACTCTATCACGGAAGACTTCCGCGGCACAAAATGGACAGAATTATCCTGGCAGCCCCTCGTCAAAGCTGAAGAGTTCAAAGACGCCGACACAGGTGACAGCAAGGCCATCAAGCGCGGCGACACCCAGCTCGCCGTCTTCAAGGTTCGTGGTAAATACTACTGCACCCAGCAAATGTGCCCACACAAGCGTGCTTTCGTCCTCTCCGATGGTCTCATCGGCGACGATCTCGCCAACAACAAATTATGGGTCAGCTGCCCGTACCACAAGCGCAACTACGAACTCTCTGGAGACAACGCAGGCAAATGTGCGAATGACGAGAGCGTCAACATCGCCGTCTTTCCTATCGAGGAGCGCGGTGACGGGTGGCTGTATGTCAAGTTGCCTAGTGTGGAGGAGTTGGACAGTGTGCTCGGTACGAGTAAATTCAAGATTAAGAAGAGTGAAACGGAGGACCCGTTTGTTGCGCTGGATAAGAAGCTACAGAGGATGCAGTTGAAGGGCAGGAAGGGTATGCAGGTTTCCCATCTTGAGAATGGGTTGGGAGAAAAGGCAAAAGCGGCACAAATACTTACTGGTGGAGAAAGAGGCGCTGGGGGCTTGGACTGGTAGCCTCTGGTTGTGTTTTTAGGGCACCTCTGGTTTGGCGTCATGGTGTTTGCTGTATGATTCCCATGATTGGATTTATAGATGAATTGGTACATGACTCTTTTGATTACCTCTCTAGTTCTTGTGCGCTGTGCCTTGCTTATTGTCGTCGGCTCTGACGGTCACGTCCGGAGTCGTGTGATCGCCCCAGCCTGTGTATGCTGACAGTGTTTTGAGATAACTGCGCTATGGGTTAGGGTTTTCTTGACCCAGTAGTGAGCGCCCGATCGCGCATGATTATATAGAATCGATGCTTCAGTCCTAGCCATGTTGTTGGTATGCATGAGGTACCTATCACTTGATTGCGACATCAACACAGTTGCTGGCAGTAGTATAGTCTTCAGTTTTGTATGGCCATGTCCTGTTTCAAGCTGGTTGCAGTTTGAGTCGCCGATCGGACGAAAGAGCGTGCCACCCGCAGTCATTTGGCCTTGATAATAGGCGCAGTCAGTGACACGTGATTTTACACCATGCTCAGGATGGTACCTGACGAGATCGTCGTTACTTCCTTCATGATATCTCGACGCTTGTTCCTCCATTTTGGACAGCCTGGCTACTTAAACGTGCGTATTGGGGTACGTTGAGTGATTGTATTTGTTTTGATACTCGTATGTGTAAAGCTGTGGTCGTAGTGTGCGTATTTGGGTGTAGTCAGATGAAATAGAGTCATGATGTAGCTTCGAACTCGAAACGACGAAAAAGGTCGTTGTGACCGTATCAGAGGAGAAGGCACGGCAGGCTAGCATGTGATACTCATGGTCTTTTTGACATCATGCAGGCTCAACATCTTCTGAGTCAGATGATGTACTTCGTGCCACGATCACAGTGCCGGAAGATCCGATTTTCACCAGTATACCATTCGGCTTTCCTGATTCGGTTTGGTAGTGGTGATAGCCTTATGTTGGCGAGACGGGTACAGCTACCGTTAGCTAGCCATTCTTTAGACCACGTTGGACAACCCCTGACCGTAAAAGTATCTGCCCGTTATCGTATCATAGTTTGCTCTGACACAGGAGCCCCTTCACCTAAAGCTCGACTCATGCTGATCGTTATTACACTAAGCCTTGAAAACCGCCTTGGACTCAGAGCGCCAGTGTAGCAATCGTGTAACTTGTTTGTGCGTAGGGTCATAGTTGGAGTTGTTGAAAGCGAGTCTGCTGGGATGTACAGTGTATCCTTCAACATTCATACGCAGACTAAACTCTCGTTGAGATCGCGCACTAATCCTAGCCAATCTGATCTAATGCATCAACGGGAATGGCGTCTTCTCTACAGGTGTACGCTTCGATGAGCCCCAAGAGAATGAGATCGACGAAGCTGACTCGCTGCCTGTCGGTCCGTTGCAGATGTATACAACAACGTCACATCAGGTCGTAGCACAAGGCACACCGCTGGGCGAATGTTGCTAGTAAGGCGGACACCGTATGCTTGATAGGTTCTCAACAGTTTGAACCCATCTCCGGAACCATTAGCTGACGTGTCTTCGATACTACAGTAAGTCGGAAATTGGTTGGATCGGCGTGCTTTTGGGGTTTCTCTCATCGTCATCGCGAGCAAACATCCTCATGGTCTTGTGACACATCTAGGCGGCGCAGGGTACCAACAAAGCCTTTGAGGCGGGTCACTGAGCGCGTCAAGCCATGGCGCTTTCACCGGCACTTCATGCGTATATAGTGCCTGACTTACATGTCAAAAACAGTCTTCCTGCGAAACCAATCCTCTTGCCAAAGCAACGATCAGACAACACTCGTGCATACATTGCCTATCGACCCACCATACTCAAAACCCAGCGGTTCGAAGAATGAAGATCTATTTTGGACACGACCTTGTCAATATGGATACGAAAACACTTCACACTTGGTTTCCCCATCTGTCGCATAGGCACTGGATTGACGGGAATGACTTAGTGGACGAACTCAACAATCATGTCCATGAACGTTATGGTATCAAGAAACACGATGTTAAACAAACGCTATTAGAGTTGCTCGCACAACTTGGGAATTATTCAAGCATCGTCGGAGATCAGACGCAAATGTGTGTTGCTAGAGTTCTGCGGAATCACTTAGCGACAGGTGTCCGGACCGCTTGGGAAGCCAAAGGCCTCCGAAACTTACGACACACGTTCATTATCCTGGCGTATCTAGCATTCGACCACGAATCCTTTCCACTGGCCGAGGTGCTATCTCAATTCTGGCTTACAAACGCCCATTTGATATCGCAAAAGGAGTCGCCGAGATATGAAGGAGATTGGCACAAAGCCTTCGAAAAAATCCGGGAGCTGATGGAAGGGCCTGCAAGAATTGACCCCGGAGCCCTCGCAATGATTCCATATGTCGGCTTACATCGCGGCCGATCTCCTCGCGCATTAGCATTGCCATGGTCAGGTCACAGATCTCGATCATTACCTGCGATCCGACGTCGCCATAACCCAGACATGCGTCTCGCTATCCCCACGTATTCTAATTCGGCTTGGCCATCGCCAATAATTTCCCCCGTCGGATATCCGAGAGACGACTACTTCGAGGAACTCAACAACCTCCAATACCAACAAAGCGAAATGAGCATGAAGTTGGGCAATGTCGACGGGAAGCTGGATCTTCTACTTGCTGGCTATTATTACTGAACAAAAGAAACGCTTCTTGGGTCCTGACCAAAGGACGCATTAATCTGCCAATCTGGAGTGGGCTGTCTGGGTGATTAGCCGCTTGACAAAACCGCGAACATCCGACTGCCGGCGTTGACGATCCAATTCTAAAGATTTGGGAGAGCCCGGTCGGTCCAACAAGTAATGCGAGAATGGAATTGATTATTGGGGTGTCTTTTGGCGATTAGCCTCTAGGCTTTTTATGTTTTCGGGTACATTTGAGTGCTTTAGCGAGTTGTTGCATTGACGGCCTGCTTCAGAGTCCTGTAGTGACTCCTATACAACTTTCATAGCTTGTGCTTTGATAGGCGGAAGCCTTAATTGGCTGACTGGGCATACTCTGCCATCCTTGTAGTGGCCTGTAAGCCCAGACTCTTAAAGGCGAAATGGATCGCGTACCATCAATGTCCATTGAGAATTACACCCTGCGTATTGCACATAGAACCCACTCTTGCATACTTGTATACTAATGGTGTAAGACGATCCGCACTGTCATATTGCAGTGATGCTGGGCCAAGCCGGGCCAGGGCGTCGGCAGTGGTTGGCTACGATATTATGGGGCGGTCACGCACGCTATCGAAGCAAACGTCTGTGACGCTTCAACGCACTCGTCTGGCTAGGAATCGATCGCAGTGACAAAAGGATCGATCTTAGCGCGCACCGATCGTTGATGTATAAAGATGCCAGCGGATTGTTGGAAAATCTTTCGACGTTGCTGTAGCACCACGTTTCCCTCTTTAGTTGTCAGCGCCAGATCCCAAAACGCATGAGGTCGATTTATGGAGAACATCGCCATAATACGTCTCGATCGTGATATAGTGCTCAAACCCAGCCTGGGTGAGTTGCAGAAATGGCTTCCAGGGATCCACCACAGTCTAGCTCATTCCCGAAGATTTGACGCCCGGTACATGATCTCGCTGATGGCAGACGTTTTCGGTAGCCAGTTGTCGTATAACATCACATCCGACACGATCGTAAAGGGCCTTGACGAACTCCTGACACGCCTGGCGCCAACTCCTTTTGCCGCCTTTCCAGTTGGAACACGCTTGTATCGAAGTATGGAAGATTGTCTCAGCAAGGACTTGGAATGTGCAAACACGGATCTTCGTCGCACCAGGCAGGGCTTTCTGGTATTTTGCCTCTTGGCGCGCCTCACTCAATCGCAAGCCCTATCGGGATCCATAGTGGGTTTCCTTCGGCGTTATGTTTACGACATCGTTCATAGTGAAGAACCTGACTTGTTTAAGGAATGGTGCATAGGCGTCGTTGTATTACAGGACTTAGTGGCCAGCCGTACCCTCATGGAGCTGTTACATTGCTTCTCCGGAGTTGCCAACAGAGTATACAGGCTGAGGCTGCAGCCTGCGTGGTACGACCCACGCGCTGAAATGATGATGCGATCGATGATGGAAGCGCAACACTACCCGTTCCTCAACAATCAACGAGAAAGAGTACCGCTGATGCTTGAAGGCCCAGCTGCCTCTTTGCAGGATCGATCTCTGCGTGTCGGTTGTCCTCGTCTGTACCATCGTCGTCATCGCCACCTTCAAATCGCATACCCATGGGCTCGGCCGAACGAATACTTCGACGAGGTCGGAAGACTGCAGTATCAGCAGGAAGAGATGAACATGAAGATTGACAACATTGATCGAAAGCTCGACTATCTGTTCTGAATCTGAAGCTTCGATAGAATTATGACTGCATATCGTCGTCATTGTGCGCGAGCTGCGTGCATGTGGGTGGTTCTGCTACCATGACCAAGTCATGCTAGGGTACATTTGTTTGCAGCTGGAGCAGTTAGCTAGACTCAAAGTGGCATGAGTCTCTTTACGAACTTACAGCTGCGTTGTTGTATCCAGTTGTTGCGCAAAGAATTACAGCTACTTGTGATGTTCACTATGCTCCATACGCCTCGCTAATCCGAACAATGCCCCTTAAGCCTCTAGGAATATGTCAAGCCCAGTACTACTCGCTGTAACTATGCCATCACCTCAAGTAGTGGATGACCAGCCAGCAGAACAAGAAGAAAACTACTACTCCACCCCAGAAAATCCACTTATCCTGCTTCGCTCTCCTCTCGACCATGCGTATTGTATCGCCACTAATACCCAAGGTGTTTGCAACGGTGTACAACCGCCTCTGTGTGCCCTTGAGCATGTCCCTCTGCTGTCCCAGATCGCCCAGCACCGCTCTTCCTCTGTCTAAGAACTCATCTAGCTGCTCAGATGTCTTGTTGAAGAAGGTGTTTTCCCTCAGCACATGACCCTCGCGATCATAATCACCGCCTTGTGGTGCACCAGCAGAGTATGGATTCGGGCGGTAGGGGGCGTTGGGATTGTAGGGTTGGGAAGGTGCGAAAGCTGAATGTTGAGCAGAGAGATTAGGCTGTGCGTAGGGATTCTCGGGCGTAGCTGTGTTGTGCGGACGGCGGCCTAGCAATTCTGTGCGCGCCTCTGTACTTTGCTATTACTAGTCAGCAATGAAGCCTACGGGGCAGACTAGTGGTCCAAGGACGCCGGATCCAAACGTACGATATTCTCATTTGCGCTCTTTATCCGCTTGAAGTTTGCCCTGTACTCTTCCAGCTCAGCTCGGAAGTTCTTCAACCGCTCATGCGCCTTTTCTGCCTTGGTTTGTACAGGCTCTTGCTTCGCAAGCTTGCCGTAGTCGTCGATGGTGCGCGCGAATGAAGTTAATGACGCGTTCAGTTGGGCTTGGAGATGCGGTGATGGTGCGGCCGAGTCGGCAAACTGGTCCAGATCTCTTCGTATCGACGTCGATTGCCGTAAGGCGGAATTGAAGAGCGCGTTCTGTTTGCGATGTGAGTTTGTGTTGCGCAAATGTGAACGGAGGAGCAAACCATTGTGTAATTTAAAAGTTGCAGGGTATTCTTGGAGAGCTGTGTGCACTGCAAATTGGCTTGATACGTAGTGCGATGTATGTAGCAGCCGGTGTTATGTTGCAGCCTTGTAGGCAGACTTTCGTGACTTGACACATTGCATCATCGCGAAGTTCAACTGCTGGGCCCGCAGTGAATTGCCAAGCCTCTAGTCTGTCGGCGCTAGCGGCATCAGTAGAGACCCCTTCACTTTCCAAGGTGCGACATCTGGGTACTCCGTTACGACACATATGAACCTCAGACTGACCTCCAAACACCGTATGAAGCCGCCAGTCCTTACATTTTTCGACAAATGTACGACATCCGGAGCAATTCGCGGGGCACCTGGACTACCATACCCCTCAGTCTGGATTCCTCAACGACATCGCGACTACTGGTACAGAAACGCAAGTCTACAAAAGTCAAAGATTAGGGCGCCCTTAAGCCTCTGTTGCGACGCATTCTTGTGATGCCAGCATCACTTAACTATGCAGGCTGTTGTGCCTATATGTCCGTCCAGGGCACATTCGCAATCTCTGTCTAGTGGCAATATCTTTTTCCTTTTCTTTAGTCATTACTCTGCGCTCATCTCCTTATCGGCTTCTCTATGGGGTTTTCAAGCTTCCAGTGTCCCGTGGTTGACGTCGTCTTCTCTACTCCACCTGCCTATTCTGGTAAGCATCTACCCTGTCGGCATGTAGCAAGGCTGGGGATTTACGCTTGCCGAGCCGCGGAACAGGTGCATCTCGAGAAGAGATCGCAAAATATGATGGGGAGCGTTTATCATAGACCCGGTGTGCTAACTAGCATGGGAAGTTCGTTGGGTGTTGCTTCCGATATGCGGATCCATGCCATAACGTGCCGTCTTGCACGTTAGGCGACGGGCCATCTAGATAATCACTATAAGACCACTAATCCGCGAGTACACAATTGCACAAAACACTTACCTGTTCGTCGTCTCCACAATGTACCTTCGATCAACATTATTCGGTAGTGCGCTGCTGTCAACAGCCTGCGCGCACGAGGTTCTTTTTGGTCGCGATCTTCCATTACCAGTGGCAGCCAATGCAGAGTCATACACCGACTGTGCTAACGCCGCATGGCCTCCATCAAATGTCGGCGTGGAGCTAATTCCGCAAGCGCCAGACGATGAGATGCGAGCCATTGTCAGCGAGATCAGCGCAGCAAATATCGAAGCCACGATCACCAAATTAGTCTCGTTTGGAACCCGCCACACACTCGCTACATTCAACAGCTCGACGCGCGGGATAGATGCAGCAAGAGACTGGATAGCCTCTGAGATGCGAAAATACGCCGCAGAGAGCAACGGTACAATGACGGTCGAGGTGCAAAGCTATCTGCAGGGAATAGCTAGCAGAATCCCTTTCCCGGTCTACATCTCCAATGTACTAGCAACTGCCAAGGGGAGCGAGGATCCAGAAAGAGTATATGTCATGACCGGGCACATGGACAGCCGCGTTACGGACGTCCTCAATTACGAAGCTGATTCTCCTGGAGCCAACGATGACGCTAGTGGAGTTGCCAGTACGTTCGTTCTATGTGTATTACAGAGAGCGCTAGCTGACTTTCGAAAAAGTTGCGATGGAGATTGCACGTGTTCTTGCTAAGCACCAGCCGAAATCAACAATCATTCTCGGTGCTGTGTCCGGCGAAGAACAGGGCTTATATGGCTCAACCTATCTCGCTCAAACCCTCAAGAACTCCAGCACGAATGTCGAAGGTATGCTAAACTGTGATATCGTTGGTTCTTCAACCGGTGATCGTGGTCAGAAGGACCCATATACTATTCGTGCTTTCGCTCAGGGCGTTCCTCCTCTTTCTGCCGAGAACAATGTCACTGCAGCACGACGCCTCCAAATTGGGGGTGAGAACGACAGCCCGGCACGAGAGCTCGCACGCTTTTCCGCCGAAGTTGCTGCCAATAACGCCACCGGCATGAACGTAGCCGTCATCTACCGTTTAGATCGCTTCCTGCGCGGAGGTGACCACACTGGATTTCTCCAGGCGGGTTACCCAGCGATCCGGTACACAGAACCTAACGAGAACTTCGCTCATCAGCATCAAGACTTGCGTACCGAGAACGGCACCGTATATGGCGACTTGATCGAATTTGTCGACTTTGATTTCACAGCACGTGTCGGCAAAGTCAATCTCGCGACCCTCTGGTCCCTCTCTCAAGCTCCTGCTATGCCACGCAACGTTACCATCGATGCAACAATTTTGGATAACGACTCGCGTATCAAGTGGATTGTTTCCAACAGCACAGACGTCGCAGGCTACGAAGTAGTATGGCGGTCCACTACAGCGAGTTTGTGGACTCGTATGCTCGATGTTGGCAAGGTCGGGTCAGTCGTTCTTCCACTTAGCAAGGACAACGTTATCTTCGGCATAAGGGCCGTCGGAACGAACGGGTATAAGAGCCCTGCTGTCTATCCTTTCCCAGGGTAAAGAAATGTAACCAGAAACGATGCGTAGGAATAGATGGTACAGGCACGTGTAAGTGGAAAGAATAAGACTTTACCAATCATGGAGCAAATCTGAGCTTGTCTCATACATTCTTTCGTGAGATTAGCGGATTTCCAACATTGTGGTGGGATCGCGTTCTCAGGCAAGCCCTCGCAAGCATCTCCGCTTTCGACATGGATGCGCCAAACATCGTAGTCTTGGAACAAGAGAGATAAATAATACATGCACAAAGAACGCACTTTCCATAACTTTGCTCTTAATCTGCTTGATCCACAAGCCTCCCCCGCCGTGCTGTCGGCTTCGTTACTCGGGCTCTTTGATCATGTCGCCGACCGACACTACAACACAAATATCAGCGAGTACCTTTAACCCACCTTCAGCTGTTATTTCGCAGGAAAACGTGGAACTGGAATCTATAGCAACAGCTGCGGTACGGGACCGAGAACGTGTGTTGGGTAACGAAGGAAGTAGCGGCATCGATCCGATTGAATTTCTCCCTCAACCATCAACGACAGTTTCGGTAGTTGAACGATGGAACCATCCGATGGCCAATGTATACCGCACACTTTCCATTCTATTCGCCTTTATTATCATGGGCGCAAATGATGCCGCCTATGGTGTAAGCAGTACCATCTTGCCAATTTAGTCATGATGCTAACCTTATGCAGGCCATTATTCCCTATCTTGAAGAGTACTACGATCTTACCTATGTCGTAGTTTCGCTCGTATTTCTCTCTCCTATGGGTGGCTATATTGGTGCCGCCCTCCTCAACAACTGGCTGCACGTCCATCTTGGTCAGCGCGGAATTGCTTTTATCGGACCCGTCTGCCACCTTGTGGCCTACGTGGGCATAGCTCTGCATCCACCATACCCCGTCCTGGTGGTCCTATTCATCTTCTCGGGTTTTGGTAACGGCGTCGAGGACGCTGCCTGGAATGCCTGGGCAGGGAGCATGGCCAATGCGAACGAGGTCCTAGGATTCTTGCATGGTTTCTATGGACTTGGTGCTTTACTTAGCCCGCTCGCTGCTACAAGTCTAATTGCGAAGCGCGGATGGCAGTGGTACCAGTTCTACTACATCATGGTCAGTGACTCCGGCCAATCATGAACGATTGCTTACCTTCACTAGCTTGGTGGTGCAGCCATTGAGCTTGCAACATCTCTTTGGGCCTTTCGGTCAAGGTCAGGCCAGGTTTATCGCGAACAGAACCCCCGTACGAACGCAGGGGGTGAAGGCCGTCTCAAGCAAGCGCTCAAGAGCCGTGTCACCTGGGTTGCCTCTATCTTCCTTTTCAGTTACGTGGGAGCTGGGGGTGCGCTTGGGGGTTGGATCGTAACCTTCATGCGCCGAGAGCGAGCCGGTGGCGAGTTCGAGTCCGGGATTGTCGCGACTGGATTCTGGACTGGCATTGCTGCCGGTCGTCTTGTCTTGAGTTTCTTTACACCAAAGCTTGGCGTGAAATTGGCTGTCCTGGTATGGTCACGATCAGAAAGACGAATGCACGAACTAATAGAATGCCAGGTGTACATCTTCATCGCCATTCTATGCCAACTCATATTTTGGCTTGTCCCATCTTTCCACGTATCAGCCATCTTCGTCGCACTACAAGGCTTTTTCCTTGGTCCACTGTTCCCAGCTGTTATCGTCGCAACTACCAAGGCCCTCCCGGCGTATCTCCACGTCTCTGCGATAGGCTTTGCCGCCGCAATTGGTGTCGGCGGAGGTGCTGCACTACCTTTTGCTATTGGTTCGCTAGCTCAAGCAAAGGGTCTTGGTGTCTTACAGCCCATCATTCTGGCCGTTCTCGCAGTACTTTTAGTACTATGGCTCTGCTTCCCAAAGCTGGAAAAGAGAACAATGGAAGATGGCATGTCGCTACCGAGGCCGGAAGAGTCAGGAAAGCGGTGGCTAAACATTGATTTCGATCTGGTCGAAACTGGGAGACGCGCCATTGCGAATGCTCGGGGTTGGTAGGTGGGCGTCATTACTGATAGATCTTCATGGCAAGCGCACTCATCCCGAAGATAGGTAGGCAGTATGCAGTGGTGAGGAGCCTGACTGCCTTAAATCATCAGAATACGGTGCTAACAACTTTCCCCAAACCTCCGTCCGTGCCAGCAGCCGCCCTCACACGTTCCCGTTATGGCCCACGCAGGCCATACTTACTTAGTTGTTATGTTTAATGATGTTCACCCCCCAATACGCTGTATCGAATACAACCCAACCCGACGTAAAGTTGCAATTGAGTGGCTTGACAAAAAACTTCCAACACGCAAGAATTGCTTTAGTGATCAGTCGATTTATAGCAATCGTTGCACTTGTGGAATCAAATTCTACAGCCTCACCTTCGCTCGCCATCTCTAACTTCTCATCATCATCACCGTCTGCATCATGTCTTCAACCCAACCCGAACCCACCCGATGCTACCTTACGGAAATGGCGCGCGCTATGGAAGTTGCACTAGATACACAACCAGATACGAAGAAAGATTTATCCGGATTGCACACATCCGCAGACACCGAACCGGAAACACATATGGAAGATACTTCAACAGGGAAGATCGCGAATGTTTCCGCAGGAGCTGAGGATAGCCCAGTTGCGCCATTGGAATTGCCCACCGATATTAGTGTGCCGAAGAATCGCGACAGGAATCCAGTCAAGTCTGACGATACCAGTACCAAGGCCCACTCGGAATCAGATGAAGAGACCATCAGTCCTCCCGGTCTCATATCCACCATGGAGAAGCTCATAGCTGTGCCCAACAACATACTCAAAGAGCATTACGGCGAACGCATTCGCTTCTTGGCCAACCTTGACGAAAACTCCCACACAATGGTCTGATCCACCAAGGCAGACGACGTGCTCGAACCTATCGCTTTACTTATCTTAACGCCGCCTGACGGGAGACTTGAGATACTGGGCAAGGAAGGCAAGAACAATCATGATAGTTGCGCGGGACTTTTTGGGGAGCGTGGTGAAAAGCTGTTATGCATAGGCCATGTTATCCAAGAAAAACACGCATGTTGTCACGTTGGTTTCTACGACGGTGAAGATATCGTTTTGTTCACGTTCTACCCGGAACTCAGGAAGGGTACTCTCGTAGCGGTCGGTTGGCAGGATGAAGTTCGCTCCAAGCTCATCATCTGGTTGGGCGACGCGATCAGGAAAGCTAAAGTCAAGATGTTGAAACCACTTACGGGATACACGTTAGAAGACTCGGGTGTGGAGGCCTTGGGGGTGAGTATTCCTCCGCAAAGATTCCTAAACGATGATCATATCGACCTCGAGCCTCTGTTCCACATCAAGGTCAAATTCGGTGGATCTGAGTTCATGATGTACACTACACAAGATGGACAGGTCGTCACGGTCGACAACCACCCCCTTCCTATAGTCGATGGTCACGATATTGCCACAGCCACCAGTGTCCGCACATCTTCTCAAGAACCACTAATCGATCTTTTAATCTTAATCGGCAAAGAGCACAGCGGCGATCAACTCAAACATAGTTTTAGCCTCGTTCCCGACGCCCTCGTTTGGTACGTACGAAGGCCTGTGGATCGTTCCAAAGAGTTCATCGGCATTCTTCAATTTGCTTCCGCCGACACTATTGTACCCGGCGATTGGGGACTGAGAAACAGAGACCTCACGTTCACGAATGACGAGGGTGTTGTGCGCACGGCGAAGCCACTACTTAAAGCATGCTGTTGCTTGGGCAGCAGCGAGGATGCTACTCCATGGTACTGTTCGACTATCACAATCTTATCCTTGTCACGCGCAGCAAGGCTAAGAAAATACACGCAAGCATAGCGTTGATCACTGGCGGCAGAATCCGTGGTGCATTGGTACAATGGCTAGTACGAGCGTTGGAGATTGCAGAAGATACATACACGGCGGTCGCTTGAGCTACGCTTCTTCTATCACCAGGAACTATGTAATAATTAGATTCGATCGCGACATCCTAGGACTCTGTACTGTGCCTCTTATCACATCCCCATGAGGCCTCCCGGAAGTTCGGTCAACCCTACGCCGAATTGTCAGCTAATCGAAAATTGCGCAGCAGTACAGTACATGAACTTACATCCATCAATGTTCTCATCAACAGTCCGTGGTATAGTACATCTCATCGCCTCCTCTGTAGTCTGCATCGCCAGCACTGAACAAGCATCACCGGTGCAGCGCGCATTCATAGCGTGTTGGAGCGAGTCGTCCTTCCAGCCAAACACATAGTCACCATGCTGCGAAAAGCCGTGCCTGTTGACCACGTGGTTAGACGTGACGCACTAGAAGTAAAAGTTGACTCACTGATCTCCAGTACTAAGCACAAACGGCTGTGTTCCATCCTCAGGCCACAACTCCTCATCATTGAAGATCCTTGTGTCCCACATAACCTCATACATGACTTGTGGTATAGTGACAGGATGGCTTTCTGGGCACTTCCCCGTAGGGCCAACATCAGTTTCCAGCGAGCCGTTCGCATAAGCCACATGGCTCTGGTGATCTGGAGAATCCAGGTTTATGCCATCCCAACAAGTTGGAAAGGTGATGACAGAGCGTATACCACCAGGGCAGAACCCTGTAGGAAGCGTCTGAGCATCTGGAGCTGCGCAGTTAAGGTGATTGTGATCGCCAGTTGCTGGCATGCATCGATAGCATACTTTGCGCGCAGAGGAGAGAGATGTTGCTGTTGCATCGCCGACCAGCATGCGGAACCCGGGCCGGAAGGCTGTAACGTCTGTTTGATTCTTTGTGTCCGGCGTATAGTATACGGTGATGCCTCCCTCGCCCTTGAGCCCCTCACTAACGAACTGCGGGACTCTTTTGTATGTGCCATTGCGTGCGCGGAAATATAGGACTGCTGTCCAGTAGTTTGAGAAGTCTTCGGAAAAGGTGCAGCTGGTACATGTAGAGGCGTTGACGAGGTCATGCGTGGATGGCGGCATGAAAGCGGTAAAAGAGTTTCCGCCAACGATCTGATGGAGATGTGGGGATGGGATGCTGTTAGGATTCACGAGAGGGTCCAGGCGCTCAACGACAAGTTGCGAACATTGAAAGCGTAGCATGGGTGGGATGTTGAAAGGGGGTTGTCCAGAGACATGACTGAGGAGAGACAGAAAGAGAGCAAGTGTCACCCACATTTCTGTGATCGTGAAAGAAATCATAGCGATAGCAAAATATGAAGTTTGGGTAAAGCTGAGAAGACGTAACAGAAGAACCGAGTCATGTCTATACATTTCCTTCCCACTACTGTCTGCTGTTGCTAGCAGTTGATCCACAATTGGATGTTGTTGAGTATAGAGTTAATCTCAGGCTGATTGTAGTGGGGTCCGGGAGTTGCACCCACCGGGTCTCAACCGAATGTTGTGCGACTTCAATCTACCCGTTAGGAATGTTGTCAGTATTGCACTCCACAATCCGTAGCATTTGTATGTGGGGCGTAAAGCGTGCTATTCTTGTTGGACGATGTAATGAATAGATATCGATTAAAAGTGCTACAACCTGTGCAGACAACTGCATAGCAAGTATTTCCTCCACAGTGCCCATTTCAGCAGCATTAAACCCGGCCAATCTCTCCCACTCGCGTTAATACGACCGGAAAAGTCGGAGACTAAGCATGGTGGCGCGTTGAATCCGAGATGAGAATCCATCGCACACTACGAAGGTTGAGTAAACAAATACTAGGCTGCATGCTGGAAGCCACTATCCGATTTGTACGATGGTGGCTCGTCATATCGTGGAAGCGTCTCAACGGAATTGCAAAGGCTCTCGTTTGTGTGTTGACGTCAATGAGCTTGGTGGTTTCGATGGTCACGAGTGGATGCTTGATGCTGAACAGAGCCACGTCGTAATTGTCGTTGCCGCCAACATGAGCGTGCTCGAGTGATATACGAGTATGAGCTCGTGAAGGGAAAGCGATAGAAGAAAGCCTGTGGAGCGCAGGATGTTCTGCTCCGTAGGCCGACGACAGCATCTCGGAAGGGACGGGGTACAGTAAGATCCCGCTAGGCTGTAAAAATGAGGACAAAGACGCGCTTTGTCGAGAACTCCGACGATGTACACATTGGCAGTGGGTAGGTTCGTGGCATGGCCGTCCCCTGGGTCAGTCGACACTTGTCCTTTGTCAAAGCTAAAGTACCCCAGATAAACAAAGCAATGGCGGCTACAGTGCCGACTGTAATGACACCCAGGCGTGGCCAATCAAAATGGTGCGCGACGGTGTCGACCAGCTCTTGCTGCTCAACCATGGAGGGCGTAGGTTATGTTTTCTCAATTGCGGAAGGAAGAGTTGGTGGTCAGTTGAGCGATAGAGATGGTTCGATGGAGCATGTGTAGTGTGACCCGGGTGATATCCTGTGGCACTATTATGGGGAGATATTGTATAGTGTAACTCGTGCTCAAGGTAAGATCGTTTGCGACCTGAGTGAACTGCAGTGTCGAGCTCTAGCTCTAGCTCAAGTCGAGGCGAAGGCATGTTCACTTCCCGGCCTCTTTGGCTGCAGTCGTCAGACCGCCTGAGGCAGCGCTTGACATGCTACCACCACTACCACTCTTCCTTCTTTTGTGTTGTTTTGCAGAATCGGAGCCGACGCTAGAACGTCGATTGTTCGAAGTTGGCTGCATAGGGAAATAGCCGGACTCATCGTCGATAGCAAAGCGCACTGGTGTCCTTGCCCTACTCTGCACGGGACTCATTCGAAACGCTTCTGACCCGGCGCTCCACCTCTGGGCTGGGATTGCGCCACCTGTTAGACTTCGGGCATGTCTCCTAGTAGGCGTTTCCGCAGGCAATTGAAGCCTTGAGTTGATGCCCATCCATAATGCTTCTTCGTCATCATCCCCAGGCACTCTCCACCCTCCTACGCCTTCGAAGTCGCGCGTCAACTCGCTTGTGCCGATGAGCGCCGTGAGGGAGTTGTTCTTGTGTTTTAAAAGACGCGACGTGTGCGCCGAATGTATACCTGTGTCTTGCGAGGATGCCGTACTCGCCGTGCTGGTCCGACGATGGCGCTGTCGGGTCGGAGACGGTCGGGCGGATGAAGGCATATAAGGCGAACGACGAAGCGGCATGGGCTTCGTCGGCGAGGGAGAGAGCCATGCACCAACGATTGCTATGGCGAGGCGGCAATATACGGCTAACGCGCGAAAGGAGAGGAGCGATATGGCAATTGATGTGGTGACGACGGCGAAGATGGCGAGCGGGATCGAGAAGGACAGCAGTATGAAGGGCGTGATAGCGTAGACGGGATTCCACATGTTGAGCTCAACGCTGGTTGAACCCAGCCGAAGCAACATGATATCGGTTCGTGGTGTTGTGTGAGCAATGACGGGCATTCGCATGTGAAAGTTGCGGGGAAACGCCAAACTCAACCAGGACGCGATCGCTCCACCCAGTACCTAGGTAGCATCAACAGCGAGCGTCTTGCACTCAATTACCACTGAATCGCCTAGCCGTGGTTCGCGCAGGCGTAATCCCGATGCCAATGAGAACAGCACCCAAAGATGTTCCTTTGAAGATGCTCTCGTACTGTTCGATCTTCAGACGGGTCGAGTAGGGTTGGCGCTTGATGCGAAGAAACGTCGCTCCTGTGACGGCCAGCCAGGCACCGAAGAGGATTTCGTAGCGGTATTTCTCCACCGCGGTTTCCGAGGCGTTAGCAGACATTATACTGAACCGATCGATCAAAAGGAAAGATAGAAAACGCAATGGAGGTCGCAGGATTGGGCGGCAGAGGTCTTGTTAATCTGGACGAACTCCATGACGTCGTCGGCACACCATCACGCGCTCGCCACCGCTATATGCATCACACCAATCCTCAGACCACCACGATGCCACTAAGAATTCTTTTGAAGTCTATCCTGGTTATTCGTTCCAAGAGGCAAGTTCTTCCGGTCACTAATCTACCATCACGCGAAACTTTCTTCCAGTGCCATCTCGAAGCTTTGTGCGTGTGGTGGAAGCCCGCAGTCCCTCCCAGGTACATAAAACCTCGTAATCTTTACCTCTGTATTGTCATCCAAGTGCATTTTCATGAAAGTCATGATTATTTACTAATATGCAGTGTGAACAAAGCTCGTTTCGTTATGGGCTCTTGGTTTCATACTCGTTGCACATCGCCTTTGTGAGCAAAATGGTCTGTGGAGGCTGAGCTAAGTGTTGCATACCGACGGCTTTGTCTTTTTATATGCTTTGTTGACAAAGGTAAGTACTCGACCAACTCAGATGATAGTCGACTATAGTCTCGTCTGCAAACACTATACCAATTTGTCTTCTAGGCTCCCATCGTCCTTGTACGTCTGAATTTCTTTCAATTCAGCACAATGTCAGCATCAAGCCCCGAGTCACCTGTAAACGAGACCAACTTATTTGGTGTAGACACTGGAACGCCGCCTCCAATATCCAATGGCTTACAACCTCGAAATATCTCCGAACAATCATTTATCATCATCACTTCTGTACTTACCGCTACGCCCATCTTGGCCATCTTTATTGGTGTCATACACTTTGTTCGTTGTCGACACCGGCGGCAAGAAGATGAGAAGCATCAACAACGAGATATCGAACAAAGTCTACAGCGAGCTCGAAGACCAGTACTCACCATAGATACTGATTTGCCACGCGCAACCAATTTCATGAGGTCTGCAGGCAGAGCCACTTTACCAGATCTACCAATCTACAGTGGGGCACCACCTGTGCCGTTGGTGCAAGTTAGGACTGCCCCTCCCACCATGCACAGTTCCGAAATGAGTGCGCTGAGCCCAATGAGAGCTCATAATGCTACTAGAAATTCTTTGGGCTCACATCCGCCTGGTATTGCTGGCAGGAATACGATGTCACATGTATATCAAGACAGTACCTTCGAAGAGATGAATTTAAGGGAGTTCATGCAGACCCATCCGCATGGTATAAGAGCAGTCTACAATATGTAGATCAAGAGGAGGATTTTGCAATCTGGTTACTCATCGAACTTTGTGTGTCCACTTCTCTCGGCTCTCTACACACTGTTGTTGTTCATGTCTCTCGACTACAAACTTGTCTTCATTCCTTACTCCGTCCTCTAGACCATCAATACATTCACGACAGCTAGACTGGTCGAGACAGCTCTTTCCAACATCATTCCGTACTCATGGCATTAACGCACTACCAGGTCGGAACCATCGTCTCAGGCTGCTTAGTCGCAGTGCTACTGATCGTCATTTTGGTGCTTATCTTCGTCCACCCAGTCAGACGATTCACTTTCTCGCGCCAGAAATCTGCTTCTCCCATCCCAATATCGACGATACAAGACGAAGAAAACCAGCGCCCTTCGAAATTCAGTAATGATCTCTCTGAAATCAGCCCCTTCGAAATTATTGGTAATTCCATCATCTCTCCTGGCCGTCGTCCTGTTCCTCGGCATTAGACGTCATCAATCATGTAGGAATGGCCACTGGCCTACCAGCAGGTGCAAAGTCAGCGAGATTGAAAGGTGTTCCAAGGATATTGTTACATCTACCGCCTCCAGCACCGATCAGTCCGGCGACAAAAGTCAACATCGCTATGACGGGAGCTGAGGCTAAAGCCGAATCCTTACATACCAAGCACAACGCTACGCGTATCTGGGCCATCTCACGTCAAGTCAATCTTGTACACTGTGAAGCTGCTGCTCAAGAACGAAAGAGCAAGGACGAAGGTCAAATCTTTTTGTAACGTGCGGAGCCTACTGTTCTCACAGAAAAGTGTGCTTTCGATCTTGGTCTGGCGACTACTTCAGCTGAGCGATTAGGAAAAACACAAAACGTCTTTCTTGTTGACTATATCAATGATGACGGACCTGGATATGTTCGTTCTGCTGATCATGAGATCACTTATGGCTTTGGATCGGGTAAAGCTATGGCTGCGCTTTATCATGCGGTATAGATTAATGGTCTAGCTGGGTGGCAGGAAACTATTTGTGTTCACCAAGGAAATCGTTTCGCCATAGTAACAAGAAGATATAGCACAAAGGGGATAGAATCATCCAGCTCCAGTTCATCTACGCCTTTTCCGAGTCAAGCCCTTCGCCACCATCTCAAATACCTAAGTAGAATCTCAGCTTCATGTTCCTAGGCGGAGCTTCTGCTGATACTAACAAGTGTTGCATTGCTAGAAATAAGATCTTTCCCTTGTAACGTGTTGTGGACAAGAAACGGAATACCACAGGATGAGCAACGCTTGGCTAGGATGAGAGTGCGTGCGCTTAGTCAGCTGCTGCTCGACGCGTCCGCCCCTTCGATCTCCACCAATTCAGTCCACTTCTCCACAATCCTCTTTTCATCAGTATTTGTTCGAACACAATCATGGCAATTGCCTCAGCTTGACTAGGTTTATAGAATCGCACTCGGTCTCGCACCCGATAGGCATTGGTCTTCGCGCAAGCGTCACTCAGCGTGCGTTACAGAGAATTGTCCAGCATCTGCGGCTTCAAACCAGGTGTACATGCCCCTGCCATAGAGCATGTGGAGTTGCCACGCGTGGCATGAATTCAAATTTGATATCTAGAGATGCTTTACACCTATTAACCAATGGGCGCACAATCATGTTGGAGTTCCTGAAGGTATCCTGGCCCTCAATTTACGGGTGCATGGGTTTCCAGTTCCCGACGGCTACCATTCTCCAGCTTTCAGGCACTGTTCGCATTCGCACTTTGATCAACCATGTGCGGTTGGTGTCACAGCTTCGACGTTAGTCATCATTACTGGCTGGTGTCGCCCGAGGTCATGTTTCAAGATCGTCGCATTACCGGTCGGGTTCGTCGCGGGATGATCATATCTACTAGGACAACCCGGGAGACGGGTGAGACTCTTCTACAAAGCTGTTTTACTGTTCCTTCAGCATCCTGTGGATCGTGGAAAGTTGATATTGGCTATGGTTGGGCTGTTCGATTATGAGGACTCAAAGCTGACACCAATGTAGAAGAATATCATCTTATCTAGTCTGAACTTTCTTCACCAAGACCATATTCCTATCCACCGCAGCGCAATACTCGCGGAAGGTCGCAATGCAGAGGATGGAGTTCCGACGCAGAGTACGCGTTCTTGACATGTTGCGGGCGCGACATGGAGCTGGCGTGTTTCTAGCGTTTCTAGTTCCACGTTTAGGATGTTTCGAAAACGCCACCCTGGACAGCATCACCATGTCAGTTATGCTCGACATATAGTATCGCTATGGCTCTTGGCCGGTGGCCTTCTTCTGTTTTCCTAAATGAGTGTTGTGGCAGGCCACCGCCATTGACACCTTCGCGCTTTGGTTCCTTTTGTACATGTCGTTGAGATACCCCACTACTTACTTGTAATAATGTTTGCTTTTGCTTCTGAAAGGCCGGTCTGGCACCTGTTAACATGCTTGGCAACACTCTTTTTGCTTTACTCATCGGCTGCCTTCTGGTTCGGCACGCAGACAACGATCGTTAGTGAGCGATATCCAGACAGCCTCACAGCGATCTTCACTCCTCAGACTATCGATGCGCTCAATCAAGACGTACGCTTACGTAGTGCACTACTGTCCCTCACAGAAGCCATCGCACACTCTTCCAGTGATCTTGGTGCACGACTTCGTTTAGAAAGTCTGAAAAGCTTCGGATCCAACCTCACGGATGGAGTCAACAACATTCGCAATAAGCAGCAGTCAGAGCTGAAGAGACGGCATATGAAAGATGACCTAAGCGGAGCCTTCCGAGATCTGACGGGTGGTGCTGTTAGCATAGGCGGGTTGAATATGACGGGTGGGCTGACTGGTGTACTGGGCAGCCTGGGAGACTTGATGGTGGGCTCACTTGGGACACCTGCTTTGTTTCTGGGTATCGGCCTAGGGTACGTATATATCCGCCCAGCTCAGCGAATAGTACTAATCATCCGCAGCATGGGTACAACGACTGCTCTCAACCTGACTGATATGGAAGAAGCGAACGCGATAGCTACGAGTATCGCGGCTGCTTACAATGCTTCAGTAACTGGTGTGAACCTCGCCGCCCAACAGATCGGCAGTGGCCTATCGAGACAAATCACACCTTCTTTCGGTAGCAACAACATCTCTCTTGGTCCTGCGGCTTTTGCGCTAGCATCCGGCATCGGTAACGCGACTGCAGTAGGCTTCGGACTGACACAGCAACGATTTGCACCTTCGACAGACTCGAGTGTTGAAGGCGTAGCTGGTAATTTCGGTCTTGGAGTTGCGATGCCGATTATATCCAACGTTGATCTTCAAGCTATGGTTAGGAGTTTTGGAAACAGTTCCGGTTTTTCAATGCTGATGCAAAAGCTTCCTGAGATTGCGGTAGCAGCTGGGCTAGGTATAGGAGAGGGTGCAAAGAATGGTCTCGGGTTGACAGCGTCGAAGTCGCCAGCGTCTGGAAAGCAGAAGCGACAATCAGCGAACGCCACCACAGAGACGGCGGACTTTCCAGGAACTGTGCAGGCTTTCGCAAAAGGTCTTAGTCAGTCGTTCCTTCAAGACAGCAACTTCTCAAACCTCAACATTGGGACTATCACGGTCTTCCCCAATCAGACCGAGCTTCAAGCCATGCTTCGGCCTATAGCAGCGGGAGCTGGTGCAGGTATAGGCATGGGGGTCGCCATCGGATTGAACTTCAAGGCTGCAGGCTCCAAGCCGATAATCGACGGTAACATGACCGGAGATGACGAACAGACAGCATTGACCGCGGAAGGCTTCACGCAGAACCTCTTCTCTAACCTCCTTACAAACAGTTCGGCCATCCAGCAGGCCAAACAGTTCATAACGAGCAATCCGCCTCAGACGTTCAAGAGCATAGATGGCGCGAAGGCGGCGGAAGGCTTCGCCAGGG
Organism: Alternaria atra; assembly: GCF_907166805.1. Taxonomy (NCBI): domain Eukaryota; kingdom Fungi; phylum Ascomycota; class Dothideomycetes; order Pleosporales; family Pleosporaceae; genus Alternaria; species Alternaria atra. Next base: position 1,081,856 of record NW_025091320.1, read on the forward strand.
GTACCATTGAAGGAGTTGTGAGCGCCATGTATTCTGTCGGAGGAGTCAAGAACTTGATCAGTGGCAACATTCCGAATACTGCATACGACGATGTCCCGGTTCTGGCTCCGACGCAGTTCAATGATAGCGTGAACGGATCGGCTGTTGGCTTTGCGCGAGGTCTTACGGGCAAGGCGACGATACTGATTGCCGAGATTGCCAGAAATCTCACGCAAGGCATGCCAAAGTCCACTGATGCGCCTCCATCACGCAGAAGGAGTATCCAAGACGTACATGAGGATCTTAGTGTAGGTAAGGGATTGCTGTCGAACACCTTGTTTCAAACGCTAATATATTGCAGTGACACACAACCCACTTTCCGCCCGTCAAGCTGAAGCAAGAGCTAATCAATTCCCTATCGCTATAGACGCAGGTACAGCACAGATGGGCGCTCAGAAAGTGATCGAAACCTTCACATGCTCGGGAATTGGCGGCATCGCATCAGCAGCTTTGGGTGCTATGACGGCGGCCAAAGCGAATGCTAGTATGATGAGTATGGCAATGGCTCAAGCTAGTCCACCTCTCGACCCAACGGTGCTGCAAGCATTGCCTCGAGGACCTATCTCCCTTTCGTCAGAGGGAAACATGTTCGAGATTGTCATCGAGAGCCAGAGTCTCAAGATCAACGGCTTAGCGCTCGTCCCATTCGCAGTCATCACTGGGCTACATGGTAAGTCATGCTGCAGTCATCGCATAGTATGACGAATTTTGTCGCTAACTCTATGCGCACAGTTCTGTTTGCCGGTCTTGCTTTTCTTACCTTTCTTCCACTATACCTTGTTCTGGGCGTAGTGTGGCGCTTCTCCGTTCTCACCGGCTATCCAGTCGACGAAGCCAAGAACAGAAAATGGCGTATGGGCTTCTTGATTACTTTCGGCATTCTAGGCATCGTCGGTATCATTCTTGGTATTGCTGGTATGGGAAACGCTAGTCATTTCCGAGATGCACATAGCGTAAGCTCTCTATGCGGACATCTACTGGAAATTTCCAAACTAATTCATATCTTCAGATCATAGGCCTTATTTGTCTCATTTTCATTTTTCCAGCAGTGGGCTTCACTATTGTTCGTCTTCGCACCGAGCTTCCACACCCAGATCCTTCTACATTCGCCGGTATAAAAGGTCCCATAGCGCTTGCCAAGACACCACAACGCATCTATCTCATCAGCGGTATCAGCACTCAGCTCCTATTAGGCCTTGGCCAGCTTACCTTTTTGCAAGGCTTTTCGACGCTCCGCGCCATATCACTTTGCGTTGTCGACGCAGTTCTCACCTCAACGAGCGTTGCTGGTCTTGTGAGCTTTGTGTTGATGGTGCAAATCAGTGCTACAGCATTAGTCGGCATCAGAGCATGGTTAGAACAGCACATCGCCAAGAAAGAGGCGGCAGGTATCAAGCCAACAACAACAACCACTGCTTTTGGCAGCCATGGACGGAGCGACACGATGGTCACATTTGGTTTTGATAGGAAAGATCCACCACCCGCTCTCAACTTTAGCTCCATCAAATCGAAGCTTTCACAACGAAAGACCGATGAGCTCAAGGGCTCCGAAGATACTGGCATCAGCACACCGTTCAATTTCAGAAAAGAAGGTAGCATAACGGAGGCGGACACACGGGAAGACCCTTTCCTTTCGCCGGAAGAGCGACTCAACTACCAGGAGCGCGGCATCTACAACCCCAAAACTGGAGGCTACACTTATCCAGTCCAGAGCATGAACAATGACGACTTCTACAATATGTCAGCGACTTATGGCGAGCGCCGCCCGTCTTCCGGTGTATTCGATCCCTTGCGATCTCCTCGTCCTCCGATTGCAGCAGATAACGGACCGAGAATGACAGGTGTTACAGTACAGGATTTGTGGCCTCCGCCAATGCCGGAAGCGTCGAGAATGTATATGACGTCGAAGACTCAGACGTCAGTTAGTAGTAGATACAGCAGGCCGATAGATGGCAACGTGCCTGTAAGGGACAGCTTCATGGGCTTTGGGAACCGATAAACACCATGTCGGTATTCGAGAAGCTATGTGAATCACGTATAAATCTTGATGTACGATAGATAGACACGATTGAACCCTATCGAAATACACAAAGTCGTACGTAAGACGGTCTCGGGCCTGAGAGTGATGCAGATGATCATAGATTGTGTCATCAGCCATTTGAGATATGACTACAGGCATCCGATTATGCACAACAGCCACGACTGCGAAGACTGCCTTCTTCACCAGCGTGATGAGCGTAAGAGAAGCACATGACAGGTTGACATATAGTCAATGTTTTAGAATAGTAGTTTGTCATAACATGATGTTTATACATCCAAGACTTTGAGCATCTCCTCCACGCTCTGGAACTTCTCCCTCTCCTTGCCTTTACTCTTGCCTCTGGCTCTTTCAGCCTCGTCGATCTTCTTCCAATCCGACCAGCTCAGTGATCTTACACTCGTCACATTATCCTTGATGCCATCCCAGCCGAGACCTGTGCCTCTGTTGTCGCCGCTAGTATCGTTCAAAAACGGTACACCAGTCTCCCAATCTTGCGCGATAATGTCTGCAGACGAGAAGGCGTCTTGCATAGTACTTGCGATGACGCCCGTTGGACCGCGCTTCACCCAGCCTGCGCAATATAGCCCATGGACATGACCAGCTGTCAAGTTGCCAGGCCCCACCGATGGTGTAATGACCCGACCGTGCATGTCATTGGGAATTATGCCGAGCTTGTCGTCGAATGGTACGCCGATCTCAGAAAGCCCCGGCAGACCTGTCGATTTGTACCCTACGGACCGGAATGCTAGCGAGGCTTCCATCGATTTTTCTTCATTTGTAGGTGTGACGCGGGCCCGTTGGTCAAAGGGATCGGCGTCGGGGATAAACTGTTGCTTCGTAAAGGCGATTGACGAGAGATGACCAGCGTCTGCGTGCATAGACTTCGGCGCTTGCATAAAGTCAAGTGTCCATGACCGTGGAGCTTCCTCTTTGGTGGCCTTGCTGCCCTTGAGTAGGACTTCAGCTATTCGTTTTTGTACGCGGGGTAGTTTCTTGATCTCTGGTGGATAGAGGGAGCGGTCGATAGGTTCGAAGGCGACGGAAGGGATGTTCATCAATTCTCGAGCTTCCTTGACAGTGAAAGCAGCCTGGATTCTGGTAAGCGATGTACTAGCTCATGAGCACAACAAGACGTACCTGTATTGGCCCCCGTCGGCCAACGACCCTCACAGACCGCACCTTGCTTTCCGAAAGCGTTTGTATAGCCTGCTCTGATATGTCGGTATGCCGTAAGCTATCAACAGGACTCAGCAGTATACGCGCAACATCGAGCGCCACATTTCCCTGCCCTATGACGACTGCCTGCTCGCCAGCTTGGAGGTCTGGCTTCAGGCTTCGAAACTGTGGCAGGGCATTGTACCATCCCACAAAGGATCTGGCCGAGTATACGCCTGGCAGATCTTCTCCCGGTATCCCTAGCTGTCTGTCTTCACTTGCGCCATATGAGAACAGTATCGCATCGTAGTGGGGCTTCATCTTGGCTAGCTCGATATCGTATCCGACTCTGACATTGCCAACATAGTTGAATCGCGGTGACTGCGCTACCTCTTCAAATGTGTCCTGGCAGTTCTTGACCTCTGGATGGTCTGGCGCGACGCCGAAGCGGACAAGCCCGTAAGGTACGGGAAGTTGCTCGTACATGTCAATGACGGCATCTTGGTTCTTGTTCATGAGTCGGTACGCGGTATAGAAACCAGCCGGTCCAGAGCCAATGATAGCGACGCGGAGGCGCCCTCGAGCAGTCGCGGCTGTGCTGAAGGCATTGCGGAGTGGTTGTTGTGCAGAAGATGCGATGTAGGACGAAAACGCGCCTGATGGTCCATGTCGGATGGTGCTGATGCCTCTTACATGCCTAGTACCATGGTCACGGCCTATCGGAGCCAACGCGCTTGCTATACGTTGAGTGCAGCTAGCGCAGACATGCGGCGTCTTTTGTATGCGCCGGGCGAGTTGCATGTTGTGAAGGTCCTTGCAGTTGGTAGCGGCAATCGCCGCGCGAGGAATCTCGAGATGACTAAGGTTTACTACCGACTTGAAGCCTTGACTCGTACTACAGCATGAACACTCACGACTACTGTATCTTTGTCAAGCCCATACTCAGAAGACATTCCTTTCGCACTAAGCCCTTTTGTTCTATCCAGATGCAATTGCGACAATTGTCGGCCTTCATATCCGCCCAACGTGCCGTTCATGCGCCCAAGCTGGGCGAATAAAGCAAAACTAACCACAATTCCCTGCTGTAACTCCTCGGGCCCCCACATGTTCCTGGCTAATTCAAGTTTCAGCCGCTCGTGGCTATCACTAGTCAATGTATATGCCCGTCCCATCCGTGCACTCTCACGTCATGAGGCGCTCTGGATTTGCATTGGTCAATATTGATTGTTGTCATGACAACCTTGTATTTACATACATATCTCCCCAGGTCCCCGCGTGGGCCCATGTCATCCATCAACCAGCATTTGCATTCCGTTGCTATAAGCGAGAAGATATCTCTCACCTTCTGTTCAGACGGTCGTGTGCAGTAGAACTTCCTTCTTTACTTCTCGCTCTCCATCGCAACTATGGCGGGCCGCTGGCAGCCCTACATGTATGCATCCCAAAGGGATTCCATGATTGACACCGACCCCACTCGGTCGACTTTCAACCCAAAGGCCATTACCATGGCCAGTCGCATGCCGCCCCCACCGCCCAAGAAGAAGCAGGAGGGCCCTCTGATCGACTTCAACAAGCATCCAGACAGTTACCTCATACTTCCGTACGGTAACACAAACGCGAAGCCAATGAGCCCCAAGACCAAGGTCTTCATCGATATCGCGCGATGGACCCAGTTCAGTCTTCGGATACTGACTCTGCTTGGCGCGGTGGGTGTCTTGCTTTGCGGCATCTTCATTCGGGGTGCTCAGGATACAGAAGGCTACATACTGAGGATACCGGTAGGCTCATTGCGATGAACGTACAAACATGTCGCTAACATAGACAGCCTGGTGTGGATCTCGTCGTTTCTCTATACGCCATATACCATCTAATCCGTAATCCAAAAACACGACCAGCCGGTAGCTCCGCCAGCTATCACTTCTTCGCCCTTGTCACAGACGCTGGCTTCATCCCGTTCTACGTCTTTACCGTTCTGATGGCTCGCCGTAACTCTGATAAAGAAGCTGGAACAGTTGGGCGTTGGCGCACTATGTTCCCCACGGATGGAGAAACGAACATAGTACTGATGACGACATGGATCACCGCCATTGCTACCGGTGGTCTCCATCTGATCTCAGCAGTTATTGACATGTATCTGGCTATCCTTTTCCGAAATATATCCAAGCTGCCGCCGGACATGAACCCTCTCGAAGACAACTTGACCTCGCGCAGGAAGACCAAGCACAAGTACAAGAACTCTTCGATATCAGCTATCATACCTCTTACGTCGGATCAGGAGAAGAGGTTCAGTGACCAAAGTACCATTGCTGGAGATCGCTCATCGAAAACTCCTTCCTATATCTACAGTGACATCCCAAGTCCAAACAAGAGTCAAGTTGCTTTCATGCACACACGAACAGATTCGGAAACCACATACTCACCCCATACGCCTGCTTCGGCTCGCCAATCCAAGGAGCGCTTCTCCATGTACTCTCAGCCTCCATCCGCACACCAGTCTCGCAAAGAGCTCAACCACCGTGATGACCTATGTCACCAGGACGAAGACAATCAGACACTAGCTCAACGCAAGTCCATGCTTTCTGAGCAAGCGAACATCAAGCGACACTCTCGAACCGACGCGTACATCACCAACTCCTCAAAGCAAGATTTCCATACCCCTCCTGCTACTGCTCGTTCTTTGAAACAGGAAGCGTCCGGCGATCTTTCTCTTCAGCGAAACTCCCAACAAAGCCTCAAGAATGATAACTGGTTCGTGCATCCTGAGCAGGAAGATGAATACGACGAAAACCACCTGGCCCCAGCACCCAAGCAATCAATGTTCTCGATGAATGGAAACAAGGGCTACAACACTGTTTCACGCTATGAGGACGTCTCTGACGTGGATGACGAAGCCGAAGAACCCATGATGCCCGAACCTCTGCGCATGAACCCACTCAGCCAGAACCCACCATCTCCCCTGCCTTCTCCCCCGCCTACCGACGCCTTCACAAACAACAACCAGAAGAACACGCCTCCACCATCTGGTCTTCAACGTACTCTAACAACAACATCGATCTCCACAGAAAAGACGTTCGACCGCTCACACTCCCGCTCCGGTACACCCAAATCGCGCTACTACGGCAACCTCAAAGCCGCAACCGAGGGCGTGCGAAGCGCAAACTCGCCTTCAAACTCTCCCTCCGCCTCTCCCACAAAGGGATCTTCCGTGCGCAATCCCAACCACTTCCCCAGTGCAACAAAGCAATACGCCGTGAATGCTCCTCCGCCCGTTCCCCAACACAACTTGGTCAACTCGCCGTTTACCCTACATAAGAAGAGTTACACGAGCATCAAGCGCACTGGTGAGGCGAACTACACACCTGTCAAGGGCCAGTCACCGCGTGTGATCAGTCGGTCTGGTGTTGATTACATCAACCCGTATGAGTTTGACGACTCAGACTTGGGTATGCCAGGACGGAGAAGAGATGTCAGTGGGAAGATTGCTGAAGAGGGACGTGGTGGCGGGTGGAGCGGGATGAAGCAAAGGACGGTCAGTGGTGTCGCGCAAGCTTATTAGTGTTCCTTCTTTTTCTAGGGGGCGTTTGATGGTATCTAGGGTTTCTTTGCACGAAGTTTTATACACATGATCTGGGATATCATTATTCATGTGGGTATTTGGGTCTGGACTCGGGGCTTAGCATGACTATATAGCACGTTCTGGATGACTGGGAATGACGATATGGACTTTTGTCTGCCGCATTGGCTCAACCAACATTCTCATCGTCATCGCGTCTTGCAATCTACATGATGATTTCAATATACTCTAATATCATACAATTGTCACTTTTGTCATGGAAGATGTTACACGATCCCTTAGACTGTACTGTCGACATCATACTCAACATCCGTCCTGATCACATACTTTGCACCCTCGACGACCCCAGTGCCCTCGTGAAGGATTGCGCCTTGAGCTTCGCCGTGTGGAAATACAGCCACACTACCCATGATAGGCTTGACCGGATAGGCGTTGATGACACCTTCCTTCACACTTGGAATGAAGAAAGTGGTTTCGCCACCCTTGAACTCGTCGTTCAAGTAGATGAGGAAGGTGTAGAGGGATGACTGGCGAGCATTGGCTGGCGACGCATCATATTTGTAGGCGTCAGTGACAGGATCGATACCTGAAGGTGGCCATGCGCCGTCTATTGGAGTTAGCGACTATATTCAGGCTGGGTTTCATAGGGTCACGCACCGATATGCATACGGTATTCCGCACCAGGCACATATCTGTACACTCTGAAGCGTCGGTTGATACCTCGCACTTTCTTGCCAGCCACGCTTTCCGGCACGAAGCCCTTCACTCTGTCCCAGAGCTTGTCGTGGAACGCTTGGTCGACGATCCAGTAGAAGTTGTGTGCTAGCACACTCGTGTCTTCACCTTGAGGTCGCATCGGCGCATCTGGAATGAACTCTATAGTCTCTCCAGCTGCAATGATAGAGGAGCATTCCTCTGGAGAAAGCACATCCTTGATCAGACGCAGGTTAGGCACAATTGGGTGCTTGAAGCACTCTGTCTTGGGTCCCTCGCCGAGCAGCACAGCGTCATCTTGGGAAGCGTACAAGATTGCGGGATGAAGATTCGGTGGTTTGCGCTGGAGTCCAGGTGTGGTCTCAATGATGCGAAAGCGGTCTTTGAGATCTGGAGAGCATGAAGTGAAGATGCTCTTATCCTCGACGCTTCGCCGTATTTGACGAGTAGGCTTGCTGGTGCCTCGTAAATCCCAGGTATCTTGTAGTGAGATACCCGATGCGATGTCTGTGCCGTGGGCCGTTGTGTCCGTCGGACCCGTGACTCTTAATATTGAATCCAATACCCCAATCAGCTCGTCGTTTTGCGCATTCTTACCAACCACTTCGTGACTAGGGACCTGGACATGAATCGAGAGCCCGGAAACCACGTCCAGAGTGCGCACCCAGCGACAAAGAGCACCTAGTGTTGGAGTGTCTTTCCTAATTTTCATCTCTGCCAACAAGATGAGGGCTTCTGTGTACTTTGCGTCTGTGAGCGCACCTGATATGCGCGCAGTAAGGTTACTGCCATCTACTCTCATGTTTAGCACTTGGTGTTGAAGCTCAAGATATAAGCATACCAGCTGAGTTCAGACCGGTCGTACATGCTTGACGGAAGTCGTATACGGCAGTCCTAAGATCTTTGCATGCCTTTGACTTAATCAGTAGTGGATGTGCGGATAGCGTCTGCAGTGTCTCTATAGCGACCTCGATCTCCTCAGACGAGATTACTGAGTGCACGCTTGCTGGTTCGAGTGGATTCGCATCTTGTGGTGGACTTGGAATGCCCGTTGTGGACTGCTTCTTCACAGTCTGTGCTTGCGCGTTTGCGCTGCGCTTTCGCTTAGCCATGCTCGGTGCTCAGCGTATTGAATGTTCAATTGAAAACTGGAATATTCATTCACCAGAGATGTGTAAGCAATTACGGCGTTGGGTGTAAAGTAGTCCGTCTTGTCTACGCACACGCGCCCGAGGTCCATGGTGGCGAATGTAGAATTTCTACGGTCCGTGCGTGAGCAAGGTGGGGAATGTCTTGCAGTGCTAGTGCGGAAAGGCCCGTTCTCCGGTCTCACCACCTCAAGTTATATGCAAGTACGTTACACTTGTATGGGGCAAGTCTATCAGGCTTCAAGAATGGTCTGCACTCAATGCAGATGTCGTTCACTCGGTCTTGGAATTGATAGTGATCCACTGTCAGAGAAATCAAGTAGAACTCGATTACCAGTCTACACCGCTGTAGTACCTAGGTAGGCTAAAGTTCTGAGCCCACTCGGCCGTACCGCGGCAATATGCGGTCTGAGGGTCTGAGACAAGATCAACGGATCGGATTTAACAGCGAATAATGGGCCGACATGCAATGCGAGAATCGAGGGGTAAACAATAGGCCGACGTGTAATGCGAGGACCGAGGGGTGCAGGATAGAGTCCACAGATATATCTAGATCATTCGGGCGATCGCCCTTTTTCCTTTTTCCTGTATCCACCTCTACAAATTCCCAAGCGTACTTCAATCTTTATATACCCCTCCAACCTTTACAAGCCCTCCTACGTTTACACACCCCTCACTTAGCCTTTACACACTCGCCAAAATGTCTACCTACTCCTTCTACCAGACCACCATCCCTCAACTTCGCGGCATCGCCCAAAGCGCCGTTGACTTCCTTTTAACAGCCAAAGATGAGCAGTCAAAGAACAGCTCGTTGCCCTCTGGCGCCGACGTACTGAACGCTCAAATTGGAGACATGCTTCCCCTCCGCATGCAACCCATCCTCGTCGCCAAATTCCCGCTTGAGGGAATCAACACTTATAAGCTTAGCTCGGCCTCGCCTCCTAACATGGACCCCTCTTCCTTCTCGTCTATCGACGACGTCATCAACTTCTTCAAGCAGCTCGTTGCTGTCTTTGACGCTGTTGATGAGAAGGCATTCAGCGAGAGTGCCGAGAAGAGCCTCGAAATCAGTGTTGCGGGCAAGCCATTGAAGATGACTAGCTTGGCCGACTTCTACAGCAGCTTCGCTATCCCAAACAGTAAGCATTATCGTTGAATTAGCTGCATGTGAAATGGATACTGACTCAAATAGGCTACTTCCACCTTAACGCCATGTACATGTTGTTGAGGAGCAAGGGTTTCGCTCTTGGTAAGGGAACTTACGTCAAGGCTTTCTTCAGCGAGCAGGCGAAAAAGGACTGGGCGCCGCTGATGGGTTAGAGGAAGAGTGATCTGATACTTTTACCTGCTCGGTCATAATCTGGCGAGTGTTATAGCATGCTTTGAGGACAGGCCTAGATAATAATGAAATAAGTGACCACACTCGTATCGCATTAGCTAGAATACTACAGGAAGGCATAAACCATCGCAAATATATGAACTTGACAACAGATAGAACAGACTGTGGCACATGTGCTTGACGGATAGAAGAGTCACATGAATTGAAAGACGTTGCCGAGAACCTTTACTGGCCTGCAGTACAAGTTCCTAAATGCTTCTCTCTTCGTAGTATCACTTATCGAAAGAATCTCTCAGCTTCTCAAAGTGTGCCCTCATTTCCTCCCCAAGCTTTCCTTCAACATCTGCCAAAATCGTACACACCAAGCTGTAGTTGTTACACAAGAATCGTTCCCTCTTCCGTGCATCACTAGTACCCTTGCTCAGCTTCGTGAGATAGGCTTCGTACTCACTCCTCAATCTGCCCACAGATACACTAACAGGCTCGTCATCGCCTGCTTCCGAAGAAAGAGCCAATATGCCTTGAAGCAAGTTTGCAAATCTTTGCGTGAGAGGTGTCGGCGCTGTAGAGGTAGCGGTCGAGGAGCTGGAGCCAAGTAATGCAGCACCAGCCGAGGGTCGACCGGGCAGAGATGCTGTAACTTTCTGGAGCGACGTGCAGTGCATGTCCAGAACCTGTTGGAACCGCGGCCATAGCAACATATTGGTTGCGTTGATGTAGCCTTCCACAGTCGGGACCTTTCTACGTTGGAGTTCGAAAGCGAAATGCTGATTAAGTCGTACACAGAGGAGTATACCCAGAGTGTCCGTCGTTGCTTCCACGAGAGATTTCGTAACCGTTTGGCCGACTGCTAGCGTGGGCTCGAAGATTGAATTGAAGGTCCGCGAGATGGCATGGAAGTTTTGCGATGGAGCAAAGTATGTAGAGATAAAGGTATACTCGAAACATGCGTTGTCGATGAGTGCGAGATTGAAGCTGCGGAAAGGCACTTCTAGGTAGTGGGGCGATTTCTCGTCTTCGGCGACATTCGCTGGCAAGGCATTGACGGAGGAGCTCTTCAGAGCATCGCGGCGTCGTCCGAGGGAGAAAGCGTCATAGGCGACTGGTGCATTTCGAGACTGACCGAGCAGAGTTCCCGTCCTTCTAGCACTGGGATCTTCGCCTAGAACATCGTACCTATCCATAGCGTGCACCTTGATCTTTTCGAGCGCTGTCCGGTAGCGGCTGAAATGATTGAGATAGTACCAGCGCATGGTATATATGTATGCCTGCGCTATCTGTTGTGCAAGTTCTGCCTGATGTTTTGCCAGGAAAGAATACAGGTCTTTGTATTTAAGGAATGCTTGCTGCTGAATGATCTGCGCATTGATAGAAGGTGAGCGGATGGCCTTGATCTGAGCAACTATGTAGTCTCGTATTCGTTCAACTGCGCGGTGTGTAAGATCGTCTAGCAAGGGTTTGACGTCCTTTATGGCCATCAAGTCCGGGTGCTCCTTGGCTTTGTCGTTCACTGTCTTGGACCGCTTTTCAACCTCTGCGAGAGCGCGCACGAAGCCTTCGTCAACCGGGCCTTCGGCAATCTTGCGTACGACAGCTGGCGATATGCTGATGTCTTCCACCGCCGGCCCCAGAAGCTTCTCCACCACCTTACGGTTCTCCAGCTTCGTGTTCAGAGCAATGGACCGGTTCTGGAGAGATTCTATCTCTGCCGAGACAGCCTCCAAATCGGATTGGAAGTTTGTCAGGTTTGCTTCCACCGACTTGAGCACCTCATCGCACGCCAAAATAGATTTGTGTAGGTCCTCAAACTTATCTTTGTCTTTGTCATCTGCAGACACAATGAGCAAAGACTTGAGACTCCGAACATGAACACGTACATTCTTCGACTGACTGCGCGCTATATGTATGTACAGAAGTGGGTTGCTGTCGCTCTGCGGTCTTCACCGCCACGAAGTCCTGCAAGCTCAGTTCCCCAAAATCGATGTGCTCCTCTACCTCTTCCGGCTTCCCAGACATAGGTGCTACCTCTTCAGCGTTTGTCGCAGGCGTGTTGCGTGGTCGTCCTCCCATAATCGACTCGAGCACGTGTATAGGATCTGGCACGTTTGGAGGAACGCCGCCTGTCTGTCGTCTACGTGGCCCGCCATTCGGTATTCGTGCGGATAGAGGCAGGCTTGCAGTCGAGGCATTGGGCGATATAAGGGGCGTCAGTGAGGAAGATCGTGGATTAAGCCCTGGTCTGACAGGTTGCGCCGGAGCTGGGTAGCCCCTTCGAGGAGCTGGTGAGTGGGAATCGCGTCGCGGAGGCGGCATGCCGGGGGCTGTCGAGTACGACGAGAGCCTATCTAGACCCCACATGATGTCTATTAAGTCGCAATCAGTTCACCAAGGATCAAGTGCCAATAGTTGGCTTCGAGGTGGAAGCTGGGACACGGCGCATTCACGATTAGGATGCCGGCGATTGTTTAATCCGAGAACTAGACAGGGACCCGCTAGCGCCACCTTCCCCTCCGCGCCTGCCCAATTTTGCCCACGCAAAAGACTTCTCTCTCCATCTCCCATATAAGGACTCTGCCCACCCCACCGCTCCTCGACCAGCAGCCCGAACTCGAACTCTTCCTCACCGTCGCATCCAACTCTCATTCATCACCATGGCCGACAACGACGCGCAGGTACGTTTCCTCGGATACCAGCCCCGCATGTGCTATTTACCCCACCCTTCGGAGCACTGTCGCCAGCTGCGACCAGGCGACTTCCACATTCGCGCCTCTTTGTTGCGCCCTGTACTGACTCTGGTGTGTCTAGCATGAGCACACCTTCGACAGCGCCGATGCGGGTGCGTCTCTTACCTACCCCATGCAGTGCTCTGCCTTGAGGAAGAACGGTTTCGTCTGCATCAAGAACCGCCCTTGCAAGATCGTCGAGATGACCACCTCCAAGACCGGAAAGCACGGTCACGCCAAGGTCCATCTGGTCGCCATCGACATCTTCACCACCAAGAAGTTGGAAGAACTCTGCCCCTCCACCCACAACATGGACGTTCCCAACGTCACTCGTCGCGAGTACCAGCTCGTAAGTGGCACCAAATGACCCAATGTCAGGTCTTGGCTAACACGAGACTCAGCTTGATGTTACCGACGACGGTTTCCTCTCTCTCATGTCCGACGATGGCTCCACCAAGGAAGATGTCAAGGTCCCCGACGGTGAAGTTGGTGACAAGATCGACAAGATGTTCAACCAGGAAGGCAAGGATACTAGTAAGTTAAATTCGACAAAGCCTACTACGCATCTTACTGACTTTCTATCAGACGTCATTATCCTTACTGCTATGGGTGAGGAGGCCTGCATCGACGCCAAGGAGGCTCCTAAATAAGCGGATCGTCCAATATGTAGACTGTTTAGCAGGAAGCGAGGCGCGAATTGCAAACAGCTTACGAGCGGGCGCTACGACACTCTTTGCATATCTCGTGCAAAGTTGTAGCTCCGCGGCAAGCGTAGCATTCTCCCGTGCAATTGATAATTGCACTAGGCGACCAATGCACGAGATTCTTCGGACGGTTTTGGGTTCTTTGCATTGCCATGTGTGGGAAACGTATTACGATTCACTTCCCTTCCTAGATATATCCCTTACACTTCTGGCAATGAATAAAAGGTGATGACTTTACGGCAATTGTCGACTTTCTCATTGGTACAAAATTCGTGTGACTGGTTCCCGGATCCGCGCTAGTGGCCGGCCAACTTCTGCTTGCGTAGCGTTTGGTAAAATCATCGCAACATGAACAACTTGGTGCACAACGACACATGACCTGATACTACAGCCTGTCTATTTTCGCTTACTATCCTAACTGACTCTGTGCGCGGTTGACAAGTCGATTCTGTTCAGATCCACTTCATGTCGACTAAAGGCCCTGTCTGTGGCGTCGAAAATTGCCGGTCTAGACGCTATGAGGAGGGCGAAGACGGGTACTTGTATTGCCAGAATGGCCACCAACAGGCTGGTCTAGTCCGCGGAGAAGACGATGATGACTACGTAGGAGCTGCCCGAACAGTCACGCGTAAGAGGAAAGAGACGGAAGAAGACGACAAATCGACTGGCAAAATTTACAAGGGCCCTCGAGCTTTTGACTTGTATTTGAAGTGCCTCCAACTTATCTTGCGACACCAACTTTGGTATCTGACAAAGGACCGAGGATTACCAACCGAACTTGAAGCGGTCACGCGCGATCTCTGGTCACTGCGTATTGCTCAACTGGGAGACAGAATTGCGAGTCATGACGAAGAGTCGTCAGAATTCCAATCTCAACAGCAAGTCTTCAGCACCATGGAGAGCGAGGATGATGCCACGGACAATGAGAAAGGTCACCTCCGAGTTACAAAGGAAAAGAGGAACCGGAAGCTGTCCGCAGCACCCAATCTTAACGATTGTCTAGTTTTGTGTTACCTTGGCATCACGACACTAAGACTGCCCTTCACGCCAGGCGATATCTATGCATGGGTGGCAGATGGCAAAATGGCATATCGCAGGGCAATCAAGTTGCTGCCACTCGCCATGAGAGATCGTCTGCCACCTGCCTACCGCGCTGTTCTCGATCCAAGCGCGCCGCTTACTCATACACGATTCTACAAAACGCTCACAGACCTGCAAATAAGCTACAATAGAGACCATGGTCTCGTCTGGCCAGTTCTAAACGTGCCACTACTGCTGTTCCGATACCTGAAGGAGCTCGCATTGCCACTTGAGCTGTATGATGCAACCAAACGATTGGGCGAGTTGCTGGGCTATGACTTCGCTCCTCACTATGACGGTAAGAAACGTCTGGGTATACGGCATCTTGCCGAGGCGCAACTAGTAAGTTGCCTCATGATATGCATCAAGATACTCTATCCGCTCGATAACGAGAAGCGCTTTCCAAAGTCATCGTCCGAACCAACAGCGGCCGTCATGGACTGGCAAGCGTGGTGCGAGCAGATGAAGGCCGCTGAGGAAGCTGGGCGCGGAGGCAACGGACACTTCACGACTGAGGATTTGACAAAGCTGCAAGAGAAGGACGTGTTTCAAATGAACCCTCAAGATATGGATCAGTATCTAGATTTCTACGCCGACACATTTCTGGACAATGCCGAGATACAGCGCACAAGGGATGTTGACGATTTCCGAAATGCGCTGTACGACATGTTTCCCATCGACACTCAGACACAGCATCCTCCGCAGGAAATGTCTCATGGCCTTCCACTAGGGCAGAAACTAGATACTGTAAAGGCAACTCATGGTGCTATCAAGACAGTGCCCGTTGTGGCTGAGGAGGACGCTGAGGTACTTAGGGCAGGCCAGGCGTATCCAATATGGAAGACGGAACAGGATCTACCCGACGCCGCGAAGATGCTATACGA
Organism: Alternaria atra; assembly: GCF_907166805.1. Taxonomy (NCBI): domain Eukaryota; kingdom Fungi; phylum Ascomycota; class Dothideomycetes; order Pleosporales; family Pleosporaceae; genus Alternaria; species Alternaria atra. The sequence continues at coordinate 1,097,257 of NW_025091320.1, forward strand.
AGGAGCTGCAAAGATCGCAGGGTTATCCGTTAATATGCTCACTTTAGCAGTGGTTTTTACAGAGGCAAGGGTTGAACAGTGGAAAAAGGCACAGAAGAGGCAGGCTTGACGAGGTAGCCACGCCGTGCGCATGTAATATAAGCTTGTTCTTCTATGACACCCAGATTTTGAGTGCCAGAACATCATTTAAGTTTACCTTTCGGAATGACTATTGCAGATGTTACTCTAATAGGTGTCAGTTCGAAGTGGTTGGGGAGGGCGTCACACGCGAGGGGCATCGGGACATCGCTAACGCTAACGGGCTTAGCTCATTCGCACGGACGCCCACACAGTGTGGAAATCGTCTTGCTCTTTCGCCCTCGACTTCGATCCTGAGATCACGGAACACTCGCAACACCGCCAAAGATGCAGATCTTCGTGAAGACCCTGACGGGCAAGACCATCACGCTCGAAGGTATATCGCGTACGCACAGAATGTATTAGAGCATGCACTGACTTCTTCGCAGTCGAGAGCAGTGACACCATCGGTACGAAAACCCCAGCGCCACACGACGGCAACGCACCGCACCGCACCGCATCGCCAGCGCTTGCACAGCGATACCGAACAAGGAGGATATAGGCTGACACTATGGGCAGACAACGTCAAGTCCAAGATCCAGGACAAGGAGGGCATTCCCCCGGACCAACAGCGCCTGATCTTCGCCGGAAAGCAACTCGAGGATGGCCGCACTCTGTCCGACTACAACATCCAGAAGGAGTCAACCCTCCACTTGGTTCTCCGTCTCCGTGGTGGTATCATCGAGCCCTCGCTCAAGGCCCTTGCCTCCAAGTACAACTGCGACAAGATGATCTGCCGCAAGTGCTACGCACGCCTGCCACCGAGGGCTGTCAACTGCGTACGTCATCACCACAACGTTGTTCCATGAACGAGAAGGATGGACAGGGTATTGGACTTTGACTAACAACACCACAGCGCAAGAAGAAGTGCGGTCACACCAACCAGCTCCGCCCCAAGAAGAAGTTGAAGTAAACAACTCGCTTCTATCGGCGTCTGGCGAAGAGAGCAACGGGGTCGGTGGATACGAATTGCAACGATTGCATGCGATGGATATGAGGGCTAGGTCACTACTACTTCTTCCACGGCACATGGCATCAATGGCGTGCTTGTCTTGTCTCGAATTTGAGACTTTATGAAGGGAACCAGGCATGTAGAGTGAATCGATTCAAATTCAAACACCACCAGCTTCGATTCTTTGCTCCCTTGCTATGGTCTGTTCTTGTCGTGTTACACATGTCAGCCATGGAGACCTTGTGAGGTTAGATCACGTGAGATCGCGTCATGAACGTACTATGTATGACGTCACCGATCACATCCCACGAAGGTCAGTAAATTGGGCACAATGCAATGCGCCTGTGGATTAGACTGTTGTTGTCTTGGATCGATTTCAGGTGTAAAAAGCCCAAAAGAAGCCCTGACGGGAATCGTGGACGTGACAATTGCATGGGGATCTTCATACTAATACGCAATAGCTTTTATACTTTTGATGAATTTTATCGCAAAGAACATTGGACATACACGTACACACAGATTGTGTCCTGCTCGCATACTAAACACTCGTGTAACCGGGATCGAAACATCCACCACTGACCATGGTTCTCTTCGGGAATTCAAATGCGCCTCATCGTCCGACGCCTAAGCGAAAGCGCTCTGAAATCGTAATCGTGATGGCCGCAATAGCTTGTCGCTGAAGTTCTGTCCGTCAACACAGCAGTTTCTGTATCCGCATCCGCCGTAAACCAGAAACGCCACCAAGAATACAAGAGGTTGGAGGTGTCTATCCAAAAGATGTTTCGTCTCCAGCGGGGAAGGGTACAGACATATCGTCTTGATGAAGAAGTCATGTACTCCAGGACGGAGGACAGTAGTGGGTGTAAACAAGAGAAGAGTAAAATTCGAAACTCCGAGATACAACTATGAGCGTGAAAATGGTATCGTAACGCCTCGCTATGCATACAAAAACATGATAGGATTCAAAAAGGGTTAGGGCATTTTATGCGCGATCGACGTAGGCTTTGGTAGTCGACCTATACTGATGGTGCACAACGCTGCGGCGAGGTCGTTGCTACAGTGGCATGAAAGGAGGATGTGATGATAATGGAAAAGCGATCAACCGTCTGATGGGGGGCGCGCAAATTGGGTGAAATTAGAGTTGCTTAAACGCGAGGCTTCTTCCAGTAATATTGCTGTGAATCATTAGCGGGAGATTGTGTAGGCGGACATACGTATCACGTACCTTGTGTGTCTTCCTAACAGACCGTAGTCCAGTGCTGCGTGTGCCAGCGGTGATGGTCTCGCGCCTCATCTGGTTGGAGTCCATCTCTGGAACATAGTAGAACTCGTTCTCAAGTGGTTGGCCAGCAGCATCCTTACCGGCACGGGGAATCTCACCGACACAGGGAGTGTCGTCCAGAATCCTCTTCAGTTCTTGTCTAGAGAGCTGGGGGAGGTGTGTGGATGTGCCGTTACCCTCATCGTCCTTGCCATCTGTACTCTTTGTCACGCAAGCCTTCAATTCAGCGGGAAGGTTGCTGTGGATGGCGGAGAGCGGCTGGGAATGGATGCGAGAGAATGCCAATTGGTTAATGACATGGTTCTTTATCGGCGACTCTTTGAATCGGATAGGCTCAGTAACGGGACGTTTGGGGGATGGTGACAGTAAAGGTCCGCGCATACGGGGAGGGTTGGACTGTGTTGGCGTAGCTGTGTTGAACGAGGCCATACCGTTGAGCAGGTTCTGACCGAAGGGCCCGAATGAGTGTACAACAGGATCGTTTTCTTCATCGTTGTCAGAGAAGTCGTCGGCAGTGAAGTTGACACTCTCTTTGGTGTCGACAACAGGACGAACTTCATGGCTGGTTCTGGAGCTTGGGAGAGAGGGCCGGATAAAGGTCTGGTCTGCAGAGTCTGGGGTGTCAACGCTAGGGCTGTCTGCACTAGCGTCGGCATCCTCGAATACTTGAACGGGACCGGACTGCGCGTTTGTGCCAAGGCCGGCGAAGACGGGAGGGCGGATCGGGCTCTGAGAGACTGGCGACCGTGGCACGACAGGAGGGCTGGAATGGAAGTTTTCTTGGGTACGGTTACGAGTCGGAGTAGGCATGCCTTCTTCCTCAGATTCCCAAGAGAACTTCGATACAGGGATAGATGGCCAGGCAATCATGACGCGAGTATCCTGTACATCCAACATGATGGCCGTCTCGGGATTCTCTGACATGTACGTGTCTCCCTTGCTCAGCTCGAAGATGCGTCCTTTGCAGTGAATCTTCGCTCCGTTCCATCCCAGACATTCAACTTCGATGTATCCATGCGGATACGGTGGGCTTGGCGCGTGGTAGGCCGCTTGGACGTGGACGCGTGAGATTAGACGGTTGGTAGAGAGCTGGTAGTCGGAAGTATTTGAGCTTCGGCCCATCCTCACGATCTCGCCATCTGCGGGGAGATCAAGGGTGGGCACAGCACCGAGTGGGGTCCTCTCCGACAGAGCAGAAAAGGTGCGTTCGAAGCCCGGTCGGGCATGGCGGGGCGACGAGGAAATAATGTTGGTCGACGACGTGGGCTGCGGGGTGGGGTAGTACTTCAGCTGCTTGGGGAAGCTGGGCGAGTCCTCTTCGAACTTGCGTTTCGACGATGTTGGGCGTGGAAATGGCGATGAAGAGAATGGCCCGTCTTCGCCGAAGGCCGGAAGAAGAGTTGGCGTGGGCTTCCGAACATGGCCCGACTGCGTCTCTGTCGACTCGATGAGGGATTGGGACAACGTCTTGCTTGGTGAAAAGTCCATCTTGTGTGCGGAGCTCCTAGGACGCGAGGCTGCTGGCGTGTCGAAGTCTATGGGGTAAGATGGATGTGTCTCGAAGAGAGACGGGCGAGCCGGCGGCTGCTGAAGGAATGTTGGAAACGCGAAGACAGACACGAGGCAGTATGGAAAAAGAAAGACGTAGGTTAGGAGGAGGAGGAGGAGGAGGCCATCAAGTCAATTGCGAAACTACGGGTCTGTCACGAACGCGATCGTGGAAGACGTCGCGACGCGGGTGTGGGTTGGTTAGCGTGCTGAAGCTAGGACCGTCTTAAGAACCAGCACCCGAATTCACCACGCCTTCCTCCCTTGCAATATGTCTCTTGTAACCTCCTTTCAAATGCGAAGCACTCTCCATGTCTCAGCTAATCCGATTGCGTATCTTTCTGTACTTTTGCAGCACTCATTTTATCATACATGTCCCAAGGTTCATCTTCTTCTGCCACAAGCGTTCACCAGCCTCTGTGCACGAGCATAATTATTACGCCTATGACATACATTGTCTCCTCGGCTGCCTTTCGAACTTGATTTTCTCCGCTCTGCCAGCCCCTCTACACTGCAGCTGATTCCACATTAACGCACCATCATTGGTAATGTTGACGCGCTAAGACAAAGTCATTCACATTTAGTGCTACACTTGCGGCACACACGTCTCTCGCACTATAGTTGCCGCATGTATCAAATTGAAATATATAGAACAAAATGTATCGTTACGCATGCTATGAACGCGTACCAAGATCTTGAGGTACTGCGTGCTCATGCACGAAGATGGAATGGCCCCACAGTCCTACGCCCATGTCCAGATGGAGGCAAACGTCACGCAAGTGAAAAGAAAAACTTTGTGCAGCAATCGACGCAACTAACGCGAGAGCAAACACGTCCGTAACCAAAGTGGAGCTGTAGGGCCGACGGACGCGAACAGCGGTATAGACGCGTCGTGTGAGAAGATGGCCAGGCGAGCGCACGGTGACGGCGTTTCGGCTCAACCGTGTTCGGATGGCTTCGATCAATCGATAACACGAACCAGTTAATCTCGTGTAGGCAGTCCTGTACGTGTTCAATGACTGCTGTCGTGTTCGTGATGCCTCATTATTCAGTCTGATTATGGAGAGGCGAATGTGTCTTGCAACCAGTTCTTCATCGCTGGCACGGGCAATGACAGCGTATGTACCACGTCGAGTACCATTGACGCGCTGCTGATGAAACGGCTGACTGCACGGGAACAAGTGGTGAAATTGATATTGGTCGGCTGGTGACATTGCAAGGATGAATAGCCTGTCGTGTGCTTGAAGATACTGCGACGCGATGATTGGACGCAACTGCCTGCCGCATGTGGATTAGCGAGCCCCGCATTTGCCTCGGAGCATCGGAGAAACCTCAAAGCCGGCAAAAAGTTCGAAAGTTCGGACAAGGGTCTAGCCCAGAATTTCCAGCAACGAGAAACATCGCAAACACATCACCGCAACAATGGCTAAATCGAAGACTCTAACCAAGAAGGCCGAGAAGGCGACCGAGGCGCCTCTCACTACCAAAACCACGAATGGCACCCCCTACCAGCTGGATCCGTCGCAAGTCGAGCGCGCGGCGAAGGCGCTTGTTGCGCATATGAAGAAACACGTCGAGGAAAAGCAGCAGGAGGCACCAAAGAAGAGCTTGGCAGCAGATGAGGACGAGGCGGAGGAGGTTGACGAGCCAATCTTTCTCAGTCTGGCGACAAAAAAGCAGATTGGCAACACCAAGAGCTTGAAGCCTGTGGCCATGTAGGTTCGCACATGATGGCGCTTGCGACACACCGCTAATGTTATCCAGCAAACTACCTCACCCTATCATTGCGAACGATGTCCGGATATGCATCTTCACCAAAGACCCGCAAAGGGCATACAAAGACCTTGTCGCATCTGACGCTTTCCCAGAAGCCCTTCGTGGAAAGGTGCAACGTGTGCTTGGTGTGGACAAGCTGAAGAAGCGATACAAGGCATTTGAGCAGAAGCGCGCACTTCTCGCCGAGTACGACGTTTTCATGGTCGACGATCGCGTAATCAAGATTGTCGCAGAGTGCCTAGGCAAGGTCTTCTACAAGAGCAAGTCAAAGCGCCCAATTCCAATTCGTCTTACTGCAGGCGCCTACATCGACAAGAGCGCAAAGAAGGACGCAAAAGAGCCACAAAACGTAGTTGGAACACCACAAGGCGTAGCAAAGGAGATCGAGTCTGCTCTCAACTCGACCTACCTCAGCATGAGCCCATCTGCCAATACTTCTATCAAGATCGGCAACCTTTCCATGACATCTGAACAGATTGTTGAGAACGCTGCGGCTGTCGTGTCCGAAGTTGTCAATAAGCACGTTGGGCAGGGCTGGCGCAACATCCGCAGTCTGCACGTCAAGGGTCCCGCGACAAAGGCTCTGCCCATCTGGCTCGCTGACGAGCTGTGGGCTGAGCCTGAGCAAGTCCGTGACGCACCATACCACGGTGCCATCACCGAGGGCACACCCAAGGGCAAGTCCGCAGAGCGCAAGAGGAAGTGGGATGAGTGGGAGGAGGAGATGCTGGACGACGAAGAGCTTGCTGCGAAACAGGCCAGGAGAGAAGCTAAAAAGGCCAAGAAGACAGAGAAGAAGAGCTCAATCAGCAAGGAGAAACGCAAGGCGATGAAGCAGGACGCGCTCCAGTCGGTGCAGACACCGTTGATCGCTGGTTGAGCTATTGGTTAAAGACATCATTGCATGGCACGGCGCAATGTGGTGTTGGCGTTCCGGTGTTCAAAAAATATTCTGATGATATGGTAGTATACCACTGGTTGGCATCCACCAATCCAGGCTCTTAGCAATATGTATGCGCTCTTTTCTTCATATACAGTATGATAATAGTGACCTGGCCTTACTGTATGTTTTCTCTGGATGTGAAAGCGATGGAAAGCTATGACCATGCTCGGCTGTACCTGCCTCGGGTTGATGCTAACGTCATGCAATGCGGCGTAGATCACTTTCGCGTCTCATACATTCAAGTTGCGCCTTCCAACCCTACACCTCCCATCTCAATTCTACGGTCTCCAAAATGCTTCATTTACTTCCACTTTCGACACTCTTACTGGCGACGCAGACGATCGCGTCGCCACTCACACGAACCGATTCCAAGCCTCTACCACTGCTCATCTGGCATGGCTTAGGCGACAACTATGCCGCAGATGGCCTGCACAGCGTCGGCGACCTCGCAAACGAGACGAACCCTGGCACATATGTGTACTACATTCGGCTCGATGAAGATGCTGGTAGCGATCGAACAGCGACATTCTTAGGCAATGTGACGGAGCAGATTGCGCAAGTCTGTGACGACATCGCGGAACACGAAGTTTTGAGCAAAGCGCCAGCTTTAAACGCACTCGGCTTTTCTCAGGGTGGGCAGTTCCTTCGTGGACTGATAGAGCGCTGCGGAGACCGTATAAACGTTAAGAATTTGGTTACATTTGGCAGTCAACACAACGGTATCGCCAAGTATCAGATCTGCAAAGACGGAGACTGGCTGTGCAAGGGCTATATTAGTCTGCTCAAAGCTAATACCTGGGGCGCGTGGGTACAGGGCCACCTCGTTCCAGCGCAGTACTTCAAAGCCACCAACGAGACAACTGGCGAACCCACAGAAGAGTATCTCGAAGCTTCCAACTTCCTCGCCGATATCAACAACGAGAGGGTGCTGAAGAACGTCACCTACGCGAAGAACCTCGCTGCGTTAGACAACTTTGTTATGTACGTGTTCGAAGACGACACCACTGTCATACCGAAGGAGTCGGGTTGGTTCGCGTACACAAATACCACCAGCAATGAGGTCACGGACCTTAGGGATCGCGATATCTACAAGGAGGATTGGATTGGTCTTAAGAAGCTCGATAAGAAGGGTGGTCTACACTTCAAGACGACCAAGGGCGGACACATGAATCTAGGAGACAAGGTATTGAAGGATGTCTTCAGGACTTACTTCTCCTCAGAGAAGACAGTGTGGAGCAGTGTCGTGGACGAGATCCAAGAGATAATTGAGCTGTAGAATAGCATGTCACAGGGCTAGTATTGGCGACACTACACTGGGCCGGTGGTTGGTTTGTATTTATATGCGACTATGACATTATACATTTCACCCGGATTAGAATGTGAGCTTCGTAACAAATTCTCTGCTAAATAAGAAGTGCTGTGATGGGCCTTCGCACGTCCGGACGGCAGTGTCACTACGCCATAGTAACCTATGAAATGAGCGGGTGATATTTGCTAGAATGAAGTCATCCGTTGAGCTTCCCATCTTGTTCAGGTGCCGATTGATGAAGCACGCTCAGGTTGTTTTTTCAAAGGAGCTTGTATCTCCTCATAAACCTGGAAACATCATAAATTAATATGAAGGTACTTACATTTTATTCCTGCACGGAATCATCAAAGTAAAATTGTATGAATACGTTTGAATTGTATGTATCGATAGGTCTCCAAGGGACCGCTCAAAAACGCAACCCTCTTTCAGGATCGGGATGATCGGTATCGTACGTTTCCTACACATCATTTAGAACGATACCGAAAACCAATAATCCTAAAACTAGTCCTCCAATCATTCCGCGTTCTTGCATGCGCATCCCCTCCCCCGACCGGGGTTTTACGGCAGACGTCATGCTTGTGTGGGTCACCATGAGCATCAGCCCACAGCAACACTCCACGCCGACGCCGCTCGAAACAGGTCTAGTCTTGGCCTCTCCATGCTTTAAATACTCCAATTCTCCCCAGAACCCTTAATTCACATATTTTGCCCATCGCGGCTCCTCTCCACTCCATTGTCCTTCTACCACGCTCGCGCTGAGCTCAACGCTCCTCGGACAGCTCCAAAGCTTTATCGATAAGCTAGTAATCGGGATCACGATCATCACATTGGAAAAGAAAAACACTCAGAAGCAAAGATGTCGGTCTCTGCAGCATTGAAGAGTCGGGTCAGGAGGCCGAGTTATCTCAAGAAGATTGCAAAGGCTGAGGATTTGCTTCACCATTTCCCCAATGGAGCATACATTGGCTGGAGTGGCTTCACTGGTGTGGGATACCCAAAGTAAGCATCTTCTCTGCCTTCGCACTACGTTGAAAGCCAAGCTATGAGGCTCTTCGGGTACTCAGCGTAGCCCTGACTATGGCAAACGATATCGGGCCTGTTGGGTAGTTCGATCTGGGATCCCGAGGTGGAACGGAAGTTTGGCAAGTGACGAAAGCCGAAATATCCCCGACTCCACAATTCGAGCTGCGCATGGATCAAGTCGAGACGAGTAGTCAAGAGCCTTGGCTATGGCACTTGTCACACATACCTTGATTCGAATGGATCTTGTCTATTACGTTCGTCAAGTTCTTAAACTAATGCCATGGCAGGAAGATCCCCACGGCTTTGGCCGACCATGTCGAAAAGAACAACCTCCAGGGTCAGCTCAAGTACAACCTGTTTGTTGGTGCATCTTCAGGCGCAGAGACTGAAAACCGATGGGCACGGCTCAACATGATCGAGCGCCGGTCGCCGCATCAAGTCGGCAAGGAAATTGCCAAGGGTATCAACAACGGCAACATCAACTTCTTCGACAAACATCTTAGCATGTTTCCTGTCGACTTGATGTACGGGTATGTACAACCATGTCGAACTCCACGAGCAAGGAACAATGTTAATTTGGCCTAGTTTTTACACACTGAACAAGCCCCACAACAAACTCGATGTTACCATAGTGGAAGCGTCGGCCATCACCGAGGACGGTGGTATCATTCCAGGAGCCAGTGTTGGCGCATCACCCGAACTGATCCAGATGGCTGACAAGATCATCATCGAGGTCAACACCGCAGCTCCCTCTTTTGAAGGTCTGCATGACATCACTATGACTGATCTTCCACCGCGCCGAAAGCCTTACCTCATCATGTCTCCAGAAGATCGCATCGGTACACCGCACATTCCTGTCGATCCGGAGAAGGTCGTGGCGATTGTAGAGAGCGACTACCCCGATCAGACCCAGCCCAATGCCGCTGAAGATGAAACCTCAAGAGCTATTGCTGCGAACTTGATTGAGTTCTTGAAGCACGAGGTCAAACATGGCCGTCTGCCAGAGAACCTCTTGCCCATCCAGTCTGGTATTGGAAACATTGCCAACGCTGTTGTTGGTGGACTCGCCGTACGTGTTATACTAAATCGATTGCTTGATGCTTGTTACTAACACGCACAGTCCGGTGGTGCAAACTTCAAGAACCTCAAGGTGTGGACGGAGGTTCTCCAAGACTCCTTCCTGGACCTCTTCGACTCTGGCAATCTAGACTTTGCGACTGCCACTTCGATCCGATTCTCGCCCGATGGCTTTCACCGCTTCTATGAGAACTGGGACCGATATGCACCCAAGCTACTGCTCCGCTCTCAGCAGGTCTCCAATTCTCCTGAGATCATTCGACGTCTCGGTGTCATTGGTATGAACACTCCTGTCGAAGTCGACATCTACGCGCACGCCAACTCGACGTGTGTCATGGGTAGCCGCATGCTCAACGGTCTTGGTGGATCCGCCGACTTCCTGCGCTCTTCCAAGTACTCCATCATGCACACACCCTCGACCCGTCCTACCAAGACGGACCCAACTGGTGTATCGTGCATCGTGCCCATGTGCACCCATATCGACCAGACAGAGCACGACCTCGACGTCATCGTCACCGAGCAAGGTCTCGCAGACGTCCGTGGTCTCTCACCCAAGGAGCGTGCCCGCGTCATCATCAAGAAGTGTGCACACCCCGACTACGTGCCGATTTTGGAGGACTACTTCAACAAGGCAGAGTTTGAGTGCCTGAGAAAGGGCTGGGGCCACGAGCCGCATCTGTTGTGGAACAGCTTCGACATGCACAAGCATTTGAATGAGCATGGCACCATGAAGCTGCCCAAGTGGGATTACTCGAGTGCGGAGAAGGCCATGTAAAGACAGGACATGAAAGATTTGAATGTAGTAAATGTAATCGAAACGTGTATTCATATACCTCGCTGTTGTATATTTTACTTGATCGAACAAAAATATGAAACAGCCGATCAGCGGCTTTGTATGTGACCAATAGCACCTAGAGTGGTACAAGTGCTTTTTCCAACATTCGTCACATCGTCGACGGAATACGTGATGTTTTCTGCACTTCCAACCTCAACACCACAAGATCCATCCTTCCAAGGGTTCAATCGCTGGGCAGTCCGGGACGAGATATCACACAAACGATGTATTAGCGCGACATCCGTATCGAGTTGTCCGGGTTCGATGGTGGCATTGGGCGAAGATGGTTTGCGTTTGAGTCAATGCATCAGTGTACCACGGATCTCACCATGGACGAGAGCATAACGTAGAATGTTCGTGTTTGATGCATGCTGTCATGGCTGACATTGCATTGCAGCAAGCCATGCGCGTATCGTCGCAGAAAACTCTGCTCAGACCAGCCGTTCGCCTGCATATTGAATGGACGCGCTTTTACCGCCAAAGTCGGAATCGTTCGTTCGTTGGGAGTAGATTGCCACCCGCTAATGCTACGCGTCGGCTGGCACCATGTGACTGCGCGGCTCGCAAGCGGCTTCAGGCTCTTGCATTCGAGCATGCGCCTGGCTTTGCGCTCTTACACCTCACTAGGACGCGCCTTGAAGCCTCACAGCACCCCTGACATCTCCTGGCATCTTTTCCGCGCCCTTTCCGAACTGCTTTTTGGGTGCCGAACAAGGAACTGTTCCCGCCCGTTCGCGCGTCTTCCCGCTATCTCGCGTGCTGCGCACGAACACGGTGCTCCTACGACACGTCTCCGACCATCGCTCTCCCACTGAGTGCCGCCATTGGGACATTTGCTACTCTGACATCTTCACTTCCATCGACACTTCCGATTAGACATTGTAAGATTGTCTCCAGATTGGATAGACAGCGCGAGCCACTAGTTGCCTACTACCCCGCCGCCACGCCCGCGAAACGATGATGCGTAAGTCAGTCGCGTTTCTCCAAGCCGAGTTATTGCCTTGGTACTCACACAGCCATTGCACCAGCAGAACACGCGAATGCCATCCATACAGCAACCGTTGCTACTGCAAACAACACAGAGCCCCACGACTCGCAAGAGTCGGTTCAATCTGCTGTGTCTAGCACCTTCTCGGCACCGGCACTACCCTCCTCCTCGAGTAACCTGTCCACCTTAACCGCTACGGAAACCGACCTTACCACCCCTTCTTCGACCAATGTAGCAAGCCAAAATAACGCTACAGAGGCACCAATGCCCAAGTCGTCGAGCCAAAGCACTGGTGGGGACGTGCGAGCTGCACCGCACATCGATACAGCAGCCGCCAACGCGCTGCAAACTGGTGGCACAGCAGCTAGTTTCATGCCACTAGAGTCTCCAACAAATCAGGGCTCCAAGAGAACTGTAGATGGATCTCTAAAGAGTGCTGGGCTAGCGCCCGAAACACCATCGGTGCGCACATATGCACATAAGAGGAACAAGAGCATGGACACCCATTCAGTCACTCGCATTGGAGAGGTGCGTCTTGTAGCCCCAGACCAAGATTGCAGGTTGTTGACGCGAACGCAGTTATCCGCACAGCTTAAGACACGTCTTTCCTACGCCATGGTCAAGGTCCAAAACGGCTGGGAGAAGCAGTCACTCGAGGAGCTGGAAGAGAGCCAGTCACAACGTGGATCGCCCAACTCTGCTCCTGGGAGGAGTGATCATTTAGCGTTTGATTCACCTGGTACTACCGACCGCCAAAGAAGACCGAGCGGCGTTTCTGATATCTCAGACCAAATGATCATGTCCCCTGCTTCCGATCCAACTCGGTCACTTGCAGGAACCCCAGCTTGTAAGTTATCCCCGAATGCTTGGTTTGACAGTACTAACGCCTTTCAGCCTACTGGCGACCAGGCACCCGCCCTGCAATGAATGCTGCTGCAAACCTCATCTCTATCACTGGGGCACAGCCTGGCTATGGCCTTGCACCAGCTCCGACTTTCCAGAGTAGGCGGAGAAGTCGTTCCAGCGTCTCACATATACCCCCTCCGCTCCTTGGGGCTAGCCAAAGAAAACACTATAGCGACGTTGGTGCAGGCCCACGATCACCAGCAACTCCTCGAGCAGGTATTCTTCGCATGCCAAGCCAACAAGCCGAGAAGGACGCTGTTGATACGTTGCTCTTCATGAGTAGCCCCAACAACTCTCAGCGCTTCCCAACAAGCGGCCAGCCACAACCGAGTTCACTCAGAGCTGAAGCACCTCAACGACGCGTCATGTTCGAAGCTTACCCTCCACAAGACAAGCGCGCTATGTACCAGCCATCAATGCCTGCTCCGCCCCATCACCACCAACACGGACCGTATCCCGCATACCCAGCGAGATAACGATGGGAGTAATTCCTCCCCTTTCTCTTCAACACTATTCTTATGGCTCGACGATCGCATTGCATGGTTGGCGTTGAGATACCCACTGCACGGATGTAACATTCTTACTGTCCAGTCTCTTGCCCCCCACCATGTTCCATTGAACGCATGTGATGCGCCTCGGATATTTGGGGAGGTATATTGATACTGCTTAGCCATTTGTATGAGCTTGCTCTATTACGGTTGTCTACTCTAGCTAAGAAGCCTTGTTGACATTTGTATGTTTGAGCGTTTTGCTGCCATGAATAGGTATTATGATTATGTAACGAATAGATGAATGAGCACTTTGATTCAACACCATCTTGGTTGATGATGGAAGTGTGACAGGGAGGAGATATATTGAGTGTAGGCTAAGAGCAACTCCTATAGCCGGCAGTAGACTATCCTCGGAGTAACTCAAACCAGCTTTGTGTCAAAACATACAGTAGCTAGAACTCCACCAGCCCCTAGCCCAGCTCTAATGTCCATCATGAATACACCGTTGTCCAATCGAGGGTTGAAATCATCCACCATATCTGCACTTTCCACAGACTCTCTGGTGGTTATATTCGGCGGTCGTTTTTCGTAGTCAATGTCAGGCTCAAGACGCCCATGACCAAGTCGAATACCGCTGCCGTTGTTGTGGGGGTTGTTGAAAAGCAAGCTACGTCTGGTCGAAGAGATCACACCACCTAGACATGTGCGATGTATGAATAGGTTCTAACCAGAGAATAAAATGGCCCCAATAATCTGATTCCTCTTTGACATACTCTGGAGTGTTTCCATACTCCAAATCCAGGGTTTCTTGTCAGTTGAACGTGGTCTGGTTGCGTTGCAATTTTTTACAAGTTGTTAAATATTCGCTCATAATTGGGGAACAACATCTAAAGGCCACAAATTCCAATGTAGCCCAAAATCACGGTGGTATCGTGACTCCTTTCATACCCTAGGTCCCAGCTGTGAACCAAGTACGATTATTGCTTCCTTCGGAAGCATTTCAGCCTGAACAGTGACTAAAAATCCAACAAAGCGCAACTGTAAGTTAGCCTAATAAAACCTCCTCCTACTAGCTGTAGAGGGGGCGCCCTTTTTAGGTAAGCAGAAATAGGTCACATAATGAGCGTTAAACCTTCTAATGTTCGCATATTGTTGTTTATAGAACTATTTAATAACTGTTAGGACACGGTGCTCCTTCTTGTTATGTGACCCTAGCTAGTGCGAGTATAAGTAGAGAGACGAGATCGTAGTCTACAGAACAACGATTCATCTATCCTTACCAGACAATATACTATTACTCCACTATCTCTTGCATCCCTATCATCTAATAGTAACAAGCCTAACAACAACATCCTAGGTTTAACTCTTTAATTCCTAGCTTTTCTGTTACTTTTTACTTTTTTTTGCACGTTTATATCAGGCCTGACTGACGATATATACTATCCTGCACTATGATCAGTAGTTCACTGATTATACGTACCTATTTGGTTGCATAGCGAAGTGGTGCTAGGCTGCGTCTTGACAGTTTGGTTGTAAGGATTGAAAGCTTCCGTTAGAAGCACCCGCAGCCGTAATACGTTACAAACAACAAACAGCTTTACGTCTGACGAGATATACTTATATTGCTAACAAATTGACTGATTCCCGAAGAATTTGGCTGATCGCTGCTTGGGTTTGCGTTTATCCTATGAGATGAGCGTTATGCGTAATTAACACGAAATGCACTACACGGAAACTTTTCCTCTTGAGACTGCAAGTTCATTTAAAAAAATGCTTCATTATACAGTAGAGAGACGAGAGAGATAATATCCAGATGTTTACTGATGTTGTGATGGTGGTGGTTGTGGATGAATCACCTAGGTAGCGTGTGGGAACCAAAATGACATTCACCGCCGCACCACCAACACCTCGTTCTTGGGACTGTGATGGACGAAACCATAGCAAAAAGAAAGCCCGACGTGGGGGTCGAACCCACAACCTTGAGATTTGATACAATCGTGTCTGTTAGGACGTGATAACTAAGAGTCTCACGCTCTACCGATTGAGCTAGCCGGGCTGTTGCTGCTTTCGATGAACACTCGACGAAATTTTACGTTAATAACGTGAATATTTTGTAACAGCTCTCTGCTATGAACTAGAAGCCTTTAGGACCCTCCAAGATGAAGTTTGGTTGGGTGTGGAAAGATTTGGTTGGGTGCGCGGGTCGGGACTTAGCAGATTTTGCCAGGATCCGAAAACCCCGCCTATGACTTAGGCACTATTTTCCCTTCCATAACTCCGGCACGCCTTGTACTTAAACAACGCTGCAGCGTTCGGGCATTTGTGATGGATCGAACCGGTCGACGATATGATATGCCGAAGTGGTTCCAGTTCGACTGATCGAACACCAGGACCAGTGCCGGTGCCCAGGTTGCATGCTAGTCGTGTACTCCTCGTTGTTCTGCCTTGTGAGGCATGATTCTGCTGCCTAGTCAAGAACCTGCAAGCAATCTGCACGTCACTGCACCAACAGAAACCCTTGTCCCAGTCCTCTGGGCGGAAACACCAAAAGGAGAAACGGTATGCCTCCTATGCTAGAGCTAGTCGACCATATCGCGACAACACACACGCACATCAGTGGCGAAGCACGATGATGGTCTCATAGAGGCGCATATAAGCTCACTCTGCATGAGCTTGAGAAATATATACGAGATTGCCAATGGAAGTTGGACCAGCCCCCCTCGGTTGGAAACATCCTAGATGCATGTGAGTTTATGTTGCACACATGTTCGTTGTATCTAGTGCTTCTCGGTGTACTCAGGGGTTCATTAACCGAACAACATGTGAAACGTTGAAGGTGCGCCGGTTGCTAGTATATACGAGGCAGAGTGAGAGGCTTTCTGGACCTCCATGGCATGGATTGAGGACAATACTGGTTAGCGGCGCGCTTTGGGCGGGAATTGGTCGGCATCCTCGATTCGACGAAGCAGTCGCTCCGAACTGCGCTGATCACTCGTGTGAAGGGTACCCAGGTTGACACGTGACGTAATCCGAAACACCAATCCGCACCACGGCGTGTCACGCCTCATCTCGAACATCGGTACGGCTTCTGGGCAAGGTCTTGTTGGAATGTTTGTTTTTCGACCGTTGTCTCATTGATTTCCAGTGCACGACCATGCCACAAAAGCGAAGCGAAGCAAGGACTGGCGCTGATGCGGAACGCGATGCTGGTCAGGATAAGGAGAACCGGCCTCAAAACGATACACTGGTAGAACAACACACTGAGTCTACATTGCAACCTGCCGGTCGGAAAACACAAATCCTGAAAGCAAGATTTCCCCGAAACAACGCAGAACAGGCGTAAGCAAGGGGAACAGCATCACCGTCTAGGGTCTCAAAGAAGGAAGGGCAACCAAAAGAAGAGGATCTTGAGTTCAACTATGGTCGTTCTAAGCTACACGATCCAAAACAGACGGCGGGCCGCAAAGCCCGCCTACGTTGGGGCGACGTTAGCGCGCCACAAGAGATCTAGGACTGGGTCAGTGAGAACTTCTAAGTACCGAGCACACAAAGTATCCCTGTCGCGTCAATTTTTCCGAAAGGATGCAGTCTTTAGAGATGAGTGCTGCTTGAACCCCTTCAAGGATTTTCAACGTCTGTATATATGTCACGACAAAGAGCGCGAGTGCTCGCCCACACACGATGAAGGCGGCTTCGAACTCGACTGGGAGAAGGTGGATGATTGGATAAAACCGAAAAGTTACAACAAAAGCAAGATGGTCCGTGGTATGGGGAACGCGGTCGATCGACGAAGAGCAATAGATCTTTGATCTGTTCTTTGTTGCTAAGTGTGACAACGACTGGTAGATGGAACCTAATCAAGAAGAGTAGAAGAGAATGGGCAAGATACATGGCGGATCCCGTTCGAAAAAGGTCATTAGTTTGTTAGTAATCCTTGAGCAGCCTACAAGCAGATGTCCATGCACAAATAAGCTAGTCATTATCCTACGTGCGTTCACGTGGCCTGATCCAACTCCACTGTCCTTGCCTATTCTACCACCGGAAAACCGCCATATATCGGGCCTCCAAGAGCGGACCGTCTCACGACTAAGCGAAAAGCTTAACTTGCAACTGGTGTGGACACGCGTCTCAACAACCTTCACTAACCCTTGGTAAGGCAAACTACGAGGCTGAAACACGACGTTTGTGATGTATCGATCCTACTGTATTGTACTGTGTATTATAATGTAACATGATAGTGCGACGAAGTTACTACTAGAGTGTTTCTAGGGAGCTAATGGCGTATGCCGCGGAGTTCATCTATTGATAGCAGTCTAGCTTCCCATTACCTCTTTGAGAATTGTCGTGTGATGTCGGACTTGTGAAGCAGGACTGGTAAAGTGATAGAATGTCAACATCTCCTGAGTACGTTTACATCTTTGGGTACAGCTGTGAGATGAAAGCCCCTTCTTGGTGTCAAAGTCGAAATGCTCATTGTTCAAAGCGGTTTCGCTTCGCAGCAGATACAAAAATGTGTTTCGCAACAGCTACGATCACCATTTGTCACCGCCCCGAGACGTCATATCGGCTTTGAAGCTCATAGCATGAGAGGATGATTTGTGGAGAGGTACACTCGTCTATCACGGGTAACGCCTTAGAGAGGCTGCATTGGTGCAGATTCAGGTGCCTATTTTTTTCGTGTCGAGTTTAGTTCTCTTACGCGTCCATAACTCCAATCCAGCCAATTTCGACCTAAACATGCATGCAAACCAGATGCCATCATTGACGCAACTGCTTCTCTTCGACCCAACCTTGAAAGAGCTGGTGGGAACTCCGAACGGCGACTCCGATTCTCAACGCTACCACGTGCCAACGGGCATTTGACATCATGCGTTTGACATCATACCGCTTATTCGAAGTGTACATACACCCAAATATACACTTTTTCATGCAGGAACGCGTACGCTCGTCTACAGGACCTCCTCCAAGATACGAGGCCTATCTCAAGGCAGCAACATGCCAACCCAGGCCAGGCCCAGAGTCCCGTTCAAGAATGCGAGGAATGAGGTATGGCGTGCAGCATCGACAACACAGATCGACAGGAACGGGGCGCCGTTCCACGTACGTGGTTAACTTCCATGCTAACGGTACCTAGGGTATCGCGGCAAGCCATCATCGGGCTCTCGGTGTATCGTGACAAAGGGTCAACAAATAACGGCCCAAGCGAGCAGCATAGCATGATCTAGTCTGTATGGGACAAAGCTGCAGGTACTCGCGTATGTAATGTAGAGACCTCCCGTGCGTCATGCAGCGGATGAGGCAGGTAAAACAGCGCACCAGGCGACGAGATCGTGCATCGTGCAGCGGGCAAGGTAGCGGATCAGGTAACCCTCCCTACCTTAGCCACATATGGCACTAGCTAGCATGCATGTGGTGTATTGATGCGCTGCTGCAACGGCTCAGGCTGTCTTCAAGGCAGAGAAAAAGAATCTGGCCGTGCATCCTTGATTCGTGATAGTGGGGACGCCGACCTGACTCGACTACGGATCCTGTCTTTTCTTCTTTTCTTCCGTGGAAGCGCACTTTACTCGGATGGGTAATTAGCGAAGGTCACTTAACGCGGTGGGTGCGCGAGGCGTCCGACCTCTACTCGGGGTTGAGGCTGTGTTGTGTTTAGGCGACCAATCAGGGGTCCTGCATTCCGATTAAGTCACGTGGTTGGGCCTCTGGCGTCTGGAGAACGTGCAGTAGTTGATACCGAGATTTGCAAGGAATTCGTTGAAACACGAGTTAGCCTCAGTGAAACAGACCATTGGTCAAGGATTTTCGGACGGATAATTATCTCTATTGCATACTGTGACGAAACAGTCCAAGCTCGACCTATCAACACTTGCCATATCTAACCTATTAAGTAATCAACCGCCAAGTCCTACACTATAAGATACATGTTGCACAGCCTCAAGAGTGATAGTAGGGATGTTGTGAATGTCTAGGGTCACGGTACATTGCTGATACGCTCGGGTCGTAAACCTGCTGACCTGATGCAGTAGGTGGCGAGTGATCCGGCATCGTGGCATATGGTGTTCGGTCCGTGGAGGCTGTGTAAGCAATGTTGTGGGCCATCATTGGTTGCTGGGTGACCGGATATGGGCTGTAGCCATATACTGGTGGGTTTGTAGGTGCGCCGGTATGCAGTGACGGTGCCGGGTGATATGTGTAGGGGGATGTTTGATCCCATGTGGAAGGCACGTTCGAGCCTAGTGGTGGCTGAGTATACAGATACTGGGACGGAGTGACCGATTGATGATGTGCGTTATGGTCGGCTATGGCGGTAGGTGTGGTGTATGTTTGCGGAGATGACCATGTGGAGTATGCATCATTGTCGAAACTTGACCAGGAGTGGCGATCTGATCCGTGAGAGGGTGTTGGCAATAACGTATCGTACATGTGTGAGTTGTGGGAGAGGTAATCATCGTCATCAGGATAGCTTGACAAGCCCGCCGGTGTACCACAGTCGGATGGAGAGCTTGGAGCATTGGGCAGGATAACACCCTGGTTCTGATATCTTCGCACAAGGACTGTGTATCTTAAGACTATCAACAACAAGTTCAATAGGCAAAAGCAAGTGACATACCGGTTCTTGATATCATTCTTCGACCTGCCGGGGAAATGTTCACGTTGGATATCTTTCCAGTGTCGTCCAAGTCGCTGGACTGCGTCGATAAGTGTTGCATCCTACGAAGCGCTTGTTAGCTTGCTGAAGTGTGAAACATGTATGAGACTGCTGTCCACTGACATCTGAGTCGCGCCATTCGCTTCGATCTAGATCAGGATCAAGTGATTGCTGCCACCGCTTTGCGCACTCTAATGATCGATTAGAAATGAAAATAGCTACCAGTTATATCACTTACGGTCTGCACTGCGTGTTCCGACACAGCTTGCAACTACAGTCCATCTGTTGAAATAACAGTCAGCTCTGGTACTTCCTGTGTTTCACTGAACCATACTTTTGGCCGTGCTGTTGCACACCTCTTGAAAGCAACTGGTCTTCACTCTTTGACCATTGTCCTTTCTTCAGACCTCCTGCTACTGAGTTGTGCCAACGTTTTCTACAGTCTTTGTTCGTTCGTCCCGGGAGGCTATCGGCGATTCTGCACCTATGTATCTTGTTAATTGTAGAATCGACTGTCGCAAGATGTGACATACCAATCCTTGACTTCTCCTTCTACGACTGATGATGCTCAGTTAGCTTGCTTGAAGAATGCTAGAGAATGATAAGCATAACTTACGTTGTGCTTCCACTTCTTCTCGAAGTTTCTGATCTTCTGCTAAAGACCATTTCCTAGGTTGGCGAATCGAGTTGTCCATTAGGGTCAGGATAGGTGGAAATCTTGTCCTTTGTAATGTACTGGTATGACCAATCGAAAAACGTTCTAATGACCAGGGAAAGAGTGTAGTATAAAGAAGGGAAGATGTCTAAGATTGTCTAAGAATTCTAGGAAGCTTGACTTATATCGGTCAAGCAGCAGAAATTGGAGATAAGTAAGGAGTGCAAGACTACTAGATATGTAGACATCGTGAAGAGCCGACTACGATCTTAAGCGGAAAGCTAGCATAATAGTGATCCATCATCTTGGCAAGCCAGGTACTTGGGTATTGCGGAGGATAGACGGCAGGAAACTGTATGCCAAGTTGTATTGTTCGAGGTCGATACTCGGTTTGGCTAGTGTGCGCACCAACCTATGGCGTTTTCGAAACCATCCAGTAACGAACATGTTCCATGCATTTCAACGGGGCTTTGCAGCCATGACGCGTGCGCGTAGGGCTAATGCATCTTCTGACGGGCCGTTGACAAGGTGGTGTGTACAGCCCCCAAAGGATTTTCGCATGGCTAGGACCCTGTAGGTACCTAGGTAAGGCTGCATGGACCATACACCGCTAGACCTTAAGAAACACAGACCTCGGGAACTTAGCAACCTGTTGGAATAAGCTTATTGCTCCACAAGATATGCCACGTACTTACCAGGAACAGCAAGTTACATATATGGCATGTCTGACGTAACAATCGTTCGTTGTTGATGTATGTTTTTTACCCTTCGTGGGTCACACCCCACTTCTCAATAACGGAAAGTACGCTGGGCGATTCGATAGGAACAAACAATGGTCGCCGTATACAGCCTGCCTCTAGCAAAACAGGAACGATATAGTCGCTCGATAAGGAAGTCCATCTGTGTTCAATTTCGAGTTGGTTTCAAAGAGGTTACATAGTGGCTGAGTTGTAAGCCAATATCGGTCCGTGCTGATCGTCTCGACACGGCCGCCGAAGAGATCTCCGGAATGAATTAAGTCAATTGATAGTTACATGTAATCAGCAAGGTGAAGTTTGCGATATACGTCGTACGTTGTTATTGGTACACGCATCACAACCACCACTCAGCGAGGAGCACGCGGCAGCATCCCATAAACCCAGCAACAGGTTGCGCCCGAGACTTGCAGAGTTCCAGTGAGCTTCGACGTAGAGAGTGGCTTATATGGTACCGTATCGTTGGGACCAGTTCATTCAGTTACAGGCGCTGACTACTCCTGGCGGTGGACTCTTACTGGCACGACAGAGGGCGAGCGCAACGGTTGTGAAAATGGAACCAATAGTTAGACAGGTTGAACACATTCCGGTGAAAGGATTACTATTTGTGTCATAAGCTCACGTGATAAGAGGCACGATGGGAAGCTCTTAGATGTGATCCAACAGAAGTAAGCGAGGCTGCGAAGATCGTTAGGCCCGAGTACTTTGAATTTGTCTTATTTCGCAAGTGCCATCGGCCATTTCTGGCCAATGCCGATCACTATGCGCCTCCCACTATATATCTAAACAACGACATGGATTTGCATAGTTACCTGGCGGACTCGATATCATTTTTTAGACTTCTACTGTCGTATCATGTTAAATTACGCCCTAGCCCACCGCTCGTTGTCTTAACGCTGAGGGTAAGGCTGGGTATGTAACATCACACAACATCGATGCATGGTGATCTCCAATGTTTCGAGGAACAGAATTCAACGAATAAGTGAGTTGATTTGCTCAGTTGATTCGTAGAGGTATACTCGGTGAGTGCGATATATTGAGTCGTACACCTGACCTAGACTGTTTGTGGCCCCTCTCGTTCGTAAGAGCGCGCGGCCTGTCATACGTCGGATAGTCCGCTGCTCTTCCTGATGAGCGCACACGTATAAAACTCAACCATTGCCGTGGTCGCCAACATGCGTTCAACTACATTGATCGACGGGATTTCTCCATCTGCCAAGAGGGCAGCAGCAGCTCCAGGGTAAACAGGTCGATACCGTTATTGTTGTACATCACAGTGATGTCTTTGGCGCCGATTGACATGCGTAGACGTTGATAACGGCGTGGGAAAAGCGGTGTCTCCAGCTGACGTAGGTATATCCATCACCATAGATTGTAGATGGCAGCGTCGCCACCATGTCATGTTGGTGCTTCACGTCTTGCCCATGAGCCTCTGCGCTTTGGCAAGCAGGACTGTGCTCTCTCGGCCCAGTTTCCTCTGTCCATTTGGACCCCTCGCTTTAGCCATGGTTTTCCTGAAGCGCTCGCGCTCAGCGATCTTCTTCGCGCGCTCCTTGTCCGCTTCTTCCCTCGCTTTTTGTCGCGCCTCAATCTCTTCCCTCTTCTTTTGTGCCACCTCAGTCTCTTTCAAGAACGGCTGTGGTCGTGGCCGCCGTTGCCGTCTCTCAAAGTTCTGCCTGGGCTCTGGTTCGGGCGACTTCTCTTCTAACATGGCAACGCGATCAGGATGTGGCTCCAAAGTGGGCTCTGGGACAGGCTCGGTAGACTCCTTGTTCTCATTCTCGTCCTCGTCTTCATTGTCGTGGACAGATTCGCGGTCGTAAACGGACTTGCGCGGCGTCGTCTCTTCGTTTTCTTCGCGAGCCTTGAGCTTTGCGTACTGCTTCTTCAGCTTCGCCTTGCTGATGAGACCTTTCTTGATCTTTTCGACTACGCGCACAATTAGCAATTGGACT
The DNA here is from genome assembly GCF_907166805.1 of Alternaria atra. NCBI lineage: Eukaryota > Fungi > Ascomycota > Dothideomycetes > Pleosporales > Pleosporaceae > Alternaria > Alternaria atra. Next base: position 1,120,521 of record NW_025091320.1, read on the forward strand.
GTATGATGCGGCGCGAGCAGATATGGGTAGTCGCGTAGTCACCTCCTGTATCATAACACTGCGATATCCTCGTTCGAGTCTCTACCGTCATACAAGCCTACGCATAAAAACATATTAGAGAGAACCTACTTTTCCGTCTATGGGTGCCATCCGGCAAATTTGCAGGACCGATAGCGAAGCGACTCTTTTGCTTCTTCACAAAAGACTTTGCGTCTCCTTCATGCGGTCGTTTTGCCCCCATATTAAGGCTGTGGAATGTCGGAAAAGTTTGGAATCGCGGTACTAAGATTATCCCAGAAGACGCGAGCCCATTTCATCGGCCTTGGCAAAGTGGGGCGCGATCTAGAGCCGGTCACGAGCGCTTTCACCACCGCGACGGGCTATGAACTCATGCCTCAGCTTTGTGCGCCATCGCATCTATGCACACAGATTCACGCCTCCCGCGGGGACGGGCAGAAGCATCCGGGAGAGTTATTCTTTTTCGTCGTGTGACATGTCGCGTCGGCCAATACCGGTTCGGCGGCACGAGCGACTTTATCAGCAGCGATTAGGAAACTTCCGTCTTGTAACAAAGACCAAAGCGCGTCATCCGTCCCGGCCCTGCGTCTCTCCTCTCCGCACCTTCAACTGGGGCGCTCCACGGTGTTTCGTCGTAAAACCGGGCAGTATGACTGTACAATGAAGCGACCACTGGAGCCAACGCACCCGATTTAAACTGGAAACTCTTACTCATATCATTCGTCGGGCCAGCAGGTGCTCCAACCGCTTGACCTCACTGTCTCCGCCATCCTTACGACCTGCCATCTCAGTGCTTAACCTCTTTCACGCTCGCGAACACGCCACTGTTCTCTGATTCTCGTTAGGTTTCTGTACTCATGCTGTCTATTGCAACAATTTGTTACAATCATGCCCATATTTCATGATCCCCATGATAGTCCGCCGACATCGTCATTCTCGCCTCAGGCATCGGTCACGAGCTTCCAAAGAGCAGACACTTCGGGATTCGCTGTAGAAAGGAACTTGGAAACCGACCTGCAATCAGAACTACCGAAAACCGACATGTCTCTGGACATGAACCCTGAGTCCCCTAGCCAAACGCGCAAACCATCCATGTTCGGACGGAAGGAGTGGATCGAGAGGATCAAAAGGACGAATAGTCCATCGTGGCTGCAGCGGCAGGGTGTGAGTACCCGCCCGGAGACTCAGGAAACATTCACACCACGGCGTTTGATGGCCGATGTAAGGAATACTGATGATGTGATACAGGGCGAAGTTATGACTGAACGCGATGCCTTCACCCGACCGACATCGCAAGACCGCCCGAAGACACCTCTAGCCTCATCCACCGAGCCGCAAACCTCACGCATCTCTACCCCAGAACATCTTCGAGACCCTGCAGCGATCGGCTTGGATATCGAACGCCCGCGATCGGCATTACACTCCGGAGACTTTAGAGAGAAGAGAGCAGGCACAACATCCGAGAATGACCCCTCATCCTCAGGCTTCCTAGCAACTTCACCAGTAGTCCCTTGGAATCGCTCATTCCCAACCGCCGCCTTTGCTGCACAACGCAATGATGTCTCGTATCCGGAATCGCGCGGCGGTGACAATCGCACAGCTGCACGAGCACGGGCGATATCGCAGTCGTCACAGCCACCATTCAGCTCATTCGCTTTCCTACCGCCCACGAGCCCGCTTGTTCAGCAGGCAAACAATACAGACTTGGACTTTTCTTCTAGACCAAGCTCGCGACAAGGGTCTCGCAGCCCCGACAGAAATAATCGCCGGCATACGTACTCTCCTGCGTCCTTCGATGACTACCAACCCACTCAGATGGCCCGATCCGCGACCGGGACTCCAGCTGCGCGACATCTACGCCATAGTAGTTCAATACCATACCAGGCGCATCAGCCTCGACGATCGATGACGTTCAACCAGTCTGAGCCCCAGTCTCATTCGCAGACACCGTTCCTTCACGCGCGGCGCCCCTCCTTCTCGTCAGAGGCATCTCCATTGCAGCACGCTCCCATGGTTGGTTCATATGAGGAGTCGATACTACGGGGACGCATGTCTACTACACCATCGCGGCCTCTCGACTTCGTCGCCAAGATTGGGGTACTAGGCAGAGGACAGTGTAAATCAAGCCTCAAATGTCCACCTCACGTTACAGTACCCTTTCCAGCTGTCTTCTATAGCTACAATACAGGCAACGGTAGGATCTCGGATAATGAGCCGAGCCCCTATGTTGGGCACATTGATCTAGAAAATTCATTGCCACCGCCAGACGAAAGTAGTGAGACTGGTAAACGCAAGCGACGACATGTTGTGCCAGCCCCTGATCAAGACGACCTCGACTTCAGGATTAATCTTGGAGAAGAAGAAAATGGTCAAAGTGCAAAAGGAGACCTTCGCCGGAAAGAGAAGAAGAAGCGGCGATCGACATCACCCAAGGCGCCTCCTGGGGGCTCTTATCGTATTCCGCCACAAGGTCAGCTCCAGATCGTGCTGAAGAATCCAAACAAGACAGCAGTCAAGCTTTTCCTGGTTCCATATGATTTGTCGGATATGGAACCTGGTCAGAAAACTTTCATCAGACAGCGCAGTTACTCTGCGGGACCTATCATCGATATGCCCGCAGCCTCGCGGAAGAACTTGGGCACCGATCGTCCAGAAGCTGCTCTCAGCAATTCAGACGACCCGAACGACCGACCGATCCTGCGATACCTAATCCATCTCCACATATGCTGTCCTTCGAAGGGTCGCCATTATTTGTACAAAAGCATACGAGTTGTCTTTGCGAATCGAGTACCGGACGGTAAAGAGAAACTCAGAAACGAAATCCAGCAACCAGAGCCTAGATACAGCACCTATAAGCCGACGCGAGAAGGACCGTCGTTGCAAAAGTCACAGTCAGCCGGAGCCCAGTTTACCACGGATAAGGCTTTCCGTCGGCGCAGCGCTGGATGGCCACTTTCACAGTCTCAGCAAGCATATGATCAGCTGGATGGCCTAAAGCAACACACTCCACTGCCTCCACCAGCCGTCAAGTTCACAGGTGGTACCACCAACTCCTCAGTGTCGAGTGGCTTCAGCTCGCCTATGCCGGAGATGCAACCCATACCATTTAGCCTTGGTCGGCTGGCTGCAATCGATTCACGGCCTGTTTCCCGTGACTGCATGGATGTGGATCCGAAAAGCCCGTTCGAAACGCCTATAACATCACCACGAGCCGGCGTGAGCAGCCAGAACAGTCAAAGCGATGGTACTTTTGAGAAGCTGAGCAAAGGCGATGTCGGCTATGGCGTGAATGCATTCTCGCCACTTGGTAGCCCATCTGGTCCTCCCAATGCGGGACTACTATCGCAGCGACTGCGCGGTCTGGACGTTCAGCGCAATGAGAAAGAGTAAGCTGCCTCGCTATTTCCGGATGTTTATACCATCTCTCATATAATTCGTGTTCCATTGAAAATACCCCATAACCTGTTGTTGAGCTTATACTGGCGTTACATTTTGGCACTATTGGATAGGCCCTGGATGGTACAGTCTCCGCTATGTACTTTTATGCTACACATCCAATGAATGAATCAATATACCACGCGTTCGGGATTCTGCAACCGATGCATGTGTCGTGCATGATGATGCTTGCCGAACTAAAAGCTTAGCGTGGTTACGCTCCAATGTTCGCGAAGAGTGACGTCGGCAGTAATTTAGCTAGATCCGAAGCCCTCTCCCCACTTGCTTGAGCATTGGGTATCATAACCCGGGCATCATCTCAGAATTTCCGATACCTACTTTTCTCAGTTCTTTCCAACTGAATCATCACGAAATATTGTCGCGCCCTTTACCAGAACAATGGCCTCCAAACGCGCAGCCCAATTGTTCGGCGCCCGCTCCAATGCCTCCGTCATCGGTCGACAGACAACACGATTGAGCTTCACCACTGCACGAGCTTTTAGCATTGCGCCCAAGCCACAAACTGTAAATGCTTCGCAGAGCAGAACTGTTATTGTAGGAAACGCTGCGAGGCTACAAGCAACACCAGTACAGAAAAGATGGCACTCGCAAGCACCAAATGACTTGAAGCAGAACAAAGTTTACGAATTCGATGATGTACGTCTACATATGCTTTCCCAATTTCGCTCCACCTGTGGAACTCCCTTCTCTGAGAATAATGCACTCTCCTCGGAATGATCGCTAACCTGTTCAGGTTCTACACATCCTTGAAGCTCCCTCAGACTCACGCCTCCTAATCGACGTTCGCGAACCTCATGAATTCGAAACAGACACTATTCCCACCTCCATAAACATCCCTGTTACCTCGCAGCCCGATGCACTGCTACTAGACGAGGAGGAATTCCAGGATAGATTTGGCTTCCAGAAACCACCAAAGGGCAAGGAGGTCGTCTTCTTTTGCAAAGCTGGAGTAAGGAGCTCGGCGGCGGCGGGAATCGCAAAGCAGGCTGGGTAAGTCTATATCCCTAGTCGGAGCACAGACATCGAATATACAATTTTCAAGGGCGATAGGATCTTGCAGCAGGAAGTTATAAACTAATGCGTATGGTAGATACACAAACGTTGGCGAATACCGTGGCTCGTGGCTCGACTGGCAAAAGCGTGGCGGACCAGGCACGAAATCCCCACCAAAGCCCGATGGGATGGGTGAACCTAAGGCTCCTACGACCGAAACGAAGCCTACAGCCAGGACGGGCGACAGTGGAGAAGAGGACCTTGGGCCTCAGGGACAGCCACCGTATCCACCGGGACCTATGGGCCGACAGTAGGTCTACAATGTAATATAGAGCTTGAGTGGCCAGTGAATGGCTTGGTAATGCATGATGCACGGAGGGTGTACATATCATCATGGAGATTGCACATATAATCACTCCAAAAACGACTACACAAAAGGGTTTTCAACGTTTTGCTGCTGAGTAGAGGTGCGCGTGTGGATAATCAAAGCATAGTATTAAGGAGGTAGAGTGAAGTTATTGGTAGTTATATGGCTTACCGAAGGAAATGAGATGTTATCAAAAGAAGGTAGTACATCCTCACACTACGCACCGAAGTTAGTAACGTCTAGTATCATTGGTCTAGAGCCTGAGCTTGACACTGTTCGAAAGTTAGCACACAGCCTTAGTAAGTAGGTTGGATCATAACTTACCATCTGCCAGTATATTCCCCTCTTCCTCAACAACCCCTGGTGATCTCCCTTCTCCAACACCTTCCCACTACCCAATACGAAAATAACATCTGCCTTTTGAATCGTAGCAAGTCGATGCGCGACAGCAATCACCGTTCTTCCACCCTCACCAGCGGCCCGCTCAATCGCCTCTTGGACCAGTTTCTCAGATGCAGAGTCGAGAGACGACGTGGCCTCGTCCAGTAAGAGGAGCTTCGGTTTCCGCAGCAAAGCCCGGGCGAGACTGAGACGTTGTTTCTGACCGCCAGATAAAGACATGCCCTTTGGTCCGAGACGCTGTGCGTACCCATCGGGCAAGGAGGCAATGAAGTCGTGGATTTGGGCGTCACGGCATGCTTGCTCAATGTCTCCGTCCGTGGCGGTATCAACAGACAAAGCGATGTTTTCTCGGATCGTGCCTTCGTAGAGTGTAGGCTCTTGGCTGACGAGACTGATCTGCTTGCGGTACTCTGAGGGGCTGAGGGAAGTGATATCTTGCCCGTTGTACAGAATACGGCCGGATGATGCGTCGTAGAAGCGCTCAAGGAGGGAGATGGTTGTCGATTTACCGCAGCCGGATGCACCTACCAGTGCGACGAACTGGCCCGGCTGGACCTGCAGGTTGAGGTTGCATAGTACGGGCACTGCTCGAGTTTTGTATGTGAAATATACATTTTGAAACTTAATCCCTGCACCTTCTTCTGGCTTGTTCAGGGGCGGGTATGATGGCGGCGAGGCGGTCTTCGGTGGACGCATGCTGATGATGCGGTTAGCAGCACCGGTTGCTTGCGCCATGTTTGGGGCGAAAGAAAAGAATTGGCCTGCTGCAATGGCGCCTTGAACGATAGCTTGGTAGATGACAAAGAAATCGACGGTGTTGTACTCGCGGGAGGCCAGGAGAGTACCGCCATACCAAAAAGTAAGTGCCATACAAGCCAGCTCAATACTGTCACTCCCCGCGAAAACAAGGGTACCATACTTCGCACTCGAGAAGGCCGAAGCGATGTGGCCCTTGAGCAACGTTTCATAGCGCTGACCGATCATGTCTTCCATGATGAGACTGGATACCGTGCGGAACGCACCGACAGCTTCAGCCGCAAACTCACTGCTGTTTTCAAAGACCTTTGCGTTGGTCTTGTCGAACTCGAGCTCTAGTCGCACTCGAAGATAGCCAGCAGCCAGAATAATTGGCAGTGCAGCAAAGAGCCCAACCAACGAGAGCTTCCAGCCGTATACGAAAGAGATAATGACGCAGCCCACAACGTTGACAATGGCAATGCCCGCCAAGGACATCTCAGTCGCCATCAGCTGTTGGATCTGCGTCGAGTCCGAGCTCAGGCTCGCCGTCAGAGATCCGGGACTATGTCCTTGATCGTCAAAGAAGGCAATTCGTTTGCGTATGAGGTTATCAAGATACTCTTGTCGATACTGCTTCGTTACCATGACAGCGATGAGATGACAAGCCGACCCCATGAAGAAGTAAGAGAGAAAAGTACTTGCAGCTAGTACACCGAACATGCCGGCCCAGAAATTACCCTGGCTCACCAGTTCGTTCATGGGAAGGGTGAAGACATTGACCACACTTGCAAAGATGTACGCTTGCAGCGGGTAGACGGCACCACTGGCTAACACACCGAGAATGGCGACGGTGTATAGGATCCAATGGCTGCGCTGCTCATAAAGAAGGCGTCCGAAGCTACCAAGGAGACCTTGTTGTTTGTACTCTGGATCTGCTGCTGTTTCAGAGGTCTGGCTGCTCTCTTTATGCTCGTCAACGGTCACTGTGTCTGGGCTTTTCACTTTTTCAAGTGCGTCGACATCAGCGTCCTGTTCAGCCTCCATCGCGATTTCCTGGGCGTGAACTAAGCCGTAGTAGACACCAGCTTCTATCTTCAGAAGCTCGTCGTGGGTACCTTGCTCTACGAGCTGACCTTGACGTAGGACAACGATCTTGTCCGCCCGCCTGATGGTGGAGAGGCGATGCGCGATGACAATAGTCGTTCGATTCTTCGATACGCGATCAAGAGCTTGTTGAACGATACGTTCTGTCCGTACATCGATAGCGCTGGTCGCCTCGTCTAAGATCAGTATAAGTGGTTGCTTAATGATACTCCGCGCGATAGCCACCCGTTGTCGTTGACCGCCCGACAGCTTGATGCCGCTCTCTCCTACCAGGGTCTCATAGCCTTCCGGTAGTTTGGCGACAAATTCTTCAGCGTAGGCTTCGCGACACGCATCTTCTACCATTTTCATCTTCTCTTCTTTTGGCAAGCCTTCGTATTGAGTACCTGTAAGACCGAATGCGACATTGTTGTAGAGGGTATCATTGAATAGGAAGGGCTCTTGCTGAACCAGACCAATTTGGGAGCGCCACCATTTTAAGTCAACATCTAGTAGGTTGGTCTCCCCAATCTTGATAGTACCGGTGCAAGTGTTTGGACCCAGCTCAGGTTCCTCCTCTTTGCTCTTGTCATGCCCGGCCTTTTCCGTGGATGCTTGTTTGTCTTTGGTCTTTGATTCGGCTCGTTTCTTGAACCACCCAGACTTCTTAGGGCTGTCTTCTTTGTCCTTAGGTGCGCCGTTGTGGTGTGATAAGTGGGTGTCGTCTTCATCAGATGCGGTTGTAGCTATTGTGCCCGAGAGGTCGTACCATCTCTGCACCAATCCTACGATAGTAGACTTCCCTGGCAGTGGGAACAAAAGGTCATTAATGATTGTACGGAATTGAAGGGTGGGAATCACTTACCACTTCCGGACGGGCCAACAATAGCGGTAACTTTACCTGCCTCGAGATCAAGATCAAGACCTCCAAGAATCTGAACATTGGGCCGGCTTGGGTACGAGAAGGCAACATTCTGAAAGCTGATGTTTGCGTTGGCCGTTATATCTGGCTCCTTCATTCCAGCAGTGTTAGGAACGGGGGCGTCGATGGTGATGAACAGTTCGGTGGCGGCAGACGATGCCTTTGCGATAGCGATAATTGGACTCACGACCCTGCTCATGTTCATGATCGCCATCATAACAGAGAATAGGACCACGACTATAACTCCAATGTCGGTACTCTTACCCTCCGAGAACTGTTTGATGCCAAACCAAAATGCGATGGCAAAAGTACCATACTGCCCAATCATCAAGGGCGACATCATGAGACCCATCAAAGGCGCGGCTCTACGCTCGTTCCTCGCGGCTTTGTCCAGCAAGATTTCATGCTGCCTTGCCAGTTTCGCCTCTGCACCGAATGCAGCAACGATGCGAACGGACGAGAACATCTCGAAAGCCATAGCCGAAGCATCTTCATGGTGCTTCTCAGTGACCTTATGTATACGAATAAAAGGTGGTACTAGGGCACCAGATATGATGAGGATGAACGGCAGCGAAGCAGAGGCGACTACGGTAAGCAGCGGGCCGTTGACGAAAGCTACCACATATGCTCCGATGAAGAAAGCGAGAGATTGGAAAAGCATAGCGAAATGCTGCGATATGGCGAGTTGAACTGTGTTGGAAGAGGTTGTAATTCGGGTGGAGACTTTGCCGGGGCTTATAGTGTCTATCACACTGACTGGCTGTGCAAACAAGGCTCGTAGGTAAGCTAGGCGCAGTGCAGCAGAGATTCGAAGACCGCTGATTCGGATAGTGAGCTATTTCAGCGTTAGTATGCTGATTGCCTGCTTGAGACAAGTGGCCGTACCATTGCTATATAGGACAATACGAACTTCGCGATGAAAAGGTAGACGAGAAAAAGGGTGAGCCTGTTGATCTCCGCTTGGAACTCGCCGGCTGTCATTGTCGTTCCTGGAATGAAGTAGTTGGTAAAAGAGCCGACCAGTTGACCTGATCGCGGTCAGTATTTCTGGGAGCTATCACAAATTCCAGTGGTGTCGGATCATACCGAAGACAACGTTCATCAGAGGAAACGTAACACCAGATGCTATCGAAGTGATACAGCACAGTAACATGAGCCAAAAGTCGAGTTTGGATCCGTATGAGAAGACTCGCTGTTCATATTAGCGAGAAACCACCTCCAAGGCGGAATCCTCACGAAGTAATTCTTCATACCCGCCTGGGGCACTTTCTTTGCTTGCGTCGAGGTTTTTCCATCCTGTTCTGTAGCTTCTGCATCGCCGTTTTTCTCATTGGTTCCTGTTTCAAGGACTTGGGTAGCGAGCGCAGCACTCTCTGCTTCAGCATTGGTCGTCGGTCGAGGTGGCGATCGATTATCGGTGACACTGGAGTCCATGGCTGGGCTCAAAACAATGGAAAGAAATTTGCAAAGCACAAAGAGAGAATAGGTAAGTAGACAATGGTAGGAGAGAGGATTATGGTGACCAGGGGACAAAGGTAGGTGCCTGGTGATGCGGCTGCCGTATAGATCGTATCCTTGTTTATACCGGCAGAAAGCGACCTACTCCCAATTTGGCACGCACATCGTAAAAAGACGGAGTGAAAGTGCGAGGTCAGGATCTGCAAACAAGATCATCTCCAGGTTATCATTCGCATGGGTGCCAGTGTTCGTTGCGCCAAGTGCTCCAACGAACTCCGCTCTGAAGGGCGGATGACCCGCGCTAACCCATACATCACGCTTCACCACAGTTCTTCCCAATCGAGCGAATACCTGCGAGCTAAAGGGGGCAACGCGCGTCTATTGGTTTCAACATCCATCCTTGTGGTCAGTGCGAATAAGAAATGTCGGACGATGCCGCTTAAATTAGTCGGGTGTTAATCGCACTCAACCTTCCCCAAGAGCGGACATCGGTGCTCGAAATTACCCGACCAAAGGCACTGTCATCACTTACAACACCAACATCACTCTACACCGATTTTGGCAATAGTCATGGCCAAGACATGTATATAAGCGTGGCTGTAACAATGACGTACTGACGAAGTGGTCTTACACATACGAATCTCCAGCAACACCTCAGGTATCGCACCTATGAACACATGCAAACGGGAGCGATCGCATATATATATATATATATCAGGAGATGTCCAAATTACGTTAGCGGTCGCTGTAGATTCGTGAAGTAGGCGCGCAGGGTGAGAGGAAAAGGAAATGATTGTTTTTCCTCTCACTGGATGCCAATATCACCTTAGAACACACACGTCGATTGCGATCTTACGTCTTGTTCTCACTACTGCACGAGTTTAATATTCTTGCCATCGAATTGGTCGCAGTTATAGTCAGCAAAGGATACTTGCCTGGCCGACAGTTGAGTGTCGTCAAATCTCACGACTGGCTTGATCGAGGAATAGCCATGCTCTCAAACATGCTCGCAATGCAGCGGGTAGAAGAGGGTTTGAAACATAAAAGGATAAAGGGTATGTTTTATTGAACGTTGAAGAATTTCATAGACTTTTAGATTATAGTTGTATCGTTCTATCAAGGTATGCCTGCTACCTCTCTTTGTTATGAGGTTTGATGGTATAGTGGCTTGTCTTTGACAAGACCTTTTCTACTAATTTCTTATATCGTCTTGCTGATTGATATCACCACATCCTTTTTCCATCTCCCTTATGGCCTCAAAGTTGGAATTTCCCCTCGCAACCTCCTTTCTCCTCTCCAACCTCACCAAACTCTCAATCAACCGTTTCATAAGCCAATCACTCTCACTAATACCGGACACCATAGGGCTATCATCTCCGATCCAATCCCAATTCACCAAGCCCTCTTGGTTCTCCTCTTCAAAAGTCGTAATATCATTCCCTAGATCACGATCTAGACGCTCCGGACTGGTTAAGCGGATAAGTCGCGTGAACTCAACCCACTCTTCATATGTGTAGCGTTTGTTGTCGGTTTTCAGATCGAGGGAAACTTTCTGAATGGAAAGGGCGAGACGGCGGGTAAGAGAGGCACGAGTGGGAGGGTTTGTGGCATCAGCCTCTGCTTCTTCAGCGAGGGCAGGAACTGTAGGGTGACGAGCTAATTCTATGTCGGTTGCTACCTCGCGATCCTCAGGATCGATGAGTGTGTCTTCTCGGTTTTGAGGGTCAGCGGAACCTGCAGTATCATCCTCTGATCTTGGATCTGCGACACCAAAGCCTCTGATCAGTCGTTTCTTTCGTGCTCGGTATTCTGTCCATTGCTGTAGCCATCGAAGCAACCAGGGATGCTTGTTCAAGAATGAACGCCAGATACCTGCTTTAGGCAACACTGTAAAGTCCGCGAGTTCGTCACTCCATCTCTTGAAATTGGCGACCACAGTGTCTCCCAGATCTGAAACTAAGATGGTCATAGTCGGCACGGCGATCAAGCTCCAGATGACGAAGAAGCAGCGCCCGGAGTTGGATCTCGGCGCCAAGTCTCCATAACCGATAGTTAACAGACTGACATAGCAGAAGTAAAGCGATTGAAAGTACGTCAAATTTTGCGTTTCCCCTTCAGTAATCCAGAAGACGACTGCGCCGACACACCAAAGGATTGAAAAAGTGGTAACAGACCAGAATAATGCCATCCAACGCTTGAACTTATGTGAATCAGCCTGAATTTTGCGCATAGCCTCAAAGCGATCTTTCTCTTCTTTCAATAGCATGATCTTCGGTTTGGAGGATGCGATGCCAAAAGCATGGGCGACACGCGGAATAGTGGATGTTTGCTGAACCGACTCGCCCATAGGAGTCCTGAAAGGCCGTGGCTTACTAGGTGCTGATATCCTTGGGAAGCCAAGCTTGCGTTTTCGAATAAGGTGGTGTGCCTCACGTTCGCGGTGACGGAGATCAAATGAGTTGGTAACTGTACGTTCTGCGACACGCTCGCGCATGCGATCAGCGTGCTTCTGAACAATCTTTTCGTCGCCGAGCTCGCGCACTGCTGTGTAAAGCGATGAGACTATAAGGGCTAGAATTATTGTGCCGCCGACAGAGTAAGGGAAGACAATACCCCTGGTGAGATCGGTAGTAGGTACCAGGTCACCGAACCCAACGGTCAGAATGGTTACGTCGCAAAAGTACAAAGCATCAGCGAATCTCCAACTATCTTCACCAGCGTCTTGTTCGAGTTTTGCAAATACCGCAGCGCCACCGCCTAACCAAATGAAGAAGGCCATGGTCTGTAAGATGAGCGTTCTTTGGCTGTCGCTCAACGCGAAATTCTCGGGGTAGTGACCAAGAAAGTAGCCCAGCATGTTGACCATGAGGATCATAGAGCAGATAGTGTAAAACGCAGCAGCAGCAATCGCGTACCAAAACCCTTGCGTGTATCCCTGCTCCGGCCGGATAGGTGGTTCGTAAGTGTTCATGCATATCGTTATCGCAATAAGAAAAGCAGATGAAAGATACCATAAAACGACAGTAACGGGTAGAGAAATAATGTAACGGATCCTTTGTGTAAAGTTCAAAAGCAAGAAGAGATTTCCGAGAAAACCACAGATCAAGGATGCCACATTGATCCAGTAGCACCATCTTGGGTCGCCGAAAGGTACGCCTTTGAAGTCGGAGATCCGGACGCCATCTATGATATTTTGCTGCCTCCAAGGGGTGACGAGAGCAGCTATTGAGCTCACATTTGCCAGCGGTCCAAGAGTCGCTGCGAGTAGCTTATTGGCTGTCAGTATACAAACATAATACCCTAGATATCTTGAGAGGCTCACAGGAATTCCAGTACTGGCGAACCACCAATCACTGTGCTGCCTTTCCCATTTCTTCGATACCTTCCACCATCTCTTCTTCCCGCTGCCTTTCGATGATGAATGTTCCTTCCTCTTCTCCTCTTCTGATTGACGATTTACTCGCCGCGAGTCGTTTGTTTGCTCCGGTTCTTCATGTTCATGCGCCATTATCGGTGCGATGCGGCATCAGACATGGTCAACCTGGTGTACTGGATGTCTTCAGTGTATCCAGATATGCCACAGGTCGTCAAGAGCGTAAAACCAATCAGGCTTCTTCGACAGCACAAGAATCCAAAATTTATGGGATGGCGGTCAAGATGTCTGGTGAGGATATACGCGGATGACTTGATGCTGAGAAATCGGCGCTAGAGCGGACGCGGCGGCGCAGGGGATGAAGAAGCGTCTATGGGTTGCGAGTAGATACGGGAGAGGATATGGGAATCGAAGACCGAAAGCCGCCTTCCGCGGCGAGTTCATGGCCACGCGTTTTGCTAGTTCTCCAGTAAGGTCGCGCGATTCACTACTCGGCTACCGCGGTGTGGTGGAGACTAATCGTGGGTGCGTGGGTGCTAGTGTCGATCAGCCGTTGACGCACGCCAAGCTGTCGATAACTGGGGATACATGCAGATTCATAACACCAATCCGGTCAACGACTTCATGAAGACAATAAATTTGAGTATCTGCTTTTCACCGATGCATAGAAAAACAATCGTGAGAATTTGACAGTATGATATCCTCATGGAACATTTCATGATGTTCATGTTTCACATCTTGTTGATTTCTCATTCGGATTATATACAACATGTAGGTATCGATGTGCTCGGTGCTTACTGCGACTTCAGCTTCTCTGTCAACTCTGGGACCTTTTCGAAAAGGTCTCCGACAAGACCAACATCCGCTACCTGGAAGATGGGCGCCTCGGCATCCTTGTTGATGGCTGCGATGACCTTGCTGTCCTTCATACCTGCCAGATGTTGAATAGCACCGGAGATACCAGCGCACAGGTATAATTGTGGCGCAACGTTCTTTCCGGTCTGGCCGACCTGCAAGCTGTTGTCTGCAAAGCCACTGTCGACTGCTGCTCTTGATGCACCGATAGCGGCACCGAGCGCATCTGCTAGCGGTGGCATGAGCTTGTCAAACTCCTCCTTAGATTTTAGACCACGGCCTCCAGAGACAACCCTCTCTGCTGAGCCCAGATCCGGACGGTCGGACTTCTGGAGATCTTCAGATATCCATTCTGTTGGGCATTCGACCTTGGGGTCGACACCCTCCTCCACTGTTGCGTTTCCACCTTCAGTCTCGGGCGCGGGGAATGCGGTGCCTCGAACAGTGACAACTTTGATGCTATCCGAGGATTGGACGGTCATGATCGCGTTGCCGGCGTAGATTGGGCGAACAAATGCTGTAGGCTAATCAGCACCTCTGTGCATATTGTAGACGACGCTCACTTACTGTCCTCGCCCTCAATGTCAGTAATGTCTGATATTTGCTGTGTGTCCAGGAGCGCTGAGACACGCGGCATTATGTTCTTTCCAAACGCTGAGTGGCCGGCGACGACGTGTGTGTATCCACCCTTCTTGATGTTCTCAACCAAAAGTGGCGCATAGTTCTCGGGAAGACACTACAAGATGCTGTCAGTCCTATGACGCTTAATGTTTCTTCGGACCACCGACCCTATCATATGCACCGTTTTCAACGTAGATGACCTTCTCTACGCCCTTTGACTTGGCCGCCTCATCTGCGGCCGACTTGACCCCACTTCCAGCAATGAAAGCTGTTATTGAACCTCCAAGCTTGGTTCCTGCTGTGATGGCGGCCAATGACTGTGACACAATCTTTCCCTCTTTCTGCTCAAGAATGGCAAACGTTGACGCTAACCGTGCGAAGGCGGAGTATTGGGGTACGACCGTGGGTTGCGACTGCCGAAGCCGTGTTCGAGCTGTGCGGAGGGCGGATTGACGTGCGGCGGAGAACATGATGGACCGGAGTGGTGCGACGCCCCTGGAATCGAGAGACACGCAAAATCTGAGAAGATGGGATAGAAAGCCTCGTCCAGCAGTGGTGAAAGTAAAGCCAACGGCGCGGAGAACTATGACCTCGGTTTGACCAGGTTAGTTATCCGGCACTAGCCCTTGCATGCGGAGCTGCAGATTGATCACGTGAGATGGCTGCTTGCTCCTTAGTGCTCTTTTTGCTTAGGCGTTCGAGAGCATCGCGAACTTCAGACGCGACATCAACCCACCCATCGCAGCCCCCTCATCCCCACCTTCATTCAACAACGACAACGCTGCAACACGTCTATCACGACACGTTGCGATCGCGCGATTCCTCCAAGTACTCGCGCTCCGTGATTTCCCCTTTTGCAGTGCCGCATAGCGCCTTCCAGCTCCTGTCGCATCGCAACTGTTGCATAGCACTGCCTGAGCCATGGCCGACGACGCGATAGCAAGCGCAACTGCGCGGGACCCAAGCCTCACTGGAGAGGGTACTACAGACGCCAATGCGCTCGATCAAGGTAGGTCGCATTCTGATTCCATGCACCACAAAACCAGTGCCTAGTCGCGTCAACACGATGGATGACTTCCTCAATGGCGGTTATTTCGCCGGCTTCCCTGACATTCCTGAGTTGGAAGACTCGATGCGCACACCAGAAACGTCAAATTCCGGAAACGTCAGTCCGCTAAGTTCCACAGATACCAACATGCTCGAAGACGTACCCACCAAGGAGTCTTCTAACGAACCCACGACTGCCACGCCCGCACCCGTATCAGACAACCCCTTGGACGCACCCGATGGCCCACGACCGGAAGCCGAAGATGCCGATGGCCAGGACGACGAGGAGATGGGCGGTGTCGACGACACGAAAAAGGAGAATGGCGAAGGCGCTGAACCTGCGGATCCAGAGGCACAAGCAAAGGCCGACCTGCAATCAGCAGCACGCTCACACTTTGTTACTCAGACATATGCGACCATCATCCCCAGCTACGCAACCTGGTTCGACATGCGCTACATCGACTACCGCGAGCGCAAAGCCTTACCTGAGTTCTTCAATGGTCGCAACCGCAGCAAGACACCCGCCGTGTACCGTGATTACCGTGATTTCATGATCAACACATATCGCCTGAACCCATCAGAGTACCTCACAGTCACCGCATGCCGAAGGAATCTCGCAGGAGACGTTTGTGCGATCATGCGCGTGCACGCTTTCCTTGAGCAATGGGGATTGATCAACTACCAAGTAAATCTTGTCGCTCTATGGTTACGTTAGAACTATGATTAACCCTTTCTCTAGGTCGATCCTCAAGAACGCCCATCCAACATTGGTCCTCCATTCACCGGTCATTTCCGTGTCACCGTTGATACGCCTCGCGGACTGCAGCCTTTCCAACCCGGACCAGGTTCAAAAACTACAGATGGAAAGCAGCTCACAGCTACCGACCGCGCCGCGAGCCAGCAACCTACCGCAAAGAGCGAGACCAAGTCTCTGGCCGGACGAAACATCTACGAGGCCAACGGCAAAGAAGCATCTGCGGAGCCAAAAGCTTCCAACAGCGAAGGTGCCGCGAACGGCCCAGTGGACGTCAAGGATCTCGAGGCCGCCGCCAAAGAGCCAATGAAGGTCATCAACTGCTTCAGTTGTGGCGTCGAATGTACCCGTGTACACTTTCACGAGACTAAGCCTTCTGAGCAGCCTGGACAGATGAAGGCTGCAGGTGGCTTGAAGCGCGACCTTTGCCCTAGGTGTTTCGTCGAAGGCAACTTCCCGTCTGGCACTTCTTCAGCGGACTTCACAAAGATCTCCAACTCGGAGAACTCGGCAACAGCCGAGACAGAAGAGAAATGGACGGAAGAGGAGACTCTTCTGCTACTTGAAGGTTTGGAGGAGTTTGACGATGACTGGAACCGGGTTGCAGACCACGTTCAGACGAAAACGCGCGAGCAGTGCGTGATGAAGTTCCTACAGCTCGAGATTGAGGACAAGTACATTGAGGCGGATCTACCAGAGTCACAATCTGCAGCTCCTTCAACCAAGTTCTTGCGCGATCTGGAGTACCTCAGCGAAGGCCGTGCACCCATTCACCACGCCGACAACCCAATCCTCAGCGTTGTCAGCTTCCTAGCTGGTCTTGCACCTGCAAACGTCACAGAGGCCGCGGTAGCGTCAGGGCGCAGCGTCGGCGAAATGAAGCGCATTCTGCAAGAGAAAATCAACAAGGCCCCAACTGCACCATCAGAGAAGGGCAAGGAGAAGGAAGGCAGCCAGTCTACACCCGCAGCCACCGCCTCAGACATGAAGCCCGAAGGTGGCGACGCCATGGATGTCGATGCCTCCGCTGAGTCAACCGCTGTAGCCACCAGAGAATCGGACTCCTCAAGTGCCAACCCCCTAGCAACCCTCCCCTTCGCCCTTTCGGCAGCACGATCCTCAGCACTAGCGTCGCATGAGGAACGCCACATCACTCGTCTCGTCTCAGGTGCAGTGAACCTACAACTTCAAAAGCTACAGCTCAAACTCGCCCATTTCAACGACTTTGAGAAACTACTTTCTGCCGAGCGCCGCGATCTGCAACGCCGTCGCCAACAACTCTTCATGGACCGCCTCAACTTCCAGAGGAGGGTACGCGCATTGGAGGATGCTACCAAGCGCATCAGCAGTTCCATGGGCGGCCAAGGTCTTCCCGGTAGCATGAGCAACGAAGATGCTGTACAGGCTCTAACCGAAGCTATGAGAATGTTCGGTGTTGGCAAGGGTGAGGACAGCATGGGTGTCAAGCGCGATAGCGTCGATGCTGATGTTGCTCAGCCCATTACTGAGGGCACCGAGGGCTACAGCAAGGTGGAGATTTAAAAAAAAAACATCTCAGCGCTGATGATGTGTATGAGACGGGTGTCTACGATTCCAAGTTTGGGAGTGCGTATGAGATGCTTCCGTACTACCGAGAAGGAAGAGAAGAGGACAAGGACAAAGGTGCCGTTGGTGAGGATGAGGAATGTAGTCGGACCGAGGACAAGGCACACAAGCGTCAGGATAGTGTCATGTGTGAGGCCTTGACTTGGGGATGGTGGTTGTTGGGTTCCTTGGAAAGGGTGTTTTCTGGCGTACAAACGAGTGAGTGCTTGCGCTGTTCGGGTTGCAAGAAATTATGCTCCATGGCTCTTCTTTTTGGCAGACTTTGTACGTCAACGCTTAGTCCTGCTGTACAGTAGTTTCTGTTATCAAATGTTATCAAAGACGATGCAAATTTATTCTTAAACGCCAACGGAATGCTGTCAAAGTGCATGAAAGTTTATTGGAACTACATCTACTATACATGAATTTTGCTCAAGTCGTCAGTAGCAGAGAACGTAATGCTCTTCCTCTCCAAACATGCTGTACAAGTAGTATAATACAATGCCATATCTATCGTATGTCCCCGTTACACGTCGCGTATAGCAACTCTACTTCTTCTCTAGCTTTTCTGTTCCCCTCTCATTCGCATCATGGCTAGCCTTGGGCACCATGCTCTCACTCTCGCTAACAGGTTCCTGGTTCTTGACCTGCGCCTTCGCCTTGTTCGCCCTCTCGGTATCGTTGTCGCCCTTTGGCTTTTGCTTGCTCTTCTCCTTCTCCTTTTCGCTGTCTAGGCTGCTCATGTCACCCCTTGCGTCGTAGACAGGGTTGTGCTTGGCATTTGGCTTGTATTCGTCAGGTACTAGGCTGTTGTCGGGCGTCTGTGGTTTAGAGTTGCGTTCGCCAGAGAACTTGCCCTTGGCTGATGCGGCATGGTCATTGGTAGCAGGTTCAGGTGAAGAGTCTGGTTGTGCGTTGGAGGAGAAAGCGTCTGGAGGCGGGGTAGAGGTGGGCGAAGAGCGGGTTGGTGTTTCGGCGGAGGCTGTCATGTCATCCTCTTCGTCGGCATCCGAGTCTAGCTCTGAACCGTAGACTTCAGGGTATTCGCGGAAGCAGTTTTGCATGTCCCTGTGTTTTGTTAGCCATAGATCCCACCATAACCTTCGCCAGTCTGTCGAAACTCTGCTGTCGCGCTTTGAACGTACTTGAACTTGTCGATACAGTCCATGCCCTTAGGTTCCTCGGTAGAGTACACAAAGCAGCTGAACGCCGCCTTGAACTGCTCACCACAAGGTCCATGAGCCATGCCACCTAGACAAGGGCAGTCCCAATTGATCTCGCCCGTTTCTGGGTTGAATGCGCCTTGCTGATCTGCCTCTTCTTGTAGTCCTTCTATGCTGCCCTGGCCATCTTCTGAAGCTGAACCCTCAGCATTCTGTTGTGCGCTCGCAGCCTCTTTCTGCTTCTGAGCATCTAGTTGTGCCTGTACTGCTTGCCTCCGCTTGCGCTCTTCAGAGATGGACTCGATGGTTGGGAGGTGCTCAGATTCGACTTCGGTTTCTGGGAGTGCTTGAACAAGTTCTAGAGACAGTATTAGTTTCTGTAGCCCGATTAGTTCGTCCGTTCAAGTTCGAACATACGTCTTGGCTCCTCTGCGAAGACATCCGTGGTATTGTAATAGTATATTATTGCTCCCGCAATTCCTATTCTCGCTACCAAGCTCTTGAAACTTCTCGATTTCTGTGATGGTGGAGCGGTGCTAAGGTACCGTCTGGCCGGCGCAATAGACCGTAGTGGCGCGGCTCGCAGCGCTGGACGCGCAATTAACCGTGGGGCTGCACGAAACATGATGCTAAAAGATGTGAAACAGAAAGAAGATGCAAAGGGAGGTTCGTGGCGGATGTCAACAGTACACGCAAGTGTCGTCACTACGTAAAAGTTATGGGACCTGCATTTCTAAGCGGACAGAGCAGGGATCTGCGCGGCTGGAGTTCTCAGATCACGTGGGAAAACTTCGAAGAATGCTGCGCATCATCCCGAACACGTTTGATATGGTGATCGGAGTGTATTCGCAGATTACTACCGAAAAGTTTTTAATGTGTATATAAATTCAAGCTTGTACAGTAAGGATGACGTTTGAACGGGTATATTGAACGTTGACCTTATATATACAGAAGTGGACTCATGGAAGCATCTCGCCTCGAGACTGAAATCGAGTAGAGAAGCCCTTGCTTGCTGTATGGTACCGCGGGAAAGCAAAAGATAACATAGCCAAATCTCTACAATTCAGATGATCAAAATTTCTAGCATGAATCTGTCGTATGAGGTGCTATTGAAGTGGAGTGCAAATTCGAACAAGACGATCAGATAACGACGTCTATTTCGGGGGGTTGCGCTTGAAGAAGTACCTGTTGCAAGAATTAGTACGCATGTTCAGAGAGCAGTTCTCATTGAATAACATACTGGCTGACGTAGTAGTCACCAACGCCAAACAGTCCAATGACAGCAGCCCAGGCTGCAACGACCTTGCCGGTCAACTCGCCGCGGGCATACTGCCTGTATGCGCCAAATCCAACGATGCCACCAATAACGGCAAGACCGACCGCGTTGCTCAGCACGACTGGGTTGTCAGCGTTCTTCTTCACCTTCTCCTTCGCAGCATCCTTCTTTGCAGCAGCTCGGTCCTTGATGTTCTTGGCTTCTTCCTTGATTTCCTCTTCGCGCTCGATGCGCTCGGCTTGAGTGTCGGTCTTGATTTCTTGCGACTCGTAGTCGGAGGGGACGGATGAGATGTGCGGGCTGTCTACGTCGACAAGGGATTGAACGCTATCATCGGAAGCGTGCTCGACCTGTGGTGGGGCTGGAGCGCGGCTGCGATTTAACGTTAGAACAGCTCGTACAACCCATTTTCATCAAGGCACATTGCCCATATTTTGAAGGATCATGTCGCAGCACGGCGTGCCTCCATGAACCTTCAAGAGCTGCCATTGCAAGCAATGACTTCAAAAAAATGGACAGTAGTAACTTACGCCTATCTATAAGTTAGCATTGACCCAGATTCTGCAGTGCTCTTCACAAACTTACCTCCTCGGGGCTCTGCTTGGGGCCCTTGGCAGCCATCTCTGCGTAAGACATGATGTATGAGGGGTAGCAGTAGTTCGATAAAGGGGTAAGAGGTTAGAGGTGTGTTGTTGAAAGGCCGAGTGCGTGGTTTGCAGATCAGTAGATGAGTACCGGGAAGCTATGGGAAGTTAATGGGCGATCGTGTGAGACCGGAAACAGGCTCCCTCACATGCTTGTTCGCTTAGTGGGCGGTGACCGACGTCATCCTGAGCGCGTTAGCGGCGACGTAGCGAAACCGCCAAGCACAGGAACAGCACATCTCTGTGGAGCATGTGAATGATCTAAGAGTCCGGATCTCGGTCCGAATGTGTATAGAAACTACCATCTCAACTATTCATTATTTACTGCAGCATACACTCAAGTGACCAAACAGAAACGGCCCAAGGGTATAATAACAATCTCCATCATTGCCATCAATGTTCACCTCACGGCCCTTGATACAGATATGATCCAAAACTGTACAGGTTCGTATGGTACACGAAGACAAGGACAAAGCAACTCTTGGAGATCAGGCCCGTAACGCCCGCTGTAGATACACATGCTGAAAATCGAAACGATATAATAAAAGCGTGGGGCGTCTTTGACGGCCTCACAGTGCTTTGTGAGCATCTTGCTCATCTCATTCATCACCAAACACTGTCTTGTAGTTTTCTAGTAGCGCCTGTACGGCGACACGCTGCTGTTGCACATCGGTGAGTTCGCGCTGAATGTCCATGGGCCGCATGATGGTTGGTGCGAAGACGACGGCGACATTGAGTGGTGTCATCTGTTAAGGTGTTAGTCATCGCACATTTCGAACCCATATAAACGTATACATACCAAATTATCGCTAGCATGTTGTATGACCCGCGACAGATGGAACACGAGAAACTGGAGTGTGTCACGGTGAGCCTTGGGGATTTCGTTCACAGCGGCAGATAAAGCCCTAGCCTGGGCATTCGGTTCCTCAAGTTCTGTAGAGTCATCAGCACGTGCTCTATGGTTATAAGGCATATACTTACGGCCAGCTTCCAGGAACTGATCATAAACGTCGTATGTGATCAACGGCACAGGAAGCCTGCGGAAGTAGTTCTTCAGCGCAGAAGTGACAGAGTGTATGTCCAAATCAGGGTCCGAGATGTCGTGCTCCGTGTCAGTCTCGAAACCACTACGGACTTGGTTCACTTGAGATGTACCTCCGCTCTTACGATAGATGCCTTCCACATCCATGCCTCGGAGTTCCACCTCTTCAATGCATCGGCTCACGATGCGTGGAATCATCTGCCGTTCGAACTCACATCGTGCAGTCAGGTCAGATCCGAAGAGTACGGTACTGGCGTCAGCAGCAGCCAGGTTAGCGGTACTGGTGTTGTTGTTCTGCATAGGCCTGAAGCCAGCTTGAGGCGGTCCGCCGGGTCTAACGTTCCCGGGCTTACCACCAAACCAGCCTCGCGGAGTCCCTTGATCCATGGTATCCCGGCTCTTGATGGAACTGGACATGGATGCAATATCAGGCCCGGAGTGCACGGAGCCGTAAGGGGTGCCAATGACCTTGACGTTGTAGTCCTCCTGCTTCTGCTCTGAACCGAACGCTCCCTTGAAGCCCTTCGTGACGTTCTTCGTGATGGCTTGACCGCCCTTCTTCCATGTTGAGAACTTGGTGGGTTTCCCAGTCTTCCTAATGTTGACCACCTGCGGCTGGGCGACGGTTGCTTCAGTGTCATGATCATGGAGATTGGCATAAGAATGCTCATGGGGTATTGGCTGTGCATCAACGGATACCTCTGACTTGCCACCCTTCTGCTGTGCGTTGTATATGCCTAACCCATTGGCAGCCACGTCAAGATTCTGTCCAGGCTTCTTGTTGTTCTTGAGGTTCGTCTGTATGTTGTCTACCAAATCCCTATTCATGGCAGAGAGTCTGGTATTAGCGGCTGTGAGAGATTCGTACTCCTGGAAACCCTTGTCTTTCATCTGAATGAGGTTCGAGATCTCCTCTGTCAAATCCGACCTTTTCGTGATGAGGTCTTCTATTTGGTTTCCCAGGTTGTCTTTGAGCTTCTGCAATGAGCCTGCAAACTCTTTTAGAATGTCCGATTTGAGTTGGCCAATTTCAACATTGCCCTGACTGCTCTTAGCTTTCTTGAGGTGTTCAGTCATGATTTCTAGCTCGCGAATCACCATCTCGCGTTGCGTATCCAAAACAGCCATTGTGTTTCGCTTTTCTCTCAAAACCGTATTCGCTTGTTTAATGTCGGCTGCGCTGTGCATCGATTCTTGTAGTCCATTCTTTTCAGCCTCGAGCTCTGCGATCCGCTGCTGAGCGCGGCGCAGCTCGTTTCGTAGATTGACGCCTTCCTCTTTGGTGTCGGGTGAAGCAACCGTGGGGCTACTAATGTCGATCGAGCCGTTTGTGGGCCATTTCTTGTGACCTCGCGATGTGACGGAACCACGATCACTGAAACTGCGCCCATGCTTAGAGACAGCATTCGAAACCCTCCTAAAGACTCCCGTCTCTTTATCATCTCTACCATCCTGGCTTCCAAGCAAGCGCGCAAAGTCCTCGTCCATGGAGAAATCGCCTTGGTGGCTATACCGGGGAAGGCCACCAGCCCCGTATGCATCTCGAGAAGCTTCACTTTGAGCACTACTGATAGACTCACTTGTCCTGTGGTGCTGTATGGCAGGCGGTTGCGGTGGTGCGCGTGGAGATGTGAATGTGTCGGTCGAAGGTTGAGCAGGACGTCCACCTGAACGTGCGGGTAGAGCAGGAGGGTCTGAAGGAGTTTTGGAGGATGCCGAATCCGCAGGACTCAGTATGCCAAGCCCCGCGTTGAGGTTCGCACTTGCGGTATTCGTGGATGATGTTCGTTCGGGGTGGCTGAGAGTAGGCGTGGTAGGTGATGGGCTGCGTCTCTCGTTTCGCGAGATGGGAGCTGAAGACTTAAGGGCCGAAGACTTGAGCGAATCGCCACGCGCAGGTCGTTCGGCTACAAGATTGGAGCCGAAAGACGATTCTGAAGTTTGCGGTGAGTCCTGCGAGCCAAGCGGTGGAGAGGATGTGAATGTAGGCTCGATCAGCGGACGGCTCAGCCGCGCAGACATGGTGTCGTTCTTGGAAGAGGTGGGCAATTGCTGTCGTTCTTGGACCTGTGGTGATGGTGTCTCGTCAGAGTCCTTGCGTTTGGCCTCGGCCTTCTTATTCTTGGGAACATCCTGTAATTTAAAGGGTTCCGCAGCTGAAGGAGCGGGAGAAGCGTGCTGACTTCTTGATCGAGGCTCAGCTGAAGGAGACTCGTTGGAAACGTCCTTCTTCTTCCTCAGCGTCTCGACTAGGGTATCTGAAGGCTGCCTTCCTTTCTCCTGGAAAGCAATGTGCGGGCTCTGAGTAGTTTGTGTTTGGCGCCTCTCCTTGGAGGCTTCTCGGGAGCTGTTTTCCTTCAACTTCTCGCGATGATCGCCAGTAGGCCTGTTGAAGTAATCGCGCACATTCTTGCTGGCGCCATTTCCAGAGGGCTTAGCTCCTATTGTTTGGTCGTTGAATCGGCTAATGGGTCGGCCAAGCGGTGACGGGCCTGGGGCAGGGTTAGGGTCGAGAGCGAAGGGGAGGAGTATGCCGTCGTCGCCGTTGTCTACCAGCTCCGAGCGGGTGCTGTCTTTGTTGTATGTTGTCGCAGGAAGCGTCGTGTTGTCTGTAAACATGGAAAAGTCAGCTATGCATGGGGATGTAGACCATGAGTATTTTACGCACCTCTTCTTGAAGCATCGCCAATTGGTGAGGCGTCTCGCCTGAAGTTGGAAGATGAATCGCCCCGTCGTGGCTGGGGAGGTCTGGGAGATACATCGGTGGTGGTGGGTTCCGAGAAGACATCGGATGGCGTGTCCAGGTCCGGGGTGAAGGTGGATGTCGTCTGCTCCTGGGGAGGAAGAGCAGGCAGGGACTTGTCGACCTTGGGAGCCACTGAGGGTGGCTTTTTCGATTTCTTGCGCCGTCGAGCCATGAGCGACTCATGACATGACATACAGAAGATACCCTGCGAAGTGCGGGCATAGCGCAGGTTCTCGATCTTGCGCTTGCAATTCCGGCACCTGAAGCAGTTGGCACAGAAGGCCTGGTCGCCGGTCAAGATGGCCAGATCCTCGATTTTATTGCCGCAATGGTTGCAGCTATATGTGCAGTTGTTGCATATCAGCGAGCCGTCGCCGAGCAGCAGCAGGTTCGCGTCCGAGTCGAGGAGGGTGCCGCACGTGTTGCAGCGGAAGCAGTCGATGTGCCATCGGTTTCCAGCTGGGCACTGTTAGCATACAAGATCCGCGGAAGGTGGTCTGGAGTGAGTGGTGGTGGGAGGCAGGCGCGAGGGTGGTGGCTTCTCAGTGGGGAACGCATACCGAGTTCAAAGGCCTTGCCTTCCTCGAGGATCTAGACTGCTATGAGCGGTTGAAGAGAGACTTGTGTGGCGGCTGTTCATACCTCTCCGCATCCCTTGCACGGATATACGACCTCGTCCTCGATCGGAGACTCTGGGTAGGCCCCGGGACTCTCCATGGTGGGCTAGAAATATGTGTCGGTGAAGGGACAATGGTGGCAGGCAGCGCGAGTGCTGCCGCGTGGTGGTTGCCGGTCCTGTGTAAGAATCGAGGGGACAATTGGCAGACACGTAGGGTCGTGGACGTAGTGGTCCCGTAGGTCGTCTGGGCGATCCCAAAAGTTCGCTCCACCGTGCAAGGCGAGAGAAGGTCGATAGTGGAAACGGCGCAAAAGCAAAGTCAACAGCCGGAAGGAGCGTCGGTGCACTGGCGAACGGCTTCTGTGCGCGACGAGGGCTAGTCAGTCGACGAGACAGCTGCACCTTACAGGCGTCGGTCCCCTCAGGCGTGTGGTGGTGTGGAGGTGAATAGCCAATGAGCGGGTTAGTGCGCTTTCAGGGTCCTGACAAAGATACGCGGCAGACGAAGCCATGCGACAAGGGACCACACGCGATATCAAGTGAAAGCCTACATCAGCCTCTGCGAAGTTTGGTAGTGACTTCCGAAGACTGCTAAGCAATGATTACTCGCAGACCGTGGTTGAGGCGCTTAGCATGTGCCGCACATGGGAACACGACCTTGGGATTCCAAACACGTCCCAAGGCGAAGACGCAAAGTGGTCAGCTTTCGAGACCGGGCTGCGACTCCAGCTCCACCGCGCTATTACGAGTTGCGCAGAGGCCCTGCCAAGCACACGCCATCGCAGATCGTGGGCTCCCTCTTCGACGACGGCCCGTTAATCACATATACTGAGGCTATAATTTGTAAATGCGACTGTCTTAGTCGGTCTGGATTCAATGTCTCCTGTGGCGTGGCACATGTAGCCTTCAGCCTCCTATCTTTCTGACCACCTTCAGCAAGCCGACATCATCGTCAGCAGCATCACGAGCTTAATTAAAAAGACTGATTCTCTCCGCACTAATTCAGAACCGCTCTAGAAGTCTTCCAAAGTTCTCGGAATAGCTCAGGCAATCTGGGGCCTTTCCCCTGGCGCGCCTCCATCAGCATCGACATGTCCGTCATCTGCGCTGCACACATGTCTAGCATTAGATCATGCAGGAACGCGGCCGCTTTGGTGGCCTATCACTAACTTGGACCGCTTGATGCCTGACGAACGTTTGCACAATCGACAGTAACAACCGCGTGTTTCAGCATCCAAGGTCGAGTGAGCGCACCTGCCTAACGCAAAGTACTGGCGACCTCGAGAGATTAAGGATGAAGGGCGTGTTCATTCCCCGCAAAACACCCGTGTCTCTATTTCGAACAGCCCCGACGTCAAGGCCGCTAACAGGGTCCTATCAAACCACTTGTGCCCACCAGCATCAACGTTGCTCGTCGCACGACGCCGTCAAAATCCCGTCTCTTGGAGTCCTCGGCATTCCCACTCAACCATGATCCTCGCATGTAGCCATCACCTGCGTGGCCAGCTTCCATCATCATGTACGCGTCGGAAAAATACTTACCAATCGGCACTTACACATTCCCTCGCAATCCCTCTGCCACGATCCTGAAACAAACGGGAATAACGAGGTGGACACAGACACGTTTCATCGAGCCGAACGGTCCCTGCTGATCTGCCCGCCTCAAAAGTCAGCGCCCAACCGCGATTCGCGCTCTCCCAAATGCCAACACCTCCCCTTCCCGTACGAGGCATACCGTCAGATGAGAACAGGTGCCACGTACCACATATCCCAAGACAGTCGCCGCACATCCGTCTCAGCAGCGCTTGCCGCAACACTAAGGCGGTTTGGACACCTGCCGTTGTACCTGACAGCCTTGTATTCAGATGCCTTTGTCGTTCTCTGCCGTCCGCCACCACGTTTGATCAGCACCCCGAAATACTGGCAGTCAGCATCTGCCATGTCTTTATCCTGACTCAAATTCGGCCGTCGCCGTCCATGTCAGCCTTATCCGCTAGGCGGATCTCGATCAACCTTATTGAGTCAAGCAGAGTACCTTACCTTTGGTATACGATTAAGTTTGCCAGCCTGTGTGGTTTCATGGGTAACCAAACGACTGGATTTATTCTTCGGAGCCTACTAGTCGGCAAGTGTACTGTGTATATTCAGTTGCATTTGGTGCCTCCTATCAGTGTAAGTCTAGGGTTAGGAAATAGATGCGTCTCTAGGTCTTCCCCTGCTGTATTCAACCAGGAAATTCAGTATCCAAATTATGGACATTATTTCTGCTATGTTCTTCGGTTATCAATGATCACCACCGTAGTGCAAGCATGGGGTGGCTATACAGTTGTAATAGAGACGCGTCATTGCGTCGCTTCTAAACAGAACTTGTAATGTCCAGTTAGCTCGCCCAGAGCAACTTCTACGCTAACACGCAAGAACGGCAACAGTCACAACATTAACCGGCCCTTTCCTCGAATCACGCTCAACATCGCGGGTACAAGAGCAATTGCACGAGCATGTGTACTCTTCAATTTTCCCGTGTTGTGGGTCGGTCCTTCTTGCTGTTGATCTATTGCTCAGAGCTGCGTCCGAAGTTAGGCTACTAATGCAGGACCCTGTCACCACATACCGTTTTCACTAATCAGATAGTCCGCGGTGCTGAGCTCGTGGATCCAGACGCGGTATGATATAGTGGGTCCTTATGTATTGGAACAGTTCATATGCAGATAGCTATAGCTACCCCACCTCAACGGATGACTGAGGATACTCATGGCCGGGACGGCGGGGTACCTTGGGATATTTAAACCTCTCCTCCAATCTACCCTCCTTCTTTCTTTTTCCTTACAACGGTCTAACTGTCTTTGCAAAGTTCAAGTTATTCAGTATCCGTACTCGTCCACTGCTTCAATCTTCGAGACCAATTGCTGACCGTGATGCAGATACACCCACCAAGTATGGCAACCACGATGCAGAACATGTTCCGCACGTGGGCGTTGTCCTCAAGTTATCTAGGTACTTTTACAGCTAAGTATACTGCATGAACCGGTGTTCGTTTCCAGCAGTGTCTGTCTTCCATGCTGTTGTAGTTTCTCTACTTCAGTGTGGCAGGTGGGCACTGCCGGATTCGTTCTGAGATTATACGGTTTCGAACTTGATCAGGATAATACCTGCGAAAAGGATCATGCTCTGCGCTGTCTCTCCCTGTGTGGAATAGACTTAACAATTCGCAGGTTTTGACCCTTGAATCCCCTGTCAAGATGTCTCCCCCCGCCGCCATCTACGAAACCCCTGTTGCTAGCAACGACATGGGCATCAAGAAGGACCTCGCTGTCAAGGCTGCTGCCAACAGCCAGGCCAAGACTGTTGCTGAGCTTGAGAACAACTGGGAAAAGTTCACCTTTGCTCCCATTCGCGAGTCTCAAGTGTCTCGTGCTATGACCCGCCGCTACTTCAACGATCTTGACACCTACGCCGAGTCGGACATTGTCATCGTCGGTGCCGGTTCGTGTGGTTTGTCTGCCGCGTTTACACTGGCCACCAAGCGCCCCGACCTGAAGATCGCCATTGTCGAAGCTGGTGTTGCTCCCGGTGGTGGCGCCTGGCTCGGTGGCCAGCTCTTCAGCGCCATGGTCATGCGCAAGCCTGCCGAGCTCTTCTTGAACGAGATTGGCGTGCCATACGAGGATGAGGGTGACTTCGTTGTCGTTAAGCATGCCGCGCTCTTCACATCGACCTTATTGTCCAAGGTGTTGCAGTTTCCCAACGTTAAGCTGTTCAACGCTACAGCTGTCGAGGATCTCATCACTCGCCCGGCTCCTACCTCGAGCGACCCCAATGCAGTCCGCATCGCTGGTGTTGTCACCAACTGGACCCTTGTCTCCATGCATCACGATGGTACGATCTAGCACTTCCTTTTTTCCAACTCTTACTAATTCTTTCACAGACCAGTCTTGCATGGACCCAAACACCATCAATGCACCGCTTGTCATCTCGACCACTGGCCACGACGGCCCATTCGGTGCTTTCTCCGTCAAGCGCCTCGTGTCCATGCAGCAGATTGAGAAGCTCGGTGGCATGCGCGGTCTCGACATGCGCACTGCCGAAGATGCTATCGTCAAGCGCACCCGTGAGATTGTGCCTGGTCTGATTGTTGGTGGTATGGAACTTAGCGAGGTTGATGGTGCCAACCGCATGGGCCCTACGTTTGGCGCCATGGCTCTCAGCGGTGTCAAGGCTGCTGAGGAGGCTGTCGGTGTCTGGGATGAGAGGAATGCTCAGAACAAGGAGTCTTAAGTGACATGACATACTTGGACGGACAAAGAGCAGGCAAGCTGTCATTACCTAGGCTCATAAAGTCGCTAGTTTTACAATGAAATCAATCATTCGCTCAAAACCTTTGTTGTTGTTTTTGGCTTGGCTCTTTTCCAAACGTTGTTCTCCTAATGCAGCCCGCGCATCCGGCATCATGGCCTATCACTTGCACTTGCCACGGCCCCGCTCGAGTGATTTACCGTGGTGTTGTTGGCTTCCTCACTGACGTGGCAAGGGAGCAAGTTTCGGTCAGGTCATCTTATCTGGAATTTGAAGTGAAGAGCAAAGCAGTGTCGAAACCAGCCCCACGTCATTGACCAACTGTTCGCATTGTGTCTATAAGTCTCGAGGGGTGGATCATCCAGCGCCCCTGGGGTAAGCGGCAGTGCGACAAGGTGTAAGCGCACGGACGGTTGCTCGGCGACTCTAGCGTGAACATGGTCGCGGGCAAAACAACGCTCCCTAACAACATTATACAAACAACCCCGCCTCTAACATTGCAGAATCTTTTTGAACAAAGGGCCAAATTGCGCCCAAGATGGAGAAAGAGACGTCGGATCTGCTCAAGGCACTCCAGAAACCGTCCACGGATGTTCAGTCACGACTTGCCCTGTTCAGCACGCTGAAGTCGAGCATCAAGCACAATCGGGTCCCTGAAAGCTGTCAGGCTCCAATCTTCGAGTGCATCCGCATCGCCTGTACTGCCGCCACCTCGGCCGCTCTCGTGTCCACGGGCTTCTCGACACTGAGCCACTTTATCAAGCGCTTGCAACTTCAGAAGGAAACATCGATACTTACGTCACAGTCGCCAATACTATGTTCCATACTCGCCGACAAGTTGGGCGATGCGCGCGAAAGCCATCGCAGCGCTGCCTCACAGATTCTGGCTGATCTGCACTATCTGTGCTCCAACGAAATCGACGAGCTGATGCACGATGCTGCGAAGAGCACCAACCCTCGCGCCAAAGAATCTGCCATGTTGTGGGTGGTCAAGGTCCGTACCCCCGTGGCGCATCCGGAAGGAGAGAAGTCGTTCTAACGCTTTGGTGACTACAGATGAACAAGACCGAAGGCCTCCCTTTCAAAAGCTACTCCAACCAGTTTGTGGCGAACCTCGAAGACGCAGATGCCGGCGTGCGCGACACTGCGAAGAAGGCGGTTGTGGATCTCTTTGGGTATGTCAATTGGCTCGTATGCTGCGCCATGGTAGCGACTGACATCACAATAGACACGCACCAGAACACGCGAAAGCGAACCTCAAGAAGCAACTCATTGCCCTGAACGTCCGAAAGGCCATTGCTACCTACATCACGACCCACCTTGACGACGACGCCATGTCCAAAGGCACAGATGTCGCGCCCGCGCAACCGCCCGTCCCCATCACCCGACCCATCCCAACCAAACGTGCTGAGACATTGCAACCCGATATTGGCTTTGCAGACAGCTTTGCGTCCGAGCAGCCTCCTCCGGCCGAAGTCGTAGTCATGGACCCCATACACATCTACACACAGCGCGAGCTAGACGACGTTTTCCGCGACATGGCGCCTCACTACGAAGGAAAAGAGAGCGAGGGGAATTGGCTGGCTAGAGATAAGAACTGCACCAAGCTGAGACGTATCCTCAAGGGCAACGCACCGCATGAGTTCCATGCGACCTTCATTGCAGGCATCAAGTCGCTCTTGGACGGTATACTCAAGGTTGCCAACTCTCTCCGAACGACCATGTCCACCAACGGCTGCCTGCTGGTTCAGGAGCTCGCGAAAACACTCGGTTCCGCCATTGACCCCTGGGTTGAAATTCTACTGCAATCCTTTATCAAGATGTGTGGTGCTACGAAAAACATCGCAGCGCAGAACGGAGCTGCCACGGTGGACACTATATTCCAGAACGTATCGTACAACAGTCGCGTATTGCAGCATGTGGCCATGGCCTCACAAGACAAAAACGTTCAACCACGAACCCACTCGGCAACTTGGGCGAAGACTTTGATCAAGAGACACACTTCGCATATTGAACATTCAGGAGGGCTGGAGACCCTGGATACCTTGATCCGGAGAGGCGTCACCGACGCTAATCCCAAGGTGCGTGAGGCATACCGAAGCGCCTACTGGACATACGCTTTGGTATGGCCTCAAAGGGCGGAGAAGTGAGTTTGACCGTATAGAAGCATTAACGTAGAAGCCACTAACACGATTCTCAGGATGTTCGATACCCTCGACAAGCGCGAGAAAACCGCACTCGAGAAGGATTCCAACAATCCGAACGGTGGCTCGCTCTCCTCGTCGTCGACCAGCACAGCTTCGTTTTCGAAATCAATAGGCCCTGGTGCTTCGCGGAGCGCCCTGAAGGAAAAGATTGCTGAACAGAGGAGAGCCAAACTAGCGGCCGCGAAAGGTGTTCCCGAACGCCCCAACTCGGCTGCTGCCAGTTACTCACCAGCGCCAACTTCGCAATCAGCCAAGTCTTTAGGCGCGAGAACGACATCGAACCTTTCTACGGCCTCTTCGGGCCCTGCGCGACCACCCTCGGCCATGTCTGGAGAGTCAACGAAATCAGCACTGAAGAACTCCACAGGCACTGGCTCGTTGATGTCGGGCACCGTTCGTCGTCCGGTCCGCCGACCAGAGTTGAATAGACCAGCAACAGCTGATCCGTATGCTGTTCGACGACCGGGAAAAGTAACGCCCTCTATGACCCCAGAGAAGACGCCTGCTGCAACAACGGTCAAGAAGCCTGCTGTGCCAAAGAACACTGCAAGGCCACGAGCGCAAACACAAAACAGCCCGAATGTCAGTCCAGCGCGGCCGAAGTCAAGAATAGGCCAACCCGTTGCCCATGGCAAATCTCCCAGCATGAGCTCTCGTCGTGAGAGCCCGGCGGTAAGCCCGGCCAAAGAAGAAGACTCGACAATGATGAAGCCTTGGGTACGATCGCAAAGCCACCATGATGGCGGTACCATTCCATTTCGAGCAAGAAACGGTCTGGGTGGAAGCGTGACTGTAGACGATGAAGCTGTGGATGTAGGGGATGAAGACAACTTTACCATGGTTATCCCCAATCTTACACGGCCAACAACACAATCCACGCACGACACCCCGCCAAAGCCCAGGAAGTCTCTTGGTCGATTGCCGATACCCAGTCCTCGTGCTGCAGCGCTAAGAAGCCCGAAATCTATGGGCCATCTAGAGAGCGCTAGCTTACGGTCTTCGACACGCAGCCCACGCTTAAGGTCACCAGATCGACCAAGCACTCGTGGTACCGACACTGGAGACGAAGTTCAAGTGTTCGAGGATCCATTCGTTAGCGAGGAGCATGCACCTGTTGAGAATAGTTTAGAGAAACCGGTTCTCGAGGAGCTCCCCATCAACGAGAAGAGCAACGAGCGCCGCCAAAGCACCGGAAGCATGTCAAGCGATATCATGATGGGTAACAGCAACGAAGATCGCCCCCGGGGCCACCACAAGACGAACAGCACAGGGAGCGTCTTGCACGCGGAAAGCTACGACACGAACAACGCTGAAGTGCTTAAGAACCGACAGCTACTCGCAAGTGGCATCAAGAAGATTGAAGGACGCACAGTTGAAGCTCATATGTTCCGACGCATGCAGGATATGGTCAAGTCGAACCAAGAAATCTGGGGACCGAATGACGAGAACTTCGGCAGGCTCTTACTAGCATGTCTTGATTTCCTTGAGGCCCCAGTTCACGAGCTGAAGGCACCCCAGATGAAGGCTGTCAACCTAAAGGTACAGGCTCTAGCAACGATTCGCGCACTGCTCTCCCTCTACCGCAAGGAAACTGCGAAGTACTACTCTCGTGTACTCCGTACTATCCTGCAGACAAAGGCGCAGTACGAAAACACATCGCATATCGCCATTGACCTTGAGGCGACTGCAGACGAGATTGTCAAGTATGGTCAGACTCTGGATTGCCTGAACACTGTCCTTGTGATGATCGAGGATACACCGGCGTCGACCCCGACGTCTTCGCCGAACTCCAAGTCATCGAGCTCTTCACAACCCGGCCAAGCGTCGACCCGCTCCACGACCATGGCATTGAGCACACTCGCATCCCTCGTACAGATGAGCGGCGCTAAGAACATTACACTATCACCTGAGCAGACTGCGCGTCTGGGCAGACTAGCTGTACGCTGCATGGACGACCAGGATGCTGATGTGCGCAAAGCAGACATTGAGTTCTGTGTCGCACTACACGAGCGCATCAGCGGATCGGATGGCGCGAAGGAAGATGGAGGCTTCTGG
This sequence comes from Alternaria atra, assembly GCF_907166805.1. NCBI lineage: Eukaryota > Fungi > Ascomycota > Dothideomycetes > Pleosporales > Pleosporaceae > Alternaria > Alternaria atra. Next base: position 1,154,237 of record NW_025091320.1, read on the forward strand.
AAGGCCGTTGCCGGCGCGAGGGGACAGCACCTGAACTTATTGACATACTACCTTGCGAAGAAGGGCAAGGCCTAGGTGGCTGTCCTTCCGTTGCGATTGAAAGGCCCGGGTCAATGAATGTGCATGCTTTGGCGGACAACTGGGATTTTTTTTTCATTCGGGCTGGTGGTTAGGGATTCGCATTCTCCTATGTCACTTGGTCTGGCGTCAGGTACCTCTTAAAGGGGTGGTTTCTTAGGCGTTTTGAGAAAAGCGGGATCGCTCCGGTAGTCATCTTTCTCGAAATTCTTTTCTCTCTTCTAGCCTTACTTTCTGTCACTAGGGTTTTATGGGAATAGTAGTTGGATATATAATTCTATGGACATTTTCTTCTTTCAAAATTAAATTCTCTCGAGTCTAGCGTATCCAAAAGAAGCTTTGTTGACCATCAGCGCCTGACCAAATTGAGTCCGCATTACTCCAGGTCGGCCTCCCTCAGCCTGCAAGTTTCATGCTGAACATAAGCTCCAGTACCACTGACGTCCTCTCTGGACGATATTTCCCCAAACTCTCCATCGGTGCGTACTTTTCGCACAGAAACAACATGCCGTTATAAGCCCAACCTACACATCAGCACGCACTTCGAATCCACCACTTCATCAGAACACTTACGCTACTCTCGATCCACTACCCGGGTGGGCCGCCGAGTCATTCAACAGAGCATGCAGCCCATAAAGCCTGTTCCTATCATCGCACTCCTCCACCGGCCATGACGGTTTCACACCTTCCTTATACAAATCCAAACATCTCGGATTTTGTCTCAGATACGTCGTCCATGGCCTCCGCCAGGTACCGAATTCCATCTCGTTATGCGCGTACATGGATCCCGCGTCGAACAAGACTACACCTCTAGTCGTTGTGTCTGCGTTCGAACTCATTTCTAGGTCTGGATTCATAGTCGGGGTTGTAATCTTCTCTAGGTCTTGTTGATTTGTTATGCTCCAGGTTCGCCATGCCGACCAAGGAAGTAGAAAGTTCTCCGCGTGGCTATAAGGGAGACTAAATGACGCTTGCGGTAGGAGTCCAAGGGTAGTCCTGTGCCTTGAGTCAAAGACAATGGTCCGACATCATAACTAAAGACCGTGTCGTATGACATATTGAATGTAGATTTTCATGCGGCTGTTTGTGCTTCCTACTCTCTCATCTTGCAAACTTTTCTTCTCCACACATTTGCATTACTCCAACCCCTCCACCATCTCGGCATCACAGATACCCCTTCCATCCAATCCATTCAATACCCTCCTTCAGCACCACGCCACCCATCCACGACTCTACTACACCCAAAATCCCCACTACAAACGCCGTTTCTACCGCCCCCATACTTTCCCAGCCTTTCTTCCCAAACAGACACTGTAGATCGAGAATTACGGGCTCATGAACCATAAAAGCCGCATAACTGTATTTCGCCACGTCCACTTTCCCAACTCTCCAGCGCTTCCCCAAGAAAGACAGGCGTGGATTATACAGAGCCTTCAAAACGAGGGAAGCGATCAGCAAGCCGGCGAACTCATTGAGAAATGCGTAGAGGAGGGCGAGTATATTCGGGCCACCGAAAGCGAGGGGCATGAGCTGAGGGGACGACATCCTAGTTTCAGTTATAGATTTGATGTGGAAGAGGCTGAGAGAGGTGACGAGAGCAGTGATGGTGCCGACTATCGTTGAAGTATACGTGGAGACGGCGTTCTGAAGTGAACGTCCTGAGCGATGTACGTAGATACCAGCGATGTAGTACACAACGTATTGAGATACGAATGACAGCTGGAGGGATATGGGCCAAAGAGGTCGGCCCACAGGATAGTAGAGTCGGATGACGAATGATGATACCGATATGAGGGTGAGGGTAATCAAAACGTGAATCGTATGAAAGGGCTGAGGTTCCTTCGGGGTGCTGATGGTTCTCGAAATAAGTGGATATGCTGCTGGTGATGGGTCGGTGTCGACTTTGTTGGAGAACGTTTTATCCAGCGCTTTCTGACCTGGTGATGTATCCGCAAAGTGACTCGGTAGCAGTCCAGCATACATACCATCAAAGATGAGGAGTAAAGCACAATACCATACCGGCCCCGAAACACCCCTGACAATCTTTAAGCCTACCAAGACTTCTTTACCAATGTGGTGCCACCCTTCATCTCTCAACCTCCATGCCAAGATCCCTCTAGCAACACCCTTCACTATCAGACTAAACACACATGTCGGAACACCCAGCCTCTTCCACTTCTCGTGCAGAAATTGGGATCTGGTTTTCCTTCTCGCTGCAATTGATGAGAAGTATGCTGAGATGAGGAAGAAAGTGGCCATGAAGAAAGTCTGGTTAAGGACATTGAAAACGAGGAGGGTGGAAGAGCTGTTTGGAGCGTAGCGAGGCGATGTATATGGCCATGGACCTGCGCCGCCGTAAGGGGTCGAGGCATGGTGGAGGATAACAAGCGCCGTCAGACAAGTGCGGAGATTGTCTAGAACGTGGGTGCGTAAGTTGGTCATTGTGACCAGATCTCAGAAGCAGATGCAGTATCAATGCGATTATACCTGGACATAGCGGCTGTTGCCTCTTATATCTTGCCGTGTTACGAGTGTACGGTTGTCGTTTTGGTGACGAGTGCAAGCAACGGAGTACACACGCGTGTGAAAAGCGGGGCTGATGCCTTGTCGTGTACGACGGAATAAACGAGACGGAACAATGCTACGGAATGACGATAAGACCTTTGCGTGAAACTAGTTTTCCTGTCTTATCCTACTTGTAATTAAGCAAGGTAGCCATTCATCTCCATTGCGACTACTAGTCGCTCCATGGAGTTCTCCTCTGCGGTGCCTCTTCCCTTGCCGTAACCTTGCTTGCCTGTTAAGCCCCGGCACACACTCAAGAACACCCTTATCTTTCCTCTAAGCTTCGCATAAAGAGCTTTGAAACTTTCTTCACCTTGTTGAGTATTTGGGTTCTGCATCTTGGCGAAGAGGAGAATGTGGTCGAAGATCTCTTCTATAAGAGCCATGATCTTGCGCTGTCGCCTCCGGAGCAAAAGCGCAAACAGAATACTGTCGAGGCACTTTTCATGAGTATCGCGCAGCGAAGCGACACCTTCCGTGACTCGAACCCCAAGCTCACCCGCCACATCTTCCTCATTCAACCGGGTCTCCACTGTTCGGACAAAAGTGTCAAACTCGTCCCACGGTTCTGCAATGCCAGTCTGGAAGACGTAGTTCGTGAGCGTTATTACGAAGTGATATGCCTCGGTCCTGAATTGACGGGCATTGCTATCTGCATACCTGCGTGGTAAGTGCGAGACGACGAAGAGCATGCGCAAAAGCCGCAATAAGAATTTGAAGATGTAATCGTACTTTTCCAGAGAGGTACTTGTGATTACCAGGTTTAGAGGAGCTGGTGCTACGTATTGCAGTCGCAGGAAGTCAAGCGCATGCAATGCGTCGGGATCCATGACCTTCTCCTGTTCGGCTTCGGTGAGGTTGCGGATGGCAAAGTTGAGCTGCCCAGGAAGCTCATCGTTATCCCTGTTATTGAGAAGTGTTGTAGGTGCGACAATCACTTGGGTGCCTAGCGTTGACTGATAAAGCGTAGAGGAATAGTAGCTCTCGCTGAGGACGCCTCGCAATGCTAGTCGGAGCTCTGAACTCGCTGGTGGCCACGACGTTCGGGAGCCTAGTTGCAATCCCATGTGTACCCCGCTACGCATCTTGCCTTTGTGGCGTTCGGCACTCTCGCGGTCAGGGTCGAACAGGGCAGTTGCTAGCAGAGACGAGAAGACGCCGTCACCAAGGAGGTGATACTGCCGTTGCAGAGACAGGTGAAGCCGCAGCTGATGTGAACGAAAGAACAACCGGATAGTGGCTGCATTGACCAGCTTTGCTTGGGCTGTGATAAGCGGGCGAAACGACAGAGTAGATGCCAGAGACATGGGCGGTGAGAAGGTGTTGGAGATAGCGTTGCCAGCTTCGCTTGTGTTCTCAAGTGTCCTCTCCATGAGAAGCTGTAGTTCGTCTGGTAACGCTTGAGAGGACCTCCTTGGGGCTTCATCCATGCGTCGGATGGATTCCTCAAAGTATCGATCGAGGTGTTGGGAATCGCTTAGAATTTCTGTCGCAGATTCTGGTGCAGATGGTGTAGAGAGAGGAGGTTCCACATCAGTCGAGCCTGTGCTGAAAGCAAGCAATGCTTGCCTGAGCCTATCTTCGTATGCTTTTGCTTTGGATGCCAGTATCTCAATGTCCTGCCACTGAAAGCCCCACTCCATGTCCGGAGGCTGGACCGCCAGCCCATCTAGTCGAGCCAGTGGATGATCCGGATGTTGCGACTTCAAGAAGCGAAGACTATGACCTGTTTCGAATATCGTGTTGCCATCTTCTGGAGAAATGAACCTTGGCATCATTTCAGACCGATAGGTGTAGTCGAGTGTGAGAGTATCGACAGAGGGGTCATCGACCGTCACAAAGCTGCCGCGTTGCCAAATAGGTGCAGACGCTTGCTCTTTCCTTATACCCATCCATTCGCTGAGAAGTTCCAGACTCGGCCTAGCTACCTGGCTGAGTACCTGACACGATAGCTGACGAAGTTGTTCGTCTCCTTCCTCCAACTCGAGTAGACGGTGGTGTAATATGGAAGACAGTTGCTCATTAGTCTTGGCGTGTTTGACAGCATCTACCATGCGAGCAACGTGGATGAGGATATTGCGAGGTTTAGCGAATTGGTGCTGAAGCTGAATGAGTGAGCGGATCTTGGCAGATTGCTTTCCCAGGGTGTCTTCCAAGCTTGAAAGGATGCGTGACACTGAAGTGGCAAGGGCAACCTTTGCAGGAATAGACGTGGCTGAAGCAAAGGTGCGCTCTGCAAAAGATCGTAGATAGAGGAATGTGTTGCCAATGTGCGTAAAGTGCGTGATCAAACTCTGAGCTGCTTGTAGACTCAGGCCCGAAGCTCGTCCATGCAGTATGGCGGGCTCGAACGTCTTCAGCTTCGGGTTAAAGTGGAAGAGTATAGATGACCGGCCTAGACCGAGATTCCAGAGTGACTGCAAGAGTACGTCTCCCTTGAGCACCCGACCAGAGCTAGTCTTGCCCTCATCGCATATCAACGTAGCATCGAAGGCCTCAGGCCCCTGCTCGCTTATATAGGGTGTTCGGCTTTGGACATGCTTTTCCTTCTCAAAAGACTCCCACGTATAGAACAAGACATGTTTGTTCGCAGGTCCGAGGTCAAGCGCGATCTGCCAGACGTCTTCTTCGGGCTCTAACGGCGGTGTTTCGATGGGGATGCTGGAGTCGTCAAAGCTATCGAGGTCTGGCAAAGGTCCAAATTCGAACGTGTCCAGATCGGGCAGTCGTAGTTCACGTTCGAGGTCATGTTTGGGAGCGTATGGATGGTCGAATCTGATCGAGGAGACTGTGGTTGGTCAATAACGCGTCCACATGTTGATACTGAAAAGACGCGACGACCCACTGTCTAGCTCCAAGGGAGCGAAGAGCGACGACTCTTGCGAATCGGCATGATCAAAGAAAGAAGGCTCCTGCCACAAGCGGTCGGTGCTGAAGACGTCGTGAATCGAATCACGCGCATCCATGGCAGCGAATATGGAGTAGTGGACGGTGAGGGGTATGACGCGCCATAGTTTTGGCGACTCAGCCCTACGCGCAACCCTGGCGCCTTCCGTCACCGTACCTGCAGCTCGCGGCTCGATCCTTCGTCACTTCCCATCCTTCACTCCCACCATCAAGCATCCACAAAATGCCTCCGCGGAAGAAAGCAAAGGCGAGTGCAGCTTCGACACCGCTACGCGACACACAGCCTAGGACGCCGCAAGATTCCGGCCTTGTGCAGTCGCAAGATGAGCTGCTCAGCGATCCTTGGGCCGACGAGCAGGAAACACAGCTTCTGAAGAGCATGATGAAGTGGAAGCCGACAGGTAGGGCATATTACTCTCTTTTCACACACACACACACACACACACACACACACACACACACACACACAAGCCATTGACATGCCTAGGGATGCACAAGCATTTTCGCATGATTAGCATTCATACCGACATGCGCTCGCACGGATTCGCGAGCGACGATGCGCCTCACACGCGCATTCCTGGTGTGTGGAAGAAGCTATCACAGTTATACGACCTAGACGCCCTCGATACGCGCGAAAACGAGTTCGCTTTCTCCGAAGACCCCGACCCGCTCGACCCTGAAGACGTCAACAACATGCCTGAATTCGAGCTGCCAGAAGACGAATACGGCGAATTGATGTGGCAGCAGCGTTTCCATCGCGAATCCTCTGCCGCCGCCTCGTCACCACCCATGATACCCACCCAGGACTACAAAGACCTCTATGCGCCAGGCATCGGCCTGCTCAAAGACCTGCCCGACAGCGTGCGTTCGCAAAAGGCTGAGAGCGTAGCTGAAGCCACACCCGTACCCAAGAACCCAAAGGGCACAAGAGCAGGCAGAGCGGCAAAGGGCAGCAAGGGTACAAAGGCTGGAGCTAATACTGCGAAGAACACTAAGGCTCAAAGCACCGTATCTGAATCCGCAGAAGAAGAAGATGATGATGATGACGAAGAAGAATCTAGTGTCGAGTCTGAAGAAGATAGTGCGCCTACCACTCGCCGAACGAATCGCGCGAAACCAAAACCCGCGCCAAAGAGAACAAGAAAAAGATAGACCCCGAAATCTCGGTTTGGGCAAGGCGTTTGGTCATTGTTGATACCCTGCTTTGTGCTGTGCCACAATAGCTTTCGACCGAGTATATGGTGTTAGGGGCGTTTGTTTATTCGAATACACATGTAATTCCCGCCACTTCAGATGATTGATCGGTCACGTCTCGCAGTGTGGGACGTTGGCGTGTTTACGTCGATACCTACACTTCAGTTGTGATACATCTTCGTGATATATGCATCGTTTGCATGGTCACAGTCCACACTTTGGCGAACGCGCGACCTCTTGCTATAAGACTACGTTCTTCCCCTCCTTTCCCGTTACAATCTCCAGAACCGAATTCGACCACAGCCAACCATGGATAAGCTACCACAGGAAATTCTCGAAGAAGTCTTCCACTACATTTGGACTACAGAGACACCCATCACTGAGCGATTATATAAACATTCCAAATCCTCCATCCGTACGGTACTCAGTTGCCGGCTCGTCGCGCGTCGTTGGTTCGAGTCCAAGTATCTGACACGCCTTTTTGTCAATGTACTTTCTCAGACGCCTTTTGTATGGTGCAACCATCGACTCCCAGCACTTGAAGAAATCAGCGAAACCCCAAAGTATGCTCGTTTGTTCACCAGGATGATCACAATTTGTGGTATGGATCTGGGTCTCGTTAGCCTTGGAGCGTCTGACCGCTGGGGTCATGGCCGCGACGAACTCGACAGGGAGAATCCAGTGACACAGTATCTTGTGCACCTGCTGCGCGAATTCAGCTGGGTAGAGCACTTTCGGTACTATCCTATTCATCCAAACTGCCTCGATGGCACCTGGCCTAAGTGGGAAGTATCGGAATGCGATCGCGTTTCACTCGAGACATGTTTCCAAGGAGGACTAGGGCGCACCGAGTACGGGTACCCAGCGCTCACTGAGGGCGAATACTCATGGCAGGGTGTACAGATGGAGAGCGAATGGATTTTCCCCAAGATCATGGAGGCAGTCAAAGAATCCCACCTCTGGTTAGAGAGTGTCGAGACTCCATTGTTCGGCAATAGGGCATCGTACTGCGCAATCTCAGGTGGAGGTGATGATATGTTCGTGAGGCCTCCTCTCGACCGCGATTTATTCAAGTACTTCCCCTTCAGACATCTTAAGCATGTCGCCATCACCAATACCCACCACATGGGCATGCCATTCTTTTGGTCTGGTGGCCTTGAACGGCTGACAAACCTTGAATATTTGGAGATTACACTCTCGAGGCATCCAGAGGATCCAGGCCACGAATGCGGTCCATTAACTATGCCGGTCATGATGTCGGCACCTATACGATATCAACTTGAAAAGCTGGTAGAATTCCGATTGATGGCAGACCACCAGCACTCGTTCGCTGAAAACGATATTCTACATTTTCTGAACTTCTTTCCGAACCTGCAGTATCTTGCACTTGGACACATTCTACTCGCAAATCTATCTGGGAACTGGAGCAGTCTGCTAAACCAGCTGACGGTTTATGACCTCGAGGAGCTATGGTTGCTGGACCCTCGTAACCTCGTCTGCGATCATCCCGAACGTGTGATTTCCCATGGCTTCCTTGCTGAAGGTTTCCATCACCATTATGACCAATCCCAAACGACTGTTCCCACAATCGACGAAGTGCACAATACCGACTACCATATGGAGAAGTATGTGGAAGACGAGCATCTGTTGGTCGCAGCGCAGAAGGTTCGCCTGATTGACACAGGGTCATTATGGACTGATGAGGGTCACGCTTACCCTGGCCTAAGGAGGGATTTTGAGTATCCCGGCTTTTCCATCTTCGAACAAACCGAAGATGGTTATTGATCTTGGATAGGACCTGCCAAGCTGTTGGAGAAGCTGATGTTTGCTCACTTGGCGCCTTTTGTACGAAGAAGCTCGTTTCCTTAGGGTTGTAAGGGGTTCACAATGTTTTGGGGTGGGCTGATTGGTATGAGTTTGAAGTAAAAGTTGCATTTGTCCACCTGCTCGTTGAGCGTAGTTCCTTGGAATCTTGAGGACTATGTAGCCAGTATGAACGTGTATTAATATTTGATCTTCAATATTCTCAATCATGATAGTTCTAGCTCACATTTATTACAGTCGTGAAAGAACCGCTGGTTGCAACAACGAGACCATCGTGGGGGTTCCACTTGCAGCTACTTTCGCGGCCGCAGTCCCCGCTCTCCTTCCAAAGACTGCCCCAGAAGTCAACCCACTACCGCCAGGGTAGTTCCCATAGAACAGTCCGCCAAGCATCTCGCCAACACAGAACAAACCCACAACCTCCTTACCAGAGTTTGAAATGACGGCAGTGGTACTCGGGTTCACAGCCAGTCCACCAAAGGTGAAGGTGACGCCGCAACATACTTTGACCGCCATAAATGGGCCTTGGTCAAGTGGCAGGGCCCAGTTTGACTTCGCTAGTGCCAGTTTCTTTTCGGACGACTGCGTAGAGAGACCATCTTTTACTGCTGGGTCCCATTTCCTGTCCGCATTTTCGGCCTGAGATGCGTACACAGCCTCGTTATATTGCTTCACCGTCTCGACAAACTGTTCTGGAGCGTTCAGACCCGAATTTTGAGCTAACTTCTTAGCCAGTTCTTCGAGTGTCGCACCCCAAATCTTTTCCACACGCTCATCCCTGTATTCTTCATCTCGTAACCATGGGATAGTGCGCTGGTCCCAGACTTGGTATGCTACACTGTCCGGCTGCTCATGTATAGCACGTCCGAACTTGGCGTACGTGTAATTACGCATATCAACGCCCTCATCAACAAACCGCATTCCGTTTGTGTTGATCATGAGCCCCAGAGGGTAACCGGATTTGGTAAACTCGTTCGACACGGTACGATCGCCACTGTTGGCTGGAGCATTGGCATCCCAGCAGGTAGAGTGACAACCTGACCAATTGCCCGCTTGCCTGGCATTGACGTCGCGAATGGCAAATTCGAGAACCTCACCAGTATTGAAAGGGGTACCACGAACGCGTGCGAGATCCCAAGTAGGACCGAGGTGCTGTGAGCGCATACGCGGGTTTGCTTCGAAGCCTCCAGCAGCTAGGACGACAGCTTTGGTGTTGATAAGCGTGTCTTCACCCAGATACTCTACTAACACTCCTACGACGGCTCCAGACGAAGAGGTGATGATACGCTTAGCGGGTGTAGAGTAGTAGACCTCCACTCCATGTCTTTGAGCTGAAGCCTGATGGTCTGCGACAAGACCCTTTCCTCCATCCTGAGTCATAAGTGCCATGCCACCCCAAAATTTATACCTCCCGTCAACCTTGTAAGCCTGGCGATTAAACGAAAGCTGGTATCTAATCCCATTTTTCGCAAGCCACTTAACAGCGTCATTAGACTCTTCAATCAGCACCTTGCTCAACTCTGGATCTGAACGCCCTAAACACACCCGATCCATGTCTTTCCGAAAATCTTCTTTCGTGTAGGGCTCCATGTCGATGAGTTTCGCCGTTTCTGTATCTACGTTGTTGACGATAGGTAAGAGGTCGCTTGTGCCGTTATGCACGGTGCGGAATGCGCCTGCCGTAAAGTAGCTGTTGCCTCCAGCCCATTCCTCGGGAGCCTTTTCGATGAGAACGACGCGATGTGCTCCTGCTTCTGCGGCGGCTATTGCGGCGGAGAAACCTGCGTTGCCACCCCCTATCACCAGGACATCGATGTTTGGGGAAGATGTGAGTTTGTTCATTCTCGCGGCGTCGGGTGATGAGGTTTAGGAAAACGATACGAGCGTTTCCTCTTATCTAAATATAGGTCTTTGCACAGAACGAGGTGAAGCGACAAAGAGTGTTGCGGAGATGGATGTGCAGCCGATGAGCGTGGCCCTCGGATGTTAATCCGCATAAACGGCCATATGGCGGAAATAAGGGTTAAGCAGTATCGCACTTGTTATTAAAAAATCTGGTACTTTCCAAGTTCTACCTAAATACACTTCACTCTATATATACTCGCTCTCCTCTATGTTAAGGTGCTAAGGGAGCAAGAGACAGTGTATGCCTCCAGGATATAGTCCAAGTCTTAGGTAGTACCTACTACTCGGAGGCCGGCTTCTCTAGCTTCTCGGCCTGTATGTAACAGAAATCAAGAAGGCACATACACGTAACCAAAGAATATGAAGTCGAAAACTGGAATCTTTAAACCACGCGTATTCAGTAAACATGCCACTCAACAGTCATGATGCTCTCTCTCCTAGGTCGGCACCTGGCAATGCGTGCCCCACAAGCCTCCGCTTCTACCCGCCAGCAGCCCCGATTGGTCAATTGCTCGTCCCCGACGCCACACTACGCCCTACGAGCCCAGTATGGACCTATGCGCCGAGCCATATCAAAGAAACAGTCACCCTTCCAGCATTGAGTCACATCTCATATGCATATATAATCGGACGGCTTCGAGGGGATTCCAATGTTCCAAACAACATCGTCTGCACAGTTTGAGTCATGACGTCAAGCTCAAAGAACGGCACATCTGCCGCCCTGGAAGTCAAGACAAAATATGGTGTTAAGTTCGGGAAGGAGTTGAGGGATAAGGAGTTTCTATTCGGAAATGGATACTTGAATTTGAATCATGGTAGGTTCACAAGACTTTCTCTTTCTCTGTAGTTCAACAGCTTTACCTATCTCGGCGGAATGTTTTTCGAGTCATATATTTCCTTTGATATATACTTGATACATGGGCACTGACAACATTTAGGTTCGTTCGGAACGTTTCCTCGCACAGTTCGCGATACTATGCGCGCTTTCCAAGACGAGTGCGAAGCCCAACCAGACCCCTTCATCAGATACAATTATCCGCGTTACCTCGATGAGGCTCGTGAGGGCATGGCAAAGGTATGAAGACCTTCTCTAAACTGAAAGCATTTTTCTTTATTGTATACAGCCCTTCGAGAGATGCCTTCAGTTGCTATGATCATCCTTCGACTTCTTTTGTTGACCATGTTGCAGCTGCTCAACACACCTTCTTCGACCTTGGTGTTTATGCCCAACGCCACCACCGGCATAAACACCGTTCTTCGCAACATTGAGTTCCAATCCGGTGATCATATCCTCATCTTCAAGACTATCTACGGCGCTTGCGAGAAGACCGTCTCACTCATCACTGAGACTACTCCCGCAGAGAGTGTTAAGATCGACTATACGTTTCCCGTGGAAGACGACTGGCTTCTCGAGGAGTTCGAGAAGAAGGTTAAAGAGGTGGAGAACAAGGGTGGAAAGATGAAAGTCGCAATTTTTGATACCGTCGTCAGTATGCCTGGTGTTAGGATGCCGTTCGAGCGCTTGACATCAAAGTGCAAAGAGTTGGGAGTCATGAGTTGCGTCGACGGGGCCCACGGGGTCGGCCACTTGGAGATTGATCTGGGGAAATTAGACCCAGACTTCTTTGTCAGCAATTGTCACAAGTCAGTCTCCTTCCTCTTATTCGTGGGGGTTTTTTTTTGGTTTTACTGATTTGACATAGATGGCTCCACGTCCCCCGCGGATGTGCAATCTTCCATGTGGCGCACCGAAACCAAGGGATCATACGCAGTACACTTCCCACGTCTCACGGCTTCATCCCCAAGGGCGAAAAGCCTGTTTCTCCTTTCCCAAAGCGGACCTTTGCACCGTCTCACGCCCAGCCTGGCATTGAACAAAACTCTTCTGAGCAATCAGCGTTCAGCAAGTCGGCGTTTGTTGACATGGAGAAATCGCCCTTCGTTGCCAATTTTGAGTTTGTGGGTACCATCGATAACAGTCCCTACTTGTGCATACCTACAGCTCTGAAGTGGCGGGATAGCATCGGAGGTGAAGATGTTATCAGGAACTACTGTCAAACGCTTGCTCACAAAGCTGCCCAGCACGTCGCGCAGGTCCTCAACACTGAAGTCATGGAGAATAGCACTGGTACACTAGGGCAATGCTGCTTGTCTAATGTGCGCCTACCGATATCTCTTCCCAAAGTCCAAGATATTGCGGACAAGAATGGCGTCGAGAAGGAAGACGTTGGCATCGTAGTGAGGGATTGGATGTCGAAACTTAGTTTTGAAGAGTACAATACCTTCATCCAGATTTATTGGTATGGAGGGCTTTGGTGGGTGAGGTTGAGTGGACAAGTATACTTGGAGATGAAAGATTTTGAGTGGGCTGCAAAGACGCTCAAGGAGATCTGCGAGAGGGTTGAGAAGGGAGAGTGGGCGGTTCCAAAGGGTAAGCTTTAGGTCATAGGCTGAGTCGTCACAAAGACATACACACACAATCTCAAGAGAAAATTTTCATCAGCACTGCAATAGATCATTGATATCGAAGACGTGCTCAACAGGCATGATACACATCCACAAGGCAGGAAGGATTCCCAAAGTAATCTCTTGGTACATTAAACCCCATTTGTTTCTTACGAATGAAGATGGCGCGCACCGGGAAAGTCAAGGTGTCATATACGAGTCTGTCACCTAGAAGGCGTAGCGCGACTTCGCACGGCATTTATCGAATACACCACCGCAGTTCTTGCACTAATTACACCAAGTCAGTCGATTTCATTCCAATAACGCCAAACAAAACTGGGAGACCTACCTCATGGCCTTGGTAGCGGTACACATGGCAAACATGCTCAACGCAAGTCTGCTTGCAACCGGTCTGTCCCTCAGTATGGCCGTTCTGTACGCCTGTAAGTATACATCACACCACTAGCTCAACCCCTTCGGTCACTTACCTTAACGCAGAAGTCGAAGCGTTGGAAGCAGAAGTCGCAATTTGGATCACGAGCCATAAGTTTGTTGCCTTCATTTGTGGCGGGCACAGCAGAGATCATGGTGGCGGCGAGCGCGAGAATGATAACGATGGTCTTCATGTCGTTGGGGTCTTCGATAGTATTGTGAGAGCTTTCGAGGTATCCAAAATTGAGTGTGGTTTGAAAATATGTTGCTGGTGGGGTCTTGACGTGAGTGAGCGATGGCGATGGAGGTGCTCGATCCAGTGACTCTCGGGTGTGAGGCAAGTACCAAAGGCGATTGAAGCGCTTGAAAAATGGGTTTGTAGGATTTAGGAGTGAATGAGGCACCCGTTGGCCCGGTGGAGGCGCTTTACACTGGACTGAGTGCTGGCGAGTGTCAACTATACAAACGCTACTCTTGACTGCCTCGCTAACCTTCCGCTTCAATATCGAGCCTCTCCAGGATGTGGCAACAACTTCTACGTGTGATTCGTGGAGCGTTTTCCTGTGGGCGGAATGTCAATAGAAGGCTTTAGAGACTCGAGTCAGATTCCTGCGGAGAGACATTTGGGTGGCAATGATGGTCGGAGCACAGCCGATTCACTACGGTAAGTTAGTCTTGTTCTATTTCTACCATGATCATATAACGAGGGGATGCTCGCTCTCACCGAGCATCGTATTCTGAGGCGCTTGCAGTGTCGTCGAAAGCCACTGCTGCTTTGAACCACTCATCTGTTGAAGTATGATGGGACCTACCAGAACCGGAAGAGACTTGGATTAGGCTGGGTTGCAAGACTGTGAGAAACGAGGAAGAGGTCGTCAGGCTAGCGCAGGCTAGGGGCAAGTTCTGCTGATCTAGACGGGAGCGCGTGCGTATTCTGTATCACCCAAGTAACGGTTGCGACCGTGAACTTGACAATGATTGGAAGGGAATTGTAAGGGACGGGCAAAGCGAAAGGCAAGGAATCGGTTGGACAATACTGAGTTTTCCATTGTTTTACTTGCTAAATATGCTTTTCTATCGCGCTGCCGAGAACATATAGGAACTCATCATCGGGATGCTGCCAGGAAGATTGTGGGAGGAGCTAGCTCCATCGCCACCAGAATTATATACAACGTGTAAAAGGGAAGGGGTATAGCAGCGAACGTAATCTTCATAGTAATCCAAATCTGCTATTCTAGCTCTTGGTAATAGCAGGACGACGAACAAAAGCATCAAAGATAGGTATTAGATGGTGCGAACACCGCGTGCCTGTTCAGCTCGAACGCGCCTCCTGTACTGATCACGGTATTGAATGCGGCCGTATGTTCCAAACCCAACGGCCAGGAAGAAGAAGAGGGCCCATACTGATGTGACGACAAGACCGATCGGGAAGAAAGCCAATGCAGTTCCAGGGATGACGAACGGTGCGGCCGAGGAAACGGCAGCGGATGCGGATGCTGCTGCTTGGGGGTCTGCGTTTGTGGGAGCTGTCCCTGCCTTGGAGAAAATGCCATTAACGAAGGATGCTTCCTGGGAAGAGAGGGTGGTTTCGACGTCCTGACCGGTAGCAGGGTTTCGCGCAGCGAGGTCGATTTGTGGAATGAGAAGGGGCTGTAGGGATTCTCTGCGAATGTGTTAGGGTCGAAGAATGACCAAAGAGGAAGACTACTTACTGGGTCATGGCTGAGCCCATCAAGTTCTCGTTTATCCTTCCAACATACATGAGAACCTTCAGCTCCGTCATAGTGTTGATATCCTGCCTCTCGACTAGCACACCATCACTGACTGGCCAGCTGAGGTCCCGCTTCGTGAAGTTGCCTTGCATGTTCTGCACAGTCGCTCCAAGATACGAAAGTGTCATACTGACATCGGCCGCGGTAACTCCAACCCATGGGTTGATCGGAGCTGATACATTATACATTCGGAGCTCCGCCTGAAAGATACCCGTCTTGTTGTCGAGGAAGGGTAGGTTGTAGCATACAGCAATTCCACTTGGGTTCGACGCTTGACCGTTGAGGTTGCTCAGCGTGCTCATACATGCTTGCTTTGTCTGCTCCTCCCACTTCGCCTGATCCACACCCGATGCATCGCCAGTCGCAGGTGTGAGCGATGCTAGTGGCGCTGTGTCTGCAGCGTTGGCATCTTGTCTTTGTGTAAGGGTTGCCATGAGTTCTGCATCCCGTCGAAGTACCTCCTCGACGTCCTGGCCTGGTTGAAGAAGGGCGTTCACTTGAGGGCCCTTGAAAGCAGTTGCGTGTCCAGCAGCAAGCAGAGCGCCTACAAGAGCGTTCTTGAAAAACATGGTCGAAGTAGTATTAGTCGACACCGGAAAATTAAAGTCGATAGTGCGAAGGTGACCGTGCTGCCCAGCAGCTTACTAGAAAAAGAGTGACGAACGAAGAAAGAACGACGATGCAAAAGTTAATCACTGCTCAAAAGAAACGGGCATTAGAAGTGTCATTAGCAGAAGCGAATTAGAAAAGTCGAACACGAGAGCATGAAGAAACGCGGTGTGCGAATCACGGCTATGGGTGGATCGGACGAGGCGAGCTCGCAAATGGCGTGACTCAGGTTGGGCACCAGACTCGGAAAGCAGCACCAAGACTGGCTTGAGGCTCCATAACAGAGTTGAGACGGGTTCTGCTTGAGGCTGTGACGGGTGGCATGAGAAGTATCTATGCGTTGATCCTGAGGCGACTAAGAACAAGCTTAATATAGCATAATTGAGCCGCATTCGGTGGGAGCCAACCAAGCTTTGGCCTGGAGATCGAACCGTTCGACAGTGGAGACGCACTGGGCATGACGATGCTGGGCCCCTTGAGACAATTGGTGTTGAGGTCTGGAGTCGAGGAACCATGCTAAAACTAGGGGCGCTTCAGATGTGCGCTAACAGTGCACGTGATGATGATGCCTCAGCCAATGAGCGTTACTCGTGCCGTCTTTCCCGGCTTTTTGGTTTCACTTTCACGCCGTCCAGAAGCCGATGTACTCAGTTTCCCATCATACCAGCCTCTGTTGCGCCATCTGCACATTTCAAGTTTCCCTGGGGTGTGGCTTCTGGCGCTTGCTTCTTCAGAAACAAGCGATGTTGACACAGGTAGCGGCCGCTGTTAACTTAGACCGGCAACACTTGCGCTGACGCAGACGTGTCGCTGAGGCACGCAACACCTGAACAACTGTACAACATCGACCGCATTTTCAATACCGCCTAACGGACCCAGCCGCTCACTGCTGTCGAGGCACGTCACTCCCGAAGCCACACGGAGATAAATTATCCCCTGTCCCGATGCCGAGAAGAGACGGTGAGCTACGGAACCTCGTGTCCTTCTGGACCTCCACCCGGCAGAGACCTCAGCGGGAAGCTCGTCGGTATCGTCCTCTGCGCCAATAGTTGTTGTTCGTGTAACAGAGCACAGAGGATTTGCGTCCTGTTTCCGTTGCATCTCATGTGCTCTTGGTCGTGCAGCAACTTAGCGGCCTTGTCGCGCAACGCTGCGCATAATCAGGCACACTGCCGACCACACTCACTGGGTACGGGACGGATCGCGCGCTCCATATCAGACTGCTCGATGATCTGGCACCATACGGGAAAGGATGGGCTGCGAACATATGCATACGCTACGCCTTTGACGATGAAGGCGACTCTGAGGTGGCCACGTTCGCCTGCATACAACTAATCCACATGGGTGCACTCGTGCACAGCGTGCATTCGCCCAACACATACACCCACTGTCTAAGGCCATATATTGTCACCCTCCACTAATGTCTTGCGAAATGCGGGCGAGTAATTGCCAGCACATCAAAAGCCTCTAGACCTTTACTGGGAACAGCCTTATTTGGGCTCGCTGGAGTGTAAGCGGTCGACTCTGCCCGAAAGGTGCCGCTGTACTTCTTCTGCAGACCAGGGCACCTGGACCCAAGTCGTCGTTCAAGGCTTTCACGTTCCTCACTTTGTTACGCTGATACTTCTTGTTTGCTTTTTTCCAAGTTGTCACGAGCCCACACGAGGCAAACCTCCAGTCGCTGTAAACATCTTACTTTAATCTACGGCGCTCCTCGTTGGCCACGCGCTGTTCGCCTGACTTGGGCTCCCTCCACTCTACGCAATGCAACACGCATCGAACTCCCCGTGGCGAACGCCTGCGATGCAATATCCCAAACCTCAATACAGTCTACAGCATACCATATCCATGGTCAACCTCCGCGATGATGATCAATCGTGGTACAAAGGTCGTGAGACTGAATCTCCTACTACCTCGTCTGTTTCGTCTGCCACCAGTCGAAGCACAACACCGACGACAACAAACAACAACCCGTGGTCAAACGTAATGATCAGCCCAGCTTCAACATATTCAAACAAATCGACCGATTCCTCGTCACCGAAAGGTAGTCCGAAACATACCCCGCCTTACACGAGCCGATCGACAACGCCTATTGCTCCCCAGCCAGTAAGGGTGATCAATCCGGTAGCAGGATTTGCGCCCATGTCTCCACCTCCTCAGACTTCTGGAGAGTCGTTAAGGAATGGTGACTACCCGGGTTCACCGATGAATCCTTATCGACAACCTATTGCTCCATTAGTACCGTTAGTGAACGGATATATCAATACCTCTATCTTGTCCTCTCAGGGTCAGTCTCTTTCTGGATGGTTCTACGAGCTCGTACGAAAGCAGGGATGGGATTCTGGTCTAGTCAAGAAGATCTGGCAGTGGACTTTGTCTAACCCTAGGCTCGCGATTCTCTTGTTCGTTTGCGACGATGTTGCCTCATGGCGTCAGGCTTCTTTCTTTGATCTACGCGACGAGAGCTTGCCGTTCCCGGAAGATCGTCTCCAAGGCATCGTAGGAAATGCACGCAAGGTCGTTGAGGAACAGTGGCGCGCCACGTCCAAGGAACTACCGCTGACGGGAGCACACGTCGACTTCACTGCACGGGAAACAGTCCCGTTGCAGCATATCAGCCTTATTCGGTCATCGCGCAATTCCGAAAAGAGTGTCGACTGGGTTCGGATGCAAGGTAGCAGCGACGATCGTGTTCTGGTGCGAAAGCGCTTTGTTACCGCTCGGTCCTCTCAAAAAGCTGCGCTCTTGGATCAGATTAACAAATTCAAGCAACATGATCACAAGAACATTGCGAAGTTGCTTTGCTCATACTCTCAACCGAGTCACGTCGGTATCGTGACGGAGAAGGCACAATACACTTTGGATGACTACCTTGCGCTTCCCGGGAGCGATCCGAACCGCTCGAAGTTGTTAGTGGACTGGATGCATGATCTGTCCTCCGCCCTTGAATACCTTCACTCGCAATCCATTTGCCACCGAAGTATCCGGCCTCGCAAGATCTTGATAGACGGTGCCCGCATCATTCTTGCTCCATTCGACATTGGGCAGAGTATTGACACCTTCAGTCCGACAATGGCGAACTCTCAACGCCTTGATCAGCTTCATACGTACTTCCAGGACCAGTCGTACGTCTACGCAGCGCCCGAAACCATTGTTTCACGTGGAAAGAGAATGGCGGACGTCTTCTCATTGGGCTGTGTTTTCCTGTCAATGATGACAGTCGCACAAGGCCAATCACTGTCAGTGTTTGCGCAATACCGGGCTGCATCCACCCAGGATGCGTCATACCACGCGCATCTTGACCGAGTGGCGAGCTGGCGGAACCGGCTGCATGCAGCGACTACTTCAAACCTTAGAAACGGACTTATCGGATCTGGACGCAAGCTTAGGCAGTTGAAAGCGGAGTCCGAATGGTTGAGCATTATCGAGAAGATGTTGCTACCAGGACCAAAGGAGAGGATAAAGATGAGATTTGTGTTGGCCAGTCTGAGTAGCGGTAAAGCTACTGGAGGAAGACGACGTAGCTTGGACGGCGGCGGCTACAGTGGGCAAGCAGCAGCATCTCTTGGCATGAATGGTGCATCGACTGCGACGTTGGTCGATATTTCGGAGCATTACGCGCCACGCAAACCAGAACTAAGTGTCTTTGATGGTTATTTCCAGACCCAGACCCGCAGGTTAGAACCAGCAGGTGGTTGGTGATCGGAAACTTCAAGCCTCGAACAGCATGTCAAACGTGGACTCACGCCAAGGTGATACTTGGCGAAACATGTTAGACATCGGCTTTTCATAGTTCTCGGTCAGTCGGTATGCCGAAGCCGGACGACGTGTGTGAAACTTGACAGCTCGGAAAGAGACGGAAACGAATCTCAGCGAGAAAGAGCCGGAGATGCATACCGGAACTACAGGCCTTTTCTTACTTTCTTACTATCTTGTCCGTTCTGAACTTGGGTCGGACCTTTGATACCCCTTCTTGCGACCCCGCTTTTAGCAGACCCTCTTATCACTGATTTCTTTCCTTGTGTTTTTCCACGCTTGGTAGCATCTTCATTAGCGAGGTAGTATTCAGCGAGCATTTAGAAGAATGATCTTGAGCTATGACTGCACCAAGAGGAGGGCGTCTCAAGTAACCGTGACTGGATTGGGATTCTAGCAGTGCGCAAGTCCTTGATTCTATCTCTCTCTCACAGATATCTCCGATAAAATCAATGAAATCACATCATCAACGGTCATCTTGACCAACATTAGCGGTTCGCCAAAATGACTTCCCTCCAGAAAAGATGTTCTAGTGCACGAAGAAGCTTGTTTCTTTGAAAATCACGTGAAGCTCAATGCACCCTAAAGGTGTCCGCTATTTTCATATATAGCTGCGAACTTCTTCTTAGTACATCATGACTAGCCATGTAGGAGAAACAGGCTTCCTCATAGCGAGAATTTAGCGTGCTGCTAGCATCATGATGATTTCAATCCTCATCACTCTTCGTCGTCTTCCTCTTCTCCCGTCATTGTTCAACACTCATTCCCTGTGGACGAGGGCAGTGGACTAGGGGAAGTATAGAAGTGATCACTTACCTCTCTATCGGTGTTTTCACCGTCATACGCAAAGAGATCAATTGAGCCCTCACTCTCTTCCTCGTCCCTCGTCCTCCTCATTTTCAGTAGTCTGTCCGAGCTCAGAACTATTTGTCTCACCATCTTCGTATCTTTGCCTCAATATCGCCCTCCTTTCTACCGGATTGCCATCGAGACAGGAGTCATATCGCCTATCCGGGTCATCATGAAACTAGATGATTATATCTCTGCACTAATGGTGATAGCCTAGATCATCAACATCTATTCACTCGAGAAAAGTTTCCAGGTGCCGTAATCGGGTTCGTGTCGGTAGAGGTCGTAGATGCTTGGTGCGGGCTTTTCTTCTTCGAGATTCCATGGGGGCAACTTGAACACTACGTCTACTTCGGCGTCACATTCCACTTCTTCGCGGGTGTAGTCGATGTTGGATCTGCGAAGTTTGCTTTTCAGGTCGTCACAAGGGATGGAAAGGGCGTATCGCACATAGAATCGACGATGGAGCCTATCGCGCTGCATCTCGCCGGGTTTCTTCTTGATCTCTGATATCGCTGTTTTTAAGCCGTTGGGTATCTGGTTGGGCGACGGATTCGCGGGTTTAAACCTGATCCTTTTCGGTGCTCGTCTAGGGGCCTGAGATAGCCCCTTATGGGCTATCGTATTGTGCTATGATGGCATGTTGGAAAGCAAGACGGCTTTTCTGGGGTTGAATTTTGATCCGGCAGTAACGTGAGGATGTGACACCGAGATATATTTACAGGGTCTATGGCGATTGTAACCGCAGGTAGGCGAGCATTCATCAAACTGGATGTTTTCGTAGAAGTAGTACGCTACAAGTGTTACGGTCATTATAGAAATGATGTATAGGGGTCGCAAAAGAGGAGACATGAGGATTCACGCCACTCTGGATGTACTTAACGCTAATCATTACCGCAAAGGGACTCACTTCAGAGTGTAAAGGGTTTAATGTCGAAGTTAGGATTCCATCAGTCTGCTCTAGGTTTGGTATAGTACCCGTAACATCATTCCGCCAGATGCCACACTTCTGTTCTGTTCACGGACAAAATGTCAAGTAATGGGTATTGTGATGCAACATTTCGTCTTATATTGTACACATTGCGGATCATCATGGTATCCTCATGTCACATATGATACATGCGCACTGCTGCTGGGTGCGCCGGCCTTCAACCCTCGACGTGGCATAACGTGGCGTAAATCCTGCCCCTCCGCTATTCTTAAGCTGCACAAGCGAAAAGTATGCCGTCCGTTGATGCCATCCGTACCTAAAGTAAATCCCCTACAACTCCAAAGTATGTTTGATGTCGTATATCTTACACAATGACCTCGCCGTGGTCGATGTGGTTCGGCCGCCACTTGCTCGTATCCAACTCACCCTCCATGCTGCTTGGGACAGTGACTTCGACCGGCTTGTAGAGGTACCATGCCTTCAGTGCTGCCGCCGCTGCTCTTGTCTTGGCCTCATCTAATGAGCTGCCTGACCCCTCTCCTAGCTTGTCCTTTCCGCTATATACGCCAACCACAAAGACAGGATGTCTGCTCAGACGACCGGTTTCTGAGATCAATCGGGCGACGGGTGGTTCGAAGCCTTCCCTCGCGCATAACCGTGAAAGATCACGAGTTGGCATCTGGAAATCAAAGATTGTGCTAATATCGAGATGTCGGCTAAGGAAGTGGTCACGGAAGAAGCGCTTGACGAGCGGCGAGCCAATGTGTACATGCAATGCGCCGATGAGTGCTCGAACAAAAGACTGGGCGGCCTCTTCCAGTGGCACTGGCGTGCTTTGTAGCGCGTGTGGACTTGGTGCGGCATTGTTGGAGCCAAATTCGTCCGTCTTCATGATTTTGTGCGTGGTCGTGACATTCCATTTCCAGGGTGCTTGTCGCCTCAACTCTGGTGGGAGATCGTCGCCCGACCTTATTCTCTTGAATTGTAGTAGGCCAGAATCAACCTCACCACCCGGTTCGGCCGCCGCCTCAATGCCCCATTCGCTTGCAATTGTGGTTAGCGCTCTGGGTCCAATGTATGCTTCTACTGCTGCGAAGACGACGTCCATTGGCAGACGTGGGTAGTTGCACAAGAGCCACTCGGAGGTGTAGTAGCCAAGCAACTGGCGTCCGAGTATCGATAGCGAGGCATTATTGAAGGCGGGGTTGGGGTCGGCGGAGGGGTGTACGAGGGTTCGTGCGAGAGCTTGGAGGGGGAAGCGAGGCGGGAGGGACAGTCGACTTCGTAGGGCGTGTAATTTGGTCGAACGCTCGGCGGCTTTGGGATGTGGGGATGGAAGGCTCTCAAGTGGCCGGG
This sequence comes from Alternaria atra, assembly GCF_907166805.1. Taxonomy (NCBI): domain Eukaryota; kingdom Fungi; phylum Ascomycota; class Dothideomycetes; order Pleosporales; family Pleosporaceae; genus Alternaria; species Alternaria atra. The sequence continues at coordinate 1,176,860 of NW_025091320.1, forward strand.
TCCGTCTTGATTTGCGTGGTGATGGTGCACCAGAATTTGCTGCAATTTCCAGTTCCAATTCACCGTCATCCGGGATTGCTACTGTGCTCTGGAATCGGGCATGTATCCGGTGACTATGGGGTATAATGCTTCTCCGTACATTCTTCGCCGCGGTATATGGACACGAGGGCCGGCGTGGCGAGGGTGCACCCAGCAATTGCGAAGCGCATCTTTGTATGGGTATCCGCTTCATTAAGACAAGATGTAAAAGAAGACGGCAGAGAAGTCGAGGAAGGCGGAGTCGGCAGCAGCAGCAATTGGCCCGGTCGTGTGTTCACACAGGTCATGATCGCGACTGCCAAAGAATTTCCGCCAAGCTCGGGGCCCGTGCTACCGGCAGCCCTACCATGCGACAACGACCTCACGGCAGCTCCGCAGACAGCATACCCCACGAACTCGCACAACCACATTCACCATGGGCGGAGGAGGAAAGATCCCGTACGAACAGAGCGCCAATTGCTTGCCAGTGCAGAGTTGACGTGGAATAGATACCCCAAGCACGTCTGGTCACCGGCTGGTGGTTGGTACGCCCAACCCGCCAACTGGAAAGCCAACACGGCCGTTGTAGGCCTCGCTCTCGGAAGCATCGTCGGCATGGCCTGGATGCTCAGCGCAAACCGCGAATACCGTGACAAGATGCCCGAACGCCACCGATTCTTCCCCAGCCGATAGTACGACCTATTCTTACACAGTTGGCTCAGTCCTGGATGCTAACAACAATACAGCTGGAGCAAACAGATCAGGGAGCATGAGCGGAAACAAGACCAGAACATTATCGAGAGAACCATCGAGGGTTAAGTTGGAAATGAGGGGGGTTATAGGGAGCAGTGAACGCGACTAAGGCTGTACATAACTAGCCAGTCGCTGCTTGAAATCTGAAAGTCTATCTTCGACACCAACACCGTTCCACGTTTCCCCGTCCGCTGACTGTGAGAGAATGGGCATGCCGACCTGTTCAATGGCAAGGCTCGCCGAAATGGACCCCCAAACCGCAGCTTCTTCGAGATTCTCTGGTACCCAGCTGGAGCCACCGCGAAGTAGGCCAACTGCCAGGCCACCAAGGAAGCTATTGCCTCCTCCCGTAGGATCGGCCACCTTCTCTGCTGACTGATGGTATGCAGGCATCCATTTCCGCAGCCCGTTGCGCATCACTAGGCAGCCGTCTTTGCCACAACGCACGACAATTCCGCCATTCCCGTCACCAACTCCACTGTCCAACCACTGACCACACAGCTCCTCGATTGTTCGAAAGTCTACAAAATCCCTCCCGTCCGTGTTCTTGCCGAAGAAGCCGCCAAGTTCCCCGTGATTTGGACTGACCACGTCAACATACTTGAGCGCTTTCAGGCAGTTATCGTATTCTGCGGGTGTACACAAATCGGGAACGGGCTCCCAGATGAACACCGGGCGACGGATGTGAGCCAACTTGTAATGCTGTTTGCGTAATGCGAGGATGTTCTCAATCAAGTCGATGCAGCGTAATGGAGAACAAATTAGATGGAACGACTTGGACCACAGTAGGTCTGTACCAATCAAAGTCTCATGGTCCACACGCAATTTCGGCGTCAAATATCGAAAAGCTTCATGGGACTGATTAGCTTGGTATCATTACTGATAATACATAGGCACTGACCTCGGTGCTCATTTCCCCCAGTATAGCCATTCCACCCTCGCGTAGTCAGCCGATCGGGCGTCTCGCGTACCAGTACACCAGTCTTCCACTGCGCAATGAAGTCGCGCAGCTCAGGTGGAAAATCAGACCCGCAGTCTACAATCCAACCCACGGATTCCGACTGTGGTGGTGGGGAGAAGATGCGTGCGCCTAATGCTGAGTATGACCCTGCTCCGCCGACGATGTCTTTGACTGGAGGCTTTGGTGGGGGGAATTCGATCTCATCTTGATAGTCTCAGCGGCATGAATGTATTTAAAATTACTCCTGGCATACCTATAATAAACATTCCCAGCGTGCAGAAATCGATCTTGTCATAGTTGCCTGCGTTTTGGTCGGCCATGTTTGATGCTCCCATGTTGCCTTGTGTAGATCGCGAGGTTGATAGTATGCCGCTGACGTGCATGTCTCGAACGGACGAGCCTTGGCTGCAGACGGCTTAGCGCCATGTGGGCAGCCGTGGCCATGCGCCGGGGAGAGCTGACCCTGTGAAGTTCTGCCTGTAATTGTGCTTTTTTGAACCAATATATATTCCTCTACCTTCATAGTTGAGGCATCGGGAAGTCTCGTTGTCTCGTTGTCGTCTTCCCTCTCCACAGTACGACCCAGAGGCGTTGTACGAGCTGCAGCGTGCCGCAGCTGCCCCTTCCCCGAGCATTCAAGATACCTGTCCGAATACAGGCGCCTTCCCTACAAACGCTGCGACGTACCTTCCCCACATGGCGAACAACATGAATAACCTGACGACGCTGATCAAGCGGTAAGTACCTTCCTTTCAAAACCACAACCGATCAGTACCCGAACCTACCATCCTGCAACGCTCTGCGCATCCCGCTACTCTATGAGAGTGCCCTGTGATGGCTCCTGGGCCCGAACAAGCACATATCCTCGGTCGACATGGCCAGATGCGCGTCGCAACAGACAATGTACTGACGTCTATGGTCCGTAGGCTCGAAGCTGCTACCTCGCGTCTCGAAGACATCGCCAGCACCGCTCTACCCAACAACGGCGATGGAGCTGCCAGCCTCAATGGAGCGTCCACAAATGCTACTCCGGGCGTGACAGCGGCCAGCACAAGCGCATCCACTCCCAAATTGGTCGCAGAAAGCGCACCACCCGCGATTGAAGCATTCGATGAGTTGGTCAACTCGGACCTAAAGAACTGGCTAGAGCTGAGCGGAAAGCTGGGAAGCGTCATCGAGGGCCAGTCAAAAGCAGTCGAGGGAGCATTCGCCGCCCAGCGCCAATTCCTCTTCATTGCGAACAAGGCCAAGAAACCCGATGACCGCACTCTGATGGAGCTCCTCAAGGATCTCCAGGCGAGCATGGAGAAGACGGACGAGTTCCGACAGAGCAACCGCGACCCTGCGCTAAAAAATTCCGTCTCCATGGTTGCCGATGGTGTTGGATCGCTTGGATGGGTTACGATTGGCCAGGGCGGAGGTATGAAGCCCCATGAGCACATCAACGAACTGTTCGGTGGAGCTCAGATGTACGGCAACAAGGTCCTTAAGGAGTACCGCGACAAGTATGACCTTTTCTTTTCCTCCTTGAGGCAGAGCTAACAGATACAGGCCTGACGGCGAAGCACACGTGAAATGGGTTCAGGCCTACTACAAGCTGTTCAAGGCTCTCGCCGAATACGCAAAGACGCACCATGCTACAGGTGTAGCTTGGAACAGCAACGGCATCGACGCCAAAGATGCCGCAAAGGAGATCTCCTCCGCACCCCTTTCAGGCGCATCGAACATTCCTCCTCCACCCGCTCCTCCAGCAGGCGGTATCCCACCGCCGCCTGGTCCTCCACCACCACCAGGCCCACCGCCGCCGCCAGGTGCCGCACCGGTCACTAAGAAAGCCGCGCCCGACATGAACGCTGTCTTCGGCGATCTCAACAAGGGCTCCGATGTCACAAAGGGGCTCAAGAAGGTCGACCCAAGCCAAATGACGCATAAGAACCCGTCATTGCGAGCGAGTGCGCCAGTCCCTGAACGAAGCGATAGCACCGGCAGTCTGAGGAGTAAGAGTCCCGCGCCGCCCAAGGCTAAGAAGCCGGAGAGCATGCGGACGAAGAAGCCACCCAAGAAGGAGCTGGATGGAAACAAGTGGATAATAGTATGTGTTGCTCAAACTTGTAGTGAACTAATTACTAACTCATAAAAAGGACAACTTCGATTCCCCATCCGAAACCATCGAGATCGACGCCGAAATCAACCACTCCATCCTCATCTCCCGCTGCAAGAACACAACCATCCGTATCAACGGCAAGGCTAACGCTCTTTCACTGGACAACTCTTCCCGCACATCACTCATTATTGACTCGCTAGTAAGCTCCGTAGACGTGATCAAGTGTCCCAACTTTGCGCTACAAGTACTCGGCACCCTCCCCACCATTCTACTAGACCAAGTTGATGGCGCTACCGTATACCTCTCCAAGGATTCGCTAGCGACTGAAGTCTTCACAAGCAAGTGCAGCAGCATAAACATCAACCTGCCCACCGAGGACGATTATGCCGAGAACCCGTTGCCGGAGCAGATCAGGAGCTATATCAAGGATGGCAAGCTTGTTAGCGAGATTGTAGAACATTCTGGGTAGAAGATCTCCTCCAGCATCCTTTGTTGAAGAGGGATCTTGGATTGTTGCTGCATTGGGTGGAGTCGGCTGCTACTTGGCGCGGTCTGAATTCCATAGCTAGCATAACCGTTGTAAACAATGTAGCTAGTCTCGTGTCTGTAGGATACATCTGTATAGACCAATTTTTACTACATGCGGAAATGTGTTTTTCTCATGATGCATTTAGCCACGGATAGTTTTCGTTTGGTGCTGTTGATTGAAGTGGTCAGCTTCTTTTGGTAGTTCGGTCGCAGTAACCGACACCTTGGAAGACATTTGGCACATTCATGTCATTTTCAAACGCTTTTATGAAGCCAATCTGAGGTATCACCGGTGCCACTGCACCAGCAACGATACTAACCAAGAGGTATAGACTTCTTGGGTTGACCGTACAATTCATGGACCACAGTTTCCGCATTGAGGTTACGCGGTATGTTTACTACTCTTCCACACTCTCTCATCGACCAATCATTGCTGACAGTATTTAGAGCAAGAGAGTGCATCAAGAGACTGTCGCTGGTGGTATAATGGTACCGTCAGTGCGACGTGATCATGGACGGGGCCACCTACGCGCGTCATTGGATCATTGTTCTCATCTACTGCAAAGCGACCAGTCTACCTTCTGATATGGTAGCAGAACAGGGGAGATTACCTAGGTACTTTGCATCTGGTCGTTAAGAGTAACAGCAACTGAAAGCAACCTGCATCATCGTGGGCGACAGTGCCATTGCCTTAATTCCTCCGCGTGTATCAATAGTGCGTGCACAACGCTAAGCCAAACACAATTTAGCGTATCAGGAGCAATCGCAGGCCGATTTCCGAAGCTCAGTTTCCAAGTCGCCCACTGAAGACATACAGCACCCTCTCATTTGTCAACGACAAGTTGAAAACGCAGCCTATAGGCATTCTCTGTATCCAAACTATATCAACGATATAATAACGGGCACCTCCTGCACGGCCTCAATCTGGATGATGGAGAATCGGCAAGACCAGATGTGGTCATGGGGAAGGCGTGGTTGAAGGTTAGAGGGCATGAACGGGTGCGACAGCATGAGACTGGGCTTTTCTGACTTCAGCGCTGGCTGATCCTTCCGACCACTTTCGGCCACTACCAGTAACCGTCGATTACGTTTCAATTTCAGTCCCGAGTATGCGTTGTCTCATCTGTTTGCCCTTGGACGATATGCCCCCAGGTTTCGATATTCTCGTTCAGGTAGCCTGTGCAGCTTGCTATCGCTTTCATCCAGATTGCATACTGGCGTACATTAGCTATCGCGCGGAGGCATGGAAGCTTGACACTGGGAACTTGAGCACATGGCGCAACTTCTCATACCCACCATACGGGACGCCATTCGGTGCATTAAAGCTGCTCTCTATGCAGACGGGAGCCAATCAATCTCCTCCCATTCGCCTTCCGCAACAAGGCGGATCGCCTGGCCAAGTTTCGAAATTCCTTCGCACGAGACGCGGTCGCTTCCCACTACAACACTATCATGAGTATCGTGGATGTTTAGTAAATTTTTGGGTTCCGGTCGGCGTATGGGAATCCTCTTTGTGACTAGCATCTGCTGGACGGCTGGTGGGGAATGTCATGCCGCGACCTAATGAGGCCGCTATCCCTCTGTTTTGGACCATGATATCTAATCATTGGGCCCACACATATGACCTGATCAACAGTATGATTAGAACATACCAGAACGATACTCGTCGCGAGCTATTGATGGCCGATCCTTCGCTTCGAATGGCAGCATACAACACTTAGTCAGACCGCCCTCTGGAGTGCTATGATCTCATTCGCGGCCTCTTCAACACCCTGGGCTTTGATGCGGCTGTCTATGGAGACTGGATTGATATTCAGATCTTGCGCGCCGACAACCGTGGCCACAAGCGAGCCAGAAACCAGACGGCCCATTCAGCGGGAGGAGCCAACCTGGTCGTAGATCAGGGCGCTGGTGCAGGCGCGCTGCTGTAGGTTACAGTGAGGAGATCGAGGACTTGGACTTATGTGATCCTGCCACAGCGCAAAGAGCCAGGATATATTCAACGTACTACTACACGACGTACAAATGTCGAAGTACCATCGAATACCTCCACGAGCGTTCAAATCTAGGCATACACATGTCACAACAATCTATGCATACATACAGGCGATGGTTCAGTCCTGATCATTGACCAGGTTTTTTTCATCTATATCTACATTACAGGCCCTCCGCATCAACGAGAGAACATCTCAGCGAAGGGCAAAACATATACTAAGGGAATCATCTAGTTTACTCGCGCTACTAACTCTTCCTTCTCCAACACTGTTCGTGGTTCATCCAGAGCTTGCGAACATTTAGTTGTCGCCAGTGTGGAGGTCGGCCCAGTGGGCGTCGTCTTCCTCTTGAGTCAACTCTTGAGCGTCGCGACCAAACAACTTGGCCAGGCCACCGGCACCAGCACCACCAGCGGCAGCGTTTCCTTTGCCCTTGTGATGTGCTTCAGGGTCGCGACCGAAGAGCTTGGCCAAACCTCCAGCTCCTCCAGCTCCGCCGGCGGCAGCGTTTCCGCCCTTGCCCTTGTGGTGCGCTTCAGGGTCGCGGCCGAACAGCTTGGCCAAACCTCCAGCTCCTCCAGCTCCGCCGGCGGCAGCGTTTCCGCCCTTGCCCTTGTGATGTGCTTCAGGGTCGCGACCGAAGAGCTTAGCAGCACCGCCAGCACCAGCAGCCTTTGCGCCTTTGCCCTTGTGATGGGGAGAGCGAGTGTGGAGATCAGCCCAGTGGGCATCGTCTTCCTCCTGGGTCAACTCTTGAGCATCACGGCCGAAGAGCTTGGCTAGACCACCGGCACCTCCGGCACCTCCAGCAGCGCCCGCACCACCCTTGCCCTTGTGGTGCGCTTCAGGGTCGCGGCCGAACAGTTTGGCCAAACCTCCAGCTCCTCCAGCTCCTCCGGCAGCAGCGTTTCCGCCCTTGCCCTTGTGGTGAGGAGAGCGAGTGTGGAGATCAGCCCAGTGGGCATCGTCTTCCTCCTGGGTCAACTCTTGAGCATCACGGCCGAAGAGCTTGGCTAGACCACCAGCACCTCCGGCGCCTCCAGCAGCGCCCGCACCACCCTTGCCCTTATGGTGGCGAGCTTCTACACTACGATCTGCGAGTGCAGCAACAAGGTTAGATGCGTGGACAGGTCCGCTTCCCTATAGAACTATAAGTATATATCATGCCAAGGAACATCAGCCAACTTACTGGCATGCGAGCTTTAACAGCATTATCGACGGCTTGCTTGTTGTTTGGCACAACGTAGGCTGAGGTTGAGGCACCCAGGGCCAAAAGAGTAAGTGCGGTAAATCTCATTATGAAGAAAGTTTAAATGAGTCTGGAATTGGATGAAAGAATGGATCTGCCAGCAGAGAAGAATAGATGAAACAGGACTGAGCAGGTTGTGAGAAGGAATGAGCACGTTCAACGCTTGATGCCTTTTCTTCTGGAACGTCGAGATGCTTTATAAGTGAAGTAGGCTCCTGGGAAGCAGAGCGGGTACATGCTTGGTTTCTCCTTCAGGTCCTGAGACATGTTGCATTGCTTACGGCACAGAAGCGGAGTTGACACCCCAGTAGGTCATCGAGTTCGCTGCGATGTGACAGCAGTAGAAGGCGTTTGTACGGGAAGCCAAACACGGAAGGTCTTGACGGGCTTCCGTCTCCACCAACGACGCCGCCAGCAGTCGACAAGGCCTGTCAGTGTCTGAAGAATACGGTCGTGTCCAAACCGAGCCGCGGCGCCGCCGTGTCTAGCCTCAGGTTCCGTGACTCTTACCGGATATTCTGTGCCTATTACCAAGGCAATCCGTATAACTCGCGTTGTTCAGACGATGTTGGGTTTCTGGGACTCGCATCTCATTGGATCAAGTCGACCGACAACGAGTTTACCCATGAAACTAGTGCGGCGAAGCCGCGGTTCATCTCAAGTGCAGGCGCCTTTTGACGTTATTTCCGATATTCTGTAATCATGTTGTCGGGACGTTTGTTCCATGTGCGTGTCATGTCAGTAAAAGAACCTCGTTTGGGTTGGCGCGCCAAGCTGAAACGATGGTGCCGAAGTATGAACATCCAGTCTTGGCTAAGTGTTCACCTCGAAACCCAAGCAGCGGCTGAACCAACGGAAATACTGAGACGATCCCACTTTCTGCGTCTCAGAAGGCTTGGTAAAAGCTTAATGCCTTAAAGCCTTGTTGCAGACGGGTGTCCAAGGCTATTGTTGCCTGGCGCCACCGGGACGAGATGCCTTACAGGGAGCGACATACACGGCATAGCGGCACTTTTTGAGATGTTCCGTGTTTCGGTAACCTGCCTTTGGCGATACCCAAAACGTATCTGACGTTGGTGTTGCAAGACTAGCCACAATTCCTTGGGCTATCATTTCTCACTTGTTCGCTACGTTGTTCTCCATCTCTATTCACCTTTGTTGTTATCGAACGCTGAGCGGGCACCATTATTTCTACATCGCGGGTCGACTAATTTTACTTCTTTCAACATCACCTAGACAACATCTTTGTCGATTTCACCGTATCCTCATCGCAGCAAGACACGTCATGGAGAAATACACCGACTCCAGCTCGTCACAAGACGACTCCGAAAACGCCGCCTTCATCAAGACACAATACCAAGGAGATGATAGGCAACGGCGGAGGAATTACATCTATGTCACGCTTTTCAACCTTTTCCTTTTCACACTGTCAATGCTCTCGTTGACGTGTTCGGTCATGTCGCAAAAGGACTTTTCAGGCCACTCGGCAGCGAAGCTAATGGACCAATTCGACGTTTTTTGTATGTTCACAATTCTTGATCTTGCTCCTTGGGAATGATAGCTAACATGATCTAGCGCCTGCGATGCATGTTGTCGAGTACAGTCAAACAAAGTTTGAATTGGCAAACCCATTGAACTCCTCCAAGTACGTTGGCATTACCGACGATGTAGAGAATGCATGGATGGACGTCGCATACCGTAAGTCACATCTTCCTTGCTTACATACCCGCACTATACCCACTCAAGACTTTGTCGCTAACACCACACAGTACCCGATCAAATGGTCTCTATGGAAGACTTTCCCAAGCTGCAAAAGCCTGCCGATGCCCTCCAAGTCGTAAACCCGAAGACAGGCGAGACAGGATACCGAGTCGGTCTAGAAGTGTTCCACCAACTTCACTGCCTCAACCTCCTCCGCATGTCAACGTACCCAGACTACTACCCCAAGCTCTGGTGGAGCGACACGAACGACAAGCCTGAAAAGGTCAGGGCGCATCTCGGTACGCTCGCATTCGATCTTCTACACTCATGACTACGACTAACAAAACATCTAGACCACTGTATTGAGATTCTTCGTATGAACCTTATGTGTCTCTCCGATGTCAACGTCTTCACCTTCCACCCGCAAGAGGGCAAGAAGGGGTATTGGCCTGACTACGAGAGTAAACATGTGTGCAGGAACTTTGAGAAGATCAAGGACTGGGCTAACGACAATGCGATGCCGGATCTTGATGTATGAGCTCAGCTCCATACTCGATTTGAATGGCGGTGTATATAGCGTAATAATATCCTCAGTGTATGTGCACTAGTTGACCGGAAGAGATTCCATGGCATATGTCTTTTTATGCAAACTACCTCATATTATTTTTTACATGAATCGTTCCTTGTCCGCAATCGATTCGAGTTTCTCATTCACGCATGAAGCACGTCGCTTCAGTTTCGCAACGTGATCTATGCGTCGGGCTTCACCTGTCGGTTTCGGCCATACAATACAGCGTCCTCATGCTGTTTCAACTGCTTGGGCAGATAGTGGAATGGCGAAGCGCATAGAAAACAATGGCCGTGAAACTACTCAGAATATATTTCATATCATCAAGCATGCTTCACGAGGCTGCAAGATGGAGGCTGTTATCGTTCCGAATTGCTATGTAATGATACTTTTTAAAGTAATGCAAAAGAACGCCTGCTCGCGAATGTATTCCAGAAATGGTTTGAAACGATATGACAGCTAGGATAGGACATCTAATAATGTCGAGAGTGGGGTATATGTCAATGACAAGCAGATGTACAGCCCTTGAGGTCTATCATTCTCCATACGCCAAAGGTAATGCTTGCCTCTATGCTTGTATCCATTACAAGTCGAGATCTGGCATTTGCAGGTCGTCGCCTGGTTCCATCATATTCAAGAGATAGCGTGATCCCGAGAACCAGTCCTGCATAGGATTGTGGTTTCCCTGCGGTGCTCCGAAGCCCAACCCAGAATCGTTCGTGTTCTGAATTGCCTGGGCCTCTCCGAATGGATTTGTGCTCGCCGAAGCCGGAGTGGTGGAGTATGCAGTCGTAGGCCATGCGGTGTCAGGCATCAGACCGAGCGCGCTAAGATAAGGATCAAACTGAGACATGGTGCTAAGGTCGAGCTGTGTACCATCCACAGTTGTATAGTATCCGGAATGTTTGTTCTGTGCAACGCCCCGCAACCGTGAAGCGGCGTCTTGTCTCTTAGCCGCTACGTAAAGCTTGGTGACCCGTAAGAAAAGGTGACACATCTTATACAGCTTGTCTGCCCCTTCAGAAAGCGTGCGACAAGATTCGAGACTGGTAACAAACTCGGAAAGAGAGTTTAGATCAGAATCAACGTCGGACGTATCTGCCTTTTGAATGGCATTACAAAATAATACGATGAAGCTATGGAAGTGAGTCAGCTAAAGCGGTGTGTAGATACCAGTGGAGTACTTACGGTGTGAACGGTGCCTGCAGAACCGACCAGTGTACGTATCCCGACCATAGATCTTCTTGGCCCTTTTTATTGAACTTTGCACTAGCTCTCATGTGCGCTACAAGAGCCGCTCGTGAGGACTCGAGGCATTCCTGGTTGAAGGTCATGTTGCTTGGACTCACCGCTCGCTGAATCAGTGCGACGGTTGAATAGTGCATGACAACATCAGAGTAGAAGAAGATGTCTTGAACACGCTCAAAAGAACCTTTATCCAAAAAAAGTCAGTTCATTTCAGATGTCAGATTTGGTAAAACTTGCCTTGGATATACTCGCTGATACCTGGCTCACGTCCCATGGTAGGTGACTTGTGTACATAACGCTTGTATTGAGACGGGAGTGGTGTCTCATTTGGGGTGTGGCCTATCATGCTCGGCCGTTGCGAAGCAAGATTGAATGTACTACCTGACTGTACGAAATCTACAAGTGAAGCATCTCCCCGTTCGTACCAAGCTTGGTTGAGAGCATTGACAAGCTCGATGGCAATGCGCGTGCGTTCTTCAGTGGTCTTCAAGAAGGCAGCAGGGCAGAACAATTTCTCGTAGGTCAGGCCCTGAACTCGCGCGACCTTGATCCAGTACGAAAGCATGGCGCTTGATTCCGGATTTTTGTCGTTGGGGTCGCTCGATACAACGAATGGCAGCGAAATGTCCCAGTCCTGGAGGATACTTGAGCGACCCAGGCGTAGCGAAAGGGTTTTGTCGAACATATATATCATCCAAAAAACATGGATCTTCGTCTGTCGGTCTTCAGGATTGTCGTTGACCATGGTATTGATGCGGTGATAACCCAAGCTCTGACACAAGCCTGCTGCACTCGATATCATCGTCCAACATAGGGATGGTTTGCACATCTCAACCGCTTGTGCTGCGCCAAGTACCAAGGCCATGATATTCTCATAGCTCGCTGGCAAGCATATAGTCAATTGTGACAATGCCACTTCTGTCTGCCTCCTACAGATGGTCGCATATATGTAATAGTTGGCAGTGTCCATGCCGGCTAGTGGAAAGACGCGGAATTCGTTGAATACATTTTCCAAAACACCGAAAGTGAGCACACGTCGAGCAGCGCTACAGGTTTCTGGGCTATGATACGCTTCGTAGAAGATGTCCTTGAGGTTAGCCATCCTCAAGAATGGAAACACCACCGCGAAGGCCATAGTTGGATATTCTGGTCGCATTAGCCCTTACCAAGAAATACGGTGTATGACATCCTACCGCTAGCCTTTTCCAAAGCATAGCACACTGTATCCCACGGCGGACGCTCTAGATTGGCTGGGTCAATGTCGGCAAGAGCGTGGTTGATCAAGGGGTTGGAAGACGCATTATTTTGACCCTGCTGGGAAACCATCTCCGCAAGAGCAGTGAGCGCCATTTTGACTTCTTCATTCTGGCCGATAGAGGACGTGCTCCCAATCGCTTGCGCCAACATCGCTCGAGCATAATCAGACTGGCTGTTGATAGAGCTCTCGCCTTCGAATGGCGCAGGTGTAGGGGCATCCACGAGACAACTTCCAGGACTTCTGGAAGGACCGACCCTACTCGACCGCGACTGGCTGCTGGTTTCATGGGAATCTTTTTGAAGGTCTAGATTACCGAGCTTCTAAAACGACAATGTACCAAGTCAGTGTATGTCTCACATGCAGTTCATGCATCGGAATTTTTACCGTTGCGAGGCTGGCAAGAACGTTTTCGATACTCGCTAAGCGGTCCTCGATCCGATCAATCTTCTTCTCGCTAAATGCGGTCAGTTCTGATCAGATTACTCAACATCAGATCTGCAAAGCTCGTTGATTGGCCGTGGAGGACTTCACTTCCCGCAGAACGCAACCTGAGAGCATCGCAAGTGCTTTAGGCTCATGCGAACGCACGTTTACCAAGAACATGGGTAGCAGTGTGGGTACGGCTGGCGCCACAAACAATGACGATTACGCCACAAACAGATTAGACTTACTATTCTTCAGAGATGTGGACCCTTTGTCGTTGCGCTTTCTGTTGGGGAGGAGTTGTTTTGCAAGCTTCGCGAATCAGCAGCAACCCCAAGGACATGCCAAGTACAACATACTCAATTTGCTTGCCTTGCAATTGGAACATGGCACGCCTCTATCGCAACGTATCTTGCGCGTACGGCAACTATCGCACTAGATGTAGATCGTCAACGTGTGTACCGTCCCGGGTATTCTCATGCGACTTACCGCACGCTTGGACATGGCTCCATCAACCGATCCATCCATGTCGTCGTCTTCCATCGTGGCGGTTACGCAATCGATGCCGCGGTTGTCTTACACCTACAGTGAGTATGAATTGCAAGAGTGGCTTGTAATGTGGGTGTGTGCAGAGAACGGACTTCTCGGGATCCGCGGCTGTGGAAATTATCAACTATGTCATTACTCACAACAAGAACCACGCTAGCAGTAGGCAGCAGTTTAAGATCTCGCGACAGACCCTGTTCGAGTATGTCAAAACTGCAAGTGCTGTCAAACCGAAAGCTGCCACCAAGTTTCACCAGCGAAGACGCGAAGAACGCGCAACCCCGTGACTAAGCCAAGCCTCAGAAAAATCGCCGATTGGCTCGCATTGCTCGTATCCCGACCCATAAAGGAAATATTCAGCCGCTTGCGACGCCCTTTTCTGAACGCCTGTATGCCGCGGGCCCGGGCTTTGCGGAGTCCGGACACAGCTTGTGCCAAATGCTCATATTCATTGAGATGGCTTGAGATAACCATGTTGTGCATTGTTGTCTGCCCACTCATTGCATGTAAAATTCGCACCAAATATGTCACCGGACAAAGACATGTCTAATCAGCCTGAGCGGAGCACGAACGATGATGTCAAGAGAAGTACAACACCGACCGACAACAGCGGTGGCGCGGTTGAGGAGCCAAAGGGTGATATGGGCGGCTATGTGGTAAGCATGCTAAGCAGAATCAGAGAGAGGTCGAGAATGACGTTGTACCAGCGCATTTTCAAGTATGCAGATCGCACCAGTTGGACGCTCAACATCATCGCGTTCGTTGCAGCAATCGCCGCTGGAACCCTACTTCCACTAATGTAAGTAACATATGCACAACACCATTCATTGCGTTTGATATGGCCTGGATGACTGTACAGGGCCATTGTTGCGCTTGTGCCTTACGATGGCGGTTTGGTGTCACCCAGGTCTCGCCATGCTGTAAGATAAATGGCCGTGAAATCTCACAACGCCTAGCATCCGTCACTTGACAAACATACACTAATTTACTTTTCACATTCCACAGGGATCTGGTCTTCGGGAAATTTGTGTCAACATTTACTGGATTCGCAACGGGCTCGATTACCCCGGCCCAATACCGCTCAGAAGTAAATAAGTACACTCTGTACTTTGTGTATCTCTTCATTGCAAAGTTTGGTCTGGTTTACATACACTCGGTAGGTAAATAACGTTCTGTACTGCACAGAAATATTCTCATGTTTCTAGGCGTTCGTCTCAATTGCAGCAATACGCACTACCAAAGCGCTGCGCCTGGACTTCATCCGACACATTCTCCGACAGAACATCGCGTACTTCGACTCAGACGAAGCCGCCTCAGTTACGACGCAGGCTACGACGAACGGAAACAATATTAACAACGGTATATCCGAGAAGCTTACATTGATCATCCAAGGTGTATCGACTTTCGTCTCTGCATTCATCATCGCCTTCATCGTACAATGGAAGCTCACTCTGATAACGATAAGCATCGTTCCGACGATCATTGTCGTAGTCGGTATCTCCGTAGGTATTGACACCAAGAATGAGAATCAACTGCTACCGATTTACTCCAAAGCTGGGCAACTTGCGGAGGAGGTTTTCTCGACAGTGCGGACGGTTCATGCGTTCTGGCTCCATCCATTGCTGTCTCGCAAATACGACAAGCTTCTTGGCGATGCCCAAGAAGTGGGTATGAAGAAGTGCCCAAATTATGCCGTAATGTTCTCGGTCGAGGTAAGTTGCGACTGTACGCGACGTATGTGAGACATACATTAACCAAACAAAAAGTTTTTTTGCATTTACGCTGGCTATGGATTGGCCTTCTGGCAAGGTATTCGGATGTTTGCCAGGGGCGAAATCAAAGAAAGTGGTACGTAATACACAAACTGGGGCTGAGATGGACACAGGATGGTTCGTCCCACCAATTCACGTGGTATATGACACTAACTAATCAACAGGCGACGTTTTCACTGTCATTCTCGCTGTCATCGTCGCAGCAACCGCTATGACAACCATCGCACCTCAAATCATCGCCCTGACAAAAGCATCTTCCTCGGCTGATGAGCTATTCAAGACCATCGACCGGAAGTCCGAGATCGATCCCTTGAGCGAAGATGGCAAGACACCAAATGTGTGTAGAGGTATCGTTGAGATTAAGGATGTCAGTTTTGCCTATCCGGCCAGACCCGACATCACAGTCTTGAAGAGCTTGACGTTGTTGGCACCTGCTGGAAAGACCACAGCACTGGTTGGAGCTTCCGGTAGTGGAAAATCTACGATCATTGGTTTGATAGAGCGTTGGTACGACCAAACTACCGGTACCATATATCTCGATGGCACAGATATACGAGAACTCAATCTTACTTGGCTTCGTACAAACATCCGATTGGTACAGCAAGAGCCAGTACTATTCTCTGGCACTGTATACGAAAACGTCGCGTTCGGCTTGTTCGGTACCGATAAGGCCAGCCTTTCAGAGAGTGATCAGCGAGCGCTCGTAGAGAAGGCCTGCAAGGACGCTCATGCTGAAGAGTTCATTGTGCGACTACCGAAGGTTTGTTGAGGTGCTTCTCACATATTCATAAATGTTATGCTAAATTTAGGCAGGGCTATGATACGCAGCTCGGCGAGCGCGCTATGAATCTCTCAGGTGGTCAAAAACAGCGCTTGGCGATTGCACGATCTATCGTTTCGGAACCAACTGTACTCTTGTTAGACGAAGCTACTAGCGCTCTAGACCCAAAGGCGGAGAAGATAGTACAGGAAGCGCTTGAACGGGTCTCGAAAGGTCGGACTACGATTGTCATCGCTCACAAGTTGTCAACTATCCGGAATGCCGACAACATCGCAGTCATGGCTAACGGCGTCGTGGTTGAACAAGGTTCACACGACGCGCTCCTCGCGGATGATGGTGCCTACGCTCGTCTTGTCAAGGCTCAGGATCTCGGACAGACAGAGAGCGAAGAGCAGCCAGATGAGGATCATGCCACAGAAAAGGTGGACCTAGTTCGCACACAGACCCAAGCATCCGCTATCGGCCAAGAAGCGAACGAGTCAGACAACGACAGTATCAACTACAACTTGGTGAAATGTACCTTCATAGTCCTTAAGGAACAAGGAGATCTTTGGAAATGTTTCCTCATCCTGGCTGCCGCAACTCTAGCCGGAGGTATGTTCTCAAATCGCTTACGTCGGGCTATTACTAAAGTACCACAGGAGCGACATATCCAGCTCAGGCTATCCTATTTTCTCGGGTTGTTGAAGCATTTCAACTGTCCTCAAACGAAGCAGTGGATCAGGGTGACTTCTATTCGTTGATGTTTTTCGTCGTTGCACTTGGCAATTGTGCTGTCTACAGTGTTGTTGGCTGGACCAGCAACATCGTAGCACAGGTTGTCGCGAGAAAGTTTAGACGCGAAATTTTCGACCTCATCCTCAAGCAAGACATGGAATTCTTCGATGCCCAAGAAAACGCGAGCGGCGCGTTAGCATCGAAGCTCGGAGCCTATCCTGACAGCTTGCGGGATCTTATGGGCTTCAACTTGATGCTTATATGCATCAATGTCGTCAATATCGTCTCTAGCTCAATCCTCGCCATTGCGGTTGGCTGGAAACTAGGCCTCGTAGTGGTCTTTGGCGCTATGCCTCTGATTGTGTTCTCTGGGTATCTCAGGATTCGACTTGAGTTCAAGCTAGAAGATCTCACCAGCAAACGTTTCGCTAGCAGCGCTGCTCTCGCTTCTGAAGCAGTCTCCGCCATCCGCACAGTGTCCAGTCTCGCGCTCGAAAGACACATCCTCGCCCTCTACGAGAATCGATTACGAGGTGTCGCAAGAGACGGCATCAAAGCTTTGGTTTGGACCATGTTCTGGTATGCACTTACGCAATCCATCTCGTTCCTGGCAATGGCCCTTGGCTTCTGGTACGGCGGCCGACTGATCAGTACGGGAGAGTACACGACTACCCAATTCTTCACGGTCTTTATCGGTGTCATTTTCTCTGGGGAGGCGGCTGCGGCCTTTTTCTCGTACACTACGAGTCTTACCAAGTCGGCGACTGCTGCAAACTACATCTTTTGGTTGCGTAGGATGAAACCTGCTGTACAGGAAGATGTATTGAAACCGCCATTCGACGATGAGAAGGGCACAGGTCCAGCACACGTTGAGGTACAGGACATTGACTTTGCGTACAAGTCTCGGCCACACGCTAAGGTCCTGGAAGTCATCGACATCGATGTGCAACCAGGTCAATTCATCGCCCTTGTCGGCGCTTCGGGCTGTGGAAAGTCGACGATGGTCTCGCTTCTCGAGAGATTCTACGATCCTGTTACGGGACGTATCACCTGTGATGGCGTCCCGTTGATGGACCTCTGTCCGCGCAAGTACCGCCGAGATGTCTCTTTGGTTCAGCAAGAGCCGGTTCTATACCAGGGATCAGTGCGGGACAATATCGCCATGGGTGTCGAAGGCAACGTGACTGACGCTCAGATTGAATCCGCAGCTAAACAATCGAACATCGCAGACTTCGTTGCGTCTTTGCCGAACGGTTTTGCAACGATGTGCGGTAGTAGAGGCACGCAATTGTCGGGCGGGCAGCGTCAGCGCATCGCTATTGCCAGGGCGTTGATCCGCGAGCCGCGTCTGCTTCTTCTCGATGAGGCTACTTCCGCGCTTGATACCGAGTCTGAGAGGGTTGTTCAGGCAGCGCTTGAAGAAGCGCAAAGTGGGCGTACAACAATCGCGGTAGCGCATCGTCTCAGCACCATTAAAGATGCAGATACGATTGTGGTTTTTGCGAAGGGAAAGATTGCGGAAAGCGGCACGCATCAAGACTTGCTCGCTAAGAAGGGTATGTACTACGAGATGTGCTTAGGCCAGAGTATGGACCGGGCGATACCCTCATGATATTTGAGCAGACACAACTGAGTGCTTTCTTTTCACCTGGAGTGGAGCCAAAATTAGAATCCTTCATAGACTGTACATTATGTAATATACCCTACTCGACTTCGTTTCTCAAGTTGGTGTTTGCCGATGCTGAGTGATGGCCTCAGCAGGAAATCCGGCTTGTTGACACCTGACACCATACTTAGATGGAATTATGACGTAGCCACGGGACTGACTCCAACTCCCGGAAGGCAAGAGGGCGCGCGACAATAGATGATTCGCGATGCTGCCTGAGGAGACGGACAGTGTTGATGCGGAAGGCTGGTGGCCCGCGACTGGGTCATGCTAATGCCTCGCTTATCGACTGGGGTTGCTCCACTTTTGGCGGCTTCATGACTTCCTTCTTCTCTGACCCTTCAACTGTTCATCGCGCTTCATCACGACAATCGATTGCATTATCACACGATGAGATGCTACAAGCGACTGTGTCTTCCCTTGTTTGCCAAACGATCTAGATTCGCTCTACCGTCGGACTGAAGTCCGCTGTACGCGACTTTAGACTGATGCTGGCAGGGTCCACGCGGCGCGTCATGGCTTTAATCTTTAGAACCACCGCCTTAACCCGCAAATTACACAAAAAGGCCGGTGTGTGGCTCTAACAACCCATATGCCGTTGCCGCGCATGTGGAGGTGCTGAAGCACAACGCGATCCATCATCGTCAGGTCAAACTGCCAAGACGTCTCACATAATCGCCGCAACCAACCACGAACTCGAACAAGCAACAATTCCTGGCACGAGCGCGTCTTAGCGTCGCTCAAGTCAACAGTTTCATGCCTTTTCTTGACGATCTCACACTGTACGCTGTGGCTGTTGGTGAGCCTTAGTTTCAAGGACACACACGTTAACCCAATGGCAGAAGAGCCGTTTCACTGGCATACTCCGCACAGCGCTGGGGATCAAGGTAGCTCCGAGCTGACCCACTGATTCACGCTTTAGAGACATTATGCGACTGAGACTAATGACCCTGACGGCAAACTCCCAAGCCGTCATCCCACATTGATAGCATTGGCGTCTCCATCTTTCGTTGCTTCACTTTCCTTTCCACTTCTTGATTGATGTGGATTGTCGTTCTTTGAGAAAATCAAGCCATATTTTCATCCCTCCGTCGACCGGATATATTCATTTCGGTTCTAAGTCCTGGGGACATTCATTACTCTGTTGTAGTTTGTTGATATTACTTGCGCGAGCGCATTCCAGTTTATTACTACCTAATACCTTTTATCACATCAACCATGGCTCACTATCAGCTTCGACGGCCATCTCCGGTCAAGGTCTTCCCGAAGCGCATTCGTCAGGTCGATCCTGTTGCAAGTACGATGCCTGCTGCTGGAGGCGAGGTGGAAGAAGGCCCGGAAAGTCCAGATTCACCGTTCAGCAGTCCATCAACAGTTGGTGACATATCTGAGAGCGAGGATTCCGAATCCGAAGACGAGGCCGAGCCGCCGTCGCCAGTAGAGAGTGGTGCCACAGCTGCACCCACCACAACTTTGGATGCTCCTTCAACCGCCGCCGTGTCGATGCCGACATCGGTAACGGAAAGCAATGGCTCGACTACGACTGTACCTTCGTTCACTTTCGGTGTCCCCTCTCCAGGAAAAGATGCACCACAACCCCAGATTACTGGCTCTACCCTTTCAACCGCTGTTCGCCCTACAATAACGTCAACTATCATCAAGGAGGTCAGATCAACAGACAATCCGGAGCTATCTTCAACAAGGACTTCAGTATCTCTAGCTCTGCCCCCCTCGAACACAGCCGAGCCAGAACTCTCCGGAGAAAGCAGTGCCCCGCAGAGGTTACCACAACGAGAACAAGAGCCTATCATGACGAAAGACGCCATGGTTGCATCAATAGTTCTGGGTGTACTCGGTTCGTCAGCATCGTTACGGCTGCCATTAGATCGTTGCTAACAGTTGAGTAGGTGCATTAGCGCTGTTGGTCGCTGGGGTAGTTTTTATCAAGCGCCGCAAACGTAAGAACAGTTATATCGACGCGGATCCACCATTCGAATCCTTTAATCCCTACGTGCCCGCCTCTATCCCACCTCCAGAAACAGCACATGTAGGTACCGCATCCTCAATCTTCGCGCGTCTTAATGGTGGCGATGGTGCCGGCGGAAATGGTCATTTGACACGCTCCACCGACCGCAGCAATACACTCTTCGGCCCAGGCCCATACTCTCGCCCCGAAACCGTTTCCACTGAGCGCTCCACCCGTGTACCACCAACACCAAATCCGTTTGCCGATCCACCCCTCAACAAAGCGTACGATGTACTGAA
Source organism: Alternaria atra (assembly GCF_907166805.1). Lineage (NCBI taxonomy): Eukaryota > Fungi > Ascomycota > Dothideomycetes > Pleosporales > Pleosporaceae > Alternaria > Alternaria atra. Next base: position 1,197,412 of record NW_025091320.1, read on the forward strand.
CAACCGACCCAGAAGTACAACGCTTACGGACCGGGGAAGTTGGCAGCAGAATCCCTTCAGAAACCCAGAGAGCGAGCGATTTGATCCGTTCGGAGAGTTAAAGGAAAAAGCTAGGCGGGAAAGGGTGAGGTATGTGGAGGACGCGAAGCGAGAAGCCGAATTAAGGAAGCAGATGGAGCAGAAAGAGGCGATGGGACTCAGACCAGATGGTATACCGTGGAGTGATGGTGGGTATCGGTGAGAGATGAGATGAGTAGATGTGTCTTCAGCATGTTCGAAGACTGGGCATGAGCGTGGGCTGTGTGCCTCGCCAACGCCTCAGTCTCCAGTCAAATAACTCACATGTACACCTGGATACCCTTGTAACTTCACAAATAATAACACGATAGAATACCTATGACTTCAAATTGCTGGGGTTAGACGTGATGGCATGAATACGGAAGAACATAAGCATAGCAATCGCCACACGTGACAGCCGGAGTGAAGAGAGGTTGTGCAAGACCCGAGAGCACGAGACTGGTGGAGATGGAGCATTAGGCAAACAGGTGCTAGAAACACTAAAAGTCTCCCGAAGCCTCACATGCCAAAGCCCATCAGCACTTAGTGCTGTTCACTCGCCCTAACTGCGCCATCAAACTTTGGATCCCTCGCATTCAGACCCTCATCATATTGAATCTTCTCTTCGCGTTCAATTCCATCCTCATCCACCATAAGCGCGCAGTTTCTCTTAATCAAATGCCATTCCTTCTCGTCGTACGTTGTAGGCTCAGACGCAATAATAGTATGTTTACCCATCGCGCCTTCTTCCCCAATCTCTGCACCTGCGTCTGCACTCCCGCCACTCTTACTATCCGGGTTGCCAGGGTACTTTGTATTGAGCGTACGTCCCGCAAACTCTGACCAATAAAGGCTCGGCGGCTGCTGCGAGACATGGTTCCGGAAGCGGATAGCGAGCATTTTCGTGCCATCGGTTGTGCAGAAGTTAAGAGAGTTTGGTGTGTTAGTTTCACCGAGTATCTTCTTCTGGAGTGTGAGGATCTGGATGACGGTCTTTTGCATGGCCTCGAGCATTTTGCTGAGGGGATATGCTTTCTCCCAGCTTTCTTTGCCGCTGCTGTTGGTCAGGTTGGTCATGTAGAGGGCGGCGGCGTGCTCGGAATCCGTGCTACCTAGTACGTTGCAGTATGCGTCGAAGGAGAGGAGGGAGGTCATTTCGCGGCGGATGGATGAGAAGTTGGAGATGACGCCGTTGTGCATGAAGACGTGGCGGCCGAAGACAAAGGGGTGACTGTTCACTTGCGTTACGACGGAACCGCTGGTGGCACGGATATGGGCGAAGACGCATTGTGATTCGGTGTTGTGGCAGAGCGACTTGAAGTTGAAGTCGTTGATTGGCGGCGATTGGGATTTATATAGGGCGGGACGGGGGCCCGTGACGTTCTTAACGTAGGACGAGGTTGCTGTCGTGTACCCTGGGAATGTGTGAGCAGATTTCAAGGACTTGAGTGCCATTGTAGCGCTATTGCCTCTGGGTCTCCAGGCTTTTGACCCCTCGAGGCGTCTCAGCTTGCGTCTTGTGACTACCAAATATTTATGCATTTCCAGCTGCACACCAAGGAAGCTAGGTGGTGATTCAGAGATATGATCAGTTACGTACAAGCAATGCCCAGCCCGTCCATGTTTAGTAAAGAGTTGCGCATCCGCATCAGCTCATCCGGCGAGTCATCCAGGTCTTTCTCTTCATTATGTGGCAGTAGGTGTGGAAGATAGTGCTCAGAGCATTGCTTGCTGATGCTGTTGTCTGGCGTGATGAGGACGTCTGACAGCAGGCATGGTTCCGTGGGAGAGATATATGCGAACCAACGACACATGATGCTTTGAGCTTTTTTTGGCCTGAAGAGTCTGTTGATGTTTGCGATTTCCCTGAACCTGCAAAGTCGAGGACAGAATTTATAGGTGCACAGATTTAGAGGCAGTAATCTCCTCAGATGCCCACTACACAGGTCGATGCAAAACGGGTCGCACAGCAGTCTTGTCGATGTGTTGTGTATGACGTGGAGCTTTGTTGTAGGCAGGATATGTTACAACGGCGTGGAGAGGCGTATGAGGGCACCTATCACAGCAAAAGAACAAGAATTGGAGGGGGGGTGACGAAGTGAGGAGATGTTCGGTAGTAGTGACGATGAGGATGCGCGTGATATATGTGCGCGCAGAAAGTAAGACACGACCTCGAGACGCAAGTAGCTGTTCAGGCTGCAGGAAGGACTTTGTGGCTGAGCTCGTGAGGCTGAGACGGCTTACGGAAAGCGCCCAAGGGCTAAAGTGCAGGAGCTGCTAACATACGAAGCTGACACGAGGAAGGCGCCATCTCGTAGCGCGGGGCAGGCAGTAAGAGTGGGGCACGTCGCTACAGGACTCATGCTAAACACCATTTCAGGCTCTGGATCATAACATCGCGAAGCAGCTTCCTACCTAAAGATTCGCTCAATATGACTTTGAATACAAGGAAAGGAAAAGTGAAATGGAGACTGAGGGTGCGATCAAGATTGCTGGTAACACAAGCCAGGTGGGTAGAGGATGTTCGCACTAGATGGAGCATTGTACGTGAACTTGAGAACAAAGGTCTCGGGGAACGCACGGATACGAGGCTTGGAAGAAAGACGCTTTTCATACTCGATACCATAGATGAGCAGGTGGGCGTTGCGACATGTGTTGCTTCATACAGCTTTCAAGGCCGAGCCTCTGATGTAGCAATGACGGACAGCCGATGCTTGCCATGAGAATGCAGATCTGTGGTATGCCCTACTTCAGACAACCAATGACGACATGTCCCCGTAGTGGTAGGAATAGAGAGCCATTTTGATCGCTGACGGTTGCATGTCAAGGGCGATCGCGTGTGCCGTGTTGAATGAAAGGAATGCTAGAGATTGGCCGCATCGCAAGCTGTCCGTAGCGATCAGCAATCGCAGTGCAACTACAATTTCCCTTGCCTTGGATTCAGGGTCCATCCAGAAGCATCTCGGAACAGCGGGAGCAAGAGAGTGGGTCGTAAATGGAGAACTCCACTATTTGCGAGCTGATAAGAAATGACTACGACTGGAGATTAGTAACATAAAAAAGCGACTCATTTCCATATTGCTTATTCGAAAGTAGCGACCAGCATGAGTGTCGAAAATAGTCTGCAGTGATGCCGCGGAAAAGCTGTGAGCGTCGCCATGGTGTTGTACTAAAACGCTTGCGAACGGGCGACGATGACCTAGATCTGAGCACTGTAGGGCTTAGCGAAGAAGGAATGTACATGCGGCAGCCAGCATCAATTGATCGGCCACAACGCATCTGAGACCGGGAGCGAAGAATCGATGGGAGCATATTGACAGGAGGAATTGGCAAATTATGTCTGGGACAGCAAATGCTTACACGGCACGCTGCTCGATCCGCCTGAGGGACAATCGTACATGTGGGGGCGATGGATTACGTTTTGTCCGCTGCGCGACGTATGGTAGACTCGTTGAATTGCACTTTTCTGCTCAGTGGCTGCTTGCAAACGTCTGTCGTGTATCATCGCTTCGTTGTTGGAAAACTGGTAGGCGCGCCAGACCGACGACGAGCCGGAGCCGGAATCGGAAGGAGGATCTCTAAGCTGTTATCGTGACTCTCGTTCTTCACCTCAACTCTTGCTCTCTGAAAACGACCACGATTTCGTCTTCTCTCACGGCAAAAACTTCAGGCTCCTGTATAGACACAACGCGATTGCCGCTCAGCCCAAAATGGGGCGATGCCGAGGAGCCAGCGCTCTTAGGCAAACAACAACCGGACGCTGAGGTGAGAGGCTGAGCGCTATCTCTTTCGAGTTGAGCAGTATGGGCGTTCCACAGAACCGTCTCCTAGGATTCGCTATTCCTGCTGCAGATCTCCCAAGCCACCTGTGGGTAACTGATATGCAGGCGGTTTTTTCGAGCTGCAACTCCAAGGCGACGCGAAGAACCTCGGACAATTAACACCCAGTACGGAAGAATATCTTAAGAGATGGTGATCAATTCCGTGTCGCACCAACTTTCCGTGGCAGGACTGAGAAGGACCGACCCATGGCACATACTGCACGTACGATATGTCGGCTTGAGGGCACCCACGAGGGGGGCCACCGGTACTTCTCACGCGCGATGCCGTCATTTCATTTGTATAAGGCTTGGTCTCCCGCAATGCCAATCTCTCAACGCGCGCAAGACACGAATCAAGCACCGTGGCGTTGTTCCTTGCTATCAGCCGAGACCCGGTCCAGAGGCTTCGGCATGCGGCTCCCCTAGATACATGGAGCTGGCAGTATCAGACAACCTTTTTCTCACAAAAGATGCGAGGCTCTATCAGCCGCAAAGCGCCACACCAGAAGCGACCGCACCAGACCCCGGATTCCCATGAGCTTGGTGTGACAAATGGCTCGTTACCTGAGGTTGCGCGTGCCTTCACATGCCTCTCGTGCAGCCACTTGCCAGCACCGGAGGCCTGCCAACTTAGCAAGCCCGCCACGCTGGATTACGTTCCCCCAATTGTCTCCAAATGGCGGAGGACCTGGGCCCTGGTCGCCCACCCCAATGCCTGAACCAGGCGCGCTTGCCCATGGGCAAACAAGACGTTTGCGCTGCTTCGCTGAGCCCGTCTTGTCACCCAAGCCGGCTCAGTAGGGTGGCGCCGCCTACGCCGCTAACGAGGGAAGGCGCATCCCCATTCGCGTGGACAAAACGAGCGGGGTCGCTGGCGTAGCAATGCAGCCGGGGTGGGTTGAAAACTCTGTACCGTCAAATCCCATGCCCAGAGTCGCGGTATATTCACTACGCCGTAATCGGTTAGTCGTCGCCGTCTACCTAGCGCCCCACCAAACCGCTTTCGAGTCCTAGTCGCATCGCAGCGCTCACCACCGAGAGGATCCACAGGCAGGGCAGACTGGGTGTGCCGCGCCTGTCTCTCGTATAAGTACCCTGCCTTTCACCCCCAGGGTCCTGGTTTCGACAAGGGCGATCTCACTTCCTCTACTACGTTGTAGCCTTCCTTCTGTACACTGGCATCCAGTGCAACTCATTTTGTTGTAGCTTTAGCTGCTCCCCACGCGACTGATAGTCGATCCCTCCCCCAAGCGTCGACTCCAGAGCGACAAACCCCATACCTGAAGCGACTTTCCACACGCGACATTACTCCCTTGCGACAATTACCCTTTTGCCTAAAGCGACAATCCCCATTGCAACCATGGCCGAGGACAAGAAGTATTCTGGAGAGTTCGTCCGCGAGACTTATCCTGGTGACGATATTCAACATGGCCAAGTGACCGACAACTCCGACGATCTGCAGCGTCATCTTGGTAATCGCCAAATTCAGCTCATCGCAATTGGTGGTTCCATTGGAACTGCGCTGTTTGTATCCATCGGAGGTGCTCTCAACAAGGGCGGGCCCCTCGGTTTACTTCTCGCTTACACTGGATATTCTTGCATCATCGCTCTCGTGAACAACGCCATGGCTGAAATGGCCAGTTTCATGCCTGTGTCCGGAGGTTTCATTCGAATGGCTGGACACTGGGTCGATGAGTCCCTAGGCTTCATGGCCGGCTGGAACTTCTTCTTCTACGAAGCTCTGCTGATCCCGTTTGAAATCACGGCTCTCAACATTGTGTTGCGATACTGGAGAGATGACATTCCAGTCGCTGCTGTCTGTGCGGCTGTCATCGTTCTATACGCGTAAGACCTACCGATTTGCCTTGGGGTGATATATTACATAGAGGACGAAAACTAATTACTCCTAGTGCTTGCAACGTTTTGGCTGTAAAGGCGTACGGTGAAGCTGAATTTTGGCTCTCTGGAGGCAAGGTCCTGCTGATCCTGATTCTTTACTGCTTCACCTTCATTACCATGGTTGGAGGTAACCCCCAGAAGGATGCCTATGGTTTCCGATACTGGCGCGATCCTGGCCCAATGCCCGGCGGCAGCGACCTTGGACGTTTCGAAGGCTTCCTCGGTTCCCTTTGGGCTGCTTCCTTCTGCATCGTCGGTCCCGAGTACATCTCCATGGTCTCTGGTGAGGCCAAGCGCCCCCGTGCCTACATCAAGACCGCGTTCAAGACAGTGTACTTCCGATTTGGTGCCTTCTTCATCCTTGGTGCTCTTTGCGTCGGTATCGTTCTAGCCTACAACGATCCAGAGCTTGTCAGTGTCTTGAAGGCTGGTGAGAGCAGTGCTGCTGCCTCTCCCTACGTCATTGCCATGAAGAACCTCAACATCGGCGGCCTTCCCCATCTTGTCAACGCCCTCTTGATCACGAGTATCTTCTCTGCGGGTAACACGTACACGTACTGTGCAACTCGCAGTCTGTACTCGCTTGCTATTGAGGGTCGTGCCCCCAAGATCCTGCGCAAGTGCACCAAGAACGGTGTCCCGATCTACTGCTTCTTGGTAGTTATGATCTTCCCGTTCTTGTCTTTCCTGCAATTGTCGGACGACTCCGCCAAGGTCTTGACCTGGCTCACCAACATCATCACTGCTGGTGGTGTTATCAACTACATCGTCATGTGCGGCACCTACCTTGCTTTCTACAAGGCCTGCAAAGTCCAGGGCCTCGACCGAAAGACTCTCCCTTACTGCGGTTACTTCCAACCATACGGTACCTGGTTTGCTCTATGCTTCGAGATTTGCGTTGTCTTTGTGTACGGTTACAGCACCTTCAAGCCCGGCAACTTCACCCTGGAGTCCTTCTTCACATACTACACCATGGTGGGCGTTGCCCCGATCCTTTTCATCTTCTGGAAACTCTTCAAGAGGACTAAGTGGCTGAAGCCACATGAGGTTGACCTTGTTTGGGACGCTCCTCTTATCGACGCCTACGAGGCTTCCTTCATCACACCACCTGTCGGCTTCTGGACCGAGATGCTTCAGCTTATTGGACTGAAGCGCAATGTCCCTGTGGACAAGCGTGCTGTTTGAATTGCTTTCAGCGAATCAGCGAAACGTGTGTAGCAGAAATGTTCTGTCATGATCTAACGCTGCTGGATAGATTCTCTGTCGCCAGAAGCCTGTGAGCACTGGCTGCGCTCTTACATAAATGCAATACCCATTCATTCTGCGAACCTCGAGAAATGGCGACTTGCGAATGATGTCCGACCTCCGCTATACCTATGCGACAAACAGCGAGGTTGAAAACGACTCCCAAGCGACCATGTACCATCGAATTACAATCGTAATTAACTCCTTGCAACATCCATGGCCTAAGCGGCACTACTAAAACGATAATTCCAATGCGACACATCATACGAAGATTCCTTTGCGACACTACTATGTTTGTATGCCTGTGCTGCCACACGCAAGCTTGCCTAGAGTCGTAAAGTTCAAAACGGTAATTGCTTTGCCTCCTGCCGAGGCACGGCTGCGATCACCCATCAGCGACGATCGGCATTTCGCATACGTGCATTAACTGGAGCAAAGCACATGCAACTTGCGGTCCAACCACCAGGCTTTTGGGAAGTTGCCCGAACCCCATCGTGGCATTGAAGGGCACCTGTTGGAACGCTCGGCAGTGCTTTCCGTGTATCATTCTACTATTATTGCGCTACCGCTACTTCCACCGGCTACATCCCACCATGACTGCCTCGCCTCAACCCCCATGTGCGCCACCATCCAGCGTCGTATCGATTCACCCACACTTACATGCAGGCGCCTGCTTTTGGTGTTGGGCTAAGGCCAAGGCTGCCGGGCACTGTCATCAGATGGACCCCGGGCGAGATGTCTTATCTGCCTCATCATCAGGCTCCTAGTGCGGTTGTTCACGCCCCTGCCATAAGACTGCTAGAAAGGCTGAGTTCCTCGAGGCAGAGAGCCAACGATTCGCTCGGTTTGTGGCTCGTATGCGCATTGCGACCATGCCATAAATGCTACACCACCACTGACCTTATCTCGGAACTTCACCAAGGAAAAGTGGTATCTCAAGCCATCTCTACCCATACATGCGTCGGTGCGCAACAGGTGCAATCGCTCTTTACATCCCAATACGTCCAATTGATCCCGTCGCCAATATCCCGGTCCCGGTCGTGGCGCACCATCACTCCACGCTGACGCCAGCTCCAGATGTTTGCATTGGAGCCTCAACCTACTGCCACGAACGCGCTACTCATGCTGGACTGCGTTGCTTTGGCTAGATGTCCGTACCTTGCAGGACCTTCTCCGCAATTGATAACACATGTGCTTGTCGACCAGGATTACAAGACGGCCCCATCTTTCCCCGCATTGTCCACATCGTGGACTAAACATACGAGTGGTTTCACGAGTGGACGGCTGAAGACCAAGCCTCATCCAAGACTGCGGAACCGCGATTTGATGCTTGGGCACTGTATATCCCAGTATCTACGCTGGGGTCGCGCTGGATCATATAGCAGAAAGAGGTAATACAGTACCTCAGTCACCTACTAACCAGCACATCCAGCAAATTGAACAACGCGGTTTTTTTTCGTCGGAAAACACAAGAACTGTGAAATCACAACACACGCTTATCCTTCACTTGGCAGAAAGACGCCTCGATATCGAACTGACACATGTGATTATTACTAGTTCGGTGATATGCATCATACCTGCACAACCATGGTACAGTACACGTTTTTGACACGGCGCTGTCCTAGCCAGACTCACGTTTTGTGGAAGGGTACCACTGGGAAGTTACGGTACACTAGCGTAATCTGCATATGCTACACTTGTGGCTCTAAACATCCCCGTGGGCAATATAGCGCAAGTCATCTGTCTGGATTCACTGGTGCTGTCATGCTTCCCTCGGAGATGGGTCCACAGTAGCAGTAACAGTGGTAGTGTGTTATCAGTAGGTACGATGTTCCGAGTATGAACGATCTTACTGTACGTCGACAGAAGACAGTCTTCACATAATACCGCACTTGGGTTGTATCGATCGCTTATCTGCGAGATGAGAGCCTCTCTGGACTTGCGCTTGTTGGAGAGTGGAGACAGGTCATATAATTGTTTCCTTTCACACCCAGTAGACAGGCTTCACTAAGCTGGAAACAAATAATCCTTTGCATCACTTTACCGATATGTAACGGGAATTAGACAGTCAATTGGTGTAACGATATCACCGCCGTTTTCACGCCTACTACGTTCATATCTTTGCCATGAAGCTTGTATACAAACGTCTTTTTGCCAACATTTTCTGCTTTATTTGACAACCCATATACTGCCGACCCTATGATCTTGCCTCCACAACGGACATCTTATAACCCCGTAACACCGACTCAAGTATACCACCGCCATCTCACTATATCCCATTCATCTACGCGTAACAGTACCTTCGGCACCTTCTCACCAAAGACGGCAGCTAGCCCGCGTGCCTAGCCGGTCCATTACGCTATTTCTCGACGCGAAAAACGGACCGACTACTCTTCGCTTCGCACTTGACCTCGTGCACCATTGCCAAGGCGTTGGCTGGAGGCCTAAAGAAGGATGTTACTTTCGCCCAGCAGGCTGGACGCTGTGGATATAGAGGTTAAGTCCGGGGTAAGAGAGAACGAGGGCCGGCATCGAATACGTCATCGTGCGGAGAAGGCTTCCTGTGGAGAAGGCGGGACCCTGAACTGGGTAGACTGGACCGGAATTGAGCCGAAGATATTCTGGGGTAAAGACAAGCGCACTCTCACTCATCGTCTTTTGCTGTGTAATTGTAGATCGCTTGCGAGGTGCCGGAGGTTCGCTCGAGTTGACGTCTCTCTCGACTTGCACATATCCATTGGATAGCTTGAATCCGGATTTCGTGCCTCCTTCTCTCCCTTTCTCTCTTCTCTACCAGCACCTTGCCCATGACGAGTTCTTATTTCGACATATGCGGTGCATCATAGAAACCCATACAATTGCCCCATAGCCTCCTGCATGTCGACAGTATTGGGTACAATACGTGGTCTCGGATCCTTTATACGTGTGAAGATCTGGAACACGAAGTGTAAACCCAATGTAAGGAGTAAACAAGGTATGACGAGGCGACTTAGTATGCGACTCCACGATATCCGTACCTCCTGCGATTTTCTTTCTTCAAGGACTTCTCTTTCTGCAGGTTTGATGGTTGCATCGTTCATCGGTGTCGACGCTGCTTCTAGGACCGTTCTGTAACTTAATCGACCGAGCCAGATATGCCATCCTAGTAGCATGACTGCGGCTGTGACGATACTCGTCCATGGAACTATCACGTACGGTGACTGGGCTCGTCGATCTAGCAGCTCGTATATATCATCCAAGCTCCGGACGGCGCGGTGCATTGCAAGTGGAACGAAGAGCATGGCTACTGCGAGTGCAACAGCTTCTAGGCAGCGCATGCTTAGGCGCTTGAAGAATGTCGATTCGGCCTTGTGGACATGCCAGTATGAGAGTAGATTTAAGAAGCCATTGGTGCGCGGATGGGTTGTTGACATTGTTAGGAGCATGGCGGTGGATTGGGTGGTATAGCGAAAGTTTGGCAGCCGTGGGGATGAAGTTTGAGGAAGAATAATCCGAGGCTGGCGGTAGCAATGGCGATGCGGCGGTAAGGGATACTGGCAACAAGAGTTTCTCTCCCAAGAACTTCAATGAGGTAGGCCTATGATGTCCCTGTGCATTCACTTGGTTGGCGTTGTTGTGGTGCTGTCCTTGATCTGGGCCACCTTCCTTCGTTTGCAAATGTCTTAACGCAGCGCAGTGACGCAACCAAGATAATACTCTTTCTCTCCTCCGGTCTTGCCTTGCAGCTCCTTTGGTAGTTATCCCGATACCAAACTCAGTTGTCCGCGCCTCTTTCTTTCGCGTCTTACGCACGACCACGAACCCTCCAAGCCCCTAGTTCCGCGATCTGCGCGTCCAAGCACACCAAAATACACAAGAGTGCGCAATTCGTCCCTTGACACTGTCGCCTTCTCTTTTTCCAGTCTGTCGTTGCCAGCGCGCCTCCTCTGTTGAAACTGCACGCCTGCAGAGATTGTTGCGCAGTCCTACCTCGGCTCGTCGCGTCGTATCCTCGTAAACCCGACGTACGAAAACCGCCGCCAAGCCCCCTCTTTGCACAGACTTTACCGCTCTTCCAGTACCACGGTTCTTATGCAGTGCCGTGTGCGACGATGATACTCGTTCAACAACAATCGTTCTGCTTCGCGTTGTCGTGTCAAAAGAAAGTGGACTAAAAGTTGGATGATGATGCTTACAACCACGTAGTCGTGCTTGGTCTTACGAAGTCTACGCCCTGATCCGCACTGCGCCGCAGCAAGTAGGATGCCACTGGATGCGTGAAGAGAGGGGCGGAGTAAGCGTTAAGGGTTGCCCCGCATTTGCAGCCTTGCGCCGCTAGCCTTCAACCTGGTGCTGTGATTGGTGCCTGGGCAGGAAGCGTGCCTGTGGCTGGTTAGAGGTTCAGATGTGGAAATTGGGGTTACGATGGGAGAGGAAGGTGAGTACCTAATGGATTGAGTTGGTGCACGTGATGCGGCGGTCTGCAGAGGCATCGAGGTTGCTATATCGTTGTAGCACAAGGAAGAAAGAATGGGAAGATTGAGGAAGAGTGGTAATGTTTATGATCGATGATCTCGACCGAATGAATAATGTTGAATCCGAAGGCGACATGCGACCACCCATCTACGCTTTCTATTCAAAAACAAGCGTGAACCCGTCCAGGCTGCACAGTCCAGGCTCCTAGGCACGGGAGCTGAGTGTCGTAAAAAAACAAGCAAAAGAGCAGCAAAATGCACGCTAAATCATTCAATCGACCACCCAAAATGCGCAACGTATGCCATATCTGGAAGCCATCAAGCGACATTTCCATGATCCCCGAAACTAACCGTCCTTGCGCGTGTCGGTTGTTGCAACCCAGCATCACCATACCCTTTACCTTCATAGTCATGTTCGTTCATGACGCCCAGACTCTTCCAACTAGCCTTCTCTTTCAGTCCGCTCGTGTTAGGTTCTCTGCTTATGTTGCCATTCTTTTCGTTGTTACTGTATAGGCTTGGTGTACTGGGTCGATGAACTGTAATACCTATGCCTAATCCTTGACCTTCAGGTAAAGCACTAGTAGGCGTGTTTTCGTATGAAAAGTCACCGGTATTAGCTCTGACCCTGCCACTTCCAGTGTAGTGGCCTTCGTCGCGGAGTGTGACATCACTACCAAAAGCTGGACCAGGACTGCGACTCGGCATCCTAGCCTTGCCGTTCGATGGGCCTGCGACAAAGTCACGGGGCTGAGGCGGCGAGTCCGAGTATGGCGTATACGCGGTTTGAACTCTGTTCAGAGAAGGTGCTGGTGTATGGCCTCTGCTGCGAGGTGTACCCTTGGGTGTACCACCAGGGCTCGGTGCGCGGCTGGGGTACTTTGAGATGAGGCCACCAGCTTCGTTATCGCTGTCGCTCACCAGGGATCTGTTACCCCACGAGATATCGCGATTGTGCGAGTGGCGTGGATGGCGACTTGTGTACTGTGCGACAAGCAAGAGGACGTTATCAAGGAACAATACTAGAAAGAGAATCAGCATGTGGACTCTTGATCTTCGACAGTGAGGGAGAACACTTACCACCAGCGAAGAACAGCACCACTATTGGAATCATCCAATGGCTCCCTTTGAACTTGAAACCATTGGTAGTTTTGTCGGCGATGACAGCAGACACACCTAGGATGATTAGCGTGAAGCCAACGACAACCCTATTGATGATCTCGCCGAACTCGTATTTCGTTTTGTGTATCTTGTTGAACCAGTACATGATCGCCAATACCAACAAAACACAGCCAGCGCCGATGAAGAATTGCGTGGTAGTGGTGTTGAAAACATCGGATACTGCGTCTAGCTTGACTCGTGGATTGGTTACGGTCGAGGTCACGGCGTTAAGTTTCGCGAGGGAATCGGCATGTGCCTCGTAGACAAAGACTTGCGCCCTATCAAACATGTGTCTTACAACGTCGCCAGTTCGGTTGTTCCACTCTTCGGACTTGAAGCCGTATGTCGCAGTATAGTTTTCGATGGCTGTGAAGTTGGTGTTCCAATTGTACGTGGCGTTCCAGTGTTTGCTCTTAAATCTTCCGTTGACAGCAATCATGCTCTGATTGAGGTAGTCAATATAGCTAGCAGTGTCAGAATAGCCATCGGCTGGCTTGGAGTAGTCATCTGGCTTGAAGGTCCATATCCATCTAAGAGCTTGAACAGCGGAGTTCCACACAATAAGCGATGTATTGCCTTCGACGCAGAGGAGAATCGCTGAATGCAACGGGTAGTGTATAAGAGCCCATACTTGTTGCCGTAAGGTTCCGAAGCGATCGTGAGAAAGCTGGTCGAAGTACAGCATCCACAGAAGGTACTACAAACTTTGTTAGTTGTGTCCTCCAAGTTGCTCAATCTGTGGCTACATACCAAGAGAAGGACGGCTGCGATGACAGTCCCAATTTCGCTCATGTTGTTGCTTGTCTGTCCCTTGGTAATGCATGCTACACTCTTGACCATTCCGATGATGCCTTCTCCGGTAATGATGAGGGTGAGCAGTTGCAGCCGCTCAACTAGATGGGTGTATTTGAAGCTGATAATTCGCCATATCATGGCGATGAGAAAGATCAGAAGACCCTCAACGATGGAGATGATGACCCTACACATCCAATTAGACTGAGAAATGACTTGAAGGCATTGTACTTACCATGCTAGTTGTTCCTCAAGACCGACCCGACCTCTAGGAAAGACAACCATGGTAATGGCATAGCCTATCGCTGCCGCGGCATGCACGCCAGCACTCAGACCTAACGGAATCAACGTCTGACGGAACATGCGCCCTTGCCACATAACCACAGCATATTGTACAGCGATCGCAATTCTACCAATTACGAGCACAATAGCAAAGTTCCGATATGATTTCTCAACACCACTGGTGCTGTACTTGTCGAAGACCGGTCCAGCATATACAAAGCCGGTGAAGATGCCGAACTGTATGGCTTTATGGAAACGATTCCATACGCAGTCAATACTGAATCGCACATCAAAGAGTGTGACGCTCAACCAGGTGAACCACATCAGAGTGAAGAGCTTGAGGTAGTTTATTAGTGCTAAAATCGGATTAGTCAGTGTAGCTGGGGAGTGGACAGTCATACATACACTCCGCATCAGTGTGCTGATGCATGGCTGTGAAGTACGCAAGGTTTGCAACGAAAAAGAGGTCATAGAAGAGCTCTATCGTGCTAGCTTCCGTATGTTGCTTGTAGATGATTATGTTTCCGCGACTTGTTCTGCCGTTCCCAGCAAGTGTAGTTGTATCATTCGAACTGTCGAATGTGCTTGCGTGAGTATTAGTCTTCTCCAGATCTGTGGAGTTACCCGTTACGACTTCGAGGACATCTTCATTGATAGGATTTGCGAGGAGGGGTAGATAAGTACGGCCTTTGCCATGTCCTGTGTGAGTACTCCCGTGACTATCGGTAGTCTTCCTCCGTAAACTGAAATAACGTGCGAGATCCATGATGAAACAAACGAAAGAGATGTGATGATGTTAGAGGGTGATATGGTTGGAATGACGGAGAGCTAAACAAGAAGGCTGCTATTCCACACAAGATATATGTAAAACGCCAGCTATGGGCGAAGACGCTCTGAAACAGTGCGATGTCTGCCAAGCACGCGTCGGTCCGTCATTGACAGTGAGTCGTAGTAATCCTACCATTGTGTGTAAGCCTTCGCCCCGAAACATGGTCAATTCGGTCATAGCATCATTGCAGCGGGAAGCTTAAATGAGCTATCAGTACCGAGCGACCGGTTAGACTTGTGCGTCCGGGAAACCGTTAGGGTGGTAGTCATACAACTCCAGAGACAACTCCAGTAAGGTGCAGACGACGGAAACCGCGGTATGAATCAACAGGTAGGCCTGAATAGACTTAAACGCGTGTCAGAACAAACCGTACAATCTTGGGGGTATTCTTAAGCTTGCACGACGCGAACCTCGCTTGCTATTGGTGGAGAAGCGTCGTCTGCCGTGAGCCATGCAGATGCGCTGCATGGTCAGCGTTGAACGGTACAACTTTGTGTATCTCAAATCTGTAAGACGAACCACGTTGTCGGTTTGATCGGTGCAGGGACAGTAAGTCGTGCCGATCTCTTAGGATGGTTGCCAATGATGAACGAACCAGCATTCGCCGCCAAGCTTTTAAATAAGCTCAGCGGGCAGCCTTCGGTCTCGCAAGATGCTGCGGTCCAGGCTTAGCAAACCTTTGTATTCGCCAAGTACTTTCTGTAGTTCGATCGTGCTTACGCTTGCCAAGGAATGCGTATCTTGCAGCAGCAGCATGCCAAGCCCTGCAGCTGGCCTGCGAGTTCTTGATTTGGAAGTGCATGCCAGCGCAAATGCTGAAAGGAACGAATAAGGCGTGGCCGACATACTGCAGCCTTATGGAAAGGGAGATGCATACAAGTTTTTTTGCCCATGTGGCCGCACGTGCTTGCACCATAATGGATGTATGAGATAACGGCGGATGTTTCGGCGATTATGAACAAGCTGCGTCTCATGGAAGCCTGCACAGTTTCAGCATGTTTAAATCACTTGGTTGATTCTACCCCGACGTATATATATCCGCTGCTCCAATAGACTGCACTAAGAAGTTTGTCACCGAGATGGCTAAATCGAGACAGACGGGTAGGTGTTGATGATTGGAACACATACCGTGCTGGGAACGGTCTGATATCTCTGATTGCTATCTCCGAGACGGCTCAACGTATTCGCTGGTGCCTTCTTCAAAGTCCTCGTCCTCTGAGCTTTCGTCGTCCTCATCCTCGTCCTCGGCTTCTTCATAGTCATCATCTAACTCGTCATCCTCATCATCCGGGTTAGGCCTAGCTGCAGGTGGACGCCTCGCCCGCAAGGTACGACCGGCCTGATTGGCTTCCACATCGAGTTTGTTAACCTTCGCTCTTACCCGACCCTGTCTGCCTCTCCCTTCAAAGTCGAGCTCCCATTCCAGCTCGAGTGCCTGCTGTCTAGTGCCAGCATTATCGATGATCCAGTTGTATGGCTGCTTCAGGACGATTTCGGTACGAATGACGAAGGTTCCCCAGCCCCGAGCTTTGAACTCATAAGGTGGTTTTCGGAGGATAACGTGGTTTCGCCGAAATGTAGGATGCTATCGATTGTCAGCCCTGCGGCGATAGCAAAAGTGGACGATGCGCAAATATCTCTAATCATACGCCTGTCTTATCCTTCCCGGAATCCCGTAGAACTCTCACTGGGCTTACTAGGGGCTCTGTGCGGAGAGACCTTGGCACCGTGATATCGTATAATGAACCTCCACTTGGTTGAAACAGGACTCGGAAACATACCAGGTAGATGTGCACTTCCTTGATTAATTCCGGTCTCGATGTGCGCACAAAAAATGACCAGTCGTGCTCGTTGTCGTCGCCAGGATTCCTGATGAGCCTGTGCTTGTTGCCTATGAGGATCATGACACCCTCAAAGCCGTCACGCCCGATGCGTGATCCCCTGTCCTCTTCCTCTTCCACCCGTCTCTCGGCATATGTGATGGGATACTTCTGTTCCAACTGCCTTGCCAACGCGTTATCCGGGGCCGCAGTGGTACGAGTCCTGCACATGGGACAGTTCGCTTCGAGGTCATACGTCGGATCATAATTTGGGTCGAAGTCTGCGAGGTTCACATCCCAGCTCGAATGTTCGATCCGGTTGGTATTGGAGGCGTCAGACCACTGCGCCATGCATGACGCGCATAGTAAGTGGTTGCACTGAGTTTTCACGGGCGTAAAGAGGAGTAGCTGGCATATCTGTTATCTGTTAGCAGCGGCACGCGTAATCACATATTGTGCTTACAGGGCAGAGGTCATCGTGCGCGACGTCTTCCGTGTTTGACGGTGTTACTGCTTCTGCCATGATGATGCTACGAAGACGAGATGGAAGTGAAAATCAAGTGAGTGCGCCGGGAGCGCAGTCTCTAGCCTCCATCCGTTGATGCATTTGTGGCATGGCTCGCGCGATGTTGTTGGAGAATGTGTTACCGTCATTGGCTGTGACGTCCTCCAGGCATCAGTCTGCGCCGCACGAACCAAGGCGGGAAGAGGGTCCACGTGACAACGCGTTGGGACTCCTGGAAACTTTCTCGCCCAGGCACATGCTTCATAGACCACTTTATGCACTAAACCACATCAAACAATCCTCGCAACAAGTCCCTCTCCTTCCAATGAGATGTACTTTCCCAACATAAATCCTGCTCCAACCCTCCTGTACCTCTTCTCGCCCCTGCCCGATGTCCCCTGGATCGCTGCTACAATCAAGACATAGTATCTTCTTAGCGAGTTCGAGCTCCCACCCTTCATCTTTGCGACGATCACGCACTGAGGCGTTTGACCGTCACTCGCGCTCGTTCGCTCAGCATCGTACGTTATCTTGACCTCCTCCGGCAATCGCCCAGCAACTTTGAAGTCGCGGACCCATGCTATGATAGCGATTTCGTCATCCTGAGGACTGGTATCTGCCGTGGAGAGTTTATTACCACCACGAGTCCAAGGTGGAATTATCTCGGTGCGCTCCCAATTTGCTTGGTCGAAAGGTGGATCGATATAGTCTATGCCACCTCTATACGCCATCCAGGACCAGCTTGGGACTTTCACTTTGCGACCCAACGGAAAATCGATCGGCGTCATGTTCGGCAAATCGCCACTCTCCTCACCGCGTTGCCACAGTAGACTCCGATGAAAGAGCCCGCCGTCCTCTTTGTCCCCGTCGTCGAAGATACCAAATGCTCCTCGTGTAGTGAATGCATTTTGCAGACGCTTCTCGAGACCTGCGATAGCAAACGGCCGGTCAGAGTAGTGGGTGAAGTCGAGGCGGGAGTATTGTCTGTAGAGGCCTTGGAAATAAGCGATCTTTCGCGCGCGATTGGCACGCATGGCCTTGTTAGGGAAGTTTGGGTCGCCGAGGAAGTCTGCCATGTTGCTGAGCTTTGGGTCAGTAGTGATCAAGAAGCCAATCAAACCTATCGTGACTCACTTGTGCAGTCTAGTCAGGGTCTCACATCGGACCCCTTGTCCACACTCGAAGTATGACTGATTTCTGGTGAAGTAGATAGTCCGCCGTGCTAGCGCGCGCTCTTGCAGCACCCAGCCCCTCTTGTTCAGCGACCCCTCGATAACATCTTTACTGAAGTTGTCGATCGTCTTGCAGACAAAGAAGGGTTTTCTGTTGCCTCGCTGAATGGTAATGTACTCACGCTGAGGCCTGGGACCAAGAAAGCCATCCAGTTGGTTGCTTGCTCGGCTTGCAGCAAGCACGCAGTACGCTCCACTGAAAACTGCTTCCATCTTTTTGGACTCATCGTTAAAGTCTCCGAACTCACCTTGGATGATACAAAGCGAGTCCACCCATAAATAGCGAATGCCGATCCTTCGTGTACATCTGACAGCGTCCCGAAAGGTCGCTGGGAGATCGCCTTCGGGAATAGCATATAGATGATTGGCTAGATTCTCTGGGATGGTACAAAACGGTGTGTACTTTGTGGTATCTCCCCATGGATGCGACAGTGCGATATATTGTTTGCTCGAGATGTGCTCTAGCTTCGTCTCGACGAGACGCAACGTAGGCGCATCAGAGGTGCCCACGTCGAGCAGTCTTGTTGGCAGACTCTGAGATAGCCCTTGACAGCCCGTGTGCTCTGTATCGCAATCTTCGAGCCAAAGCTTTATGATATTGAAAAAAGCATCTGATCCAGCTTCGGGAAGCTCTGGAAACCCAACTTGTATAGGACACGGAAGGTCCATATTTGGACTCCTGACGAGGGAAAGAACAGGATATGAGTCACCCGTCATGATGATGCTTGACTGGTCTCTCTGGAATCTCGCTCGATCTCCTTTAGGGTCTTCGGCTTGGCTGTGAATCTCGTACAGCATTCTGCAGAGATCACATTTCGGCGCACGATCTTCCAACGTAGACACCTGCTCCTCAATGCTAAAACCGCCCTTCAGAAAGTTCCGCGTCGAGCACAGAGTACAAAGTTGGCGATTAATATCTGCTTGTGGCATGAATGCCTGCATACCGACCGTGCCGACAACTTTTTCGGTGAAGCTGTTATCGATCTGAAACTCCCAATCTTTGAGAGGCGGGAGCGTATAGTCGGTACCAATAGGCCGACCGAGCACTCCGCTCTTGAGCGGTCCTGAAGGTTGTAGATTACTCAATGGGAGGCTAGCACTATTCGGCGATAGCATTGGGGCAGTGAACGTCGGCGTCCTGACGTTGGTGCGGTCTTTGCCAGTGAACATGTAGCCAGGTACATCTCTTTTTCCCAATATGCGATCAAGCGCATCCCGAAACTGCGCAGCAGTGGCTCGATAGTGTGCAATAGACTGGCCGAGTGCTGGAGGAAGTAAAGGTCGACCGCGAATAGTTCCACTCTTTCTGTTAGGTGGTAAGTTGACGACTAACAGCATCTCGCGTACGATTTTGAGCAGATCTTTGGTCGCCGAGTCGCGCCCTGCTGAACACTCCGGATCCTTAGTCTGTACGTGATCCATCCACTTAAGGACTGTAGGGTGGACTCTGGCGCTCTCCGGTTCGCTCGCGTCCAAGACTTCGTAGTACTGGCAAATCTGTTGTGTGTTTCCTTCGATCTGTTTGTAGAAGTTGCTCAACTCGTCGTTGCCATACAGGATCCAGACAATGAACTCAAACGTAATGCATCCCATTGACCAAATATCGTACAACCGGGAGCGCGCATTCTCGCCGGTAACAGTCTCTGGCGCTTCGTATCGTCGGGTACCGTATCTGGTACTTGTCGCCTTCCCTCGCTCCTGTGTAGCCACCACGTGTCGTTTTGCAAGGCCCATGTCTGCGATCTTCAAAGTCCCTAGGTCGAGCTTTGATCCGTTACCAAGAAATCTGAGAATATTCTCCGGTTTCAGATCACCATGTCTGATGGATTCCGCATGCTCCGCGTTCTTGTAGTCGTCTACCTCACTGTCAAGTCCATTGTCACTACCAGCGTCGCTTCCATGGATCAGGTGCGATTCCACAATATTCGAGTCGTTCAGCCTTATTGTTAACCCATTGACACCGTTTTCTAATTCTGCGCGACCACCATCGAAGTTGTGAAGTCGATCCAAAGCATCCGCAATACCTCTAAGCTGTAAGATGGTATGTTTTAAAATGTATGAATTGGGAGCTTCTCGGGGCGTGTTGTTCCAATAATCGCGCAAACTATCTCCATCTGCCCAAGGGAACATGAAATAGCGACTATGGCCTCTGCGAATAGCTGCAATACATTTCACGATGTGGGCATGGTCGAGTTTGTTGATAGCTTCTAGAGCGTTGGCTTCAAAGTTCCAGGCCCGGTCGGTTCCAGCAGCTTGCTCTCCTCCTTGGGGTACTTTGAGCTCCTTCAGCGCTACCTATTCGAGAATCTCAGTAGACAAACCCCGGTACATGCGATAGTCAACGTACCTGCTGCATCTCCGGATATTCATGGTGGTCTTTGTGTATAGTAACACGATATACGGAACTGAAAGCGCCATCCTTTGGGACTGCACCGTCTGAAGTGAAAGGAAATATACATTCCGCTTTCAGGTCGTAGTCGTACTTTTTTTGGGCAAATACTGGAACTAAACACTTCCACTGCTTCTCTCGGAAGTTATCTATCTTAAGGTCACTCCAGATCCGCGGAGGAAACGTATCTTGGCATGGCGGGTTATCAACCATTGGCAGTCTGTCATCAGTATATCCATGTCTTTGGAACATGAACATCGCCAGTAGCAGATAAAATGGCTCAAAGTCGCATTGGATGGCAATAGTGAATACTTTGGGGGCCTTGTTCCGAATCCATGTGGCGAGCTGAGACCGACGTTCGCGATCCCATCTAGCGGTAAGCTCTGTTGGATATCTCTCAATCTTAGCCAGCTCCTGTTCGATCGCTGCTTGGATAATTGTCAAGCAATAGAGTCTTTATAGATACGAGATGCACCGCGATAGTGGAAGTAGAGGTATATTGCCTTGTAAGACTAGAGACGAACCGCTGTCGAGCCACAACAGCGGTAAGGTAGGCTAATATACTGCGATTGCTTGGCATACCGGCCCGAACGGGCCCGGAGTAACCTGGTGCCTGACAATAATAAGCTCCTTGATCGCATTTTCAGGGAGGTAAGCGCGGTTTGGATCATGGAACGTTGCTGTCACGAACCGACCAAGTATAGTACGGACCAGATCGGAGCCTGAGTTTTCGGGCGGGAAAAGGTTATCTAAATCGTCGTCGTTCGATTCACACGCTAGGGTGTGTGTTCCGGTGTGTTTCTTTTCGGTGTTGATTAGGTTCTCGGGTCGGATCGGCTGGATCGCGCGCGCGATGGTTCCCCACATCAGATAACCAATGATGGATAAGAACACCAAGAACAAGGTAGTGGCGGTACTCATTGCGCAGTTCTGGTTCACATTTATCTCTTCAAATCTAACGAAATTAGGGGTAAGTGAATTATACTAAGTCTTGGAGAAGTTGCTGTCTGGGACAAGATTGCAGTATCCCAAGATTGATTCTCCAGGTCGACAAGGCTAGGTTTCATGGGCACATGTAACACCTTATGACATGGGGCTAATCTGCAGAGCCGCCGGCAAACTGGAGTCTGAATTGTGATGGATGTGCGCCACATCGCTAAAGGTAGCAAATGACAGTGAAAGCGTCCGGGATGTTCATACCGCAAGTGACGCTCAGCCTTGTCAATGATGCTCAGCTTTGCGGTTCGCTTCAACTCTGGGAAGGAGGGACGGGAACATGGCCCAAAGCGTTTAAAGGTAGCGGCAAGTATTGGACCCCACAGACAAACTGCAGATGGACCCCACCTGTTCCCTGAAGCGCATGAGCGCCTGCATGGAAAGGGGCGAAAAAGCAATTGCGCATACCGCTCTCGACAGCAGACACAGTAATCGATGTGCTAATCGCCATCGCGTGGCCTCACCACATAAGCCGAGCCGAGCGCGCCTAGGTAGATAGTGCTTTTCCAAAGGACAACGCACTCCGAAAATTTCAAGAGACATGCTTGTCTGCATGGTAGTTGTATAGCGTAACATTGATGTAAATGTAATCATCCAGCTTTTAGAGTACCGCACAGAAGATGTAAGTTCCTTCCGAAATGTAACTCGTAACATGGCTCTTAATTAGTGACTAGCACGGTATCAAGGTTGCAATACTCGCTTGATACCGACAATTGAAGTTATGAAACACAAGGAGACCTAAGTCGGGGTACGGGTATACGGCTCGACCGTCTTCTTGCTGATGCGATAGGCTGAACAGCTGGGGCTGCTGACCTTGGACTCGGCAGATCCTCTTGTATAGCCTGCTCCAAGTCGGACGTCACATAGTGCTCAACAGACGAAGCAGCCGGCTTCATGTTACACCAAGGGCTGCCGACCGTCGCATAGTCTCCGTTGCGACGACATCTGAGGTACATATCACGTAGTGAGCGCCAGACGTCTATGCAAGATTTTCGCTCGCTTGAGTCCACTAGTAGCATGTCGAACTGAATCAAATTCAGTAGGTCATGCACGTAATACGTGCAGTTCGGATGTCGATGTAGCTCATTGATGAACTATCACATGGTGTTAGCAGTATTCTGTAGGATTAAAGAGTGCAACATACAGCAGTGACCTTTGGATTGACCTTGGCCCGTATTCTATGGGCCTCGGGGTCTTTCTCCACTTCGTAGAACGTATCGATAGTCGTGTACCGACGGTAGTAGTCAGCGATCGACCGTGACCTTCCGAATTTAATCACAAGCTCATTTCCCCCTAACAACCACGATACAAACTCGAGGTATACACAACCCAAACACCAAATATCGTAAGACTGTCGAATAATCAAGGGTTGTAAATCACATTCGGGAGGTCGGTATGTCAGAGTGTTAGACACTTCACGGCGATTGGTCTTGCTTTGCAATGAGTGAATCTCAGCTTGTCCGAAGTCGGTAATTTTGAGAGTCCCCTGCAAAGTACGACCGTCGCCACCGCCATCACCATCACCATCGCCATCGTTATACCAAAGAATGTTATTTGGATTGATGTCCCCATGGCGGCCATACATTTTTTTCCCCACATTGCCAGGGTCGTGGATTCGGTGACCGTGCGGCGGCAGACCGCGATCGCTGAACTCGCTGGTGTATTTGAGCGGGCTGGTCGGACGCTCTTTGACGCCGTTTGAAAGTATCGATGAGTCTGTACCAACACGATCTTCCAGTGGTGCGATTTGAAATCTCACACTTTTCTCGAACTGAGTAGAGATTTCATCGACAGCGTCTGTGATATGTTAGGTCTGTGATGGAGAACGAGAAAGAAGATAATTTCCACGCTGCGCGGACAAAGCAATCTTTATCGCTGATTCCGTTATGATGAAAGAAACCTACCGTTCATGTCGTTCACTCTTTCTTCCTCAATCTTTGCTTCAGGTTTGGTGAAAGACAACAGCTTGTGGAGCTTCGATAAGCCATCAGCAAGCCCACTACACTGCTTGGCAAACCAAGTGACATTGCCATGGTCGAGATCCGGATGGGGGTTCAGCTCCCTCCAATAGTCAAAGAGATCGCCTTCTGCTCGGTAGAAGATCAAGTGGAATTTGTTGAACTGCTCATACGTCGCAAGTAGAGAAACTATATGCGGATGGCTTCGCCCGCCACTGAATTTCATCAATATGTCTATCTCTTTCTTGTAGGCCTCGCGGTTCTCGTCATGAAGCTGTTGCTTAATCGCAAAGCCACGTTCACAAAGCCGTTTGTCACTGAAGTTGTGCTGATCTGAGGGTATTTGCACCATGATAACCTTTCCGTAGCCACCAGTTTTGTAATGACCTAAGGCATTTCCTGGGGTGACAAAAGGGAGGATATGCTCATCTTGAAGCTTGTAGTTCTTGACTACCCCGTCATCATCGGGTGGCGAGAAATATGTCGCGAGTAGCCACCACTGATAGCTTAAGAAGTTTTCAAGTTTCAACGGTGACCAGTCGTTAAAGCAGCTTAGAGGGATGTGATTCTCTTCGCCTTTGCGATATACCTCATCGGTGCTTTCATGCTTCACCAAGGATAGGGGTAGATCTTGATCAGTAACATCTTCTCTTATAAAATCGACAATGGAGGGCACAGCTTCCACTAGCACCAAAAGAGCAAAGATCTTCCGGAACGACTTGATCTTTGTCTTCCCCTTCTGTCCTTCTTCCGTCGCTACACAAACTGTTTTTGCATAAGACTTGATTTGCTCGGTTGACAGTCGGGGATGGCAGTTGGCCGAAGTTCTTGTCAGTTCTCTCGTGACGGCGTCAACCGTTATTACACCGCGCAGTTTGGCTTTCGAAACGAACTTTTTGATCTGGCCCTCGTTGTCTCGCGTCTGCTGGCGTGCATCCAGGATCTCCTTCTGTAGCTCATACTTGGGGCCTAAAGGTGGCAAAGAAGCCAATGACTGCTCTAGGTCCTCGTCGAATGAGTCCTCTGAACGCCGAAGGTTACGTTCTTGACGTAACTGCTGTTGATCACCAGCGTCTGAGATATTCGCGACGCTCAGTTTCGGGGAGACGGAAAGATTCCGTAGAGCTGGAAGGCCTAGTGATGACGTGTAGCCTCGAACAGAATTCCATGACTCTTTCGAGTACGGTCCGGAGTGGCCGAATGAGCTAGGCTTAAGGGATTCTCGTCAGACAAAGTCGAGTGTGAATGCTCCATTCGAAACATACCTCGTTACTCTCCCATCGCGTAGCCTCTACTCCTGCGCTTTTGTCTTCTTCAAGAAATTGAGCCTCGATTTGATGAGGATTGTTACATGTTATGGATGAGGACGGCGAGTTACAATACGACCCAATTGGCCGTACGATTTTGGTAGGGTGCAAGTTAACGCCATTCGAGTCACAGTCCGATGACTGTAAGTTGCTGAAAGATCGAAGGCTGTCGTCATCATTTGCGCTGTCGTCTGATGACCCAAGGATAGAGTCACGACGACGTGGCGCGGAGCCTGGAATTATCGAGTGCTGATTTGGTCTAAGACCATCGTCACTGGGGCGACGACCACTTGAACCCCGTCGATTCCTGGGCTGTGGCGGGGTAGGCACAGACTTAGAAACAGGAAGCCTTGAAAAGGGTGCCGATACGTCAGACAGCGCAAAGTTTGAGAAGGCTAGTCTCTCCTCTGCTTCAGTCAGTGATTGTGGGTTGTGGGTTCCGGAGTGAGCTGTCCACTGTTCTGTGTTCCGGAGGCTTTGGTGGGCGGAGCCTCTGACCGGACTCCAATGCGCCTCTTTTGGCGGGGCATCTGCCTTCGACACGTGCATGTTAAACAAGGGAGGTTTTGTCCACTTCACAGTGAATACTGTCCAAGTTTTAAGACAGCCTCTACGGCGTATCGCTTTGTTATATGCGGTTGCCTCAGTGGAGGACCTCGAGCCGCACAGGGCTGAGCAGTCGCTCGCGCGTGGTTATCATCCACCCTCGAGTCCATCGCCTGGGGTTGCAAGATGTGGCTGCATTAACGACCTCCTCCTTTAGACGGGCATATCTCATTGGTCAGACAATGTCTCAGCCGGTCAACTGAATTGTGGTGTAGGCCGAAGGACGTGGCGCAGCAGCTGTGCTTGGGTGTCCCTGAGCTGAAACAGGGCAATGAATGCACCCTTCAGCCTGGTCTCAAACTTATAACATACCTCTCTTGATAATTCGAAGTCCTCCTCTCTGGTGTTGAGATAAACGCAATAATATATTTCAAGCCTCTTCTATTACGGTTGTACGGTATACCAATACCAGCGTCAATGACAACATCAAAGGCCGCTGCATACGTCCAGGTTTCCCCACCTCAAATGAGAGAGCAAGATGAGGACGATTACCTGTCGGATCTTGAAGAAGCGCAGTCGATCTCGGGAAGCAATATCGATCCAGCGAAGTTGGCAACACTTCTGAGAATTAAATTTGGTGCCGGTACCTACGATATACATGTGAGTAAAGGTCATCTAGAATGAGTAATGAATACCTCCGTCAAGAGCTGACGAGCATGAAAGATAGTGCAAAACTCTTACTGGATCATTGCGCCACGAAGACTTTCAATCGTAAGTCATTACTCATTTCAAACAAACACTCATTTCAAACAAACACTCATTTCAAACAAACACTCATTTCAAACAAACACTCATTTCTAACACACGACAGGGAGAGATAGCTAGATGTCAAAGAAGAAGATAAAAGTCATAGCCCCGGATAAGTGACTGCCTAAGCGTCTCATAGATGGGATAGCCGGTTGCCTACTTGGGTAGGTGTGCGAGTGCAAGCCGGGTGGACGCACAGAACGTGCGACGATGCATCAGAGGCGATGAATGCGGCGACGATAAAGGGGAACTGAGGTTGAGGTCTTTGGCAACTTGTATTCTACAGTTTGTGGTTAGTGGGTTCATGGAGGAAAGAACGCATAGTTTAGTGGAAAGTACATCGACAGAGCCATCGAACCTGTTACTAAGCGGCTACGACCCACTATGTTCGTCCATGAGTCATTTCGTGAACATGCGATCATTCGTTCAGACAAACACAAAAGTGTTTTATTCATGGCTGCATCTATCCCATTATGTATGACCTTAATCTCGATCGTATATGTGTACCACGGCGTGATTACGCATCACCCCGAGGCCTCCACAGTATCCAACGGTCATCCACGTTGGGGTTGTATAGTGATCAACAGCGCTACCCAAATATAATCTCCATTTCCTTCCATCTGCGCTGATATCGGACGAACACGGGAAAGGGCGCAGATTCTGGCTGAGGCGCATGCATGCACCGCCCGCTTTATACGGGAAAGCTTCCTCAAAAGACCTGTCATCCTGATCTGCCCAGCACTTCGGGTATCGGAATTCCAACGGCGACGCATAATCACGACTCTGAGACCTTGAAATCTCGCGTGGAGATCCATGGCAAATGATGCGCAAACAAGGCGAAACTGGTGAATGGTTTTAAAACTCGCACCAGTGCAAGCGCCGATCTCCCGCGCCAGTGTCTCACATAGCAACGTCGCGGCGCGTCGCCATTGGCCCAGGCTTCGATTACGCGGATGTGGCTATGCCGGTTTCAAGGGCGCGAAGCTTGATACATCACTCCCCTATCCACCTGCAGCTGCGCGCCACCAACACCTGCACCGCCGACCTACTTTTGCCCAGCGTTCCTTCTCACAACCTGCGTCCCCTACGTCGTGAGAGATAGCGATAACGAACTCTCACGACTTTCACATTCGTTTTGCGCATTGACCCCGGACGCGCAGTCACCTTCGCCGACCCTGGCTTCTTAACACGGCAAATCCTCCGCGGGAACAGTGCAACACCAACTTGTTAAACCCGCCATGTGGTTCCGCAAACGCGAAAGCGACATTGAAATGTCGGGTATGATGGATGGGGAGCCAAAGAAAAAGAAGCCTCAAGGCCCCCCGGAAGAAACAGAGTACCAAAAGTTCGATTGGAAAAGATTCTTCCTCGCCCCCAAGTACATACGTAAGAGCGCAAGCCGCCCCTATGACCACGGAGCTTTTTTTTTGTCTGACTCAGCATCCAGCATGGCACATACTGTTTATCGTTATCGGTATCTTGACTGTCATCATCACGATAAAACACGACGCCGTTGTTGAGGTAAATTCACACTGTTTTGCTTTGGTGCCGACGAACACGTGGCTAACGGTGTCTGTGCAGAAATTACGGCCGTGGTCCGAGAAAGTGCGAGATCTACCAGCAGGATGGCTGATTCCCATCGCTATTCTTATTATCATTTCTTTTCCCCCTCTGTTCGGCCATGAGGTCATCGCGCTGCTATGCGGTGTCGTCTATGGCCTATGGATTGGATTCGCGATTGTTGCAGCGGGCACGTTCATCGGCGAAGGTAAGCCGCACCAAGTTTTCAAAACTATATGCCCTGTATGCTAATCTTGATCTCAGTTGGCACATGGTACGCCTTCAAATACGCCTTCCGCTCCAAAGCTTTTAAAATGGAGCGTACGAACTTGAACTACGGAGCCATGGCACGTCTAACGCGTGATGGTGGGTTCTTCATCGTGCTTGTCATTCGTCTCTCCGCCATCCCAGCGCATTTCTCCACCGCCGTTTTCTCAACCTGCGACGTCAAGTTCTGGCATTTTGTCGTCGCTACTTTCCTTTCTCTACCCAAGCAGATCTTCCTCGTCTATCTGGGTGTGTTGCTCCTGCAAGAGAGCAACGACGACTTGATCAAGACGGTCATGTTTGGTGCTATTTTCATCATCACTATTGCCATGGGTGTCTGGATCTACATGAAGATGCGCACAGTGAAGAAGACGCTATTGGAGGAGCAAGAGTTAAGGAGAGTAAAGAAGGCTGAGGCTGTGGAGCTGGTGCCAAATGTCGAACGGGCTTTTGATACGCGGTACGATGAGGAGCCTGTGGCATGGTCGACCATGCAGCCAACGCAGGTCAGCAGGCCGATGGAGAGGCGATACGACGAGGAGCCTCCAGAATGGGCTATGGCGCCAACGCAGCCAACTAGAATGGTTTGAGCGTAGGCTTTGGTTTGGTGTTATTTAGACTTCTATATTCTTAATGGCATGATGATGTTATGACCCGCATGGGATCGGTACCCACAAGACATTCAAGGTCAGGCTTGAGCTAACAGCCGCCCGAAGGTATAAATAGCACCTCCAGCAACTAACCCCACTCTAAGTAGTGTATCGAAACCATGGCACATTATCGGCTAGCTCTCGCTCCAGCAACTTCTGCTCGTCGGTTAACTCCAGCGTCTCAGCTTCCAGCGCAATCTTGTCGCGTCTTGCGTTTTCCATCCGACACCACATTGACATGAAGAATGTCAGGAAGAAAGCCATGCTACAATACGTTAGCACATGATTCTCAAAGTCATCCAATCACACCCACAACTTACCTGACAAATCCAATCAAGATACTATGCCCAACAATAAACCTCGGCCCATCACGCGACAGATAAACATAACTCGCAATAATACCTCCACAGTTGCCGCCCATAACTTGCATAGCAATTCCAGTGCCACGCTTCAAACTACCGCCAATGTTCCCACTGTTCCATGCCATACCCAACGGAATCTGGGGGTAAATACCAATAGCCGCAAGTACCGTACCTGCATACTGTACACTGGGTTTTCCAGTTGCAGCAAGCATGGCGAAGCCTGCAATAGCGATGACCTGGAAGCCCATTAAGAAGATACCACGTTTCTTCACGCGATCAGCGTACCAGCTCGCAGTGATGGTGAAGAAACAAGCGCATACGTAAGGAGGGACGGACATGAGCTGCGCGTCGTTGGCGGTATAACCCATATTCTTAATGATGGTGGGGAGGAAGAGAGCAAAGGAATAGATGGGACAGAACCCTGCCATGCATATCAACATGAAGATGTATATCTTCCAGTCTGTAAGGGCCTGGTAGACGTACTTGATGTCGAAGTCGTTGGAAAGGTGGCCGTGATCTTGTTCCAGGCGGCGTTGCACTTCTGTGCGCTCTTTTGGGGTGAGGAAGCGGGCACTATACGCTAGTTAGTTGAGTGGTGGGCAGTGATAAGGCGGGGGACTGACGTTGCAGGGTAGTCGTATATGCACCAGTATGCTGTCATGGAGACGAGGATGCTGAGCAAACCCTCCAAGATAAAGATCCAAGCCCAAGCTGCTTTGCCTCCAACACCAGACATCTCTGCGATACCTCGGGCTAGTACTCCGCCGAAAGCTCCAGCTAGTGTTGCAGCTGAGAAAAAGAGAGCCATGCGGAAGCCGCACTCGTCTCGTACATACCTCAAATGAGTAAGTAAATGGTCATGTCCTTTGGCCCAGGGTCTGGAGGGTCTACTCACCACTGCGAAATATAGTAGTTGACACCTGGGAATAGTCCACCTTCAAACACCCCTAGAAAAACTCGTGTCGCCATCAGTCCAGAATAGTTCTTAACAAAGCCTTGACAAATCATCGCGAGTGACCAGAAAAACATGATGAAGGTCAACCAAATAGATGGTCGAGTACGCTTCATCATGATGTTCGACGGTATCTCAGCGGCGATATAGAAGGGGAAGAGAACGGCGAGACAGTCATTGTACTGTAGGCCCTGTAGCTTTAGATCTTGTTCGA
Organism: Alternaria atra; assembly: GCF_907166805.1. Lineage (NCBI taxonomy): Eukaryota > Fungi > Ascomycota > Dothideomycetes > Pleosporales > Pleosporaceae > Alternaria > Alternaria atra. The sequence goes on from NW_025091320.1 coordinate 1,227,517, forward strand.
GATGGTCGAGCCGAGCGTTTCCAATGTTGGTGCGGTCTAGAAAGCACAGACTGAAAAAAAAGTGAGCGGATGGTCGGGAGTAGCTGGGCAGTATAGGAAGCTTACAGGTAGATGAGTGACATGAATGGTATGAGATGCCAGTCTAGTTTACGAAGAAGCTTCTTTGTAGCGACGACATCATAACCTTGCGGCTCGACATCTCCAACTAAGATGTCAGACGGTATAGGAGTGATAATCGTATCGTCAATCTTCTTCTCTGCCATTGTCAATCGTAGAGTACTGTTGAAACCGGAGCGCCTGGATAATTTGTACAAGCATCTCCCCCATACAAGTACTTTCCACCATTGTTGCTGACGATAGCTTTGCAGAAGTAGTAACAAAGCCTCCTACTATATATGTACAGTCCCGAGGTTCCAGACTCCCACGTTCCGCCGCAAGTACGCTCGGGTCGTGGTACACATATCCTGCGTCTTCCTGTTTTCGTACCCATGTTCCGAGATCGATAGCCTTGTGCAACACTGCCTTGGACTCAAGTGGTTGCGGTGTGTGCATTAGCCGATTAAATAAAGGCAATCGGGGCTTGGCTGCAGCAACTAAGGACCATTCCGAAGACTTATCCTCCGGAGGCTCGTGAGTTGTGGAGGATGTCGAAGCTTGAATGGTCATGCGGGGAAGCTTATGTATGCGGGCTGACATGCATGCAGAACCTTGGCGCAACTGATAAGGAAACTGTGTCTGCCTCCTTGTAGTCTTCCAGGGCGATATTACAGGCAACTTGAGCCTAGTCCTCAGTAGTAGAATGATAGCCTCACGATATAGCGTTGGCTATCTGAGGCTTGCTGTACTTGGAGGCTGCTACTCTATCCTTCTGCTGGCCGAATAGATGCGTAGACACGGAGACTACTCCTCTTTTATTGAAGCAGACTGTAGGTCCATCTTATAGCGCCGAGGCTGTTATGTGGTTTCATTTTCGCTATCGCGGAGCGCCAGTCCGCGGCTGCTTAGCCTCGCTAGGCACTTGATACAATGTGGCGACACGATCTTCTTTTCCCACAACCTTGAGCAAACTATGGCAGCATGTGAATCATCTACCAGTGGACTTTCGCAATCCTTGTGTAACGATGGATAAAGATGACAAGGCAGAAGTAATGTTTCCGATAGCGACGGGTGGCATTGATAAGCATAATAGAAAAGGAGGCACATAGTGAGCAAACGAATCTCTGTAAGATAGTCGGAGATGTTCTTTACAATTTTGATAGGGATGAGTTATCTTAGGCTGAGAGGAAAAGAGTCGTGCAGTGCTGTCACAAAAATGCTATAGCGGAAACGGATTTCTTTTAAACATCATGATTGCGATGACTTCTCGAGCATTCCGCCTCCATGCTTCTTTACTGCGGCTGAGATGTAATCTCCTAAGATCTTCGCGAGTTCGGGCGCATTGCCCCAGAAAGGTCGCGATGCTTGCTTCTTCCGTTCGTTCATCGAAGCCACCGTAGCCCTGGAGTGGGTGGTTGCTGAAATTTTGGAGATACTAGGTGTCTTATTGGCCTCGGAGTAAAATTCAATCCATGTTCCAGTAAAACTGGGCGCAATTGTTAGTTCCAAGCAGTTGTTCATCGTACGTTGCGCAAACACCACTGACCTTCACGCTGATAGGGTACGTTTGCTGCTGGGAAAGATGACAAACCTTTGGGACAAGGAGTTCCAGTCATGACGGGTCAGTGGCACGCGTGTTAAACGATGTCAGTCATACGCGAGTGCGGTTTGTACTCCCGTTTGCGTATGAGCAAACAATTCCAATCCTTGGCTTCGTTGCCAGGCAACGTGGCGAAAGCCCGGGTTGTTGGTGGGAAGGTGATGGATCGAAGCGGTTTCAGCAACCGATGCGCTAGATTCGTAGCGTAGCGACTGTCTGAGGCATTGGTGATATCTGGACAAGCGCTTCGTGGTAAAATTCATTCGCTTCAACGTGAGACTATAGTATTGAATGTTGACGCCAGATAGCATGCGTTCTACTATTTTGATGACAAAAGAATTTGAGCAGCGGCGGAGAAAGCCTCATATGAAGCAGCTAATACCTTGGCCGTCGTCGACGCATTGGGTAGTACTCTTCAAAGTCACTCTCGTCATCTTCATCATCCTCGTCATCATATTCTTCGCAGCGGTCGTTATGATTATGCATCCAACTTGGTCTATGTCGAGCTCCGTATGGTGATCGTCCAAGCTGTCTAAAGCCTTCTCTCCTTCGTCCTGGGTAGTCATATGTTGTGGAGGTGTCGTAGTCGCTCTCATCATCCTCATCGTCGTCAAAGAGGTTTGTTGAGAAGGGGGTACGACGGGCTTGAGGCGGTGATGGCTGGCCGTTTTGACGATGGCGGTTGGTAAACATTGGACGCGACTGGTGTGAGTGGCCTAGACCGAATGGCAAAGATTGTCCATAACGCATCCGCGAACCGCCCCAAAAAGGAGGTTGACTTGGAGGACCTATGCCTCTGCCCCTGCCCGTTCCCATGCCTACACCCACCCCCAGTCCCATACCCACTCGTATGCCTGACCCCATCTCTATCCCCATCCCAAAGCCCATGCCGCCTAAACTGCCGCCACCCATATTCATGCCCGGAGGCGAAGGAGTACCGAACTGTGGGTGGCCTCCCATCATGGGACTCGGTCTTCCAAAATTCGAAAAGGGTGAATAAAACCCTCCCATGCCCTCAGACGATGACTGCTGGTTATGCGACCTATACATATATGCTTGTCTCTGGAACTCAGCAAACATTCTCCGTTGATCACGCGTCTCTCGTCTGAAAATGTCGCTGTCGCTACTATAAGAGGCGTCGTAGCATTGGCTCGGACGGAAACCGCGGGCAGGGAAGCCCATCAGGCCCGCCATTGAAATTCGCGTTTACGAAAGGAAGAAGGTAGCTTTGAGTGATGTTTCGGCAAACTTTTGTTGGTAATGACGTTAGCTCCTGTGCATGCGCGCCAACGTTTGAGAATTCTGGTGTTTGACAGGAACCTGGGATTGACGTGAGTGACCAAGGTATAGGAATGTGGTGTGAATTGTTTGGTGCCATTCATGTTACACAGAGGGCAAAAGAGATCCCAAGACATGGACAGGCTGCGTAGTTGACTTTGTAGTAAAGCGAACATGCCACTAAATAGGGCAAAGTGCCTAAGTTGGTTGCAGGTTGTCCGTAATACTAGTCATCCGCTGATGGTTGGAGGCACCTCAGACGATGCAGTCACTGGGGCGTAGACGGAACCAGCACGATAGTCATCGCTGGTAAGGCGATTCTCCGGTCGTAGTAGGCCTGTATGACACAAGGCAAGCAGTGGTTGGCATCATGGTATCACTACGGTACACCAGTTATGTTGAAGCAAACACATCGTTTAGCGGGATAGAACAAACTATATAACTGTGGCCATGTACTCTGACTGGACAGATCATGTCAGTATACCGATGTGGATGAAAGCATGTGCAGGATCCATGTATGAAATAAAACGACTAGCAAGAAGATGCTGGTGGAAAAAGGATACTGGCCGGAGGGTGTAGGGCGATCACGATACCAGGCAAACCTCAAAAGGACGAACAGCAGATGTGGAAGGAATGAGTCAACATGGCTCGTTGTCGGTCTTGCTCAGAAGAAGGCTGCGACAGGTGCTAGGGCAATGCGACGGAGCGTAGATGACACATCGCACCTTACCCTTCTTCACAAGGGGATACGGGTCGAGTCGTGCCTTCGGTGTGTGGTACAGCGGGCAGATCTGGAAATTCGAGGATTGACGACAGCACTCTGGGAGTAGTTTGCAAGGTGCGATGGCTAAATAAAACGCCATTACTTGATCTGCACAAAGAACCGGCAGGCGCGACGCGTTGACGCGTCGTTTTTGGTGTGGCGGGACGTTGAAGAAAAACCAAGTCCCCATAATACGATCAGATCACGTGCACCCATCTCGGCTCCAGCCAACCTCAAATGTTCGCCCATGGTTGAAGCTCTTCTTCTGTCGCCGCAATACGACTACGTTTCCCACCGAAGTGTCCCACAACGAACTGCGCCGTCATCTCTCCGATCTACCTAGCACGAAACCGCTGCAAGCCTGACATCATCTCGACTGCACCTGCCTCCACCACTCGCCTGCCACAATCCCCACACTAAATCTTTTGGCCTCGACACCACGCTTTCGTCTCATAGCCACTTCCGCACCAGCATCTACACCACCACACAATGGCTCCTACTTCTTTTGCTTCGGCAGCTGCAGGAAACAATGCTAATCCAGCGCGTCCAGACTCAGGCGCTGACTGGTAAGTCTTCCCTTAGCCTACTTGCCTGTATCCCCATGGATACACCACTCTCGTGCTATATATGAGGCATTGTTATTCCAAGTTGCTAGGCGCAGCATACCATATGATTGTCTTATTCATCGCAACACTCGCTACTGTCATGACTCTCTTCCTACTCGAGACTTACCCGAAAAATAGGGCTCGCCGCACCAACGGTGCCACGCAAACATTCCGCCGACCCTCACACGCGACCAGCCTCTCCGGCTCGACGAACCATTCATCCTCGCGAGACGCCGCCGCGCCACAGAACTCGTCGACGAACTCGGGCGTATACGTCCCTCCCCACGCACAGCCTGGTCGCAATGGCAGTTCGTTCGAGGGTCGCTACTCGCGGGATCAACTGACGCAGCTGTTCCGGATACAACAGTCATCGAGCGACCTCAACGATGGACTGTCTGATTTGTACATGGGTGGATGGGAGCCTCACGCTACAAATGGTGCTTCGAGCGCTTCTTGGGGCCGCAAGGACGATCATGGCAAGGAGAGGGAGGCGCCGAGCGGGGTCGACCAGTGCTGGGATAGAGATGGTAGCATATTGCCACTCAGCCTGACTGACATGACCGACGATGAGAAAGAAGTAGGAACTCACACCCCACCGCACCTTCCTACCATACACTAACGCGCGCTTCTTCGCTTAGATCTTCCACTCGTCTGTCAACTCGCCGCTGAAACCACCCACACAGAACAAGGACGGAACTCCCAAAGACGGCCTTTCACTACGCAAAACGTCCGTATCGCAGGGTCCCGGCACCCCATATGGTCTCTCCTCGCCCACAACCGCACGTCCAGGCCCCCGCCGTCGCGACACCAGCGAAGCGTATCCGTTCCCCTCGTCCCCCGCCACCTCACGATTCGCGCGCGAAGAAGGTAATGCTGTCACTCCGCCACCCGCTCTAGTACGTCGTCGGACAGATTACAAGGAGCCTGTAGAGGGCCGCACTGGTGAGGAGCGCGAAAAAGAAAAGGGCGCGGCTGAGAGTGCTGGTGGCTTTGGCTCTGCAAAGCGCGCAACTACCGCACCTTTCAGCCCAGGTGGTAGTGCTTCGCCGTGGTCCGCGACTCCTGGTGGTGGTTTTGGCGCCTTCGGAAGCTTTGCAGCGCCGCAGTCAGAGAAGAAACCCGGTTATGGAAGTTTACGTGGTGAGAGTCGATTCAAAGGATTGATGGGCAAGCCGAGCATTGAGGACTTTGGGAACGGGCCGAAAGAGAAAGCTTCAATGAGCAACTTGGGCAGGCTAAGCGAGGCAGAGCCCTCAAAGGCAGGCAGTTCGTGGATGGAAACTCGCACCAACAGGCCAATGAGTAACGATACAGATCCGTTCCCCGAAGACGACCATCCCACTGGCAGTGCTGCGTTGCGCGGCGAAGACGTTAGCCCGCCCCGGCCACAAGGCTTCGGCAATTTCGCAACGCCCCACCGCCCCGACCACCGCGACGATTCTGGATTATCCGCATTTGGGATGACTACTGCCGACACTGGTCTTCGCGACATGTACAACAGGAACAACTTCACCGATCAATCACCCCATCGGGGCAATGAGCCAATGAGCCCGACGGACACCAATCCGTACCAGAGCCCACACCACGCACGAGACCAGCATAATGACGACTCGGACGATTCCGGCGACCAGAATGCACACTTCCCTGGTATGAGCAGCTTCCACATCGACCAGTCTGTTCACTCGAGCATCCACAACGCGTTTGGTGGCCTTGGTGGTCTCGGAAAGGTGTCTGCGCCATTCGAGACTGCAGCTAGTGACCGCAGCCAGACCTCCAGTGTCGGACCAGCCCGAGGATTTCCTACCCTACCGGGCCTTGGTGGCCTGCCCGGTCTAGGAGGTTCTGCAGCATGGCCTACTGGGAACCACACCATGGGCACTCCAACTCGCGAACGCGGTGGCCTTGGCGGCTTTGACCATGCTTTCGGGAATGTTGGCGAGGCTCAATCGCCCTCTCTGGCTGGCCTAGGCAACAGCTCGCTATTCGGCCATGGTACAGTAGGCCGTTCTAGCAGGCTTGGTTCTCTGTTCCCGCCTTCCATGCAAGAACAAATGCGATCTAATGACCCGAACAGAGCGCATGCTGACGACAACTCCTCGCATGGCGACCGGCAACACAGCATGACTGGCTCCTTTGGAAGAAATGCCTTTGGTGGACAGGCGCCAGCCCGTGACACGGAGAGCCCGTTCCGCGCAAACCGCAATCTTTTCGAGGACTTCTCCAATGCCCACCATGATGACCATAGTTCGGCCGGACAATCCCAGAACATGGCTACCACCTCACTCTCCATGGCTGCTCTCAACCCGACAAGGACCGCACAACCATCCACGCCCGGTGTTGGAAGTCCAGCCTCCAGTCAGCCTCCGGTGCCTCAGCAGCGAATGATGGTTATGCCTGACAGAATGAGATGGATCTATCGTGACCCCTCAGGCAATGTTCAAGGACCATTCTCCGGTCTGGAGATGCATGACTGGTACAAAGCTGGCTTCTTCTCGCCTGAGTTGTTGGTGAAGAAGGCTGAAGAGCCTGATTATGAACCCCTCGCCCAACTCATCCGCCGCATTGGTAACTCTCGCGAGCCCTTTTTGGTCCCTCAGATCGGCATCCCGCATGGTCCCGCAACATCTCAGCCAGGCAACTCTTGGGCAGGTGCTGGTCCTAGCACCGCCACTGCACCAGGTGCCCAACCTCCTTTCGCCAACAGCTTCCCCAGCTTTGGGACTACCCTCACTGCCGAACAGCAGAATGCCCTCGAGCGCAGAAAGCAAGAGGAGCAATACCTCATGGCTCGCCAGAAAGAGCACTTGGCTCAGCAACAACAAGCGCTTGCCCGTCAGGTCCAGATGGGAGTGCTGCCAAACCAGCTTAACCACCACTCCAGCGCGCACAGTTTACATAGCCAACCAAGCTTCGGTAGCATCACATCTCCTGGCGGATATCAGCCATCACCTACCCAAGGCGCCGCGGCTGGAGCGTCCGTCCCAGGGCTCATGGACAATACTTTCAGAGTTGGTCCTGGTCCTGTTCCGGGCTTGGGTCCGATCGGCCCCGGCATGGACATGTTGAACAACAGGAGAGACCAAGAAATCCCCGCTATGATGGACCGTCTGAACTTGGGACGTAACAACCAGCCTCCGTTTGCGTTTGGACAACAGCAAGATCCCGATGCTCACGCACAATACATGGCCTCTGTGATTGGCGATCGTGCTCGTCTCAAGCGCGAACAGGCTGAGCATGACGCCACGATTCGCCCGGGTGGTCCTGAAGACATGCAAAACGCACGGAACTTTGCTGAGCGTTTCGCGGAATTCCAAGACTTGCGAGTCCAGACAGACATGGAGCAATCTTCTAATGCCGCTCCTCCACCAGAAGGCGTCATTGGAAAACCCTCTGCTTCATCTGCTCAGCCATCGCAGCAACCCTCTGAGCCTGTGACCCCCGAGGAACACGAGGGACAGGATCATCAGTCAGAGCATCAGAACGACGGACCATCTGCTGGTCAAGAGACGCTATCGCTTACTGAGCAGGTTCAGAAGGCTGCTTCTGCTAAGCAATCCCCTCAACCCGCAGCTGCATGGAACAAGGTCGAGCCTGCGATCTTCCCATTCCCACCTGCGCCATCTCAGTCTCCACTTCCTGCCCCAGCCGCTCAGAGGAAGCCCATTGTCGCTGAAAATCTCAATACTGAGTCTCGTTCGGGTGCAGCGACTCCTGCCGCTGATACTCCTAGTGTGTCCATTGCTCCGTGGGCAAAAGAGCCAGTCAACGCATCTCACGGACCTTCCTTGAGGGAGATTCAGGAGATGGAAGCCAAGAAAGCTGCAGAGCGTGAGGCAGCCGCAGCCGCAGCTCGTCGCGAAGCCTTTGAGAAGGAGATGCAAGCCCAAAACCAGTCACCCGCAGTTCAGCCTGGCTTACCTTCGAGCTCGACCTGGGCGAGCGGTGCCTCGCCTGTAACGCCCAGTGCCGCTAACGCTTCCGTCTGGACCAAGCCTGCCGCCACTAAGGTCGCCGCGCAGCCAACGCCCAGTTCCAAGAAGACACTGCAGCAGATCCAGAAAGAAGAGGAGGCTCGAAAGCAACGTGCTACTGCACAGGCTGTTGCTGCGGCCAATGCCTTCGGTGCCGCCGCTCCACCTCCATCGGCTGGAAAGCGATATGCTGATCTGGCTAGCAAGAGCACACCTACGCTAGCTGCTGCTATGCCTGTTGGCAGCACTGCATGGACCACTGTCGGCGCAAGCGGCAAGGTAAGGACACCGGGCGGTACCACCACTCCTGTGCCCGGTGCCGTCCGCTCGACTAGCTCGACTATAGTACCATCGCTCGCCAAGAAGCCTACTGTCACGCGTAGTGCAACAATGGGAGGACAAACTGGGAAGCTCAACGCCGAGGAGGAATTCCGAAAGTGGGCCGTCAACGAGCTTCGTCATGACCTTAACAAGGGTATCAATGGTATGTGTTTGTCGTTATCATTCCTTGTACAGCGCACTAACTTTCGAACAGCCGAAGACTTTGTCTCCTCCCTTCTTAGCTTCCCGGCTGACGCTGAGCTCATTACCGAATCCGTGCATTCCGCCTCCAATACTCTGGACTCCCGCCACTTCGCCGAGGAGTTCCTCCGCCGTCGTAAGCTGGCCGACAAGGGCATCATCGACGAGCGCAATACTGCCTCTCCCGCTGAAAACAAGGCCGCGGGTAGTGGTTGGTCGGAAGTTGCCAAGAAGGGTGGCGCCAGCACTGCCCAGCAACAACAACAACAGCAGCAGCAGCAGCAGGCACCTCTCGATTCAAGCAACTTCAAGGTTGTTGCGGCCAAGAAGAAGACCAAGCGGTAGATTCGTTACGATCTCGCAGAGGTCGACGAGGAGTACGTAGTGGTCTGAACCTTACACATGTGCAATCTGTATATGTTCCTCACGACTGTGTTTGATTACACGATGCCGCTCGTGGATCCGCCTGTAATGGCCACAAAACTATATTGTGCCACCATGAGAAGATGAGCACAGTTGATGATAGCACGGGATACGGGCCTTTCATCTTGGCCGAAATGTTTGAACGTGACTATGTGGCTATAAAAAAACCGTATACATGACCATTAAAAGTGCGTCGTGCCCGCCATCATCTGCGGACAGCGGGTGGCGCCTATGTAGCTCATATAAAACTAAAGCTATTGTTGGTAGCAGCTATACTCCGATTACCATATGTCGAACACCAACGTGATGTGTGCTATCAAGTCGAAACATGATGACTATTACCATCGCCCTAAATTGGGACAGACGTCTCGATTGCCCAGGAACGAAAGAACTTGTAGATGATATGCGACTCTTGGTCTTAAGACATCTTTCTTCCGCTTGTTTATCGGTCTATTCCCTGCGCAGCTTAAAAATCGTAGGATGAATAATACAACAGATTACCCTCACGGTTACGTTCTAGTCCTACATCGATACGACCACCTTACCCAGACTCGATTTATTCAAAAGACCATCGTCGGACTAAGCATCACATGCACAAATCAAGGAATACAAGTACGGGGTATAGATGTGCACTTCGTTCATCTGTCATGTATATCTCTGCGTTTTCGTTCCTCCACCTTCCACCGCAAATTGATCAAGGAGTGGAGAGAAGGAAAAAGACCCAGCCGCGCACATAACCCTTCTGTTTTCAACACCTAAATGTTCTACCCATACACCGTTTCGTAGCCCACCAGTGCCCGTCTCACCACGGCTGGCGGGCGGGGGGTATCATCGTCCCATCGTATTCAGCTAGCATCCACCTGTCACACACCCAACGCTGAGCACACAAAAGACGCATAATCCTCAAAAAAGCAGCCAATTGGTATATTTCTTTTTGCGCCGTAATTGGGGAATCATTCGGAGAAAGCAGCAAGAAAAACGCCGTAAACAAGAAATTGCAAAAAAGGAAACGCATACAGGAAAGCAAGACTGCGAACAACAACCAGCCAGGTTAGGCTTCTGACGTGGGTATTTTCGCCGTAGAGTAGGAGGGGGTATAATTCTTTTGTCGTCGCACACGTACAAGAGACAATGAACGCGTGGCGGGGTATTCTTCGTTAAAGGCCGGGTACAGTAGTGGTATCAAATAAATGGTTCGAGATTGGTGTATCACTTAACGAGGAGGCCCAATAGGGGCCGGGTATCCAGATGCAGAATGAGAAGTACTGGGGCGACCGCTGTCCACGGAGCCCCGCGGATCGTACCTAGGGGTCACGTCCCCAGGCGCCGCGGAAGAGGAACCAAAAGGAAACTTGGACTCGAAACGAGGTGCTGGCATAGGCCAGCCGTTGTTGTGGTGCTCGTCGTCCGCGAGGTTAATGCCACTGTCGTTCCACGGGTTGCGGTAGCTACCGGTGGATTCGAGACTGGCAAGGGATGCCTTCGAAGCGTTGCTGGAGGCGTGCTTGAAGAGCGATCCCGGTGAGTTGGTGTTCTTGCGTCCGTTGAAGATGGATGTGAAGGACGACATGCTACCTGGCTTGCGAAGACGGTCGAGCATACCGCGAGGCTCATCATCACCGAAGTGAGAGCGGGTAGGTGAGTCGGTACTTTCGACAGCCGGCTCCGCACGCTGGAGCAGCTTAGACTCAAAGAAGGGCAATGAGTCTTCGAACGAGTCGGATTTCGGACGTGGGAGAGCTCCGCGAACGGTGTTAGTGTCAAGACCATGCATGACTAGGTTGTTGAGGAGGAAGTCGATGGCGTCCTTCAATCCGCCAGCATTGTTTCTAGTGAAGACAATGTGGAAGGCCTCAATCTGCTCTTCTTTGCCATCGGTAGTCTCGGTCTGCGCTTGCTGAAGCTGAGCATCGACCTCATGCTGTGTCTTAAGCTTGTCGAGAACATCAGCCTTGAATTCAGCAGAGCGCATGTACTCGCTGAGTTCAGCAGTGGATGGGAAGGCGAGATCGTGAGATTCCGGGACCATGCCCAAGAACTCATCAACTGCGAATGGCACCTGATACTCAGGACCGGACACAGTAACAATGTCGCTAGCTTCCTCAGTGCTAGGGAAGGTGATCTTGCAGTTGAACTTCTTCTCCAACTCGTCGATCTTGTCTAGACGAGCAATAAGTTCTCGGTGATATAGGCGGTTGATGTTGATGGTCTCAGAGACGAACTCAGCATCGGCCTTCTCAACCATGTCCATGATCTCTTGCTTGACCAGGTCAAGGTTCTGAGCATTGCGCGCGGGCGTGCGACAGATGACGTTGTCCACCTTGATATCGTCCTCCTCCTTGCCGAAGCCACCGCGATCCATAGCATTGGAGAACTTGACGAAGACGGAGTACTTCTTCATGATGCGCTGGATGTGCTGGCCGCCGATGCCGATGATACGCTTGTGGTACTGGTCAGGAACATGGAAGGAGATGGAAGCAGGCATCTCCTGTTCGACAAGGTCGAGGCCGTTCTTTGTAGCCTCATATTGGGCACCACGGACTACGATGTAGAAGTTGTACTCGTTGAAGCCATCGAATACGATCTGCACGCTGCTGTGGCTCATGATCTTGTTGATCTTGCCGTTCTTCTTACCGCTGACGAATTCTTTGTGCTCATTCGCAAGCTCGATCTTGACGCTCATGTTGTACTGCGACTTCTTCACGAATGGAATGTTGCTAATGACCATTAGTGCAGCCCTGACAGCATCGTCGGAACCATAGATGTGGAAGTTGAGCTTCTCGAAGCTGACTTCAGCGCCAGAGTTGATGCAGATATCGGAGAGCATGGCGCGAACATCGGCGGGTGTGGGTGGACGCTGCGTAGGGTCAGGGTGGGTGATGAACCACGAGGCACTATAGAATTGGCCAGCCTGAAGATGATTAGTATGGAGTAGGCACAGTGCATATGACAAACTCACAAGCTGCATCAGTTCGCGCACAGTACGCTCGACATGCAAGACGTCAGTGCCCTGGACACGCACAACACCACGCTGGACGCCAAGAGGAGGCAGTAGGATGTACGAGCCGTTGTTCTCAATGATCTTGCGCACCTTGTCCAGACGTTCGAGCAAGATGGCGTCAAGCTTGGTGTCAGTGACCATGACAGGCTTCACGAAGACCTTGGTGGACATGACAAGATCGTGCAGACGTTGCTTGGCGCGCAGTATATTCTCCGAGTTCTCACCAGTAATGTATACTAGGTCATCAGGCCTTCGCTGAGCGCCCGGCGGTGTGTAGCCGAACAGGCGAGGGAAGGGCGGGGGGAAGTAGATGGCTGTGCCCGTAGCAGACTCGATCATCTTGATGTTCTTGCGTCCGCGTCCGCATATCAGGGTATGCATGGTCAGCTCGAGCTTCATGGTATCAACGGTTCGCTTGAGCTGTGACGGCATCGAATTAGCATCTTGCGCTAGCGGGCACCAGTGGGGCTCGCAGAACTCACAATCTGGTCGATCATAATCAGTACACGGGTTTTTGCGTGCTCCATGGTCTCGAGGTCGCCGTAGATGGCGCAGCGCAGGCGCGGGTCCATGCCCGTGTCGATGTTGCCATGGAAGCTCGCCGTCTCAATGTCGGGCTGTTTGGGCATCAGCAGGAAGATGTCAGCCTTGGTGGCCTTGGAGATCATGTCGAGCTGATTGAGCACGGGACCTCTGACGTTCTGCGAGGGCGGGTCAATGATGAGCTGCGAGTCAATATCGACAAAGGACGATCGCTGTGCCAAGACGTCAGCATGTACTCTACGGGCGTGAATGCCAGCATCAGCAGCCTACCAGAGAGATGGGCGTCGAGTTCAAAATGCGGCAGCGCATCGAGTTGACAATTTCCAGCTCGCCAGACAGACACACGTTGGTGACGAGCGCCCGCAACGGGCCCCGCTGCAGACCGGGTAGCGGCTTCGACTCGGCCGACGTGACGTTGGCCGAGACGCGTCCCTCTGTCTGCTCGCTCACTTCTCGACACAGGTTCCGCAGGTTGTCGACGTTCTGGGCGTGTACGGGTAGCTTGTGTGTTGGGGTAGCGTCTGCCGTGCCTTCCGGATGAGTCCATCGCGCCTTCGCCCCCGGGCTTGCCCACATGATGTCGTCAGGGTCGGGACCAGCGAGGTTGGAGGAAAAAGGCACGTTGAAGGACAGATTGACCTGGGTGCCGGGCGGTATGGCGGGCGGGGCTGACGTCGCCGTCGAGGGACGCTTTATCGGAGCTGTGACGGGCATTTCGTGGTTGGACCTCGAGAAGGAGAAGGCCGTGGACGGGGCCATTTTCTCCCAGCCGTGACGGGCCTGTGCCGGGAAGTTTGATAACTTGTGCATGGTGGTGGAGTCGACGCCCTAGGTGTTGACGGGCGGGAGGTGGTGGGAGTGAGAGAAAGAAGAAGGACGAGGAAGACCGGAGAGCAGCAGCAGTCGAGCGAGCGTCGAGCAAGGCGGTGGCTGGCTGTGATTGGCTTGTCCCATGTGCCTAGTGGACCACGAACACCATGACCATGGTGCAACAAAAAGAAGACATTCACCCCTGCCCGCCCTCCAATCCAGAAGCAGAACCTTCTACAGTGCTTCGAGCCTGGTCCCTTGAATTACAGCTCGACATGCTTTTTTCTTCTGGTCGTGTGCCATGCCCTGTTCGCGTGCTCGCCGTGCCTGTTGAGCTGTGCTGCGTCGTGTGGACCGGGAGGCGCCCTGCGAGTCTATCGCTAAACAAGCATAGCTGACGCTCAGACGAGGCTCGGTATTACAGCATCATGGCATGTCCGAGTAAGAATAGAAGTCTAGAATGGTTCGACTCACACCCTCTCGAATACACGTCCAAACCTCGTCGCCCTCCTCACTTTTTCCTCTCACCCCACACGTGTCAAACAGGCACGGTTGCGTGGGAAACACTGTGTGTGTGACGAAACAGCCCGACCATCACTTCTAGCTTGAACCTCGACGCAGTCGGCGCTTCCCTCAGGATCCAGCTGCCAACGCGGGGATGCCATCTGCCCATCTCTTGGTCTCAGAGCCCACTGCGTGGTTACGTCTCCCCTGCAGTGCGATGACGGGTGCCCGCTCACCAGACTCAAAAGGGAAAATCTTACTCCCTAGTCGGCATCACAGCCGAGGAGCCCTACTTGTGGGGATGCGGCACTGAGACACTGATACTTCGAGTCACTGAGGGGCACCTGCCCAAAGCAGTTGCATCCAACTGGCACGTACAAGTGAAAACTGCATCGAACATGTACATGCAAGTGAATACACTGTGTTAACAATGGCTATCCAACGCTACAGGCTATTACAACTCTCTACAACACTAATCAGGGTATCCTATAGCTACACAATACACATCTGTAATTCCACCACGCCCTAGTAGCGTGTGTACATGCGACGCGGCTCCACGAATGGATCAGAGGCAACCTCGATAGGTCCTTCTTCGACATATCGCCTGCTCTGAGGTGCGCCAACATAACGACGCTCATCGAAAGGCTCCTGCATAACACTAACCTCACGGAATCGAGGCTGAGAGGCGCGGATCGCAGACGGTTGTATGCTCTCGTGACGAACGTAACCTTCGGGCACTTCTCTTCGAACAACTTCTGGACGCATACTGTACGATCGCGCAGGCGCATACTCTCGTGGCGGGCCCATCTCTTCATACTGTGGCGCTGGCCGGTATTCCACCTCTACAGGGCGGCGAGAGGGCTCCCGCTGCCGATATGGGCTCTCAATCATCTCGGGCTCTGACGCCTCAACGTAGCGTCGAGGAGGCGGAGGCATCCTTTGAACAGCCTCTTCTTCGTACAACTCTGCCCGTGCGGGTGCACGCATTGTGGGCTCCCGCGTTACAGCGCGCTCGTAGTATGGCTCAACCTCCACTCGTCTGCTAGGTGGCGCCATCGACTCTCGCGCATCTACTGGTGCCGCATAGTATTTGTTTCCAAACTGGTCAACGACAATTCGCCGTGGCGGCGGAGCCATGAGCTGTTGCGATGGCATGTACTCATGAATAGGAGATCGCGAACGTTCGCGTACATATCTAGGTGCGGCCGACGGGCGAGCTGAGGCTTCTCGGTACATGGGCGCCTCAGCGCGATCGACAAAGGCGTGGGATGCTGCGCGAATCTGGCGAGGCTCTGGTGCTGCATACACCTCATTACCGCCACCTGGCGAGTAGGGTCGTCGAGCGTATTGGAGACTTGCGACCCGCCTGAGATCTTGTTCATCACGTAGCGATTTGCGCTGCGGTGTGCGTATGACTGTCGGGGACGAAGGCTCATCGTATTCGCGGTAAGATCGTGCTAGAGGCTCCGGGTCACGGTAATATACAGGCTGCATCCTAGGACTGTTCTGCGCGGAGACGAGTTCTACTTCATCAGGATGAGGCTGCAGCGCACGACGCTTACTGGGCTGCGAGTCGGGGTACGCGGCGAAAGGAGGAGGTGACTGCGGCTCTTCCTTGATGTACGGTTCAGGCGAGTTGATAACACGTTTGTTGGCTTGTTGCTGTTGCTGTTGCTGACGCTTCTTCTCATCACGCTCGCGCTTCTCTTCTCGTCTCCGCTTACGAGGGTTTTGGACTGGTGCTGCTGGACCATTCGGGCTTTGACGGCGTGATCTACGGAACATTAGCATAAATATGGCTAAAAAGATACAAGACAGATGTAGGGAAGCGAAGAGAGAGATGCAAGCACGGCCATGACTGGCCTTAAAGCAGCAGAGCTTCGGGCCCACGATATGGCGACGCTCGCTACCACACCATCATAGCAGGACTTGGATGAACAAACCATCGCAGGTGTAGTGAAGACCAAGCCCTTGACTTGACATGCAAAATGATGGTGGAAAGAGAAAGTAAGAGAGTTCTTATAGTATCATACCCGTTCGTACCGCCATGGCGGTTGCGCTGCCGACCCCTGAGAGGCTCGCTTGGACCGATCTCAGCTGGAGGTGGAGAGTAGTCTTCCTCTTCTTCACCGTCGTCATGCAGTTGTACAGGCTCGGGTTCATAGATTTCTATGTCATCGGCTGGCTCATAAGCCTCTTCGTCGAGATCGATTACAGTAGGCTCAGCTGGACGAGAGTGCGCATTCACATGCTGGGCTGCTGGTTGCGCCTGTGAAGTCAGTGGAGCTGCATCAGCATGGGTGTGGTCAGCGTGATCAACATCCTCCGAAGACCAACTGTTCGCCTTGCTAGAGTAGTACGAGTTTTCGTCAAATGACTCGACCTCATCGCTGTTGTTAGTCGGAGATGGTAAGCCAGATACAGGCGGGACCAGTTGGTGAGCCTTGATCAAACACTGCTCAACATCGATGAGAGCTTCTCGCTCGTCTACATCGTTGCCACGGCCCTTTTTATCGAACTGATCCTTCAGAGCGCGTTCTATCTGCTGCCGCTTGAGCTGCTGCTCCGCCTTGACCAGGTGTTCGGATTTTGTGAGCAAGATGGGATCGATGCTCGAAGAGGAAGATTTGGCCGAGTATGGTCGTTGTGCAGGGGGCATAGGAGACGTGGGAGGGCGTGTTGAGGATGCTGGACGCGGAGGAAACAGCTGCGATGAAGATCCGTTTGGTGTGCTGTTGGTCGTGGGTCTGCTAGAGGCAGTCTGCGGAAGACGCGGTGCAACCTGTTCAATTACTTTGGGTGGAAGATGAATACGCGGGTGTTTGCTAGCAAGCACTTCATCGCGTATCTGCAAAATCTTTTGGAGGAACTCGGCCTCGCGAAGCACCTCTGCAGACACTGCACCGGCACCGTTCAGATGCGACGACGGCGCTGCGGCTGCCGACATTGAAGCGATTGGTGCTGCCATCACAACAGACGTGAAGCTGGGCTTAGTACCAAACACCAACAAGCGAGCGCAAAACTGGCGACTATACAAATACAGGCGAAACCCGCGACTGAGCTGGGTGGGAAGATGATGAAGGGGAACGAGTGTAAGCAACACGCCAGCGAGTGGGTTATGAATCTCGGAGCTACAGCGCGTTTTGGTTTTCAGCAGGTGCACGCGCCAGTTCCAGCGCTAGCCCCAAAAGGGATCGTGACTCTCTCATGTACTCATCACGGTTTCTATGATTGTAAATGTAGCAATTGTATCTACTTAAGGAATACACTGAATATTTTCCTCGTTCTTGAACATAGTACTGCGACAAAGTATGATGCTGGCCCCACATTATTATGAGCATTATGATGAAACTAACACTAAGTAGTCAATCTTTAGAATCTTCCAGCGCCACCTACCTAGACAGCATAGTCGGGATATCTCAAACATCTGAGACCATTCCAGCCACTACACCTACAGTGACACATTTGCAACTGTAACAGATCGAAGCCATGTCGTTCAATACAGCAGCACCACCGGAGACCATGGAGTTTCGCCAACATGACTCAACAGTTAACAACAACGCCACGGTGGACGAGAACGAGAAGCCAGTCTTCTTCTTCGATATCGACAACTGTCTTTACCCCAAGAGCCTCGAAATTCATCGACTGATGGCCGAGTTGATTGATCAATTCTTCCAGAACCACCTGAGCTTGTCCCAGAAAGATGCCAACGAACTCCATTACCGATATTACCGTGAATACGGTCTTGCCATTGAGGGACTCGTTCGTCACCACAAGGTTAATGCGCTAGAGTACAACAGCAAGGTCGACGACGCGTTACCTCTGGAAGATGTCATCAAGCCCAACCCCGAGCTACGCAAGTTGATCGAGGACATCGACACAAGCAAGGTTCGGTTATGGCTCTTCACTAATGCCTACATCACCCATGGCAAGCGCGTTGTCAACCTTCTGCAAATTGACGACCTCTTCGAAGGTATCACTTTCTGCGACTATGGCTCGGAAAAGTTCTACTGCAAACCGCACGTGGAAATGTTTGACAAGGCGATGGCCGAGGCTGGTATCAAGTCGAACGAGAAATGCTACTTCGTCGGTGAGTGATGACAAAAAAATTCCTACCTATGATTTACTAATTATATGATACAGACGACTCTTATATCAACTGCAAAGCAGCTGAGGGACGTGGATGGAAGACGGCGCATCTGCTCGACGAGAACGACCCTGCACCCGCTCAGCCAGCCAGCAAGTACCAAATCAGAAACTTGCAGGAGCTACGAAAGATTTTCCCAGAAGTATTCAAGAGTTCATGAGACGGTTTATGATAGAGAAAGTTGACGTAAAGCGATAGACCGGGTTCATGCAGCAGCCGCACCAGATGCATTCGCAGATCGATAGACTAGACTCAAAGATAAATAGAAGAATCCTAAAATGAAGACAAATGAGTTGGTATAAAAGACCGAGTCCACGGGGAAGTTCGTATCGCAGGTAGCATATCTCGTTATCTTGGCGATTGTCCAGCACGAGGTGCACGCCTCCATGGCTCTTGTATGTCCTTGCAACCAAACATAGCACCAAATCCAAACAACAACGCCCCAAACTCTCTGATCCGTAGTCAAACTTCCAAACCCGTCGTTAGGATTACCAATGAAGACAACAAAGCAATATCAAACCATGTCTTCTTCTTCAACAACCAACACAACCCCGCCCGCCCCGCAATCCTCCGCATTACCCCCAACCCACCCCTTCAACACATCCTCCTCGCCAGACAACGCGACATCCCTCGCCAACCACACCACCCAACTACCCGTCTTGTCCGAAAAAGTAACACCCCAACGAAAACCCCTCCTCCGCCTCGAACTCCGCGACCTATCTTCTGATGGCGCACGTGCCTTCCTCCGTCTCATCCACGCGTCCAACGCGCTCGAATACGCCGTCGACGCCGTCCTGAAACACCTTTACACTAAACTTCCCATATCATGCATACCAGGCACGCGTTCCGTCACCCTAATACTACGGGAAATGGATGGCGTCGCATACACCACGGGACGAGATCTTGATGACGACCACAAGGAGATACATTTAAACACAAGCTACATATCCCATGTACCTGAATCTCGGCAAAAGGAAGAAATCATGGGTGTGATTGTACATGAAATGGTGCATTGTTGGCAACACAGTGGATTTGGGTCTGCGCCTACGGGCTTAACGGAAGGTGTGGCGGATTGGGTGAGGTTGAAGGCTGGTTATGCGCCGCCGCATTGGAAGAGACATGGAGATTGCGATTGGGATGCTGGGTATGAGAAGACAGGGTATTTTCTGGAGTGGTTGGAGAAGGAGCATGGGAAGGATGTTGTGAGGAGGATCAACGAGGGATTGAGGGAGGAAAAGTACGATGGTGAGAAGTTGTGGAGGGGGTGCTGTGGGGAGAGTGTGGAGGAGTTGTGGAAGGGTTACAAGAAGAGTCTGGAAGACTGCGAGTAGGGGGATGAACACTGGGAATAGTTTGATATAAGAATTAGAAGGCGAATTATGGGAGGGATAAATGACTCTACACAAAGAAGTCCAGCGGATACTACATGAAGCAGTTATATCACGGACGATCCATATACCAATACGCTATCGCTATGACATCTATCGAGAAAACTCAAGTCCTATCTACCTCCGCCTCCTCGCAGGAGCAGCCCTCCTCGGTGCAGCCGCCGTATGCCCTGCCGTCGGTTTCGGAGCACTCTTCGCAGCTATTTTCTCAGCCTCTTTCCTCTGAGAAGCCATGGCCTTCTCCCTTCCATGTTCCCTCTGCTTTGCAATCTTCTCCTCTTCCTTTCTTTGCGCTGCAACAACCTTTTCCTGCTGCTTTCTCTGTTGCGCCTCTGCCTTATCCATCTCCTTCTGTTGCGCCTTTGCAGCCTGGTCTCTATGTTTCTGCTCAGCTTTTGCTGCTTGGTCTCTTTCCTTCTGTTGGGCTTTGAGAGCCTTGTCTTGCTCTTTCTTCAGGGCTTTCGCAGCTTTGTCTTGTTCCTTCTGCTGGGCAGCTTGGTCGTGGGCGATTTCTTTTTGCTTAAGTTTCTCTTCCTTGTCGTGCTCCTTTCGTCCAGTGTCTTCTTGTTTGGCAGTCATCTTCTGCTTGAGCTTCTCTTCTTTCGCGGCTTCCTTGGCGGCTAGCTTTTGTCTTGTTCGCTCTTCTTTCTTTGCGGCCTTCTGCCTGAGCTTCTCTTCCTTAGCTGCCTCTTTTGCTGCAGCTCTTTGTTTCGACTTCTCTTCCTTTTCCGCAGTCTCTTGCTTGAGTTTCTCTTCTTTGGCCGCATCTTTTGCTGCAAGCTTTTGTCTTTTTTTCTCCTCCTTGTCACTATCCTTGGTATCAGCTGCCTCATGTTCTGCGATCGACTCCTGCTTGCGTTTCTCTTCTTTGTCCATTGATTTCCTTTCGGATGCGAGCCGCTTTGCTTCAAGCTTCTGTCGTGCCTTTTCCGCTCTCTTGGCCTCCTTGCCAGCTTTATCGGTGCTAGTGTCTTCACACTTTTCGGTATGTTTCTTCGCATCTTTGTCTATCGTATGCCCGTTGGTATCTGAACTAGCTTCGTGATTAGTTTTCTCAGCACTCTTCTTATCGGCTTTCTCGGCTTTGTGTGCCAATTTCAACTTCAAAGCTGTTTCCTTCGCTTCAGCCTTCTTCTTTGCATCCAACTCCTTTTTTTCCTCGTTGGCCTTCTTTTTGGTGGCT
This sequence comes from Alternaria atra, assembly GCF_907166805.1. NCBI lineage: Eukaryota > Fungi > Ascomycota > Dothideomycetes > Pleosporales > Pleosporaceae > Alternaria > Alternaria atra. Next base: position 1,248,351 of record NW_025091320.1, read on the forward strand.
TTGGGGTCTGTGTTTATAGCGTTCTTGCTAACCAGCTTAGACTCATCGATGTTACCATCTCTCTGTTCAGTGTCTTTCAAATCTTTCTTAGCTCTTTTCTCGGCCCTCTTCTCTGCGATGATGTCCTCGCTCGCGGGTCCTTTTAGGCTCCGTTCGTCCTTGGCTTGCTCATCAGCACCATTCTGGTTGATTGCTGCGCTTTCTTTCACATCCTGCTTTCCGTTGACTTGATCTTCGGCGCCTTTCTGATCCATAGTCGTGCTATCATCTTTGGCAACTGGCCTAGTAACTTGCTTGTGGACGTCGGTCTCTTTCTTTGCAGCTTTCTTGTCTTGTTTCGCTGCTTTCCTCTCAACTCGCCTTCGCTCTATTTCTGCCTTTGTGCCCGCAGGTTGTGGAATCCTACCTTCCTGCTCGCTGTTTGTGCCGTCCTTGGCCACTTTCACTATACCCTGTTGTTGAATATTGGCGTCTTTCTTTGCTGCTTTTCTGTTTGCTCGTTTCTCCAATAGGAATACTTGATCTATTCTAATATGGGTTTCAATGGTGCTTTGATCTCCATCTTTACCGTTCTTGCTGTCTGTGTCTTGAGCATTGGGACTTTTGGAGATTTGCTTAGCCTCGGCTTTTTTTATCACCTTCTTCAAATATCTCTCTGCCTTTTTCTTCGCCATGAGGTTCATCTCCTGTGCTTCCCGCTCTGCCTTCGCATGTTGCTCCGGTCCGGGCTTACCATGCATGCCATTCTGCTCGTGGCCTGGATGGCTTTCGCCTTTAAGTCCATGACCTGCGGAACTACCACTGTGCTGCGCATCTGGGTGTTCTGGTTGCTGGCTATGATTCCCATTCCATTGATCTTGTTGAAAACGACCGTCATCTCCATACCCTTGCCGGCTTTGGCCTCTATATACCGCGTCGTGATTTTTTGGTGCCGGCGGAGTGTGCATTCCTTCGCCGGCTGCATGAGGTTGCTGGGCCGGCGCTCTCTGCTGCCTTTCCATGGCACTGTTAGCTTCTATCCGTCGCTCCTCCTCTTCTTCCCTCATACGCTGCCTATCCTCTTGTTGCTGAATCTTCCTCTCACGATCAGCCTCTTTTTTGTGCGCTCTATCTTCTTCTTCGGCCTCCTTTCTGAGTCTCTTGTCTTCAGCTTCAGTCTCTCGTCTAGTCCTCTTATCATCTAGTTCTATCTGGCGTTGCTGCACCTTGTCTTCCCGCTGAGCTTTCTTTTCCTCTTGCTCCATAGCACGTTCTTCAAGACGATGTGCGGCTTCGGCAGCCTTTACATCTATCTTAGTCTGCTTCTCAGTCAATCGCATCTGCATATCGGTTTCTCGTTCAGTCTTTCTAGCTTCTTGCATCATGGTCCGCTCCTCGAGACGCTGAGTAGCCTCCAGTGTTTTACGATCAGCTTTCTCCTGTGCCTGTTGGATTTTATCGGCCGACTGGAGTTCCCATTCAGCTTTGCGAGCTTCTCGGTCTATCTCTTGTTGCTGTTGCCGCTGGGTTGCTTCCTCTGCATTGCGATCTCGTCTTTCTTCTGCCTGTGTCGTCTTCATCTCTAGATCGTTCGCCCTCTTCTCCTTCTTGGCATCATTGTCTATCCCGCGCTGCGCTCTTTTCTGCTCAGCTTCCTCGGCTTTTCTCTCTGTTTTGGCCTCTAGATTCTCTTGTCGACGGTTTTCACGTTCCTCACGGTCGAAAGCCTTCTGTTCATCCCTTTTCACACTCTCTTCGGCTTTTCTCTCTTTTTTGGCCTCTAGGTCCTCTTGTCGACGGGTTTCACGTTCCTCACGGTCGACAGCCTTCTGTTCATCCTTTTGCACCCTCTCTTCGGCTTTCCGTTCATCCTTTAGCGCCTTTTCTTCAGCTTCCTTTGCATCTTTATCTTGCTTGGCAAGCTGTTTAGCTTCGTTTGTAACCCGTTTTTGCTCGGCTTTGTTTGCAGCATTTTGTACTTTCCGTTCTTCTTCCAGCTGTTGCTGTTCTTGTCGGACACATTGCTGTTCCTCTTCGTCAGCAGCTTCCTGGGCGGCCAATTCTTCCGCGTCCTTGGCAGCAAGTTCGTCATTGGCCTTGTTCTGCATCGCTTGCTGCATCTGAACTTCCCATTTAGATCTCTCGTATTCTTCGTCCTGCTGCGCAATTTGGCCGGCCACTACCTGTGTAGCCTCTTGCCCTGCCGTTGACTCTATTTTCTCTTCCTCTTCCTCGTATTCTTCGTCTTCCTCGTATTTTTCGTCTTCCTCGTATTCTTCCTCTTCTAGTGCTTGCTTCCGCTGATCCATTGCCTGTCTTTGTGCTTGGATTCGACGTTGCTGTACTTGGTGTCGCTCCTCTTCTCTTTGTGGCATTCTTTCATCTAGAGCTTGCTTTGCCACGGCGGCACTCATCTGCTCCTGGCGTTGTCGCCTCAATGTCTGATTCTGCACTTGTATTTGCCTTTGTGTTGTTGCTTCGCATGGCTCTGCTTGAAACGCTTGTCTTAAAACTATATCGTCATCATCATCAGTACCTTCGTATTCCTCAGTTTCCTCTGTTTCTTCGTCATCTTCTTCTGTTTCCCCTTCTTGCATCCTTCTAGACTCTGAAGCAAATGTATCCTGCTCTTGGCGCTGCTTCTGCTGCATCAATTGCATGTATTGCTGTTCTTGGAACTGCTGTCCTCCCAGCATTTCACGTTGGTCAGGTTGCTGCTGTGGCTGATTGATCGCTTGAGGATTTTCTATGGATGTTTGGCGGATTTGAGAGGTAGCTCGAACTCTATTATCTTCAACAGGAACAACTTGGCGCTGGCTTGCTTCTCGCAACTGTTGTCTTGGTGCCTCAGAAGGGAAAGAATCTTGTAGAGGGTAACCGACTGGCTGCATCTGAATCTGCTGCTGTGTCCCCTCACTATCCTCATCCTCCTCGCCTTCGTTGCCAATCTCAGAATCCTCATCGTCCGAAGCTTGACCATGGCCGCTGTCCTCAACGTCGCTGTCATCTAAGGACTTGTCTTCGCCATCACTTGTACGTCCAGATTCACTATCAATCTCATCTTCGATATCGCTATCCTCTTCTTCCACGTCGTCAGTATCTTCATCCTCGCTGATCTCGTTTTCACTGGCTTCGCTTTCAGTATCAACACCCCCATCACTAAGATTACTGTGGTCGGATACTTCTTCAGTGTCCGAGGCCCTGTCGGGAAAGCCTTGAGTGTTTGAAGCGACTGTAGCACCGAGCGTGTGTGCGATTTGGTGACCTGAACCTGCAGGACCTAAGGTTGGTGGATGCGCTGTTGCCATGATGTTCTGTCTTAGTATATAGCTATGTAGTTCAATTTGGGAAGGTGTAATCGGGTCCGCCTGGTATGTGTGACAAGACGGTAATCGGTCTGGAGAATTGGAACCTGATGAATTGGAGTGAGAAGAGGGGCCACGTCGAAGACTATATACTTAGCCCAGGAGCACTATAATCCTACGAACTTAAAGTCTGAATTACGAACATAGTATTGAAGACAGAATTGCCCGCGTGAAGCAGATTGAATGTCGTGCACTGTGATAGCATTCGCATCTCCGAGCCCTCGTTTGTCGCGCTCTCACATTTTACCTTGAAGCCCAAGGATTGTGGCATTATTCCCTTGCTAGTTTTACTCTAAGCGTTGCTTCAGCTTCCATTTTTGGGATTACTGCCTGAATGTGAAGTGAACATCTTACTTTGACTGTCGAGCATTCAATACCTATACCTACAGATGCTTGCTGTGACATAGCGGCATTCGATAAACTAAAATGTGAAACTCAGCATACCCACAGTATGTACATTGCTATCAAATCGCCTACACATCTGTCTCCTTTTGTATACACACCCGCCAGTCAAAACATAACTATACCAAGCCACCATACTTAGACATACTAGGTTGATATCGATCATTTAATCAACTCAACTACCTTAGATCCACTCACCTCGACACCTCTCTCCTTGCAGTCAAATCAACTTCACAAAAACCACCAACCCAAGGGTCCGCCCATATTGATCAAGTGCAAGCAAATATTTGTATCGACATCCGCAGCAAGGCCGATCCCGAATCTGGAAAATGCGGCAAAGGTCACAATGTTTGTCTTCAAACCGACACAAAACCAAAACGGTATACGATCTCTAGACTGCCAGCGTTGGGGAAGGCGCCGTTTGAGCCCTACAAAATGAACTTCCAAGATGATCCCGTTGTGGATAAAGGGGAACGTAAGATATGTACATTGAGGAAGATGTATGACCAGAGGAAGCTGGATGGCAGATTGACGTGTGGCGAGTAAAGAATTGAGGAAAAAAAGGGCATTGAGAGAAGATTTAAGCTTAATAGGCAAAAGAATAGGAAGGGCCTGTAGCTCGGAGTTAAACGAAGAGGGCTTCATGGTTAGTATGTATGTGAGAAGCGAATAACTTGGGCATACTTGGAAGCATATCGAACTATGCTACACTTGTATTATACAACGGCTTTAGCGTTGAGATTAGCGGTCTATGGAACACGCCAGTAAGACCAGATACATGAACAAAAAGGAATCGAGAGCAACCCGCCAACCTGTCTATCATCTGAGCGGCGTTTTCAACTGGAGGACACCCACCTGGAGGACACAATGACCACGATCCTCACGCGTAACAGGAAACGGCCTCTTTCCCATCATCAGTAGATCAATACCTACAAGGTTAACCAGCCGCCTCCTCTCTTCTTTGTACACCTTGTTCTCCCATTCGACTTCGAACGCCCTGCGCAAATGTCTCCGCGTTTTCTCAACCAACTCTGCACGGTCTTCGTCATCCTTCACCACCGACTGCTCCAACAATATGCGTCCAGCGGAAGAAAGCAGAAAATGCGCTTCGTGATTTAGAAAAGAAGAATACCTGTATTCAAATGTGGGGAACCAGGGAAAGGGATGACGGAAGTGGCCGTCTGGGTCACCATGAGCGGGTACAGCGATATATTCCAAGACGTGGTTCATGTCTGCGTAGATGGCGGATAGTTCCTCGACATTTGAGTATGTGTCTTCATGAGTGATTTTCTTGAGGTGAGCGAGGAGGCAGCGGGCGATGGTGATGTGGAAGTAGTAGTGATACTCCCTTATTACACCCAGCACTGCATGGATGTGAGGGGGAAGTTCGTGGGCACGGTATTTCGTCATGTTGATAGATAGGCGGTCGATCAGGCTGATGCCGTCGGCGCATGCGGCTACGCGCTGTAGATCGTTTCGGTTAAGCCATGCATCACCAGCGTGTGTTCTATGCCTGTATAGCTCGTTGAGGAGGTTCTGGGAATCAGGCCAGTATGGTTTTTCGACAGCCTGTATCGTCTCTTGTACAATGGTTTCGTCGATACAGCCTTCGATGGCGAGATCAGGAGAGCCTCGAATGCCATCTCGTAAGGGCCGTAACAGCTGCTCGTGTATGGATCTAGTAGAGAGTACATTCATATCTCCTCCATACGCTCTAGTAATCAGACCAGGGTTAAGCTTGACGTTGATCTGTGCGCAGTGCATCTTTTGCCTATTTGGGTTTCCGCTTCGAGTACTCATTCTTTCCACCTCTAGCCTTTTGCAAAATTTGCCCAGATCCGCCCAGAGGATCAGGATCACACTTGGTGCGGGGCGGCGGTGATATTCAATAGTGGCTTGTTGCGTCTGTATAACGAGCTCCATCGCATAGCCCGAGTGTTTCTTTATCTTCTCTTCCCTCTCGGACGCATCGCCCATTGAAGACATGGACAAGATATGGACTGGTTGGGTCGACCCGTGTAACCATTTGTTTATCCTTGAATTTCGTACCTCGACCCGGACTAGAAGATTCGTTTTCACTACGATAGGAAATGCTTCATCATGAATCTGCTTGTTTGCGAGGAGGATATTAATGCCAAGACGTCGCCGCTTTACTATGTGCGCTTTCGCATGCACCCTGGCGTAATCCTTGATGGTGTACGGGTCTGTCCAGCAGCTATAGAAGTCTAGTGCATGTTCGTAGATCTTGTCTCGTAGCTCGCGTGGTAGGTCAAGATGGCGGAAAGGCTGTTCGTTGTCATGAATGTTCATGATGCTTGGCAGAAGTGGTGGTGTGAGAAGGAAGTCGAATGCATCCAGAACGTTGACGTTCAGGTGTACACGGCTGGTAGTAGCGGCTCGCCTTTGCTTTGCTCAGTCTAGCGCGCCGGACGATATGCCTTTTGAGTCTAGGCATCGAGACAATCAGACGCTAATTGAACGAAGACGATGACTCGTCTTCAGCTCAGAATGCTGCCTGGGCTTCTGTTTATGAAAATGCGAACGCGATCAAGTCGTAAAGTATTATGATATTGAAAGCATGGTATGAGGACTCAATGGGTAACCTTCCAGTCCGAAGTCCAGATGATACGCCGCAGAGAACCGCACTAAAGTGCTTAGAATACATGCCTAGGCAAGCAGTTTACAACCATCCCCATAGTCCTTAACGCCCCAAGAATTCACTAGCTGGCGTAAGCATCGTTTTGCGATGTAGAGACCACGTTCATTGTTGCCTGTGCCAATGTCCAGAGTAGCAGTAGACGAATCTCATTCTACGCCTTCGACCTTCCTCAAAAACTCCCTGACCCGGCCTACCTCAACACCTTCCCCTTCCTCACTGTCCAAAGCCGCCACTAGACCTTCAAGACACTCTTCAATCCTGTTCTCTTCTACCTTTGTACATAAGCTAACGACCTTGCGGTACATCATCTCCAGTTGCCCATCCTTCTCTTTCAGCATTTTGCTACGTTTGAGCAACGCACCGTTTGCATTCATGTAGGTACGAAGTCGTTGTTGGAGGACTGAGGCGGCAGGTAGTTGTTGAACAGCATAGGTCTGGTATTGCGGTTGATGTGATACCTGCTTAAGCGTCACTGGATCCAGCGGAATAGTAGTCGATAAATAAGAAGCTCCGTCGGAGGCCCGACAATCCAGATGGTCGCCTGCTTGCCGGAGCTCGTAGGGCAGATCGTCTTCCTTGATGAGCATGCCTGCACCTTCCACATCGGCGTATCCTATCCTCTTCTTTTCATGCAAATCGATATCACCCGCATTGACGGAGAGCATATGCCGTTGTGGCTCGAGCCAACGCTTGAGATTTGATATTCGCTTGGCGCGGTCTTGTCGTAAACGTAACCGAGCACGCAGTGACTCTAGCCTTTGCTGCTCCTGCTTCTGTTGGGTGGATAGTTGAGTGATTAGCTCGTTCGTTTGATCTATCGCGTCTTGTTTTAGACGCGCTTCTTGCGTGAACTGCATCGAAGCGGACTGAAGAATGCCATTCATCACTAGAATCTTGTTAATGATTTGCTCGCGGAGATGGAAATAGATCTCAACTTACGGGGTTGTATCTCTCTGCTAGTCTCTTCAACTTTGCTCAAGGGTGCCTTGCCCTTACTGGGGCTGCTTGCGGCCATTATGACCTCGCCGTCGCCAAGGTCACTGCCAACGCCAAAGTCTATCGGTCTCGTTCCCTTGTGATTGGGTATCGTCGGGTCCGCCTGAACTTCCATAAGTTGAGAGATGATGTTACGATTGCCTATCCTTGCTGCTAGATTGAGTGCTGTATTGCCAGCTTTGTCCCGCGCATTGACCATCTCTTGCATGAACCTCATCAATCCTATTGGTTTCGGGTAGTTGCTGGTGTCGTGGAAAGAAGGCATCTGACTGGCGCCAATATTGCTGCGTACGAGATACTCAAGAAGCGCTTCGAGATAGTACTTGCTGGAGGCCGCGCGCCCTTTGATAGCACACGTGACTGCGATGTGATGTAATATGGTCCGCCCTTGGGAGTCCCGGAGCTCAATGAGTGGCGCCAAGATCTCGAGCGTTTCTGGGAAGCAGCTATGGTCCAGGCTGTTGTTGACTGAGACTGCACTCATCAGCGGCGTCTGGCCCGAGGCGTTTCCTCTAAACATGTTGGCTCCTTTCGAGACCAACAACCTCATCAACGACACTCGGGCCAGAGTCGCTGCCCAATGTAGGGCTGTATTCGAGGTGTTGTCAATTGGCATGTCCAGATCAGCGCCAGAGAGATGTAGTATGGCTGGGTGATTCGTGAAGTCTGTCCTGGTCTGGTCCGCGAATAAATCTGTCAGCATGGCCTGCTTCTCTTCGTTGTGCTTGGTATCGGGGTGTGGTAAAGGTGGCAGGGCTGAAGGAACCTCGCCATCGGGAAGTGAAATGCGCTGTCCTGTCTGATGTTGGTAGAAACTCTCACTTGGCTCTGTCGGTGAACCAAGATCACGCATCGACATGTCGGCTCCGTTAGGCTGCGAGTATGATTCTTCTTGCGATGTCCGCATGCGCTTTCTTGGCGGCTCTTGTGGGTCTTCCATGCCTGTACCGTAGGCTGAGTCGGTGTGTCCATTCTGCCCGCTGAAACTACGCTCTGATGCTACACTTTGCTGGCTGCTGGTTCGGAATGATTCTTGGCTGGCGAGTGGTCCTTGTGACGGTCGTGCCATGCTTCTCCGACCTTGTGATGACGATGCGGGCCGTGGTGCGGGTGAGTTTAGTCGCGCGACCTTGTTCATGGCGGCAAGTGCGCTGGTGGCTGTCGAAGAGATGTTGCTGAAAAAGGTACCGCCGACGCTCTGGCTGGTGGTGCGGCCGTCCATGCTCTGGGTATAGAAGCGCTTCCTGTTGGCTGCCATGGCCTGCTCTTTGGTGGGCGTCTCGATACCCTGACCCTGTCCCTGGTTGCCATCAACGCTGATGTCGTAGTCTAGCAGTGGTCGCAAGACATCCTCGACACCGTACTGGCGACAGAACTCTCGTCCGCGGCGGTAGTTGATCCAGGTGCCCTGGTACTTGCCGTAGCCACCCTGGACCTTTTCGTGTTCCCCATTCAGTATCTCCTTCTCCAACACCTTGGTACGCTTCCCCTTATCGACGCCAGCAACCTTGAGGATCTGGGTAGCGTTGAGCCAGCCGTCAGAGCGCCGGCGCATGACAGCGACCCGGTTAACTTCCATTTCGTAGACAGAGACGCCCGAGTAAACAGCCTAGAATCATCAGCATGCCAATGCGACTGCAGAAGTGTGGTGGTGTTGCATACGGTATATATCTGCGGCTTCTCCATAGCGTGCTGCTGGAAGCCGTTCATGTCGGAAAAGGACCGGTTGAAGCCAGCGGGCGCAGCCATAAGTCCGTGGCTATGAGGAGAGTTGGCGTACATGGCAGATTGGGGCGGCGAACCTGCGGGGAAGGATAGCGACGAGCGCGCGACTTGCATTATGTCAGCGCAGTCGCTGGCGATGGTGTTGGTGACTGTACGGGTCAAACGACGGTCATGGGGGCAGGCGCGGACGGAGGCTGGGCGACAGCGTGGGCAGATGCAGTCGGGGGTGCGCAATGTATGCACTGAAAGCGGTATCCGCGGTGAAAGGGTTGCGATATGCGATAGGCGATATGCGCCGTATCAGGACTCGATATCGGTATGCGGGTGGGCGGGGAGTGAATTGGCCGTCGTCGTGGAGAGAGTGGAGATTCGCGTCCAACGCGTCGTCGGTTGTGCGCAGTCGGCCAATCACATGTCTTGCATGTTTCATTGCCCAGCCGCAGCCACCAACCTGTCTGCTACCCTTCCGTCTCGTCTCCCGCATGCCTGCATCATTCCAGCAGAGCGCGTCGAGTCTCCAGCCAGTCCACCTGCTGCGTGCCCTTCTTCGCGAGGCTTCCTATCTGCCCGATGCGACAGCCCGCAGCTACTTTCGCCGGTACATTGTCAATCGATACAAAGCCTACCAGCCCAAGCAGAATGCAACTGCTTCCTTCGATGTCCAGGCGGTGGACAAGTACAGGCACAGGAGCTTCAAGAGGCGGCAGATAGCTATCATTAACGAGCGCACACGACCACTACTGAGGAAGGGGCAGAAGGGCCTGAATTTCCTGCGCCGGGCCAACCAGGGCGAAATACCATGTCTGCAGAAGGTCCTATTCTTTACCTATGGTCGCATGGGAAGGCGGAAGTATGCCTTGCTGGAGGACATATTGAAGCCTGACCCCATCACAGACGGCGGTGCTCTCGCAGCGACCGACGAAGTAGGCCCGGCTCCGTTGCAGAAGCTCTACTACAGCAACAAGCGCTACCTGCAGTACTTCGATGCGCCAAAAGTCGCCACCAAGACGCATCACACCATCAACATCTCCAACCGCTACTCCCGGTTGCGCGCCGTCCTCAGGACGCAGCACCAGAAGGGTATCTCCATTCACCGAGAGCTCAAGAGTCCAGCCATGAAGACGCCTATCAATAATATGTGGGAGCGGCCTATGCCTATCAAGCGCGCGCGCAATAACGTTCGAAGGTGGTATGCCGAGACCATGACGAGAATGCTCCCTCCACTGCCCACTGAAGAATGGGACAATATACGTGCCATGATGGTTGGCGACCGAAAGATTGGCTTGGTCAAACGCAGAGGACCCGGTTCGGTTTTGAATGCTGATTCTGTCACAGAAGACAAACTTTTCGCTAGCACGGTAGAAGAGGCCATTGCATTGGACAAGCCCAGCAGGGCGGACAAACCCGCAGGCATGCAGCGACCGCATGCCATTACCCCCAAATTTATGCAACGCATGTACACCAAGCTTCTCGTGCTCTGCTGCAAGGTCGAATGGGATGACGAGCAGAAGCGATGGAAGGCTATCTGGGGTGAACCTATGAAGACCATCAAACCCAGCCTGTACAACGCCCCCACGGATGAAATACTCTTTGCGGGTGTTGATGCGACAGGTAAAATGCCAAAGACGCCCAAGAAGCATGCGCTGGACAGATCGCTACATATACAGCCACGGAACTCTGAGGGCGAATATATGCGATTCCCCTTCTTCGCCGAATATCTCCCTGAAAGTAACCCAACACGTAAGGAACTAGAGGAGTGGAAGAGGAAGCGTGCTGTTGCTGCTGCACGAGCAGAGAAGCAGAAGGCGTCATAGGCGGGGCACATCCAATGCCGACGATTGAACACCGATGCATATCTCGGACTAGCTTTACCCCACAACGCGACAATTGTAGGGCGCGTCTTACAGCAACATAAATTGACGACGCCTTGTACCATACCTCGACCATCACAGTGACATTGATAACATTTTGACAATTACAATGGCATCTTCAAGCGCAACAATTCGCCACGCAACCCGCGAAGGTACAGCATCTGTAGCGTAATGGCGGAAGCCTACTAACAGCTCGCGCAGATGTTCCTACCATCCTCGCCCTTATCCAGGAGCTTGCTCTCTACGAGAAGGCCAGCGACAAGGTTGATTCCACCGAGGAGATACTTACACGCACTCTTGCACACTACGATCCTTCTACCTCAAGCTTCTCCGAAGGCTTCGCCCGTACACTCCTCCTCACCGACCCTGACGGCACGGTAGCGGGCATGGCCCTGTACTTCTACAACTACAGCACATGGACAGGCGTACCAGGCATCTACTTGGAAGACCTGTTTGTCAAGGAGAGCTACAGGAAGAAGGGCTACGGGAAGAGACTCTTAAAGGAGCTCGCTGGAGAAGTGCTGAAGGTCGGCGGCAAGAGGCTCGAGTGGAGTTGCCTAGATTGGAACGAACCTAGTCTCAACTTTTATCAGAGCGAGGTTGTAGGTGCACAGAGAAAGGATGCATGGGTAGGCTTAAGAGTGGAGGGTGACGCACTGGGAAAGCTCGCGCGCTCATAACCACCATGATGGGAATGTATCTCATGCTTGCTGAGACTTGTCTTTAATCCTTGCTTGCTCTTGCCCAGGTGCACGCCTGAGGATTGTGCACGTGAACACGCGCCTGCCAAGTCCGTGCGTGACAATCGTCACTATTGGATTACACCTACGAGTGTACCTACCTAGGTAGACTCTTGACCTCTCGGACCATGCAATGCTCACGCTTACCTGACTACGTACCAACTCGACACATATGCTAAAAGATTTCATGAAAACACAAGAGAGCTCTATGTACGTAAACACTTTGCTGAGAAGCCTAAGTTTGTTGAGTACTTTGCCAAACAACCTCGCTCTGAAAACGACAGACTCTGTTTGGAGCGCTATGGGCAAGATGATGTCGTCAGCTCCGAGGTAGCTTATGAGCTTATGGAATCCTGGTACCGGAACAGTATATTCGATATGGACTACACAAAGGTGAATCAAGGAGAGTCCGATGAGTGCCTCAAGGCGCTACTCAACAAAGATCGCTTTTGTACGGGTTTGCGACCACACGAGTTGATCGCTAAATTCACACGCCATTTTTATCTTTTGGATGATGCCAAAGAAGCAGACGAGAATATGCTACCATGTCTCGACGATATGTTTTTGTTCAGAAAAGCAACACAGTTACTAGTCAGTGTGGGATTGTATTACTGCAGAGACAAGGTCGCAGCGTCGAAAGAATATCTGGCTCTCATACGTCCTACGATTCTACGCTTGAGAGAGTTGTGTTATCGACGCACAGCCTTGGCTATCAGACCATTGGTTAGGGACCTTATTGGCAAGTTCCTCCAGGGGTGGGAGCAAGAGCTTGAAGCGGCGGTCAAGAGTGATAATAGCACGATGCGGAGCGGGGTCTAGGGGAAGGGTGGTATGTTACAACGAGAAGATGGTAGGGTGTGTTCCCAACAACTTCTTGATGTCGCCAGGCTTCGCCATAATATACGCGTCCAGTGGTTGAAGTTGCGAATATGTACAGAATCGATATCACGCCGATGGTAGCACCTGATCTTTGCGCTGTGATCTCTGATATGGTCTTCGACTTTGGACTTCACGATAGCGGCAGTACCTTCCAGCTTAGCAGACTCTTTATCAACGAAAAGGCTACACCTGTGAGCGTTCTCTCGCTTTAATTGCCCCAAGTTACTGTCCACCTTAACAGCGTCTTGACTTCCTTAGAGCTAAGAGATGTGTCACTACAAAGAAGCTTGGATTCTCTAACTGTGCCCTAGCCATGTAGTGCCTTGAAAGTACTCGATGTGTTATACATCAATATTAGCAACACAAAATATAGCGAAAATCACTAAAATAGTATGTAAGCCTGAGTGCAGCCCAGAACATACGAGCTTATTCGTATGAATACTTTTATGGAAATCCCCATGACGTCTGTCTCTCGTCCAGCTTGTCAACAAGCGGTGGCATGTCTTCCTGTTAACAGCATTCGAGTACTCAGATGAACATGCTCGGTTCTCGGACTCAGTCTTGTTAGCCGATCCGAAGTCTATATTGAACATGAATGTATATTTCGGAGGGCTCGGAAGCCTTGGACCGCAGTAGGGCCGGCCCGCTAGTATTAATGAGGAAGGGCATGAGTGAAGAATAACGGCGACTCACAAGAACAACCAACAGGTGAACATAATCTTTTCTACCCATATCTGCCGGGTTGGTGAGAAATTATGCATCTGTCTCTTAGTCTTTTTTCGTTGTAGACTACCCTGACGATGGTCTTCCTTTCTCAAATATAGCGGACCAAGTGTAGTTTAGAGGCTTGAATACCTCGATACAGGGATGGGTTAGTCATGCTGACTCTTACTACTTTGAGCTTCCCTTGCGAACAACCTCTTTCAGACATGTCTTCGTAAGCTGGATGATACCCCGGCAGCTGACAGGTCACACGCAGATGACCCTGTATTGACCACTACATGATAACGGCCCTTCTGATCGGGTTCGGACGCTTACCTTCTTCCATGACCAGGATCAGAACTCGATGCGTAGTTGTGTTTGTAGGCAACGGCATGCAGTGGTCAGTATATATGAGTAAGCTGCTCTTCGATATTGAACTTCCATCAACGAACAGCTCAGCTTTCGTATCATCGTTACGATATCTATCATCACCAATATGAGCAACCATTTCGTTTCTCCTGGTGTCGGGAAGAGCACCATGCTCCTTCTACTTTCCGCTTACCTCTCGAGCTACGCTTTCGCCTCAGTTGTACCCGAATCAGTGGACGTTGCTATCGTTGGTGCTGGTCTATCTGGTCTCACCACAGCGCGAGACCTCCTTCACGGCGGCAAATCCGTCGTCGTGCTCGAAGCAAGAGACCGTGTCGGCGGCAAAGTCTATAACCACCCTCTAAAAAACGGCGGTGTCACCGAAGTAGGCGCCGAATTCGTTGGTCCGACGCAGGATAAAGTACTGCAGATGATTTCTGACCTGGGATTGGAAACTTTCGATACGTACAGTGAAGGGAAAACTATCTTGTGGCGGAACAACACACACCTTACCTATACACCGGATCTGCAACTTGGTGGTGCACCGCCAGTCGAACAGGCGTCTCTCCTTGAAGTCGCTGGTGCACAGGGGCAGCTGAACGCATGGGCAGCCGAGCTCAACACGAGTGCACCATGGACGCACCCGAAGGCGGAAGAGCTTGACAGAATGACTTTCCAGCAGTTCATCGATCAGCAGGCAACCCTCTCCGATACTTCCTTCGTGCTGACCACAGCATGTAAGGCCATCTTCGCTGCCGAGCCACGCGAACTCTCCTTGCTATACGTTGTCGCATACATCGCAGCCGCCGGTAATGAGACGGCAGTCGGAACTCTGGACAGGTTGATTGCCATCAAAGACGGTGCTCAAGAGAAACGAGTTGTAGGCGGGACCGGTCTCATTCCAGAACACCTAGCGAAAAAGGTTGGCAGCGAGCACATCATCCTGAACGCTGCTGTATCTACCATCACCAAGACACGCAAGGGCTACAAAGTCGTTTCTCGAGCGGGAACAGTACATGCGAAGGAAGCCGTAGTTGCCATGGCACCTCCACTATTGCGTCAAATTACCTTCTCACCACCACTTCCTACCAGCCGCCAACAGCTCAACCAAAAGATGAAAATGGCCTCCATCGGAAAAGGCATCCCAATCTACTCTACTCCTTTCTGGCATCATGACAATCTGAGCGCACAAGTTCTCTCCGATAGCGGCTCCGTCAAAGTAACCTTTGACAGTACCCCCGAGGACACATCTTTCGGCGCGATACTAGGCTTCATTCTCGGAGATGAAATGCGAGCTCTTGACAAACTAACCCCCGCACAGTGCGAGGAGAAGCTTCTGGCAGACTACAAGAGGTACTTCGGAGACAGTGGAACAAACATAACTGAATTCGTACTACAACGCTGGGACTTGGAAGAGTGGTCCAGAGGAGGTCCAGTGGCGGTTGCTCCGCCTAATGTGCTCACGCAATATGGAAGCGCGTTGAGGGCGAAGGTCGATGGGTTGCATTTTGCTGGTACGGAGACGAGTCCGTATTGGACTGGATATATGGACGGCGCTATCCGAAGCGGAGAAAGGGTTGCTAAGAAGATTCTAGAGCACTGAGGGCTGTGACTAAGGATAGCGGTGAAGGGGTTTCTATTGTGGCAGATTGCCTGTATGTATTTAGGTTACGATGTACTTGCGTGTATTAGCATGAATAAAAATGTGCGTCGTAGAAGAGCATCTGGGGATGTGGTCCATGAATGTTACTCCAGTTTACGGCGCCATACCGGATGATCTACAGACCCGCTGAACCTAGTTTCCGTAGCTAGGTAACTAGCTGCTTAATTCGACGCAAGATCGACATGTCGTAGATGAGCCTCGGCTCTATGGAATACCATCAGGGACTCGTATATGAAGAGGCTGCAAGATGCGTTGGTTGCTTGTTTTTGCGCATCTCTGATTAGTGTCTTGCTCTTTGAACCTTGACAATCTCGTCAGGCCATCGTGACTGTCACACAAGATACGCACCGACAATATGCACTTCTCACTCTCCCTCCTTCTTCTCCCAGCCATCGCCTTCTGCTCGCCGGTCCCACAAGTCCTGCCCACAGCGCAGGATGTGACCCAGTCGGTAATCAACATTCACAACGCCGTTCTCGAGCTCGATGCCACGGTACAAGCCTTCCAAGGCGGCTCTTTCGAGACAGCCATCGTCGAAGGCAAAGAGGTACTCGCTGGCGTAGCAAAGATCCACACTGTGAACCGTCAAGGTTTCCGACGTGCGACTCTTGCTCTGCCACCATTTAGCGTGGAGGATACCGTCAAGTTCATCGATACGGTAGTAGCGACTGGTGGGTGATCACGGTCCTTCTAGCACGAATCGAATCCTAACGCTATGCATAGTAAACGTCAGCATCCCGGACTCTACGAAGCATCTTCGTGAGAAAGAGCCCGTATTCAAGGCAAACGGCTTCTCGGCTGTTGTCATTGCCAGTCTGGCGCTGTTGGAGTTCGACCACGATACTTTCAGTGCGGTGGCGGCGAAGAATTTCAACCTTGCTACCAACAAAGCGAAGTTGGCTGAGGGCGTTGGGGCGGCGGCGAACATCCATAAGGTTATTCAAGATACCATCGTGTTCTACACTGTATCAACAGTAGTATAGAAGGAGACATGGTCCGGCTGGGGTATGGCGGTGTAGCACACGTCCGCGGGTGCCACGCACGCACAACTTGTAAGAAGTCGCATCCGTACCAATTACCACACGTGCCTGATTCATCCGCTTGCACCTGCACAGACATCTTTGCATGCTGAAAAACAAACATCTCACCGATGAAGTCATCGCCCCAACCTTGTTTCCCTTCCACAGTCTAGATGCCGCTAGCTCTCCCGTAGCGCTTGATGCGATCATCGTCATCCCAACTTTCGGATCTTTGATCTCCAAACTTCCCTGTGCACATCATTGTGTTACTCTTACGATAACAACGACCCGAAACAACAACGACACTGCAACTAGATCCTTCACGATGGGTATATGCGGGAGTAAAGAGAAGAATGCCGGCGAGTCGACCGAGATGGCGCGTCCGTCACAGCCCGCAGCGTCGCATGCGCCAACACAACAAAACATCCCGGTCACTGGAGAAGGTGCGACGGTAAAGGCGCGCAGGTCACCCGATAACCCGATTGTGTACTTTGACATTGCCATTGGGGGCCAGCCGGTTGGGCGTATACAAATGGAGTTGTTCCTTGATGTTGTACCAGCGACTTCAGAAAACTTTAGACAGTTCTGCACGGGGGAGTCCAACCGTGGCGGATACAAGGGCAGCACTTTCCACAGAGTGATTCCGAATTTCATGATTCAGGGTGGTGATTTCCTGAACGGAGACGGTACCGGCAGCGCGAGCATCTTTGGAGGCGATTCTTTCGACGACGAGAACTTTGAGCTCAAGCACACTCACCCTGGTCTCTTGAGCATGGCGAACTCTGGGTAAGCTACTTCTCGGGCTGACCCCTAAGAAGACATTGCTAATAATTCCGCAGTCCAAACACCAACGGTTCTCAGTTCTTCATCCTAACCGCCTCTACACCGCATCTTGATCGCAAGCACGTCGTTTTCGGTGAAGTCCTCGACGGCATGGATGTCGTGAGGAAGATTGAGGCGACAAGGACTGGACAGGGTGACAAGCCTGTGAGCGATGTCGTAATCGCTGGGTCGGGGCAGCTGGCGGGCGCAAAGCCTTTGGCTTGAGGAGTAATAGGCAGATGTGGATGTATATGATTTTGGTCGATTTATGGTACATAGGTTTCCAGTTTGTGAAACTGTAATAATAATGTAATAAGTTTCCACGAAGGGAACTGTCGTGGAACTTAAATGCGGGTCATCTAACAAGTGTAAGCGACGCGCAATCGTCGATGGCTTAGGAAGGATATAGTTTGAATGTCTACATCATTCATTAACCTTTACGTTCCAGCATGTGATTACTCAGCACTCACCCATTCATGCTATCGTACAAATTCATCAAACTCTTGCATCTGTATGCGCAGAGCTTCTTGTTCCCAAAACTCCGCCTGTTGCTCAGCTCCTCTCCTACCACCGAACTGCACAGCACCGTTTCCCATGTCGCCTTCGGCTCCGTCCATGAGACGCATAAAGCAATTCTTGTTCTTGGGGTCGTTGAAGTGCGCGTATGGGTGATCTGGATTGAGCCACGCCGAGCAAAGATAGCAGAAGTGTGACTTGCACTGCGCGCACGTCATGTCTAAAGAGTGGTGTACGAAGTCAGTTTTTGTCTCACACGTAGTTCGTATATGGGAGTCACTTACGATTGCAGCCCATGCTCTTCTGGCACGGCACAGAGCAATAAGGGCATGGCGTAGTGTTCTTGGAGATAAAATTGAGCGACGCCTGATCCTCTTCGGTGAGTTGTGTAGCATCGCGCGGCTCGCAGCGTACAAAGTCTCCGTGCCACGATGCTAGGCAGACAACACAGAAAGCGAGGGTGCAATCTTCACAGACCTGCAACCGATCCATACCTCGGACGCCAATTCCACGCTTTTCCGGGCCAGTTTCGACATCGGTGTCCCGCTGCTGGGTTGGAGCCTCATCGTCTGCTTCGGAATCCGAATCATCCATTTGAGTTACGTCGGTAATCTTAGGATACTTGTCTGTCCGCATAGCGCCTTGACACCATGTCCGCGGACAAAACACAATGTTGGGGTCGGATTCAATCTTCTTCTTCCGCTTGATTTTGGCATATCGCTCGACTTGGTCGCGAGCTATAGGGATCGATAACAGCTCCTTGGGTGACAAGAGCCGATCTTTCTTCTTCCCACTACTACCACACTCGGTTGACATGCACTTGACGTTGTTGACGTCACCCTCCTTGATACAGTTGTTGTAGTAGTCCTGGAGGCAGTTGATGCAAAAGACATGGCTACAGCGGGCCATGCGGTAACAGGAAGATCCCTTCTTCGGCTCGAGACAGACTTCGCAATCGAACGTGTCTTTGTCGAAAAGCTCCTTTTTCATCCGGCGACTGTAATCAACCAGTACCTTGCGCATAGAAGAAGGTAAGGTGAGTTCCTGCAGACCGAAGGCATTCTCGGCTTGTTCTTGTATAGAGCTGATATAAGCGAACAGAATAGAACCCCCGCCATATTCATCCCATAATGTCTTTGCTTCGGCTGTCAACGTAGCCTGAAGGTCCTGGCGCAGCCACGATGGCGAAGTAGACAACTTCACGACAGGCGGTATGTGTTCGGGATACTCGGCGGGTAGGATAATCTCGAGACGTAGTGGGGGTAGATATGGGAGTCGTTCGACATCTTGCTGCGGCTCGAAGGTGATAGGCAGTGGCTTCGTGGGCGCCACGAGCAGTTCAAGAGTGGCAGAGTACGGGTCGCTATCGTTGATGACCAACTCTGGGTAGATGGACTGTAGCGTGCTGAGCTCTTCGGCGCGCTCGTCTTCCATGTTGAAGTCGGCTATGGCGGTGACTTGTATTAAACGTCGAGTGAATTGTATAAGAATGTGGCGACGGCGGAAAGAGGGCGGAGATAAGTCGAATGCGGTCGCAAGCAAGTATGGAAGGGCGTGGCGACTCTCTTCTATCGGTAGCGCATAAAGGCAAAAGACCCCTTGAAGAGGCCCATGGTGAGTCAGACGTTGAATTGCTATCACTATGGTTCCATAGATGCTATCAAAAACTAGGCTGTTGCAGCAGATGCTAGAATGTAGCAAATCGATCACCGAGGCATCTCGCATGCGCCACGCCAAGGCCGAAAGGGTATCGCCGGGAATGCTCCGCCATGGGTACTGACTGCATGTGCATCCTTCACTTTTGACGACCTTGGAAGCTTCACCTCCCACGCAAATTCGCTATGGAGGCTCCTCCGCTTGCGTCACTGTCCTTGACGCATGTTCATTATGTTGGTTCTACCTACTGACAACAAAAGCTGCGGCTAATCCTCCCAGAATCCCGCAGATCGCATCTCCTACCTTTGCGCATGGCTTGCTCTCGTGCCCCAGGGACTATGCGTTGTTTATGCGACGCTGATATGGTCCAACCGTGAGATTGAAATCTTCCTCATGTTTGCCGGTCAAATGGCGTGTGAAGCGCTCAACTGGGTTCTGAAGAGATACATCAAGGAGGAGCGGCCGCGGGGTAAAGTTGGCATAGGAAACTATTCCAGCGTAGTGCTAATACTAGACAGAAATGCATGGAAAGGGTTACGGAATGCCCTCCTCACATGCCCAGTTCGTCTCCTTCTTCTCCGTCACCCTAGGCCTCTTTCTCCTCTTCCGACACGTCCCCCACCCAACGGACACCCACACGCCCTTCTCACTGCGTGGTCGCTTCCTTCTCTCGCTCCTAGCATTGGCTTGTGCAGGAGCTGTAGCTGCAAGCAGGATATACTTGAGCTATCATACACCAAAACAAGTCATTGTCGGATGCGCTGCCGGAGCTGTCTTCGCTCTAGCTTGGTTCGGCCTCACAACATACCTGCGGAGATCTGGCTGGATAGAGTGGGCTCTCGAAACCTGGATCTTGAGGGCGTTGCGCGTGAGAGATCTTGTGATCCAGGAAGACCTAGTTGATTCTGGCTGGGCACGTTGGGAAGACCGAAGGAAACGGCAAATCTTCCAAGTTCAGGGTAAGAAGAGCAGGTAAGCCCTGAAACTATTGTACATACTACTATGGTACTGCGCGGTCATGCGCGTGTAAATTTGTCAATACTCAAATAGACGTGCAGCGCCCGCAGAATGAGATTGGGGCGTAGACCAGCCCTTAAGCCTCTTGACTTTTTTAGCTCCAGCGCGCCGCCCACAACCCCATAGCTTCTTTTTGCGATTCCAGTCTCGACTGTCAAGATCTCAGCCATCAAACAAGCATGCCCCTAGTACCAATCACCGATCATCGTGTCATGACATCTGGACGCAGCCACCAACGTCAGGCGGGTGGTGGCTTCAGCCGTGTGCAACGGTATATGCTTGCTCCTCGGAACATTCGAACCCTATCACAATTTGTGCTGTCTTCACAAAAATACGTCTGCAGTCAGCCCATGATTGACTTCGCCGTTCATGAACGGCGATCCCGACACTTAGTGGTTCGGACTATATGTGGACCCTTGACGCGCATCTTACGTCACAGTCGTCATGCCTCCATCTCCATGCCGTTGGCTAAGACTAAGTCCTCCTCAACCCGATTGATTGATCGCTATGGCGCAACGGCGGCCGTTGGTTGCTTTTAGATCGTCTTTTAGAACGGGTTCCCCCAGCCACAGTCTATTATCCATCTGGTAACTATATTTTTCCTCAATATCGTCGATACTCCGTCTTACACGTATTCCTATCCACACAACCACCTCTTTCATATTTACCTTCTTGCACACTACCTCCAAATTCACAATGCCGCGCATGTCCACCTACCGCGAGCCTAAGCCTCCACCACGCCGCCGTTCCCGGAGCCAAAACGGCCATAACAGTCCTCTCCCACGCGATGAATCAGATTATGACGTACCTGCTCCTGAACCCAAGAAGCGTCTCAGTAGCCTTGAAGGGCACATAGTAGCAGCCAGCGGAGAGTTCGTTGGCACTTTCATGTTCCTTTTCTTTGCTTTTTCCGGTCAACTCATGATCACCAATCAAGCGAGTGACCGATCAATCCTAAACGGTGGGACAAGCAGTCAGCAGAATATCTTTACAGCCTTAGTGTATGGGTTTAGTTTGTTGGTTAATGTCTGGGCTTTCTTTCGGATTAGTGGAGGGTTGTTTAATCCTGCGGTATGTACCTACCCAATATTCCCCTAGGAATACCTGTAGGAATGTCAAATGATACTAACATGCTTTAGGTAACGATTGGTATGGTAGTTGCTGGTCAACTCCCCTTTATACGCTCTCTCTTTCTCGTTCCTGCTCAGCTACTCGCATGCATGTGTGCTGGTGGACTTGTCGAATGTATGTTTCCCGGAGACATTGGTGTTGTGAACACTTCACTATCTGGCGGTACCACCATCGCCCAAGGTGTTTTCATCGAAATGTTCATGACTGCCGAACTCGTCTTTGTCGTTCTGATGCTAGCTGCCGAGAAGAGCAAGTCCACCTTCATAGCACCAATTGGAATTGGACTGGCGCTTTTTGTCGCCATGATGGGCGGTATGTCATCCTGTCTTGCTCGAGAAGAGCTGATCTCCCAGTTCATGAGGCTAACAATAAATAGGGGTCTACTTTACGGGCGGTTCACTTAACCCGGCACGCAGTTTCGGTCCTGCTGTCGCTTCACGGTCGTTTGTCGGCTACCACTGGATTTACTGGGTTGGCCCTATACTTGGTGCGCTCCTTGCTTCGGCATACTACCGCTTTGTCAAGCACTTCAACTACGAGCAGGCGAACCCTGGCCAGGATTCTGCGGGTGGTCACTTCTCTGCATAAATGTATGAGAAGCATTGAGACACATACAGATCAGAAAGTCAAGGCAGCTCAGGCATCTGACATGTCGTGTCAATTTAACAGGAGGAAATAGGTGTGAGGAAAATTTGGGAGATATGCATATACAGCGTGGAGTTATAGGAGGGGTTGTGGGTATTGAACAACTATACATACATTGGAGCAGGCGTTTACTCAGCGGAACACATACTCGCTTTGGGGCTAGGGATACAAGTACATTGGAACTGGTCTAAAAGTCAACCTGAACATACATTTGAAAATACGTACTCAATCAAGGTCCTTAGCCTCTTTTTCAATGTTGGTGCTTTTGCTCAGTTCGTAGCAGAAACTCAGAGCTCATTCTCGGAGGAATTTTTGTAGCGCCGCGTGTGTTCACGACTAATCTTTCCTCAAGCAGTTTAGTCGTACATTGCGTTTCACTGTTCGTATGACTTGTCGCAGCTTGTAACGGAATACATGGTAGGGCGTATATACAGACGATGATGCCATTTCGCTACAAAGTTATATAACGACATCCCAGTGCGCAACCGTTAAACTAAATCTTCTCCATCAACCTAAAGCCGAGGATAACAGTGCAGTCCTGCACAGGTTCAGTCAACATCTCAATGAGCACTTCCAATCAACTGAGGGGAGGTGACGTTCGACATCCACGTAAGCCTGGACAACACGCGGGCGGCCTCCCTACCGCTTGCTATCCAGTCAAAAGACATTTTTGAAAGGACATGTTTCGACGTAGACCTTCTGTAGTTGGCCTGAAAGCGTTTGGATAACCTGCAGCAAGTGCTGCGAATATATATGTAAAGGCCTTAAAGTGGACGCGCTTTCAGATGATTACGTAGCGATTCGCTATATTCTGACTTATTCAATTGTTTGTGGCTGTGCACTCTACATTGCAATGACAGTGTAAATGGACAGTCGGTTGCCTGCCTCGACTGCCCAGTATTGTGGCCCCGGTATGTGCATATCGGAAAGACTCCACACTTGATGAGTTTGATTGGAGGCCTATGCTGTGGCTGCATAACCGGTGCGCAGGGATGTCGTTTGCCTTCTTTCAATATGCGAACCACCGTACAGAGCCGCATTTAAAGCTGTATATACCTCCATATGTGAAAAAGCTAAACATACATTTTCCAGCACATTTATGAAGAGATCACTCCGGACATAAGACCAAACAAGACTCCAACTGTCAAGCACTACCTCTGCGATTCATCCAACACCCCTTTGGCAAAGAACATCATTCTTTATCCACGCCCCCAGTGTTCAAACTCCAGATACGTCTCATATTATGGGAAAGCATGTCAATTGTCAGCAGTCCGATAATAAATGGCGCGTGCGGCTATTCGGTAACAATCATACACACAAGCGTGCTCGCGTACCAATACGATTAATACTTGCATTGGTCTTTGTGGCCATTATTGTGCCCGCAGCAGCGCTTGACGAACCACACACCCTGGCTCCAACCGCAGCTGGTCAACACTACCGTTATTATGTTCCGATTGGATTCTTCGTTACGCTCTTTTTGTTGATTGGACAATCCGTCACTGTCTTCTCGAGTACCCTTGTGGGGCCGATGATGGGTATTACCAGTGTGTTGTGGCTCATGATGCGCAACGACAGTGCCATCAGCCCCAAAGTGTCTTGGATGTAAGTGATCCTTGTCCCACCAGTTTTTGATGAACCATACACTGCATCCTTACTGACATCAGCCAGGGTTTTTGGGATATGGTCCTGGTTGACAGCCATATATTTCCTCGTGCAATGCCAACGGGTGTCAAATCATCGTTTGTAAGCAGTTGACACTTCTCTCTTATACACTCAGTTTAACAGATACAGATACATCCTCTGCACGATTGCATTGGCCTCTGTATGCATGGGTCTTATTGCAATGGCCCAAAAATCGTCGTTGCAAGGTGGCCTAGTCACCGCGATACCGACTTGTACCTCCTTCGCCGCATACGTTGTAGCATATTGCTTCCCCGACGGACGTAAACGAGATTCTGATGGATGGACTGCAATGGCATAAGAATATATCTAAGCGGTAATTGCCGCTGGTTCTTACTAGAGTTTAGAGATTTTGATGGCTGAATGGCAAGAGAGGTGCAAAGATAGGAAAAAGTCGGCCTTGCCTCATGATGTAGCAGGGCGGGTATATAGCAGTACTCGAGTTACTGCAGGTCGAAATGAAAAGTTATATTCATTGCATTAGATCCCCTCGTGGCCAAAGTAGAGAGGAGATACAGCCGCATATACATGTCTTGCGAAGGAGCTCGTTTTGTCTGAGTTGTACGTTACACGCAAAGTCTACCCTAAAGGTATTCTCAGTGTTTTATACCTACATAGTGCAGCGTAAAACACAGCGTATACATTTAGGGTACGTTATGGTGCTTGAATACAACTCGAGCAATACCAACTGCCTTATAGATGTGCTTTGCCGATCGTGAATGGAGACACCACTCTCCTGGTCGAAGTTACATTTTATCCATCTGATGTTTGAGTCGCCAGCGTAGTTGTGACTAGTCTCAGTACCAGATCCTTCACACAAACACCAGTGGGTCTCACAGACCCTATTGGTCCAGATGTCTTTCTTCATGATGGTCACATAGAATAGATTCTCCGAGATCCTGGCAAGACTTTCAGACTGTGCTCCAGAAACCAGATTGGTGAGGGGAGTGACGGTTCATCAAGCAATTCTATCAAGCCATCTAGCAGCTCAACACTGTGTTAGTGGGAGCCCAATATGTAGTGCTGTGGGAGGCTGTAGTACGGTCGCATCAGCTACGACGGAGAGCAGGTGCCGTATGCCACTTGGTTGAAGCATAACCCTGAGAGGCGCTCAAGTTTGGAGGATTCGTTAACATCCATCCTGAGTCGTTCTTGAAGTAGGCAGATATGCTGTTTGAGATCTGCTCGCCATACGGATGATAACATCTGACTAGGGAACTTCGAAGCTGAGGGAAGGTGCATGGTTTGAGACGGTATCTGTCGAGCTGTGAAAAGTGCAGAGCTCGAGGATTGACTTCGTTGTCGTCTTCAAAAGAGAAATGGATCCGCAGATACTGAGAAAAGAGCGCTCGACGTGCGCTCTGCTTACTTAATCTCCGAGTCGTCAGACATTCGAACGTTCGGCTGTCGACGAAGAGGGATACCAGTGTATTCAGCTCCAGAGGCGACTCCCATGTCGAACCTCGGCTCCAACCGTTTCTTGTCATTAACCTGTGCAGTTATCTCGTCGGCATCTTTCACTTTGGCGTGTGAGCTCCGAAAGAGGCGATCGGCGTCTTCGCTTGGTGAGGCGGGCGTTGCAGGTTTCCCGAGCCAAGATGTCCCCTGACCACGCCAGCAGAGGACGGATCGGGCATTGCCTTGTCCAACAACTGTAAACCCTTCTTCGGTTCCGGTGTCTCCGGTAGCATCAGGCTGTTCCCGCCATATCTCGACGCCGTCGAATATGTCTAGATTCCGTGCATGCTGCGCTACGCGAAGCGCTTGTTCCATGTCGGCAACCTCAAGTAGGACAACTTTGGCTTCCACATCCCTAGCAATCTCAAGTAGACGCGGGTAGAAGCCATCGCCTTGCTCTGTGTCTGTCTGTTTGAGCCTGCGTGGGGGTACCAATGCGAGCTTTGGTTCGAAACCGCGAACCGAGCGCGTTGTCGTCTTCCAGAAGGCAGATGGCGAGATGTATGGCGGATTCGATATGAGAATGTCCCAGAAGGCCGGTTGTCCTTCCCAGTTGAGCGCAGCTGGAAGCGACAAGACGCCTTCAGTCTGATCTGAGAAGGGAGTTGTCAAGATGTCTGCCTGTATGAAGTCCAATTTCCCATTGTCTTGCAGTTGTCGCATTTTGCGTAGACTTTGTAGATTGTGTCTCGCAAGACCCAGGGCCTTCTCTGAAATGTCGACACCAAGAAGACGCAGGTCTACTTTGCTTGATGCGGAGGATATCTCGTGCTGGAAGAGGAGGGGTATACAGCCGGTTCCGGTGCAGAGGTCAAGTAGGCGAACTTCGGGCGGGAGGCTCTGCGCATTGTTTAGGAGACCAGCGAGATGTGTGATTGAAGCGGCCGTATCTGCTCTGTTCGTATTGTTAGCCACGAATCTACCAGAAGCCCTAATATTGTGTACCTTGGGATTAGAACACCAGGTCTACAGCGTATCTCCAGGTCGCCAAAGTATTCTGTGCCTAATAGATACTGTAGTGGCTTCCCAGCTGCTCTGTCTTTGACCAATTGTCGTAGCAAAGAGCTTTTAGCTATTGTATCTCCTTTGGCGCGACGCGCTGTCGCGACTTTCTCGACGTGTTCGCGGAGCCATCGTAGCTCATTCTGGGCAGCATGCAATTCGCGACAGGGCACAAGAAGAGCTGGAAGAAAGGGATCTATCGCGCGCGCCTGACGGATGAGCGATGTTGGTATGCGTGGCATGTTGATGGTGACGCAGTGGGGTGGAGTTGCGGCCACACTAGCGTTACCCTCATCTCTTTTGCTAGCACTGCGGCGTAGCCTCAAGCTTCAGTATAATGACAAGACATTGGGGTATTGCTCGCTACAATGATAACAGTAACCCTCTAGTCTGTCAGTAGGTCTGGAAAAATGCTTGGTGCGTGTCAATAGCAAATGCAGTGTAGCGGCTGTACGTGCTCAATGTATCCATTGACGCGGCGTTCGAAGGTTTACCATGGAATTTTCTTCGGAAATTCAAGATACACTTAGCCCTGGTTACACATTAACACTGGCTATGCAAATGTAAATAATACCATGTTCATGGACGAGTGGCGTATGGCATCCAACACGCCGTGTAGCTAAGCTTTAATTTCCCCGCGCAACAGCCGTTCTGACCCACACTCTCCAACCACTACACCCGTACCCCATACTTCTCCAGTTTGCATTTATCCAATAACTCTTCGTATCGCGCGTTACTAAATCATCTGTATCCACTTGCTCAACGGTACTGTGACACCGAGTTTCATCATGAGCAACTGTGTTTCCTTGGCCCAGCCACACAGATGGCCACACGGATGAATATTTCCAGGCCTCTCAAGGGAAAACAACCATCTAATGCTTTATGCTGAACGATCCACAAACTACAGCAAACAATGCATCGCTCTGATTATAATCCGAGAACCTGGCTTCATATAGTCCGCAATCTACTGCAAAGCACACAAAGACATAAGCAGTCTCAAGCACAAAAACACACCCACCTATCCTTCCATCCACACAACCCTTCCCCACATTCACAGAGGCACAAGCCGCCAAGTAACCTCCGCCATTGGCTCTATACGAGCGGAGAGCCCATCTGA
This sequence comes from Alternaria atra, assembly GCF_907166805.1. Taxonomy (NCBI): domain Eukaryota; kingdom Fungi; phylum Ascomycota; class Dothideomycetes; order Pleosporales; family Pleosporaceae; genus Alternaria; species Alternaria atra. The sequence goes on from NW_025091320.1 coordinate 1,275,764, forward strand.
CTTGTGGGGTCAGACAACTCAGGCGTATCTGCACAGAGGACTTGGCAATAACTTGTTTCGGCAGATGGGTAAAGTCGCTGGTTGCATTCAACCCACACTGGGCAAATGATCTTCATAGTATAAGGTAAAACCCATGGCATTGCCTCGAACATGTGCCTGCTGTAGGAGAACCTAGCTTTACATCCGCATCGCACTTCTGCCCACGAGGTTTTTGCTTGCCATGTCTGATAACAATGGTTATACGTGGCGCGATCATTCGCGGTTGTTCCTCGCGTGTGGCGTTGTGATCCTCAGCCCGTTTCAGTATGGATTTGATTTCGGTATGATTGGAGGTCTGCAGGCCATGGTGGGGTTTCTAAAGGTACACCGCAGTTGGGAAACTTCTTCTCCTCAAGCCCAATAGTTGGCTGACTGACAATATTAGATTTTTGGATACCGTACCGATAAGACACCCACAGGATGGAACATCGACACAGAAAGACAGCAGCTCATCTCCTCGCTCATGACGCTGGGAGCTTTCATCAGCTCCGCTACTGCTGGTGTACCATCCACCCGGTTCGGACGACGCATGTGTCTGGTTGCGGCTTGTATTACCTGCTTCGTTGCCAACATCATGATGATGGCTACGGAGAACATCGGGGCGCTCTATGCTGGTCGTCTAATTATTGGTCTCGCGAACGGCTACTTCATGACCTTCTCGCAGCTATACCTACAGGAGAGCAGTACGGCAGAACTTCGTGGCGTGTTTCTGACGGGCTTCAACTTCTTCGTCTCCTTTGGAACACTAATTGGCACCATCATTGACTGGGCCACTGCAAAACGACCAGACAAGTCCGCTTACCTCATCCCGCTCGGTCTCATCTATGTGTTCCCTCTCATCATCATCTGCACAATATGGTTCATCCCAGAAAGTCCACGTTGGCTCATTCTACAAGGCCGCTTCGAAGAGGGAGTAAAAGCACTTGAATGGCTACGTCCAGCGCGCCACGATTCCCGTGCCGAAGCCTCTGCAATCCTAGCAGCGATTGAAAAGGAAAAGGAAACGAGCTCTGGTATAGGCTGGCTCGACATGTTCAGCAACCCTGTCGATCGCCGCCGTACCTTCCTTGCGGTTTTCGCCGTCCTGCTTCAAGCAGCATCGGGCTCCATGTTCATCATCGGTAAGATTGCGATCATAGGATTCAAACTCTCAGAAGCAGTTACTGACACACATTCCAAGCGTACAAAGCGTACTTTCTGCAAATGGCAAAAGTATCCGACCCCTTCGCCATGTCCAACGTCCTCTCCGCCATCAGCATAGTAGCCTTCATCGCAAACTCCTTCATCGTCGTACGCTACGGAAACCGGCGCGTGCTCCTCATGACCGGCCTCCTCGTCTGCGGCATCCTCCAACTTATCATCGCCGTCGTCTTCCACCAAGCGCCCAACGCAAAGTCCACCGGAAAAGTCACAGTTGGTTTAACCGCCATCTACATGTTCAGTTACAACGGCATGATATCAACATACGCTTGGCTTTCCGGCGGCGAACTCCCTACTCAGCGTCTGCGCTCCCATACGTTTGGTCTGGCTGCTAGTGCGGGATTTGTAGGCGCGTGGCTTACCACGTTTACTGCCCCGTACTTTATTAATCCACAGGCCATGAATTGGGGACCGAGGTATGGGTTTATTTGGGCGCCGTCTTGTGCTATTGCTGCTACGTGGGTGTTTTTCTTCCTCCCTGAGGTTAAGAATAGGACGTTGGAGGAGATTGATGAAATGTTTGAGGCTGGGTTGGCGGCTAGGAAGTTTAGTAGTTATAAGTGTGTGGGCGCTGCGAGGCATGATGATGAGGGTAAAGGGAGGAGAAGCGTAGAAAAGGAGAAGGAGGTTACTGTCTTTGCGAATGAGAAGGTTGCTGCTGAGACGAGTGTGTCGAGGGACTAGGTTAGTGGGTCATTACGCCTTGGACCATGATGCGGATCGAACGGCATAGGTAGAAGGTGAACTGTGGGGTATCTCAAAATATTGCTATGTTTCTTCGCGATTTATCTTGTAACCATAGGCCACTCTATCGCTCAATATGTCACCAATGCTCTAAACGGCTCTCAACCGAGTATCCGCTCAATAACGTATCGTCCGCCAGGCTCTTTCCTTTGTACAACCTTCCTAACGCCGAGCCCCCATCCTTGGCTGCCCTTCTCGCCCATGAGGCTCATTTCAACCTCGCACTCCCGCTTATCCTTGGTCAGCTCTACAATCTTGCCTTTTGGCTTACTCGCTTGTAGTAACGGTGTGTTAAGTGCAATGTTGATAATCTGCGGCCTCGTAACAGGAGTAAGAGGATGCATGCGGGTCTTCGGTGTCCGACTACCAGTGATGGTGGATGTTGCCGCGCGTTGGAGATGCGAGTAGATTATGTATCCCGGCATCTTTGCTGGCGGTGTACGTGCAAGTATAGAAGAGGGATGTAGAAACACATAGTTGGCGTGCGGATCGTCTGAACGCTCCGATTGTGACGAGAACAGAGTAACGTAAGGCACATCGATCGCAGTCTTGGGCTTCCTCGGGAGCTCGGGGGGCACAGGAGCAAGGTCAGCGCGCATGGCAATCTGATCGATGAAGCCTGCCGCGCATATCTGGGTAAGCAGATTGATGTTTCGCTCCGAAGGTGCTGGAAGCTTTGCGTTGTACGCTCCGATGGCGGTAGGTCGATGTGCCCGGACGATATTGGTGAGCTGGTGGCGGAGCTGGCTAGCCTCGTTCATGGACTTGGGATTGAGGAACATGTCTTCGCAAAACCGGTGCGAATCAGGCTCGTAGGCGTAGGCACAGATCGCATTGCTGAGCTTGATGCAGTCACTCTGCTTTGCATTGATGCTCATTTTAGCCTGTGCAGCGTTATAGGCTTTGCGCAACCGGGAGCGCTCTTCGGCTTCGATGTTGTCTTGATCGGTACGAATGGTGTCAGGATCTCTGATAGGCTCACGTAGTCCCAAGTTATTCTCTGGCACAATGAGTTCCGGTACAGATAGAGCCGCTACCAATGCAATGGTCTCAGCTGCGAGGTTCTGCGCAACACCCATCGCGACCATACGAGCAAATCGTGGATTGAGAGGGTATAATGAAAGCTCATGACCAAGCTTCGTGACCTTGCCATCCAGAGACAATGCTCCTAGATACGAGAGCAAGTTCTCTGCCTTCTGCAGACTCTCCCTGTCTGGTGATGTCGGAAAGGGGAAGTTGACAACCGGTGCACCCATGCTCTTCAGCTGCAGCACCACGCCCTCCAGCGGTGTTCGTGAGATCTCCGGAGCTGCGTATTCTTCAAAGTCTCTCTCGAAGACGGCCGATGAGTACAGGCGATAACAGTGACCAGGTCCAGTACGGCCCGCACGACCAGATCGCTGGTTGGCGCTGGCTTTGCTAATCCATCCGACTTCGAAGCTTTGAACGCCAGTAATGAGGTCATATTTCTTCTCCTTGGCTCTTCCGCAGTCGAACACGTAGCGAATGCCGGGTATCGTCAAACTGGTTTCTGCGACGTTCGTAGCAAGGACAATGAGACGAGAACCATCAGGAGGTGGCTCGAACACCCGCAGTTGCTGGTTTGTGGGCAACTGTGAGTAGAGGGGTAGAACATGTACGTTCATGACAGTCTCTTCCGGCTTTTCGTCCTCAATTTCGAATTCTTTGTCGTCCTCGTCATCAAGACCCATGATCACGGAGCCTTCTGAATCCGAACCGTCATCGTCTAGGTAATCCTGGCTTTCGGCCTGTCCACCTAGCTCGATGTCTTCAGCCTCCAGCGGCGTCTCTGCCGGAGAGACCACGACTTTGCCAGCCTTCACCTCCCGCCCCTGTGTTGAAGGGAAAGCTTCTTTTAGGCGCTTCGCTAGCTGCGAGATCTCGTTCTGACCAGTAAGGAAGACGAGCATTCCGCCCTTGGGCAGCTTTCGATGGCCTCTGCATACCTTGCGATACATCTCCTCGACATAGTCTCGTTGAGTGCGACGTGAGAAGTGGTTTACAACAGTATACTGACGACCTTCTGCTTTGATCAGTGGTGGGGGCTCACTCCTGAATAGGCGCTTGTTCTCAGTGAAGTCCGATATACGTAGAGTAGCAGACATAATAATCAACTTCAGAGGCTTATTCTTCGGGTCTTCCTTGACCATCTGTGCGCGAAGATCCACAATCCTGCTAAGCATGCCGATGAGAATGTCTGTGTTCACACTGCGCTCGTGAGCCTCATCGATGACAATTGCGGAATACTTTGTCAGTACGAAGTCTTGGGTGATCTCCCGTAGCAACACACCATCAGTCATGAACTTGATAGCGGTTTTGGCACTTGTTGACGTATCAAATCGGATCTGGTACGCCACTTTCGTACTTTGGTCGCCAAGTTCATCACCAACACGTTTCGCCATGCTGACGGCAGCTACACGACGAGGTTGCGTAACTCCAATCATGCCAGGAGTAGGACCGTCGGCCGCTCCATATCCAGACTCTAGGAGGAACTGGGGCACCTGCGTGGTCTTACCGCTACCGGTGGCACCCCAAACTACTACCACGTCATTGTTGTGTATAGCCTCCATGATCTTCTGTTCTTCCGCTACGATGGGGAGCTGCAGCCTTGACTCCTGTATCTCCGGTGATCGTTCGACGTTGACACTGAAGGCCTTCCGTATTCCATCGGTCGCAGTTTTCGTTTCAAGTTCTGGTGGTAGAGGATCTTGCTCGGGAGCTCGAGGCTTGAAGTTTGCTGGGATCGGTGCGTACGAGAGTTGGTTTGTCGGAGTAAATCCTACTTGCTCATTTCTTTGCTGGGTCGCCCAGGCTTTGAAAGCTGATGTCCTTTCCTTCTTTGCGATCTTGTTCTCTTCATCAGGACTCGTGTCGCTGTCCTCATCGCTGTCGTCCTCGGAGTCTCCAGATTCTCTAGATTCGTCTGATGCTTCGGATCCTGAAGTCGATACCTCCTCTGCAGAATTCGAGCCAGCGTCATCGGACTCAGCACCAGAAGCCTCTGACTCGTCCGCACTGTCCTCTTCGTTGTTCTCGCTACCCGAGCTGAAGCCTTCCCATGCTACCTCTTCTTCGACCACGACAGGTTTGTTGCTCTGGCCTTTCCGGCGCTTTCGCACCTGTATGACGGGTTTGCCTGACTCGTCGACCTCTAGAGGTCTCTTCAGTCCGCTTCCAAAGAGTCCACCAGTCTGCTGTGGCGCCGCGAAGATTCCTGTGACTGGTTGGGAGACGTCGATCTCGGGCTTGGAGGGTGGCGGTGATGGCGCTCGTTCTCGTAAGGATCCGTTGGTTTGCGCGGTTTGTGGGGAGATTTGTCGTGCGGTTGATTTCGAAGCAGGTACCGGTGCTTGTTCATCGTCGTCATCCGAGTTGTCGTCTCCAACTTCTTTGAAGTCGCGCTTCTCAAGAATCATGCCCTCATTCTTTTCCACGTCTATGCCGGCTCTACTCTCAGCCAGCGCCCGCCTCAGTGCCTCCCTCTTCGTATCTGCTCCTCGGCCGAGCTTCTTGGAGCTTTGGAATAAGCTGGTGTCGACCTTTTGGGATGCGAGCTTCTTCAGCAGTTCGAGGTTCTCTTCTTTCTTGAGTTTTGTGTCCTGCAAAAGTTAGTCTTGGAGTTCTTCCCTGAGCAATCCTAGCGCAAAGTGGCCGCGAAAAGTGTTGCAAGCCATTCCAGACTATATCTTCACATACAATGTATTTGTCGAGACGCTTCTTCTTCTTGCCGCTCATCTTGCCCTGCGACTCCCGTGTAAGCTCATCCTTGAGCGCAGCCTTCTTCTGAGCGCGCTCTTGCTCCTCCTGCGGCAAAATCTCGGTCGCATTGGCATCGACGGTGGCATCGTTCGCCGGCGTCTTGCGACGGGCCAGAACCTTGTGTTTTCGCTGTCGCGGCACGAACTTGGGCATTTTGGTGGTTGCGGCGTCGAGGATTGCTCGCAGCGTCCGAAAGTTTTTGGTGGGGATCAAACGCTAGCGGGCGAACTCCGCATCACTCCCGCGCAAGTTGAGTGGGCTGTTGGCCAGAGAAGCAACAACACAAACAACGAGGCACACAAGAGAATCTCGAAGCAACATAATACTGAGCGCGTATACAATCGCGGTAATCGAAGACGTCAAACTACTCAGGTCGCCGTTCGTCGTATTGCCTTTGGGGTCCGCACCAGACATACCATCCCGCGAACACAACGCCATGGCAGCACCCACCACGTTAGACGAATACGTCGTAACGCCTGCCCCATACCCAGCGCGTACCAACACAGCCACCTCGACGATTAAGAGTATAGAAACTACGGCAACAACGGTCAACTTTGCGGACAAGATTCTCATCACCGTCACACAGAATGGACGGTTAGCACATTGGGTATGCTAATATATCTGGTTCATTGTGATGGCCTTTACTAATGCTGTCTAGGTACATGTGCCCCTTGATATCTCTGCGACTGACGCCTCGATGACCTCGAATGCCTCCCTCGAACGCGACGAAGAGGACCCCAACTCGGACCTCCTTCCTATGCACCATCTCACGGCTACAAATATACTTGGCGGTACAATTGCAGAGCTTGATATTCTTGGACAAACACTCGCGACACAGATTGCAAGTGCTATCAAGCAACGCGACGACAGGGAAATCAGGATGGTTGTGGTTGGAATGGGACTTGATAAGAGCATGGTCGGACGAGAAGCATTCAGCGAGCTGATTGGACTTGTGCTGGGGGTCATATAAGAGGTCGTCGAATTCGTATTGCTTTAATCTATGCAACGCTCGACGTGATAAAATATGGGATCCTGCGCCCAAGCGTTACTCCGTTGAGTCTTGGGTATGTCATCCACTCGTCTTCTATGTCCAGCTTTTGTCCCTCTATGCGCCGTCCCATGCTGACCCTTATGAAGTACCATAACGCCGACCCAATGCAATCCAGATTCGATCCCGTTATACGCTCTCACGAAGCTTGTTGATCAAAACGTCGACTGACTCCATGTCGTTTGCGTCCAGCTTTTGTTGGGGCTTAAATTCGGCAGGCATATGCTCGACAGCGGCATCGAGCGCGGCCTGGAAGTTGCGAACGGCTGACGAAAGGGCGAATATGGCCTTCTTACGGTTCTTCTTCTCGGCGTCTGAGGTTGCCATGCGGACGAGAACGGGGATAGCGCCGACTACAAGGAGCTGGGAACTGTTAGTATGGGCCATAAGTGTGCGCAGAGTCAAGGGCTGCTTACTCGCTCTTGTGTTTTGATATTGTTCTGGACGGCAGTACCACAACACCATGCAGCGTAGAATCTGAGTTCAGACTCTTTGTTCTCCAGTTGTTCCACGAGAGGCGTCCACAGTCCTAGACTTTCGATGTTGTTGGCGTTGTCGAGGTTCTCGATGAGTTGCTCAAAGTTGTCGAATGCAGTCTCGCGATGCTCCAGTTCCGCCTCCTCGTTTTGGATGACTTGCATGCTTTCTTGCATCAATTGCGCATCTGAGGGACCCGACATTCCAGTCATGAGCCGTTGCAGCGCCTCAGCATCGAGCTGTGGCGGCGGTTGGTCGGCGGCGGCGACGTCGGTGCGCGAGGCCTCGGAGTTCTGAATACCCCATTTGAGGAGATTGTTTAGTCCTGGGTCGTTCATGGTGTCTGATATGCGTTTGGTATTCGGTTTGTTGTGCGAAGAACGAAGATGGTTGCGGGGTGTGTCGACATTGAATAATTTTGGCGGGCCTTATGACGCCGACGCTCGCGAGGGAACCAGCAGCTTCGCGGGCCTTCCATGGGACATGCTTGCCCAACACAGCAACACAGCTGTCAACACCATCAATCACATGGTGTCAAACACGACAAACAACAGGCGTGTGGAAGATACGTCGATGCTGGCTCCACATGACATAATCACGACACGTTGGCATCGAGACTGGAAGTATTGCTGCGAATGCTCGTTTCCCTAGGTGCACGTCTACTGCCCCTCCGCACACGTGACGCGTACCCGTCGTATTCGGAATGGGCGGGGATATGGCGAGTTGGCGGTGAGCAGCCGCGGATGGCTGGGGACTGACTTGTGCTTCATCCCGACTTATGCATTCACAGCGCGCCGTCGAGAACACGTAGGTCCTAGTGGAGTATCTATGATTGCTATACGCCAAGGATTTAACACCGCTGCCTGGCGGTCTGGTAGAGTTGACGTGCGCCGACAGCAGCTTCCTTCATGCTGTGGCGGGGAGCTTGCGTACTCTCCCAGGTGCGTACCACTGGGGCAGAAGACGACGATTCTAGGCTGCACAATTCCACCATGCCATATAAGATAGCCAATGCTGTGATCGTCGTGAAGCAACTGCCCAAACGCTGAAATTATACACAACCTCCTTTAGGAGCCGCCCGTTCGTGCAAAGCCTCCTTCGCGCCTGCGCTCCTGCCACCCCGCTAAATCTGGGCAAGGCCGACCCGCTTATTTAGCACACCCAGTTCTTGCCTCTGCGCACCAGAAACCTCAACCTCAACACCGCCGCCGAACTTGTAAGCTCCCCGAACACCTCCGTACCCTTTTTACTTTTTCACCGCTAGCTGCGTCTCTGAGCTTAACCACTGACGCTCAATTGTTCCAGCGACTCTATACAGACACCCGTCTACAACTCCACGTCTACTCTAATCTCACCCTAATCAATCAACATGGAGGGTAAGCAAGCTCCACCCCTACCGCCCCGTGTCCTAACCATCGCCGTCCACCATACTGTCTATCTCAATGAGCTCTGCTAACCTCTATTGCCTACTACAGAGGAAGTCGCAGCCCTCGTCATCGACAATGGGTGAGTTGGCATCAACGAAGCCCAACACCGCCATCCCTGCTGTGGAGGGGCTATCTGCGCCCTCGCCCTATCCGAGCCGCGACCAACACCTCTACAGCAGCGCGCGAGGGTCAGAGATGACATGAGCTTGAGCTGACAATTGACAGTTCGGGTATGTGCAAGGCCGGTTTCGCCGGTGACGATGCGCCCCGAGCAGTGTTCCGTAAGTACCTCGCCAGCTGAGGCTGCATCGAGAGCGCCCTAAAGCGCTCCCGAAGGCCATTACGAGAGCAACTTCTGACAGCTCGCAGCTTCCATTGTTGGCCGACCGCGTCACCATGGGTACGATGAACCTCCCGTTATCCCCACGCAATCCGCCATCTAACAACATACAGTATCATGATTGGTATGGGCCAGAAGGACTCATATGTCGGTGATGAGGCACAGTCGAAGCGTGGTATCCTGACCCTGCGATACCCCATTGAGCACGGTGTCGTTACCAACTGGGATGACATGGAGAAGATCTGGCATCACACCTTCTACAACGAGCTGCGTGTTGCCCCCGAGGAGCACCCCGTCCTGCTCACCGAGGCTCCCATCAACCCCAAGTCCAACCGTGAGAAGATGACACAGATTGTTTTCGAGACCTTCAACGCTCCCGCTTTCTACGTCTCTATCCAGGCCGTTCTGTCCCTGTACGCCTCCGGACGTACCACCGGTATCGTTCTCGACTCTGGTGACGGTGTCACTCACGTTGTCCCCATCTACGAGGGTTTCGCCCTTCCCCACGCCATCTCCCGTGTCGACATGGCTGGTCGTGATCTGACTGACTACCTCATGAAGATCTTGGCTGAGCGCGGTTACACCTTCTCCACCACTGCCGAGCGAGAAATCGTCCGTGACATCAAGGAGAAGCTCTGCTACGTCGCTCTTGACTTCGAGCAGGAGATCCAGACTGCCAGCCAGTCCTCCAGCTTGGAGAAGTCCTACGAGCTTCCCGACGGTCAAGTCATCACCATTGGCAACGAGCGTTTCCGTGCTCCTGAGGCTCTTTTCCAGCCTTCCGTCTTGGGTCTTGAGAGCGGTGGCATCCACGTCACCACTTTCAACTCCATCATGAAGTGCGATGTCGACGTCAGGAAAGACCTATACGGCAACATTGTCATGGTACGTTCTACGCTACAATCCAGCAAAGCACGCAGCTAACAGCAACTAGTCTGGTGGTACCACCATGTACCCCGGTATCTCCGACCGTATGCAGAAGGAAATCACCGCCCTCGCCCCATCCTCGATGAAGGTCAAGATCATCGCTCCCCCCGAGCGCAAGTACTCCGTCTGGATCGGTGGTTCCATTCTTGCTTCGCTCTCCACCTTCCAGCAGATGTGGATCTCAAAGCAGGAGTACGACGAGAGCGGTCCCTCCATCGTCCACCGCAAGTGCTTCTAAGGTACTGGCAGTCATGCGTCCGAGCGATTCATCGACTGACGGTTTTCTTCCTAGCGTGTTCCTGCGTACGGTTCTCGAAATCATGACAAGCCTGGTAGCGGGGACATCCTTGTATTGGCGCCTTGTTATTCCGGGGTTTTACACATGTCGATTGTCCACAAAATAGCACAGCGGGCCAATGGTTGGGTGTTTGAGTTATGGAGGAGCTTGAGCTCACACGAGGGTGTAGTAAGGATCTTAAGATAGTAGCTTAGAGCCTATGGACACTTTCGTATCCCTTGCAACGTGTAGTCATATGTGGTGATAACGTGATTACGTGAAGACTGTTGTTTTTGTAGCTGGTAATTCGTGAGCACGTGCATATCTGAAAGCAAATGGGCATGTATACGAATGAATAGTAGTGAGCTACAATTGAGACGCGGGTCCTAGTCGTGCCTCTACTTCGATTGAAGCAACGGCGTACACAACTAGAGACAGGTGGTTGGACTCCCCTGCTAGCGCGGAATTTGCGCGCCGGCGGTCGGGAAGGCACCAAGCGACGCGTTCTTCTGCAAATTGCTTACATGCAACCTACAATCTCACCCATGGCACGCCATGATATGACTGAAGTATCTTCATAGGCCTTCCCCTCCTTACATCTAGTTGTAGCCTTACTCTTATGCTTTTTGGTCTCATTGTTGGGACGCTGGATATATCGACGCAATTTCATCCGAACTCCAATCAGCTACGGAACTATTGCATCTAAGCCCACTTCTACTTGGCATCAGTCTTCGCAATGCCTACATCATCTACCAAGATCGATGCCTCACCGGCTACTAAATCAAACGATGAGACCACGCCTCTGTTGACCCATGTAGACCCTACACCCATAGATGAGTCTGTCGATCCTTCACAGCAGCAAGACTATATCGAAGATGATGATGAGGACAAGGATAAGCCATTACCCAAGGCACAGATATTTCTTCTGTGTTATGCGGTTTGCGCAGCGCCTATTGCCTTCTTCTCCATCTTTCCTTATATCAACTTCATGATCGAGAGGGTAGGGGGCGTGGATACAGAGGATGTTGGGTTTTATTCAGGTTTGATCGAGAGTCTGTTCAGTGCGACACAGATGTGTGTTATGATTCTTTGGGGAAAGGTACGCAGCCTCGGTCTTGCTATGGAGGGAGAGTATCGCTGACATAGTCTCTAGGCTTCTGATCGATATGGGAGAAAACCCGTACTAGTCATATCCTTGTTGGGCTTGACCGTTGCTACGGTTCTCTTTGGCTTGAGCAGAACCTTGTGGCAGATGGCGTTGTTCAGATGTCTAGGTGGCGTCTTTGCTGGAACAATTGTCACTGTCCGAGCCATGCTCTCCGAGAATAGCACCAAGCATACTCAAGCACGAGCTTTCAGTTTCTTTGCTTTCGCCAGCAACATGGGGATTTTCATTGGCCCGCTGATCGGTACGTGCTTTTACAGCCATTCGAAATTGACGATAGACTGAGCGCAAATCTACAGGTGGTGCACTCGAAAGCCCAGCGGATAAGTTTACATCGACCTTTGGCAAGGTGCAGTTCTGGCATGACTACCGTTACGCACTACCCAACATTGTTGTGTCGGCTATTGCCCTTTCTGCAGCGATCACGACTATGCTGTTCGTCAAGGAGACCTTGCATATTCACGGCGACAGAAAGAAGACTGCAAAGTCTAACATGTCTACCCGGGAGCTGATCAAGTATCCCGGCGTCATGCGAGTACTTGTAGTATACAATTACGTGATGCTCATGGCATTCACCTTCACAGCCGTCTTTCCGGTCGCCCAGTACACGCCCATTGACATGGGAGGTCTTGGCTTCACAACAGAGCTTATTGCTGCGTGTACAGCGCTGAATGGAGCTTCTCAAGCAGCCTGGCTGCTCATTGTGTTCCCTATACTGCACAAACGTATAGGTACTGGTCGTGTGCTTTGGCTATGCGCATCAGCCTGGCCTGTTCTCTTCGTCGTCGGTCCAGTGTACAACATCCTACTTCGGTACGGACATACTACCGTTTTCTGGGCTACTGGTCCACCAATCATAGTTCTCGCGAGCGGGGTTTCGATGGCGTTCAGTAAGTTACAGTCCTGTATTGATGTGCTGCGCTAACATATACTCTAGCTTGCGTTCAACTCGCACTCAACGACATATCGCCTTCACACGAGACACTTGGGACGCTCAACGCTGTCGCACTTGCTGCTCAAAGTGGCATTCGATCTGTAGCTCCGGCTCTTGCGACTAGCATTTACGCCATCGGTGTCAAGTACCATATCCTGGGTGGTCAACTTTTCTGGCTTTGCCAGGTCATTCTGGCATTCGGCTTGTTTGGGCTTCTGAAGCTACTTCCTGCGAAGGCAAGAGGGGATGTGAAACCAAAGCAGTTGAACGGCGGTGTTTGATACGTGCGTTCAGTATAGGTGTTTAATGATGCTTCGGTTCGTACCATCATACCTGCTAACATCTTGAAGAGCGGAAGATTTCGTATCGTAGCTACTTTGCCTGTCCAGCCAACCAGACGAGAAACTGTCTCTGCCTACCTATCCGGCTAACACACCCTGTGACTTTTTCCTCCTCTCCATCGACCCCCCATTTCCTCAACTCCCAAACTCCTTCAACTTACAACGCCTGGAACACCTACACCGGTCATCATGGCCCCAAGCTTAGACGAAAGAGATTCTTATCAGACCTATCACCTATATAAGCGGCAACTGTTGAAGAGACCGCGCCCGCTATTTTCACTGTTCTTACCGTTCGCCTCGAAAAATATGGTGAAGTTCCAATCTTCACTATACCGAGGCCCTGTTAGTATTCTTGATCGTACTACAAAGAGGCCTTTTTTATACAAGCTGTACAACACTAAAGCCCAGCTGAAGGTATACACTGTTACTTTTCTGTTAGAATTGTAACGTGGATCACTACGTATACCTTTAGGGTACAATTATAGTAACAGGTACAACTTACAGAGAACGAACTTCTTGGTAGTGCGTATGTCCGGTGAATTGCTGTCAATAGCGTCATGAAAACCACGAGTGAGACCAAATACAGTCATCACCGTAAACAAACATAATCGAGTCTGATTCTCACATCATTTCTGACCACAGCGCAGCAAATAGGGTTTAATTGGCACTCTCCCTGGTATTAACATTGGCCCCCAAAGTTTGTGGCGCAGCCGCCAAGCTTACGACTATTAAGACGGCTGTCACCTGTTGTCCGTTCTCGTCCTATGCACTTCATTCCTCCCAACCCAACCTTTACACACTTCATTCGACTATGAGACTCATCAACGTTAAATCACGAAATCTCGAAGATCATGTATGCGGGGCACGAGAATATGCTATACTGTCTCACACGTGGGGGAAAGAGGAGATTACCTTCCATGACATTCAATCTCAGTCTAATCAGAACAAAGCTGGCTGGCATAAAATCGATCTCTCATGCAAGCAGGCAGAAAGCGATGGCTATGACTACCTTTGGTGCGATACTTGCTGCATCGACAAAAGCAGTAGCGCCGAATTAACGGAGTCTATCAACTCTATGTTCCGCTGGTACCAGGAAGCCAAAGTATGCTACGCTTTCCTTGAAGATTTTCCGAGCGTCGGAAACCTTGCGGATGCCCGGTGGTTCAAGCGAGGCTGGACCCTCCAAGAACTCGTTGCGCCTGAATGTATCAACTTCTACGACTCTGCATGGCGGAAAATTGGCACTCGAGATGAATTGGCAAGGGAGATCTCAAGCATAACTACAATCGACTTGGAGGCTTTAAATGGTGCAAAATCGCTGAGCTATATCCGCGAAGCGAGCTTAGCAAAAAGAATCGCCTGGGCAGCAAACCGAGAGACGACGGCAGATGAGGACATCGCGTACTGCCTCATGGGTCTCCTCGGAGTCAACATGCCACTTCTGTACGGAGAAGGCGGCGCCAAGGCCTTTGGTAGACTTCAAGAAGAGTGTATCAAACTTAAGCCAGACCAGTCGTTCCTGGCATGGCTCTCTCGTCCAGCCAACGGGCGTCGGAGAAGTTCGGACGTCAATTTCCTGGCTTGTCATCCCAAAGACTTTGAGGACTGTAACCTTATATCACTGACTAATGATGATGTTGCTCCATTCTCTTTCAGCAACAGAGGGCTCCAGATCCGGCTACCATTGTTCCAGAACCAGAGTGCAGATGCTCTCAGAAGTCCCGAATACTTCGCCGTCCTTGCTTGCTGTGACCAAACCGGGCAGCGCATTGGCATACCGCTACACGCTGTGGAGAGGTCTGCTCAGAACTTTACATTCTCGCCAAGTAGCGAGCACCGCCCTATTTCAGCAGAAGAATTTGATGCTGCACGCTCGAGAGACTGCTGCATACTCAGAACCTCCAAACCCTCGCCTAACCGCATGCTGTCGATTAATGACTTATCGGCATTATTGGTTTCATGGAGACCAGAGATCGTCTACCTCGACACGTCGACTTCAACCTGGACTTGTCTGAGTAAGCCCGTGGCATCAGAAATCCCGCTTACTCGAGTGTCTGATCAACCAGAGCGAGCCAGCTATGGGGTTCTTTTCCATCCTCCGTCTCCATGCCCAGACACAAGGAGCAGCGATGACGAGAACAAACCATGTTTGAAGGTTCTGGTTCGAGTGGACGTTGGGTTCGAAGTGCGATACAGTGTGAATGTAACCATCCGGCTGTTATACGTCACCAGAAACGGAAGGTTGCAAATTCCGCCAGACTACAGTGCTTCCCCTAGTATACCGTCCTCTGAGATACCGTCCAAGTCACGCTCCCGAGTTGTTTCCATACCCACCTATCAGCCAGAGGAAGTCACTGTATCGGCCTCATGGAAGCGTGTTTCCAACCAGGATGTGCTGTCCTTGGAGATAAATAAGCATCATGTACGTGGACTATATGCACTTTCGATCAGTGCATTCAAGTCACTTATAACTGAAAACCCACTGGTTCACGGCATCTACGCGGCAATAGCGATATCCTCCTCAGTTCTGTTACAATCGTCTGATGTGAGTCCATTCGATGTGATCGCACTGTGTGTATTAGCTTCCACCGTCTACTGCACGGTCAGCATAGTTTGGGAAACCAGTCTTGCAAGATACGTAAGACCAGGATATCGAGAAATAAGTTGGCGCTTACCATGTATTTTGGGTCTTCTACTATTGAATCAGGCACACTTTAACAACTACAACAAAGCGCCCTCTGTTCGGAAGATAGCAGCCTTGCATTGGGTAATTGCGACTTGGTTTGCACTCGATGTGGTACTGGACTTCAGCAAGCGCACAGGCTACGTTACTGAACACGCAAATCACATGACAACCGAGAGGATGGACCCGAATGTTGGACTCGAAAGTCTGTTACTAGATAATGCACGAGGAGAGACTTCAGCGTAACGTATCGAAAGGAATCATTTGAGCAGTATTCGAGCATAGAATCTCTTAACTCTACATACTCGCATGCACAGTATCGTCGCACTTTCGTAGTCATTCTATTGCCTAAAGCACAATGCGTTGATCTAGACCACTCATCTATCTTTCTAAGCTTCCTGCATCGAAGCCACCAAGACGCGTAAATCCCCGAGCCACAAAGATGGACAACACCACTGCAACCCTCCACGTCATCCCCCAAGAAGCAAAGTAACATATCTAACGGCCCGTCTCGGCGTCATCGAGCCGCGCCAGCAACAACACCACATAATCCCATGACGTCCTCAACCCACAGAAGCTGAAACACGTGCGGTTACGATAAGGCTACCTAAGCTTGTATGCTGGCACCAAGTTGCGATGCTTGCATACCTAGCCCAGCCCCAGCCATCGCTTATCTAACCTCCCTTCGTGCAGCAAGAACATCGGCGTGATGATATCGAAGGCGGGATCATCACACAAGACAAACCCCGGAAACACGCGACCATCTTGCCCAGACTGCCCCAGCCGCCCGCGGACACAAATTTCGTTCATCACTCCGTTAGATCGACATTGCGCCTGCGACGCAAAAGGTTGCGGGTAAAAAAAGACCCAAAGGAGACCAGCGCACGGCTTGCGATATGTGAAAACGCCCGGATGGCGATCAAACGTCATGCATCGTGATGAACAGTCGCTCTTTGCGCCACGGGTATTCTTGTTTTGAGTTTTTTACTTGTTCCGTGTTCGCGTCGGGGAAACGATACGCGCGGGCGCTTTTTATTGAAACTTGTGTCAATACACGACAGAACTCGATCTAGGTAGTCACTGCCGCTCGCTAAAGGCGAAACACTCCGCGCCTTGGCTCGTCGCAAAGCAACGGCAACACAAGCAATACGCAAGCATTCTTTCATCATTGCTTTCCATCAGACAAGGGCTACTTATCAACTCAAGACAAGACGCGAAGGAGGGTGCGACAAGCGTCGTCACCATGCCATTACAGCATCATCATCTACACGATCCACGGCGCGCAACACACTACATGTCACCGCCCAGCCGCGATGCGACGAGAAGGGAAACTAAGGTTAGTGTCAACCGTCACGGAGGCTCGGCACGCTATAAGGCCACCCAATATAACCACAGGATACGGAAAAACGTTATACTGAATGGCGCTCAATGGCCAGACACGACAAATTAGTCTTTCGGGGCCACCGTGGTGATATTTACATTGCACAATTGAGATTAAAAACATAATCAAGGAGCACATCTCCAACTGCCAATATCCCATTAGCGCAACCCAATAACATCTGATCAATTGGACTTGGATCGTAAAATGCCAAAATTTGACTAAGCGTTACTCGGCCAAACTCGCAGCACAACTATGTCATGTTTGGCGAGGGCTTGCATGAGCCTATCCAGCCCGTTGCATTAGGAGACACCGCGAATGGCGTGCAGCTGTCTTTACCCCGCTTGGTCGCAGGCACAGTAGCTACCACAAGCGACCCCGCGTGCCCTTGCAATCTGCTCCGCGCAAGTCGTAAGTGGCTTGAACGCTGTGTTCTCGTGTACCTTTCTTATCAATGTTGTGTGGATGGGCGTAAGAGGTGAGGGTGGGTGACGGGTGACTAGCGGCAACTGTTGGTAAAGCCGTGAATCTTTCCGATGAGCTAGACCCGTGCAATAGTGCATGCAGAAGGTCTGCGCGAGGTAAACTTGAAATTAAACTGTGTTGAAAAGTTCACATAGCGATTGATAGAGTTAACATAGTAGCAAGGAGACACTTTGGATTAGGAGGGATGTTTTCACAGCAATATTTTCAATTGGGGTATTAATTGAGACAATGAAATTATGCTTCTTGGTATACATGAGAAGACTAGCAAGACAGTGATGAAAAATTAACCTTGCTTTCAGGTGGGCTCATCAATCCCGTACAAATATCCAAATACACATCGCGTCATTACTAGACAGCGACCCTAATTTAGTCATCGTCCTCCTCCTCGACAGCGCGGGGAGCAAGGACGTAGCGGGTTGTGCCGTGCTTGTCCTTTCCGTGCTCGAGAGACAGCTTGCTAAGGGCAGCAATCATGTTCTCAATGGCAGGGTTCTTGCGGCTACGGTCCTTGCGGCCGAGGGTGTCGAGCCATGCGATGCGGTTAAGGAGGTAGTAGACGATAGCAATGATGATGGTGACACCAATGGAGTAGGCCCAGACAACGACAACGGTGACAATGTCGACCCATCCGTCGTCACGGAACCTGCTGTTGATGGTAGGGGGGTTGGTTTGGTAAGGAGCACCAGACATCCAGCCGAACAGGGTGAAGATGGTCGCAAGAGCATCGACACCGAGAATAGCGACGATCAGCTGGAACGAGGGGAAGGTCTTGCCACCACGGGTAACGAAGATGAGCCAGTTCTCAGTAAGAGCAACCTCGAGGAACAGAATGGGCTGGATAGCACCGAAGTTCTGGATGATACCTCCGCTGGGGATGAAGAGAGTACCACGGACGATCCAGGTACCGAGAGCGAGGAGGAGTCCGAGGATGACGGAGATGAACCAAATCTTGGGCAGTTGCCATTCGACGGGACGTTGCTCGGAGTGGGCATTGTCGTACGCGACAGCGACGGTGGCCAAATCAGCGAAGAGAGCAAGGAAGACAATGAGCTCAGCGCGGATGGTCTCGTTGAGGATGATCATGGAGGTGACAAGGTAGACTTCCAAGTGGAGGCAGAGAGCGATACGGTACTGGATGTAGGCCTTCATACGCTGGAAAATCTGGCGAGAAGTCTTGATGGCCAAAACAATAGTGGACAGACCAGGGGCAAGGAAGACGATATCAGCGGCAGCCTGAGCAGCCTCGGTGGAACCCTCGACGGCGATACCACAGTCAGACTTCTTCAGGGAAGGAGCATCGTTGACACCGTCACCAGTCATGGCAGTCAAGTGACCACGCTGTTGAAGCATCTCGACGACCTGGTACTTGTGCTCGGGGAAGACTTCGGCGAAACCGTCAGCGCGCTCGACAAGGTCGTGCTGGGTAGTACCAGTGAGACCACCGCCGATGAGCTTGGAAGAGTTGTAAACCTTGGTACCGAGAGCAAGCATCTTGCAGGTCTCCTTGGCAATGGCAATAGCGTCACCAGTCAACATCTTGACGGGGACACCGAGCTGCTGGGCCTCAATGATAGTCTGGGCGGTATCCTCACGAGGGGGGTCAAACATGGACAAGAGACCGAGAAGAATCCAGTCACCGTCGTTCTTCTGGTAAGCGACACCGAGAGATCGGAAACCACGGCGAGCGAACTCAGCAGCCTTCTCCTTGTAGAGGGTAGCGGTAACCTCGTCGCAGTTGGCAAGGTTGACAATAGCCTTGGGGGCACCCTTGGCGCAGACGTACTTGTCACCACCCATGTGGCAGACAGCGGTGATACGCTTGGAGACGGGGTCGAAGGGAGTGAACTTCTCAGTCTTCCAGCCCATGTTCAGGATCTCACGGGCCTTGGGGTAGCGGCGGATGGTAAGAATGGTGACCTTGTCAATGGGGTCGAGCGACTTCAGGTTGTGGGAAGAGGCAAGAGCAGCGACAGCCATCATCCAGTTGACGTCCTGGCCCTCAGCGACGTAAGGCTCACGGAGAGAGAGCTGGTTGGCAGTAAGGGTTCCGGTCTTGTCAGAGCAGAGAACATCGACACCGGCAAGCGACTCAATGGCGGTAAGCTTCTGGACGATAGCCTTCTGCTCAGCGAGGTAAGCAGCACCGACAGCGAGGGTGGTGGTGGTGACAACGGGAAGACCGACGGGGACACCGACGATGAACATGATAAGAGCGTAGTGGAGAAGGGTGACGGACTTGTCAGTTCCCTCGCGGGCGGTGGCAATGGGAATGTGACGGAAGAAACCACCAATCCAGGCGAGCAAGATGAAGAACATGACGAGGACGAGAAGCGCCGTTCCGATGGAGTTCATGATAGCCTTGAAATGACCTTGGTCCTGAGCGCCCTGGACGAGGGTAGCAGTGCGACCGACGAAAGAGTGCTTAGCAGTGGTGATGACGATACCGTAGGCCTTGCCACGCTTGCAACCAGTGGTGTAGTAAGCGACTTCTCCCATGTACTTGTCGACAGCGAGAGACTCTCCGGTGATGGACGATTGATCGCAAGCAACGAGAGGGTGGCCCTGAGTGATGGGGTTCTCCTCATCGAACTTCTCCTCATCGACGTCGTCATCCTTCTCATCCTCGGGGTCAGCGTCGTGAAACTTGTCCTCAGCCTTGAGCTTCATGTACAAGTCGAAGTCCTCAGGGTGGTCGTAGCCGCAGATAAGACGGGCGTCACCGGGGACGGACTGACCCTCCTCAATAACGACGATGTCACCGGGAACAAGCTCGCGAGCGAGAATGGTTTGTTGCTGGTTGTCACGAACGACGACGGCCTTCATGGCGATATCACCCTTGAGCGAAGCGACGACATCGGCAGCCTGCTTCTCCTGGTACCAACCGACAATGGCGTTGAGCAACAGGATACCGCAAATGACACCGAAATCGATCCAATCCTGAAGACCAGCGGCGAGAAGAGCAGCGAGCTCCATGACTATGATGCGTTAGTTTTGCGCTAAACATGTGGGTGCAGGGATGCTTACCGTAGAGAATGGGACCAGTGAAGTAACCGATGAACTGCTTGAGAAGGTTGGTCTTCTCGGAAGAGATTTCGTTGAAACCATAGCGCTTGCGACGCTGCTCAACGTCGGACGAGGTAAGACCAGTTCGGAGCTCAGTGTTGAGGTCTGCAATTCCATGTTAGCAAAATTCTTGATCGTGTTGCTCATCTCGCATGCTGCACAAGCGGGTAGTTTGGTGGAGCCGGGTTGCATGATTGGCTCCACCAATTCTGCCGCTATCGTGTTGCTAGCAGGGTGCAGCTTGAGCGCGGACCATGCGAGCGCCAGCCACCAAATGTCGAGGTAAAACTCAGCTAAGGGAAGATTGGCGACGCAGGCTGTGGGCGGTGCTGAAAACGGCGCTGCCAGCAATTGAGTGAGGGAGAGAGGATGGTAAAACTTACAGTCGTCAGGGACAGCGCCGGCATCCTGGATGGGAACAGCGGCGGTGGGCGAGCCCGACTTCCAGAACTGCCACCAGGCCTTCTTCTTCTGGGATGGCTCGGCGTGAGGGTTGGTTCGGGTGTCGCGGTAGAAGAGGATGTACTTCTGGAGCGCGGTGTATTCATCCATGCCCTCGAACTCGGTCATGGAGACAATGGACTTTTGCCGCTCAGCGGCGCTGGACGCGCGTGGGCGCTCAACATCGTCGTTGGGCGCCATCTTGTCGAATTAAGGAATGCTGTTGCTCGTATGTATTATTATATCCGGTAACTCTAGGCACAGAGAAGGCTTTTCCGAGGCGACTTGACGATGAGGTTGAGTGTCAGGTCGAATGTGCTGTGCAAATAGGTAACTGCAAGCAGGGCCTTCTCTGTGAAGAAAGTGTAATGGAAGCGGGAGAGGCTCTGGTTAAGTAGCGCGGCAGGAACTCACCCACGTATCAACCCAGGGAAAAACTCAGCAAGGACCGACCTTTGGCCGCTATGAGGGATTTATGATTGTCATAAAGCTAACCATGGATGGGGTTTAGCTCGAGCCGAGCGTCCCGGGGGTGAATTTGTTGTGAAGGGTCCGTGCGGCCCACGCTACATCATCGGCGCGCGACTGCGAGCAGAGATTGGCCGTCGCATTCACCGGCCGAGGGTGATGCGCTGATGACGGAAGGCTGACTGCCGTTGACTACCTCGACGTGCATTGCGTAGCTTCATTGCCTGTGTGCACTGCGGAATTGCGATGGCGGTATCAATCCCAGAGTTTGTGATCGCCTTTCCCTCGGCGCATGTTCGCGACTCTCACTCTTCTCCACCCAGCAGCGGCAGCAGAGATTAAGCTGGAGATAGCGCGACAGTCCGCGACAAGCGTGCTGCACTGCAGGGATCAGCTCTCATGACGTTTTGGCAAGAGCGACCGGCAAGCACCTCCTCCACGCACCTTGCTCACTCTGGCGGCACCAAGCTTCTGCCCTCACACACAGGAAAGCTTGAATGCTTGGCGCCATCTCGAGCCACCCACCCAGAGTACGAGGCATTTTTCCCCCCGTACGAGAGAGCCGCGTATCCAGAGTAGCTGCTCCCCACGCCTGCGCGACTTTTGCATTTGCACAATTTTCTTCTAGCGGCCTTCCAGACCCACGAACCAAGATATGCCACTTATCCCATCAGCCTCAACTGCATCCACCGTGCCATAATATCCGACTCCCCCCATGCAATGCGCGCGACCAGCATGCCCAGATGAAGCAATTGTTTTCTGCCCCCCGCGTATCGGCCGCCGACGCTTCTGCACAAAGCACCGCACTCCATGATTAAGCACGAGCCAAGCGGCTAAGGGGCACCTCGGGGCCTGCCTCAAACCAGCCTTAGCAATTCATTCCATCTCACTATCGGCCGAATCAGAGGCCCTGTTCGCCCTGCGTCGCCTGGCCAACGGCTCCCAATTACCGTCCATGTTATGGTAATACAAACTGTGACTCCACACGCCCAAACCGCGCCGTTGCGATGCCACAGTTGACGGTTGCGCAGGGTCTGGTTGGTTGACTTGGTTTTCGCAACGCGACCGCGACCTGGATGCGCCCAAGATGACTTGGCCATTTGTGAGGCGCATGCGCGATTATGCCCCATAGCCAGACCCAGGAAGGCCTTCCCAACGAGGAAGCCGCGACGGTGCGACACGTGACCTCATTCCCTGTGGCTCGCTCTCGCCTGCCTTGGCTGGCTGCGCGACTGCCGATGCCTCGCCGGTGCACCAGTGAGCCTCACCGCATTTGCCTCCAGAACAAGTGCGGGAATAATCATCGCACCCACAAAATATTAGACACCGTCGCTGCCGACCACCAACCTCTCCATGTCTGCCCCGAGCCCTGAGTCGCGAACCCCCACCGGTGTCGGTCCGCCACCGTCACGCGCGCTGCAATGCCATGCAGTTTCCATGTCGCCCGACGTCTTACCTGTCGAGATATGGCACATTATCATCATGTATTTAGACGATCACTGTTTCGCCTGGTTTGTGCTGCGCCAGACGTGTCCCTTTCTGGCTCATGTGACGGAAGATGTCTTCGCACGATACGTCTCGCGTACCTGCAGCCTACGCTTCGCGGGACAGACACTAAGGAGCTTGCTGTAAGCCGCGTTTCACCTGCCACTGCTCGGGAAACTTTCACTCACGATGCCAGCCCTCCTGATCTCCGTGGTGATACTCAACCTCCAACCCCCCAATATCAGGCCGCCAATGTGCAGCTACCATCGTTTCGCTTCCAGCCCTCGTCGTTTGCTCCTGCAAACACAAAGGCTCGCCTTGTGCTGAAACTATCTTCACCGGCAACTGCTCGCGACACGCCATCCTTGCACCAGACATATGCAGGGACAGCCAACTTGACGAGCCGCCTCACTCAAGTCTTCTTCCAACCAGGCGCTGTCGCAGACGCCGAACGCACCCGTTTGCTCAACCAAGCGCACTTTGTGCTTTTCAATGACCAATTAAAGAGCATACGCCTTCCTTCGGCTGCTGTCGATGTTACTGCCCAGCAACTATCCCTAGATTGGCGGCTGCTCTGCCATACCTTCATGCGCGACGAATTCAAGTGTCGTTTTGGCTCTAGTGCATCCGTCACCTGGTGGAGAGAGTTTCCTTGACCGGCTCTCGTGTCCCACACCATGTGTCTACTTGACATTGCCGCGCAACAACAACTCATTCTCCCGTCTGGGCAAGCACAGAGATAATCTAATCATCGTTGTACTTCAAGAATGGTTTTTTATGGCCCGCCAAGCAGCAGATCAATTTTGCGTCAGACGGATCTGTGTAGATCATCCTTGGCGTTGAGCACACCCACCTCCCTCCGGCGATCGAAATGTGTCCGCTGTGCGCATCTCCTCTTCTCCGCCTGGGCACCTACCTATCCAGTCTGTGTCCGGGTCATTATCGTTCACCAGCCGCATTTTACTTTAGGCAAACTACGCCCAGCCTCTCCAAGCGCTGCACTTGAGTGCGGGATTTCTGACATGACCTTGGCTACCCTCGCGGGACTATCCGAGCCGTGGACTTTCAACCCTCGACTCTCATGAGACCATGTAACCTACCTGAGACTGCAGTCGTTGGTGATTAGATACTATACACCAGTCCCATGTGGATATAGACTTTCGTGACATTGCTTCGGGGGCCACGTCACCGTCGTCTTGGTATGAACGCAGACTACCCACTGAATGATCCCAACTAGCAATGCAGTCACCCCAGAATACAGATAGTCCACCTCCGTGGGGAAGCCAAGCCCAGCATTCGGTAGTACATGCCTTGCTTCTCCTTGCTCAACAGCATGTCAGCAGATTACATGTATTTGTCCTCCGCTGCCAAGTGTCTCTGTGCGGAGAATAGCCTCGGCGGAGACCGTGTACCACACAACATATATCTCCTGTCTGTGCATCATCTTGGCCACCGCGTCTTATTCCTTTTCTTAATTACACCACATCATGTGTTACTTTGCGCTGCTTGATGTCTCTGGCACACTTATAGGAGGCGATTCTCGTTTTTTACTGGGCGATTATTCTCCAATCTCGCTAATGACCAAAAAATAGTTTGATCTCAAGACCTTGGTACCTACCATCTCGAATAAAGGAAATATAGTGGAAAGTACTATTTCAGATTGATGTGTGTCCATCACAGATGTTACACCTGAGCAGTGCTCATATATATGACCAATCAACGAGTACTGTACCGCCACTCCCGCTTTATATGCCGAGCGTCGTGTTCAACCTATCCCATCTCACAAAACCTCGATATAACAAGATTTCATATTGCAAAACAGAAAATATAACGGAGCCTCTTTATCAAATTGTCATAGTCGGGTATTCAATTTCACACCATATGATGCCTAGCCTCGCATGCCTCCGCACATCCTCCACTCTCTAACATAGACCCTAGTAGCTTCTGAACTACGAAAGAACTAACTAAAATTCTAATTATTGTGGAATCAACCGTTCAGTATGTAGTACGCCGTTTCTGCCGGTCAGTGTGGAGAGGTGCTGTTAGTGTCGAGGTAGTATGGTTCGTCCACTTCGCTAAAACCACCTTTTCCGACCGAACAGCAACTAGAAAGAAAATTCACCACAACACCATTTTTGTCTAGAATGCCATCAAACTTATACGAACGAGTGAGTAATATTAGAAGAAAAGTTTTTCGCTATTTTCAAACCCCCTTCGTATTATTAGACGGGTCGAAGTGAAAGGCCTGAGTATAGTCAATCTCGCCTCCACAATCCCCACCCTACACAACGCCCGTCCTCAACGCCGTCATCGCACTCCCCATAGCCGTAACAACATGATTCGCGACAGGTGCTACAGCATTGTGTGGAAACAAGAAGATATACCTCACCATTACACTCCCCGCATCCTTCACAACATGAATCCCATGCGTAACACTGCTTCCTTTCCCAACAACCTCGCATCCAAGCATGAGTCGCATACTGGGAAGCGCACTGTTTCTCCAACTCGAATTAATGGTTGAGTAACTAAATGAAAATGCGGGGTCATCGGACAAATAGATACCCTTGCCATGTACGGCGCCGGTGCGTTCCAGAGATGTGCCAGAGCAGACAATGAGACCCTGGGCGAGGATTGCGGGGAGGCGGTCGAGTGACGTGCCATGGAAGAGTACTGTAGTTTCCGAAGACGACTTGGGTAGGCGGGACAAGTATGTACTTTCCAGTCCCGGACTCGCATTCGCAAGCACGAATTGATGGGTCCCTTTTGGCAAGTTCTTGATCCTACATAACCCGCTCGCCGTAGTTATGTAGCCTCGAAATTGCGTACAAGCCCACGAGATGAGCTTCTCGGCATCGGCGTGGTATTTAGCCAGGACGCTGGAAATTTGGACTGCATCGCGGATGATAGAGAGCTTGGGCAAGGCGTTGAGGATTGTTTTGATGGAGCTGGCCCTGCCTATGGGGCAGCCTGGGAGGAGGTTTAGGGTGCCCGTACAAGCTGCATTGTACACGGAGGATAGGAGCATGTCGACGGTGAAGATGTCCGTTCGGATTTCGGGTATGCGGATTTCCAGCGGAAGGGAATACCTGGGTTGATCTTGGTTAGTAAACGTTCCATCTACCGCTTCGTATTTGATGTTGCCTTACCATAGCTGTGCACATGCGACAAGACTGCATGGCGTAGATCGTCGCAACTGCGTATTCTCCGCCTTGTGATCTGCTCCACAGCAGATACATATACGGCCCATTTCTCTGATGGTATTTTGAATGCCGGAATAAAACCCTGCTATCGTTACATCACGGCTAATAATGTGCCTAAAAATGAATCTGTTAAGCTGCCATATGAAAGCACTTTGCGGTGAAAAGCACACATGCTCGTGTGGCACTTTAGACGTCTCATGGCAAACCCATGGGAGATGTTGAGTAGTCTCAAGATCAGTGTCACTGTCGTAGTGTGTGCAGAACCTTGGCGGCGTATTCCCATATGGATCGAGACATAATCGTATGAGAAGGTTATTTGCTGCGCTTGGTACACCCATTGCGCTTCGTTGTAGCTCGGTATGCGAAGCGAGTGAGAAGCTCATCTCAACCTCGTCGTCCCCTATCAGTTCGACTAAATCAATAACACCGGCAGGCAGTTCAAGTATCTCATCCTCCAGCAGGCTAGTATCAGGTACATTGTACTCTTCGAGTAACAATGTGGTACCCACAGGATCTTTCGTTTTGAGCGTTCTCTTCAGCAACTCGAGGCGATCAGCTTCTCGCATAATCTCTGCTTCGATGCCGTCCCAGAACGCTGTTGCTTTGAGAAGTTCTGTCTCCGGTATCTTACCGCCGTATACCTCCAAATTGAGTAACCGAGCGAAGCAGTCAATGACAGTCTTCGTCTCCGGTTTCACATCATCGTCTTGGATCCAGCCAGCGACCATGACCTCAGCGACTGCCAGTGGGATGTCATATCTTTTTTTGGCAATGGTATGCTGCGAATGTGGGGTTCCGCTGCTGAGGGTGGAGGAGTCTGCTTGTAGAGTGGATTTGTATCGTTCGCAGGTGCCATCGTAGAAGACATGATCTCTCTCGAAGATTTTACGGAGACCAGCCTGTTCATGGGTAGGAAGGCCGGGTATATCCAGGAAGCCGGATTTTGCATCGTAAATCTCTTGACATGCCAGTATGGTCTCGTGAGTTGCGTCAAGTAGTTTGTGCAAACATTCCTTGACCTCGTGCAAGTCCGATCTCCTGCCAGATACCCATATGATGATTCTTTGTATGATCGCCTCGGATGGCTTACCTTCAGCCTTTTCAAGACAAGAAAGTATAGCAAGATTCTCTGTTCTCTGTGGTTCTGTGCTAGAAGAAAGAATCGAGCGTACTGCGACTGGATTACCACCCAAATCCTCAAGCGTTGTCAAGGTGCGACTGAACTTATCCACCCTCGATACCCAAGAAAGAAGCTGAGGCTGCAATAGTGATGGTAATGCATGCTCTCCAGTGTGGTAGGATATCAGATCGTTGAAGAGCGTCTCGAGCGACTGCATGAAAGAGAGCCAAGTTCTGGTGTCCATCGCTTGGATCAGGTGATCGACGAGGGCAGTACCGTGTACCACTTCAAACTTGTCATCCTGATCTAGCCATCTGTATAGGAGAGCTCTCCAACACTGCGTGCAGCCTTTTCGCGTGACTAGAATGTTTGCCAAGGCAATGATGGCTTGCCGTGAATCATTCTCCGCCACCCGAACGATACGTACCATATTTCTAATGGACGTAGATTGCTGACCTAAGCCAAGGTCTATCGCGAGCTCGTAAATGCACTCGCAGCGATGGGCAGCAGAGTCACCGATGTCTCTCGAAACAAGGATTGCGAGCATGCGCCGGTCACTGTCGTCCACTCCTTCTATAGTGTTCTCCCATACGTCCAGGATGTCACGCAACGCTCGGTCAACAGTATTACTAGTCGCATCCATATTGAGTAGGTGATTGAGACAATGTTTCTCGATCAGTAGTTCTAGTGAGTGTCGCCCCCACTTGTCTTGTGGACTGGATGTTGATAATATGGATTCAGATGGGATATCAGGGTCAATCCAAACGAATGGGTTCCTTGTCTGCGCTTCATCTAAACGTACGTTCTGGGCCGCGATATATATCTCCTTGATTGATGTCATCCGTTTCTCGCTCGGCCATTCCTGTATCTTTGCTTGGAACTCGGGCCTCAGCTGCGGAAATATGTGTACAGATGCTTTCACGGCAGTACAGAATGTGTGTAGCTCGAGGAGTAGACGTAGCCAAACAGGGGTGTTGATCTGCTCCCGTATTACAGATTGGCACTCGCGAAAACAATTCTCAAAGCCATAGAAGAGCCAGTCTTGGAGGAACAGTTCGCGGAAAGTCGTCGCTTGCGGTTCTTCGAGGATACTAAGAAGCTTCTGAAGGGATGTAACATGAATTCCACTGATTTGCTGTTTCTCAGACCACAACTCGCGGATAGCGGTAAAGGAATCGTTTTTAGATGTAGAGGTGATCTCCAACGAGGCATCGAAAAGGTCTAAGCCGCTCTTGGTAATTGTTCGGCCGATTGTCAACGATCGGAAAAGGCTGAAGAGGCTTTCACTCTCGGGTATCGAGGTGGAAACCGTGTCCAAGCCTCGCACAAGTCTCCCTAGAACGGCCGCTAAGCATACTCTCGTAAGCTCGGGAACTTCGATCACCAGACCACGGTAATGTATCCATCTTCGTTGTTCGCTGTAATCCGCTATCAATCCTTGACGTAAAGTCCTTTCGGTACCCGTAATCAGGTCAGGTCCTTCCAGGGCTAATATATCGATAATAGTCGACGTCCATGTGCTTCTTAGCTTGGAGAGGTGGGTAATACGATCAACGTCTGGTCTCCAAGAAGCCCACATCCTCCAGGCTGGGAATTGCTCGTCGAAGATAGTTTCTATGCGCAGTGAACCTGATAAATCCAGAGTTGACAATGTATCCAGTTTCGTCATCCAGTCTACTGCCTCCTTAGCTGCGACCCAATCACTTGTCAACCGGAGGCCTTCCAACTGCGCCGCGTAATCCTTTATAGATCTCCCTAATAGTGCCGCGAATTTATAAAGGTCATTCTGCATGTTCCGGGGTTCGAATTCTTTCAGGGCCTGAGTTACGCCCTTCAGGTAGTAGCCGGCTGCGCTAGGACCGACAGTGGCATAAGGTAGAAGTAAGCGTGCCCATTGTGCCTCCAAATGTGTTGTTGAGGCGGGATTGCCTTCATTTGCAGCTATCAAGCTCTGTAGCCAAGTGTCGAGGCCCCAGTAACTTCCATACATGACATTCGTTTCAGCAAGCAGCAGCAGGCTCAGGCTTTGCGCCGTCATAGCATGCGCTACAGAGGCTATGGCAACATCTCTCGCCCGATGCATCTGAACCAGTTTTGACAGTCTTACATCTGCTTCTTCCTGACTAATTTTGCCTTTCTTCTTGAGATAGGTATCGGTGTGGTTACGGACGAAACCCCACGGGAATTGAGGATCTGAGGGGTGCAGTCGCCCAGCAGTGCCCTCCACCTCTTCATGCCATTCTTGACCGTGTTTGGCCTTCTTGAAGAATACCGAATTCTTCAAAGGGATTGGCCTCTTGGCCCATGACATACGTGGGCGTTTGTCGGTGCATCGTTCGGCTGTAGTAGGAAGGATGATTGCGGCGTCCATGCTTCTCATAGACCTTCAAATGACGATGTGTAGTTAGAGGATGCTAGGGTGAGTTCGGGAAAAGAGTCGCTCGGAATGTCCGTATCGAAGTAATCATAGGATCTGGTAACCGGGAAAGAAGCACGAGAACATTCGAGCGAATTGTAACCATCAAAGGTGATGCGCTCGGAATTTGTAACCCACTGTGCTTTCTTTGGGGCAATATGAGACTAGCGAGGTCTAGAGTAGCAAGATGTTTGGTTGTGTTCGAGGAGGTACAACCAACAGACTTACGGCTGATGAGTAAGGACGAACATCGAATCTTGAAGACCCATTTTTGGGCGTAACTGCAAAAGCGCATATGCAATCGTGTATGAAGTTCATGTGTTGGGTGGCCTGTTACTGCGGAAGACGGAGATTCCGTGGCTGCGCACAAGGCTGAACAGGGTGGCTTGTACCAAAAGTACCTTCACCGGCTCCTGAAGCAGTTAGGGCCATGGCGATTGTGTAGGCTAACCGCGGTACTAGACAACGGTTAGCGAGTAAATGAACATGAAAATCCAATGTAAGGGATCACTGGCGAAAGGCACTTCGAAGAGTGGACCTAGCATGTGGGGTGTAAGGATGCCTTGTGGGCTGTATGATCTAAGGATCCTAGAGTGCTGCGCCAGAAACCGGCATCATCCAACCACAAAACATCTTCATACGCAAGGCCATTACTTAAAGGAGCATCGAAAGGATTCACCCATGTGATGTGTCTGACCACAGCCCGGATCTTTGCAGCCACTTGCAGCCATTATGAAACTCGTATACCACAAAAGGAAGTAGACCGCTATCGCGAAACACCCAGAGAATCGATGGTTGAGCCGATGAAACTGCTAGCAGCTGTCACATAATTGAACAGTTACCTTCGTCGGTGTCTGGGGGCAACGCTACGGTTCTTCCGCAAGTGTGCAGCGGCTTGCTTGATGAAGTCGCCCGTTTTGTGAAAACATACAAGGTTGCCCTTTGCATCCTTCACTGCCTCGCCAATGGACCAGTCATAAGATTGTCCGGTATGGGAGTCTTTTGCGGGACATCTAAGGCCTTCTATCGCTTTCTGCTCAAGTTCCGGTACTGTCACCATGTTAATCAATCGAACGCCATTGTCTCGAGAAAAGACTTACGAGTTGCAACATAAAGCAGAAATTCGTCTACTGCTTTGCGGCTGGGGAACGTATCGCTAGTTTGATCTGCTAGCAATATCGTGGAGAGCTTTTCCATCTGCTCGATCGTCTCACTCCGCACACCTTTAGACATTGCATGCTGCTCGACATGTAGAGCGGCTAGAGATTGTCCTGACGGATGCAGTAGGATTCCCTTAACATCCTTTGGGGTGAACATCTCTCTGCTTAGAGGATTGCGAAGTACACCGCTATTTGCCTGTATAGCCTGGACAAGTTCTAGAGTTGGGTATATGAAGTCAGCATACGTCTCGTGTGCAGTTCGTACATGGAAGTTACGTACCATCCATCGACCACGCATAGTTGTCTTCAGTCACGTAGAAGTCCTCTCTTGGGATGTCTTTGACCTCATCTCCGTACATAGTCTCGTCATTGACGTAGTTTCTTTCGAGGTGCTCATGCTCAACGTGCATGAAGCCAAGCTCGCAATAGATCTTTAGCTCGTCAGGAAGCACAGACTCAATTGCTCTTCGACGTGTGACAAGAGCATCACGGATGGAGTCAATACTAGCACCTGAAGGTGTGCCATACGGCGCGCGTATCCATCTGATCATGTCTTCTAGGTCTAGTATGACCAGGTTCGTGGCCTCCTCTGAGTTGTCCCGGACGTTGCGCGCCACAGAACGAGCACTTCCAGGCGGCCGCATCCCAACGCAGGTGGTACCATTATCTCCATCTGCCATAGCATGCACTTTAGCGAGATTTTTCGATTGGGGTAAACCGGCCTTCTTCTGGAGTGCCTGTAGACGTAGCATGTTAGAGAATACGTGCATTGCTTTTGCACGTATATTTCGGTATCCAGTGACCAGGTCTCGTTGCGAATCGTCCAAGTCGCCGACTGGCTTTCCTAAGGTCAAGCCTGGGCGGTTGGATTCGTGTTTCGATATCGGTCTGGCCTTGTATCGAGCGTTGTTGATATTCTGTCGCTGTGATTGTGTCAAAGACGTGGACGTTACTTCAGCTGCTTTCTTAGGCCCTGGAGGCTCTGGCTTCTTCTCGAGAACCTTTAGGAACTCGGCGACGTCTGGATCTGTTGGGGCTAAACCCTGCAGCTTCTTTGCCTCGTCTAATGCACCTTCCAACCATTCGTTACCGACTGACATGTAGTGTTCGACAAGTAGCTTCCTGGCACCTATGCCCGGTGGGTGTCGAGATATGTTTTCGTAAAGCTCCCCAATGTAAGCCATGTCAGGACCTCCTATTGCAGTAACGCTTGACGTTGCGGCCATGACTGCTGAAGCTTCTGTTAAACGGATATGTCGTAGTCCCAGAAGAAGATGGTGAGTTTGGTGTGAGTGTCTCTGGAAAACCTGCGCCCTGCTGGTCAGTGGATTCAGTTAATCGCATAGAAGCATCAAAGGTTGAAAGCCACAAGGCTGAACCAGCAGGTGGCACCACGGCCCCATAACTGACCCGCTGCATGTGGTGACCGGTGATTGTCAAACGCAGCACTCGAGGTTGGCTGGGAAAGGCGGCGCAGCCCCGGGGTACGCCAGTGGCTTAGCGCGACGCTAGCGTTCCCTGTGCGTTCCCTGGAGTACATTGTCTCTGCTAGTGGTTGTAACGAATGTGAACGTAGGTGAGAAGATTACATGTGAAAACATCATGATATGTAGCCGCTGTCCACAGTACGTGTTCACCTTGCCCTCGCTGTTCTGTATTGTATTCCAAATCTACTCCCAGATCTAGGGTATCAAGCTCTACTTCAATAAATCAGTTTCAATCAGTACAACAAATCCGCGTATTCCCCCAAAACACCATCTTTTCCGCCATCGAAGAACTCATGCATGCCGTCCATGGCCGCAAAGTTCTCCGCCACCTTCAAGCCTCTGAGTCGTTCCGCCTCGATAACGTCCCAGTTCCAATCCTTCGCTTCTACAGCCTTGGGTAGAACATCACCATTCGCTTCATTCTCCTCGTGTGCGAGCCCTTGATAAATCCAACCCTCTGGCTTCGTTGGTACCATATCAGCGTCTATCAGTGCCTGTTCTGGAGGGACTGTGATCCTGCCTCTTTTGATCACATACTTCGCAATCGCGGTTGCATATACGGCGCCCTTCAGCTTCTCAGGGTCAGCGTCCTTGGTGCCTTTGGACTTCTTCCAAGGCTGCAGTGTCCAGCTCTCGGGTTGTCCTACACCAGGCTTGACAAGATGTGTGACTAGATAGAACCACTTCCTGTCCCAACAAAGAAGTCTTGTCCACATCTCATACTTCTTGTACGGCAAGATCTCCTTCTTGAACAGACAGCTTATGCCTCCTAGGGCAATCATATGCTTGCCCCGTGTACCTTCTGTGGCGCCTACTGCTCCTGCTACTGCATTTTTCTTGGCGCCATATAGGCGGCTGTTCTTCCTAATGCCATTTCGAATGAGCGCGGTGAAGAGATGGGTACGAGATATGTCCATGTCGCTAAAGTATGTGCTATTCGACTTGTGCATGTTGTAGTCTGTTTCAAGGAGCGTGGTACGGGTCGAGGTTATGATCGGTTGGAAGAGCGCATGCGGAGGAATTGGGGTCGGTTGGAGATACAGTTGGTAGAAGAAGGCACGGATGAAGCGCAGCTATGGATGTTGTCAGCTTGAAGTCGTGTGTGCTCCTATTCCGCTCAACACGTACATGCCAGACGAATGGCAGATTCTTGAGGTTCGCCAATGC
The DNA here is from genome assembly GCF_907166805.1 of Alternaria atra. NCBI lineage: Eukaryota > Fungi > Ascomycota > Dothideomycetes > Pleosporales > Pleosporaceae > Alternaria > Alternaria atra. The sequence continues at coordinate 1,309,017 of NW_025091320.1, forward strand.
GAGAAGAATCGCAGCTATCCTCCAGACACCTCCAGGCGCGTTGTAGCCTGTCCATTTGGCTAGCATAGCCGTCAGATTGCCTCTCAGCGCGGGTTGTGACGCGAGTGCTGCCATCGATGCGCCCGCAACGACGATGCTAACCGTCTGCGCCATGGTGACCATACCAGGACGCGGCTATGGATATGATGAGGCGACGGGAGGGATAGGACACGTTTTTGTACACCAAGCGTCAGCATATGACGCCTCATCATCCCTTGCAAAGGTTCAGGTGCATTTTCCAATTGCGAGCCGAGGCTCGGAATGTTCCGCGCTAGAACAGCATGCGGGACAAATGCTGATCCGCTTTATCGATTCGCAACTTACCTACCCTCTAGGTAGGCTCAACACATAGTCGTCCAGCTCAGCGACTTAGACTGTACCTGGTCAGCAGCCTGTATTCACTTCGCCCAGCGCATGTGACACAGTACAGACTTACGTTACAACCGCTTCTGTCACTGTAAGATCCATACGTGCTTGTTTCCAGATACCACTACGACTACTGTTTCCTCTTGTTGATAGTCATCAGCTGTGACAGTCGTTATGTTGGTCATGAAAAGTCGAATGAAGATGCGCGACGCTTGTGGCTGCGGCTGAACATCGACGCAGCCATAAGCGCGCTTCCCTCCAGGCCGACTACCCATCCATTCTCCTAGTCTTGACTTACACAGAACTCATACACACGTATCTCCGCTTCGAAATACCACTTCATCTCTTCAAAGTGATCACCGTACGGTGGCTTCACATTTCTTTATGGAATCGTAGATCTCAGTCGCAAAAGACACGTTATGCAAAGGCGCCCTCAGCCTCGTCAGTGCGTGCGACATCCAAGCCATGAGACTGCTCAATGTCGATACCCGGCAGCTGGAGGAGTTTTTTGGTGACGCAATCCCTCCGTACGCAATCCTCTCGCATACTTGGGACAAGAAGAAGTCACTTTTCAAGATCTGTCAAGAGAAGGACACCAGCAGAAAGAAGGCTATGCCAAGATCGAAGGATGCTGTCAACAGGCAATCAAGGACCAGCTGCTCTGGGTATGGGTCGATACCTGCTGTATTGATAAGACGAGCAGTGCGGAACTTTCGGAAGCTATCAACTCCATGTTCCGCTGGTACGAGAGTGCTGAGGTGTGCTATGCCTACCTACAGGATGTTCCATCTGGATCGGACGTTTACGAGCATGGTTCTGCCTTTCGAAAGAGTCGATGGTTTACTAGAGGATGGACTTTACAGGAGCTACTAGCCCCAGAACGAATCGATTTCTACGACAGCAATTGGACGCTGATTTCTCCCATCTCTCTCAACTATACTCTTGATAGAGAGTGGATTAATCTCTTGGAAGATATTACGTCCATCCCCGAGTACATCTTCGGTACTTTTGAGAATCTTTCCCAAATATCAGCAGCATGCAAACTTTCATGGATGGCGGGACGAAATACTACTCGTGTAGAGGACGAGGCATATTGCTTGCTAGGCCTGTTGGATATCAATATGCCGTTGTTGTACGGAGAAGGAGAAAAAGCTTTCATTCGGCTCCAAGAGGCCGTCTTGAGCGGTTCCGATGACATAAGTCTCCTGGCTTGGGGATACAACCTTCCCTATATGCATCATCGTTCGTGTCTTGCACGATTGCCAGCAGCATTTCTGGAATATCCGAGGGAGAACATTTACCACATACGACTATTGTCAGGGGCACATACCACCGTGACTGGACGTGGCTTACATATTGAGCTTTTCATGGTGCTTATCGAACCACGAAACAAGATTTGGTTAGGTATCATAGAAGCAGAGCAGAGTAAAGGCAGGCATATTGGCATTGGAATTGTACTCAAGCAGGATTTTGGGGGAAACAAAAACGTCTTCGAGCGAGCTGGCGGTTGCCCACCTATCCGCAACTTCCAAAAAAGCCCCTGGGGACGCTTAAATCGAACCGCTAGAAGGAAACTGATATATATTAGTGATGGAGGTTACAATTCTGTCTTTGCTACCACGAGCATATCCTGGGAAAGCCTTTTGTCCGACTGGAGCGCAAGCTGGGAAACTGTCTCAAGTTTTTGGAGATTGGCATCGCGATCTAGATTCATCATGGGCGTTTCATTGATTGATGAAGCAGGATATACGCTCTCAAGCTCGTGGCCGCCGGTCTTTAGTGACTGGATTGGAGACCGTCGACTTAGGTTCATCTACGAAGGGCAACCCATCAGTGTCTGCTATTTGATATTCGGGCTTAATAGGAAGAACGTCTTTGCAGTGAGATTAAGTATACGGTGGGAGTCATGGGCCAAGGGGGGCGCCCAGTTCATGGGGGTAGCTTTCTGTCAACTTGGAGTTGGTTACGACGCGACAGCTGTAGAGTATTGCTGTGGAACGAAGGTTGGTTCCAAAGCTCCACAATTCGTCGATAGCATGCATTGGAGCCCTTGCTTGGCTGCAAGAAACATAATCACGAACGAAACTGGCCATTTGTGCGCAACATACGAGATTGGCCAAGGAGAACGGCCTAGTAACTGTGAGCTGATATGGAAGAAGGGTCCTTATACTAAGGGAGAGTCAACGTCAGCCTCGCACACTGATGAATCGTAAAAAGACGTCTGAGAAAGCACACGATAATAGAGGCCAACACATCATAGAAGATGAAAACGAATCATTCATCTCTTGGAAATTTCGCAACATCCTCTTGAGCTGCATTCACACGATATTGCGCCGTCGTCAATCAAATCCAAATCCAAATCCGACGCATGGCTACGAATGATCTCCAAAACTACAATGCCAGCTTCGTCCCTGCCTCAACTACGCCCGAAACCAAAATCAATTGCTGCAGTACTATAACAGTCCATGAGGCTAGAAACAAGGCCTTCGCATGACCGCCATATAAACATGAAATATATTTCTTAGGGGAGAAGCAGTAGGAAACCGAGGGACGGAGCAGATTAGAAAAAGGCGTCGACGTTGCATCATGTTGCTGACACAGTCGAATCCACGGTCGTGGGTAGAGAAGGGTGAGAATACATAAACACCGTCTAAAACATCTTCAAGGTGTGCTTCCCAGACCGGAGTGTCTCATGTGGCGGAAGAGACAGGGCAGGTCAACGGGTGCACCACATATTCCTCAAGATGCTAGATGTCGGAATTTTATTTGTATATACGTGTGTAAGTATATTTCGTATTGGGTATGCAATATGGCATAAGGCCTATCGATGAAAAGCAAATGGGTATATAAATCTGGCCAATTTGGCCAATGCCTGCAAGCATGTACACAACGACGCCTTCATATCAACATGCCGCTTGTCGTCGATTCGCAATAGCGTATCGCTGACTCCTTCTATCCTTCTATCGCCGTCCAAATCCGTATGTGGCCTTCGCGGGGTCATGCCTGTCCACTGCGCCGATCGTGGTAAGCGCATGGATCAGGGTTGCACCTGGTGTGCTCGTGCATCGCATGGGTAGGGATGTCTATAGCCGTAAATGCGCCGACCTCATCGGCGCTGGCCGGTTCCCAGCTGCTGATGGGTCGTTCGACACATGTTAAGTGTTGAAAAATTCCAAGGTCCCTTCTTTACTCAGCCCGGCGGTGCGAGTCGACGGGGAGATTCGCTTATTCGACGAGGTGTAGAGACACTATCTCGCTGCATGTCCCTCATCGCCTCAGCATAGTCGTTCTCAGCAACCAGATCTCTCCTGTTGTGATTGACCATGTCATCGATAAACTGGTGTTGTTTCTTTTGCACGGGTTGTGCATTCGCCGCATTGATCGGACCATCACCCAACGCACTGGGTACGATATCCTCCGGCTCCAATCCAGCATTGGAATCTCGGTAATCCGATTGATTGGGGAACATGACCGAGTCTTTGTGAGGTCTTCGCGCGCGCTTGGGTTTGTATGGGTAGTTGCTGGGGTGTATGTAGTCGCCGTCCGGGCTGCGCACATTTTGGAGCGCATTCGCTTCCCTCTCCATCTCTTCCCATGTAGCAACGAGGTTGTTGTCGGGGCGACTCCGACTGTCGCTCATGTCACCCGAAAAGCTACCCAGCCGACTGATCCTGAAAGCTCGCAAGCGGTCGAGCGCCACCTTGAAGTCATCGAGGACCACAGAGTCTGTCAGACACTTGAAGACGAATGCAAACTTCCAGAAGGGATTGATGCCTGTAGCTCCTGGAAGGCCAATAGCTCTGGTGACGGTAAGAATGTCTAGGATGATGAAGATTATGCTGAGCAACATGGATAACAGCATGATACCGAAACGCGGCGAGATGCGGATGATTTCCTTGAGGCTCAGTTCGTATTGGGTCTTGATGACCCAGAAGAGATAGATGGTGGTGAAGATCCACCAAGGATCACGGCATAGCGCCTCGTATGGTCGTGTAGACAGGAATATCTTGTTGACTCCATGGAAGTAGGCGAAGTTGGCGTATATCTCCACGATCCAGTATGGTTGAGCAAGAATTACAGTGCCGATGAATATATAGCTGACGGGTTTCGAGAGGAAGGGTTTAATCTTCATCCAGGCAATGACATTATGCAGAGACCATGAAGCATTTAGGAAGATGGCAGCGACGGATAGCCACCACGCGTGGACTGGACTAGGGAAGAATAACCAGAATCCTTGCCATATACCGAGGATAAGCTGGAATTGATCAGTACGGGTGTAAGCAGACGCGTTAATGTGGACTCACTTCAAGTAGAATCAACTAGATGGTTGTCAGCGGTGGTCACTGCTTAAAGAGGGTTTTTACTAACCTTGTGCAACAGCACGCCTCGCCTCATGTTCGCCAGCGTGATGAAGCTCATAATGATGAGCGACCCAACCAGATAGCCCTGCGCCCATGCTTCCAGTATGAGTTCCTCCGGGTCACTGGGCTTGGGTACCACTTCATGCTCCTGCCATCGCATATCGGGTATGGGACTCATGGTGTTCGCAGAATTTTCGATGGTCGGTTCCGGAAGCCGGGGCAAATGCCGAGGAAGCGTGCTGTGATGTCACAACGCGAAAAGCTTCAAAGTCGACCTCAAGGCTGTTACCATGGCAGGCGTGAGTGTGAGCGACAACGACGGGCTTATGAGGAAAGATGGGGAATGAGCACAAGAAGAAACGGGCGCAGCTGGGCGTTTCTCGTGGCGCGCCAGTTCTCCGCATCTCGCCATGACCTTTACGGTCGACGGTCATCCTGGAGGCCCCGGGGGCCCGAGTCCATGCGTGTTGGTGCTTTGCCCGAGGGAGGCGTAGTGTGACTGAATCATGGCTGTGGCACCCCGGTCGGCCACTGGCACCACGCGGCCAAGAAATGTTTGTTGAAGTACGCCAGCCGTTGTCGACGTTAGCATCGAGGCCTTGAGCCATTGGCCGGCCCGGCAAGTCTTTCGCTGACGTCCCGCCACCACGAACCACTGCAGTGTTTGCAGCCTGACTACCCAAATGGAATGGGGGTCGGATGCGCAAGCTCGTGCGAGAAAAAAACCCCCAGCTGTTGCCGATGCGGCAAATGGCTAGCACAGAGCCGCGTACCGTGCAACAAACACATGGCATTATGGTGCCTGGCCGGCTAAAAATTGAAGCGTAGCACGCCTTGACCGGAACTGGCTTACCTCAACGCCAAGTGCTGCCAGCTGCATGGATGTTGGGCGGGTGAGCGACATGGGGCGCAATTGACGCCAGTGGCCTGGGCCAGTGTCCTGGAATCTGGGGATGAAGTCTATCTACATTGTTCATCTCCTTGCATTTAGTCGTTTCGTGTGCGAGGCTGATTTCCTTTGAGGGACAGGCGGTCACTAAGTGTCGCTCTTTATGGATGACGGTGGTGCAGCAGGTTAAAGTACGTGTCCCAAACGAGCAACGAATGGGATGTCTAACGTGACAATACAACAACCGCAACTGGTAATCCCTTCTGCTCAGCTTGCGGCAGATGGCTATGGAGTACTTGACGTGAGATGGTATTATCCGGAGGCTCTGAACAGCTTGAATGAGGTGCGAGGACCCGTCCCGAAGACGCGGCTGATGCTGTGCAATGCGTAAATAGGACAATGGTCTATAAACGTCAAGGCATCTTTGCATACTGTTGTTGCCAAAGGGAGGGACATCTGCCGGCTTACCAAGTACAGCAGAATCTCAACTGCCCACCAGGATGCCACTAAGGAGCGTCATGGTTTCAGGATCGACAAGTGAGGCCAGCACGCGCCTCCAGGTGTGGTTAATCTCCCGACGTCAACGAAAGCCCAACCACGGAAAAAGTAGCTTCGGGATGAAAAACCGATACTCGCCCGCTATGATAGTTTAGCTGGTGACAAAAGTCTAATGTGACGACCGGGTCCCTGGGTCATCCGTGGACCTCGTACTGCATAATTGTTCAACACAAAGCTTCTGTGCATGGACGATGACGATAATTGCGAAAACTAATGTGGCGTTGGTCACGACGTCTGTCGCATAGTTTAGCCAAATGAGAACGGCGTAGTCAGCATGAGGGGTTTCGACTCATGCTGCATGCCTCCCAGTGCGGCACATGGCAATGGCATGGGGAAAACGCGCTAGCTGCCCCGCTGAAGTCATGGACAATCGCCCGCGCCAAACATTATTTGCGGCCAGCGTGCAGAGGCTCATCCGAGCTCACGACGCCGAGCGACTGTAGCAGAAGCATCACAATTCAACATGTTCAAAAAGAAACCAACTGTAGAAATAATCTCCGCACATACTCCCGCTCAGACTAACATTCCCTAGATCAAGCCCCTCTCCCCACTCAAGTCGAGCGATCGCCGCAGGACAGCCGACCAGATCATCGCCGACTTTGGCATAGAGATTCCCGTAGAAACTGACGCGAGCCCCGAAGACAAGACAGCTTCGACCGCCGGGCTGACAGCATTACGGAAGTCCATACTCCCCGAGAATGCGCTGTCGGCGCGCTTCACCACCACCGCAGGGCCCGACCTCAAGCAGGTGTCAGGAACAATATACGTAGGCAGCCATGAGGGCACAGGCGGGGATCAGAGAGTGTTGTGGGTCAAGGTTGGCGACAAAATGTACCCTACCGTCTACACCCTATGGCACAACCCACGCATAGTCCCGCTACTATATACGCCACTCGTCGTCGTCGAGAAAATGCAAGGTGGCGCCGACCTGATGACGCCTGGGCTACAACGAGGCCCGCCTTTCCCCAAGAAAGCGACAAAAGGCGCCATCGTCGCCGTCGCGAGCCTCGAGGCACCGACAGTCCCCATGGCCGTAGGCGAGTGCACCATCGACGTAAGCGCCTTGGGCAAAGTCCAGGGTACCAAAGGGATTGCAGTATCCACATTCCACTGGGCAGGTGACGAACTATGGTCTTGGAGCTCAACAGGCAAGGCCGGCAGTGAGCCTCCCGATATTCTCGAGGGCTGGGACGACGACAGTGGCGAAGAGGCGAGTCTCGCTGAACGCACGGCAACCGTAGACCTAGATGACGACGAAGGCGGTGTCGCTCTCGAAGCCACTCCGACCGAACGGTCACAGGCAGAGAGATCCCAGGGCGTAGAAGGCGAGGATGCGCCATCCAACAACGACTTCATCGATGTTCTCGAGGATAAAGAGCTAACTACCAAGGGTATGCTTTCACTAGTTTCGCTGAATCGACCATCTGCTAACAAGCTTTAGAAATCGATGAAGCTTTCAAGAACGCCTTCTTGTACGGCGTCCGATACCAAATGGATCACAACAAGGGCCACCCCTCTTACGGCCTCGACTTTCCCCTCTCGCAATCAAACGTCATGGACATGCTCGTCCAACCCTTCCTCCCCACCTACACCCCCGCGCGAACCGCCTCGCTACAAATCAAAAAGACAAGTTGGAAGAACCTCAGGAAGTTTATAAGGCATCTAGACAAGCAAAAAATCGTCAAGTGCAAAGACCGCGACGGCAATGAGGTCGTCATACTTGATATCGATTTCAAGGATCGCCAAGTTGAGTCGTTCGTTCCCTACAGGTTGCCGAAGAAGGACACCCCAGCCGCAGCGAGCACAAACGGCAAGCCAGCTGCATCCCTGTCCGCCGAGTCTTCCGTTGGCCAAAGGCTAAAGCTTGTCTCTGTATTGCGGCCTAAGGAGAAGTTAGCGCCTATCCTGAGTGCCTCCAAAGCAGATCCGCGCGGTCTCTACACGCCAGCAGAGCTAAAGCAGCTTCTCATAGCCTACGTAGAGGCGGAAAACTTGATCGACCCCAAGAACAAGCGTCTTATTCGCATCAACCCCCAACTCGCAGATGCCCTATTGGGTTCCTCAGCAGCCGACAATGCGGCGCTGTCATCAGGAACCATGCCTAGAGACGCCCTGTCTGAACGCATGGTCGCTGCCGCCTCGCCCTTCCACGCCATCATCCGCAACGACGCCGATATTGCTGACGCCAAGCCAAAAGCTGGTGCACCACCCAAGATCCAAATCACGCTTGAGACGCGCAGTGGCAACAAAACTGTGACCAAGGTGCATGGGCTGGAACCATACTACATCTCACCACAGCCGCTCGCTGACGAACTGAGAAAGACGTGCGCAGGTAGTACGAGCGTGGATAAACTGCAAGGATCAAGTCCTAAAGCCCCTGTCATGGAGGTCATGGTTCAGGGTCCTCAGAAAGACGCTATCATGAAGGCATTGGAGAAGAGGGGCGTGCATAGGAATTGGGTCGAGGTTGTAGACAAGACCAAAGGAAAGAAGAAGTAGTTCTGTTACGTCTGAAATCGAGTCAATGATACCCATTTTGCCTTTGTCGTCCATCGCTTTGCCTACATACTGAGAGGGATTCCAGGATATACCCGTCAACGTCGTTTTGTAGTATGTCTGCTCAGGTGATGATATGCTTCTTCTCATTAAACATGTCATCTAGTATGCTATCAAAGGGTATCGTAATGCCCTAGAAAAGAAGCGAAATTGCCATCATAAAGTCGAATCTATGAAGAGGAAGTCACGACATAACTTCATGTTCCCTGGGAAGATTTTTGCAAAAGCATCTTGGAAGCCTTTGTCCACCACCCAACGCCCGTTTTTGTGAGACCCTTGTTAACGTGTGCAAGCCCCTAACCTGCACGCATTGTTATGTCACCGTCTTTGACTCCTGCCTTTGAGCCTGCGTTCTCTGGCATAAAGCGCTCGTAAAAGTCAAACATGCTGTCCAGCCCTTCCTTCATAAACTCCTTGATGCATTGCTCGGGTGTGACGACATCGGCAAGGGTTTGAATCTCGTCCTTCCACTGTTGGACATACCCTGCATTTGGCTCCGTATGTACCACGTAGAAGTGGCGGTAATCACGACGCAAGTCGACCTGCAGTCCGGCGTAGTAACGGATCATATTCAGGTTAGCGGCTTCTTTGCTACGTGCGACTGTGTTGAAGTAGTCTACAGGCTCACATTCGGCGATGATACGGCGCTCGGAAAGGATTGGGTATTTGTCGGCTACAGCGTTGAGTGGAACATCTGGGTCGTCTTGCTCAATGTAGTTGGTTTCGGCGAGGAGCGTGTAGAGCTTGGCGCAACTGCATCAAAGTTAGCAATGGATCAGGCTGTGTTGAGCGTAGTAAGTGAACCTCTGTATGTCAGCGTTTCCAGCGTCCAAATCTATCGCATGGTCTTCGCATTTCTGCAATAGATACTCCATCAACTCCGGGCGAACGCATAGACGCCAGAACAAGCTGGCATCATCGACCTCTTGCCACGGAGCCAATGGACCTGCAAGCTTCTTCAGATTTGTAATCTTTGCGAAGAAGAGCTTGATGATCTGTAAAGCAAGTCGTGGCTGTGTCTCAAAGACTTCTTCCGTGATGTAAATGAATCCACCAACTGGAAAGATTTCAATGCGCTCATATCGGAGCACAGGAGGAATATTCGTCAAAGCAGGGTCGTACTCAGGACTTGGCTGAAGTCCGACCGACCAAACACGCACATCCCTGCGGAGAATTTTGCCAAAACCTGGAAATGCTGTGAAGTACTCAACGTCCGGATGTGCCTGGTATAGTTAGCATTCGTGTGTCTTACAAAGTCTGAATTACGTACAATGATGATGCCCGAACCTCCTTGTAGGATTTGCTGCTGGAAAACCGCCCATGCACCCTGATAGCTCGTACTAGCAACCTGGACATGGTGCAATAACAACCATCGAGTGATGATTTCCAAGTCTTCGAAATGGTCTTTGGGATGGTACATTAGAAAAGCTCTACTTTCTAGCAGATTGCCAGGTTCCTCGCCATCATTACTCGCAAACATATCCTCAAAATCGAGTCTGCAAACTGAGCCTCCGTTTGCTTGCAATTGGTTGCATAGAATCTCGACCTCATTTCTGATGGGTGGAGGTGGAGCCGGAGGTGGTGGCTGGAATGAGAACTGTTGCGGTTGTTCGGATAATACGGGAGTAGGCGTACGTGTTGCTTCATCGGTCGTATGCGGCTGGATGGTATGGTCGACATCCATATCGTCAGGCACATTTGACACAGAAACGGACGTCTGATGAGCATCATATGGCCCATCTGCGATAATGCCAGTATTTCTGTGCTGGTAAGCACAATCCTCTTCTGTTTTCCGACACCGGCCTTTGCTCCAGAACCAGCATGTAAGCTGATCTGGTCTCAGAGACTTCATAGTCTTCTTGTCTCTGAGCGGATTTTCTATGCTATCATCATGCTTTGGCTGCCGACCACTGTCAATTCGCACATCACCCATTGTGGGGTCGCTATGTTTCGTCAATCCGGTATTTTCGTGCGCAAACTGACAGTCTTCGGCAGACTTCTTGCAACCTTTTGGCCCATTAAGCCAAAACGGACATGTGAGTGGTGGGCTACGATATTTTCCAGGTACCCAACCTTGCACATCCGCTACAGGATAATCGCGGCCCTTGTCATCCTTATGCCTATGCATGAAGCGGCATTCCCTCGCGGTTTTTGTGCAGTTATTGCTAAGTCTCCATTGATAGCATACCTGGGGAACTTTGTGAAACTCCCAGGGTTCCAAAGGTATGTTCCTGTCAGTAGACTCTCGCCCTAGAGGCGCGTCGTCTCGGGGCTCTTCTGCGATGACACGCCTATGGCCAGCTTCACGACGAGCGTATGGATCATTGCGTGGTGCCTGTAAATTCAAAACAACGGCATCAGATGGGCCATTAACGAATTTGAGAGCCCCAATATCAGGTGTACCCTCCCTACGAGACCTCTTATCTGCCTCTCCCTGTCGACGTAATGTTTGGAAGCGAGTTTTCTTTAACAAGGCAGAAGTTTGACGAGGTTGGAGTTTATGTTCGTTTACTATCCTGATACCACTACTCTTTCCTAGGCTGGATGTGGTCTTACTAGAACTAGTTTGTGTCACAAAAAAGACTGGTCGCTTTGCAGTACCTGAGGTTGTGCTAACGGGTCGTATAGTGTTATGCGTGGCGGAAGCACTACCCGTAGCAGCGTCTGTAAGTCCAATAGTGTCACTTGCCCTTCGTTGGGTGGAGACTGTTTCAATTTGCTCATTTCGGGGACCTGAATCTGCTTGCGGCAGTGAAATCCTACGCAGTTCTTTACTTTGCGCAGGTTTTGCCAAGCTCGATGTCGTGACTGACTTCGGGTTCGGCGTGGTCGCAGCACGCTTCAATGGAGTACGGGGTGACTGAGCTGACTTTTGAATTGCTCGACGCCCAGTATTAGAGTCTTCTGCATCGGTGGACGTACGCTTTGTCTTGCTCGACGTCGTAGCCATTTCTGCCACCAATGAGTCATCTGTCAACTCTCCTTCAGAAGAAGAGGATTCTGACTGCACCACGGGAGGCTTGCGCGCTTTTGGAGGCTGTCTGGCGAATAGCTCCGCGTTGTCCGTAGTAGAACTGTCCACAAATAAGTGGTTGATTTGACTGGAGTCTGCAGCTTCTCTATCTACAAGAGCACCTTCCAGAGGCGACACCTCATGTTGGTTGTTAAGCGCTGCCTCATATCTTGCTATGTTTCTGTCGCATAGCTTCCTGAAGTCAGCTCTGCTAGTTTTCGCTTTCTTTTCGTTCCATAATTCCAGTGCGGTGGTGCTTGAGGGCTCTTCAGGTTGTGTCGAGACGTCGTTGAAGTTGACTGCTGGTTCCCAAGTGCCTAGATAATGTTAGAAATATGCGATGGACGTTTGTTCACCTGGAAAGGTAAAAGAGCACAGGTAGGTGCTGTTTAGCAGAGGGAAATATAGAGGTGTTAAAGACGAGGGTGGAATGCTTACATCTTTCAAGCTGGTTAGCTTGATTCAATGATAGTAAGTGACAAACTTACTCCTCAAGTGGATAACCCTCCCACTTGGTCAAGTATTTAATGCCCGCACCGAAGGGCTGTACATCCCAGGAGCCTCGCCACTGCTCGGCTAGGATACATTCCACATCATATTCGCCCCCCTCAATATCTTCATCAGAGCGCAGTGACATTCTGTGGGAAGCTATGGAGGCGGGTGAAGACGCGAGGTTCTGATTGGTTGAGAGCAGTAGCGGGATGTTGATACAACGTGTGAGTTCTTTCTCCGCATACGCGCGGGATTGCTGTTGTCATTCGGAATGCAATAGAAAGTCAGAGAGTAACTGGGTCTAGTCGTCGCAAGGCAAAGTGTTTGCGGCGGTGCAAGCAGGCATGGAGGTGTTGGTTCGAGTGAGGGCGCGGAGACTAGCGTCTCGCTTACCTAAGAAGGCATGGGCTCGTTCGCTCCTGGGGTGCTGGCTGGTGCTTTGACGGTGGAGCAGCGACTCCTCGAGGCAGCGAGATAGCGCACTTGTCCACTACCACGACGACCTGACCCCAAGCTTTTTTGCTTGCCTTGATACCCCAAAGCTCTCCAGGCTCTGCTTTCACAAATCTCGCCGATACATCAACTGAGACTTCCACCCGCCCATCTGCCACTTCCCCACCTACCGCAACAATGGCGAACGACGAATATGACGTGAGTCTCCGTACGACAGTGGCCCTACGTTGTTGCATACTGACGATAGTGTAAATAGTTCCTTTTCAAGGGTACCTACCTGTCCCCCCACCTTACTTTTCCTGGCCTTGTCGCCCGCTAACCCCCGCAGTGGTGCTCATCGGAGACTCTGGTGTCGGTAAATCCAACCTGTTGAGCCGGTTCACGCGCAACGAGTTCAACCTCGACTCCAAGTCGACCATCGGCGTCGAATTCGCAACCCGATCCATCCAAGTCGACGCCAAGACCATCAAGGCCCAGATTTGGGATACCGCAGGCCAGGAGCGATACCGTGCCATCACCTCCGCATACTACCGTGGCGCAGTCGGCGCTCTGCTTGTCTACGACATCAGCAAGCACCAGACATACGAGAATGTGACGAGGTGGCTGAAGGAGCTACGCGACCATGCTGACTCCAACATCGTCATCATGCTCGTGGGTAACAAGAGCGATTTGAGGCATCTGCGGGCAGTGCCAACAGAGGAGGCCAAGCAGTTTGCAAGTACGTGTACCAATTCTGCGACATTGGCGGTTGTATAGACAGTCTTCGGGATGTGTGCTAATACTCTCGGTAGGCGAGAATAACCTTTCCTTCATCGAGACGTCCGCCTTGGACGCCAGCAACGTCGAGCTTGCCTTCCAGAACATTCTCACAGGTACGTCAGTCCCCTATCCACAACGCATAGTAGCGACAATAGTGGTTGGCGCAAAGCTTCAAGTGACCTTGAGTGGTCCAAGGGGACATGTGTTTACACCGCCACTTTTATTGTCACTCCAGCCGCAAATGTCGTTCAGATGAGCCGCTGCTAACACCTCCCCAGAAATTTACCGCATCGTCTCAAGCAAAGCCCTCGACCAAGGCGAAGGCAGCGGTCCCGTCCTTGGCAACGACCGCAAGGTTCTCGAGATCAGTAAGTCGGCCGACGCGGAGCAGAAGAAGGGATGCTGCTAGACGACAACGAAAATCCACAAGTATCCTTCACCTACAATCTGTTTGCGCCGGGTTACAATGCATGTTTTGGCGAAGCAGCGAAGGGGGAAGCTCGGATATAGCGAGCAGGACTACGATACAATATGCTTCACGTTTAACGCGCGGGATACAAGACGATATGATGCAAATGCCCAAACTTGGCGTCCAGGAAGTCGCTCACTTTACGTCTGATTTGTCTCTAAAGGTGTCTGGGTCTCTGCTTGGTTTTGCATGCTGCGAGGAGTATCTCCTTTGTTCGGTTCGGGACGGGAGGCGGTAATGCGAATAGCGGCTGTATGTAGGGCGTGATTGCAATGTCAGCTCATGTTCAAGTTGCCTTTGGTATTCGCCTTATTCGTTACTTGTCAGGCTTTGGATTTCGTACAGGGCTGACGCGTCAGCAGAGTCCTGGGGCGGCCGTTGTATCACATGTGACGAAATAGATCGACGGCTCCTAGTTTTGGTCGGTCATCTCGGCGAATCGATGATTCTTAATGTTCGGCATGTAAATTCGGTCCTTTGCGCATCTTCATCAACGTACTCAATGCTTCCTCCGAATCACTGATTAGGATGCTTGCTTGTGGTACTCATTGCTGAAGGAAAGATCCATCAGAATGTAACAAATAGATTCGTAAGTACTCATAAAACGCCAATACCTCTTCTACCATTCATGTCATTAGGCCGCCAAGTATCCTCCGCCTTGGTCCCAGGAGGCAGGTAATGCGAGCCCTGCTCAGATGTCCTGCGATAATTCGAACTGCCTGAACCATCATGTCTCTTCCCTTCTCGTGATTCGTGAATGCCAGGCATCGGATACGCTCCTGTATCCGGCATAGATGATGGACTGGCAGTGAAGACTGGTCGTGACTTGACGTCCGTGGCTAATGGAAGCAGTGAGCCGCTGTTCTTGGACTGTAGGGCCTTTGCGCGTTTATCTGCTTTGGCGGCGTCGTGCGTGCGGTCGTAGAGATATAGACCCACGAATGTGAGTACGAAACCAAAAGCTTGCACTTTTGTCATAGGTTTGCCGAGCCAGACCACGGCGAATACAATGACGAAGACGCGCTTGATCAAGCTGGCAACGGAGTAAGTAACTGGTGACACCATAGATAGCAGGACAAAGGCTACAATGTTTTGCCCAAAATGGAAGGTGCCGTTGAATAGAAATTCAAGTAGCAAGCGCCCATGATCCAAGGCCTCAGGGTGGTCTGATAGCTCGATGGAAGCGTCGTGTAAGAAGTCAAAGATGAGGGTAAATCCTTCGGACCAAAGCCAAAGTGGAAGTGTAAAGAGGAAGGCCAGACCAGAGGAATAGCAGAGGAGGTTCAGTTTATCCGGCTTGGAGAATTTGTTGGGTGGGAGACCGTCTTTCTCAGCGGCTGCAGCGTCGTTGAAGATCTGTTTGGAGACAATGTTCTGGACCACGAAGAGGATGGCGCTGGCGAATGCGGACATTAGGCCAATCAGGTTCGCGTTGAAATCCGCCGAACATGCTAGTATGACTCCCAAGGTAAGTGGTATGAGGGAGAGGTAGGTGGGTAGCGAGTATTGGATCTTGAAAAAGATGCTGTATGCCATGACCGTCAGGAGGGGCGAAAGTCCCTTGATGGTGTGTACCAACGACACGGGTATCCTCGAGGTAGCGTCGGCACTCAGAATGTGTCCTCCAATCTGGAAGCAAGTCAAAGGCAGCGTAGCCATGATCAGCTCCTTAGACGGGGTGCGTATGCCGTACTTCAGAAAAGGCATCGTCTGCTTTAATCGTGGGTATCTTCTAGCGAACATGGCGAGTATCAAGCACCAGCCAGATACAAAGGCAAATTGCACGGTCGTAAGGGTGATGGGCTTCGGTAGGGCAGTCAGGATGGCCTTGGAAGACATGTTGGTGAAGATGGAGGTCATGTACCACACACCACAGAGCACCTGTGCCTGTTAGTCACAGATGATACCAGACTACGCGTGTCGCAACCTACAATGAGCTTTGGCGATAGTGGCGCCTTGAGCGCATCTGCTAGTTCATGCGCGTTTTGGCTCACACTGCCCTTTCGCGTCCGTATCGTCCTGAAGGCCTCTGAGAGGCTCTTCTGTCGTCCATGTCTGTTCGAAGAGCCTGATGCCGAGACGTTCATGCCCCCAAGCCTAGCCTCTTTGCGCGGATGCCACCTATCTCCTGGTATCGCACTGCCGTTCGTCTGGGCTGCATGACTGGGACTGGCAGACCGCGACGAAGTGTGGCCGTATATGTGGTCTTCCTCCGGCGTCGGCAGTAAATCGGGCTGGAAAGCGGGAAACTTGAAGGTAGCGTTAGGACTCGGGTCCCGCGCCGACGGAGGCGTCATCGCGACTACAGGATGGAAGGTCGTCGGGGTATCGTGGGATGTATTCGTTACGCCATGGGGAGAGGGAAATGATGCTGCAGGCAACTTGTACTATACGCGCGGAACAGTGGCGCACTCCCTACCACATGTAAGAGCACGAGGGTGGTACAAGCAGCAGTAGCGATGGAGGGGTACCGTGGATCGTCGCGAAGGATTATTCCAGGAAGCGTGGTGTTGAAGGCAAGCGTCGCAATGGATCCGTAATTAGCGGAGAATTGTCTGGTTAGTGACATGCGCGTTCCGGAGGCGGTTCGGATCTGATAGCTAGGGCAGGAGCCGACAGGGATACCAAACCACCAGCCATCGTCAGCCAAGCTCTGTTGATGAACCCTTCAGCACCTGCTGTGTCTGGTAGCGATCTTCTAGCGATAACGTTTCTTTTCAAAAGCATCACTTCTGCTCTTCGTCATGTATCGAGGCTTCGTAGAAACCAGAAGATGCTCGTTTTGATGACTTGGCCGTCGCTGCCGTCTTTGTTCTGTTCTTTCCTGTTCCTGCTGCAATTGGGTCATGCTTCGGAACATGGGCCGCTCGTGGCCCCACCAGCGAGCCGCCAGGAGAAGGCCTCCTTGTTTTCCTTCAACGACACATGGCACGTCCTAGGGCCATTTCAGATAGGGACTAGAGGTACGTCATTCATCATAGTAGCTTGGACGCGGTATACCAACATCTTGTAGAGGCGACATGGGGGGCGGATCCACTCGAGTACTATGGCGGCTTCAGGAACCTCCAATATGACCCCAAGGCAACATTTCGAAGCTCATTGCCTACTAATGGGACCGCGTCATGGAACGTCACCCAAGCCGTGCGGGCCATGAGCGATGCCACGTCGGCCAACGCCTCCTTGAGTGTAGCCTACTCCAACATTGACTGGGACTTCTTAAAGGTCGTGTACGGATGGGCTGCTGTTCAATATCAGGCCTGGGCTCGGGGCGAGCTCATCGTCGGCGGCAACGAAACTCAACATCTAATCCTGCACACGGATGCTATCCTGGAATACTGGGTGGATGACCAGCACTACTTTGGAGGAGATTTCTATACGTACCGCAAGGCACCTCCTGTTCTGCATCTCAAACCTGGCTCACACAGAATTGATCTCCGTCTGGCCCGCGATGTGAGAGCTTTTGGCGGCATCCTGGAGCCTACCATTGACGTCGTTGTTGACGTACAGAAGATTACCGGATCTTTGGAGCTTGCGAGGCCTGGCATCCTAGTGTCAGATGTCATTGGCGGAAAGCTCGCCTCGTCGATTGGTTCAGTGTATTTGAGGAATTCCGGGGAAGAGGATATTGAAATCCTGAGCATACAACACTCAAGTGTGAGCTCTCACGTCTCTTTCGCGGGGCCAGCAGTGGATGCTCAGTTACTGTTACATGGGGATACTGATATTGCTGACCAGGACGGCTTTCATGCGCAGAATGACTCGTATATGTCTGTTACTATCGTTGCCGGCCAGACGAGGCCCATCGCCTTCAATGTGTCGCTCCTCGCCAATAACGATTCATCTGTGAATTATAACATCACGTACAGGACGATTAGTGGTAAACGTAAAAATACCCTACATGCATCACAAAATCTGAATCATGTCGATCTCTACAAACCCCACAAAGTCACCTACCTTCACCCCGGTGGCATGGTCTCGTACGCTATGCTTCGACCTCCGGCGAAGAACGCAACGTGCTCATCTGGGCAAGCAAAATTGCCTGTGTTGCTGCAACTCCATGGAGCTGGTCTTGAGGCTGATAATCCCATGGTTACTGGTGCCCTGGATCCTGTTTCCGATCTCTGTGCATGGGTGCTGTTTCCAACAGGTGTTACACCGTGGTCTGGCGACGACTGGCATAATTGGGGTTTCGCCGACGTCGAAGCTGCAATAGCAGCTATTTCAGGCTGGATCGACAATAATCACTGGACAGGTTACGATATTGACACAGGCCGCTGGATTGTCTCAGGACACTCCAATGGTGGGCAGGGTACTTGGTTTGCCCTTACTCACAGGCCTGATAAGGTGCTCGCTGCAGCACCAGTCTCCGGCTACACCAGTATCCAGATGTACGTACCATACCACTTGTGGCAAGCTGCAGATCCAGAGCGTACAGCGGTCATAAGTGCATCCCTGAACAGCTACCGTCACGAGATGCTGATGCCAAATGCCCATGGCATACCTGTCCAGCAGCAGCATGGTCAAATTGACGACAATGTTCCAGCATATCATTCTCGCCTACTTGCAGAACAGCTGTACCGCACGGGAGTCAGTTCTGGGGTTACGAGAGCCAACGCTACCTACAACGAAGTGCCAGGGCAAAACCATTGGTGGGACGGCGTCATGACTACACCAGAACTGGTAGACTTCTACTATACCCAAGCAAAGAATGACGATGTTCTGCCGCGGAAGATGGAACACTTCCTCATCATGGTCGGTGACCCCGGAGACATGGGGAGCAAGAATGGAATTCAAGTGAAGCAGTTAGAGGACCCAGGACGCTATGGAAAGGTTGGCGTTCGTGGGCACGTCATCAAAACATCGAACGTACGAAGTCTTGAGTTCAGTCCTACCCTCTGGAAGGATTCGGTGTCAATCGACGGACATGATTTGAGTTTAGCAGGGACAGCAACAACGAACGTCTCTGCAATCAATGTCTATAAGTCAGAAAATGGTTGGAGTGTTGGTGCACGTGCTGCAGAGTCTGCGGAATTCGAAAGGGGTGGCCGACAGCTGGGCTCCATGACCGCTATTCTTCGTACCCAAGGGTCGTTCATCATCCAGCACCCAGGCTCTGCTAACTCATCTCGCCTTGCGTTGCAGATTTCACGCAATCTACACCAGTATTTCCAAGCAGACACTAGTGTGGTCTCTTCCGCATCAGATCCTGTTTCTTCCGACCCCACTGGCAACGTTATCACTCTAGCTACTGGCTCCAGCCTTGAGACTAGTCAGACAGGTTTCCCAGTTCATGTCGCAAAATCCGGGATTACCATCCGGGATTATCGAGGGCAAGAGCATCGATACGGCGAGGAGGCCAGAGGTGCAGCGTTCCTGCGACCACTTGAAGGCGAGCGCCTTGAGCTTGTTCTATGGGGTATCGATGACGAGGGGTTGCGACAGGCGTCTCGGATCGTTCCTATGCTCACGGGTGTCGGGCAGCCCGATTTTGTTGTTTTTGGTGAAAGCGCAAAGTGGAAGGGTGTTGAGGGTGTGTTAGCTATGGGCTTTTTCGACTCTGACTGGGAGGTTACTCCAAGTAGTATCATAGAGAGTAGTTAAGCAGTACCACGATCCAAGCTGAAGAAGTGGTACCTGGTTGAGAACAACAAAGGCTCAAGATGTCTGATCAAAGTTTATGAGATTACACAGGCTCTGATGGTGCTAGGAGCGCAATGATCTAAGAAGTAGGTTCAGCGGGTACTGTCTCGGTGACTGATTTGTCCATTTCCTGTTCCTGGTTCGTCCTCTCAGACACAACGCTTTCCGTTTGCTGGTGAAGACGAATGCGGAACGTCCCGATGCGACGCGCCTTCCTTGTAGTCGCGCTCACCACGTCTGTTTAGAAGCTTCTATCGTCGTCACCCACTTTCCTCAACCTCGCCCCGGCCTCTTTCTTCTGCTCACTGCTGTCGTCCTTTCCTTATGACAAAGTCCTCTGTGACCTACTGATTTATGTACATTTGAGCTGTTCTCTCGTCGCTTCTGCATCTACTTTGGCTATATACGTCGCCAAACGAGTTGTACTGAGCCTCCGTCCTGCATATTATCTGCACATTTGCCCAATAACCTCAGATCTGGTTCCAGTCGCCTTCGGAATCACAGTTTTCACCATATAGCCTGGAGACGTCTGCTGCCTCTCGGATCTAAGCCATCTACCCACACTTCCAAGCTCTGCTACTATGAGCTTCAACATAACTTCCGACGGTTCTCCTACACCCCGCAAGGGCCCCAATCGATTCGCCATGGCCGGAGATCTCAGGATTGATACCTCACCTGAGGTGCTGGGCCAGGCGGTAGGCAGCATGAGCCTGGACCAATACCCATTTGCCTTCCAACGTGCTTTTGGCTCACCGTTGACATGCAATACACAGGGCATGAAGCGACCACTCGGTTCTTCTACCCTGGGCAACCAGCTTCCACTGCAACAGCACAACTCGTTTGACGGCTATAAGGTCAGTCAACCCGACGTCTACTACAGGTCATCGTCGCCGTCTTTCACATCACTCAAGCTGACCCCTGCAGAAGCCCAAGGTAGAAGCTCACGAAGAGTCAACTGTCATGGACTCGCTCTTGCAGCGTCTGAACGGACGATCTCCTCCGCAAGACCCATATAACTCCTCCAACGGATCTATCCCCATTACACCGGCCACCGACGAGTTCGCGTATACCCCACCGACCGAGATGGACAGCTCCATTGTGCTCGTCGAGGCTTGCGAGTTGCAGAAGCTGAAGTTGGAATTACAAGAGGCCCGCAACGAAGTCAATCGTGTCAACCAAGAGATGCACAGCCATCATGTGGCCCGATCAACCATGGAGCACCTGAGCCAATCGTCTGAGGCTGACTACAGCTACCCGGGTGATGTCACCGAGCAGACTCTTACGAGCTTGCAGAACAAGTTCAATGCCTCCACTCGGAGCAACTACGGCTGGGGCAACGAACCTGCTCGTCCGGCCTACACTGGCAGTAACAGCTTCGGACCCCCATACCAGGCCCAGATGCAATCCAAGCCCCTACCACAGCCCCTACCACAGCCCATACAGTCAGGCTATCGCCGCAATGGTTTCTTGAACGAGCCCACACATTTTTCTCTCGACCAAAGCTTTCGCAGCAGTGGCGTGTCCAACAGCTTCAATACCGGTATGAGTAACGGCATGCCCAATCCCATGAGCAACAGCATGGGTATGGGCAGCGGATTGAGTAACCCACCCAGCCGTCCCAGTTCGGCCTTCGATCCTAGCTACAACCAGTACGCCATGCCACCCATGTATCCCATAGGCCATCCGGCTCCAATTGGTACCATGGCCAGCAGATTGTCGCCAGACGCAAACGAGTTCAACGTACAGAACGGCATGGGCCCGTCTCCATGGAACTCTCAGGTCAGCCCTCACTACAACATACGAAATCTCGCTTTTACTGACATGACATAGGCTCCGAGTGAGTCGAGCACTCCACAGTACGTCGCCCCTGTTGAACCCATGAACTATCGTCGCCTCTTAGACCGCAACATGAGCTGCAACTGGAAGTACATTGTCGATAAGATCATCTGCAACAACGACCAGCAGGCATCCATCTTTCTTCAGCAGAAGCTCAAGGTAGGTACGCCAGAGCAGAAGTTTGAAATTGTGGAGGCCATCATCTCTCAAGCCTACGCTCTAATGGTCAACCGCTTCGGCAACTTCCTCGTACAGCGTTGCTTTGAGCATGGCACGCACGATCAGGTTATCGCCATCGCTCAAGCCATCCGCGGCAATACCCTTGCTTTGAGCATGGATGCATTCGGCTGCCACGTCATCCAGAAGGCCTTCGACTGCGTTCCAGAAGAGTACAAGGCGACTATGGTCCACGAGCTTCTTCGCCGCATTCCAGAGACCGTCATCCACCGCTACGCGTGCCACGTTTGGCAGAAGCTCTTTGAGCTCCGGTGGAGCGACTCTCCACCTCAGATCATGCGCTACGTCAATGAGGCTCTGCGCGGTATGTGGCATGAGGTTGCATTGGGCGAGACTGGCAGCCTAGTCGTGCAGAATATCTTCGAGAACTGTCTCGAGGAAGACAAGGTACGCTAAGACGCTGCCAAACATATATCCTAATTTGTACTAAATGACGATAGCGTCCCTGCATCAACGAGGTGCTTGCCAGCATCGATGTCATCGCCCATGGTCAATTCGGCAACTGGTGCATCCAACATATCTGCGAACATGGTTCGCCCGCTGACCGTAGTCGTGCCATCGATCACATCCTCCGTTTCAGTACAGAGTACAGCATGGACCAGTACGCTTCCAAGGCCATCGAAAAGTGCCTCAAAATTGGTGGTAACGAGTTCCTGGAGCGGTACCTGGACCGTGTGTGCGAGGCTCGCCCTGACCGTCCACGCATGCCTCTTATTGATAGTAAGTCCCAAGTCACTCTCGTTGCGCGAATGCTTGTTAATCTTTCGAAGTCGCTGGTGATCAGTTCGGCAATTATCTCATCCAGTATGTCTTGACCAACAGTGGCACTCAACATCGCGAACTAGTCGGTGGCCATATTCGCAAGCACATGGTCTCTCTCCGCGGT
This sequence comes from Alternaria atra, assembly GCF_907166805.1. NCBI lineage: Eukaryota > Fungi > Ascomycota > Dothideomycetes > Pleosporales > Pleosporaceae > Alternaria > Alternaria atra. Next base: position 1,331,571 of record NW_025091320.1, read on the forward strand.
TCCAAGTACGGCTCTCGCGTAGCTATGCTCTGCTGTAACCCTGCTCTTGCGACGCGCCCAGGACCTCCGGCAGGTATGCTTCCCCGCTATGGCAACCCCACACCGCGCCCAAGTTTTGGCGCCTTCCGTTGAAAGCCTATTTGCAAGCCTACATGTCTTCGTCCACATACGTATCGTTGGGTATTGCCAGTACACCGCTCGCTCGATCTCGAAGAAGGTATCGTGGATATGCCCAAAAGCTAAGATCAATGTCGAAAAAATTGTGAGAGACCATTGGCTTAAGACGAAAATACACATTTCCTGCAGTCATTTGGGACAGCATCGATTCCAGGACACGCCTTATCACGACAGATCCTTTCTTGTTTATCCTGACATATTCATCGGGCCTGAAATACTTGGTAGCATTAGCGCGCGGGACAAGCTGGAGAAGACGATATGGTGAACAATGGACTGGATTGTAACTACATACTTATCCTTCTGTCCGAAGCAGACTGATCAAATGGTAATGCAGTTATGGCAATGCTGTCATCGAATGTACGTATTCTTCGACGGAATGAAAGCTTCATAAAGCTCGCCTCTATTGTTGACCGTGATGTCTCCGGAAGGGTTAACAGCATTACCGTACTGTCGGAAACTGATACATGAACATAAAATACAGGAGTCGCCACTCGTTTTGTTGTCGAGGTCAAGGTGCGGAGCCGCTCGGTGAATCGTGGAGTTCTTGCGGGTTTCGGTGGCAACTCGGACATGATCGGGGAAGTGCTTTCCACTTGTTTGTAGAACGACCTTCAGCTTTGCTAATTGCTTTGAGCTCTTTCATCAAGTGTCATGTTCTGGAAAGGTCGGGCGACCCTGAGTAGAGGAGAACGAAGGTTGGCCGCATCTCCGCAAAGTTTGAGCAGTGCGAGCGGCGAGCGGCAACTAAGGAGATGCCGCTTCGGCGCAAAATCCGAAGAGCATGCGACATGCAACATCTTGCCGACAGGGAACAAACCGGGGACGCATTGCTTACAAGCTTACAGAGTCTTACCTAGCGGCTTCTTGCATATTGGTGTCAAGGGTAAGTAAGTAACGCGTATGATGATGCATTTCCTATGGAGATGCTTCGAAGGACAACCTCTTAAAAGTATGCGATGATTGGTCGCATGAGGCTGGAAATGTATCCCGTCACGGAAATAATGTTCCTTCATTTAGTACCAAAACGCGAGCAATGGAACAGCAGTAAAATAAATTCCTAAAGAAAGTTTGCTTAATCGATCATGCATCGGTGACCTGATCTCAGCGCGCACGATAATCGGCCCAGTCCTGGAGGAATGTAGGGCTAGGCAGGGCCTGCCGAAAGGCACTTACCTCATCACGACTGCACATGTCAACGTGGGTCTAGCGGCACCGGAAGTTCGGCGACGTCACCATGGTGTAGTTTTGAGCGTTGCGTTATCTCTTAATAAGTCGCCGCGTGCGCCGTCATAATTAATACATCAATTCAGATTCCATACGCGTACTCATCCAAGTTCTCCAACACTCCGTGTAGCCTGACGCAAAGCTCCCAATACCCGCTAACTTCACACGACCAACAACACACACTTATATTCCAAATCGGGAGCAGTTTTTATTCAAGACGAGATGAAGGTTCTTACCAAGGAAGAGGAGGCGGCGCATTACAAGTGAGTTTTGCACACGAATGGCGGCATTCGGACTTTATACTGACAACTACAAGTGCCACAGTTAAGGGCGGATCAATCGGTGGTCTCATCGGTACGGCGGTAGGCGCTGCAGGTGTCATGGCCGCGAGCAGAAGATACCACTCCTTCAGAGCGCTCACTGTCCCGTTCCGAGCTTTCTTGGTCGCCTCGACAGGAACATTCGTTGGTATGTCCTCACACGCCGCATTGTGAAACTAGAGCCCAGATGCTAACAATATTACCCCACAGCCGTCATCGCCGCCGACCGAGCCTCCGCAGCATACGATATCGAACACACCCCCGAGAAGAAGCGCCAAGTCGAGCGTGAAAAGGAGCGTGAAGCCCTTTATGAACAAAACAGAACCGCCTTTGAGCGCGCGAAAGACTGGGCAACCGAAAACCGATACCCCCTCCTCTTTGGTTTCTGGATCGCCTCCATGGCTGGTTCATGGCACATGGTCAACCGCAACCCATACCTGAGCGGATCGCAAAAGCTGGTACAGGCGCGTATGTACGCACAGGGTGGTACACTGGCGGCGCTACTAGGCAGCTTTGCGATTGAGGGTGCGGATGCGGCAAAGGGCAAGGGAAGGTGGGAGACGATCAAGGTTATCGACCCGAACGATCCTGAACATAAGCACGTTATCGAGAAGAAGATTCACCATGAGAGATACGCTGGTGAGGACCAGTGGAGAGGTATGTGCATAAGTATCAGCTTGTATATGTGGAACAGTGAGCTAACATAGCGATGCAGAAATGGTAGAGGCTGAGGAGCAACGCGAGAAGGAGCGCAAGGCCGCTGCTGCAGGCAAAGAGCACCAGGCCAAGCAGCATAAGCATGCTGCTGACAAGAAGGAGGAGAAGGCCGAGAAGGAGGAAGACCAGAAGAAGAACAACAAGGCTCAAGCATGAATTGATCTCGTGTCTTACACTACCTCACTACTAACTCGAATACCTCCATTCTTCCGATTAGCGCCCGATACGGCCTTTCCCTCTTCTTTTCAAGATCTCCATCATCATGCTTGGCGTTTGGATGAAAAATGATCTACGAACCTCTCCTTGTATCTATTACGTCTGTATCCCTAGGTTGTGTTCTGGCAGCTTGATTACAAAGCGGCGTCTGCGTTGTATGTAGATATGAGCGCACTTCAGCGCATCTATTGAAAAGAACTTTTTATGTCTTATCACTATATATGAGAGGTGTCAATCATGCTTGCGCCGTTTCTATTTGGGTTTTCGAGTGTTATCAAGTTCCTTTATGTCAGCCCTCCAACCCTGCACACAATCAATTCCACAGGGTCCATCATGACGTCTGCGTTCCTGGGTTGGTGCATCAAGCACGTCACATGCTTTCGCGACGAAGCTAGCAGGTGCATACATGTTGTAAGACTATCTGTTTTATGTAAAGAGCAACAGTTCCCTGACATTATACTATTGCTGGGACTGCAACTACTGCTTAATTTTCACCCTCACCCCCTGGTTAGAATCAAAGACTCGTCTCCTGCTACTTATACCTAAGATTGGCAGCTTCAACTGAACCAAACTCAACAGAGAAATGGGACAATCGGACGAGGTGCCACGAAGGCTGGAGTCGATATCGCAGACGCTCATACCCAGCACTAGTCTTGTTCATCCACCCAGGAACCCTCAAGATGCACAACTCACAGCGGCCATCGCAGACTTGCGTGTACATCCTACTATCGAGGCACTATTGCATATCTTGAATCACGACTTGCCATCTGCACACTTTCTAGTACGCCATATGCAGGCTCCACCTGCAGTGGAAGGAATGCTGTTACATGGTATCTTGCACCGCGCGGAAGGCGACTTCAACAATGCAAGGGCCTGGATAAGCGATGTGGCAGACGCATGCGAGGGTTATCAACCCAAGCACAAAGAAGACGGCCAGAAGTTGGATCCTGAAGTTGCGAAACAAGTTGGCAGCAATTGCGACATCTCTTCTTCGCTCATCAAATTCGTCTACGGCGATGAAGAGCCTCAGAGTTTGATCGACGCCGTTGAGGAGTTCCGTGGCAAGAAGAAAAGTGAGAGGACGGATGGAAAGGAGGACGTGGAGAAGAGGATAAGAGGCGAGGCGGAAAAGATGCTGGAGTGGTGCAAAAGTAAGTTTGGCGATGGGGTGTTCGATGATGCGACAAAGGCGTGGGTTAAGAATAGCGAGGAGATTAGCAAGATCAGTGGAGATATGGTTAGTGGTGGGAAAGGATATAGGAAATTTTGAGATGCCAGATGATGTTGGTAGTTTGGTAGTATGGTAGTATGGTAGTATGTATGGTGGGGGTTGTGTAAATTTCTCTCTTCTTGCTAGAGCTCTGCGTTGAGCAAATACGTCTAGATCGATCTATACGGCGATCTCCCAGTATTCGGTAGCTTTTCGGTGTCTATCTAAGGACACGTTTGTCTTCAAGAACCTCATGTCAAGCGACCCAGTGATGATACTGGCGAAATCAACGCCAAGACGTGCCGATTTGTTCCCGCCCTCGATGGCAAGGTGCATACCCACTACTGCGCACAACCATGGTTCTGATGGCTGTCCACGGGGCAACAACACGCGAGAGTTTAAGCAGGAATGTCTCAAAAGCCTGTATACAAACAGCGTGAATGATGCAGCAGACCGTCATCTGTACGCAGTAACCACCACCTGGGCTTAAGCGAGGATCTGGGCCAGGGTGCAGCGACGAATGGCGGCGAGGCGCTCTAGAAGCGGTCGGCCTGTGACATCAACGGCCAGCTTTCACCCCTAACAACGCCATATTCTTCCCGCACCACGTGCAGCTCTCGGCTGGACTGTACATCAAGCAATCATGGCCGACGAATCCCTCAAGGTCAACGGCCAGAGCCGTCCTAGCAACGTCAAACACCACACGTCGCCTTCTCTGATGATGAACGCCCACTTTGCCGGTGTGGGCGAGAATGCCGACAAAGGTGCCTACGAACATGGCATCCAGGTTATCGATGAGGACAAAATGTTCAAGTATGTCTGCTGAGTGTCTAGGCAATTGCGTAGAGGAGTAGGGGGCTAATAGGTTCCCGCCATGCAGCACAAACCTATCTACATATCTCGGCATTGAGAAAGTTATCCCCTCCGGCTTCAACTACCACCTCATATCCGTCTTTGGTTCGCAATCTACCGGAAAATCTACCCTCCTCAACTACCTTTTTGGCACCCAGTTCGGTGTCATGTCCGAGCAGGAGCGTCGTCAAACCACAAAGGGAATATGGATGAGCAAGAACAAGCGGGAGGAGGGTGGCTCAAACATGGCAGAGAACATCCTGGTTATGGATGTAGAGGGTACAGATGGCAGAGAGCGAGGAGAGGACCAGGACTTTGAGCGGAAGAGTGCCCTCTTTGCGCTTGCCACAAGCGAGGTCCTCATCGTCAACATCTGGGAACACCAAGTCGGATTATACCAGGGTGCCAATATGGGTCTGCTCAAGACGGTCTTTGAAGTGAATTTGCAGCTCTTTGTCAAGGACAGCAAGTAAGTTTGTCTACTACCCTGGGCTCATGTCATGCTGACAATCACGTAGGGCCACTCCTAGATCCCTCTTATTTTTCGTCATTCGCGATCACATCGGCACGACACCCCTCAAGAACCTACAAAACACATTAATACAAGACCTATCCAAGCTGTGGTCGACCATTTCAAAGCCCAACGGCCTGGAGAACTCGCGGATAGAAGACTACTTCGACTTCGCCTTCGTCGCTCTACCGCATAAGATCCTACAACCGGAGAAGTTCGAGGAGGCAGTCACGCAGCTTAGCACACGCTTCAAGGAGGGATACAATGACCCGAGGAAGAATGGTCTCATCGACGAGTCAACGGCGCCCATCTTCCTGCCACAATACCACCGACGGATCCCTGCAGACGGTTTCTCGGCATATGCGGAAGGCGTATGGGATCAGATTGTCAACAACAAGGATTTGGATTTGCCCACACAGCAAGAGCTGCTGGCTCAGTTCCGTTGTGACGAGATCTCGCGTGAGGTCCTGGTCGCTTTCGACGAGAAGATCACACCACTAGAGGACAAGCAAGCCGAAGATGCTCGGATAGGAAAGCTTTCGGTCATCGCCGACCTCGGCCCTGCCATGAGTGCTGCACGAACCAAGGTCTTCAAAGACTTCGATACGAATGCGAGCCGATATCACAAAGGCGTCTACAAGCGGAAGCAGGCAGAACTCGAAGGCAAGGTAGATTCACGGTTGAAGGCTCTGTTCCAGAAGCAACTTACAGCTGCTCATAAGTCCGGGGTGGAGTCCTTCAGCGAAGCCGTCAGCGCAGCGGTGAAGAGCGGTCAGAAGAAGGGCACGTATGACTTCGCACAGATTGTCGACTCGGAAAAGAAGCAGGCACTTGCCAAGTTTGAGGAGGATGCGAAGGCGATGGAGATCGAAGGTGCGGCCTGGAGCAGTTACGAGAACGAATTGAAGAACTACAAAAAGGAACTTGATGACGTGTCAGGCCGTCTGCGCAAGGAGGAGATGAGACGGCTGGCCACACGAATCGAGCGTTGGGTACGATCAAGGTTGGACGAGTCTGTCGGTCTCGAGTTCAACAAGCTCGGATCCGGTCGAGGAGGTTCTGGCGCGCCCGAGCATGGCGAGCGACCTCCAACAGAGAAGGATCTCTGGGACCGTGTCTGGACCATCTTCACCGATACTGTTTCGATGGCCGAAAAGCGATTCACCGACCGCGCATCAAGCTTTGATGCTAGCCCCGAAGAAGTTGAGGTCGGTCTGTGGAGGTTGCGTCGCAAGTCGTGGGCTGTCCTCCGCGCAAAGATTGACGAGGAGGTCATGGAGGGCAACATCCTACTAAAGCTAAGAGAGAACTTCGAAGACAAGTTCCGATATGATGAGCATGGCGTTCCACGGATATGGCGACCTACAGACGACATCGAGGGCATCTACACCAAAGCCCGAGAGTCGACCATTACCGTCATCCCACTTCTCGCTCGTTTCAAGCTGGCAAAAACATCAAGCCCTCCACCACTCGACTCCTGGATCGGCGAAGCACCCGCTTCGGCAACGGCCGCAGATGAGGATGACTTGACACCCATCGGTGGCCTAGACGATGAAGAGGGCAAGACCCTGGAAGAGGAGATGACGATCCTCTCCGACGCTAAGCAAGCCGATCTTCTCGTCCGCTTCAAAAAGACCGCAGATGGTGTCTACGTGGAAGCCAAGCGTAGCGCGATTGGCGGTATCACACAAGTTCCGTTATACTTTTACGGTCTACTCCTTGCGCTGGGTTGGAACGAGATAGTAGCTGGTGAGTCTCCCCCGTATCAATCATGCTGACCATGTATTAACACCTTGCAGTTCTTCGCAACCCAGTATACTTTATCTTCCTCATCCTCCTCGCCGTCGGCGCTTACGTAACCTACACCCTCAATCTATGGGGCCCCATGGCACGCATGGCCAACGCTGCATCGCAACAAGGTCTTGAAGTCGGTAAGGAGCGTCTTCGTACCTTCCTTGAGAGCTCGGATACTGGACGCCAGGCTATGGCTATGAGCGGCGGTATGAACGATACCAGAAGACAGGAGAATGTCAGGATGGACAGGCTGAACGGAGACGGAAAGAAGAGCAAGGCAGAGGAGGAGGATTTGGATGACATTTGAGCGGGTGCTTTGCACTTGAGTGGTCTTCTGGGTAGAAACTGGATAAGGTATGATATGGGAAAAGTATTGTATGCCATTGATGAAGTTGGGTTTGTGGATTATTGATAGATTTCTAGAGGCTCGGATGGCTTCCTCTGAACGGAAAGCTGAATACTTGAGCTTTGTCGTCTCATATCAGTGTGCGCAGATGGATATGTAAACGATGTGTTGATGACCATCATTATCAACAACGCAAATGCTTGATTAGCTCGATGTCCGTGCGCCTAGGAGTACACAAACCACTCTTCCACTCTTCCTCACCTCTCCTTGTATGTTCCAAATACTTGCATCTCTTGTTTCCAAAAACTCCTTCCACGGCGCCGTGTAGAGACGGAAACTATTCAAGCCTTGTTCCGAAACACTACTTGGCATCGCATGACGTTGAGACATGACCAGTACTTATATCGTCAATATACTAGACAATAACCAAGTAGCCATTCAATACACGATCAACCCATTGCGGGTACTTTTTCCGAGGATTCGAGTGCTTGCACGTATAAAGGCCTACCTTTCTCACCCTTATTCTTCCAACATTCTACTTCACATTCTCCTACTAGCAACATCCAAACTACAATGGTATCGTAGCATGGGTGCTTCTCCAGCTGTTCGCTCTCCAGAAGTTGGTTTCTTTTAATTATGGTCCGGTTCGAAGGAACATAGTGAGCAAATCAGAAAAACATATGAACAACTAGTCATGTTCGCCGCCGGGAGCGGCGCAGTTACGAAAGAGTTCCTGGAAGGTTTTGTTTCGGGGGTTAGTATCCGACATCGTAGTTCTCCAAACGGCCATGTGCAAGTTGGTTGCTGGAAACACGGATCCCAACCTACCATGCCGCTGCTATGCTTAGTGTCGAGCCTCGGCTATATAAATATTTGTCTTGCTCGGAGACCATTCTTCTTACTATCCACTTTGATGTGCGTCCTACTAAAAAGTATGAATGAAACTACATGTGACTTGTTTTGATGCACGATTTCGGAACATATCATGGACCATGTGTGGACGCTGGAAGATTCTAAGAGAACCTCACGAAGAGAACACATGTGTCGTGCAGAGAGTAACGAGATTGAGATAAATGCCAAGGCAGAAGCAAGGATAAATAGTGGAGAGATTGAAGTGTCGGTTGCATATCATATCGTGCGCGATATACATCATCTAGATCTATGGTAGTCCCGATTAAGCGAGGTCACCATCACTCTCCTGTACTCTTCTCATAGCTCAAGCAACCACTACTCCACTCTAAACACCAAACTTCCTGGGATCCAGACTTCCAATCTGTGCACTCTTCACATCGCCATCCCATACAAACTCACTTAGCAGTTTCCCTGTCGCAGGTCCGTTCTGAATACCCCAACATGTGTGCCCAGCACCCATCAACAGGCCTTTTACACTCGTCTTTCCGATAAGTGGTCCACTTCCTCTGCTGACATTCGGCAGATAGCACGCTTGCCTCGCGGTAACCTCTCCGTCTCTCAATTCTTCTGAGATGGCTGAGACCTGTTCGAAGATTTCTTGACATCGACTCTCATCGCATTGTACGAGATCGGTGGATGTAGGAAGTGGTACGAGATGGTCGCCCTCTCCGCAAGCATAAACTTCTTGGTTGGGGCGAGCGTAGATCTCGGGTGTTACAGTCTCGCCGCGTTTGCTGTTGCCGCGAGGCATGTCTATTGAGGTGAAGAGTGCGTAGGCTGAGACGGGTCGCGAAGGACGAATGGTGACACTGTGAGCACGGAGAGCCGAGATAGGCGAGGGCTTCCAGACTGTTTTTGTCCATGGGCCTGCTGTAAGGATAACGGTATCGGCATCAAGTCTTTGCTCTTCGCCTGAGTCCTTGCTCTTGTACGAAACCGATTTGACAGCGCCGTTCTCTTGATCGATGTTGGTAGCAGAACCATACACAATCTTGACACCCTTCTCTTCCGCAAGCTGTGCCATGCTCGTCGTGAAATAATAAGGGTGTACTTGTGCCGTTGTGAGTGGTGTACCCATTTCCTCATAAGCCTTCATACCATCTGCAGCCACCCAATCCAAATCTTTCGGCACACCAGCAGCGCGTAGTAAGCTGATTGCTTTCTGCGTCCGCTTTTCTAGACTAACTGAGTCCTCTTTACTCTTGCCGTTCGCACCGTCTTTAGTACCCTTGTTCTTGGCTAGCACACCGTACATGTCGACCTGACCACAGTGCACAGCTCTGTAACCCCAACGCTCAGCGCCACCATGTTTCTCAGCTAGCTCTTGATGTAGTTTGTAACTTAGCGGAACAATGCAGTTCGGATACGCCCATAGTGCTAGAAGACCACCGGCTTTTCCTGATGCGCCACCTGCGATCTTGGTGGCTTCCAAAAGTGTGATGCTATCTCTTTCTTTGTTGAAATTTGGGTGGTGCGAAAGAAAGTACGCTGTGGTTGAGCCAATGATGCCGCCACCTGAAGTCGTTAGTAAGAAAATCCTGAAGCTCAAATTTTTTTGACAAAAGGTTACCGATGATAACAATGTTCCGTTTCTGCTGTTCGGCTGCCATAATGTTTATCAAGCGCGAAGTTGCTTTTAGCATGAAGATGTTGATGTGTCGCAAGCGTGGCGTTGTTGGTGTTGGACTTTTCGGCGAGATTTAAACCGACCATTGAGATACGTCATAGTTCGCATGTTCGCGAAGGCTCGCAAACCCCCTTCTGGTTCTGTGCATAATAGATTGGGATGAAGACAGTATTAAGCTACAATAAATAGCATAGGAAGGGTGACCGGAGTATCTAAACAAGCAAGGGAAATCGTAGGAGTACTAAGACAGGACTGCGCCGCCTCAGAAGTCTCCGCCCATGTCACCCATGTCGTCGCCGCCCATATCTCCTCCACCCATATCGCCATCGTCACCATAGTTGTTCTCGACGTAGGTGTCACCACCATCTCCTGCCATCGCTGATCCAATGAGACCACCCGCCAGCAGACCTCCTCCAGCTCCGAGGGCCATGCCTCCCATGCCGCCTCCTCCTCCTGGACGCTTGCCACCGCCCATCATACCACCACCCATAGGCATACCGCCACCCATCGGTCGACCATAGCCTCCTCCGCCATAGTATCCCCCTCCACCCGCGTGGCCGTATGCTGGCTGTCCGTAGCCGTGCTGCTGTTGTGGGTACCCGTGCGATGACGATGAATGTGACGAGCCAGTAGCCTTTCCGAGGATCTTGCCCAGCAGACCTTTACCTTTACTGCCCTTGTCTTGTGTATTCGCATCGTGATGTTGCTCTTGCGGGTACGAGCTGGTGCTCTGCTGGCCATAACCACCGTATTGTGGTGGTTGCGACTGCCCAGGCTGGGTGTAGTAGTCGTTCGCATGTCCGCGCGTGTCACTCGAGTGTCCATTGGCGCGCGTTTGCTCTTCTTCTTGTAGCCTTCTTGCAAGCGCCTCATCCTCGCTCATGTTCGCATATGGGTTGTTGCTACCGAAGCCTCCCTTCTCGTTCGCGGCTGAAGAATATCCACCCACAGCTCCGCTTGCTTGAGGCGCATATCCTGGGGGAGCGCCAGCGGGCGGGGCTTCACCGGGAGGGTAGACAGGCTCGGTCGGCTTATCCCATTGCGACTGCTTTGTGTAGACGTTGACGTAGAACCACTCGTTGTATTGCGGGTTCCAGACGGCTTTCCAGCCTTCCGGTACCTTTGGTGGGGGAGGGCCCTGCATATCCTGTTAGCCATGATCATGCGACAGGATGGTTGCGATCGCGATGTACATACTGGTGGTGGTGCGAAGTCTGCCATTCTGTATGATTGATAGGGGAGAGTTATGTATCAACTTTTAGGAGGAAGGTGGAGATGTGAGAAAGGGGACTGATGTAGAATTACGTATAATCAAGTAATGTCGCGATGTAAGCTGGATGGCGGGGTGATGGGCTAATAACCCAGGGCATTACGCGCGAACGGGAGCTTCAATTGAGTGCGCGTCATCGTGGCGAACGACCAAAGCGCCACGTGCCTGCTGAGCCACATTGCGCTATGCTATTACTAGACATCCTAGAAGATATGCCGTGATTCCGTGGGATGTGCACAATGGTTTGGACAAGAATGGTGGATACGAGACTGTATTCTGTGAGAGTGATGTCATTGAGTGTATGATGTGTGAACCGGAGACTAGTCCCGCACTGGTATAGTAATGATGCCTGTCAATACACCCATTAATAAATCCTTACCAAATTTTCAATCTCCAATCGTCAAATACATGAGACCTTGAAGTATTGGAGATTACCCTTTCACTATTTCTTACTCTCTTAGCAATCTCTTGGATGCCTCTTTGCTCACGCAGCTTCCTGATAGTGGGTTTGTTCTACGAACAGACGAATGCCTGCCTCCTTGGACAACTTGCTGAGATCTCCCTGGACTTTTGAATCTACTTTCGGTATGGGATCCCATATGGTACTGGCAGCTAGTGCTCCTGTAGGACCACCAACATTGAGCGTCCCCGTGACATAAGGTGATATTATAGCGCTGTAAAAGTTGGAAGTTACAACGTCCAGGCTTAGCAATCTGTTTTGCATCTTCAATAAAGGCAGCTGTTCCATGATGATCTTGGTTTGGGTATTGTAGGCTAGATAGCGGACAGTGATGTGGGTTAAGGTGATTGGAAGCCGATCTACCAGGGAAGCATATATGGTTTCAAGGTCGATATCATCTCCGGGAATGTCTAAAATACCTTAATGAGGGATCTCCAAAGTTTCCAGGGTCTTGAACATCTTAAGAAAGCTGTATTCAGATCGTATTCTAATAGGAGAGAGCATCAGCGTTTTCAGCGAAAGCTTAGAGTCCATAAGTGAAGCCACTAAGTCTGGGAGAGAGACATCCGATCCGGTGGTTTCCGCAACCTGGGCCGGACCAGGTCGATATGCTAAGCCACTCAGCTTCTGACTGAACAGAATCTTACGCCAGAGTCGAATGTTGATTCCGCAGCCAAGAAAATGAGGTGTCCAAGTTTGCTCGAAGGGAAGCGTCTGACTGTGAATCGATGACCTTCAGCGGCCATTGCAATAAGGCCAAGGTTCAGAAGACTGGGCATGATGTGTAGAAGCTGTAGGCTGTTCTTAAAAACAGGCTCTGTCGCCAGCGTATTCGATCATCGATCTAGAGTCTCGAGAGCTTATGAAAAGCTGCGCCGGAACGAGAGAGAAACTGATGCCAATTGAGAAGCGGGAAGGGACTGGGTCCGTCGATATAGAGGGATTCCATATTAGGCAGCAGAACCAACATCAGCACGACCTGCGCGTCTTCCACACCACGCTCCAGAAGTCGCAAGAAGTCGCCATCTTCCTCCAGTGTTGTGTACCACACGATGCTCGATTTTAGCGTAGGCACGGAGGGTGACGCAGGCCTCGCGATCAGTCTGGCTTTGACTGCAACTTCGACGAACAGCTTGAAATTTCCAGTATCGACCCGCGTATAACTTTCTCCGTGCTTGTGAAGGATGGGCCGTTCTTCTTGACTTGGTCGACGTCGCTAATCTGCGTCACACCCCTCCACATGGCTCTTGTCGCCACCTTATACTCCGAGCGCCATTCACGGATGTCCACGCGCTTCATTTTCGCCGCAAGGTCGGGTCGTTCGCATATCGTGGGGAGAAAGAGATAGAAGGGCGCTTTCGCTGGTGCAGTACGGTTCAGGTAGGACTTGTAGAGGGAATTGATCGCAGAGACGCTCGCCTTCTTTAACGTCAGGGCAAGTGCGCAAAGTGCTGATCGAGGAGCGACACTCGCAATCTGGTCGAGCAGCTCCGTTGGTATGTCCGCGAGGATGACGCCGCCAGAAGGCAGCACGTTCGCCATTTGAAGAGTAGATGATAGAAATGAACAGTTGAATGGCACAACGCAGCAACGGTACTAGAGCAGATAAGATGTATGAACACCATGCAACAACGTAACAATGATAGCCTTTTTTAAGATGCTAGTTGAGACGAGAATGAGCTGAAGTTGATAGACATATTCTCCTGATAAAGTAGTAGACCGCGATGAATCATGCGACAATCGTTAGAGGAATTCATTAACACGAAAAGAACACTAATGACTCCGAGCAGCGGAGGAGAGTAAGAAACATTATCACGAAATGGGCCTGGGAATATTGCAGTTGTTGGGCGAAGCTACCTGTCAAAGCATATCGCGCCCACTGCTCCAGCATACTCGCACCGATCGTTCACCGCAAATGCTTCTATGAGCGGAGAAGTGAAGGTTGATGCGAGTCCACGAGCCTCCAGTAAGGATCGTGAGCGAGCTAGGCCACAAGCCGGATTCACGAAGAGAAATCAACCCTTGATGTTCCATTGCAGCGTAGCCACGCATCCGCAATTCCGGCGTAGTCTTACTCATTTAGAAGTTAATACGGCGAAGCTTCCTCCAAAGATCCACTATGTCGTATATCCAAGAACGATATACCGGTGTAAGACCCCGCTACTTCATCGTGGGCAAGCGGAAGATGGCGGCATCCGAAAGCTGTCTTGCATTGAATGCTTTTGTTGTGGCGCATGTACCGCGATCGGAGCCTGTCCGGCGGCCACTGTTGCATTCCATATATGGCTTTGAGAACAATGTACCGGTATGGCGAGTGCCGCGCTAAAGAATGTATTGCGGAGTCCCACGAGACCGTCTCACGCATGTTGCATTCGAACGGAGTCCCAATATCTTGTTATGGAGTCTGATCCACACTTGCGTTGCTGACCCGAGCTTTAATCTGCCCGCACCAAGCATTGGAAACCTGTCACAAGCTCGACGATCTCCAGAGTATTCATGTGTGATAAGTGGCTATCAATTTAAGCATGAATACGTGCTTCGAATAACAGTAGTCCAGCAAAATGGTATACTTGTCAGCCTCAACTAATTGTTGGGACGCACCCTACCGTGCCGTCCGGAGGTCAATAGTACCAGTTAACGGTGGAAATGGCGCCCGAGTTGTTCCGGTGGCAGGCTCGCTTGTATGCATCTTAGCCATACGCCTCGGTAATAGCAACTTGAGACGGGATGTCGACATCAATGTGGCATAGCGTTCAGGTGGTAAACAACGCATCTCGGTGAGTGTGGAGATGCTTGGCAGGGCTTCGGTATCTAGACTCAGCGGTTCGACAGGATTCCGTGTCGTCGATGATTTGCCAGGGCTGGATATCGGCTCCATGTGTGGCCCTCAGAGCTGCGTACCACTGCGTACTGTTAGCTTCGAAGCGCGATTTTTGGAGTCTCTGTCCGTGCGGGAGTCTATGCAAGACGCGTCCCAAGCATACGCTTGATGTAATCACCAGCCTAACGCGTTGCTTATTGTCTTGATATCCGGATTACGCAGAGTGTGGAGCTGGGCGTCGGCCGGGAAACTCATAAATAGGAACGAGGAGTAAGCTGCGGGATATTCGGCGGGCGCGAGGCATTTTGGCAATATTGGGAAAGTCGAGATAGAAGAGTGGAGTAACCGTCCCAACTGGGTGGAGATGGAAGGTGGCTGAGTCGAGATTGCCAGGCGACTAATGTGGTGTCGCGTGACGGCAAGTCGGGAACCTGCTTGGCGCTGGACACCACCAAGGGCGTTATCAGCCGGCCAATCCCCATGTCTCGGTGCCATCCACGGCCTTCGATTCCAATGCAGGGCAAACCTTCTCCAAGATGATGATCCAGGACGAAGACTACTTTATCCCGCCCAAGAGTGGCCGGTACCGCTGGTACAATGAACCCCGCCAAACCTCCATCAGGTCGATAAGGATGACGGACGATAACACTGCTTTGAATGATTCGAGCCCCTTGCTGCAATTACCTCGAGAACTACGCGACGAGATATGGGAGCTGGCTTTCAACTCGACGAGGCTGACATTCGGATTGCGATATACACCCCGCTATGGCGAGCGGTATCTCAAGCCTGCCCCACATTCCCTGGCGCTATTGCGCGTATGCCGCCAGATTCACATCGAAACACGCGACATATGGCTTCAGCGTGTTACTTTCAACTTTGAAGACCCTCAGACTATGCTAAACAGACTGTCTGAGTTACCGGAATCTACTGTGTCTAAGATCCGCCACCTTCGGCTGATCGGCTCCCCAATGATGCGTTATCTCAAAGGCTTTGACGACCTCATGTACCGTCACGAATCCATCTTTCAGTTACTTCCTGCGCTCCGACTGGACTGCTTGACTGTCTTTGCGGTCGCTGCTGCTGCACCGGAGTATGATGCTATCACGAATCTGATTAACCGCGGCAACGGATGGAAAGAGCTTCGCTATGTCACTCGGACTTCACGCATGCTCGGCTTCAGCCCCTCTAGAAGTCACGGATCTCGTGAGACAGGGGACATTTGCCGTCAGCCCCAGCCCAGATTTTGGAACAAGAGGCTGTTGAACAGGGATGGAGAAGGCTCCGGATCGATTGTCCAAGTCTTCAGATCGACTGAGGAAAATGACTGCACGTCTGTTCTTGACCCGAACAGACGGGAGTCATTCGAGCAGAATCCAGAGGAGCATCAACTTGAAGGATTCGGCCGGGTTGACGACGAGGAGCTAACTAGGGGTGCTGGCGCCCAAAAAGCTCTACTCGTCTTAGTGAAGCGCGGCGACAATGTAGACGTCACCCAGAAGTCTCCTGGGTACGGAAAGGAGCGGGACATGAAAGCGAGGTTTAACAAGCGAAGTTGGAGAGTGCGCAAGAAAGTCATCGTTTGGACACCATTAGACGCAGAGAAAGACGACGATGATGTTGGCAACGGTTGGGCGAGACCTCAGATCCGACGTCCGCCGTACGGTTTCGACGATTACTACGACATTGATGATATATGAAATGAAGCGGGCGACCTGAAGTTGTAATTTGTTGGGGTTTGCGGGATGGCTGGTTCACCCCGCATCGTTCCATTCTACTTGCAACATTCAACATGATGCCTTTTCGACATTCATAACTACCAAGAATCACCAACTGCGGCTGGCACTGTACGGTATATTCTGACACGGTTTCAGAGACTGTATGGCCATCAATTTGCACCTTTTCGGTTCTCCTCTCCCAGCTGAACGCTATCGAAAGCAGCGTCACAAACCACATTATGCATAAATAGGACTAGCAACCTTGCATGGCTTGCAAGACGATTTCCGTGTGTTGCCGGCAGTTTGAGAGAAGCCTGGATGTTCCCAACCTCCTATTTAGAGTTTGGAAGCTCGACACCTTCACCGCCAAGAGGTGTAATGGCGGTGGTTATTGTGCACGCAGTGGGGTTTTGCAGGGTATGCTGCCTTTCTTCCTTTTTTTCGAATGGATTTCGGCGTATTGGTCGGTCGGATAGGCTTATGGTAAAGGCGGTGATGGTGCAGTGTGCTAGTGCAATGTTGAGATGTCTCTGAGCAGGCTCAAGCAGACAAATAGCAGAACGAATACTATTCTCATAAAAATCTCTACATCCCACCATTACTCTTGGACTTGTGTATCCCTAGCCAACAAGCGTCACAATCGTTCATGTCAGTTTATGTTGTAGGACGAATCTAATATGTAGCCTAGGGTCCGGCAGTTGTCGTGTTGCCTACACTCACCAAGAACCGAGTTGACACTCACATTAAAACAAAACCATATAATCGTGACAATAGATGAAGTGATGTTCAAGATCACGTTACCACAACTCTTCGCGAGTACCGTGATACGCAACCCCCAACAGGGTGTCCAACAAGGTACTACCACACACAATCATGCACCTCTGCCGCCACACAAACGAAATTCCCTTTGCAAAACTCTGTCTAGACTCCTTTCGCGCCTCCAAACAACTTGACAACTTCGAAACAACCAGCGACTGCCCGAATCGCATCGAACGAACCCGCCAAGATGTCGCACGAATCTGTCTGGTACTCGCGCCCACGAACTTACGGCAAGGCCTCAATTGGCTGGTACGTTGGAATGGGTCATGTTTGAAATACGAGTTGCTGCTGATTTTAGGGGCAGTGTTGTCACTGGTGACAAGAAGAAGTCTGGGATCATTCGCAAGTATGGAATCAACATGAGTCGCCAGGCTTTCCGTGAGAAGGCGCAGGATATTGGGTTTGTCAAGGTATGTCGAAATGCGCAGAAGGACGGTTCCTTTTGAACGGAGAGGAGAGCAAGAGCCTTTCAGGAAGAATTTGGCAACTGACTGGGAGACAGTACCGCTGAACTCACCCGCAATTGGAGAAAGCCATGACGGGGGTGTTTTGAGGATGAGAAACGGGAGTCTAACACCAAAATTCTGATCATAGAGAATGAGATGGATTCATAGAGGAAGAGGCCATTAATCGGATTTCGGTTGTGTAGCTGCAATGCTGCTATACTATCCATATCTTCAAAACTAGAACAGAGTAGAGCTTCCGTTTTGCTCAGCTTTATATTCAATCAATAAAGAACTTAACACCCTAAAATGTTCCGTCCAGATCCAAACGTGCTTCCTTGGAACCTTGGACAGCCCGCTCCAACGCCTAATCCATCGTGCGTTAGCCTAAAAGCTCGCAATATGGTAACCTTCCAGTGCAGCCTCAAGCTCGGACACCGAGCGTAATATCTGGAGTGGACCTCGTGGATTCACAATTTTGTGACCTTCTCCAATGTTGACTACTCGAGGGGTCTTGGCCGTAGCTTGCTTCCAGATTTACCCGTGATCTGATCTACAGACTTGATCAACCCGAAGTTACCGTGAATGCCGCTTGGCTCCTCGTTCATCTTGTAGTATGGAAACCCGTGGGCTGTGTACACCTCGTGGCGTATGGGCATAGTAAGAGATTTAACACCTGTGACAGCCTGGTATAGAGCAGAGTTGAGGATCTGAGCGTTGAAGACGATGGTCTTACTGGTATCCCAGTTCGGTCAGTGGGTATCGCGATGAATGACTTGCTTGATGAGACCGCCAGCTGCGATGTTCATCTCGGGCGTGGGTATGGGGGAAGAACCGGCGCCTCGGAGGCGAAGGACCATATGAATAGTGGCTTCCTTGGAGATGCGGTAGTCTTCAAAGTCACGCCCATCTATTGTTAGGTCAGCATAATAGTATCGCTTATATCGACCGAGGCAACGTACCTTCGAGTTGCTTGCCCGCATAGATCAAGCGGATGACGCTGGTGGGAATACCTGTTGCCTTGCGAATGCGGAGCTTGAAGTTCTCGATAGGCTCCAACTGTGTGACGTTGAAGGTCTTGGTTGTACCGTTGAGCTGCTTCAGGAAGATTTGCATGGGCCTTCCCGAAAACTCACGCGGTCCAGCGACCTTGTAAGGAGTGATTTCGATTTGTATCCCAGCTACTGCGTCCTGTCCGGTTATTTGCGTCTCAACCGAGAGCCCGCTTTGTAGAGGCGCAGCGACAAATTGGTGAACTGTACCGTCGCCGTTAGCTATCCCATCGATCCATTTCTGTTCCAGAACAACAACGTAGTCTTGGAGAGATGCGACCTTAGGGTCCGATGAAGTCAGCTGCAGTCGTACTTGGCGACGAAACCGGCTGACCATGGACTCCATAGCGGGTTCGGCAGAGATTACATTCACGCCACCGACATAAATCTTGATCATGTATGGCAGCACATCTTCGTGAACAGTACTGAACTTGATCCACATAGCCTCGGATTCTGTAGCATATCCATCAGCCCGACACTAAATGTCGTAAGCAGCCATTCGCTAGACTTACGGTACATGGGAAAAAACACATCCCCCTTGGCGACCATGCTTGGAGACAGGGTTTTGCTGTGTTGCGACACAGGCTTGAGAGGAAAGGCGCCAAGGTTGGGAGGAAGGCAGTTCGATACTTGAGTATCAGGTACGCGGACTGTGCGCCAGAAAGAGATATTGAGGTCGCCGTTCACGACAATCGTGTCGTCCTTAAGTTCGCATGTCATACTGATTGCGGACATGGCTGTGATTATTTAACCAAGTAGATTAGCTGCGCGAACTGGCTAGATTTGTCCGAGAAAGTCAAAATCTGAGTCGAGGGCAAGAGCAAGGAGGGCGAAGTGGAGAAATAAAACAGTGTCAAGGCAAGTGCAGAATACCCCTAGAGTCAGAGCGCCTAGGCGAACTCATGGGGTAAATGAGGGTTCATCCTGTTTTTAAGCCGAGATAATTGGTTTGCGTTTGTGAGTTGTGCGATGACATTACACTGTTGTTCAGTAGGCTGCCCCATTACATCTTCCTGTGCTTAGCGGCTAGCCGAAGTAGGACTCAAACCAGACCCTTCCGGCTCTCCTCAACCACCCTCAGGCTCTTCTGACAGTCGCCGCAATATCCCTTAACCCAATCCTCCACTTGCTTCTCTTTCCCCTTCTTGGCTGCGCTCTCCAAGAGCTTTCCAACCTTGCTACATTTGTGTGTCTCGTCCAGCAACCAGTTTTCGTATTCCGCTTCCACTACCTCTTTCTCAATCCGATTAACCACCCGTAAAGCAACGAGTAGGTCATGACGATGCGAGCCGAGGTTCTGCCGTGTGCGGTGGAGACGCTGGGTGCTATGCGTAGAGGGTCTGAAGTAGGACTGAGTTGAAATTGTTGATGAGGGGTCGTGGAGGAGGGTTGTGAATGTCTGATGACTTGGCAAGGTTAGCTAGGTTAGGCTTCTAAGCCGAGAGGGGCATACCATTTGTTATCGGTGCTGGCCGCGACTGGCACTGACAGCTCAAGGCTGGTGCCGTTCTTGCTCAAAAACGATTCTTCTATATCGCGAATGTATATTGAACGGGTCATCGTAATGGATGGTTTGACACCCAGTCGTGACATGTAGTTTGCCGCATTTCGCTCATGCCACCAGCTCCAACTATCCCTTGAGGTGTAGAAGAAGTTGGCTCCACCACTGATTAGTAGAAGACCAAAGAGCAGGGAATGTGCCGAAATGACTTTGCCGAGCCCAGCGCCAATCGCTAGTATCCAACTCATAACTGTTGACAGTACGCTGATGACGATGTTGCCTATGTATTGCGCGACAAAAGAAGCTGTTGTTTGCGGTCGCAGCTTGAACTTCCGTGGTCGGTTTGGTGGTGGGATGTCCTGTGCATCGAGCTGTACAGCTTGTGTCTGAGTCCCAATCTGACCAAAGATGCCCGTAACCTTGTTGGTACTTTTGTTGTGACCGAGCCTTGCAACTTGATCATTGACGACATCAACAAGATCCTGCGCTTCAAGCTCCAAGTCTTGCAATGCTTGACGTTCGATGAGCTTCTTCGCAAAACGTGGGTTGCGCTTCCAGTCTACCTTTGTGTGGATAGCAAGTTTGCACCGCGCTTTCGACACATGTGTGATGACAGTCTTGCTGAGAAGTACAAACCGCTCATGGCCTGGCAGGTACCAAGGCGTCTTGCGATCGGATACCACATAACAAAGATGGTCGTTCAGAACTTCGATGACTTGGTAGTCATTTATCACAACAGCTCCGTTCTTACCGGGCTGCGTAATTTCGTACTCGAAATCTCTCCGTTGGAGGTTCTTGTCGCTCGTGATCCAAGGTCCTTGGACAATGCGGGATGCTCTCCGTTCCCGATATAGCAACTGGAATACAGCGCTTTTGTCGCCGAAGAGGATATGAAATAGTCCCTTTGCACTAATGTCATACTCCTTCTCCACAGCAACCTGCGTCATGCCAGCGGGAGCGAAGACGACAGCTTGCGACGGAAGTTTGAATTTGGTGGCATTCTTTCCAGCACTTGCACCCGATGGTCCGAATAGATTGCCATCGATGCGGAGACTGGCTTTGATGTTCTTCCCACCATATGAATTTGGATCAATAGGTGTGTCGGGGGACATTTCCTCCCAGCCCTCCTCACCCGCGGAATTAAGACTCTCATCCGTCTCCATCTTGATCATCCCCTTGATAGTTTCTTCCAGGTTGTACTCTCTAGACGCAGTATTGCGTACAAGGAAGTTCAAGCGAAGCAGAAGCAGTTTGAGAGGCTCGAGAAATGTCTTGACAGTAAGCCTAGTCGCACCATCTTCTCTGGAACCCGATTTGAAGTGGAGGAAAAGAAAGTCGCAGTCCTTGCCGGGTGCAGCGGTGACTTCATCAATAGAAGCCATACTTATTCCAGTAATGAGCACAAGACCAAGGTGGTTGCTGTAAAAGTAGACATTCTTAGTCGTAACGTACACACGCCCGGGGAACTCTTGCTGCTCTGTCGGATTCCATACCGCACGGAACACTAGTACAACCTTCTCCGCCCGTGGCACGGTAGGAAAAATTATACGGAACTGTGCATCTTGCATCCGCAAAGCGAGAGGGTAGTAGTCTGGGAATTCAATCTCTTCAGCACTAGTCTTGTTGAGCGTCGGGATGGGTCCGCCCATACTACTTGACTTGCGATGAACGGCGCTAGTTGGGACAGTAGGCGCTGCCCTAGTCTCATTCTTCTCATCGTCGGGCCCAATGACTGGAGACGGATTGATAGGGCTTGGCGGTCCAGACTGGCTCCGATCACGGGTGTTGGTCTCTTCTTCACGCCCAAGAACGTTGACATATCCCCAGTTGACTGAGCCCCACAGGTTGGCCATGAGTCCACCAGGCATGTTACCCGAACGACCCGTCCCAAGACCTCGCTCTCCGCTTACAGCGACAGCAGCTTTGCTGAGATTCGTCGGGGCTGGTGGGCTTGCAAGAGTGGAAGGAGCGAGACTCGTGTAAGGAAGCGTCTGTCCCATTACCAGTCGAGTATCAGGGAGTCCAGGCGCAGGAGCGGCAATCTGACCGACCTGTACAATGTTATGACTAGCTGAAGCAAGACTCGCGGAGATAAGACTAGCAATGCCACCGCTGGCGGAAGAGGGGTTGCTTCCACTCAACTGAGGGCTTACTGTTGATTTCCGTGTCAAGTCAAGCTTCTCCATGATCCTAGCAGTGTGATCGCGGCGGCTGCTATCACCTTCGGTCGTAGTGCCACGTCGAGACGACACGTCGAAACTACCGCGTGTCGCATTGCTATCACCACCAGGAATGCCGAGCGTTTCGGCACGGTCCATGGGGACGGTGTCTTCACCCGGGTGGCCAGCGTGTCCCTCGGAGGTCTTTGCAGCAAACTCGGGAGCTATGGGAGGGCTTATAGAGAAAGCAGCGTCAACAGACGCGGCGCCTGACAGATCCTTGGATGTATCTTCGAGGGCTTTGCGCTTGGCGACCTCAAAGGAAGAGATCCACTCGGTGATGTCGTTCTGCGTCTCGGCTTGGAGAAGGATGGTAGTGTCTTTCGTTTTGACCTCGAAGCAAAAGCGTCGCTCCTCGGCAAATGCAGGTCGGATACCGCATAGCAGCACACCAATCTTCTCTGATTCTTCGACAGCACCGGACCGTGTTCCTTGCGTTAACCAGCCGAAGATGCCATTCTTGACGAAGAACCAACGTCTGACCCAGTATGTCCTGGCCGGCTTGCCGGTGATTGTGCGCTGGAACAGCCAGCCCTGTTTTTCTGCCTTCTCGTTCCCGAATTCAGGCTTTGCTGGAGATTGCAGGTTCGCGGACGAAGGCGCAGTGCCGAGATAGGGAACGGTCGAAGCGGCGTATGTGTCCAGGTCTCGCGACGGCCTTGCGCTGACTTCGGCTGCACCCTCGATCTGCTGTCGTGCTAGATACAGCTCTCTCTTGAAGACACGCTCGCCGTTCTCCATCTCCTTGCTCCAACCTCGTACGCGCTCGACATCTGATGTCCACGCGTTGAAGCCCTTGTTCGATGCCTCTGTTGCTGCCTTCATATCGCGCCATTGCTCGTTGACGACTTTGACCAGTACCTTGTCCAGCGTCAATCGCACTTGCGGTGCCATAACGCAGAAGTTCATGCTGGCTTGGAGGTATGCTCGTCGCGCCTCGTGCAATTGAAAGGCATCTTCTCTCAACGACGACGCCTCTTTTGTCTTGACTTGACCCGCATATCGTGCAATGGCTCCATCGAATGTGCGCTGTGTCGAATCCAAGTTCTTACGCGCTTCCTTCAGCATGCGCAAGTCGTTTGACACAAATGCTCTCATGGGCTCGCACATGGTCTGCTCAGCCCTTTTCATGCTGCGCAGTGTGCCATTCCAGAACTCCCGTGCACCCTCTCCGAATCGCTTCAGGGCTAGGACGGTGTAATCATGGTCGACGACGGCTTCGGAAAGCTGCAGTGGCGGATGCGACGTTTGTATGTACGTGTCTACGAGGGTCTGCATGTTGTTGCATTCTGCAGCAAGCTTGGAAGTTGCGGTGACGAAGGAGTTGAGCCATCGTTCTATCAGTTCAATCTGGTCGCCGTAATGAACAGCGGTTGCGCGGAAGGTGGGTGAATCGAGGGCGGCTTCTTTGATTACGACTGGACTAGATGTGTTTGTCAGTATGTCTGTCTATCTAGTTCAAGCCATCTAGACAAACATCAGATCCAGCGGTCTGGACACCGGCTCTATGCTAAGTTGCGGTGGCTTCTCTTCCGCCATGCTGCCGGCTCTTCGTGGATAAACGCTATAGAAATGGGTATCGCTGAAGAAAGCTGAAGAAGACTAGATATGGAAGCTATAATACATGGTAGGAGGCGCAGTCGAGCATGTCGCGTGTTAACGCTTCTCCCTCATGTACCGCTCGATTGGGGTTGCGGCGGGTCCATCGTCACTGCCGCGGCGAACGTCAGGGTTCATGCGCTAGCGCCTACTCCACCAAAATTTTGTGACCATCCGGCGCAAGCCAATCCAACAACAACCTCTACATCCAACATGGCAGGCACCAAGGAGAAGAAGCGCACCAACGGCGTTAAGCGCGAGCTAAACGCGACGAGCGAGCCCCCTACTAAGAAAGCGAAATTGCTCGACAACACCGACGATGAAGGCTCGGACAGCGACCATGGCGGAGTGTCGCTCCAGGTCAACGAGGAATACGCTCGCAAATACGAGCACAACAAAAAGCAGGCAGAGAGATTCCGATGTACGCGTATTCAGTGTGGAGCCATTGTCAGCTACTAACTCAAAGCAGTAGAGGAAAAGTACGGCAAAGACAAAGCGTTCGCAAACGGCGGCGACGAATCCGAAGACTCGGAAGAAGGCGTGGAGGAGGATGACGCAGCCGAACTGCTCGACGAGGAACTCGACGAACAGGTCAATGCTACTCTCCAGGCTTTGCGCGCAAAGGATCCTCGTATCTACAACAAGGAAGCCAAGTTCTACAAGGCACTTGAGGAGGGCGAAAATGGCGCAGATGAGAAGGAGAAGAAGGAGGCGTCCATGACACTGCGAGATTACCATACCAAGAATCTACTTGAGGGAAAGTTCACGGTTGAAGACGAGGACGAAGATGCACCGCCCAGGACATATGCACAGGAACAGGAGGATGCTAGGCAAGATCTCGTCAAGGCGCTCAAGGATGCGGATGAAGAAGAAGACGACGACTTCATCGTTGCAAAGGAGAAGCCAGAGAAACCCAAGAACGACCGAGTCAAGATCACTGCCGAAGACGTCGAGAAAGCTGACCAAGACCCCGAGACATTCTTGTCCAACTTCATGGCGTCTCGCGCTTGGGTGCCGACACAATCTGCCCGCTTCCAGCCCCTCATGTCCGACGACGAAGACGAAGACGCCGCTGCCGACGAATGGGAAAACTCATACAACCTATACTTTGAGGACACAACTGGCGCAAATGAGAAGATTATGACATACGCGCGTGACGCCGTCGCAAGCACTACGGTTCGCCGAGACGATAAGACTGGTCGAAAGAAGGCTCGTGAAGCTGCAAGGGCGAAGAGAGAAGCCGAAAGGAGAGAAAAGGAGCAAGATCTTGCACGTCTCCGAAAGCTCAAGGTCGAAGACATGGAGAACAAGGTCAAGCAGATCCGCCAGATCGGAGGTCTCAGCGGCAGGGATTTCAAGATAGAAGAGTGGAAGGATGTATTAGAAGCCGACTGGTCAGACGAGCAATGGGATGCCGAAATGCAGAAGCGCTTTGGTGATGCATACTATGGCGAGGCTGGCGTAGAGGACGACGAAGAGGGCAGCAAGAAGAGCAAGAAGCCTAAGAAGCCCAAGTTCGACGACGACATTGATATCAAGGATCTTGTCCCTGACTTCAAGGACGACTCGGACGAAGAGCGACCCGACCTCTCATCAGATGATGAGATGCCCGATGCTGCAGCCGAAGATGACGACCACGACGAAGCAGAGGCCGGTGCATCATCCAAGAAGTCATCAAAACAACGCAAACAAGAACGCGCAGAAGCTAAATCCACCGCGCGTCGCGACCGCCGCCTGATAGAGAACCTCGTCAATGAAAACCTCGAATACGAGGCCGCGCTCGCTTCCAAGCCCTCCAAGGCCGCCTCCCGTTTCCGCTACCGCGAAACATCTCCCACAAGTTTCGGTCTGACTGCGCGCGACATTTTGCTCGCAGATGACAAGGCGCTGAACGACTTTGCTGGACTGAAGAAATTGGCTGCATTCAGGGATCCCATCAAGAAGAAGAAGGACAAGAAGTTTCTCAGTAAGAAGGCTCGCATCAGGCAATGGAGAATAGACACTTTTGGCGATCCAGACGGGCCCAAGGGTGGATTTGAGAGCCTGCTTGGTGAAGAAGAGGCTGCTGCTCCTTCTGGGCGCGACAACGACAATGACGGCAATATTGTCGAAGGCGAGAAGAAAAAGAAGAAGAGGAGTCGCAAGAGGAAGGCTGCTGCTGTCGAAGCGTAATCTTTTTCTCTAGCTAGTATATTTACTTGTATACCACTACTGCCTTTACGAAATCGATCCTTTTTTTTTGTGTTAATGGAACTGAAGACATATTTCTATATCCATCTGCCATTTGCAATACTCGTAGAGACCAGCATTTTCCAAAATAAATTTATTCCCCCTGAAATCATCGTCAGCGTCACCATCACAGCCAAACTCACACCACAAGAACCTCGTTGAAACTTACCTATCCACTTCTTCAGGGTCAAACGAAGAAAAGAAGATACGTAATACGAAAAGATTAGCCTAGATAAGAGCGGCGTGGAATCAAAAAAAAAAGAAGACCCAGGACCAGGGAGCGGGACTCAGGGAGCGGGCCGTCTGGGATCTAAGATAAAAATAAAGACGTGTCCGTTTGGAAACGGAAAAAGGAGAGGTGAACGTGGGGTCAGGGCAGGATAATGAGATACGCGACCATTCCTTTGTTTGCTTTTTCGAAAGAGGCTGAGTGAGACAAAAAGAGCATGCTTTTTTCCCCCTCCCTAGCAAGTGGATAGACTCGTTCAGGGTTCCGCGTAAGATTGCTGGAACTATGATACGGATGCATTGTGGGCTAGAAGCGAGTAATGGTTGCGTTAGGTAGACCGTTCCAACACTACCATACGTAGGTCTCATATCACCGGAGAACCATCTCACGTTGCAGTTCGATACATGGAAATAGGATGATGATTTATTGATGAGCTATTACTTCGCCTAGCTAGCGCATGCTGGTCCTTCAACTACCCATACAGCAGTTCCAGCTCCTACTCGTGCCGCATGCGGAAGGTATCATGTGTCGTCATAGAAAGCAGTGAGACTGGTCGGACGTTTCTTTCCGTATCCTAAGTACTGCACTTAGCCGTGTGATGGGAGTAGACTCGAGATAGTATCGTCCAATTTCGGGATGTTTGTCGTGCGATTGTAACGGTGATATCAGACGGACGAGTGTCGATATCGGGTATGGTAGGGTCGCACAGTGATTGCACCAAGCTCGAGGGGCTCTACTGGTCGTCCGCATCGTCGGGCTGGTCAAAGAGGAAGTTTGCGGCCAGCTCTTCATTCTTGTCGCATGCAAAGTAGGCCTGAATGACGAGATCGCGCTCAAAGCCAAGGCGACACAGGCGCTCGATAGCCTCGCGCTCCTCCTCAGTCACGGAGATGGCCTGAGCACCGGGTGGCAGCGGCGCATCCTCGTCTGCATCCTCGGCGAGGAGCTGCAGGAACTGCTCTGGGTTGCTTGCGATCATCTGCGCCAACTGAGGGTTGCCTGCGCCGACCTGCTGCAGGATGGGCTCAAGCATTTGTGGCTGCTGTTGTACGACCTGTCGTAGCTGCTGGAACTGCGGGTTGTTGCGCAAGAAGTCGAGAGAGTTGGCGTTGAGCGCACCGGCCGCAGCACCGCCTCCAGTACCGCCTGAGCGAGCACCACCAGCACCTCCGCGATTTTGAGCAGCCTGGGCAGCGGCCTCGAATAGGTTCATCGGCTCATCACCTCCCGAAGGTGCGTTCCCGGTGGGTGCAGGCGCACCTGTGTTGCCTTGAGCGGGTGTGGGCGAGGTCGGGGCACGAGCTTGTGCTTGTTGTGCCTGCTCTTGGAGCGCACTCTCTGGAATACCCTAAATGACGTTAGAACATGTCTAGATGGCAGGAGCGTCGCTTGTCCTACCGTCAGAAGATACTCAACCGCACGGTCGGGGTTGAAGAAGGCGGCGCGCATAGCCCGGTCGATGTCAGCCCTTGCGAAACCCATGCTCTCCATGTTTGCAATGGCGGCCTCTCGCTCTCCACCCATGGTCAGAGCTGAGGGGTCATTGAAGCGCTCCCCGGATGCCTGAGCTGGCGCGGGCGAGGGTGTAGCGGGGGCATTCTGTGTGCTGGATGAAGGTGCTGGTGCGGCGGGAGCTACGGGCGTCTGGGCTGCTGCTGGGGCGGGTGTGGAAGGCGCTGCTTTACTTGACGATGCGGCGGCGGCCTTTGGCTTGGAGACCATGCAGACGATGAAGCCCTTCTCCTCAATATTGTACGACTCGACCGTGTTGGCATCTTGCAGGATCTTGCCTGTTGTCTTGTGTCAGCGACTGGACTGCAGCCGCCATGTCACCTCGCCAGGTGCGGCTACAAGCTTACCAGAGTAAATGAGCTTCTGCTGGGGGACTTCCCACCCCTTCTCTGCCTGAATCTTAGACTTGAGGGCGCCAATCTATCGCGTGTATTAGCATGTGGTTGAGATAAATTTCGAGATGTGGCGGGCCTGCGCACCGTTTCCGAAGGCTCGGCCTCGATGACGAACTTGTTCTGCTTGAGGTCCTGCAGAGAGGTTAGCTGTGGGTCTATAGCGGCCAAGAAGGCATCAAAGTGTATACCTTGAATGTGATCTTCATCTTGGCGGGTGCTGGGTGCGTGGTTGAAGATGGAGCTGTGTTGGGTGGGGTGTTGATGTTCAAGATGAGGTAGTGGGGAGGATGAGGCACTTCCACTTCTTGGCGGGGTTTAGTAGTACCTGAGTAGTGAGGGAAGGCTTAGGCAGAGACAGGAATGATGACTAGTAAGAGACAATCGTGGTCCTTTATATCGTTACAAAGCGTGGATCGTTTGCTCAGAAGACCATGGAAACACAGTCCGTTAGTGATAGGTTAGGCAGAATCTCTGTCGTCAACCACATTGTCATTTCGCCCGCCACAGCTTGCCGCCACAGTTGTGGCGCGCCACCAGGCTACAGGCACACATCCACGGATCGATTGATGCAGCTCCTGTGCTAAAGCGAACGCGAAAGACCCCTAGACCTCTATCTCGGTATTGACGTACCCACACACACACATGAGAGTCACGGGACTTTTCTTTTTTGTAACGAATGCTGATATCCAGCTCAGGGCTCGGGAATCCATTGCAAGGGCCCCAACGGCCAGAACACACCAGTGACGCAACAGCAGATCACCTAGCTGCAGCTTCATCTCCTCCCCAGCCTAGTCGGCTGACATCCATCGACACACGGCACGCTTCCAGATGCCGCGCACCAACAACTTCAAAAAACTGACCAGGTTGCTGTCATCGTCGTCGCCCAGCCATGTGCAGCACATCCGATCGGCCCTTTGTTTCAATCGCCGCCCATGAGTCGCCAATTATGAGGCGAGGGCAACCGTTTCACCGCCATCGCAAACTCTGGCTAGGACACGCCAACGGAATGACTGTCGCCTATTGATATGCTGTGACCTCCGCATTGCAGAAGGGACTGTCGTCGGTCACACCTCCGTAATGACATCTCCAGCGCCTACATGGCAGACCGGGCGAGGCTCCACAGCTCATCAGTCCTGGAAATTATCCGAACGCGGTCTTGTAAGGTTGTTTGTTGTGTCTGCCGAACGCATAGCCAAAACAACGCGTAAGGAAATGAAGGGCTAAACTTACCGCAGCTCCACACCATAAACTTTGACAGGTAGGCCCTTGAACTGCTTCCGGCTCTCGACGCCTGAGCCGGCCAGGCCTGCCATTGGCCGCCTCTGCTCGTGTTTCGAAAAGACAAACTGTTTTTCTTCTTTTGCATCAGATCTCTGCGCATCCGGCACCGGTGCCAGCAATCTGATTCATAGGCATGCCATCATACTCTCAGCTCTGCGGCCAAGCTACTGCATTCTGCTGTGCCAATGTCGCATGGCCATGCCTGAGGATTCGGTAACCATGCCTTGAGGTCGTGCAGCGCCATGCTGGAAAGATGCTTGCGTGCATCCCAGCGTACTAGTAGGGATTTCCCCGTTTTGTCCTACGCGTGTTGCAGGCCAGTCCACGAAACAATGGGCACACATCAGCCCTCTCGACTTCTTCTAAATTTATTATTACTTCTCGTCCCTCCCCACATGCTCTCCCGTCTTCACGCCATCCTGACTCTTTTTCGTCACTACACTGCTCGTCAACCAGTCGTCAGTCATCGTCGTCCAACGCTCGCTTCTCCAAACCTATCGTAATCCTTAGTCGCCTACCGAAGATCGGCCAGTCATAACGTACATACTATATCCGGTCTAGATCCGCATCAGCCACGCCCCGTAACGGCTTGCTCGACTATAGTAGCTGCAGCTATACAGCCGCATTATCTCCTGCAACGCGTTCGTCTCGCGCGTATTCGGTTTCGCGCCTCTCCACAGCAACAACACTGGGGGCTCCATCTTGCATTTCAACCGATAGTTCACCCACTTCTCTGCAGCATCCTCTTTGGTGGCAGTCAACCAAAACCAATTATCGACAATACCCCCTGGAAATCCCCGGTACTATAATACGACTATACCCGCTCTTGTCTCATCGTTACCTCGAGGTTCTCCGGGCTGACTGTCGCCTTTCCACCAACAGCACTCAGGCTGGGGTTTGAGCTGGCCAACAACCTTACGCCCTCCTTTTCATCATGTTACAGTCTCGCAAATTCTACCTTTCTCTTGTCGGCGTTGTTGCATGGTCAAGCACAGCTGCAGACTCAATCTTATCTATTCTGGAAGCAGCGTCGTTTTCTTCGGCTCAATCATCCCTGGTCAGCATTGCCGCCTTAGCAGGCACTTTCGACGTCGTCTCTCTTTGCTGCGTTGGCTTCTACATATTCCACAATGTAGGGAATGTCCGCGGGGCTCTGGAACGATCCGGGCGAGCAAGAAAGGCTCTTGTAGCCACTAGCGTCCTCATATCGGGCGCTGCGCTGGTGCTTTCCCTCATCTTGATCATTATGATCAAGTCAAGATGGGTAGAGGTTACTGCTGGTCCCTCCAGTGGGCCAGTCTCAAACTGGGACAGCCATGTCTCAGGACAAATAGCTATCTGGGTCATCTCTTGCCTCAGCCAGATTGTTCTGTACACTTCATCCCTGTGGAACCGCAAGACGCCTAAAGTCCAAACCGTCATCACATCAGGCCCTCGTGACTCAGTCATGAGTGAGCTGCGAACTTCGCGGCCAAACAACCTCCACTTTGCAGAGCCTGTCCAACCTTCGTCTCCTTTGGCCGCTCATCAGCAACCTGAGGTTCTAGGAGCCTTACCTTCGCCCACCTTCTCCACTCGCTCATCACAGTCACTCAAATCTTTCCGAGATTCTCTTCGCCATGTAGTTCGCCCAGTCACATCGCGCACTGCTCTGATTAGCCAGAAATCTTTCACCAAAGATGCCCCGGTCAGTATCTATTCGAATCGACAGTCAATCGATACTATCTCCCATTCGGATGGTTTCGATAGCTGGGACACAAGCAGTGTCAGCCTTCCGACGCGCGATGTCGTTCTGCAAGCAGCACCATCAAGAGGCACGACTTTGGAGCCAATCCCTGGTAGTCGTCCAAACTCGCCTGCGCGCGCATTGGACGGTCCTTTCCTCTCAGAGCTTCCAGAAGAGGACGACGAAGACTTGGCCCCGCCTCCCAGGATGATGCCAGACATCTCGCGCCCCCCAAGTCCAGCATGCAGCGAGGCTCACATTCACCCGCTATTTAGGTCAGAAAGTCCGTCGGGTCTGCCACCTCCAGCGGCAACGCCTGGTACGAGCATTATGGCCAGTCCATACTCAAACCAAGCTATCGCATGCCCTCCACGATCGTTTAGCCGGATGAGGTCGAACAGTAATCTCAGCCAAACTGCTGTAGGCCCTCCCTCTCTCCACCAGGCCAGAAGCTTTACTCGCGAACGCGCGGCAAGCCTACAGTCCAAGTCTAGGAGTCCATCTCCTCCTAGCCGGGCAATGACACCTCCAATCCCCGACTTCGTGCTCAACTCCTCCCCACGAAGCAGCATGAGCGGCCCCCGCCGAGTTACCCTACAGTACTCCCCAGATCGATGATAGACCTTTCTGAGGGGTGTTGACTTTATTCCCTTGATATCACGCATGTCATGTGAAAGATGTAATGTCTCTACACGTTTGTACGATACGATTTTCCTAGCTATCCATATCTTTGGTATTTCCTTTATGTTACATATTCCCTTCTGTCACTAGCTCTCGCCCTCACGGGGGTTTGATCGAGCGTTGAGCGTTCTCGCATCGCAACTTTTTTTCGGCCTTGGCTCCAGCATACAGGGCTGTTTTGAGCGGACAAAACATTTCATCATGTGTAGTGTCTTACTTTTTTGCTGGCCAATTGGTGGCGTATCACAAAAAAAGGGAAACCCAGATCGGGCAAGAACGGAAGAGAGAAAGAAAGTAAGCCGCAAGGCAAGGCGTTATACCCAAAACAATGCAAAAATTCTCAATTGATTGAACATGAACTCTAGACCTTCCCACTTCCGTATACGAACCTTTCTCTTCATCTGCAAAATCTTCCAAACCTTCAGACCCTTCAAAACTTACTTGACTGAAACTCTCAGCCTCGATTTCAACAGTTCCCTTTCACGATGGCGCTACTTGACTGACACCAACGCCAGTTGATGTAATAACATGCATCATGCCAGGGGAAAGTTATTTGCCAGCCCCACATAGCGTGTCGTTAGGAAGCGAACAACAATGTGGGAGGTCCCCGCTTCGCGTCGCCGTTGAAAGGGCCCGAATA
This sequence comes from Alternaria atra, assembly GCF_907166805.1. Classification (NCBI taxonomy): domain Eukaryota; kingdom Fungi; phylum Ascomycota; class Dothideomycetes; order Pleosporales; family Pleosporaceae; genus Alternaria; species Alternaria atra. Next base: position 1,364,069 of record NW_025091320.1, read on the forward strand.
CGTGCTTCATTTACAAGCCTACTGGATGGCTGTTGATGGCGAGCGTATGGGGAGATGAATGATGACGAATTCGGGCTTGATTGCCCTGAGTGTCGTAATGCGTGCCGGAGTTTGCGGATATGATACCCTGACCTGGTGCACGGGTGGCCTTCTGCTGAAGTAACAAGGTTGGTTGATGAATAATTACGGAAGCGGAATAAACACGTAATATCGTATCGATGAGAGTATGTTCAATGTTGAGTTGTTTCGCGGTAAAGATACAGTTTGTTGGGTTATAGTAATATTGGATGTAAGCAGGTGGTGTAGAATACGGAGTCTATCTTGACGATAGAATTCTATTTTATCCAAGAAGTATCCTTATGATTGGTATTGTCTATATTGGCGGGCTTGTGCAGTGGCGCGCGGCTTGAACTGTCTTTCATCATTGAACGATGGCGGCACCGTGGTGGCAGTAAGATAATAGCATTTCTAGGGAAGAAGGAAGTTCTGACAACAGCTGCCCACAAGGAGATGTAGGAACAAATCGGTGCTAGTATTAAAAGAAGGGAACATACAAGTTTCTCTAATGTTGAGATAACGTTCAATAACCTGTCGCGTGTTCAACTGCTATTGCCTATCCTGTGGCGCTTTCGAAGTTGCTTGCCGCCGATTCATTTGTCCAGTCCATTGCACCGTTGTACGCAGCATCAGCAACATATGCTCTATCATAAGTCCAATCTCATAGGTAGTGCGCATTCTCCGGAAAGAGAATATGGCAGTAAATCAAGTTCAGAACAGCTCGTTGACAGAAATGGATCCGAACCTCCCTTGCCTCCCAAAGACCTATTTACGCGCGATGCGCTGCAAGGCGCTCGATGCATGCATGCTGCGCCGCATCCTTCGCGACAAACTATGCATCGGCTAGAGAACCTTGTAACAGAACGCGAGAGTATGCGTCTTTTTGACCTTAGGTACCCAATATGTTCGTTTTTGCGTTGCAACCCTCAAGTGAAGGGGGCAGGGGCAATGGTGACGATTCGGGAGGATCGTCCCGTCTAGCGTTGCGGCTAATGACGTGCGACGTGAAACCTGGATGAAGCAACTTGAAAAGCTTCCAGAAGGTGCGCCGAATACTTCGAGAAGATCAAAATGCTGTGATGGAGAGAGTAACAGGGCACACGCGATGACTTGTTGTGCGGGACACGGTGGCGGCGGGAGCGACGAGTGATGCACGTAATCTGGGTGTCTGGGTCATTGCCGTCTTCGGTTGATGTGCTGCATTAGAAGGCTTGAGGCGCAGAACCAACAGCGCCGTCAATACCGGTTAGTAGCCGTAGTAATTACTGTAGAGCTTCAATCCGAGCCGCCTGGCAACTGCGTCAACGTATCAACGTACAGATTCTATTGTACGATACTCGTTGCGATTGTTGCAAGCGTAGAGCGCTGTCATTCGTGGACTCAGATCCCAATCCGGCAAGGCGCGAAGCCAGACCAAGGATCTCACAAGAGCTTCATCTTCATGCGCCGGATGAACACGATTTCCAACACCGTCGACAGTCTCTGAAGCTTACGCTACAAGTGCAATCTTTTTACTGTCTTCTTACACTGATATATCTGAGCATCTGTCCCTCCTCAACGCTTCTGCTCGACTGTGCCACACAGAGCATTCCTTCTGCAGGGTTGTTTCTCTCTTGCGAGCACCCACAAGCTCGTTTTCGACAAGCAAACCGCGTTTGAAGATACCGACACGATTCCGTATTGCCCCGGAAGCAATTCATGAAACTGTGGCTCGTTGATTTGCACTTCGCGTCACGTTGTCGAGCAAGTCACTGTACTCATTGAGGCGACTTGTCATAGTAAGTACTTCACATACGCCACTCATCTCGCGCAAAACTACAGCACGATCCTTGTGAATCTACGGTTATGATAGCATAAGACGCGATGGAAATAGCCAAGCGTTTTTTACTCCTGATACTACTTCGACCATCTGCTGACACGTCTTGCTGACAGCTGAACCATCGCTCTACCTACCACATCAGGAAGTGACAATATCAGATATCGACTGGACATAACATTTTGAGCCTGTAAGTACCGAGTCTTCTGCCAGAAAGCTAGCTCCAGCTTCTGCTACCCTTCATCATATCATGATTCCGGGGCTAATAGCTGGCTCGTAAAGGTCTCTCTACCTACAGGTCTCACTCAACGACAATGCCACCAAAACGAAAGTTCAAAGGCACAAAGGTCATCTCTAGCACCCCTCTCAAGGCACCGCGTAAGTCCGCAAGCCTACTACGACTGCTTCTCTATGCTCCCTAAAGGGTTATGCTAACCTTGGCATAGCCGCTAGCGCATTGTCTAATAAGCGAAGTAGTCTTCAGGGTTCGAAGACATCTCGCCTTGCTCCTTCAGTACCGTTCCAAATGACAACGCGTCGCGGTGCAAAAGGCACGTCTAACCACACGAGCTCGGCTGGGCCATCTAGCGCAAGCTCTGGCAGTCGTCGCAGTTCTCTGAGTGAGATTGCGCAAAACGGGGATGCAACTTCCGACCATGAGGAGGCGCGACCAGCCAAGCGCAGCCGAACATCGTCTGATTCTGGTTCGCCGCAGAGGTCTAATGGCTCTTACGACAACAACACACCCATGAATGGCACGCAAACTCCAGAGCTACAGAAACCTTCATCCGATGCGACTTCAACGGCATCAAAAACAGCAGGCAAGAAGAGACGCGCATCAGACGACTCAACACAGTCCAGCAAAACACGTCCAAACGGAGTTCTAACCCGAAACCAAAGCGATGCCTCCGAACAACAACCGCGCAAAAAGCGCAAAACAAAGGAAACACCAGCAGACACCGCCGCCGACCAACCTCCTGAGTTAACAGATGCTAGCACAGCACCTAATTCACCTGAACAGGTTCCAGATGTTGACGGCCATCAAAGCCTTCAGAACGTTCTGCCGACCAATGGCGATGCCCCTGCAAAGTCCGGCAGGCGTTTGCCCGGTCGTCGGCGCCAACCGCATTCGGACATCAATGTGGAGACTGATTTGCGTCGACAGCTCAATCTCAAGATGAGTTACCGCAGTCTTGCAAAGGTCCAGAAGGTCTTACTAGAAGAGTTGGCGAATCGCACAACGAAGAATCTCGAAGATGATCCCCAATATCATAAAAAATGCCCCGAGTACGACGCTGTTATGGCCCAGCTGGACCAACGACGCGATGCTCGTCTGGACCAAATCAATGCTATGCGCACATATCGCCTCGAAGAACTGGAGCGAGTGCGCATTGCTGAGGAGTACATTCAGCGTGAGCAATACATCAACAGATTTCGGGAACTACAAGATGACTTCATGCTTCAAATATTCTACCGCGCTAAGCAACTTGAGCGGGAGATGAAGGGCCAGGAGGCTGATGCAACAGACGACGAAGACAACATACTTCCACCTACATTCAGTGACGAACCTCAGCATGCTGACGATTACCGCATCGGCTCGAAGTTTGCCTCACGCAGCAGGGCTTACGTTGAGGCAGACAAGGAACTTAGAAACGACTCTGTGCGACGAAAGTTCACTGCAGCACGTGTTGCTTTTGTCGAGAACGACAAAGAGGCTGATGATTCTATTGAAGACGTTGCTGGTGGCTTTGCGAAGTTCGACGGACCAGACCGTACCGAAGCCATCGCACATTACAACATCACCAGTCTCGCTGATGCCGCTGTCGAAGTTGAAAGGACGCCAACACCACAACCAGAACCACCCAAGGCCGAGGTCATTCCAAATGAGCATGCTGCCCTGCTCATGATGCTTGCCGACATATCAGCACATCAGCCGCGCACTACTGTCGCGCCAAAGCCCCAATACCACTATCCAGATCCGCGCCAGCAGCCACCACCGCCGCCACGAGCGACAACGCCTATCATCAAACAGGAGCCTGTACGAGAAAAGTCGCCCGAATTCGCGCAGCCAGCGATACCGCTGGGATTGCCGTCTCAAGCTGCGCATAGTAGTCCTCCTAAGCGCACCCAGGCTGCAGTAGATCTCACCCAAGGTGGCCCTCTTTCTGAACCTAATGCCACGACGTCGGCGAAGGAGGCTGAAACTCCGGCGAAGTCAACACCAAGATTATCAACACATAGAATCATGGATATCCTCAACGACGATCAAGAAGTCCCTGTTTCTAGGACAAGAGAGTCGCAGCCCCCGGCTCGAGAGCCGAGCACACCATCGATGCGAGAAGCTTCTACTCATCGCCAAACGCCATCCAGAAGCGATGCGCTTAGGGTAGACGCTGTGATGAACAAGGAAGAGCCGCCTATAGATCAGGCATTGATGGACGCATTGAGTGGTCCACCTCAAAGCAACCCGCCATCTTCACCGCCATCAAACACTCAGTCGTGGCAACAACAACCACTGCAACAACAAACAAGTGTTCCACCGCAGTCACGAGAGTCCGAAGAGTCATTGCGTCGCCGGGATCCTTTGCAAAAGATTAGGGAACTTCTCGACAGAAAGGCACGCGAGCTTGGTCGAGAACCTCCAGATCGCTCCCACTACAGACAGGGACCTGCATGGTACAAACCAGCTCCTCAATCCTCGAATACACAGGAACGAGCCGAAGTCGCGGCATACGATCCAACAAGGCCATCGACTGGGCTGTATGATGCGTTGCCAGGCATATTTTCAGCCCGTCGACAATCCCACGAACAAGCCGCTCAGCAATGGGAGCACGACAGGCGAATGAGTGGCCATCAAGTGTCTCAACAACCTGCGGCATCACCATATCAGGCCCATGCTCCCCAGCCTCATTATGGGGAGCATAGTAGGTCAGGCCCGACTCCACCGACACATCAAAGCCCATATGCTCCACCCTCAGGAGCATTGCCACTTCCGCCAAAGCCTCCTGGGCCGCTGCCATCCGCGCCGCCCATTAACTACCGCTTCGCACATTATGATCCGGCGCCGCCTCGCCAACCATATCCACCGCAATCACCAAGCTACCCACCAACATCGCATCCGCCTCAAGGGCTACCACCACCATACCCACAACCATATGGCAGTGCTCCATCCTATCAAGGCGGCTACATACCACCACCAGGATCCTTCCAAGCACCACCCCCTCCACCATCGAGCACAGGCTCATACCAACCACTTAAGATCCACCAGTACGGCGGCCAACCGATACTTCCCGCGAACATGGCACCTCCCCCACAAAACGGACCACCGCCGCTGCCCTTCATCGGACAACATGGACCACCACAACAGGGCCCTCCCCCTCCTCAACAACAAGCCTACTCCCCAACTCATCCTCATCCACCGCCGATGCAATATGAGCAGCGTGAGTCTCAGCCTCAAAACAATGGCGAACGCTCTTCAGACCCACAATCAAGGCCCAGGCGGCAGTATAGGAGCTATCACGCCCCCGGAACTCAGTTCAGGAGCTACCAGGGACCCGGGGAACAGCGGAGGAGGGGTGGCTAAACACCCCCTCTGATTGTAATGAGGATGGTAATTGTACATTATTATTATTATCGATTATGCCTTCGCTTTTCATGTAATTCTCTTTGTACACGGCGGTTGCGTAAAGCGGGTTCCATTGGATCACTGCAAGGAATCAGTCGTACAGGCGTTTGCTTTTTGTTGTTCGGTTTCTTGCATAGTTCGATAGGCATTATTTCGAACTGGATACCCTGGGCGGCTGCGCAGGTCTTCGCGTAGGGGGTTTTTTTTTAAGGTAGATACTTTATTGATATGCATGTTTTTAACAGTCATTGTGTGTTCTAAAAATTAATTGTGCAGTGAAAGTCGCTTCGGTATTGTATGTATTCGTTGTATGTTTGACGATCATGTGGTGAGAGAATATCAAGGCTTCGCTGAAGAATCGGTATGTTTAAGTATTGGGTATCACTATCGCTGCTATTGCTCCGTCCTACTATGGCCAAAACACAACAATGCTTGCACGAGCACTTCGCACAAACCTCTCTTCGCGTACAACACTTACTCACGCTACGCCCTCCTCTTCACCCTAGGCGTAGGCGTCCACTCTCGTCCTAACCCAGATCCTCCCTTGCCCTCGCCACCAAACCCAGCACTCCCCCCACCTCTCGGTGTCGCCCCTCCCATCCTGTCAAAAAGTCTCTGAGCAGCGGGCGTCAAATCTCCCTTCGCTTTCCTCCCTGGTGTCATTCCGCCAGCAGCAATAGGCCCTCTCCTCGGCGTTGGCGCACTTAAAAACCGAGGCGTCTCGCTTGTGAAGATGCCCAAGCCCGAGCCTGTCGGCTTCACTTGTTTGTCGGCATTGGACCGCTTAGCACCAATCTGCTCGACCATTCTATGATGCATTTTCTCGCGCGACGACGAGTCGTTGATGGTGAAGGGTATGGCTTTGTTGCTGCTATCTAAACCGTAGCGTTCTAGGAGGTCGGTCGGTGCGTCGTCGTCTTCATCGGATGGAGAAGGGGGTTGCGCGTCGACGAAAGCATAGCCATTCACTCTGGGTGTTTCGCTACCTGTATAACCTCCCTCGCTGGGATTGAGACGCGGACGTCCTGCGACAGCGTCGCGAACAGCTGAGAGTGTGGGGCTAGAGGGACGAGGAGGGTCGGCTTCGGGGGCGGGGAGACGGGTGTTGTTGTAGAGGACTTTCTTTGGGGGTGCGAGGGAGGTGTTTTCTGCTTGTTGTGCGCGAGTCGGTGCCCATTGTTCTACGCTGTCGGGGCCGAACATGAGGCTGTTGATAGCGGTGTGTTTGTGCCCTGTGGGCGCTGCGGGCCGGTCGTCGAGGTTCTGGCTCGGTCGTGTGCTGAGTACTAATTCCTTGCCTTCGGACGCAGCGGCTCTGGCTTGGATGACTTTCTGTTGTGCTATGCGCTGTTTGCTCGCGTACATGTTTCCTTCTCGTAGCCAGACGTTCTTCTCAAACCTTGTCTTGTTCTGCTTGTCAATGATTTGACTGAAGCTTTCCTGGTCTTCGCTCGTGTATTTTGCTTGGAATGCGCCCAAACTCATGTTCAGATCGACATTGTCTAATTTGCCCAGGCCTTCGTCGTCGTCTTCGATATCTGTCCCGGCGACTGTAACAGGTGTATCCGCACCCCATACACTTGGAGTCTTATCACCAGCTCCGCCTGTCTTGTCGAGCCTCGTTCTTGCTGCCATCTTTCTTTGCCCGCTCGGCACTGGAGTCATGACCTGTGTGAGCTTCTTGCCGGCTTCTCTGATCCATGACCGATCTTTGCTCTCCACAGCGTTCAGGTACTCTCGTTGTGCGTCGGCTTCTGCAAGTCCTGGGAAGAAGTCGCGGCGAATGATGTGCGAAACAGCGGAAACGTAGGTGTCTTCGTCTAGAACTACCGAAGGGCGCTTTATTCGTTTCGGAGCGGGAGGTGGCGGCATAAGCGCATTGGATGCGCTACGCTTCGTGAGCGCTGTTGAGTCCGAGTTGGACATGCTGCGGTCGGGGTGGGGTTGGGGGTTGAGAAGATGAGTGGAGGTTTCCTGTCCGAAGTTGCGGCAAACTCAAGGGACGAACCGAGTAAGGCTACCACCGATCTGCGAAGGGGGGTTTCGGTATACGTTTGCACCCACGTGGGCTGGTGAAAGAGCGTTGGCGCAAAGTGACTTTGGTGAACGATGATGTCTTAGCGTCGGCAGAACGTCTTCACCGCCTTTAGCCCTATCAACCATGCTAATTGCGGGTGAAGGTACCTGCATAAGTACCAATCCCGGTGACACCCACTACAGGTGACGCAGGACACTCGGTTAGCCGCATGGGTTTCAAATCTTAGTACACGATCAGAATGGAGTCACTTCAATAGACACAAACGTGGCGCTGCTCCTAGCATTGTTTTTCCTTCCATATCTGTTTTGATCTACGTGCACAAGCCGCACATACTATCCTCTCATGAGGGAACTCAGCTGCTCATATACCTCGAATACCAACATAATGACATTGGTGAGCCTGTAACGTGCCGCGACAACAAGATGATCCAATGTCCCGCTTTCCCTGCACGTCGAGTGCTTCTTCCGAGACTTTGTAGTTCGGGACGATATCGTAATTCTTTCAGCAATCCACCGCGGCTGATGGCAAGTGGAGTAAAAATAGGGAATCTTCTTCAAGAACCATAGTCTAGTAGAAAGATTCGACCATGGCGTCCTTGTGGGTGGTGTTGATGTTGGCGGGGCCGTTGCCCTCACCGAGCCTGAAGACGGACTCGACGACTGAGAGCTCGGTCGCGGTAGTGTCAAGACCTGAGTTTTCGAGTTAGTTCCTGGCCTTCATAGAGTCCTAATCAATGTGTACATACCAGTGACAGCCATCCAGTCGTTGACAACCATACCCGCACCGACGACCGCACTACCGCGGTTCACACTACCAGCGACTAGGGGTACTTGAAGCAAACTCGACAACTCATCCTGGTCCTGAATGCTTGTCTTTGGGTGCACAATACCACCCTGGTTGCTGAGGGCCATGTAGCTACCAGTGAGCACGTTGTCTGCGATAGTTTGCCTGAAAACCTCAACGCCCAGTACGTCGGCTATTATCTCCTCTGTTTCGCGTTCGATATCCGGGTGTACGAGAGCGACGTGGTCGTTGCAACATATTACGTTGCCGAGGGCTGATAGTCGCTCTTCTATCCTCTGAATCTTGACTTCGTCGGGTATAGAATTTCGGAGATGCTGGAGTTCTTGGTCTGTGGTTGTGGTGGGGACGAGGAGGCCTTTCTTGTTACTGCGGACATGTTAGAATTTTGTCTTGAGGCGTTTGTTGGATACCGCGAGATATCACAAGGCTGTATACATACCCAGCAGTCAGTCTACCAACGATTCTGGTTCCAGCAATGGTGGCGTGGCAGATGGGAATGACATCTTGGAGTTCGGCTTCGAAGACACTGTTGCGCCACTGTTAGTACACTCTTCTCGCAGTATATGCTCGCCCCGGTCGCATAGCATGCCACTGCACTATATCGAGCCGCGAAGAGCTATTGAGCTATGCGCACCTGTAAAAGTTCTCGCTCGCGCCGACTGCGACAATCGCATACGCGTTTGTGAGCGTAGCGAAGACACCGACTTCGTTGGAGTTTTCGAACTGAGCGCGGACAGCCATGATTATTAAGTTGACGGCAGAGTTTGTTTAAGAGGTTCTTTGTGGTGGTGAGAAGAAAGAAAGCAAGAGTATTTAGTGCGCGGTGGGTAAGCTTATCGTGAATCTGCAGAAACTGTGAAGGCGGGACTATTTTGTAAAGAGCGACATCATAAGCCCCGCTACCCAATCGGATCTAGTGCCGTTCGACTCATCCTGAGCGAACCCTGTCCCACTGAGAACTTCGCCACTGCGTCTAGACGTTCGTGCTGGTATGACTGTGTCAGTAAAGAGTCATCGCTTGGCGAGTTCATCGCATGAGATCAGATGCTCGTCTTGTCGACATCATGCGATTCATATCCGTCACCGTGCGTACTCTGGACGTGTCACTGGGATTGCACGTCCATTATCCTGAGGCAAGCCACAGTCCTTGACATCTGCAATATATGGCTGTGCACTCGTCAATTTCATAATTCGTAGCCTCATGGCAACGCGATACAGCGCTTAGTAACGACCACAAAGCTCGGTGGTAAACTTTCGGGGCATTGGTCAAAAGCGACACAAGTCCATGAGAGTGTTCGGAGCCTGATCAGAGCATCTGCTATGAGCAAGCGCACGGTGCGATGCCCCACTCGACATCTGTCAAGACATTCCCGTCGCCTGCGGGTTGATCGTACTGGAGCTCACAACCTTCTCAGCTTCAACCCTGTGGTGATCAATCCAAGGCACGATAGAATGGAGAAGGTAATCGTTATATTGACGTCTCATCGTACAGCCGACGTAGCACGCATGACTATAATTACAAGACCATATAGTTCGTCAAGCTCGAACCACGACGATATTATCCAGGAGCAGCGCACGGTTGGCGCTACGCTTCAGATCCCCAGCCACCTCGACAGACATCCTTGCCTCACATCAAACTTCCAAGACCGACTGATAGGTGACAAGTAACAAGTATGGAACACGAAGACAATGATATTGTGAGGTGGCTGATATCGCCAAATTGTGCAAAGCAAATGGGTAATACGCTGTCGGTCACACCAGAACAAGCAGCAAAAAGAGAACGCCCGCTAAACTGCAGCATGCCGTACACGATACGCGTGGAGAATTGAAAAGTGAGAAATGTACAACAGCGGCTGTGCGTAGACAAGACAACAGACTCGAAGCGAGATCCAATTAGATATCGACGAGAGCGTCCGTGTCGTGTGACAGAGCCAGAAAAACATTAACACTTGCGTGATGACATGATTATGTTCGTAAAATAGTTCGTAATGCAAGTGCACAGCGTGCAAGTGTCGGAGGTAGATGATAAGGTTCGGCGATGAAGATCGTGGTTGAATCAATTCGCCCGAGTGCAAAAAGTGGGTGTCCCTTATGTCATTCGCGATGCGAGGATGGCCAACGCAACGATGACGCCGATCAGAAGTGTCCCTACTCCAGACATGACGCGATTGAGGTTGCGCCACCAAGTTGCTTTCTGGAAGGACTTGTCGTCGGCAGGGCCCATCGCTTGGGCGAATTGCTGCTCCAGGTCGGCCTGGCTAACAGTGGGGGTGCCCACAGTGTTGGGGTCCAGAGGCAAGGGAAGGAACGAGGCAATTATCCAAGCTGTATTCCTAATCAGTACATTTCTTTGTGCATTTGGCATTATAGCCTGAATTAGTACTTACCAGGTGGGAAGATGAATCCTATGCAGAAGAGTAGGATTTGTCTGTTCTGGCGCCCGAAGAGTGTGGTGTGAATGTCGGCATCCAAGGATGGTGCGTTCCATGCGCTGTATCGTGTCTGTCCTCTCTGATCAGTTCGGAGGTGTGGTGTTGAGTAACCGCTGAGAGGGTACATGTTGGGTCCAACCGCGTATACTGCTCCGTCGATGGAGTGGACGTCGTCGGCTAGTGAGACAGTATCGGCGTGTGAAGCCCGGTTCCGAGGACGATTCCGTGGTCGGTAGATGCTGAGCGGGAAGTTGCTCTCCGAAGGAGTGTGTGATCGCCCGCTGTGGGAGGTTCCCAAACGTATGCTACCAGAAGACTCGGACTCGGGAGCGCCAACTGATATGCGTTCTCCTTTTTGGTAGTAGACGCGTGCCCATGCTGGGATATTGTTTGCTAGGAACGTGGACATGTGTGACTGCGAGGATCCAGGCCGCGAATCACTCATTGATACTGCATCGGTGCTGTTGGTTCTATGCAGGTACCCAGAGTTTTTCATCCGTAACGGAATCGATGTCGGCAGCGGTGAGATTGTATCCATGTGCTCGCTATTGTCCTCGGACGAACTTCTTGAAGTTGGGGAGAAGAGTGGTCGAGGCACTGCCACTGAGAACTCGGTTTGACCCTCTGACGATACATTGTCCGACGATGATTGTGCGCTCCCGATTGTCTGTCCTCTCCGGCGGGGAATCGCCGTTCGACCGTTGCCGGCATAGCTCTCTTGTGAATGTGATCTGGCGCCAATCGATCGTGAGTTTCGTGCGAGAGATCGCGAATCGCGTTCGGACACGGAGGCGATGGTCGATAGCTGGGAGCTCCAGTGATGGACCAGCGAGGGGTCATGCATTCGGGATGCAATATTAGGTGCGTTCTGGGATTCAGCTCGCGAGCTGTTGGTCGACGGCGCGCGTACGACGGGATAATTAATTCGGATGCCGCTCGCGAATGATGCTGTGCTTGCTTCATGAAGAGATGGCGATGGTTGTGACGAGGCTAGTGTATGTGTTGGTTCGATGCTGGTGTAGGAAATATCAGAAAACGTGAACGACTCTGTACTTTGCTGAGGATTCAATACAGGTTGTCGATAGTCAGTGTCACTAGTGAGAGCAGGCCCCCTAGCTTGGGAATCGGTTGACGGGATTTGCGGTAACGGTCGACCGACACTGACACTTGACGGGTTTCCGACATTACTATTTGGGTGTGGTGAGGCGGAAGGAACAGGTGAGGCAAAAGATGCAGCAGAGGCCTTGGGCGTTAATGCACGGTCCGAATCCCCGCCAGAAGAAGAAGGAGGAACAGCTCGGATGGTTGGCCTTTGGGATTGTGAGGACACGACTTCTTCAAGTACCTCCAAGCCTTTTGCATCGTCGTCTAATTCGGGTGGGGGTGAGGATGGGGCAGTGCTCCCCTGGGAAAATCTTAAAGTCGATGGCGTAAAGGAAGATGCTATGAGAGTGTCTTCTTCAGACATGCTAGTGGAGCCCGAGTGTCTGAAACCCTTCTTGCGTGACAGGATAGGCTGTGGTGTTCGGGCTCGGCTCGCCTCGAACTTTGCAATGGTACTGGCGACCTGGCTGCCACTTGAAACGCGAGATCCTGGCCGTTCAAAGCCATAACCCGGCGCATGACGGGGTGGGGGCAGGATTTGCGAGGGTTCGCTGGGTACGGGATATTTCTGATAGATGTCATGGCCGGGATCTTGGACTATGCGGATGGTTGAAGCGGAGTGTTGATTGGTCTGTGAGTTTGAGCGCTCGTGAAGTGGCTTGCGGATAGGAGATGTGTTTGTCGAGTGCGACTGTGGCGGCGAAAATCTGGGACCTTGTTCGAGTTTGTTTTGCGAGTCTGCGCGACGGTGTTGTGATGAGGACATGCTGTGGTGGTGTTGTGGGCCGAGGATGCCGAGACGTGGGCTGGTAAAGGCGTGTGGAGAAGTCGAAACCGATCATTAATGATGGGGAATGGGTAAACAGGCAGTAAGAAGGCGACGTAAAGACAGTGTGTGAAGATGGTCAAAGAGTGACAAAAGTGCTAAAACATATCAAAAAGAATGGCGGCCCGGAGGCATTAACAGTAACAAGAATTGACGGAGGGAGGACGAGGAGTGGTGGTGAGTAGAGGAAGACGGGCGTTTGGCAGCAGCTCGGCCTAAAGAGGTTCGTGGCTCGATGCAGAAGCAGGTTCGCGCTGCAGGTGCGATCCAATTGACAGCTCAGCCCCGGCAAGCGATCGAGCACGACCCGCGAATTATGATGGCTTGTACAGAGATGTCCCAATGCGCACAATATGCCCTTTGTCTAGCCTATACTGACGGCGACAGAAGGATATGAGCTTCTGGATGCGCGGTCCACCTGGCGATGCGATGCGCCGGGGGAACCCTCGTCCAAACGGCTCTCGTAGTCAATCGATAGAGGCGCGTCGCGGTTGAACGTTTAAAATGAAATTATATTTTAGGACGGGCCAGTGACGACGAGCAGCGATCCGGACTAGCCGTTGAGTGGCAGAGAGGCTGGCCAGTGGGCCTTGCGGTGTGCGTCCTGCAGGGGTAACGCGGGAGGTCGTGCTAAAGTCGACGGGGGGTTTCCAGAGGATGATGGCGCGAGTCGCAGGAGCCGAGACGAACGGACAATCGGAGCACGTGACCAGCAGCGTGGGAGGGAGATTTGGGGTTGGCGGTTTATCGATAGTCGAGGCTGTCCGGTGCCAAACAACATCCTCGCGACAACGCGGGGGGGACCTCGGCCAGGTATAAGACGACGCTCATGGTTCTTTTCCCACTCCAAGTATAGCGTGTTTGACGTGGTGCTGCTTTTTTGCAACACCTCACGATGCCTCCACCCCTCAACGGCTGGCGAGACAAGCTCAGCGCGCTCGAGGACTTGTACGAGAGACATGTCAAGGGCGGTAAGTGACGATCCATTGGCCTGCGCCGGCTCCCTTTGGCCTCATACCCTCTTAAACGCCTGCGCGACCCACATCGCACCAACTCTGTTGCGCTTCTTGTCGAAACATTGCCATGAAGTCTAACGTGTCGTCAGTTCCTAAACCGCCCGTCCTCTCCTCGAGTGTTGCGGCGCTTCTGTCGGTACGTTTCACCGTTTCAACGTTTCAAGCTCCCACCCCCCCACCACCATTGCTATTGTTCTCACCCAATCGCACCGCATGCGCCAAACATGCTGAAATATAGCCAACACGCACGACTAAATATGGCTAACACGCATGACTGCAGGCCGCCTATGTCTTCATCTACGTAATCCCCTTCTACCTGTCGCCGGCCACGCGACCCTCTCCGACTCTCACACGCGATGCACCGTCGTCGATACGCGCCCGAGTACGCGCAGTGACCTTCTCTACCATCCTATGCTCTGTCCTCACCGTAGTCATACTCTACCAACATGACGCATCGGCCATGGAGATCCTCGGCCTGCTTGGCATGTGGCCTGTTTCACCCGTAGATACCGTCCGGACCATGCTTCTAGTAACAATCCTCTTCGCAGGTCCAATCTTCGAGCACGGTATTGTAGACGGTGGCTGGAGAGACTGGGTTAAACTAAATGGTGTCAACGAGTCCTTGAGCAGCTGGATCGGATACAGGAACTTCGTAGTCGTAAGCCACCTACTCAAGTCCACTTGGTACCATGCTAACAAGCCTAGGGCCCTGTCAGTGAAGAGCTCGTCTGGCGCTCCTTCATCGTCCCCCTCCATGTCCTTGCCCAGTTCTCCGGCAAGCAGATTGTCTTCCTGACACCACTGTACTTCGGCATCGCCCACCTTCACCACCTTTACGAGTTCCGCATAACTCACTCTGAAGTCCCGTTCTTCGTCGCCGTGCTTCGCTCACTCTTCCAGTTCACATACACATCGCTCTTCGGTTTCTTTGCCGCCTTCGTCTTTATCAGGACTGGAAATGTGTACACGTGCATGCTAGCACACACCTTTTGCAACTGGATGGGACTTCCTCGGTTCTACGGCCGTGTAGGAGTCGAAGCTGGTATCCCGATCGGACCACCAGATGTCGACAAGAAAGACGATGAGCAGAGGAGTGTCCCAGCTTATCAAGGGAAGGGTGTCGGATGGACCGTAGCCTACTACGTCGTGCTCGTGGCTGGCGCTGTAGGCTTCTACTACCAGCTGTTTCCGCTGACCGAGAGCAGCCATGCCCTGCCTGTAGATCTGAATACGGCGTAAGAACATTATACATGCTTGACAAGCTAAAGCCCGCAAGAAGATGATGCAAAGTTGCGCAATATAGCTGCGCGTAAAGTAGAGCAAAACACTTGATTTATCATAAATGTGCTCATCTCAATCTCGCAATAGCCCACCAGTTATCCTTCTCGTATCCTGATTCTAATACAACCCCACCAGCCTGCTCAATATCACCCTCAAGTTCCCCCTTCCGATACAGATGGTAGTATCTCAAGAACGTCTTATCTCCTTCTGGCTTCGGCGTCGCTTCCTCGTCCGCCTGATTCTCATCCTTCTGCTTCCTCCGTCCCTTCTCCTTCTCCTTCTTCTGCTTCAAGACCCACGGCACCATAACATCCTGCTCGTGTCCCTCGTCCCACCCTCTTCTACTGTCTTTCTGCTCGAGCGCCCAAACATAGATCAGTGCTCTTCCACCTTCTACACCAGATTCTGCTTTTCCATTTGATGACAACGACGACGATGAAGGACGTAGTAGATCCAAAACACATTTCACAGCTTCCACCCTTCGTGCCGGCGTAGACAAGTGATGAATGACCGCTATTGAAATAGCGAAATCAAACACTCCGTTTGGATGAGGAAGTGAGAGGTTGTCTGCTACAACCACATCGTGCGGTTCATGTTGTTTCGCAATCTTGACGAGGTTCGTGGATCTATGTCACAATCAACTTCAAGAATGTCCATGGAGTGTCTAGTCAAACCCCAAGAGAATCAAACATACCGATCACTACCCACAATCCACACTTTCTTGTTGACAGCTAGATACTTTCCATTCCCACACCCTACATCTGCACCTATAGCACCGTCATGTTGTTCTTTTAGGAAACGTTCGACAATAGGCCAGGGCTAGTATTTTTTTGGTGTTAGTCATGCATGCATACTTTACAGATTGTGAATGGTGGACGCACACCTTGTAGCGAGTAGAAGAAAAGTGCGATGCAATTTCTTCGTAGACTGAGTGAACATGTTCAGCTTCGTAAGATGCGCCTTGGGTTTCTGAAGTCGCCATAAGTGTTTGTGTACTGACGTGAAAAGATGTGACTGTGCAGGGAGTGCTAAAGTGCGTGGATTGGTGGTGGATGGGGCCAATGGGGGTTGGAGGGGGTGCCAAGACGCTACCTAGGTATGCGAGTCCGCCAGTCTTAGGCGCTGCGTCTTTCACGCTCAATACTGACATCTGCTTATGCATCTATGCAGGGATTTGCCTAGTTAGGACTATCATGTCTTGAAGATACGCGAAGGCGAATGTACTATAACGGTTAATATACGATTCAGCTGTTCCGAAAGGTAGTCCTAACAAAAGTGTCAGAGCAGACACTTTCGAGGTCGTACGCTTTCATGGTCAGGGTGATCGAACGACTATCATCTCTATAAACAAGCCGCAAACATTTACCCAAGGTGAACCCTAAGTGAGTTCACAGGTACAAAAAATTCTTCGCCATCGATGAATGTGTACTTACTCGTGTATCTGGGAAATGATATAAAATCGACAAACCGGTCACTAGGAGGCGACGAGACATGATCCGGTAGTGATGCGATGGGTAGTGGTATCGCAGGCTGAGTTCTGTCCTGCTCTACCTTTATCTTGCTCTATAGTATAGTTTTACGCCCATGATGTGGTTCTACGTCTCGCTGTAGCTTTGTTTATGCCTTGTGTCTCCAACTCTAGATGTCAGCGTATTCCTCTGCTTCCATTTGCTGCCAAGGTTGTTCCAATGTCGGGTACAACCTTTGCAGTTTGCTCGCAACCGGGCCTCTGCAATGATTCCTTGTGCTCTTTCAGAAGTCCGTATCCTGCGTTACTTCTTTATGTTCGCGAGCCGAGAACAATGCTCATTGTCTTAGGGGTTCTCATTGTCACAAACTACGATAATTAAGTTCTTGCTGGATTGTGTGCAGAACATGCGATCCACTGCTCACCACTTTTCGTCAATCTCGATACCTTCTCTTTCGAAACTGCCCTCAAAGCCGAATACAAAAAGTAAACACGACAATTTTCGGAAACAAACATGATAAGATACCACTTCCGTTCGCAGGATAGTCCGCTTCCTCCGCCTCCACCCCTACCCGCATCTCGGCGTCGTCTTACGTATACGCAAGCTCAACATGTAAAGAATCGGACACTGGCTGGCATAAAAAAGGGCTTTCCCGTCAGGCGTGCAACCGCTAACAATCGGAATCAAGGGCGCAGAAACGGCAAAAATCGGAACAGAGAGATCAGAGGAGGCAACAATGGGAGCAGAGGCTTGAAACGAGCTCAAAATGAATGTTACAGGCTGGCGGCCTTACAGTGCCTCCTCCATCTACCCAGGGCATTAAATTGGTTTCTACAACACGATGTCGTCCAACTAGATGCTACTGCCGTTCCACGCGTTATAAACCCCTGTCGAATAAACGCAAGAGATGCTGACACTGGCGATCTGATTCAGGATAAGCAAGACTGCATGGTCTGTGCTATGAAAGAGCTCATCCCCCGTTACTGGGGAGACTACAGGATGAATGGACAAGAGCCGATGCCTTTCGAGCCAGACGACACGATGCTTAGGCAGATCTATAACTATTCCGCTAAAAACGAGACTTTCAGACCTATAGAAGTAATGGGCATAAATGGAAAGATAACGTTGATAGACCGACAGTGCGACGCGGAAGAATGGATGACATACTTCTTGGGCGAATGTCGAGAAGCCACCGATAAGGAGGTTGTTCCAGATTGGGAGGCTAGCTACCGAGCACTCTTCGAGTTTGAGTTCGAAGAGCGACGCTATTGCAATACCTGCGATATAGATATACCCCGAAACCCTGATCCTGCTATCGATCCACCAAGAAGCTTCAAACCACCCAGTTTAGGCTTCAATGGCTGTTCAATCGACCGCAACAATCCCGGAACAATAGTCACTGCCATAGACGACCAACTGGCTGACGAAGTTGGCCTTATCACAAAAGACTGTCCCGCCTGCAAGTCTAATCGATTAGTAAGGAAACGTTTCCGTATCGATGCAGCGCCAGAATACATGCTCGTCAAGTTCAACTTAGTGTACAATGCCGCTCCGCCCCCCTCTCCTCCTAGTACAGTTCCCCAACCACCTGACATGTGCAAAATTACCGAGGCTAGTGAACTTCCTGAGATTGACGAAATACTTGATTTGACTCAGCATCAGGTCGATCCTAGTACGAAGTTGATGTACAGACTTGTGGCAGTCTTACCGCATCTGGGTGCTTTAGACTGCGGTCATTGGATTGCGACCGTGAGGAAGTATCCGAGGTGGTATAACATTAATGATGGAGATGTGAACCAGGTGAAAGTGAATTTTGCTTTGTCGAACCCGGAGGTTGTCCCAGAGAACTTGAGTGGCACTGGTGAGGAGAGAGAAAAGAAGAACAACAAGTTTCAGATGGTTGTTTTGATGTATGCGAGAATACCATAGGGTTGTTAACATGTTTTGATCGGATCTTTGTGGCAGTAGGATAATGTTCTAAGAATGTAGCGTTTAGTATAATTCCTCTGAAGCACTCTCTCTTCTTTGCTGGCGAATGAACATGCCTGAACATGATATCGTTCAGCCTGTAAATGTGTCGCCAGATCTTGCTGCTCCCCCCAGTTGGCTGCTTAGGGCTGTACATATGTAGTGACCAGGTACACTTTATCCTGATTTCGTGATTTTTTTTGTTGGACTGTCTTGCCACTAGTCGAGTAACAGCGCATGTAGACGAATTTGGGTCGTTCGCGATTTTGGGTCGTTCGCGATTTTGAAGGGGGTAGTTGTTGGTCGTGAAGTGGAAGCTCCAAATGAGATGGCTGGAAGGGGTGAAAACACGCTAAAATGCGGCCTAAGCTCTCGCGACGTGTCAAGCTTGCGGCACCACGCATGGTACCAGATATACGACAAACTATGGGTGACCGTCGATACACGCGCAGAGGCGAGCGCAAATACATCGGTTTGCAAAATGAGATCCTGGAAAGACCCTGGACTGCGAAAAGATACAATAGAAGGGCAGATTCGTTTGACCCTGATGACTGCACTATCGACTCGATCGGACCTGGCGGCGATTACCCGTTAGGAGATATTGTTCGACTCTCGAAAGCTCTGCGAAGGGCACTGGTGACGTACCAAACAGTGGCTAGATTCACCGAAGACAGAGAGAAGAAAGCCGACCCTGAAATACAGCAAGTTATAAAGCAGGCTGAGAAAGTCCAGCATACATCAGTGGAGGCATTTAAGAGGTGCTGTTTAGCCTTACAGGCAAACCTAGAGGAACTCGGAGAAGTCAACTCGACATTTTCTCGCTTGACATTTGAGAAGCAGGATTGGTGGGAAGGCCACAACATCTTCTCTCGTGGTAAGCTTATTGGACATTGCTTTGAGTTGCGTATTGATTCTAATAAGAGATACCATCCGATTTTATCGAGGGCCGCTTCGCCAGTCAAGACGGGAAGCTGCAAAATGTTGCGTCCTACACGTATCATCTAGAGAAGAGTTTGTATGAGGAACTGGAAACCATCAAGCACAAGCCATACAGTAGAAGGAGCAAAACTGAATTTGTGTCTCGGATTACGACAGAACTTGTTCGTGTTCTCAACGATACAGAAATAGGTTACCAGCACCTCTTCTATTACGGTGTTGCTATCATCGTGGATGTGCTTCTGGCACATCCCCGTCATATTCCGAGCATGGCTACTGAACTCAACGAACCGCAAATTCTTTACTATTTCAACGAAATTCTCAAAAGGATTGGTGAAGACGCACTGTATCAAGAAGGCCTCCAGAGCCGGAAACTCCACCGTCGAAATCTTTCGGACGGTGCGCGACGCATGCTCGAAGCGATGAACGCGTACCCTTGCGAGGAGCTGAAGTGTGTGCATGAACGATACAACCATACCTACAAGCGCCTGCTCAGACTGGCCCGACGAGAAGTTTCTAGTCGCGTATACGTTTGCATTGGACGGCGTCTGCCAACTGAGCTCTGCGCCATGATTGTGCAGGCCACACACATCGCTGAACGTATCGATCCACCTTGTTCAGAGTTTGGCGCTGAGTTTCCCTGCTCGAGCTCTATTGGACCCTATGCTTTCGATTGGGATGACTGGCTTGGAAGATATCGAAGACATTCGGACTACGATAACGAGTCTGTCTCCTCAGGCCCAGAGTGGGGTTATTCCGAACGATCGTTTGGCTCCGAAGATCTCAAGTCAGAATTATCTTCCGAAGAGCTAGAGATCGATTCAACACACCATGAGTTTGAAGACGATGAGCACAACGACAAGAATACTGAGGAGAATGTGGCGTCGTAGTGATCAACAGTATTGATCCTAACTAGCGAGCCCAGCAACATGCGTAGTCTTCTCAAGCAACTTACAGAGAACATTTGCGGTCATCTCAGAAGGCCAAGACACTCAGGAAAACTGCGGGTTCGAGATTTTGATACTTGTGTAAAGAGTTGACGTTGAGGAGCTACAGAATACCGTTGTCACTTATTAGCGCCTTCGCACAAGTTTGCACTTCCGTTTTCAAATATGGGTGTTTAGCCGGCGGCTTGTTACTGGACGACAGCAATGCAAGTTTAAATGGAACTTCATCAACACATATTATGCCGCGTACTGAACCGAGAGTTTTCGGTAGAAGAGGCCTTCTGCCGCGTGGCGTTTGCGGATCCTACAAAATTATGATCATCTGCAAAGAATTCCGAACTCTTGGCCATCTGCATCCTACACAAGTTCACTTCCAGGACGATTCGAAGCATACAAGATTTTCGTACTACCCAAAATGCACATCTCAACTCTCCTCGCGACCATCTTCTTCATTATCGCTGCCCTCGCAACGCCCTACCCTTGGGCCGCACCACAAGCCAGTATCGTCCCTACTCCAAGCGGTACGCGAAAGCACAACCGCACACATAGGAACAGGCATAAGGAGCCAACGCCCACGTTCAAGGAAGGATGCGAGTGCGCCATGCCGATTGTGCCGATGAACCTGCTCAGCGCGAACGAGAAGTGCTTGATGAAACAAGCTGCGGCTATGGGTTGCTATATGAGCTCCAAGGGTGGATGTCCGTCACCAGCACCTGCTGTGAGTATGAATGTGAAGGGGAAGAAAAGCGTGCTGACGAATCCTAGTGCGGACTCGGACCGCTATCAGGTGTGCCTATGATCTAGGCAACGATTTAAAGAGCCGATTCAACATTTGTTCGTGTACAAAACTTTCAAAGGGATCAGCCTATTACTAAGGCGACTAAGATCTTTCACGGTCTCTTTCTTTAGGGATGTTTCACAACATGAGAAGCGTTTTTGAACCTTGTGGTTGGAGAAGAGCTGAGGTCTGTGGCCTGTTGCCGTCTTAGCAAATCGTTTCTAACTCAGTTGTGCCTTGACAAAGAGTCATCTCATTCAGCTTGGTATGCAAAATCTGAATAGCACCCCCTACTAACTTCCAACGGTTCCGCCACTCGTGTCCCTTGCAGCGCATGCCCTCATCATAGGTAGTTCCTCTGCGACACTACTCTGCCTTCTTCTTTCTTCCTCTGGACTCCTCTCTGCCCTCAAGCTCCCTCTTTCTCTTCAATAGCTTCTCATTCGCAAGCACCCTCTTCCGGTCCTCTTTCAATGCTTCGGAATGACGCAAGAAGACTGTTTGATCTGGACATCCAGTCTCAGGCTGCTGTATCTTCCTCTCAATACCCGCTCCTTCCAACAGTGCTGACACTTCAGATAGCATCGTACGATGCTTTCCCTGATCACGACACCAGATGATCATCTCCGTCAACGGTCCTGCGTCTTCACCAGCAGGCAATGCCACCAATCCATGCGCAAGAGCGAGAAGTGGATAGTTGGCTAGCTCCCAGAGATCGTAAGCCCAACCCTGAGCCGTGTATCCTAATTTCTCATCACTAGAGCGCACAATCTTTGCGCGCACGCCATCTTCTGATGTCTCATACAGCAGATTACCGGTAATACCGCCCGATTTCCTTGCTGACTCACCCTCAAGGTTTCTGGTGAAATTAATCATGTTCGCTACGTCTCCCCCAGTCGTACCCGCCTTGACGATTCGATCGGCAGCCTTCCTCCAGTAGTAGTGGTTCGGAAAGTAACAAAGCAACTCTTTCATGGTGAATTCCACATCCCCAAGAAGAGTGATGTCGATGTGAACTGGTGTTGCGATACTCTTGAAGATACAGAACTCCCGGCTATCCTGGTTTACAAGGTAGAATTCTGTGGGATTGGAGACAAGATTGGCGATGGTGGTCGACATCAGGCTCCCGATCGGTTGTTTGAAGCGGCGTGTTATGCGGTGGATGCCGGTCCCTCTCCAGACCTTGCCGGGCGAGGCAACAAACCCCGCGGTAGGCTTAGTCTCGTGTTCCGACAGCCATCGCCATGCATCGGGTAAGTCGATCATACCATCGGGACAGTCCCAGGCTTCATTGTAGTGAGCTGGAATTGATGGCGTGAAATCCGATGGGCTTAGCGGTGAGGAGCACACTCCGCCTTCGCGCTTGATCAAGGCTTCAGGGGAAGGTGCGTGGAAATCCATCTGTCCCTCCCATGGCAGGGTCCAATCAACACCATCAAAGTCGAAAATCTCGGCATCACTTCCATCGCTCAGCTTGAGCATGTCAGGGAGCAATCCGTACTCTGGATGCAACTCGCCACCCGGTACATATTTATGCAATCCTTGCTGATGAAGCTCCTCGCATGTAAGCGGCATTGGACCAACAGGTGTCAGCTTGAAGGCTTGACGGTATGGATCGAAGGCGATCGGTAGTAGGCCAGACCATGAAACGTGCTTCCAACCCATCGGAAGCACGAGCTGAGGAACCAGCTTAAAGTCCGGAAGGCCACCGATGATAGGTACGAACGCTTGATGGAAAAGGAGACGTGGATCCATGGCCGGATATGGATATGATGGGTGTGCGCTGCCTCCTGGCGGATATTGCAGTTGCCAAGATAGTGAGTGAACGGTCGGTAGTCCCTCGAAAGGAACCAGGTCGGCCTTGATAGGTACAATACTGAACTCAGGCTGCGCATCGTAATCAGGTGTCGCCGGTAGAGGTGGTAACTTCCAAGCAGTCTTCGGGGCTGCGGTCGGTGCCTGATTGACATCTTGGTTGAGGGCAGCTGGTTAGCTAAAACGCTAGCAACATCAGCATATAGAGGACTTACATGTTGGTTTCGGCTGTGTGCGCAGTCTGGTGCTACGGCGAGTCGTTGTTGGATTGAGTGATGCCTCAAGCTCGCGAGCAAGTATCGCATCATTCTGTATAGCATTCTCAGGTGTCTGCGGGATCGCAAACTTGCCATCGTCAACATCATCGGTACGTGTATCGGTGCGAAGCTGCCTCAGAAGCGGGAGTGAATCACCAGAGTCCTCCGATCTCTCTAACGCGGTCTTGGCAGCGCCTTTGGTTCTCTGAAGAGAAGTTTGCCAGACCAGCTCTTCTTGTGCTGAGCCCGCCGAAGGAGTACTCTGCATATCATGACCGAAACTAGCAGTTTCCGGCGAGGGTAGACCATGCCAAAGAATTGGTATGCGCTTTTTCTTAGGGGTACACGGCTCCTCGGGAAGCGCTACACCTATGCTTTGCTCATCGTTGATGGTATCGATATTGCTACACGGCTTTTGTTCGGTAGAGTCGCTCTCAGCACCAACCCCGTTCTGGAGGTGTGACATACTTGCCATGTGTTGCTGCCTTTGCTTGTAGCTGTCGTCTGCGATGATACCAGAAGCTTGATTCTCGATGCTCCGCTGGTAGCTTGTATGCACGATTGAACGATGCGTATGGGCTCCAGGCGCAGCCTGCGGCGAATTGACATTACCTACCCATATATTAGTATATTCTCCGTGCATAAGAACTTCGCCCATTACACTTACTGGAACTGATGTAAGGTTCCCTGGTCGGAGAGGGTGTGCGGTACACGTGCCCCATAGTGTCAAATGTCGCTGTTGTTGAAGTCGGAAAGTTCCAATCACTAAAAGGACACTGCATGCTGGGCGAGTCCAGGTTAGAGACCCATCAATTAGCGTCGCAGCGATGAGAAGGAATGGTGATACGAGAAGAGATATCAGCATGCTCGATGTAGAGGATAGAGGCGATAGGAGACCATGGCTTCACCTTCACTTCTGGTGCACGGGCACATCATTGTGGGAGCTAGCCGCGTGGAAGTGAAGGTGACGGTGACTTGACAAGAGAGAGAAACGACCCAACCAGTAATCTGAGAAGATATGATGACAAATTTGTGCTAATGCATATCGAGATGTGACCACGAGACTGTGAAGAGAAGAACGGATGTAGACTTGGGGTATGTCAGTGGCATGTTCATTTGCTATTGTGTATCAACACTGATAGATGGCGATTTCTTCATAGCTGTAATCAGTCGTAGGCATGATGACAAGCTCAATAACATCTATTCGTATCTACCAGGTGGTACCCAAGGCACCAATCGCTGGGCCATCGCCATCGAAGAACTCCTCATCCAGCAGACTGAGGAGCACCTGTTGACCAACCCACTGTTCCTCAGCTGCAGGTCTGATTCTCTCCGGAGGTAGAACGAAACCAAAGTCACCAGTGTCGGGTAGTTCGATGGTCATGGAAAACTTGGCGCGACCAATGGTGTAGACATGGTCGATCGATGCACCAGTTGTCGGGTACAAGGTCGCTCCACTAGGTCCGAAGACGTAAGTGGTTGCATTGGTCGAGTAGTAGCGGATGTTTTCGCTCATCAAAGCAGCGGCTTTGGTCCACATGCCGAGCTCTGGCGCATAGAGAGTTTCCTTGTGGCCGAATGGATACAAGATAAGTTGAGAGTAGCTGTGCCAATCAATATATAGCTTGATGCCTTGCTCATCACGAATCTTGCGAATCAGATTGTCCATGCCTCGGTTTTCGGGCGTGTCGCGGGGTGCCTCTCCTCTGTAGGTTTGCGAGCATGGGTCCGGCGAAGCTCCGCGCGGGTCAGCATCCCAGTTCCTGAGACTACGGGTCAGTGCATGCCGCGATAGGTATAGAAGAAGGCGGCTACTCACGTCTCCCAGTTACGATTCAAATCACGACCAAAGCACGTTTGATTTGCGGCATTCTCTGGTGGTGGTTGACGGCTCTTGCGCCATAAGCGGTTGTCCGTTTGAGAGAAGACGAAGCCTACGATCGATGAGCGAAAGTTATTTAGTCTGATCGGTGTGCTGGGACCTACCATCAGGGTTGACGAAAGGAAACAAGTAAAAGTCGTAGTTGTCCAGGACGGCTTGCGTCTCATTGTCACCTGCCTTGTATCCATCGACGAGCTGCTTCGCGATATACTCAATGACGGGTGCAGTGATCCACTCTCTGGCATGCACAGTACCGTGATAGATGACTGCAGGTTTTCCAGGACCACCAGCTCCCCAGAAATGAACGCCGAACAAGTCGCGTCCCTCATAAGACGTTCCAGTGCTCGTCCAGTTCGAATGCTCTGGGAACGACTCTTGCAGATCGCGCCACCAGGTAATGTGCTATAGATAATCTATTAGTTCTGCTTCAAGTTTACGCGATGGATCACCCACGTCTTCGTATGGATGGTAGCTGTCAAACCACGCATCTTCGGATCCGTTTGATTGCCTCTTCCAGGCCTTCTTGACGTGAGACTCCCGGGCGATAGAATGAGCTAGGTTCTCGTGCAGAGTTCGGGACTTGAGCCCTAGTGCGTTGAAGGCGTCCAATTGCTCGGGTGCAATGAGAACATCCCAGGTTCCACGAGCTTCGTTCAAAGTCTCATGAGGAATGGCCGTCAGAGCTCGCTTCGCTGATGCATACCGCGATCCAGTAGCTCGGAGGCGGTGGACCTGGTAGCCCTCGTATGAGACGGGCTGTGGGCTACGGATTGTCGCACCCTTAACGAGTGATAGCTGCAATAGCCAAGCAAGACTAAGCACGAACTTCATGATGATGTTCCGCCACAGAAGTGATCAATTGACGGGCGTGAGGTACTTGAACTTCGTAAAGTGTTGATCCTTTATACTTTCCCCATCTCCAACAACTTGGCATGCCGCCACCTGCTGGTACCATGATAAGCACAAAGCATGTCCTCCCAAGCCATGACCATCGGTATTGGCAGCTCAACGTGCGCACTGTGACATGGTTGATGCTGTCCCAGAGCCCGGTTAATCGTGGATAAGATACAAGTGAGATATTTCCCCAAGTCGTGGTAGCCTTGACCTGCCAGTTCTGCACTAGGCTTTCCATGGCATTTCTGGGCGAGGGGTAGTAACGTCATCTGTTGTCTTACTTACGATTGTTCATGAAGATGTGCGTTGTTTCGGCCGATGCATGACCGAGCGCATTCCCTCGTGTTGTGATAGTTGCATGTATAGATTGCGGCGTAGCAGGCTAAGCCGCACGGCTGAGTTCTAAGGTTGCCCTTCGCAAAGCACGGCTGCAGTATCGAGTCAAGGTAAAAACACAGTGGATCCTGACCGTGAGGAGCTGTGACGACTACCAATACCAAAACATACCGCAAGCTAAATCTAATGCACCGACCGGAGTGCGGCAAGAAGATGAGGGGAAGTCGCGGATAGAACACGGAACTATTTCAGTAGAACATTCACGCTAGTCTGCATTTGGCCTAGTTTCCTCCCCATCTCTACTTACCACAACCGTGGCACACCACCCATCACCGGCATCACACCACTTTTCACAGCATTAATCAAGCTATGCAGTCGTGTGAGAGATGTGAGATACTAAGTTTTCAAGGAATGTATGCTCGTCGATTAGTAAATTCACTCATGCTACTCGCGATACATTATAGAACAACAGCCACGAATCTCTTCCAGCAATCCAGATACAGTGGTGAATCATTCAAAGAGCTCTCACATGGATATCTGGGTACAGTGCAATCAATTTTCACACTAAGAAACCTATACCAGAAGTATAGCCTACGAGCTCGATCTTCCACATTGCTTGCCTGGGAAAAGCTTGCTAGATACTCGACAGGGCAGGAAGCAATCAAGAGCTCCAAGTATTTCCAATGGGTTCGCCGGCTTTCGGATCAATTGCTGACTTCCTTCCAGCCCCGAGCTTCGAAGGATCTTAAGTCCCCTCATTGATCAAACAAAGGTTCGAACAATGTTCGAGGGGAAGTCTTTGTTTCCTTGTCGCCTTGGTCCATCTTATTTTGTTCCTCTCTAAACGCATCCTTTCTATCATATACACAATGACTTTCATACTCGGATCAAAAACTGGCAACAATGCTGGCCAGTGTTTCCTACTCGGTGATTTGACTTCAGAAGCCCTTCTCCGACTTAGTATGTCCTCGCGCATCTACAAAATCACTGCGTGTAACGCAACTACCAATTCCGGCTTAGCATAAATTGCACGAATTCACTCCATCTCATATCTGTATTTCTTCCAATCAGCGAGCCTGTAGCCCATTTTGAACCATCAACTATTGCCAGCAGACTAACTAGAATCTCAACCGTTAAGAAAAAGCACCTTTAATATATCTCTACGAAGACCACCCTTCGAGTCCGCTGACCAGAAAATCTCCGACCATCAATGATGTCGTTACCCACCTTCACACAGCGCGAGGTTCAGGACATGCTCGATGCAGCACAGTTAAATGCTGGGATTCTCTTCTCAGACATCGTTTTCTTGCACGATCAGCTCCAAGTGCTGTTCCAGGAAAACCTCATGGAGTGTAATTCGCAAGATATCAATCCAACAGAGTTGCTAGGTCAAGTTTTGTATATCGAGCGCAAGGTTTTAGATGCTTATAACAGGCATCGTCTTGGAAACGCGGTCACTATCTTCAGTGAGTATGCTCTAGATCCAGAGAATGTTGTAGAGTATAACGAAGAAGACAACGTCCCAGAAAAGCTTGAGTGGTTTCCACTACGCGCTGCGGTTGCGAATTACGGTGTGCGTCCTGTATTACCGCCCATCTATCAGCTTGAGAGTACCGTAGAAGACAACCAGAAGTACATAGCTAAGCCAGCTGTGTTCGCAAAGGAACCCGGTCCTCCGAGAACAACGAACAGCCGAAAGGCTGGCGCTCGTCCCAAGGCTACTCCGGAGAATACTGTAAACAGCGGACCGTCTGCCAAAGGGAAG
Organism: Alternaria atra; assembly: GCF_907166805.1. Classification (NCBI taxonomy): domain Eukaryota; kingdom Fungi; phylum Ascomycota; class Dothideomycetes; order Pleosporales; family Pleosporaceae; genus Alternaria; species Alternaria atra. Next base: position 1,392,115 of record NW_025091320.1, read on the forward strand.
AAGTCTACCGGTTTCGGTTCTGCGAGCTACGACAAGTTGAGGGATGCGCCCTCGCCCTGGTTGGGTCTTCACCGTGGCAACCTCACTTTGGCAGAGATGACTGCCTTCATTCCGCACGCTATCAAATCTTACGATATAATGGACCGTTTCCTCTACAATGGCGCTCTCTCTGGAACCTTTGCTGATATGATAAATCAATACCGAGTCATGCCACACGGTCGAATCGAGAACAACAGCATCTACCGAATGATGAAGGGGCCAATGGACCATCGAGCAAAGGTTGATCCGACTTACGAGAAGTGGACGGTTGCCAAGCACGCGGCTATACAGAAGCCTGCTGGTTTTGATCCAGCCAGTGTTAGCGTAGCAGGTTTTAGCACACCTGTTAATTTCAACTCTCGTCAATCAACTGCTGCTACCACGCAACCCCCACCTAGCATCTTATTTCGCGACATGGCAAATGGTGTCAAGATCATGCCATCCGGATACGATGCACTAGATCTTACTCGATGTATAGAATACTGCGTGAAGCACAACGACGGAAGCTGGAGATATCCCCAAGACTTCGAACAACTCGTTGCTATCCTTGGAGGGGCTGCTACTGTATACCGCGAGCATCAAGATGATGCAGCTATCTCGAGACACACATCTGAAAAGAAGCGGATGGATGCAAAGCGCGCTGGCGGACGACAGCGTAGTGATCGTGGGCGCCTTCTCAAGCAAAGGAGAGGGGTTTTAATGGATTCCGATGAAGAAGAGGCCTTGACTGAAGGGTCTGAAGAGTCTGAAGAGGATACAAACGATATAGATTCGGATACCATGGACGATCATGAGCCAGTAACTGCGACCAAGAGGGATGCTAAGCGCAAGAATATCTTTGGAGATGAGATGTCGGATGAAGATGACTTCATGCCGCAGATTGGTGCTTCACCGAGACGCAAGCGTACTACCCCTAATGACGGGGTTTATGAACAAGCCCCGACCAGGCGAACACCTAAACGCAGCAAGAAGCCTCCGCCGAAGACGCATGCTCGTCGTTCACAGAAGCCCTTGCCATCTTGTTTTCGCAAAGAGGCTCTGCTCCAAGGCATCGACTCTGAGTCTGACGGAGATGCTTATGCTGGACCTAAGCGGAAAAACAAGAAGGTTGTCGTTGCGACTCGCTCTTCTACTCGTAACCAACGCTTCAGTGGCTCGTATACTATCGAAGGGGTCCTAGAGACCGAAGAAGACGAGGAAGGCGAGGAAGACGAGGAGAGCGAAGACGAAGCAGAAGATATTCTGACTCCAAAGAAGCAGTTCTTGGCTCCAGCGCAGATGCGCCTAGTAGGTCGCAAGCATAATACCGATGCAAATGACGTACGCAACCGCTATCAGCAGCGATGACGATGAGTGGAATACGTCACAACACCCGCTATAGTGCGTTATATGTGTATTCGATACCCTCCGATTTCCCTATGGCTTCCCATTCTTCTATGCCGTGCTTTTGGGAGCATATCTGACAGTGATGAAGAAGGCGAATCGTAGCGTATCATCTTAGTTATTAAAATCTCGTAAAATGCATCATAATTGGTTGATTTGTTCTCCTTCCTTACCGATCCTGCTTCCTCCGAGTCATCGAACGTGGTGAGTGCGCGGTTGTTTGCTGGGTCGGTGCAGGTGTGCGTGCCACTCGTTGCTTTGACGACCGCCTGCTCAACGCTTGTTCTCGTTCTACCAACAGTTTCAGTCGAACTGTTTTCGCACGCTCCAGCAACGGTCTCCTCTAGGGTATTTCAAACCTATCTAGCCGATAGACGTTTACCTAGAATCATGGGCTACAAGCTGTCGCCATTATGGGTTTCGGTTTGGTGGTAATAACCAGTAGGATTGAAACGAGTCCAACGAGCGTCTCATGCTGAATTTGAGTGAGCGCGGGAAGCTGAGTCTCGACAGCGAACGCGTTGGCGTTTCTAGTGCTCCAGCCACCACTTCAATGCGCCCGAACGCTCCAGATAGATCTCCTATGCATCCTCGGCATACTTCATTCGTTCGCGTGACGTTGGTAGGCGACGTCAAGGCTGTTCTGGCGTCTCGAGGATTAATGATACAAGGCACTGCAAAAAGGTTGCAAATAATCGAAGCCATATTGCGCATGAGTTTGTTTTAGATTACCTAGGTATTCTTACCGCATCTGGTCAGGTAGCAGTGATGTCAATCGCATTTTTTCCACTCCACGCGTCCATCCCGCATCCTTCGCGCATTGTCTCCACAATTTGCTGCCTTCATCACTTTTCATCTCCATACTTTAGGTGTGCTCTCAATCTTACGTTCATGCGCTCATCAACTTAGGCAGCTGTAGGCACGAGGTTGCCGATGCTGCCCGGAGTCGCGCTCAGTGGAGGCGCGCACCTGAGTGGCTGCAGAGTAAGCCACTACTCGCGGCCGTTACTGTGACATACGAACCATGGAAGCTCTCGGTCAACATGCGCCTGCCGAAAAGGATCATGCAAACCCTTTCTCCATAAACAAAAGCACGGCTGTAATAGTACAACGGCGCGCCATGGATCAGCAGTCTCGTTTGCGTCTCACACCCATCACCGCCTATTGAAGTCATATCACCATGGTGAAAACGAAAACAGTGAGAGAAGTATCGTACGGCACGGCGTATAATAACAGCGTAACTCCAAATCACTGCTCGTAAGCCTGAGGCTACAGAACAACCCTTCGAACCAAGATCGAGGAGAAGGCCGAGGACTGCACTACACGTGAACGACATATTCTTCCGATCCGACATTACGCAGGAATCTCTACATCGCTAGCTAGCTCATCAACTCGCTATGGTTGATTCCCAAGCACACTCGCGGAAGCAAAAGAAGCCCCACATCAACCACAGCTTTCGGATGTTGAACGAACCTGAAGGCCTATACGCAGTACCCAGGTAAGTTGTGACTGTACGAACTGCATGTGAGAGACACGCTGACTTCGTCCCTGCCTCCCCGCAGGTACAAGAAACAAATTCGAAATCAAGGCTACTACCACGGACACCAGGTCATCACAAGACGCACGCACACTTCACCGAATCCCGTCCCCCACGACAATGTCGCGATAGGTGCCCAGGTCGCGGCCTATGAAGATGCTGTCATCACTAAAGCCTGGCATAATGAGTGGGACGCGGAATCAGATGATTTTCGCACCCATAAGCCGCTGCCTATCCTTAACCGACCTGCGAATATCGACTTAAAGAATCATGCTTGGCGAACGAAGTTGGTATGTCTAGATCACTGGGATCGAGGCCATGAGACGGACGGTATGATTGCTCAACGCCTGACAAGAGCAAAACGGTTTAGGGAGAAGGAACAAGTTACCTCATACATGGGTGGTGAGCAGGATATGAGACGCAAGATGGTGAAGCAGGCCGCGCGGAACGCAGAGATTATCGACCTAACAGGAGATGCTACTGCCGGAGAAAGTAAGTTTCGGAGTTATGTTGGTGTCGAGAACGTGGAGAATTGTCCGCCAGGAATTATCGCGCAGTCATGGAGAATTTAGATCTGAATGCCGAGCTAGGCAAAGTTATCTTGCTCAGGTCTCGCTCGACACTCAAGATTACGGCAAAGTCAGACAGGTCTCAGATGTATCCTCCACTATCCACCTTTGCTGCACCTACTCTCGGTGCAAGAGTGGAACCTATGTCGAATCTTATAAGAAATGATAAATCGCGGTGAAAGTACCGAACTTCACCGTAACGAGAGTTTCCGTTGCACGTCTACCTGTAGGTCATGCATAGATTTTCTAGGTACTCCTTTACGATTCACTTCACCTGGCTTGAGATCTGTGTATATAGAAAGCTTCTCTTCTCTCCTGGTACAATTTCAATAATTCATAACGCACGACGACAACTGCAGCTTCAACCAGACCTTTTCGATCCAGTCCCAACTGAACTCAACGATACCCAAGAGTCTTGCAGATACTATTCCGGCCTCTAGCGCATCAAACATTGTCCCCCGAAATGGCGGTATGCAACCAAGCTTCAAAGATCAATTTACGACGGATGCTACACATGGTCCTCCAATTCCGAAGCCTGCGCCTCACCGACATCATAGGACAAAGGGCGATGATCCAGCGATGTCGAGGTCTTCACTAAAAGGGAAACCACGCGCTCAGTTCCTCCTGCATATTCCTCCCCACGAGTACCTACTGCCCGGGGGTGAACCAATCAATGCGACTATCGTTGACCTCATCGTCCTCCTTCCACAATGGTTCCGTAACCCTGGTGTCGCATGGCGCTTTCTAAACAACGGTATCAACGCTGCTGTTCATTTTGTAATCTTGGAGCAACATAGACACCTCAGCTTGACTAACGCTGAAGAAGCAGAACGTACCCGCGACCATATCTCGGACACATACCGGAAGACTATGCGCAAGATCAAGCAAGGCTGGACGAAGGCAAAACACGAGATTCCGGATGACTGGGACGCACTAAACATCTCAATCACCAACTATACGCCAGAAGCTGCCAAAAAAATGGGTTATATCACGCCGCCATCAGTTCCTTTCAAAGACCTTGCGGTTGGCCTAAAGAAGTTGCCTCAGTATTACGATGCTGGCGATTTGACTCGCGCACTGGATTTTGCAATGCAGAACCAGAAGCTTGATGAGCATGCTCAACCAAAAGAGTTTATGTTCCCAGACGATATACAGCTCATTCTCAGCTATATTGGTCACACTCAAATCACACAAGGTCACGTTGATGGTGCTGTTCTAGGCCGTTACTTCCAGGTGCTAAGAACTGCAGATGGTGTGCGTCGCAAGCAGATTGCAGAACAGCGCCGCCAGCAACAAACTGCCGATGAACGTAGTTACGATGGTATGCTTCCAGCAGATATGGGTGCCTTGATGCCCACTACTTTACGTTATTCACCAATGACACAAAATTCCTTCCAGGAGGTACCTCAAGGCTTTTCATATGGTCAGCTACAAGACATAGGCTACAGTAGAACTACTATAAGTGCCGTTAGTCATAGCAGCCCAATCACACCTCACTTGACCCGGTTGAACTCGCAAGAGGCCGCTGCAACAGTTGCATCAGAGCTCGTAGCTCAGGGTGCCCAGCAAGCTTATGTAGACTTTCCGGACATTCCAGATATCTGTAAGTTTGAAATAGACGATCAAGGAAGTTATCCTTGCTCAGAAAGCTGGTCACACTTAGATTCCCAAAGGGCGAGGGAGAACATTGATGCATTGATGGCAGCACACCAAACGTATGATCTAAGAGGTTTACCCAATCCAGTATCATATCCATCACAAACTCCATACCCCTACCATCCTTCTACACTCTTGCGAGATTGTCTGGAAGGTTTGGACGCGAATAACCATAGCGACCTTGCTCGTGCATCACGGTGGGCGCGGCAATGGGAATACTTCAGCAATGGCTTCCAGATTCGGGATATCGATCTAGTCCTGTCTGTAATGGATATGTCAGAAGCCACGGTTGAGCCAGGTGTACAATAAGCAGCCATTCAAATAGTTTTCGGACGTCAAATGGGATATACTATGCAAGTTGCTCTCCAGAATTTGTGGCTGAGTTCCTGACAAAGCGATCAATGTTACATTTTGTGGGATATGGAGCAATTTAATCACGGGAAGAGCGCTAGTTGAATCATCTGGTTTAGAGGCCTTTCATTGTAAGCTCCAGTCTGCAGACCTGAGTCTTCTTGGAGATTTTCTTTCCACCACCGTTACTTTACTTCGTTCTGTGCTCTCCCGCTACTGCCCGCATCTTCGACTTCATCGTTTTGGCGATCAGTCATCAGGTGCTCCTTGATGCTCAAACATCTTACGCTATCATCTTCACATCATGCCGTGGGTACGCGCCCATCAGAGTCCGCATAACGCGTTGCCAGCACATTATTTTAAATGAGTGTTGTATCTCGTAACATCATTAGTTTGTTGCATGTGCGGTAAGCTCCATCCAGCACAGCCAGCAAACAATACACCTGACCAACGACTTCGCAAGTGGTGACCTAGCTCTTCAATTTCTTCGCAAACAGTCTTGTGCTGTATGTGCGTCGTAGTCGTGTGATCCACTGGTGAGCCTGATTGCGGACGTATCAAAGAAAGGACATCCCATCCCGAAGCTTTGCTAGCAGTGCTCATCCTGGCGAAGAGTAGACATAGGCGAGAGTGGGATGCCTGACTAGTCGGTGTAATTGCCTTCCGAGCTCCACCTTGCACATGTGCCTAAGAAGTGTGCGCAAAGCTAGCCCTTTTTAGCAAAGCCCTTCCACTTTCATCACCGTTATGGCCTAACCACCAAGCATCCCTCAAGACGCCTCATCGTCCTGAATTGCTTACTGTGGAGCAACAATGGTCAAGCCAATGCCTTCTTCGACGTGCCCAGACAATATCGATAGTACATTTTGACAGCATCGTAGCGAATGCATACGTCACCATCCAGGGAACCTTCGCAGTACAGCCTTCTTAAGCCGCCTGCCTGTACATTAACGCAATGCATGTATCACGGACCTGTACCGACCTCGAGCTTTTCTCTATGGTTGCTTAGGTCTGCCCAGAGTCAAACTTGTGGTATAGATACCTAACATGGCGCCGCTATCCCTCTACGTCAGCTTCTATACTTCTGTAGCAAAAGCCGCGTTCACTCTCATCTTCGCACGCCTGTATAGCCCCCAACGCCCTCCTCACCGCGACCTCAAAGGTCAAACCGCAGTAGTTACGGGCGCAAATAGCGGCATCGGTCTTTCAATCGCGACTGCGCTCGCAAAACAAGGCGCAACTGTATATCTGGCTTGCCGCAATGTCGAGAAGGGCCATGCAGCTGTCGCTTCCATCGTTTCGCAGCTAGGCCATGAAGGAGAAAAGAGGGTGTTTTGCTGGAAAGTCGATGTTGGAGACCTGGACAGCGTACGAGTGTTTTGTGAAAAATGGAAGGAGGAGGGCAGGAAGATCGATATGCTCGTGTACGTAACGTCACTGTACGAAGGATTTGTCAGATACATACTGACTTTGTATGCTAACACTTAGGCATAATGCTGGAATTGCGGAACCCCCCACTGGCACGAGGAAGACGGACAAAAAAGGCCGGGACATAGTTCTTGTTACGAACTTCCTTGGGAGCTTTTTGATGACATGCTTTCTCGAGAAGTATCTGAGTGAGAAGGGAAGGGTGGTATTGACGAGTAGTACGGGCCATTACGATGCGGTGGGGATGTTGATGCGCACTAGACCTGAAAGCGTGGCCTCGAAGACCGCTGGTGATGAGGGCGGTGTTGCTCGAGGACCTCTGGGGAGGTTGAAAGCGTACCTTGGTATAGACACAGGTACCTTGCATTCCTACGGACTGTCCAAAGCACACCAAGTTCTTTTCGCCGCCTGGCTCCAGCGTCGTTTTGATTCCTCCCAAAACAACCAACGCACGGCACACGCATTCAGTCCTGGCTTCACTTCTACGCCTATATTCGGCAAGATCGCCCTGTCTTGGAAGACATGGTTCATTAATCCTCCTTTCGCTCTTCTCAAGGTGACGGAGAAGTATGTTGCGGTCGATACGGGCGAGGGTGCGAAGACCGGGTCCTGGCTGGCGAGTTGTGGCGGGGAGCAAGGGATTGAAGGGGGTGGCTATTGGGAGTGGATGAGTAGAAGGATGAGTCTTATTGATCTCGTGGAAAGAGAGCTTGGGGAAGAGGAGTGGAAAAAGGGTTGTGAAAGGGTTTGGAAACGGTGGGAGGACGATAGCGGGTGCACCTGGGGTGTGGCGCTTTGATGTGGGAAAAAGGAACCCCTAGCCACTTCATGGCTTCCATATGGTCTGGTTCATGTAGATACTGCCCCTGCACCGCCCACAAATGAGCAAAAAACCAAAAAATCTACAGAGTCGTAGCTGAAGCACGTTTCGATCGTGCGTCCTCCGGGTTATGAGCCCGGCGCGCTTCCGCTGCGCCATTCAGCTTTGGTGCTCTTGAAGATGAGACATTTCGAAATTAGCAAAGAAAAGTGATCACGAAACGTACAGAATGATCGTACAGCTTGTCCAAAGGATGCCTAGATTAGTGAAGAAGGGTAGTAATGTCAAAAGTGGGGCGGGGTAAAGAAATCGCATTTTACCCCTCGCTTGTGTGTTGCGTGGGACAGCGGCGGATACGTAGTAGTAGTACCCGAACACTCAAGATACTTTCCGCCAGTATCGCTTCTCAAATGCCAAAGTGACAGGTGCGACATGACGGTCAAGGCAATGTGCATACTGAGCGATATGCATCGCGTAAAGGGGCAAACTCAGAATCTTGGCGAGAATGCAATGTACGCGGATATCGGATAGAATGTGTTTGACAGAGAGAAAGGTCCAGGCCGTAGCACACAGCAAAGGACTAACCTGCATTAGCCCCCCATGGTGTGCGATTGCTGGATGGTTGCTGAGTGTTACACAAGCATGGCCGACATCAGATGAGTTGACGGAACGTGGGACGAAAGCGAATGTGGCTAGCGGCAAACGCGCTTCAACGCGACCCGCATGGACGCGTCCCTCGCACGTTGTTGGACTTCTAATCTGGCACCCGTCCCCTCGTCAACCCCAACTATGACACCCACCAGAACCGATGAATAGCTACTCACCAGGCATACCGACCTCATTCGATCCTGCACTGCTACATTCCGAATTCGAATTTCTCGACAACGCGCCCGCTTCGCTCTCCCATTCCGACGAACTCGACGCATTGCAACAGTGCATCGCCGAAGACACAGTAAAGAAGAACAGTGCAGGCGTCGTCATACAACATCGCGCCTGGAACGTAGCAGATATATTCAGGAGTGAAGGAGAAGGTCCAGCTGGTACTACGAGTGTGAACGCGCGCTGCAACTAGCACTAATCCCACCAGACACACCTGCGAAGCGTCATAAGCAGTCACCAGTCAAACGCTTTCTCACTCACGCTTCAGTTGAAGTCCCGACCTTCCCTTCCTCGCCCCCAGTCTACACAATGCCGCTTGTTTCGTCACCCATCGCATACCCACCGAGCTCGTCGATGCCACAGGCGCCATCGCCGAAGAAGAGGAAGCGCCCGGAAGATGCACGAGAGCCGCTAAAGGATGTGCCAAACCACAACGCAACGCGCAAAATTGGGGGCTTCCTAGACGACTCTGATGATGAAGAGGACCTTGCGGCACTCAAGGAACACACATTGAAGAGGAGGGCAGTGAGCAGCATCAAGGACCTTCCAGCTGTTCCGGAAGGCTTAGCAGACTACACACCGCCCGCGAGCCAGGATGAGTCCGCCGATCCCGAATCGATACCGGTAGACGACCTAGACAACTATAGCTTCAAGTCTCGATCACAATCGCCAGTAAAGCGATCGCAAGCGTTACAAAACCCAACTTCGGCACAGCCTACATGTGGCACCATAGCCCGTAACGCTTCAGGAAAGGCTTTCCACATTGGCAAGAAGGCCACACGAGAAACTCAAACGTACGAAGAGATCATTGCAGCACGCTCAGAACCTGTAGAAGGAAAGGCGAGGACGAGCTACTACGGTCTGAACATTCACCAGCTTATGGACGAGGCGAAAGCGCTGGATCAAGAGAAGGCCATGAACATGTCTCAGAAGACTCATGAGCTACCACACCCGTCGATCGAGCAACCGGCTGCCAGAAGTGCGAAGACCAATCGCACACTCATGTGGACTGAAAAGTACCGAGCAAAGAAATTTACAGACCTGGTAGGAGATGAGCGCACACATCGATCGGTATTGCGTTGGTTAAAGGCATGGGACCCGATCGTATTCCCCGGCTCCAGCAAAACGAAGCCCAATAAATCAAAAAACGGATTCGAAGAAGACGAACAGAGACATCGCAAGATATTGCTGCTGACTGGACCACCCGGACTTGGAAAGACCACACTGGCTCATGTTTGCGCACGACAAGCCGGCTACGAAGTGCAGGAGATCAACGCTTCCGATGAGCGTAGCGGAGCTGTTGTCAAGGGCCGCATCCGGGATATGGTTGGGACTGAGAACGTGCGCGGTGTGAATACTAGCACCGTGAATGGCAAGGTGCGCAAGGCTGGAAAACCAGTGTGCGTTGTCGTGGATGAAGTAGACGGTGTTGTTGGCAGCGGAGGCTCAGGAGAAGGTGGTTTCGTCAAGGCTCTAATTGACTTGATCAATCTCGACGAGAGGAACACGAAAGCACTCGGGCAGCAACAATCCAGCACCGGTACCAAGAAGAGGAAAGGGGATAAATTTCGACTGTTGCGACCACTCATCCTCATCTGTAACGACCTCTATCACCCCTCGCTACGGCCACTACGACAATCTTCGATGGCTGAGATCGTGCACATACGCAAACCTGCCCTTAGCATGGTCGTTTCGCGTATGCAAGAAATCTTCGGGAAGGAAGGCATCCAATGCGATTCAGACGGCGTGCGCCGCCTCTGCGAAGCTACATGGGGCGTTAGTACGAAGAAAGAGGGTGGGACAGGTAGTGGAACCGGCGAAGGGGACATTCGGGGAGTGATGGTAGTCAGCGAGTGGATAGCAGCTCGTTTACGATCGTCACAGGACGTAAAGTCAAAAGAAAGGCCCCATCTATCGCGAAAGTGGATAGAAGACAACCTCATCGGTGACCTGCGCCATGGTGGTGGAGCTGCTCGAAGCTTAGGAAGAGGTGGCGCGAAGGATGTTGTTGACCGTGTATTCCGTGAGGGTGCTGGCTTCCCGAAGCAAGCTGAAACGACAGATGCAAAATCAGCATCTGCGCGGGCCAAGAGTGGTGTCATCGGTGTTGCTGAAGCAGGCAAACGGCGAGCTATGGATCGTCTGAGGGAAATGGTCGATACGAGTGGAGATTGCGACCGCATTGTGACTGGTACGTTCTATCCAACCCTGCATATTGACGCTATGTTAACAACGAACAGACTGCTTCACTGCCTATCCCGAGAAGCCTTTTCAAGATGATACCCTCCTCAGCAAGCCGTCCGCCGCATACGAATGGCTCTACTTCCATGACACACTCAACTCGGCAGTTCACGGCTCTCAGGAATGGGAATTAGCACCATACCTTTCAAACTCTGTTCTTGCCTTCCACAACCTCTTCGCTTCGCCCATTCGATCATCCGCAAACCCTATAGCAGACCCAGATGCACAGCCAACACCCTTCTCCGGACCTGGTGCAAGCTTTGCAGCCCTGGAACAGTCGAAGGCTAGCAGGAGTCAGTTGATGGCGCTGCAGACAAGTTTGACTTTGCCATTGACGCGCATGTTCCGAAGTCCAGAGGAGATGGCCATGGAGCTCATACCTTACGTCTTGCGTATGTTGTCACCCGACGTGAAACCCGTCCTCGTGAATACCGGCGCATCAGGCTCAAAGTCTTTCGCTACTGCCTCTGTCCGCAAAGCTTCGGAGAAAGAGCTTGTCAAGAAGGCTGTAGAAGCCATGGCAGCCACTGGCGTTCGATTCGAAAAGTCACGAATCGAAACTGAAGATGTGGCAAACAGAAGTGCTGGCTTTGTCTGGCGCATGGAGCCCGCCCTGGATGTTCTAGCAACCTTTGAAACGCTGGCCAGCAAGAAAGACGACAAAGGACGCTACGCAGTTCGCAGCGTCCTTGAGCAAGAATGGCGCAAGGAATCTGCTCTTCGAGAACATGCTAATCGCAAACGCCGTGGTGGTCAAGACGAAGACGGCGAGGAACCCGAGGCTGGCAAGAAGGAAGAGAAGACGACTGAAGAGAAGGTCGCTGAAGCAAACAAGAAGGCGGTGAAACGTGACTTCTTTGGCAGGGTGGTTGTGGAGACAGACAAGAGTAGGAAGGAGGCGAAGAGGAAGCAGGATAGTGGAGAGATGCAGGGTGATGTAGGAAGGATATGGGTATCCTTCCACGAAGGGTTCTCAAATGCGGTGAGGAAGCCAGTTACTATTGATGATATCATGAGGGGACTTTAGCTTTACGTTTTGCCTCGGGAGAGGCGTCACTAGCGAATGATAATTACATACTATTATCCTACTTGAAAACAGCCCAAGTGCATGTGCTCATTCATTTTTCGATCTAACCAAGGCTCGATGTGTGTATATCTGCCATATTTCGGTGTATCTAACCATGTACTATACCTCGTCGTATACTGCTAGGATTTGCCAGGTGCAAGTATCTTAACACGCGTTTTGATTGCATCCATGCGACTAGCAGAGCGAGCCCAAACGCTGTCAATTAGTGCACAGCAGTCACGTTCGAGCCAGCAAGCTTCTGCTTCGCAGCATTGATCCTCTCCAGTTCTATCTCCCTTTGCTTATCGTCCAAGTCATCGGGGAGCGTACCAAGTGCACGGTCGCCAAACAGCAGATCAATCTCCTCAAGTGTAAGTTGCTTGGTTTCCTGGAATACATGTCAACAGTTGTTTCTTTAATAGACTTTTCGGAATATGCACATACCTTGAACACGAACCAGATAGTGGGGAATGTAACACAGATGTTGAAGGCCACGAAGATGAAGTAGAACTTGTACGTGATAGCACCCAGCCCGATCGGGGACACCTGACTCCACACTGTTCCAACCAGCCAGTTACCGAAACCAGTCGCAAAGGCAGATCCACGTCCACGAATACTTAGCGGAAGGATCTCACTGGCGTATACCCAAGAAATTGGGCCGAACGACATGCTGAAGATGCACGACACCAAGAATAAGAAGAAGACTCCTGCGGCGGATAGTGAATCTCTGCGGGAGCCTGTCGCGCCCTCGACTTGAGATCCGATGATTGCCTCACAGATGAGGGCAATGGAGATACCAATCGTGCCGAAGAGAAGGGGCTTTTTGCGGCCCACGCGATCGAGCAGGAAGACGATGAAGAAGAGGTTGAATATAGGGCCAACGACGTTGTAAATGCTGGTGACTAGAAGGTTGCGATCGCCGACTATGCCGAGATTCTTGTAGAGAATAGTGGAGTAGTAACCGATAACGTTGATACTGAGAGCACGTCAGTAGGGCTATGCCGACGAGCTGGCAAATAACATACCCGGTCATCTGCGTAAACACCTGCACAAGGGTAGCATGCATAAGTCTCTTCCGCCACACCGGAACAGTAAACATGATCTTCCACCCTGGCGCTGTAATTGCTTTCTCGGCATCAATAGTCAACTTGATCTCATTGAACTCGTTCTGGATCCACTCGTCGTTCGTGCCATCGTAGTGCAGTTTCTTAAGCACCTTCAAAGCATCGTCCGCGCGATCGATCTCAACCAAGTATCTCGGCGATTCAGGGAAGAACAGCATACCGCATAGGATGATCAGACATGGGATGCATTGGAAAGCGAGTGGGAACCGCCAAGAGAATGACGATGTCTCGGGCACTTTCGAGGAACCGTAACCAACCCAGGTTGAGACGATGAAACCTACACCAATCATTTGCTGGGTAAGACCAGTTATGAGACCTAGTCACATGAGTACCAGAATTTTGGGACGGGCTTGGAAGTACCAACCTCGTGTTTTAGGATGAGCACATTCTGTTTGGTAGATTGGCACAGACATGGACATCAAACCTACTGCCCAACCAGCCAAGATTCGTCCGACAAGTATCATAGCGAGATTTCGAGCAGCGCATTGAAGTATGGCTCCAACCAAGTTTATGAGGGCACCAATCATAATCGTTTTTCTGCGACCAAACCTATCCATTGTGAAACCTCCCCTAACATCTGTCAATATACGCCGAGATCCTTACGTGAGGGTCATTCTCTTACATCATCGAACCGAAAAATGCTCCGCCTGAAAATGTGGCATTGATGGCTCCTATGACGGGCGATGTTTCCTTTGTACGGAAAAAAGCGAGGAAGTTTGGTGATTGAATGACGATTGTCATTACTCCGGAGTCATATCCGAAGAGAAAGCTGCCCGTGCCAGCGAAGACCGCAAGGGCGATGTTGAAAATGAGACCCATGCTTGCTGCCTTCGTCTATCGACACAACGAAGACTAGGAGAGTTGCAGAATGCTGAGAACAACAATTGAATTCAACGCGCTGTTACTGCAGGTATATATTGGCCGGAGCAGTAATGTATTCGCGCCATCGACGCATGCTGGTCATGTTACATTTCCGGGCCAGCCTCGCGTAACAAGCATTTAACCGGATGTTCGCGCCTAGCTTCCACTGCGCACTCACACATAAGCTTTGAAGGTGTCCGCTGGTAGAAAAGCATTTGCTGATCTCAGTGAGTAAAACCCGGGGATCAAGTCGAAGGATGCTGGGGTACAGTAGCGTGCGGGGAGGGATGTTGAATTTCCGCCAATGAATATCTTCTGCCATCGGCTCGCTTCGCTGATGTAGCACCGTTGCAGCGGCTCTACCTCACGTTTGAACCCGTCACTACTAGCTGATGGTGAGTGAAGGATGCATAACCCCTCATGATGGCCGGATCGCCTGCCTAACCTAGCTTCGAAATCTTCCAATCCCCACCGAGTACATCCATACCCTTGAGCTCACCATCAGCGTTGACCTCTAGGACACCCTTCTGGTCACCATTGGTATCCACCAGAGTCGCTTTGTCACCTTCCTTCACGCCATACAGTCTGATCTCGCCGCCAGTAGCGAGCCAGTCATAGCCAAAGCCGCCCTTCCCTTCTGCTTGCCCAAGCACCAGGACAGTGCCTTCTCTAACGAACAAAGGCAATTGGAGGAAGCCATACTTCTCCTTGATCCATCGGCTACCCTGTACTTCTTTGCCGTCCCAGAAGCTGAACCAACGGCCGGGTGGCAGGTAATACTCAACGCTGCCGTCTTCTTCGAAGACAGGGGCAGCCAGAATCTGACTGCCAACAAAGAATTGGCGATCCACATACCAGGATGTTGGGTCATCTGGAAACTCAAGAGCTGTCGCACGAACACTAGTAGGCCAGCCATTAGCGATGCTCTCTTCAGCCTGCGCATAGAGGTATGGCATGAGGCTACGCTTGAGCTGCACCCAGTGTCGGAGGACCTCAGTGCAGTTTTCGGGCTCAGCTGATGAGTCGTCGACTAACCACGGCACGCGATACGAATTTGAACCGTGGAGTCGACTGTGCGAGTTGAGCAGCCCAAATGCAACCCAGCGCTTGTAGATCCAAGGTGGTGGACTGCCTTCAAAGCCACCAATGTCACTCGTCCAGAACGCGAAGGATGCAAGTCCAAGACTCAGACCTCCGCGCACCGACTCAGAGAGCGCTGCAGGTGTCGATTCGCAATCACCGCCCCAGTGCAGTGGAAATCGTTGTGATCCTGCACACGCTGTGCGTGCGAACAATATTGCTTCATGCTCACCTTCCCGCTTCTGCACTGCCTCGTAGACTAGCTTGTTGTAGATGAATGCGTAGTAGTTGTGCATGCGATTTGGGTCCACGTTTTTGTCATGCCACTGAACGTTCTTCGTGGGTATACGTTCGCCGAAATCCGTTTTGATAGAGTTGACGCCCACATCAAACAGTTTCTCCATGCACTCGCGAAACCAGTCGCAAGCGTCGGGGTTTGTAAAGTCGACAATGCCCATGCCAGTCTGCCAGAGATCCCACTGCCATACATCTCCGTTCGTCTTCTTCAGTAGATAGCCTTTCTCAGCAGCAAATTTGAACACAGGACTTGCTTGGCCAATGTAGGGATTCGTCCAAACACTGACTTTAGTGATAAGCCCGTCGTCCTTCATGCGCTTGATCTGGCCCGCTGGGTCCGAGAAGCTTTCGGGATCCCAGATGAAGTCGCACCAGTGGAAAGCGCGAAGCCAAAAGCAATCAAAATGGAACACTTCGACTGGTATCTTGGAATCAGACATCTTTTCAACAAAATGACGAACAGTCTGCTCATCGTAGGATGTCGTGAACGATGTGCTGAGCCAGAGGCCGTACGACCACGCCGGTACTCTGTTCGACTTGCCAGTAAGAATGGAGTACTTGGTTAGTACTTCTTTAGGACTTGGTCCGTAAATAAGATACCTTGAAAATTAGTTGAACAGATCATCCAAGTTTGTCATGATGCTCACCATTTCAAACGCTGCCCTTCAACTGTGGTCTGCAACCTTGAGCATCGCTCGCTGCCGATCTCCATATCGATCTTATCGGGTGTGTCGATGAAGACGCCATAACCCTTTGAACTCAGCCAGAATGACACGTTCTTGTACGCCTGCTCGCTCGAAGTACCTCCATCTTCATTCCAAACTTCAACATTCTGACCAATCTTATTCCAAGCACCAAAACGCTCACCCAAGCCATGGATAGTCTCACCGACGCTCAACTCAGTTTGAGTAAACATATAATGTTTGTGCGCACTCAAGTCTTCCACAAGCTTGGGCGTGCTGAGGGCTGGTGAGTACGCTAGCCCAACGCTGCGGTTGAGAAGTGAAGTTAACGTCTTCGACCCATCCGTTGCATGAAATTTGATATCGAATGTATGTTCATTAGAGCTAACAGTCGCGCTCAGTCCGCCTGAAACAACTGTAGTCCCTTTCTCGTTTTTCGCGATCTTGCCCTTGCAGTCAGGTTTGCCTGCTGGGTACAGATCAAAGTCTGGACCTAGACGTCTGGCACCAACGAAGTGCGTGGCTTCGAGAGAAATAACGCCATCGAATTGGGCTTCAATCTCGATGGAGATAGTGCTCAGATTCAAAGTGTCGCCCCTAGTGAAGATCTTCCTACTTGGACACAGGAGCGTGACTGCCTTGTCGTCTTCGCGAGGTGTGACAGTATAAACTTCTTCAGCATGTTGAACTGTGAAGCGGTCGTTCACCAGCCACATGCCTGTTCAGTTATCAGTAGCGAAATTACACAGGCGACACGAGCTCATACCATCGCGGAATCTCATCTTAGTTTCGTCCTTGGATACAAATGCTTGAGATAATTTGTAGAATAATTTGATGATAATGTCAAGCCACGTCTGGTGGTGTCATTCCTCCGATGGTTCCCAAGATATTCAAGGACGCCATCATAGCACTCGGATATGCGGTCCGGCCCGTGAGCGATGCTAGAAGTGTAGAGGACTGTATGGACGGACAGTTCGGTGCCAGATTGCCCGATGCCCCTCGCGGTGCGGGGTACAGCTCGAGGCACTTCAGCGATCACCGTTGGTGTGCTCGACAAGTGACAGTCTGTTCAGAGAACGCTACCATCCTATGCAAACGGTACCGAATCAAGAATGTGGACTCGATCAATTTTCGTGTTTTGCTTTTAGCTGGCGACCCGAGCACGCAAGGGTCACTAGGTACTTGCTAATGCCTGCTATAAGAACCTGTGTAGCGCCTGCGCGGCGCCTTCTTTACTATCACCTAAGCATTTTCATGAACAGTGCACGTCGGAATAGTTTCCCGCTCTGATTCATGCGCAACCAGAAAAGAGAGTTTCGACGGTACCTTCCACAAGGGTTATTGAAGGATACGTGAAGGGGTAGTCGCAAGGCCCCACATAAGCAACTAGCCACTAGTGGAACGAAGGATTGTTCAGCGTGAGCGGCATCCTGCGAACTTCCCTGAACCATCACCTTGACTTTGCGGCAGAATGTGAAAGTTGCACATCTGTTGGCAGCCACACTTGGATGCGGCAATTCGAAAGCCAGGAGAATAACGAGAAGCGAAGAGGAGTCTGACTCTGCTGTCGGACACATCTCCGGCGCGAAACGTTGCTCACAGACCCACTGCCCACTGTCCCTAACAGGGCGCAACGTTGTCGCAGTCGCCGAATTCGTCTTGTTATCCGTGCAAGGCTTCCGCGCGGTCAGTGTGTGTTGTAGTCCCACTCGTAGGGTATCGTCTTCCATTGATGATAAGCAGATCTCATCTAGCTCCTGAAAGGCTTGAACTGCTGTGTGATTTGTTAATGCGGGCATGCCCCAAGACGCTTCTTTCTGCAAAGCACTTTAGCCTTTTCGTCGCCTACTGTGTTCTTCTGCAGCGTTTACTCCAGACCACCACGATATAACTTTCAGCTCTGTATTCTCCTCCGGCATCCCAAAACGACAGCATGCCGATATCCGTTATCTATTTCTATCTGCGTCGCCCAGATGTCACCCCGGAACACTTCCAATCTTATATGGAAGAAACGCATGTACCTTTGATCAAAGAGGTGTTCGAGATGCATTCGCCGCTGTCTTTGAAGCTACGTTACATAGTACGCGTCAAGACTGGGGCTGGCGACCGGTTAGGTGCTGTCACATCAAGCAGAGGACGAGCGGATCCAGATGCGCCAGTCGTCCTGGTCGGGTCACCCAGCGATGTGGATTGGGACGCAATAGGAGAGATGGTTTTTCGCGATGAGTTGCACGTGCAGCAATGTCTGGCGGTGATGAACGGTCCCGGTGGGCAGCGAATAAAAGAGGACGAGGAAACCATTGCGATAACGGAGAAAACCCGAGTGATACTCATGGGCGAGGAGAGCACTTTCATGTGAGTTGCATAGGCGCAGACGTGCGCCGACAAATGAGGGCGAAACTTGAGGTGAGTCTCTGCGATTGTGCAGCATACGAATCATCTGACATTGACATAGCAGGGTAAATCAAAGAGGGAAAGGACAATGACCACTGGTTTCCGCTTGGAGGATGAGCAATGTACTGTCAACGTGGTCCATATCCTAAAACGTCCGATGCTCCTGGATATTTTATACACTAGGACAATATCTTCGACAAGCTCCACGACGTGGGAAGAGTGGCACAAGTGACTGTAGAACGTTGCGATTTGATAAAGGATAACGAGGCTGGTTCTAATGACCGGGGCAGGTGCACATGAGCTGTAGATGCTGCCCAACTTGCAAAGTTGCACTCGTCGATGGCTGATCATTCCGGTTGTTTCAGCAGCAGGGTATCAATGCGCCTGACGAAACCTTGCTGTCGCGTTGGTCTTTCCCTATACGCGTCGCTAGGTGGGTGCACCTGAACGCGTCGCAAAGACGCTCAGGCAGCGGGAAATTCGGCTTGGCCATGTAATTGGAATCGAGTGTGCAGTACTGTGCAAAGGGGGGGTATAGTATTGTATAGACGCGAAATCAGTAGTTACCGCAGACCTCAGAAACACGCTAGAACACGGTCATGTGATCGTATCGTCATCGAAGGATTCGCTTTCGCTCAGCAAAATCAACCAACTTCTCTTGAGCGATTAACGTTTTTCGACAGCGGCACAGAACGACCGACCATGAGGCTTACATGCGGAGCTGACACTCGAAGATAATTCATACTCGTTCCCCAGAACGCGTCACACTAACGTGCCTAGAGTCAAGACGTTGACAGCTCTGGTGCAGGCTGAATACTCCGCCATCGGCCTACTACACGTCCCACCTTGCCGCTCGCCATGTTATTGCTTATTGGTGTACACATGGTTACCATCGTCAGGTGCTTCTGGCGCCAGCTGCGTCCGGTGCCGTATCCCTAGCTTACGTTCCGCGAAGAAGCTCGGTTTCCCCCAGCTGCACCGTCCACGCCGAATGGATTCTAGTGGTATTTACTGTCTTTCATGTTGATACAGTAACAACGTAAGAGATAGCGAGTACCTCTAGAGCACATCAAGCTGCTAGAGTATAACTCAGAAAGCAGACCCCTGGTGGCTTCTTTGTAGAGCGACTATCATGTTCCGAACTACTGTGTAGAGCTACTACTAAATCAGGGGTATACACATGCTCGAGACGGTATGTCCCTATCTGAGAACGTCGAGCTGTCTATGCCGTTACAAGGCTGACACTACCACCAGGACTCCAGAATTCTTTCGCTGCAATCCAAACCTTCACATGCCCCAAGCCGTCAGGGGAGGGGGAGTTGCGCAAATTTTGTTCTTGCATTAATTCGTTCGCGCGCACCTGCATGACATGGCTAGGCCACATCTCCTTTCGATCATACCGCAAGGTTATGATTGGCGATGAGTGTGATCGGGCCGCAATCACGACTCAGCCATCGGGGCACCTCCCTCGCCAACGACAATCACGACATGGCACCGGCCAGCGATGCGCAAATATCGAAAGATCCTTCATGACACCTCACGCATGCTACGAAATCGTCAGGCCCCACGAACTTTAGGTGCCCGAGGGTTCGGAGCTAGAGTTGATCATACACTTATCTATCCACTTGGTAAATCATCCAAGCCAAACTATCTAACCATGATGTAAGACCCAAGAGTTACCAGACCAGCAAATACAATAACAGCTAAGCAAGCAAGTATGTGGAGCATAGAGGTGTCGGGCCGTTACAGATACAGTCCAGAGATCTCGCGCGGCGCCAGAACATTTTTCAATGTGGAGACATAAGGGTTAGATCCAGCGAGGCGCAAACATAGTAGAAGAAGACCAAGTTTTAACACTATTTCTCTACGTCGTTAGCAACCCCCATGATTCCTTCCAAGCTCTTCTCCGTACTTTCCCATTCCCTTCTTACCACATCAAGCACCCATTCCCCCCTAGGCTTAAGACGGAACTTGAACGGCTTAGGCTCAGTCATGAAACCAACAACTCTCATCTGCAACGGATCCACCTCCTCCCCCTCTAAAGCCTCCACATTGAAGGCCCAAAGTAGTTGCGCGATGTTCATGAAAGTTCCGTCTATAGCAACACGCTTTCCTTGGCAGATCCTTCGACCCTGGCCAAACACAGGAAGTGGAAGGTCGCCACGAACCTTCCCATCGTGTAGCCAGCGTTCAGGGACGAAGTCCTGTACATCTCCAAGGGAAGCGTCGAACACTGCCTCATCGCGGCCGATGGCCCATGCGTTTGCCATGATGGTAACGCCTTTGGCGATTTCTACGCCGGCGAATTCATCCGTGCGGTCGGCACGTCGCGGAATGGAACCGGGGGAGATGGGCCGCCAGCGAAATAGTTCATGTACGATAGCATCAACATAGTTTAGGTGATTACGGTCCGAAAATCTAGGGAGCCGCTCGCGACCGACGAATTTGTCTAAAGCCTCATGCGCACGAGTCATAATTGTAGGATTCTGTACTGCTGCGACAAAGAGCCAGAGAATCTGCCGCGGTGAAGTTTCCATCCCACCCTGAATGGATGTCGCGAGCGTGAAAGCAAGATCGAGATCTGATACTGGAGAGTCCACAGGAGTGTGTTTCGGTGCACTCGCGATGGCTTGCTTTGTCGCGTTCCAGCCTGGTGCGTTCTTACCGTGGCAAAAGAGGCGCATGTAGAGATCAACTTGAGAGGCGTAGAGCTTGTTAGCATATCGCTGCCACGGGGAGATGAGGGTGGGTAAGTGGCGAAGGAAGGGCATAAAATCTGGAAGCTGGGGATTTGCGGCGAGGTGAGTGACTTTCGTTTGGATGGCAATGACCTCGTGGAGAAGTGGCTCTTCGAACCTGGGTATGCGGAGGCCATAGTGAAGTGCAAGAATGACGCTGGACTGGGTTCGCTCGAGCAAAGGGTAGATGGTCTTTGTAGTGATTGCGGAACCATCGGTGGACTTTCTTACGGCGGTGATAAGGTCAAAGAGCAGCAGCTTGGCCTCGAGTTCCATCAGCGGCTGAAACTTGTTTGCTGCGGGCGCTCCAAGACTTGGTGAGAGAATACGATGATGCAGCTTGAGATGATCGTCATAGTCGTGCATCAGCGTAAACCGAGAACGTCCAGGTCCAGCCCCCGTAATCATCTCCATGCTTACAGAAGCTGGTCGATTACTGTACCACTGGCTGCGACGACTGAAGAGTTCAGTGACAGCCTCGTAGGAATTGAGCACGACAATAGGCACAATTCCAAATAGCCTAGGAACCGTAATCGGCCCGTGTTGTTTGGACCAGGCGCTCCAATTCATCAGCGGTTTCTCGATTGGAGAACTGTGAAGATCACCAATGAGGGGAAGCTTGAGAAGGGGCTTCTCGGATGCATCTTGTCTCTTGTTGTTGGTATAAAGGTAGAGTGCTGTCAGGGCGCTCACGGTTAGAAGGACGGTCACAAAAAGGCTGGACATGGCTGGAGGAACAACCCTTGGAAACTGTGGGAGACGTAATCGCTTGAAGAGAAGCCCCAAAAGGCGGGTACCCTGCACGACAATTATTCAGGGTCGTACTCCAAGAGCCTTATCCTGAATAAGTTAGGCAGAGCGGTACTTGGCACCAACGTTCCGGCCGCCCCATGCCACTACCCATCCGAAATAGTGATAACGAAACCATCGAGTCTTGATAGCAGCTCATCGGCGCAATGCCCTTGTAATACGCATGGCGGGCTGCGCTTCGTCATCTTTCGACTGGACGGACTTTGCGGGTGCCGCCATCACTGGCAGGATGAGAATCGGGGATAACCGCGATGTTTCTAGGCTACTAGGGCACTACTGTAAACACCAGCAGCCATTGGAAAATCTTGCGAGTGAAAACGATGGGACGAAGAAACTCTCCTATGAACATACTCAAAACACGCATGGCGAGGCTCTTCGTGGCGCGCAATACGCATTATCCGGTGTCTGTGCAGTAGGTCCGTCTTCCCCCCCGGTTCAGGAGCGGAAGGCACAGAATCGACTGGGATCACATGCACAGATCTACCTGTGGTCTTCTACATAAGAAATCATCTGTTGCGCACCCTATCAGCATGTGGAACGCGACGCTTGACTAAGATATGCGAAAAACGCCTAGCCGGATGGGACTTCCGCCCTCGCGCTTTTAGTGTTGTGGGGTGTACGCTACCTAGGTAGTCAGGTTAAGTGCCCGAGCCGGAGGGAGAGAACGGCCCTTCAGGCTTGCAAAACGCTCTTGTTGGAATTCTGTAAGAAAGCAAAGGGGTATCTTGATCAGCACAGGAAATTTCTCCAATTATGAGACTCGCATCCAGCATTATCAAGCTTCATAGGGAAACATTGCCAACTGAGCATGTTCCAATCTCGTTGACAGTATTACCGTCTTAACCACTGCACCATTGCAATAGCCTCTATAATACAACATCGAGCCTAAGGTGTAGATACCGCAGACGTTTACACACCAGGCAATAACAACATGGCCACATTTCCCATCCATACTCATGACCAAAAGGCAGTGTTGGGTGTGGCCTTCTCTTTCTTGTTTCTCGCTGTCCTCGCCGTTATCTTACGATTGATTGCTCAAAAGATCGCCCACAAAAGATGGACACCAGCTGACTATCTCATCATCGCCGCCTGTGTAAAGAAGTCCAGACTTTGCAACTGTGATCACTGCTGACAGTATCTAGATCTTTGCCGTTGGCTTGCAAGCAATCAGTATCACCGGTGTCTGCCACGCCGGCATTGGCTACGGCCACGTAAAAGACATCGCAATGGTATACGGTCTTGAACCTGTCACCAAGCTCTCGCAGATCATTATACCCTTGCAGTTTCTGTGGGTCCTCAGCCTCAGTTGCACCAAGATATCGATTCTTTACTTGTATATCTTGATCTTCCCGATTCGATGGGTTGTGTGGGGTTCCTACGTGACCATGTCCATCATTGTTGCTTGGACAATCGGGTCCATTCTCGCTGGTTGCCTAATCTGCCAGCCTATTGAGTTCAATTGGGATAGAACTATTCCTGGAGGAAGTTGCGGCGATCAGTTCATGTCGTTCACGATTAGTGGGGTCATCAACGTCATTACCGACGTGATGGTGCTTCTCTTGCCCATGCACGCTCTGTATCACCTGCAGATGGTGACTTACAAGAAAGTGAACTTTGTCACCGTTTTTGGTCTGGGTATCTTGTAAGTTAAACTGGGCTTACACACTGAACTTCGGTCTGATTAGAACAGCACGTGCATCGTCAGCGCCCTCCGCATCCCCATCCTGTCCAGTATGGATTTCGCAGATATTACCTTTACGATCCCGAAAGCCAACCTTCTCAGCTGTCTTGAGCCCTGCCTTGCTGTCATACTCGCCTGTGTTCCTTTAATGCATCCGCTCCTTGGCCGGTCTGCATCCACACCTTATGGGTCGGGCAAGAGGTCTGCGAATACTGAGCCAAAGTCCGCTAGTGCGAGGGCGGTGACCGACGATGGGTTCGAGCGACTAAACGACGATACTAGCCACCTGTGGCTCAGACCGATAGGGCAGCAGTATCGTGTTGATGCTTCGGATTTACAAGAAACGATCCGTGGAGATGCAATCGAGGGAGATCAAGAATCGCTTGATAGGTATGAGAGGAATAATGGTATGAACGGCTGATGTGTTGTAACAGAGCAGCCATTGACGTCTTGAAGACGTACCATCGGTAAGGGAGACATGATTTTGTATTGTCAGTAACAGTTACATATGAGATGAAAGTACCATCACTTTGAGATGCACATGGTAGCTGTGCCTGCGCCATGGCGTCGAAATCATGGTTGGCGCGAAACTTAGTCATATGTAGCCGTAGCGCTACTGTTCGTTGCCGATACCGTGTCCGTGCACCCAACGATCGGAGTCAACCAACGATCGCTCCGAGCCCTGAGGCCTACTACAAAATTGAAGCTATAGAGCCACGTACAATAGTTATTATCGCGAGGTGTTTTGATAGAGTATTCTTTAGGCCTACGTAAACAATATTCTCTATATAAATTCTCTATATAAAGTGGCGGTGCGGCCGCTGCGGGTGGTGTGGGTGCGCGCAGGTGGAGGAGGCGTCGCAGGCTTTGGGTGACTACGCGCACCTACACTACGACGCCCAGGCTTTGGTTTAACTGCAGAAGCTTTTGAAATTGTAGGCTTGCCTCTTTGGGATAATTGTAAGGCTTTTGTAGAGTTACGAGCCTGTTTGGCAGTGGTTCTAGCAGCTTTCCGGGCATCAATAGCTTGACGCTCCTCTGCCTTAGCCTGCGCGCGCGCTTCCTTCTCCCTTACACGCTGCACACGCTTCTCTGCTGCAATCTTCTCCTTATATAGCTTGTCAGCAGCAGCTAACTCCTTCATCTCTGCCTTTTTTAGCTCGTCAGCCTCCTTCTCCTTCTCAGTAACTGCCATGCGGACGCGCGCCTCCCGAATAGCTCGAGGTGACCACACTATCGCTCCGCCGTGGTACTCCTGATGCTGTTGCAGGTCTAATTGCCTGCTAGGTTGCTTCTGGCGCTTCTGTTTTAGGTATAGCTTCTGCTGCAAGCCATTAAGTTCGTTGTGAAGGAGCTCTACCTGGGCTGATAGGTGGTGGATAGTTTGGCCAAGCTTCCGCGCACCTACACTGCGAGGATCCTTTACCTCCGCACGCAGTGTAGTGCAAGCTCTAAGCCAATCCTGTGCAGAATAAGCCGTGGAACTAGAGGTAACTGAGCCCGAGTCAGTAGGTGTTGTGTGGCCGAATCTATTGAGTATAACGTTGGGGTTAACTGGGGCTATCCCTGTGGCAGCGAAGGCGTTTTGTACGAGCTGTTTGGTGAATGTAGTCACCCAGGCAGGCCAAAATAAGCTTACAAAGTCACCTTTCGTTAATGGCGATAGGCCTTGAGACTTCTGGAGGTAGTCATCCAGCTCAGAGGCGTACGCGGAGGAGAGTGGCTTGAAGCAGACTACGTCCAGCGGCTGTAGCGTCTGTGTACTGTGAGGTGGTAACACAGCAAGTATAATCTGATTCTGATCGCAGTAGTTAATGAAATCCTGCGTTAGGTGACTCCCGTGGCTATCTACTATTAAAAGCCTATAACTTTGGCGCGCCTTTGCCTTTGTATAACGGTTAAACACCTGCTCAAGCTAGGCTAATCCAATATTATTGTTCGTCCAGCCTGTAGGCGAAGAAGCCACGTGAATTGAGTGGGTTCCTGCCTTAATATCGGCCACCTAATGACTCTGGATTGTGGAGTTCTTTGACGCAAAAATGATGCCTGGGGGTAGAGCTGTACTATCCGCGCAGACTGCTGCCAATAGGCTCACCTACTTACGTGAGCTATCTTGACGAGCCTGCCTAACTTCCTTCTTCTCATATTGACGCCTACTAAAGATGCGCTTTGTCCTTCCTAGCAGCCTAATTGCAAAGCCCTTCTTATCTATATTGTATGTGTGCGCTGGCTTAATGTCGTACTCGGTGATCTTCTGCTGCAGCAGGTCAAAGTACAGCTTGTACTTATACCTAGACTCGGCGTTGTGGCGATTAGAGTCCATACCCGTCGTCTATTGTAGTATAACGCGGTCGCGGTAACAGTGTAGGAAGCGCGTAACCTAGCTCTTGGAGCAAGGATTTTGGGCTACTTTAGAGGCGAAATTTTGTACTATAACTCTTGTAGGTGGTAAGCGACGCGCAGAGAGTAGTTCTATATACTGCACTAGGTCCTCCTCCTGTTGTCGAGTGAGCTTGTGTTGGTGGTCGTTCGCGACGCGTCGAGGGACCTGCACACCACGGTGCGCACGCGATAGAGTATTACGATCAACACCGTGCTTAAGCGCAATTTTTGTATACACAAGTTTATCGCCTGGTTTCAATTTACGAATCTCTGCAAGCGCATCATTAATCCCTAGCATGGTTGTTGAGCTATTACGCGTTGAAATTTGGTGTAGATGTTGTGCACCGATCGTTGGTTGACTCCGATCGTTGGGTGCACGGACACGGTAGCCGAAGCACGGGCACCTGCCGCCTGTTTCACGTTTCCTTCCATCGTCAAATTCTCCACATCGTCCCGTTACAATGCCGCTGTCATCACTATGGTGGCTGAATCTAAGACAAAACTACCAAGTTTTCATGGGATTGCGCGCACTCGGGTCACTGCGACATGCGAGTCCACAATAGAAGCACCGAAGCGCAAAGGCCACTTGCTCACGAAAAGTAATTGTAACGATTGAGGAACCAGAAAGAAAACCATTCATGGCCTGCTCTCATACTCAGCCGTTCTCCACCGATACTCGGCACCCACCTAAAAGTTCCATCAACATTTCCGGCGCGAGTTGAATGCCACACGCCTGACGCATGTGCTACATCATACCATCGTCTTCCCTATGTGACTTCATTTGAGCCGTTTACAACTCGCTGTTATGATTCTGTCATCGACAGCTCCATGTTGTTCCGGATGTTCGTTCCGCGCTCCCAAACAATCGGTGCCATAAGTATGGGTATGTGGGTAACGTCTTGTCTCAGGGCCAGGAACGGAAACAATACGATTGGACGTTTGACTCGAAGGAACCTGACAGCGGAACCCACATCTTGCCAACTGCACGACAAGACTTGGTCCAATTACGTAGTGGAACCCACGAAATTTGGTTGCAGTATTAGGTTATTAACTGAACATCCTCCTCATCTATGCCACCGCGATGTTGCTGCATATTTGACCACACCATACCTTTCTTCCTTGTTGTTATTCTTCTCTTTTTTGCAGCTGCGCTGCGTCCTAT
The DNA here is from genome assembly GCF_907166805.1 of Alternaria atra. NCBI lineage: Eukaryota > Fungi > Ascomycota > Dothideomycetes > Pleosporales > Pleosporaceae > Alternaria > Alternaria atra. Next base: position 1,419,296 of record NW_025091320.1, read on the forward strand.
CATTACAATGTTTTCCAACTCGACCAATAACGCGCTAGCCGCCCGTCACATACAAACCGATAGCGATGTCGAATACACAATCGACTACTGGGGCTATGCGGTGCGCAACTTTCCATGCACCAACGATGCTGGGTCCTGCGAATATCTCGATGCCGTTTACAGTAACCACTATACCTCTATGATCTTTACCTTCATTCTGTGGGCCGTTCTCGGCGCGGTTTTGCTTCTGACGCTTTTGTCTCGACTGATCCGACCGCAAAGAAGAAATGGTGCGAAACAGAGTCTGCTGTACCGCCTGGTCAGACTGGGATCTGCTACCATACGGCGCTACCTCATGCCTGAATGCTCGAAAGTTTTCAGATATACTACGAGGTTACAGGCTCTCATCTTGGCTTTGCTATGTGTCTACCTGACAGCTTTCTCGTGAGTCGAGTTTTCCATGAACAATACAACACGACTGACTTTCGAGAGGTTTGCCGGCATCACTTACAAGACTTGGGTTACACCCATCAAAGGCACAAATTTACACAACACCCGCAGTGGCATTGGTGGCTTTGCCGATCGTGTTGGTGCTTTTGCTTTTGCTTTAACTCCTCTGACTATCGCCCTGTGTAGCCGCGACTCCATTCTCAGCATGCTTACTGGCATTCCATATCAAAGCTTCAACTTCTTGCACCGCTGGACGGGCCGCATCATCCTTGTCCAATCGTTCATACATGCCATTATCTGGACTATCGTTGAAGGAAAGCTATACCAGCCGCAACCTACAACCTACAATGAATGGATCAGCCAAAGGTACATGATCTGGGGTTGCGTCGCGCAAGGCTTCATCACTTTCCTGTTCGTCTTTAGTCTCAGGCCGGTAATCCGCTGGACGGGTTACGAGTTCTTCCGCAAGTCACATCTCATCGTCGCTGGCCTTTACTTGGGAGCCTGTTGGGGCCATTGGGAGAGGCTATCATGCTGGATGATCGCATCGTTGGCCATTATGGGGTTCGATCTTGTCGCTCGTAGCGTTCGCACCTGGCTCATACACACTGTATACAAAGACGGAGGTCTTGGTTTCGGCTTTCGATCTATTCCTACAACCATGGAGACATTTAAAGATCCGACTGGGACCATTGTACGGATGACGTTTGCTCACAGCCACAACGCTTGGGAGATCGGCCAACACTTCTACCTCACGTTCCCTGCACTCAACATCTGGCAGTCGCATCCATTCACGCCGGCTTCCAACCCTACAAGCTCCTCCCCAGTTCAGAGCCATACGTACATTATCCGCGCTTGCAAAGGCGAGACTGCGAGACTTGCTTCTCTCGCTAAGTCGGCCGCCAACTGCTATCCACGTCGCGAAGCGTCGACGCCAGTCATTATGACGGGCCCATACGGCAGCGCGATTACGAATGACGAGGTCTCGAACGTTCTCGCCATCTCTGGTGGCACGGGGATTACCTACACCCTTCCAGTTATCATCAGTGCGTTGAGCGACGCTTCCCCTGCGCGCAACATTGAACTAGTCTGGACTATACGACACCTGGAGAACCTTGCCTGGATTGCGTCCGAACTGGCGTATCTGAAGTCACAACTCGATGGATCCCAGATAGATTCACCCTATAACGAGGATAAGCTAGAGAAGGCACCGATAGTGTCAGTGGAGACGAAGAAGCGCTTCAGAATCCGTATCTTTGTAACTCGACCCGATACGAGGAAGCATCAACAGCCTTCTCGTCAGCTTCACAGCGACAAGGGCGACGATTTTGGTGACAAAATTCCACTGTCGCAAAGTCCCTCCACCGACTCAACGTTACTTGACCACCGGATTGAGGAGTTCAGCCGCCAATGCCCTAACTTTAGTATTACATGGCTAAACAATGCGCGGCCGGATGTTCCCTCTCTGGTTGATGCGTTCATGAGGGACACAGTCGAGAAGGGTAGAACGCAAGTCATTGGGTCAGGCCCACCTGAGTTGGGTACGCAGCTAAGAGCTGCTGTTGCGGCGAAGAACATGCCAGGGAATGTATGGCGAGGCGATAAGGCGAGTGATGTCGAGTGCGTCTGGGACGATCGCATGGGTTGAGGCGACGAATGATGCGTCATTGTTACCTTCGTTGTAGATATTCTAACTGAAATATATATGAAAAGAACTATGCGATTCTTGCTGTTCATTACACCGGACTTTGCTATTATGCGCATCTGACCCATCGCCCGCGCACGATCAAGGCAGCTCCGCCCTCGGTCTCTTCACCTGCGCATCGTCCAACTCGCTCATCCCCGCCATCTGTTCTCCATATAGGCCACTAATGGTCTTGGAAGCAGATGTATCATCTGCTGCGGTATGTGTAGACTGCGGCTTCGCCGTAGCCTTGCTGCGTTTTCGCGTGCGCAATAAATAAAACGTTCCGAGGAAGATAAGAGTCAATCCCACAACACCACATACAACTCCTATCGCTATCTTCGCGTCTATAGATAGATTTGACGTTATGCTATCAGACGGAGAATTAGACACAGTTGCACTGGGGATCAGGTCGCTTGTAGTGAGGGATGGGGTCGACACGGCAGTAGCACTGAAAGTCGACGAGGACGTAACGAGCTTTGTACTATGGTGCGATCACGGCATTAGTAAAGCGCATGTCTGGAAGAGGATACAAGAACAGTATGAACGCATTTGACTAACCTACTACTTGTGAAACTCAGCAAAGACGACGAGCCTCCCACATCCCCAATTGCAAAACGTCCATCAAATGTATAGGTGCAGTCGTTCATGCCTGTATCGCAGATCGCCATGAAGTAGTTGTCTTTTCCTGCAAGAACACCGGATGGTATCCACGTATAGCTACCATTATTGGGCGTTTCGTCTACAGTATTTAGCACTCGTACTCTTCGGCCACGCTTCCTGCATTACTGCGCATGCGAAGGAGAGTAGTCTTACTAGTTATCAACACCGCGGTCGTGTCAGCGAAGCGTAGATCGATGGAAACCGGACCCGGGGTCCCGTTTAGCCATTCTATCTGATACGGTTTCTCAGCTTCAATGATGTCGCCCGCTGCAGGGTGGCTCATAGGGTTGAGTCCATCGCTGTAAGCGATGCCAAGAAAGAAGCAAAGCGCGAGTATCTGTGTAGAGAGTGTCATAACTGGTAGGGTGATGTACTGCTGCAATGAGAAAAGACGATGTGCGCGTCGCGCGATATGCTGGGGTATGTGTACTCACTAGATGCAAGAAACCCCTTAGAAGAACGAACCTGCTGGAAAGGGCGATCTAGATACCGTGCGGCTGAGGATCTACAGTGGGGGTTTATCATATCCGCTTGTATGGACCAATGCGCAGTCAGGTTGTGTATTACGAAGGCGCAGTGGCTGTAGTGGTACTCCTGAGTGTGCATCATACTGGTGCGGATCGTTATCGGGATTGATTCACTCTAGTAACTATTGGACAAGAGCGGCATCTAATCTTAAATTCAAGAGCTATTATGCTTAATTGGCTCGTGTCTCTTTACCTGTTACCACAAGCTACATGTAGGCACTTTGTGGCTGGTTTCAGCCTCGCAGCATGATTTCAGCTCCATTTGCGGAATTATTTGAAAGCTCGCGCTACACATTTCAGCCTCACCTTCCCGGTGTCCTCCATCCGCAGCAGTATTTGCATGTCACAGTCGTTGATCACGTCTTCCACTCTTCTCCTTGCATCGTCCTCAGTCTCCCCATGTTCTTTGACAATTTGTAGCGAGTGCGTTTGCATTAACAACGCCAGCACAGCGATGAATTCCATCTGTGAAAATTCCTCACCAGGGCAGTTCTATGGGCCAGCGGACCAGGAATAGAAAGCTGATTTCGCCGGCGCAACAATCTTCTCATCATGCATGACCCCAGCAACAGTATTGGAAATGACCTAGCGTGATGGCTTCCACTCCAACGATTCAGCCCAGTACTTCGGATTTGTATGTAAAGCCATCATATTCGGGCTTGTGTAGGTGTTTGCAGGGATGAGAATAGTGCGATCTCCGACTTTGAGACTCTGAGGTGTGGTATGGGTGTGTTTCGGGAGCGTCATAATGGGAGGATACAGGCGAAGGGTCTCAAGCTTAGAAGCATTAGTAGTGGACGAGAAATTTCAATATCAAGATGTATCAAAACAGCACAACGGATGAGACGTGGAAATATGCTACCATAGTTCCACTCATCTCTTTCGGCAACCACGTCAGACATTTCCTGAGCAAGCCATTGTTGAACATGCGGCTTCGTAGCAAGTAATAGCATCGCGAAAGCCAAAGTGTTGGTCGTGGTATCGTGACCAGCGAAATTGATGACGGAGATATTACCAAGGACCTCCTCTTTCGAAAAGCCCTGTGTCTTCCCTATACCGGCCTGTTGTGCGTCACGGGTGCTCAACGCCCTTAAAAAAGACGCCATAAGGCCTCGGGTACCAGAATCACCACGATCGAAAGCCACCATTTCCTCTTTCAGCATTCTTTCCATGTGCTCTTTGTACTCTGTTCTAGCCTTTCCAATGCGCTGGAGCGAACCCGGGAGAACGGGGAGTAGGAGGTACTGATATGGAACGAGCGTAAGTAGGATAATATTATCTAACACTGTGGATAAGGCGTCACGGTAGGAAGCTGCTGGATCCGCAGTCTGGCTGGGAATGCTAGAAGACTGAAATGGAAATGAGCGATGAACATCTAACGCAGCAAGCACGTTTAGTGAAAGTGTGCGAATGTCCTTCACGGCAGTGATGCTCTGGACGGTCCACGCCTTGAACATATGTTTGGTCTGGTGAAGACTTTCGTCCCAAACAAATCTCATCGCGTTCTCGTTGAATGGCGTGTCGAGTACTTTCCTGTGTCGTGGCCACCAATCGTCAAGGCTCGCCGTTGAGATTCAGGGTCCGTAAACTTCAAGTAGCCCTATTACGGCTAAGCTCCAACCACTGGCAAGTAGACGGAATTTACTATAGTAGTCATTCGGACGCTTGGAATCTAGTCTTCGCATGAACATGTCATGCACAGCGTCAGCTTCTGCCACGTACATATGCAACCCTCTGGGTATAACGAACGCGAGGACTGGCTCATAGCGTTGATGGGAGATGGGTTTGTCTAGGAAATGCCAACCACGTCGCACGTACTGAACAAAATTCTGTACCAGCTTTGGAGGTAGGAGATTGACGAGTTTGAAAAGATGCGGTTCGAGACCCTGGAAGGGAACATCGAGCGGGACGATAGGCCGTCGTATGAGAGGTACGCCAATGGCGGAGTATCAACTGTAATTGATCTCCAGACAAAGTAAGCTCCATCCTACACATAGAGCTAACAGTGCGATGAGGTATTCCAACATCGTTGAAATAATTCAATTGCGCAAGAGACTATCTGGTGCGCAGTCAATAAACTCACATCGAACTCAGATATCAAGCAAAAGGAAGTTGCGGCTATCTACCTTGCTCCAGGGATCTACCAAAACTTTACGCCCGTCAGATGTGTACGCCTAAGATGCGTGCCTATCCAACTCACTCACACCGCGGCATGACAGGGGCGAAGCGAAACGGCACAAGCTTACAGCAAGTGCTTATTACAATCCGCCGCATCAGTCTTGTGCGTGCGAACTACTGCGATAACTTTATCTGAGGAGCGAGGAACGTATGCGCGCAACCCCTCTCAGCTCCTCTCGATTGTTTTGCGGGTGATGCTTGAGTGGGCAGTCGCGCATGCGACGCCTGCACCTGTGCCTGGTGGACTTCGCTGAACGTCGCGGCCGCGCAGCCATGAATCGCGTAGTGGCCGCTACCAACATCTTCTATACCTGTTTGAGACCAGTATCGAGTGGATCTAGGTGGTTAACTCTTGATGAGGAATGGAAAGAGGCCAGGGCTGGTATTAGGCCTGAAAGTCCTTGCCGCCACAGTAGTGCGGCCGACGCGTCCAGCCTGGGCGATCGCTGACATGGTACCCGTCACCTATGTTTTATTCCCAACAAATTACACGTTTTCAACGATGACTTCCACTTGATTGTCCTGCTGGATGGCGCAATAGGCAAGTCTCACTTCATAGATTCAAAGATTCCATTGCACTAGATGAGAGAACGCTCTACTGCACCTGCAAACGCCGATTCCAGCCCAACGCTCATCTGGAGCTTTCTGTCGACCTTCCAGCAACGTTCGCTGCTCCCGAAACTCCACGAGACGAACGAACCAGTTACACCCAAGCAAGGGTATCTTTTGACTACTACATGTTGCGTTCTTCTGAGAAAGAAGTAAATTCGCTTAGTGACTCATGAAAAGTACCTTGGTCCAGCATCCCCAAGCCGTTGTAGTCGGACATCTCCTCCTCATCGAAGTGCATCAGCTCCTTAAAAATCGCGTCAGGATCTTCTTCCATGGAATCGTCCAAATCCATCGGGACAATGTCGCCCACCATATTCTCGTCTTTGCTGTTCGTCTCTCCAGACTCAGCGCCATTTCCCTGAAACCCAACGACTGAAGCCCATGACGCATGGGTTTTCTGGCTCAGATCCCCATTTTGTCCAGCTGAGTGATATTCTTGGTGTTTCCTATGTCCGAATAAGGGTGGCAGAACAAGATTCTTTGGGTTGCCTGCTTGTTCGAGTAAGGGTGAGAGAATGAGATTGCTCATATGATCTCCTCGCTCTTGCGACACGTTCTGAGCACTATGGGCTAGCAGAAGATCTACTATGTAAGCGTACTCTTCCTTACTCCAGTAGTACGATTGCTTGAGGTTAGTTATAGCCATCTGTACGACAGACTGACCAGGCTCATGGGTCCTTCTTTGTGAAATGATGTCGATATCGATATCCTTGTGGTGAAGTAGGAGCTCTACGACACCAATCCTTCTGAAATCAACAGCAACGTGTAGCGGTGTCTGGCCGTCACCGGTTTTACGATTGACATCCACAATGGGATGATCAACTCTTCCATTCCTTTGGGCATGCTCAAGTAGAAGCATCGCAAGCTCCAAGTCGTTATATAGGGCAGCTTGGTGCCAGAGATTTGCTCCTTTGTTTTTTGTCTGGTGTTCGCGGAATGCTGTGTCGACTAGGAGTCTTTCTAGAGTATCGATACGGTTCACTGCAGCCTTCGTCCTGGTGTAGAGGTTGCGTTGCGTAACATGTGGAGAAGCCTCATCGTAATCGAGCAAAATATCAACTAATAGCCAACGTATTTCCATGACCGCTTCGAATAGCAGCGACTCTCGGCTGTTCTTTGCATTCTTTCGATCAGTCCTGCGATCTCCAAGCAGCACATCCAATGTCCGAGCATGCCCACGCCGCGCTGCTAACTGACATGGGCTCGTTGCTAAGAATTTGAGGGGCCGATTAACATGGACGTCTTGTCGAAGCAGTAAAAGCTTCACAACGTCAATGTGTCCACCGAATATAGCGGCTTGGAAAGGCGTCATTGTCGTATTTGATCTGGCATAACTATCAACATCCAGTCCCCGCTCATCGAAGGTTTCGAGCATCAGTCGCACGATCTCAACATGTCCTCGGCGACATGCAATATGCAGGGGGGCAGCCCTCTGCTCGCTCCCCGGGGTTCTGCTTTGGACGATGATACCAGGATATGCAAGAAGCTTTTCCACGATGCTAAAATGTCCTCGCAAGGTTGCAATCGTCAATGCTGATACTCCGTTCTGTGTGGCCAGATTTGGATCAATCGTTTTAGATTGAAGAAGAAGGCCCACAATCTCGAACTGTCCTTTGGCAGCAGCGATATGGATGAGACTTCGAGTCTTATACCTGCAAATAGACATATTAGGGTCTAGCTTCTTAGAAGCTAGCAAACATTCGAGCATTGCTGTTTGGCCTTTCGAGATGATCCGGATTATGATAGCCCTTCCATTCTCAGCTATCCACTCCGATGTGATATCAGTGAGCAATAACACTGTATTCATGCTCGAGGTCTGATTACTGTTTGCCGCAAAATCGAAAAGATCACGGCTTATATCACCAATCGTATCTTTATCACAGCCTTCCCAAGCTTGCCGGCAAAGTTCATGTTGGCTTGTCTCGATCGTTTCACGTAAAACGTGTTTCGTGATATCTGCTGTCCTCTCCACAAGGACATTGAATACGGATATGCAACGAGCCGGTACAGCCTCATGAAAGGGTGTTCTCCCTTTGTTGTTGAGGATATCTGACCGGGCCCCCAACTCAACAAGAACGTGAATCATCTCAACCTGGTTGGCCCTGGCAGCACAATGTAAAGCAGTAGAGCCATCATCAGCTTGTATAGAAACGTCAATACCCGATTGAATGATAATTCTTACAAAACCAATATTGCCTGCGCCTGCTGCTTGCATCAATGTAGAGGTATTTGCCAATAACAAGTCGCTCTGGGTGCTTGGTGATACACTAAGTGGAATTGACGAGGTGGTATAGAACTTTGCTCGACGGCGACCTGATTTATGTTTTTTAGGGCCAATATGATCTTGCGGGTGGCTTTTTTGAAGATGTTGACGAATGTTGTCTTTGCGAGAGGCTTTAAAATAGCAGCCTTCAACGACACATGCATGTCGCGCGACGCCAAGCTGATGCCGTGCCTGCACATGTCTATTGAGATCGGAACGTAGAGCAAAGCTCTTAACGCATTCGCCGCATTGAAATGGCTTTGAGTGAGTTTTCAAGTGTTGACTGGTGTGATGTTAGTAGTGATTGGAAGGGCATGGTATTGTAAGCTTACTTGAAGCGCCCTCGAGTAGTGAAAACCTTGGGACATTGGTCGCAAAGAAAAACCTCGCTTGATTCCATGGCCGGACAGATGTTGTGGTGCATTGAAAGCCCGTAGCTGTTCGTTTACGCGGAAAGCCGTCATCTTGGGCGAGTTGTTTTGAAGGTGTGCATGCTGAGGCTGAGGGCTAGACGATCGCCCAATCAAACGGTGAACAGGCGCCCTTCTTAACTTCGTTACGCCATTGGTCGCCCTTTCACCAGCTTCTCTCTCGTTGTTTTCCCAACACTCTTCATCCAAGTGTTGCCCGGACCTTTACAATCTCCTTCATTCTATCATCATCTTTTGCTCGTCGCTTTACCTACCATCGTAACCTACTTGAACGAGCCACAGCGCATTGCTTGTGCACCTTCTGTCTACACGGTTACCACTCCTGTCCTCGATAAGCAACCATCTCCACGATATTAGGCGACATGAATCCTCTCGATACTGAAGAGCAGTGCGACCACAGCATGCCAACTGCCTGGCAGAACCTTCAGCTGACTAAGTCACCCGTTGGTGGTGACGCGACGACGCGTAGTGGCGCAACCAATCAGAGGTAGTTTTTTTTAACATCATGCAGTTATGCCTTTTTGCCGGTGACTGTTCAGGCAGACACCCTCTGGGCAAGTGTGTTCCCTGACGCGCGCTTGGGCCATGCGTACCCGCAGGAGCTTAGTAACGCTACCACCAATGAGGCTCCCTTCGACTATCAAGGGTACCTCCCTGCTGTGCCTGCTCAAGGGTCTTACGACCCCTTGAATCTGTATGATCTTACCATCATCAACACCCAACAAACTCATCTTGGAAATGTTAACACACTGGAGGACTGGACCCTGTCGGATGAATCCATTGTTCCTTCGGTGGGTAACAGCTTCTTGACGTCGATGCTTCCGCAGCCTAGCCCCTTCCTGACTCAGCCGTTTTACCCTGCAGGTGTGGCTGGACCTGGTCATGCCTTCCAACCCATTGCTCCAGCTGCTGTTGCTGCTGCTCAGCCGAACGTTGTCGTACCACCCAGCTTGCCATCTGGTGTACATGCCGAGGTTCATCGTCGCATCATCGAGACACGCATCCGCTGCACCGTAGGCGGATGCACCAAGACCTTCCGCCGCCCTGGTGATCATCGCCGCCACATGCGAAAGCATCAGGATCCTGAGCTCAAGTGCATCGTCAACGATTGCGACATGAAGTTTTACCGCCTGGACAAACTTCGTGATCACATACGCCAGAGTCACAAGATGGTCTTGTAAGGGTTGAGCATTGAGTACTGCTTCAATGCGGGACGCGTGTGGGTTGGTAGATGAGTTTGGGAAATAGTCATTGATGAGTTCAGGGTAGTTGATAGGATGTTGTATCTGTTTGTTTCTTACCAGATTGTACTCTCTCATGTTTCGTTCAGCCAGTCACTATCGATATTTTAGTTGGTCATTACTACCAATAGTTGAATGCAACAGTCGCTACCGAGGTGCCATTGACGGGTTCATACAGAAGTGTTGACGCTAGCGACTCCAAGGCTGAACCACTTCACTGGCCTAGGCCATTCCAGAAACTGCCCTACCTGAAGCCCTGAATTCTAGGTGTATCGTTCTGATAACCTACAACGTAGCAATAACACACAAATGCACCAAGCACCGAGTTCCAACCACGCTCTCTACAATTGCAACAAGGGTTTTTATCGACTTAACAAGCTGCGCGACCGTGTGCACCAGCGCCATCATATAGTTCTGTAACTGTTGTATAATGAGGGCGGGCCACTACAAGAGTAAGCCGGCCCCTTCGGGTGGCGATACCGGCGTCAACCCCTAACGGTGAAGACGATAGCCCCGGCAGTCAGCGGTCAAAATTCGAGCCGATCAAAGGAGCGGCTGTATTCATGGATGCTTGGCTGTGCCTGCGCTTGCTACAATCTAAGGATGTATTATCGAGAAATCCTACGGTTCCTGAAAACAAAAGGTTGCTTGTGCGAGGTACTTTGAGGAGATAAATGCTTAAATTATAGGACCAAAATCTTCAGTACTAAGTAATCTATCCCCAACCAATAACTTCCACAATTCAAATTAACAACATACGAAGAGAAACTCTCTGATAAAAGAACCAGAGATTACAAAGCCGCCAATCTCCAGCCATATAATGCAAAAGCTTGTCCTGTGCCGACTTTCCCGTGGTAGCAGTGCTCCAGTGACGATCCGAGCTGTCATACGAAGCTGATCTAGAACCAAGACAATGCTAACCAATAATTGCTAAGCATCGGAAATACGACAAGAACATGCTGAGAGTATGGCTTAGATGTTGCACAAGAAGGAGGAAACATCGTCGTTCATGGTAGAGTGCGAGCTGTCGGAGCGAATGTTGGCGACATCTCCCGTGGTCGCAATCTGGCCGCCTCCGTTGCGGCATCCAGTGTCGCTATGAAGTTGTTAGGTCATGAGGCCAGAGCTCATACTAAGGCGGTTACTTACTTGTAGAAGATGCAGTTGTGGCCGTTCGCCTTGAGCGAGCTGACCTTATCGTTCAGCCTTCCGGCAGACTCTGCTCTTTGTTAGCCCCCGTATTGTAGAGACAACAGCACATCTGGCAGAACCTACGACAAATGCCATAGTGGAAGTTAACAGTATCGCAGTCGTTGAAATCCTTGTTGGAGCAGAGCTGAACACTGGGGTTCAGTCCCTGCCTCTGCTGGATAGTAGCTGCGAAGGCCGATGAGGCAAGGAGGGCAAGGGTGACAGTCTTGAAGAACATGTTGATGATCTGAGTCGATAAAAAACTTAAGAAGGTGAAATATTATGATTGAGTGTTGGAGATTGATGGTTGTAGATGATCAGAGATGTCTGTTCTGTGTGGAATCCCTCTAGGCTTTATACTTTTTGAAACGACTTCAGCTTGTCTCTCCTTCACGCCTAACACACATGTCGGCAGTATCTTTAGCCCTCGGGTGAATAGTTACGAGCATGAATTGCTGGCTTTGCAGTGCTGTTCACTGAATACGGTGAGGACTGATTCGAGCAAGTGAGGCCAAGTATGCTAAGACCGTAACCAGAAGGCCCTTAATCAGGCCGATAAGACGTCACACGAGGCAAAATGATCTCAGCCACAGACATATGGATATATTATGCTAGATGCAAAATGTGAAGTTCAACGTAGCGCGCTTGGCAGTGATAGAGACAGTGTGGTTTGGAGACTTACTAGAACCGCGATCGGCCCGATCTAGACAGTCTGACAGATCCAGACAGACGGACCGATCCAGATGTACGGATAGGTCGGATAGTTGATTCCGGTCTGGTCGGGCCGCTCCTGATGTGGGTAAATGGTCTAATCTGTTCTGGAGCGTCTGAGGGAGACAGACTAGACTAGACTACACTGGTCGCTCACGTCTAGCCCAAGCCCTTGGGTTCAATTCAGTTACCCCTTTGAGTATCAAATGTACGCTTGGTACCTGACTATCATTCAGCTTACGTCCGGAAGGAACCACTATCATGGAGAGCATGAGTCGTGCAAGTCCTTAGGGCTGATTCTGTTACTTTCTTAGGCAATGATTGTACGCTTGGTATACTCTCACCGTTTCTTGACACCGTATCTTGGTCTGACAGACCAAATTGCTGTGAGACGGTGAGCATCATGTCGCAAATTGCTCACTTCGGCTCCGATGTCGGTTACTGTGATCTGATAGTCACGGACGACGACGGCATGTGTTCGTCGAAGCGGTGAAAGTTATAAAAGCTGAGAGAGGCGCAACCTCTCAACACCACCTCATTATCTCTATCCTTCAAGCATCTTTACCTCAACCTCCTTACGCTTCTTAAGTTCAAATCGCAGCCCTCATCAGCTACCCTACGCCACAATGACTACCTCAATTGTCAAGCTTTTGCTCCTTGCTACTGCCAGCATCACTGCAGCTGTAAGCATTGATGCAGCTGCAAACATTGATGCAGCTGTAAACATTGATGCAGCTGCAAGCATTAATGCATCTGCCAACATCGACGTCGACGTCGACATCTTCGTGGAAGCGGTTCGCATTGAGGACCTCGCCGAGCAATGTCAAGTTCCAGCGGATGCGATGGTCAACCTCCTCAACACGGACGACTTTACTACGATCGACGTCAAGGCATGGACCGCCATCCTCCATCAGCCTGCTGAAATCGTTGAGGCCTGGCCTGCTCCAATCAAGCAACTTGTGTTCGCCGAAATTTCAATTGAGCTCTCTGCTTTGGTCGTCCCGGAAGCCGCACGCCGCGATCTTGCACCGGCAGTCGTAAACAACAAACTCGAGGCCCGCAACGGTTTTGACACGGTCCGTCGCGTTGAACGTCAGCTTTTTGCCACCCATGATGCCCGTTTGAAATCAGCTCACTCAAGCTGCTTCCAAAACGTGCCTTGTGGTACTTGCGTCACTGCCGCTGGATTGACTGGTTTCGGTGCTATTGCTGGTTGCGTCGGCGTTGCTTTCGCCGCCGTTGAACTCACTGCCGGCGTTGCTACTCCGGTTGCTATCTCCGAACTCGTCGCGTGCGGCTCAAAGGCTGCTGCTGTTACCGTAGCGGCCATTGGTGTTTGCCACTCCAGCCTTTAGTTCAACATTTGTTGGATGATCTTGCGGCAAATGTAGCGAGGTATGTCATACGCTCTCAGCTCACCTTGTAGAGATGTCTTTCGCTGATACCATGCTAGATACTGTTTCATGGCTTCCTTCCTCAAAGTTGTCTTCGCATTTTCGTCGTGACTGTCCTGATAGTTTGGGCAGGATTTGGTTACTTGGCGCAGTAGCCGTGATGAAGTATTCGAGTTGATGTTTGATTAGATTAGTGTTTTAAGGATTTGATTTGCGCAGTAATGGGAGGAGCAGGTAGTCAGTGGGTGGATGTTTAGTTGACGACTTAATAGAATCAACACTCACCTATGCCCCGTGTTCCGAAGGTCAGCGCCCTAACGCACCGTGACATGCAACCGCATCATTTCCACCTATCGAACAAAGCCAACTCCCCATCAACCATGTCAACGATCAACGCAGACCCTTGCGGCTCGTTGCAATCGACAGCGTTGGTGATTGAGCAGCGCGGACGGCTGCCATATGTGGTTAGATGGCCCCGCAAGTCTGGACCCTGAGAAGACGTCACCCGCCAAGGTATGATGGCATAGCATCAGCTGCTATCGTTCAAATAGATAGCAGTCGCTTAAGGGAGGTGTGAACGAAGAATTACGATTCTCTTACTGCACTTGCATATCGAAGAACCCTGAGCATTCGGTACGGTGCCTCTGCGGTCTTTTACGAAACCAATCGACTGACTGTCAGACGAACAGGGAAACAATACCCACCAATCACACTACTCGTCAAGACAAGCACTACCACATCTCCCGAAGCTTAATCCACAGACTTCACGTACGTTCATACGCTCGGCCAATTAATGCAATTTGCAAACCCATGCTAACATGTCGCAGTAATACATCATCATCATCATCATGAGCTCACGACCATCTCTCATGCCGCCCACCGAGGGCTCTTTCCTCTCATCAGGCGCCTTCACTCCCTCCGGTCTCACACCCAACACGCGTTCCCAAGCTGAAGCTGCCTTCACCTCCAACAGCGCCTCGCAGACCGATTCAGCAGCTCCCGACCCACGTCTACTGCCGTTGATGGGCGCTGGTGGAGGAAATGAGACAACGACAGAAAATGGGCCAACTGAAGCTATCAAGGCTTACACTGGCTATCGTCGACCAGGTGTTGCTCGAGCAAGCTCGGCAAACTATGAGAATGCACTGAAGCGAGCGCAACAAGCATCCGTCTCGTCGGACTTTCCGGCTGACTCTGAAGTACCCGAGACAGTCACTAATGGCCAAACTGTCGCATCTCCTTCAGGCACAACTCCCTTCCCACCTCCCGGTCAGGGAGTAGTCCCGCTTAACTACGGATCTACACCCGTCGGTGCCACCCAAGGAGATTCGATCAAGAAGACTAGGTCGCGAGGTCTGAGCCTAAGCGGTCTCGCTCAACAACAGGGCTGGAGTGAGCAGGACTACAAGCGCGTATATAGCGCTGAATTGCTGGCAGAGGATCCCAAGAACGATGCTGGGTACGGCTCGGGCCCGAAATGAGAGGCCTTTGTCCCCGCATGCCCCAATGAAGGCCTTTTGGCGGGCCAATACTCGGTCGAAGAACATGCAGCAATCATGAGCAAGTGGCCAGATTGCTGCAACTGCTAGTGTATTTTACCATGGCATGGGATATATGCAAGGCGTTGGGTGGAGTTTTCCCAACAGAAAGGTCGCAGGCTGACAACAACTTCAAATATATCGTTTACGATTTGGCACTTTGCAATTCTTCATGCACTTGAAGTAAATGTTTCCCAGGTCGCAAGTTTCCAGACACGTATTGCGAAAGGTGCTGCAACCACGAGCTAGTATTTCAACGTGTTGCTGAGGTCAGGTGAGCAGTGGAGCAGTGTAGTTTCTTATAGTAGGCGCAGAAACCGTTAATGCACAAGAGCCGATGTGGCAGTGTGTCGGAGCTTTTGCCCAGCACCGTGCTACACATTCCTGATCTGGCGCAACCCGAGCGTTGAGGTCCTGCCAGAAATGTTGCTGGCATTCTTCTACATCGTCTTCGAAGCATTTCAGTCCTGGGAGACGGTCAGCGAAAGCATCATGAGTAGGTGGGAAACACCCATCATGTATGCATTCGACCCAGAGTTTGGAGCATCTATGGACTCGGTCGATGCGCCCATGTTGAGCGCAAGGACAAGGAAAGCATGGGCTTTGGATATGCGCATAGCATTGACGAGAATGTATTCTTGTGAGTTGAGCGTCGCGATAGGAAAATCGGGAAAGACATTGGAGGGAGGCTTGGGTAAGAAGAAGTAGTTTGTGTACAAGCGCGTTATTGGAATTTTCACTGAGAACCAGATTTGGAATCGCATCGCAGTGCAGATCTACCAACGACACTTGTCGGATGTGGGCACTGCATCGTAAGGAGAGTCTCGCTTCCTTCACTTAGGACCTTACGACCAAACCTTCATTTTTCGGATCTGGGTGCTATATTCAACTGCGATCTCGTACCTAAGTTCGGAGAATAAAACCACTACAGTAGAAAGCATCCATCGTATGTGAACATCGTTAGCGAACTTTAGCTGTGTGTTTCTCCATGGTTAGATGACGGAGGACAAACACTGAAAGTGGAGATGGCCTGGCTCAGAAAACTTCACCAATACTTCCCTACCTGATAGGCAGCCTACGAATATACGGTAAGTTTAATCGAGACATGATCTATGCATTTGTTGTTCCCTCGTAGCTCTTTCCCTCGTAGCCTAGGACCCACCTATCACCCACCGCAAGCAAACACTCATTTATACACCGCTATCCCTTCCCTTGATCTCTCTTGCGTATATCAATGCGCTCTATCGATCATCAAACTACATTATCATACCCTTCTCAACCACTCTTCCCTACCACTTTCTACTTCTCCTATCGGTTCCACCTACGTTGAACACGTTTGCCAGAGATGCGAATCCTCGATATTCTCGTGACTCCTGTCACTATTCTGCCTGTAGTCTTCCCTGTCAGCATCCCATCCCCAGAAGAGCCTTGCAAGCCAGGTGCTCAACGCTGCCACGACAACAACTTGGAAGAATGCAATGTCCACGGCAACTACGTGCTCTTCCAAGCATGCAGCGACACTGAGTTCTGCACGATCGATGTTCATGACCCCACTACTCCCGGTCAGTGTACTGAGCAGGACTGTTTTGTTGAACCTTGTCCGCGATCATCAAACCAAATCATCGGTCGGGTTCCCTTCATCGGTCAAAGTGATGAGCCTTTACAGGAGAATCTTCCCGCTGAGATTTGCGACAACATCGGCGAGGAGCGCTGTCCCGGTAACGAATGGCGTCTAGAATGCAGTATCGAACACAGATGGAAGGCTTCCGAAGAATGTCCTGAACCCGGAAGATGTGGTGCGCTTGAGAATAAGACCTTCTGTTCGACAGAACACTTACCACCAGCGCCTTCGTTTCTTCCATCTCCTCCTCAACCCGAAGCTTGTCTTGAAGTTGGTGACTATCGATGTGCAAAGTGGTCCAACGGTCTCCATCGCGTCGAATTGTGCGACTATGGTCTCTTTTGGGCCAGCGTTGAGACATGTCGCCCTGAAGAGCTCTGCATGTATTGGGTTCCTGGCAAAGAGCTCAGCTTAGGATAGGCGAAATGTACCTTCATCAGCGACATACCACCCACAGTTTTACCTCGAAAAGGCCTTGACTCGAGGCCACTGATCTCTGAGGATACTTCAGATGCTCTCAAGCATTGCAACAATGTCGGTGAGACGTGATGCAGCGGAAAACAAGTTGAGATGTGTAGTATCGAGAACACTTGGATCAACATCGAGAGCTGTAGCGACACTGAAGAGTGCCGCGCGGAACACCATAATGCCCGCTGTCAACCGGTTGTTGCATCCACAATTTCCATTTTACCCTCCCCCACGGCAAACCCGGAGTGGTGTAAGACTGGCGAGTCTCGCTGCTTGGGCGATGTCCTTCAACGATGTGAGAAGAACAGCTGGAAACCGACTACGTGTCCCCACCCATCCAAGTGCGTCAAGCATAACGATGTCGTGCAATGTTGGGTAGCGCCACCTTCTGCCTCAACCGTACCGGAGCCATGCGTACCAGGAGATCGGAAGTGCGACTCTGACGCATACGCCCTTCAGCTGTGCGGCAAAGATGAAATCTACCACACCGAGAAGAAGTGCACCACCCCCGGTGATTGCAAAATCGAAGGCCCAGGTCAATCGCACTGTCAAACAGGTAGTATGGATCCACCGAAGTTCAGGCGCCAGGCAAATAGCACTCAATGTACCCACGGTGATTACGCCTGCGACACTCACCGCCGCTTCATGTTTCAGTGCAACAAGAACGGCACATGGCAGGGACCGATCCAGTGCCACAGGGCTGGCGCCTGCCAACCCGTTGAGCCTACGCCTGAACACCCAAAGGGAAACGTGAACTGCATAGGCTTTCCAAAGTAGCTCTATCCCGACAACAGGGTGTGCGAGACCGTGAGTAGCTGCGAGTTCATGCGGTACATGTACTGTTCGGCTGTAAGTATCTTTTCAATTCACGTCGTATTGTGCTCCTTCCCACGATGATGGACCTGCGATGTCTTTTTTTTTGCGGATGATGAACTAACGCGATGACAGGGCTCTCCGAAACCTGAAGACAGGGAGAAGTGCCGCGCGAGCATGTGCGAGGATTGGGATGTAAGTTGGACACTTTTGACACTGGAAGAAGAAGGCTAACTCCGCGATAGTGCAAGGACTGCGATCGCTGCACGTACAGCCTAGGATATGGCGAGGTGCTGGAGCCGGATTTGAACACTCTAATTCATGCCTCGCCGACGCTATGAGGTGCCTTGATAAAGTACACTGGGTCGCTCTTCAGGTAGCCTGAATGGTCATTAGACGGATGTGCGGTGGAAGGTGCACTTGGCTGGATGTCAAAGTGCTGCGTGGACATCTATAGCCTTCTATCAGAATGAAGAACTTATCGACCGAATGTGCATCTTGACATAGTAGTAACACTACGCTCGAACATAGTTTTCCTTCACTTTCACTTCCAAGCCCCACATCACAAAAGTACTTACACTCCCGCGCAAACGACTTTTTCCATCCTTACTATTTCTCACTCACCTTAATTGACCTTTTAGCCCCTACACTTAACCATGTTTCTAATACTCCTCGTGGTTTCCACCGTAACCCTTCTCCCCAAATCTGTCATGGCCGCCACACGAACAACCAATCTCAGGGCAACAACCTACAGACCCTACTTGAACATGGTCGGAATGCCCGTACCTGCAACCCTTCTATCAGAGATTCCTTGTATGAAGATCTGTGAACTAGAAGTCGCGGCTTGTATGCAGGTATGTCTTTTACTCTGGAGGGGGAGCGTGAAAGTGATGAGGACCAGATAAGAGACCAGAGGGATACAGATGAGATGTAGAAGAACTAGAGCTGACGATGTAATAGGTTAAGTCGATGTTGACGGAAGCAGGACAGTTGCAGTACTGCAAAACGTGGGCCTGTGCGTTGCATGATTCGGTAAGTTATGATGAGTCTTTCGTGGAAAAAGAGTGGGGAAGAAGGTCCTGACGCTGCCTAACATGGTATTAGTGTCCAGGTTGTGGGTATTGCGACTTCGAATACAATCTCTAATGGCTTGTTGGGCGCGTCGCGGGAAGAAGTTTTAGGATCGCACGGTCGGAACACTGACAATGATGACAGAAGGTAACAGACAGGGACTATTACCAATGGAAGAAGGATATCCAGGCGGTTACAAACATCGCTATTCCAGACAAACGCCTCTGTGAAACTTTTGTACCTCTTATTACACTGAGGTGAAGCACGCCGACCCTGTTCCTCAGCGCCGTGCTATGCTTTGAAATCACTTTTGTAGCACCCTTGACTCCTTGTTCGTCTTGTTTATGCCGGACCCCCAAGAAATCTCATCAGATAATCGCCCATCGGTCCAAAGAGTGGGTATTGAGTGTTGAGCTCTCCGTTTCTGCCGAGCCACAATGCATAGGTACCTACCATTATGGCAAGGCCAACGGCTCCGTACCGGCGGCGGTGGTGCCAAACGCGCAACTTGATGTACTTTATAGTCTTAGCTGCGCGTCTCAGGGCCTGCTCGCGACGGAGGTCCTGCTCCTGTTGTAGAAAGAACGTCTCTCCGTCTTCCAATGTGAGATGACGCAGACTAGTATTTGTCGCGGACGACTTGAGTACACTGGAAGATGAGATACGCCACCACTCCCAACTGTTGAGTGACGCAGGAGGCAGTCTCTCGTACAGCTCAACGGTCCGAGCGATGTGGAATTCGACATCGAAAGGCTCTGGGAGCTTGCCTAGCATGACATAAAGTATGTCCTCATCTTCCTTTTCGAATTCCAGCAGCTCTTCCCTCTTGGACAGCACCACAGCTGCGAAGAGATATATGGGCATGACGGCATGTCGCGCCAGAAAGAAGTCGAACAGCCTCGTGATATCCTTGTAGTCCTGTATGTTGTGGGCGAACATGGTGATTGTTCCGGCAAGCGCGAACGAAGGCTGGCTCTTGGGGAGGTGTTCATACAGAACGGGATCGGCAGCGCGAAGGATCGGTCGCAGCAATTCGAGCTGGGCGAGGGCTGGGTCAAGCGACGACAGCATAAAGTCACGAATGCGAAGGAGGCTTAGCCGGGCAACGGCAGCGGGCGCATGCTCGGGACCGAGGACGAGTAGGAAGACCTGGACGATATCGTGGTAGCCCTGGAAGTAGCACAGTGTGGGGTGGTGGCGCAGGACATGGAGGATGACATCGGAGAGTTGTTGCTTTCGACGATCAAGCTGCTTCTCGGACTCTGGTCATGTTAGCACAAAGACAGCCATAAGCCGCTTACGAGGAACACACCGTTCTTGGGATAGTAGACAAATGCGCGGTTGACGTCCAAGCCAACCTGGTGCTCGTCCTTGTGTTCGGGGAGATGTCCCCATGGCTCCTTCTCCAAGTCGTTATCAGAACATCCTAGCAAGAGGGGCCCTATATGATGTCAGCCTAATGCAGGAATCTGTGCGAGTGGAGACCTACAAGCAGTGCGACGCAAGCTATCGCTGATGAGGCCAGCCGGGCTCGTTGCAAGGTCTACCAGGGCGGTGACGTCGCCATTGTCGATTGCCGCTCGAACCAAAGATTCTTTCTCCTTTTCGGCAGGCGTGGGTTGGGCAACGGACGTGGCATGTCGGGAGGGTAAGCTGCCAGAGCTCACTGAGCGCGACACGGAGCCAGAGGGAGTGCATGAGGCCATGACAATGCCCGCATCTCGAGACGTCCCCTCAATACGCTGCAAGAAGGAAGAACGGCGTGATGACGTGGCCAACGTGGACCTCGTATGCGCAGGAGAGCGCAATAAAAGATACAGAGGGGGGCAAAGTGTTTATGTGAAGGATTACATGTTGTTTCGTGTGGACGTCCCAGGTGCCAGGCTGACGTGACGGGTCGCGCCTTCCTCCTTGTCGTGCCGAGGCGCTTGGCATCCCACGGAACTGTGAATGTCAACTACCGGGACGTGCCGTTTCCAATCCTGACTACCAACACCTTCTTACCCGCGGCCTGCACGTGAGACGACAGCCGTGCAACCCGACAACACCACTCGAAAACACTCCCGGACCTGTTCGCCGGCGGCCTTCCAGTCCTGAGACGCTGCCGTGCCGCCAGATGAATAGTGCTGGAGCCACTTCCCTACATGCACAACACCTTCACACCCACCAACGAACACTTTAAAGCTCCCCACAACCTGGCCAGCTACTGCGCTGCCTCACTAGGGCTTGCAACCCACTCACATAACCATCGCGATCCGACTAAGATTGTACTCCCTGCTGCACGATCGTCTGGTGATCTAGATCCGTACGCCATCCTGATACTCGAGGCACATTACACGGGTTTACTCACGTTTTTCACGTGCTAGTAGTAGGTGCACTTGCTAGCCGTGTACTTCTGATAGTGTGCGTAAGGTGCTACAGCGGCCTGTTAGAGCTGCTCGCCTGAGTTGGCCAACGTATCCCGGCTGCAGTTGCCTTGAGCCGCTGCTATCATTCCGCTCACCACTACTGCTATCCAATCCAGCCCTTGCGACATCAGACGGGCTGCCTGTTGCATCAATTGTTCTCAGCTGCTATTACTGACTTTCCTTGCCTCATCAGCGTCTCTGACAAGCCTGCCCTGACAGGCTGCAATATGTCATCTATCTCAGCGCTGAACAGTGTGCCTTTGTTACTTCTACCTACGTTAGTCTAATCCCGTGCCGTGCGCGGCATCTAAAACTATCGGCTTGGCATTTTCGACGTTCACCTTAAGGTCAGCCTCCTGAGCATTCCTTGCTCACAAGCCATGGCCCAAGCCCAAGGTCTCAGCCTCGTCGAAGGTGAGTGGGTTTCCAGACCTCTCGACCTTTACCAGATAATGGCCAACGTCCCTCAAGATGACGTTGAAATGCGGGATACGACATCCAGACTACCAGGTCAAGTACCCGAGTACGGCATATTGTCGCAGACAGTCGTCGACACTCCGCTGAGTAAACTCATTCTTCCGGTCAATATACGTCATAAGGACCTCACGGACTTTGTCATGGTTGGCGAGGACTCTATACAACTAAAAGAGATCCGTGACTATGGTCATATCCGCCATGTGGCTTCCAAGGCTAACTTCAACGGTGGTCGCATCCTTACTGCCAAGGTCTTCGGTGACCTTCGTGAAATTTCCGCAACCAAAGGTGCCGGTCTTCCACCACACAAGAACTACATGAAGCACATCGCAAGAAGTTCGACGAAAGGAGAAGAAGACAGTATGCTGCCTCCCGAAGTCATCGTACTTAGTCTTTCTAACCGATCATTAATGTTTTTATGGGCTCAATACACCAAGACAGGTACTACCACTTTCAGTCAGAGGACCGTCAGACTACCCGCAGGAAGTTCCCGCTTCGATCGTCTTGGCACTTTCCTCGCTATAGATCCCAAATGCCGCGCCATAGCAGTTGCAGCACACGAGGGGCGTTTCATTCTGTACAAGACCAAGTCTATGGAGAAATGGAGGAAGCAAGCGAAAGAGAGCAATGAGATTACCACGCCTATCGAAGACGAGCGAGTGATATCAATCGAAGGGCAGATTATGCACATGGACTTTTTGTCGTCGGGAAGCGGACATGATGATTACCACGTCGTGTTGCTTTTCGTGGTCGTTCTTGAAGGGCGGACCAGGCTTACCTGCTTCGATTGGGACTGCAGACAAGATCTTAGCAGAGCGACTCCACGGACCGAGCGCTACCTTGTTCAGTTTGGTAAGTGGAAGATCGCATTGCGCAGCGGATGAGCTTGGCTAACCTATTCAGAGGACATGATTCCTTCTCTGCTCATCCCTCTTCGTCGTAGTCCCGATTTCCTTCTGGTTTCGGACGACCACGTCTCCGTCTACAAGAACATTCTCTCCGGAGATCCGGCGCATACTATAGTACCAATCGACCATACGATACTTCAGTCTGTTCTACCGGGTGACAGTAAGCACGCTCCGAAATGGACGGCTTGGGATAAGACTCCGCGTAATCCCGAGTATCAGAAAGAAGCCTACTACGTTGCTAGAGAGGATGGACGCATTATGTATCTGGTTCAAGGGCCTGCCGGTACTGTGGAGATAGATGAGGCTGGCGAGTGGCAGTGCCGAATAGACACTGCCTTCTCGTGTCTGAGTGTCAATAACTCTGAGACCTCGCAACAATATCCGGATCTTTTGATTGCTGGCGGGGCGGGCAATGATGGTATACTTTGCAAATTCGGTGCCTGGCCTGCTGAGTACTCATATGCAGTGCAATATGCAAGCACAAATCAATTTTCTATCGTCGACACAATACCAAATTGGACGCCTCTCACAGACCTTGCAGTAACTCAGCTTTCCAGTCCACGTGCGGCAGACGAACGTCAACGATCGTCTATTTTCGTCGCCAACGGCAACAGTCCGTATGGAGAGATTTCGGAACTGAGGTGTGGAATCCAAGCTGTTGTCGACGACAGTTTCAGCGGCATCAACGGCTGCGCTGGTATCTGGGTGGTCGACCACGGCAGCCATATGGCAGACATTGAAGGTACGATGAGGAGGCAGCACTATGCAATATTTGCAATAACACTTCCGCCGGAGACACTTGTGATCCGTGTGGTTCGTACCCAACCGGAGAGCCGCGCGGACTTCTTGGGAGCATGGGAGCAAGGTTCCTGGGATAAATTTCAGACCCCCAGCGACGACGATCCACTCGAAGACGACTTGATGCGAGAAGAGGAAACCATCTCGGCTTGCCCTTGGTCTGGCGAGATATCAATTCAGATCACGAGGCAAGAGGTTCGTACACTTCTCCGGCCAACGTTAAAACAGATTGAGTCGCTGGCATTTGATACTCCATTACTGTTGGCTGCCTCTCAGGCTGGATGTTCATTCATTGCAATTGCGTCTCGAGAAGGTGGTCGTGCATTCCTGGAAATCGTACCGATTTCGAAGAGTGGCAACTTCGAACGGTCGAAATCTTTCCGACACCACCTGGCTCACGACCCGACATGTATAGAGATACTAGACATCAATGGCTTCCCATATGTTTTTGTTAGCACGTTCGATTCGAAAATTCTGCTCTTCAAGTACCAGTACGACGGCACGTCGATAGTGTTGGAAGACTCCTGGACAGAGCATCATACATTCCAGAATTCACAGAAGCTTTGTGAGAGTGTCGCAGTTCTGCACAAGGAAAGAAAGAACGTTCTAGTCTGTGCAATGCGGGATGGTACTCTTCTGAGCTCTCGATTTGAAGTTGTGCATGGTGGTAAGACCAAGTAGAAGCCATTGTTTGACGTCGCTGACATCATGCAGGCATATCACCTCTATCCTGGAACATTATCCATATGGGCGCAGCCTCAGCCAAGATAACGCGTAGTGAGACCGATGTTTCAGCAGCATTTGTGTCTTGTGGATCAGACTATTGCCGAGTACGCTACTCTTCAAGCGAGTCCTCTCATCTTGAGATTGACTCCATATGGTTTACTGACCGTAATCACCCCGAGTACAACCAATCCCCAGTGTCAGCTATGTATCAGCTGCCATTTCTCCCGGAACTGGATGTTTTTGGGAGAAATCTTGGCGGCTTCTTGTTCGCAGTTGCCGGAGATCGCCTTCTCTTCTCGCAGCTTGATGCAGACGTCAAATGGCCAAGTCAGGACGCGACTCCATCCGAGCTACACGACACAAAAGTCATTCCACGGAAACTCATTGTAGGTGCCAAGCCAACCAATGTACTGTTTATGCAGAAGCTACGTCGAGTACTGGTGTCTACTATAGAAGCGAAAGAGAGGCGTGGGCCACCATTCGGAGAACGGGTCTTACATTCATCAATGAGGCTACTGAGAGTTCGGGACGACAGGCCAACTGAAGATGTGGAAATCAAACAAGAGGTGGACGTGCCTTCGGAACGACTAGTCATCGCTCAATGTCCCCTGATAAACGCCGAGAGGGTATATTCCATTGTCGAATGGCAATTCGTGAACAAAGAAAGTAAAAGGTATAACCTCATCATCGTTGGTACCGGAATCCAGACAAGCGCAACCCAGCACAGTGGAAGGAGATTGATCTTCAACACTGGCAAATCTGGCTCCAAGCTAGATCTGCAGAAACAGTCAACGTACAACGAACCTGTCTATGGTATAGCGCTTTGGGACAACCAAACGACGGTTAGCATCGTTGGAAAGTCTTTGTTCATCGATCGTTTTGACGAAGAAGCCGGCCGATGGTTCCAGCGAGGTAAAACAGACCTGCACTCTCCGGGTATCCACGTGTCTGTCATCCGGCCATTCGTCTACGTTTCAACGCTCCAGCACTCGCACCTTTGCTACAAAGTAGTTGACGCAGCACGTCCGGGTACTTTCGAGTTCGTACGAGAGTTCTCTGATAGCGGCATGCGCAACTGCGCGCGACACCTCGTCATGGAATTGCCGAACGCGAAGGATAACAGCAGCGATCGATTCGTGTTACTCACCGATAAGAAGAGCAGCTCAATAACGGGCCTGTATCAACCACCTGTACCGACTTACAGCAATGCTTCGCCAACGCTATTCGAAGCATGTCTACCGCGCACAGTAATTCGTCTCGATCGCGGCGACATCCGTCCACCTTGGCGTCGCCCGAACCCTGCGGGCAAGACTACGGGTGTCATTGTTGACGACATTATCGGTGCTTGCACTGATGGCACGATCTTCTCCTTTTCCATCCTCTCTCAGTCCGCGCGTCTACTCTTGCGCCTGGTACAGAACCTCATCGAGGTCAAGGCTAATTGTTCCGGCGCTCATAATCACGATACGGTTAATCCCCGTAGCGGCGATATTTTCAACGTCCTCATGAACAACACCGCAGGTAACCAACGTGGCGAGATCTTGGCTAGGGATGTGGACCCACGGCATCTGGGTCAAAGTTCGAAACGGGGCCCAAAGCACAAACACGTCGATGGCGACATGCTGAAGAATTGGCTACGTGAAGAAGGTGATCTGGAGTCCTTGGTATGGAACAATGTCGATGCCGGGATTGTCGGCCTGTTCGAGGAGCTAGCGCTCGATGTTGAGCAGAGCTGGGGAGTAAGGAACGGGGCTAAGGGGATCGATCGGCATGGAAAAAGGCAGTTGTACAAATATGTGAAGCTGTGGATGAGCGAAGTGCTAATGCCAGTATTATAAGGGAGTCATGAATGGAAGGCATCAGGACCAAGCGATGACGAACTACAATCACGGCGGTCGAAACTGGGTGGAGCATCTGGATACGCAGCGTGGGTGGACTATTGCGTTACTTTGAGGTGTTAAACAGATAGTATAGTCGGCAGCATCAACGGTTTAGATGCACGCATGTACTCAGATGATAGACTGGTCACTAGCATGAAGAGGCTGTCATGAAATGTCTTTTCTCTCACACCCACGACTCAAACATTTTCACTCGGTCTCACGCATTGAACACCCACAGTGTCTCGTAAGCTTCGTATAGAGAGAACGATGAACATATTCAACAGTACTTAGTTACCATACAAACCTGAATATGCTAGGTCAGTCAACACAATGAGCTTTATCTGCCTCTCTATCTTCAAGAAAAAGAAGAAAGAAAACTCTTTCGCCTTCCTGCGGCTTCACCCCAAACAACCAATTGAACCTCTAGTAACGCCTCCTACTACTCCACAGTCTTTTGTATCTCCAAGGCGGCCTCAATCATCGGCTTCTGAGGCAAATTCTATCGTATCGAAGTTTACTGAACGACTTGAGCTTCCTTCTACCTTTTACGAGACAGCAGTGTCGGAGTTGGATCGTGCGGACATTCTGAGGCCGTTGTCATTGCACCCGGTAGAAGGTTCTGGGGCAGGAAGTAGCGAAGGTGTGCATATTGAGCGGAAGGAAGTGGGTGTTCATTCTTATGTACCAACGTCGGCGTGCGGCGTTATCGATGGTTCGCATCGTGAAGGTTACAACGAGGAGGAATGTGAGAAAACGCGCATGAATGGGGCGTTTCTAAATCAAACGGCGATGAAGTAATAAGAAATGCAAAGTAGGTTGGATTGGCGGCGGGTTTTATTTTGTTTCGTATTTTTTGTGCTTCTGAACTCTCATGTATGTCCTTTTATGATAAATTCGAAATACTGCATCAAGGTTTTACGACACATCATCGCTTCCTCGATATTTGAAACGAAGTAGTCTTGCATTTGACGAAAGAGATTGCTTTCGCCAGAACGGCGTGGTAAGCAGTTTGGAAGGTCGAGGACCAATGGTATCCCGTACGTTCAATAGAAATAACGGTCCACAAAACTCGGCATAGGCATCTGCTTGATCTGGAAGACATGCCGCAAACAATGAGTCCGGCTCACCGTTCAAGGAGAAGGTGTGAGCATCAAGCGGACATCCTGAGAGTGCTACACTTACGACTACAGGGTTCTTGTTTGTGCCCTCTTTAGTCCAAAGTAAGACACTGAAGAGATCACGTATCTTCTTCAAATGCTGCTGAAGTGATGCAGCCGCTGATCTCACAATCTGCACGTCTTCCTCGGCAGCCCCTTCGCACATCTCTTGGATGAGAGGCTCGTCAATGAAGCTGAGAAACATGACGCATAGCCAGCCCTTTCGAGCCTCCGACTTGACCGAATGTGTCGTTTGGAGAGCTTTGCATATACTCCCAAAAGTCGGTTCAAGGAGAAGTGGTTCGACTAGATCAGGGGAAAGTCTTCGTATGATATCTGGCACGCGATGACAGTACGCTATGCTTTCGGGGAAATCAAAGTCGCGCGTCTCGCGTAAATGAGTGAATGCTGACCCGAAGACTTGGGAGAGCGGCATCACTTGAGTAACACGCCCAACCCGTATAGCCTCGAAAGTAAGCCCTTCAGACTGGATGTGGGCTTTATGCTTCTTGTTGGGCTTGAAACGATCTTCAAGCCGTATCAGAACGAATGGAGCCATGTTTCCATCTCGGAGTGCCATGGGGAATCTGAGAGTTGGTGGAACAGCATACAGCCAGCTCATTCGGCCTTCTTGAACCAGAGCACCTACAATCACCCCAAGCGCTTCGTCCGCACTATGATTCGGATTTGGCTTGACATGCTTGAGTCGCAACATGCCACACAGAGCGTAATACTTGTCCGAAGGCACCGTTGCGCTAAGCGTAGAAGCTAGCTGTAGCACATTCGCATCGCATAGCTCGTAAGTCTGGGCCTCATCGTAGTTCTGCCGAAGATACCACAATCTACGGCACCAGGACGCAAACTCGTCAAGCCACTGCTCTTCGAGATTGCGACGGAAAATGAGCGCGGCAATTACAGCGGTATCACTAAGGGAGAGCCACTCGCCACTGTCGTCCCAAGT
Source organism: Alternaria atra (assembly GCF_907166805.1). NCBI lineage: Eukaryota > Fungi > Ascomycota > Dothideomycetes > Pleosporales > Pleosporaceae > Alternaria > Alternaria atra. The sequence goes on from NW_025091320.1 coordinate 1,447,443, forward strand.
GAGTAAGTAATTCTGGCTAAGCAATATCTCCTGTAAGATCCAGGCTCTCTCGCGCCATGTGGCATGGCACAAGATCTTCAACGCATTGAGCGCGGATGCCTCAAGCTCCGGGTCGAGCAGCGGCAGCGATGTACACGACTGGCAAAGAAGACAACTATGCGGGACCATTTGCGCAATGTCTCTGGGCTTCAGCGGTCCAGACAAGGGGCAAGACATGAGCTTCTTTACTTCCATCAGCGGACTAAGATCCAGTCCAGGAACCCGTAGAAGTAGAATCGTACATCGAGCCTCATAGTAGATCTCATCCATCCGCGGTATCCAATATGACTTATCCTCGCTGGACTCTTGATCAATACACATGCAGTCCAACCAACAACGAGTGGTCTTCCCCGTGATAGCCTTGATACCCGGAGATGCACGCTCCCCAAGAAGAGAAGTCAGCCGCTGCTGGAGCGCCGTCCAGCTGGGAAGCTTATCCGATGCATTATCTCGCCATTCGCCCCAGACATAGGATATCGCGACGTGGGTGCGAAAGCCGCTGGTCAAGTAGGCGTGGCGGTCGATCTGGCGGTGGAACAAGGATGTGCTCGGGTCGATGAGTGAGAATGCCGATCGCGTTGATGAGAAACGCGACTTTGGAATTTTCTCCGCCATCCAGACATGGTCAGAGTCGTGAACACGGTCCTCCTGATGCGATTGAGATACGAATCGCGGAAGGGCTGGAAGGCGCGCGCGATGGGGCTGGAAAGCACCCGCATACGTTGATCTTTTTAGGTTAGCCTAGCTTCTAGCGTGTTTTTTGGTTGCGGCTAGGGGAGCACGTAAACCAGCTGGAGACGCGTCAATTCCACCTACGGATCAACAATGGTCATTCTACTCTAGTGCCTACATTGTGCCCTCGGACTTGCCTGATTGGCAGCCTTTGCATGGTACCTCAGCCTGCCTCAGGTGCAGCTACCCAGCCCAGCTAGCCAGGTGACCTCTCCAGCTGCATCGTACACGCCACGCGCATGCGTCTGCTGCATCTGTGCAGCTATATGCCGATAGTGTCTTGCTATCTGCATGTTTTCACGAACTAATCGTAATTCCAATACAGATACGTGGACTCCAAGACAGACCGCAGCATAGCTTCGATGCCGCCGTGCCCCTCGCCCCGCCAGCTCAACATGCGCCTCACTTCGCGTCGTACTGTCATTGGATGTGCGTGCCCCTTGAAACAGGAAAGACAGCGTGGCTGCATATGGAGGACCACCATAACCGCAGCTTCCCCTAGCTAATTGGACGAATGTGCCCTTCGATATGCATGGCTTGTTGCTTAGTCTCCGCCACGGCTCACCAGCACCTGAGCACTTTGGATCCTACAATGAGGCTCTTTGAGGGCGTTGAGGATGAAGACCACTGTAACGATGGCAAAGGGAACGACAGACTTATGAGGGACTATTCAATTGACTACTAACGAGCGACTTCCGCAGGAAAGAACAAGAAACAAACGCCAGCGGTAATGACCGTAATGATTGAATACAGCGACTGTAAAGACAGGTAGATTGCAGCAACTCGAGAAACGGCATGGCGAACGCAGTAATGCAAAAATACAGCGTCCCTCTTCTACAGTAACACCGCCAAGCATGTCCTCCGCAAAATAGTATGCTATTGGTCGTAGCGAATCAACGGATGTTCAGGGAATCGCGACCCTTGTGTCCTTTCTGAGCGTGGTCACGCAGCTTGTCCTTACGGTAGAAGGTCATAGGACAGTTGTAGATAGGACATTTGTAGCGAGGTGTTTCATGCTTTTTCATGTGGCGGCGCAACTCTCCGCCACGACCGAACGTCTCGATACAGCCTTGGGGACAGCGGATAGAGCCCGTGTTTGTAGTGATGGTTGGAGCAGTTAGACCGGCTGGGGCTAGAGTAGGATAGGATGCCGGGACAAGCTGGCCTCCATGCATGGTAGGCATCATCGGCTGACCATGGCCATAAGTGTGGTCAAAACCCCATGTTGTAGCCAGCTGGAAATCAAGTCCTACATCGAACCCTCCGTTTGAGAGGTCGAGTGAGGCGTCGTAGGATGTAGTACCGAAGGTTGATTCTCCCAGCTGATTAAAGTTGGAAGCGTTGTCGTTCCAGTTATTGATTTGACAGGGGTATTGAAGACCCACATCGTATCCTGCTTGTCCCAGCAAGAGATTTCTATTGGCCCATTCCACCTGCTGTGGTAGGAGGGTGTACGGGTGTTCCGGGATTGGCTGATGCAAGAACACGATAGATCCGGTGGTGCCTGGTGCAGATGCTGACGGTCCCTCACTTTGGGAGGCATACCTGCATGATGTTAAAAAAAAATCCTGGCTTACCCAAACTCCTGGTGGTTTTCTTCATGGTCTGCTCCAGAGGCTGGAGAATCGTTGCAACGAGATTTGTTGTCGGGGTCGCGTTCAGAGGAGCTTCTGAGAAATCGTCGAGACATTGTGGTATTGTAATGACTAGCCTACTGAAGGCAGTGACTTTCGTAGAGGTCTGGGGGAGTGGGTGTTACAAGGTTACTACAAATCAGTTGAGATAGCAAAGAATGAGTTGTTGATGGGAACAATATGCATCCGATAAGCTTGCGACTTGGGGTGAGCGGTTAGCTATAAGCCTATGAGGGTGCTGAAATCTCTAGCTTGGCTGGGGGTGAGCCATACATCCTACGAAGCCAATGGCGTATACCCTGTGTGCCCTTTCTGAGGTAGTCTCCAACAAGCATTAGCCGCTACCACATCTGGACTAGTAACCTAGAAGCCGGACTCGTAGCCAGAGCCGCAGATCTTAGATATATACAGGCCGAGCACCTATTGCCGATATATCACAGATATCAGAATGACTTTCGATAAGCTTCTGTGCCATCTCTGCTCGAAACAGGCAGATACACAAGGAAAATTGAAGTAGGTCGGCATGTTATAATACACTTCATAGGGGCTAACGCATGTAAGTCGACATTTGAAAACACATACCAAGCCCTTTCGTTGCGAAACGTGTCAAAAAGGATTTGCACTCCGCCTAGACCTCGGTCGTCATGTCAAAGCTCGACATCGTGCTGGTAACGAACAGTATCGTTGTCACGTCGAGGAATGTATATTCACGTCGAATCGCAAGGACAACCTCAGAAGGCATCAGGCTAAATTCCATGGTGCTGCATTGCTGGGTAGTGCGGTCAAGAAGAGCGGGAAGACAACCTCGTCGCCGCAGTCATCGCACCTGTCGTCTGATAAACTCGGTTCTTCACAGCTATATAGCGAGTCGAACTTCATGCAAGTAGCTGCATCAGGCAATTTGACTAGACTGAAAACCTTCCTAGATGCAGGCTTAACAGTTGAGACAAGAGCGGATGATCATTCCACTGCGCTCCATTGCGCTGCTAGAGCTGGTCAAGCAGGGGCAGTCGAATGTCTGCTTCTAAGAGGAGCAAATGTTAATGCGAAGAACGACCGTGGTCGATTGCCGATACACGAGGCTATTTTAAGCAACAGACCTGAAGCCGTAGAGCCTTTCCTGGAACGCATGGCCCAAGAAGAGCTCCCTGCTTTGGCGAAGGAAATAGAGCGCTATTTGGCACGATCGGGTAATATCCAGATCGTCGATGCATACATTGCACGCTTGGGCAACAATTTCACAGAACGTCACGCCTCGACAAAACTAAAATTTGCGATACGAACAGGACACGCATTACTCGTGGCCACACTATTGGATGATCCAGAAGTCGATGGAAACCTCGGGGGTGTCTATTCTGCCATACATCTAGCGGCTGCTGTCGGACGGACAAAAGTCATGGAAGTCTTGCTCGGCTGCCATCGCATCGACAAAAGCCTGCCCAACAAATGGGGCGAACAAGCAATACACATAGCTGCTTCGAAAGGACGCACAGCGATCGTAGAGCAGTTGATCCGCTATCCGAGTGTTGATATAAACTCTCAAGACAAGGGCGAAGCAACACCTTTGCATTATGCATGCTTTAATGGACACTGGGAAACTGCTTCCTCACTTCTCGAACACTGGGAGTCGACTGACGCGGACCGAAGTCTCTCGCTTGATGTTCCGCCAATGAATGCCCCAATCACCAAAGAGACTGTGCTTCAGAGGTTTTTCAAACATCCAGGGTTTAAAAATCCAAATTCAAAGGGACCATATTGGCCGAGAAGGACTCTTTTACATAAGGCTGCTGAGAAGGGGGATTGCGATATGATGAGAGTTCTGCTAGGCAACAAGAATATCGACGTGAACTCAAAGGACGGATTCACAAGGAGCCCACTGATGGTGGCTGCTGAGAACGGCCAAGCAGAGGCAGTAAGATTATTTCTTCAGCATAAGGACATCGCTGTAAACCACAGATCTACAACCTGTTGGTCTCAATATCAGACCGCATTGGGTTATGCAAAATCTAAGAAACATGATGGTATTGTCGACCTTCTCCTTTCCCATGGAGCCATAGACTACGATGCCAACGTATCGTCAACCGCATCGACAACCGCACATATCGACAACCCGCAAAGCACCACGTTGCAAGCAGAACACGAAACGCAATCTGGCCCATTCGACAACTGCATGGACGACGTACCAAACGAAGCCTGGGAAGAATTTTTGGACATGGAGGATGAAATGGACACATAAGAATTGTTTATTCTCAGACACTATATCACTTTGGCTGCTTCAGTCATACATTTCGATGCCGATAGTAACCAGAAACGAAGCTGTACACAGCAACATGTCATTAGAATACCTGTTTCCTTCCGTAACATGTAGCATAACGTTCAATTCTATATGAATATACTCGCCGTCTCAGAATTCGCACTACCGCTCTCGTGTATTCTGTGTGTACCACTAAACTCTGACGTCGCGTGCGACGTGACTTTTAGTCTCGCGCCTCGGGTTTCATCATCGCATGACTGAATACTACCAGCCAATGTCTATAAGGAAGAGAACGGTCGGAAAGACCATCGTTACCATCCTCATCCTTCCTTCGGCCCGTCTAGCCATGTACCCAGAACTTACGACTGCCCTCATCAACTTTGAAGATCGACTTTCAAGAGTCGTGCGTGTTGTCTCAGAGAGAAAGGATACTGCATAGCGATATTGCCACCATCACTAGACACTGCCGAAGTGCGAGAGAAAGCAGTGTATCAGATTTTCCAAGCCACACATCTGTTATCATGTAGATCAGGTAAAAGGACGATGGAGCGTAAACGACATGCACAAAGCTTGAGCCGCATGTGTATTTGTGATGAAAGTGGGTCAGCTGTTGCGAAGTTTCACATACCTGCTAAGAGCTTTTACATGAAGTTCATCCATGTCGTAATATACTACATATTGTACATATATACATCATCCACCTACAAAACACCATTGAAGTACCTCTCCTGTAACTGATCGAATGTCCTGGGCATCGTATCAAGAGCCCTGACAGTCAATGGCGCGCTACGTTCAAGAATCTCTGCCATCCAAGCCTCCGCATCGGCATCATATCCTATGCCGTTCCTCTCGTCACTCTTCACCTGGCCATAGGCCTTAGCTAGCAAGACCATAGTCTTGTACCGCGGAAGTACGCTTGACTTCTTGATTTCGTGGTGGCGAAGCTCCATCCACTGGAAGCCCTTGCGATCATTGCGGATGTAGTTGGGGATGAGCTCGCGCCAACCGGGGAAGCGTGGCATGAGGTATGCTTCGCAAATGGTGAAGGCATCAATTAGGCGATCGTGGAGAACGAGTTGCTGGATAAACTCGTTCCAGATGAGAGTATCGATCGTGAAACCGTTGACGAGAAGGTCGCGGATAGTGTGCTGTGCTTGTTGCAAGGCGTTGGGATCCTCAGATTGGGCGAGCAGACTACGAATGTAGATGCGGGCAGGCTTAGTGAGGATATTGCGACGATTGTTTGATATGCGTGATTCTTGAAAGCGTTGTTGAACCAAGGGGTCGATAAGGGACTCGTGTTCAGTAGGGTCGGAGGTTTCAGGGTTATTAGAGACGGCGGCGGGTTGGTGCACGGCTTGGTGGAAGGTCTTTGTGAGATTTGCGGCTGAAGCGTGTGCCAATTCCCAACATTTAGCCACTTCGGCGTGGTCGCCAGCCTTGAGATGGGCCTCCATTATTGACGTGGTAAGGGTCAACGGTGTTGTGTAGTTCGCGGAGTCTGGTGCTAATGCTTCAGCCTTTTGGAAAAGCTTCTTGCAGGTTTTGTACGCTGATCGAGCGCTGTACAACGATATCATAAGGCCGTAGTAGGATTGTGGAAGAGCACCAGGGTCGTGTACATCAGTCGATCGTTCGTGTGCAGGTTGTCGATGAGCGATCTCCCGAGCTGTACTGGAGGCAAGCATTTCTTCAAGAGCCTCCTCGACCCTGAGGAGTTTGTAGTTTGGATGTTTGGCTCCTCTCTTTTCAAGCTTTCGACGATCAGCCAAACCAAGCACTTGTATTGAGGCTTGGCGAGAGCTCTCTGTTTGCGGGACCTTGCGTTCCTTCATCCTTTCGTAAGCTTTAACCGCATGGGCATACTGCCCCTCCCTCAGGAAGCCCGTCATGACTATAGCGTAGTGTAGTGCGTGAACCCGAAATCCTTGTTCCGGCATTGTAACTCTCAACAGTTTGTAAGCCGCATTGGTTTGCTTTACTTCGACTAATGCTCGCATCAGACTGCCATAAGTCCAGCTGTTCAGAGGGATGTTGTTTTGGACCATTTGTTTGTATTGCTCTCTGCTACCCGCCAAGTCGCGGTCTAGAGCGCGCTGTTGGATCAGCAGATTCCAGGTGTGTGTGAGAGGTTCTCCGTGGAGTCTCCCTGCCTTCCAACTACTAAGCATGCCTTGGGCAATTGCTTCGGCGCCTTCTTCGTCCCCAGCGTTCATAAATGCTTCAACATAGCCCGCTCTTGCACGAACATCCATGTCGAGTTGTATCCCCATCTGCTTGGCCTTCGAGAATAGTGTCTCAAAAGCCTCAACATCGCCTCTATGAGCACAGAAGTCGAGCAGAGGCCCAAACGTGTTCACATCTGGTACAACGCCATAGTCTAAGCAATTGTTAAAGCATTCGAGAGCGCCATCGAGATCTTCGGCGCGGACGTAGGCAAGCAGTAAAATGTTCCAGCAGGCGGTATCGGGAGTCATTTGAAACTCTTCGTGTATGCGTTTGAATTGCGTAATCGTGCCGGCGACATCTGCCCTTCGTGCGTACACATAGAGGAGTGATGACAGAACCTCGATGGTCGCTTCGTCTTTGTAAGATGACCTAAGCTCATCGACATATTCGTGCACCCTCTCCGCGTGACCAGCATCCGCATATGTCCGAATCAAGTGCTTAAGAAGCCCGGGCTGTAGCGGCTGATTGGGGTACCAAGCGCGTAGATCTTGTAAATGTTCTTGAACGCGCCCCAAGCCACCTTGCGTAGAGTGTTGATAGATCAGGTTCCTTATCAAGTTCGCCGATGGTCTTGCTTCAGAAGTGGGTTCGGTCTGGTCGAGGTACAACTGTCGGTATCTTCTATATAGCTCGAGCGGAATCTTTCGCTGGTTATTGTACTGTTGGTAACGTGGGAGATTCAGTAGCTGTTTGATAGCATACTCATAGCAAGCTGAAGTGGGGAGTTGTAGAGCGTGGAGGTCGTCAAAGAGTCTAATGAAGTAATCCCAAACGAAATCTTCGTCGAGTTCTTTAGTGTTCAAGACACGATCCATTACGTGGGGTACGAAGGTCATGACGAAGCAGGCCAAGTCACGCTCTAATGGCTGCGAAGACTTGAGTTCGGGTTGAGACTCCCCGACATACCGTAAGAAAGACTGGAAATGCTCCGGCAGTTCTGGCAATCCTGCCACCTCACCCCATATCTCTGGAAGCGTATCTCCGTAGCATATCGCCTTGTATGTAGCCATGCCACGGATTGCATGCGTCTGCCGTCGGAATGTCCTGAAGACACGAAAAGCAAGATCCCACTGCTCGTCGAGAACGAGCCGATGAAGGATGACGTCTATGCCGCTACGCATTATATTAAGACTCTTGTGGTGATTCGTAGGATGGGCGAGCTCGTCCAGCAGCTGGATTGCTGGCCCAACCATTCCTAGTGCAATGTATGCTTTGATAGCTGCCCTGTATGATGATAACCGGCGAGCGGCTGGTCGAAGCTCACCAAACACCTGGAGAACTCGCTCCGGTACTGCAGGCTCACCGTCCTGGACGAGATATTTGAGGAGATCACATCGCATTCTTCTTTGACCTGCCAGACGGTCCTCGGGAATAGCAGTGTACAGCTGCCACGCCAACTCCTGCTCCCCAGGTCGTGGCGATCTCAGAAACTTTTGCAGCTCCACGTATGCATCCGAGTCTCGCAGTAGCTTTGCTGCCTCCTTTTTGGCCTGTTCCACCACGTCCCCATCTAATTGTGCCTCGTAGTGCGGGGGTTGCGTTCGTATTGTCGAGAAATGGCGAACTCCAATCGCATACGGCTGCCGTCGCCTTGTCTCTAGTGTATTGAGTCGTTTGACGGATGACCTTTTAAGGAGCGCAAGCGTCTTCTCTGGGTACAGAAAGTCGAGCAACACACAGTCCTGACTTTTTTCGTCCGTACTAGCTTTCTTCGCCGCTCCATCATCCACGTCACCACCTGTGTTTTCGAAAATCGGGGTTGCGGTCAACCAGGTCGGGAGACTGAGATCGCTTGCACCGTGGTGCCAAAGGGTTGAGTGTATTGTGCGCCGACTGCGTAGACATGGCTTCGGAGCACGGAAGAGCTGGCGTCCGCCGGATTCGAGGCATGTCGAAGCACGCTCGAGCATCACCTGGACTGTATGAAGTGCAGATGGTACCAGCGCAGATTACCAGAAGCTATAAAGTGTTCTATAAACTGGGACAGTCAGATATGGCAATGGCAGAAGTTGGTATTGGGGCTTGTCCACATTTGCGCATGCCTCCAAGCTGTGCGATGGCGACTACAGGGAACAGTGGGGGAGGAGAAAACAACAAATAGGGTGCCTATTCAGAAGAAGGAGACTAAAGCAAAGAATACAAGAGAAAGGACGGGTAACGCGCGTGGCAATGGCGGGCCCGGTGTCTATGATGTCTCGAAAAGTTTACGGCGCGACAATGACCTGAGATTCCGATTCGCTTGGCAGGGCCATGGATAGCTCGCCAATTGATGCCCCTCCACATGAGCCGCATCCCCACAGTTGCACTCCCCTACCAGCAACCCGGCCATGGATATTACCAAGTTTGTGACCGACTACCGGGAGTCGGCCTTTCTAATAGGCGACTACAATACCTACCATGGCCAGTTGTCGCGACGCCTCCGGATTGTGAACAAGAAGCTCGGGCGGGCAACACCCAAGAACGCCAAATATGCTGCAAAGGCCCCGGTGACGGCAGAGGATATCAAGAGCAGCAATGAGTAGGAGCCATCTGTGCAAACTCCATGTCAGAAACTGACTGTGACAGGGCTCTTCACCTGCTCCTGCTCAACTCGGAACGGGCGTGGGCGCAGGCAATGGCCACAAAGGCCTCTCATTCCGAAGACAACGCCGACAAGAGCATCACTGGCGCCACCCGCCAGCACATCCTTTCGCGCTTACACAAAGCTATACAGTATGCAAAGCAGATTGTAGACCTCATCTCCGATACGAGTGCAAGTGGGGCATCGGAAACGGATGTGCTTGAGGCAAAGGCATATGTCTATACTCTGGCTGGAGCGCACGAGTTTGAGAAACAAGCCGAGGGCATCAAGAGCAAGAACGCCTCGCCTTCGCGCTGGGCCCCGTGTCTCAACAACTACTCCGCCGCGCGAGTCATCTACAGCTCTTTACTGAAGGCTACGAAGAAAGACCTGTTCAAAGATGTCATGGCAGGTACCACCGACCCAAGCATACGCTATGCCGCCTACCAGAGTCGTATCCCGCGTACGGTGGGCGTCCCAGCTGTTGCGATCAAGTACTTCCCAAAGGATAATGCAGAGCTAGTTCAGGCTGTGCAGAAGCTTGACTCGGCAGCCTTGAAGGAAGAGGAAGCCGCTTCGTCTCGTAAGTAGCTGAATCAGCATAGCCAGGTTGCGCTAACAGCCATACAGATACCCAGATCACATGGCGAGGCCGAACAGCAAACGTAGTAGACGCCGCGATTGGCCAGGCTCTAGCATCTGTCGATACTGCCTCCGCTGCCCTTGACCAATCTGCGACTTCCACCTCATCCCCTAAGGACCGAGCCAACGCGTACGACGATATCCTCATCGCGAGCCAAGACGCAGTTGATGCAACACGAAGGGCGATCGAAGAGCTCGAAAAGGAAGGTGTGGACGAGGGCGATGCGCGCATGCAAGATCTTCGTGTCACGAATCTGGCTGTCAACTACGACCTTATATCTTGGAGAGTTGGGCGGAACAGAGTGCTTATTGGCAAAGACGATGGTCTCACGTTTCCCGCGAACCCTCCACAGAAACCTCGGCGGCCGCGTAAAGACGGCAAGCAATGGGTCGAACGGGAGGAACCCACTGGCCGCAAGCTGGCACGCTTGCGGGAGCGTATCGCTCTGTACGATGCGATCCTGCAAAGTATCGACTCGGTCAAGGACCTAAGGGGTGCTGCTCGTGATACCGGCTTCATTTCTGAACTGGGCGGACAGCGCGCATATTTCCAGGCGCTAAAGTGTCTGAACCTGTCGCACTCGTACGCGTTTTTATCGACACCAAAACAAGCACTGGCGCTTTGCAATCGAGCATTGACGTTGGCAAGCCAAGCCGTATCTGCTCCAAGATCCCAATCACCTTCAACTTCGAACGCACCCAAGATGGAAGTAACAGGAGAACAGACACAAACGCTCAAGAACAACCTGGAGAATCTGAACTCGCATTACCGAGGTGTTGTGGCGCTTTCGCAACTGTTCGCAAACTCAGAGACCGCGTCCAAGGCCGGATTGGCGAATGCGGCTCCCGTTGTTGAGAGACTGAACGAATATCCGTCGTCGGGCTCGGTTGATCTGAAGAACCTTGTTACATGGCCTCCAAAGTTGAAGCCTGTACCAGTCAAGCCTCTCTTCCTCGATGTGGCGTGGAACTACGTCGAGTATCCTGGACGCGCACCGCAAGTGCAGGAACCAGAGCCAGAAAAGGCGCCAGTTGAGGAAAAGACGGAGGAGAAGCCGCAAGCCAAGAAAGGTTGGTTCTCCTTTGGTAGATAGTCAGCAATCACCGCGCAGTTGGCAGGGATGTATCCATGTGATCACCGTTGCTCGTTCAAACGCCATTACAGTGATTAAAGTGATCAAATGGTCTTATCAACAACACCCGTGGAGGTAGATACTTGATAAAGCACGATCGAAGACCCTGAACATGCCTTTCTCCAGACTGCGCCATGGTTCGCGCTACGGCCGTCCGTCAACTTGAACCCTCTATTTACGTGACAGCCACAAGTTGGAGACAAGGTAGACGTGATTGGTCTAGTGTAAGGCATGTGCACAGACGCGCATAACTGTTGTGGGGCTAGTGTGATTTGAGCCTCAGGGGCAATAGCATAAGCGCCAAATCTGCGTGAACCATCACGCGCCTGACGGGACGGTTGTTTCGTTTCAACGATATCTGTTCATGGATCCTGCTGGACAGGGTGTGGCGTGACTTGGTGATTGCCATTGGAGAAGGTGAATGTGCGAGATGTGCTACACTTACCTCGATCAAAGGCTGGATCGTTAAAGAGGTGATCCTTTACTTCAGACCATGACGCCAAAGCGTGTACGACAGCAGTAAAACGGCCCGGCTCAAAAGGGACTGGAGGGGCGCTTGGAGGCAGCAGTTCTGAGGTCATGCAGGTGGTTAGATTACTGGGTAGTTAAATTAAGATGGGTGGATCAATTATCGATAGCACCCCTAGCCGTCGATACGCACTGGCATAGACCCCTTATCCACAAACGCGCAGAGAATGTATCGTGCCTTGTAGCTCAATCTCTGGTCGTGCTCGTTCCTCTCAACAGATACACTCTTTCAACGCTGTTTTGTAGCTGTTGTCCTTCTGTCCTTCGGTCTTTACAGTCGCTCACTTACTTAATACCACACTCTTTTGAACCTCTACCTACCTGTTCGCGTCGTCTTTGGTGTGTATCATCAAAGCGTGCCCGTTGTACATACAAGGCATTCCATCCAGTACATTAGCAACAATCGAGAAGCGCCACGCGTTTCTCGACCCTAATACTCCATCACGGCTTCCGCACTGGCTACCTCTATCCTCCCTCGGCCCCAGGTCGACGATTCGTTTCGCAGACCTTCGATCCTGCAGGTTTTCGACCTGCCAGCCTTCAAGACGCCAATCACGGCCAATTTCGAAGACAAGCTGCCGTCGATCGGCCACGATATATCACGACCGTCCTCAAGCTCGACCGTGGCTTCATACACTCAACAACGGCATGGCAGCAATGCCTCGATCATGCTGCCATCTTTAGCCACGCTAGCTTCAGCTGCTTCGAATTGCCCCGCAGCGAACATGAACAGTAATGATAATGATAATACGAGGAAAGAGACGCCCGAGAAGAAAATCCCGTCTCCGCTCAGGTACGTTTTACTTGAATCGACGAAATGGCCCTTTTTTTTATGAGTTGCACCCCAGCTATTCCACACCCTAAAGGTATACGTAGTAATCTACTTTGAAATTGTATCAAGAAGGTATCGGTGTGAAGCTTTAGGGTGCAGTATAGCTGGGATGCAACTTATGAGAAACGAGCTTTTTCGTATTGGTGGTAGCTGCGGCTGTCGCCTTCCCCGGACCTCTTATCGCAAACGCCAAGCTTTGCACTTTTCTTCAACTCGCTAACATGGAAAACAGCAAACCCTCTAATGGACTCAGCATGACTTATGCAACTTCTGCGCCCGCAACCGCTGGTGGCCAGGCTGGTTCTCCGGTACGTATAACTATGATATTGTTGGTGTTTTGTCCGAGGGCGCTCACCTTGCTATCGGTATCTTATCGATAGCCTGGTGTCGAGCTTGCCGCTTGACAACCAGTGCGCCGAATACCACGCCCAAACCACGTTACTGCAACCTCTGTGGTTTCTGCCTCAGTCGTGGTGGGGACCATTGCAAATACTCGTGCTGACCCTCTTTAGCCATCTTGTCAGAATTGTTCTACGAGCACTACCCCGCTCTGGCGCCGCGATGAAACGGGCGCTGTTCTCTGCAACGCCTGCGGTCTCTTCTTGAAGCTGCACGGCCGGCCACGACCCATCTCACTCAAGACCGATGTCATCAAGAGCCGCAACCGTGTCAAGACCGGCGGGCCAGGTGGACGCAAGAGGGTATGCAAGTCGCATTATAACTAGTATCTTGACTGACACGCGTTAGACAAGCGACCAAGGTGGTCTTCCTGCCGCCCATCCCGATGCTGATGGCCAGCTAGCCCTCGCCCAGCACCGCCGCGCATCAGGCAAGATCTCCTCCGGCTTATCTGACCGCTCGCAATCACCCATTTCACGTACCGGCACACCGAACTTTAACCATCCCTCCAATATCGCACCGTCGCACCTGTTCGAGCAGGCGCTGCATGGTGGTGACTTTCACTCGCCTTCGCTGCCAGGCTTCGGTATTCGTGCTCCCTCGCCCGCTACCTCGTCGATCAATGGCTCCCATCTCGAAGCTCCTCTCCCGTATGAGACTCTTGCCGCACAGAACACTGCGCTCAAGACACGCGTCTCAGAGATGGAGCTCATCAACGACCTCTTCCGCAACCGCGTTAGCGAACTCGAACAGAGCGAGCAGTCGGCACGACAGACAGAATCGACACTAAGACAAGAACTCGAAGAGATCAAGCAGCGAGAAGCCGACCTGAAGAGGCGACTTGACGAGATCGAAGCCGATAGCCCAAGGCACAAGAAGATGAAGATGAGCGAATTCGTGGACGAGAGCCGCGCTGGCACGCCCATTAGTGCTATGGTTGAATAGTTACCACGGGCTCTTGATGAGGCGTTTCCTTTGATTATCTAATGACTGTTTCATGCATGCGGGGAGGGGCCGAGTTGCATCCTTTGTGATCTCCCTGTGATGAGAGTGGGGCGTCGACGCCTGCTCTGTGCTCGGTCTGTATGACCATCTAATGTCTGAATACCACTTCTTATCATCGTCCCTCGGGGCTTTGACTGTATTGTAATCTTTCTTTTGAGTCCGATACCAAGTGTTGATGCAAGGAGATGTAGTTAGGGTGTTACGGCCGAGATTGATGGGACGGATGGGGATGGATGGGAATGGATGGGAATGAGGTGGGAAAGGGTCACGTTTACCAAAAGTCTTATCGTCGGGATTAGCTCAGTCGCCATTCAATGCAATCTGAGCACTACATGCATTTGTCTTGGCTTCATGTTGTGTGTGAGAGAGAGAGCGTTTGTGCAGATTTGACGTGATCATGCAGTCTGAGTGGTTCTCAACCTGGGACTCTTCAACATCGATGATCGTTACCTAGAATCACAAATTTCAAATGTAGTCATTGAGAACGTTGATTTCAACTCGTTTCAGGGCACATGTTGATTCTTGCTAATGAGACTCGAAATCACATGGTAGTTATGATCTTAGGTGTCGGGGTAGTACGCAATTCATCTCTACATCTATAGTAACTCTCATTGGCTATCTGCACTTTAGAAATAGATGAACGTCGTCGATATAAGCTTTGAATCTACTATAGTTGCTTGAATGAACTACCAAACATGATCGGAAGAACAGTCTGCCGGAGCTCTGTATATGTTGTAGCATGTAATCCCGTCAACTCAAGCCACACAGATGAATTGTGAAGGAATGCAGACAAGACAAAAGAGTCAAACCACAGTAGAGAGTGTCACTGTGATCTTTTCCTCGATATGTGGATTGAATTCGTGGTTGAAATCAAGCCAAAGAATCACCCTTGACATATATTGAGCGTAATGATGTCGATAGTCGGCTCGGTTGCGTCGGTCGATAGGAATGTGGTTTTGTGGTGATTGTGGGCTATGCAAGACTAGAAAGGTCTCGATAATTCTCCGACTTGGTACCTCATCTTTGAGGGTTTTCCAGTTTCAATAGCAAGTCTAAACCAGTTCAATTGGCTTCAAGACAGTGGGCAAGGTAGTGGTTATCGGGAGTAAACGGGGAACGCTAACCCGATGTGAGCTCCCGCACGGACTCTTGGCGGCTAATCAACCCTTCAGCGAGTTTTTGCATCCACCTCCTCCATCCTCCTCCCACCACTCCCCATCCATTGAAGGACCAATTCATCTCCAACTCATCTCCACTCCGACCGTCAACACCATCACCATGGTTGCCATCGCTCGCTCCTTCGGCGCCGCCCGCGTGGCCGCCCGCGGCTTCTCCAACGCTGGTATGTCTCGCGCCTGCCGCAGCAGCTCAAGCCATTGGGTTTGAGCTCTGCAAGCTCATCAAGCAGCCATTGACCATCATCTCGCAGCCCGCCAGCCCCAGCAGAGCACCCTCGTCGCTGCCCGCAGCGCCTTCCGCAACAACGCCGCCCGCAACGTCATCCAGAAGCGTGGCATCGTCGCCGAGTCCACCGCTGCCGCCATGGTCGCTGCCGCTAAGATCCAGGGTGCCGGTCTCGCTACCATCGGTCTTGCCGGTGCCGGTGTTGGTATCGGAACGGTTTTCGGTGGTCTCATCCAGGGTGTTGCCCGCAACCCCTCCCTCAGGGGTCAGCTCTTCCAGTACGCCGTTCTCGGTTTCGCCTTCGCTGAGGCCACTGGTCTTTTCGCGCTCATGATGTCCTTCTTGCTCCTCTACGTCGCATAGATGTGTGCATTGCATGGACTGCCGGACATTTGGGGTCAACGGTATGGGGGTGCCGCAAGGTGGAAAACTTTTCTTGCGGATGGGTGTGTGCATAGGGACGACTACTACCTCTTTTCCTACTCTAGTGGCCGGTCAGATTGTGTAAAACATGTACTTTAGACGAGCAATCTGAAGAGCAAGCTACCACCACGGCTCGCTTTCCTTACACAAGCATACGTGCGGAAGCTCTAGCTATGGTAATGACATGTGCGGATGACTGACGTTGAGCTCAATGAACTCGATTGGACCCTCATAAACGATACCGAAGCTTGTCAATGCCCGTGCCACGTTCCGTGATGAGCTACTGCTGTTCGAGCTGTCCGATATTGGAACTTGGTCATGCCAAGCTTTTCAATCGACTTGAGCTGGTACGCTTGTCAACGTTCAACGCTGCCTACCCTTCCGCAGCAATATCGAACTTTGACTTGATGCTAAGTAACTGTTGAATAGTCCATCTCACCTTCCGTAGCAGGTATACATGTCAATGGCTTACCCCAGAACCCCGCGATTGCCTCGGTACGGCCCACCGTCGGGGGTGTAAGCTGGAGATGAACCATGGATACAAATATTTGGAGTCTCGCCTAGCTTGTTGGATTGCAAGCCCAAAGTCACGAATACTGGTGCGCTAACAGGCGCGACTGCGGTATTCTTGTTGCTGCTGTGATACTAACCGTACTGTGGCGCGGGAGCTGCGGAAACAAGATATGGGTTAGCAACATCACGACAATACTGTCATAGTACTAGCTGATTGTCTGTAGGATATTTACATCAAAATGCAGTCGGTATCGCTCGAACGTCCTTGAAACACATCGCTCGACCGCTCGCGGATTTCACGTACCACTATGAGCCTCTCACACGACCCTCTTATACGATCGGAACCCGATCAGAATCCGAGCGTAATACACCTTGTGCAATAAGCAATCGCTCAGATTGTGGGACTATAAAGGACTGTGGTTGTCAAATGTGCTGTGGTCACAAAAAATTGCTGTAGCCAGCTATGGCTAGATCAGCATGTTGTATCGCATCCAATGTCCGCACGTTGCATGTCTGAAGATCTCGGTGTCTGGAGTTACATCCCTTTGACACTTGGCACAGTTACGGAAGAAGCAAGACCTGCTGCGCAAGTCGTATGGAGGGAACGAGGCTGCGTCGTTTCAGATCTACGTTTGGGCAGATGGTGAGGCTGTTCCCGAAACATGACATCCCAATGCTCCAATTCGCCTCTCAGCATCGAAGATCGGAAACCAAACATCCATACTGTCCCTTGTAGACTGCGGGACATTTAATGCACTCGAACATTGGGATGGTGTGTGCTATCACTCGGATTGTACGAACACCGTGAAACTACGGTAGGTTTCGAGACAAGCTTCAACATCTGACGCTGCAAAGCTTAGCTATCATGTCTCGCTGGCGTCACCACTCTGGCTCATGGTATTTAGTTCTTGAACGCCATCTTAAGGTCAACTGAGCAACTACTATTCTATCAGTACTATCATCTTGTAATCTTCGTGCCGGCCACTTCTCTTCTATCCAACTAACTCACTACCAAATTCTTTCCAAACTTCCCAAATAGCAAACATGCATTACACAGCCTTCGTCGCCGTCGCTGCTTTCTCCAGCGCCGTCTTCGCTGCCGGTGAGCTTTGATGATCTTATGAATCGCGTCTCGTTGAACTCTTCTAATCATTCTTAGCCAACCCCCAAGATGATGTTGCGTCCATTCTCGAAGCTCTTCGCGCGAACAACCCCGAAGACGCTGATGCCGCTGCCTCGGCCATGAAGGTCAAGCTCCGCCGTCAGGACGATTTGGACTCCATCCTCGCTGCTCTCGAGGCCAACAACCCTGACGACGCCGCCGCTGCTAAGCAGGCATCTCCTTCATCTACCACCAAGCGTCAAGACGACCTGGCTTCGATCTTGTCCGCACTCGAGGCCAACAACCCCGATGACGCCGCGGCCGCTAAGCAGGCTGCCCCCTCTTCCGTTGCCACTGCCCCTGCCGTCGCTAAGCGTCAGGACGACGTGTCTTCTATTCTCGCAGCACTTGAGCAGAACAGCCCTGATGACGCCGCTGCTGCCCGCCAGAACATCCAGAAACGCCAGGACGATGTAGCGTCTATCCTTGCCGCCCTCGCGCAGAACAACCCCGATGATGCTCAGGCTGCCCAGAGCTTGGGAAAGCGATGGATTGCATAGATGGAGTAGGAACTAGTAGTAAAGTGGCATATGAAGTATGAACTAGTAGCGAGGTAGCATATGGAATGTAGCAGGTTGGCTGGGAGTGTAATAGTTGGGCTGTACATAGTTTAGTCCTTTTTACCAACTCTACACGATAAGAAATGACTTCAGGCATAGTTCCCACTAATGCACTCGTTTGGTCTGATACTAGCATTTGCTGTGACGAGTTCCTGAAGAACAATGTTGTTGCTTTCAGGTCTGGGGTGCATTCTACCAGTTGGAAGCAGACAACACAGCCCCTGTTCAACCCCGCATCCGTTCGAAAAGTCACCATCCAACCCCACGCTTTTCTCCAAACCCATCTTTGATGCAGCCGCCTTCTCTCCGTCATCCTCGCCTCATAAACCATCTCCCGCCAAATTTTGTCCAGTTTCTCCATTCGACACGATGGCCGAGTGGTCTAAGGCGGTAGATTTAAGCCCCGCTTGGATCTCTACTACAGAAATGTGCGTGGGTTCGAACCCCACTCGTGTCAAAGTTATGCTTTTTGCTCTTTTTGCTTTCTTCTTTTTTTTTGCATGAGGTGGGGACGGTGAGACATGGACCTCCGATGCAGTCAGGATAGACGCGCCGGATGATGAACATCGTCTTTATTTAATGCGTCCGCGCTCGATGATCGCCGGGTGTGGCTTGCCTCTCACTGGTTGTCTGGCAGGCGTTGGAGACGCCGTTGTGTCAGCAATGCCATCCATCAGGACTCTGCTTTCTAGATTATGGATACTACTGTCCGCAGCGCATTGAACGTTGCCACGGACATCAAGAACGAGATTTACGACGCAATATAGAGGAGAAGAAAGGTGTAGAATCCGCCGCCGGTTCAAAAGAGGAAGCGACGCCTTGTCTACCGCTAGATGGCGAAGATGCTATACGTCCGGCCTTATTGAGTGGGAAACAAACCACAAAACCGCAACCTGAATGCCGACAAGACAAACTGGTATACCGGGCATACTACGTTCATATAGAATACTACAAGTAAGTCGTTGCCCATCAAGGATTATCACCAGCAGACGAAAGCTATACCGAACTCATCCCCCTCATCTACTCAACACCAGTCGTCCGGCTCAACAGGCCTAGTAACTTCCTTGCCTCCTCCCCCTCCATCCCCAACATCGCCATGTCAGCATCCAGGACCTCACTTTGGAATGCCAGCGGATGATTTAGGCTACATAAATTGGGATATATTGGATTACTCACATTCCTTGTACAAGCATCAAAGGGCCTGCTCGCAGTTACCCAAGCCCCGTCGTTCGGATGCAAGTTGCTACCGAACCTCGTATGAAATGGGATATCCAGTTAGCGGACGCAAATCCAAACATGATAGTAGCGTAGGATGGACGACTAGACAGGTCGTGGCAGACATGAATAGTCTCAATAAACGCAAAGAGGAACACTCGCATCAGTTCGCATGGAGGAGACGGATATATGGTATTGACCTATTCACAACTACCCGCTTCTTTTGTACCCACTCCTACTCCTCAATGTCTCACCATACTTCGCCAACACAAACGGTATACACGCACCGAGAATGCTCAAACACCCCAACAACGTACAAGCCCACTGCGGACCCAGTCTCCGAAACATCTGGACTGCAAAGAGGGGGAAAGTTCCACCCAGTACATATCGCAGTATGGCGTTCGAGGCCATAGCACTGGCGCTGTATAGTGGCCCGTATGTGTCGGTAATGTACATCATGCATGCCATGAAAATAAGCATGTTGCCCATTCCAAAGAAGGCTTCAGCAATCGTCGGCACGATCCAATGTACGCGGTAGGCTGCGGACCAGCCAAAGAGGAACAGGCCGATAGTGAGAATAGGACCGCCAGCGAATGCAAGTGGCAGTCGCTTCTCAGGTGCCAGGCGTGATATCGCAAAAGCCGGAGCCGGCATCTTCTCTACGATCGCTTTCCGCACACGAGGCAGGTAGTAAAGCTTGCTGAACGACACAATACAAATGGTAGCGATGATGACGCCGACACCCAAACCCAGAAAGGTGAGACCTGTAGAAACGCTGTCGAAGCCATACTCTGTTTCGAAGACGTATGGAAAAGCAGCGAAGAAGGCGTACAGCAAGCCAAAATTAAACGCGCTGTACGTGTTAAAGGTTGCGACGATCGGCTCGGTGAGAAGCATGTGTATTGGCCGAGTGAGGGTTTTGGAGGCGTATGTACTGACGACCTTCGGTAATGACATGCCTTCGGTTGGCGATCGCGGTAGCGGAAGATTGCGTTTCTTTGCGCGCTGACGTAGGAGGAATGGTTTATACGACTCGCGGAAGAATGGCGCTGGCGCAATGACAAGAACGATGGTGAAGAAGAGTATCAACCACGACGTCCAGCGCCAGCCACGTGTCTGGGTCACTACAGCACCTAGGATCGGTCCTAAAGCTGGGCCAAAGAACGGTGTTGCGACATACAGTGACATGGGACCAGATCGCTTCTCCGGCGGCCAAATGTCGCTCAGCGTACCTGCTCCCATACTCAGACTGGGGGCAGCGAAGAATCCAGCCCAGAACCGCAATACCACCAGACCCGCCATGCTTTGCGCGAAACCAGTACCCAAGATGAAGAGCGCAAAAATGGGCAAGCTGATGAAGATGAGAGGCCGTCGCCCAAAAGTCTCGCTTAGAGGTGCTGCAAACGGTCCACCGAAAGCTAGTCCCAAGGCATATATGGAGTACGCAAAGGTCGCGATGAGTTGAATGGAGCCTAATTCTGACGCTGCTTGTTCGATAGCAGGTGTGAAGATAGATGATGCGAATGTCCCCACGAATGCAATACCTGAGATCGTGTATGTCTGATACCACTTCCACACCACGCTCCAGTTGTGAGGGTTGAGAGGATCGTCGGGGCCGTCCCAGTCGAGAGCTGCAGGGCGATCTTGCGATGAAGCATCAGCAGCGATTGGTGTTGCGTCTTGATTTGGCTCCGGCTGAGGTCCTTTCTCTGGATCGGAATCTGGCCTGGAGTCTACCCCCGTTGACGACTGACGACTTCTCTCCGGAAGCTTTTCGACGTTAACGGGGCTTGGCGGTCTCGTTGATGCTGCTGTTGTATCCGACCAAGATACGGGTCGTGAAGTGTTCGGAACGGCCATGGTGTACGTCTCTCACTACACAGTGATGAAAGAAAGGATAGTTAACAGCAAGTCGACAGAGCCTTCGCGAAAAGAGAAAAGAGAAACGTGTTCGCGCCACGATGTTAGTATGGCCCACCATGGTAAAACTTCGATAAGAAGTCGTTCTGCACAGACGACATGATCGCAGCGTGCATGTTAGTTTGGTGTTGAT
The DNA here is from genome assembly GCF_907166805.1 of Alternaria atra. Taxonomy (NCBI): domain Eukaryota; kingdom Fungi; phylum Ascomycota; class Dothideomycetes; order Pleosporales; family Pleosporaceae; genus Alternaria; species Alternaria atra. The sequence continues at coordinate 1,468,760 of NW_025091320.1, forward strand.
CTGGCATGGTAATGCGATTCTGGGAACAAGATTGGTAGATTTTAGTAGTGCATCTGGACGATCCTGGCTCCGATCCTTCCAGGAATGGCATGTTGAGCTTGTTCAAGCTTGAGATGCGCCTGAATCTGTGGATCGGGTAAGCTAGATCGTGCCCGGCGCTACCTTGGTGAAGCGGGTCTGATGACGATGGACAATGCTTCTTTTCATATCTAATCTCAACAGTTCGTAGACGTCCATTGAAATCTTCAAGTTGATCAAAAGTCATTGATGCGCGTGAAGAGAGAATGTGTCTCTACGCTCGAGTCTGGAGTGTCTTTAGGGTTGCTGAAAAGTTATGCGACAAAACCACTAGTAGCGCAATTACTCGTCCATAGCAACGACTTGGCTGTTGTTGCGCGCCGATGCAATCCAAGCCATAGTTCAGATGGTATGTCGCGAATCAGCAACGTCTCTGGTAGCAGTCTGAGCTGCAAGCGCTCATACTCGAACAGTTGCGCATCTATGATAAGACGGATACGAATGCGCTCATTGCGACGGCATAGAACTACCAGTCGGCATAATGGAAACACGAGTAGCAGATGGTACAAACTCAGGAAAGAAACACAAATGGAGGCAGTTATCTTAGCCTCTGACAACATACATCACTGCCACGATCGTTCATCGTCGGCTCCACTTTTACTGCGCCCCTAATCGCAGGTCCGACCCGGCCAATGGCGTCCAACCACCACCCCACTGCCTGAGCTCTTCTACAGCGAAGCTCTTGTGAGCGAAGGTGAGCCTGCGCAGCATCGTCTGAGCCACTACATCGCCTCGATATGTCTTTCTCTGGTTGGGCGGTTCGCAACTCGCAAACGAACGCAGGCAGCGCGAGAATGGTGTGGTCAGGTATAACTGCGCTTTTTCACGTCGGAAATGAAGCCCATCATCACTCTGCGATAGCAACAATCATTCAATTCTAACCTAAATTCTTGCTCCTGATATCCACGCGACAATTCGCCATTACGAGGAGTTTCTATCAGCATGTCCTCAGTTCTATCGCTCGAGATTGCCCGCGCTCTCTTCCCAGCGTTCTTCAAGATTCAACCACCTTCATCATCGTCAAGGAGGTGTATACACTCAGTCTCCCATTCCGATGCGGCACCTCAGATTAGGATCGATCCTACAGAAGATATCAAGCTACTCCCTTTGTTGGCCGAGATGAACAAACCTGATACAAAGTGTTGGCGATCGTCATCTTCTTCTCCATCTGCGACAGCGATGCAAATCTCCGCAACGACTCCAAATTTCAGCTGCGAGTGTATCGAGCATGCTACGCCGCTACCGCATGTGGGTCTAGCATCTCTCCACCGACGACGAAAAGGATAAGAATCGGATCCTGAGTGAGCTGAAGGGGGGATATTGTTGATGACCAGTTGTGGCTTCTTCAGCCTATAGTCGAACGTGGATGAAATGTCTCGTAGCACATCATCGGCGTATCGAGGCTATACAAGAGTCGATAGGAACGCCATTCGTCGCCCGACAGAGTAACATGGGTAACGATCGTCGCATGTTGCACTGCGACAATTTAGATACAGGAAGAGTGAGGCACACAACGGTTGGCCGCATTGTACGTGCAGCCTAGCGGATGCGGCATGTCTTGGCACACATAGCCTCACTTACTGCCCCCATTTCTTCCAAACTTCAAGGCCACCCTTGATACCCTAATTCGACAAACCTAACAGTAAACCAATGGCAAAACGAAGTCTTCCAAACCAAAGCGATAGAAGTTTATGCAAGAGCAGAGAACGACCTTCATGGTTTGGCTCTTTCAGCTCCGCATCGAAGCTTGCATTGAAGTTTAGGCATATCGTAGTGGTGTCTCAGAGAAAGACAAGATCACTGAATATTAGGTCAGTAGTTGTACCGGCCATGTAAATAATTATCGGCGAACTAACATAATGTAGGCAATTGCAGCAGAAGCACCAACAAGACGCCACCCCATGCTCCAAGCTCCTCAACCTTCCACTCGAAATTCGTTTTATGATATACGACTACATTTTCACTGCACATGATACTACCTATTCTGACGTTCGTCTCACTTCCTCCCGGAATGCCCACGAGAGTACGTTACATAAAGCTAGACCACCATTCGAATATCGCATCACAGGTCATCTTTGCACAGGCGAAGAAACGTTGTTTGAATCTGGAAGAACCTGCTTGGGCCTAGCTATTCTGAGTGCCGATGATATCGCGAATCGTAAACGAAACGAAGATGTAAATACGCAATATCAAGAGTCCAAGCTTGGGGTTATGGCTTTGATGCTGACCTGCCGTGCGCTGTAAGTCTTAATTCTTATATGTAAAGAGAAGAATACTGACAATGAAAGATACCACGACGTTCTTGATATCTTCTACGCGCATCGGACCTGGCAGTTCAATGACCTTGACACTCTTGTCGTTGCTGCGGCGCATATCCCGACACGGCATTTCAACAACATCCGCTCTCTTTACCTTAACGCAAAACGCATCCCCCAGTATGCAGACTTTACAGGCTACATGTGGGACTTACCAAGCTCGTACCGAGAAAGGTTCACACACTTGGCTCCTCCTCCAAAGTCGCTAATATCGCGCATGTTGCGTGATATTGACACTGGAGACGTTCGCACATGGCAAGCAGTCTGCGATATTATAGCTGGTATGGAGTCGCTCAAGAGACTGCGAATCCACTTATGTAAGCCAGCTTTCATTGTGGTGTTAGCGTGTCTACGCCCTCGTGTACAATTTACAAGAGAGTCATTCATATTTGCCCCACTGGCTGAGATCGGGAAGAGGAGAGACCTGGAGGTATTCGAAGTCCAGGTTGATTGGCCAGTCGGTGATGATGATGCGTGGGTTGAGGAAGCAGAAACGGGGTTTACTTTGATAAGACTTGCCGAAGGGTCACATCCGGGGTGGCAATAGTTCGTGTCGCATCCGACATTGTCTAAAGAAGCAAAGTCCAGCAAGAAAGATGCGACGCAAATCATTGCCGCTCTAGATAGTTATTGGCTATTGGGTGATGAGGGATTTCATAGAGACTCTTAGGTTGAGTGTGATCGAGAAAGCTAGAATCCATCAAGAGAAGGATGGCAAAATAACACTCATGCAACAGGAAACAGACCCAATCCACCTGCTTAGTTTGACATAGTCTTTCCAGAGTAGACAATGCAACTGACAGTATCGATAAGTGCCGCAGTAAGTAGATCACTGCTGACATCAAAGTCGACCCTCTTGAGCCCCTTGAACTTGTGTCCAACAGTATCCTTCAGCATCTGTACCCTCGTCTGCGTCAACTGGTCCACCGGCTTTCCGAGTAAAATCGCGGAAATAGCACCAGCGGTGATACCAAACTCCTGTTCGGCGACAAGCTTGGTATCAACATCGTCCGCGTATCTTTTGAAGCTAGTGTCACAGCTGAAGCGCAGCGATACTCTCTCTGAAACCGGCATGTTGTCTTTCTTTAGTCTCAAGGAGAATACCAAGTCGCGAAACTAGAGTAATGAATACGTTGCACTACAACGCCAAACAATGCCATTGCTTGCGCCTAGAAGAAGAAAGAACCCAGTAGAGCAAATAACCTACATGAATAAACGGGGAAAATCATACACTACTACTACTATATCACCCCCACCTTTGCACTGTTTTCCTAACATCTGCATCCCTACCACTTCTTTACTGCACATCAAGAAGCTGCTTCAACTGTACAATCAACTTCCACTCGTCCTGGCTGACATCACTCCTAAAGAACTCCTTGAGTGTATCGATACTCTTTCTGCTAATAGCCGAGTAGAGAATATCGTCTTCTTCCAGGTGGCGTCCGTACATGGGCTGGTTGCTGCCTTCGATCTTGACGGCGACGGAGGGCTGACCCCTCTTGCAGATTTGCATGGGTTTGTGGTCACGCTCAATGGAAGTACTGTCAGAAGAGTTAGTAAGCAAAAAACGAGAGTAAGGGCAAAGCGAAAACCTACACTCTTCCTAATTGAATGAGTTCCTTGGCACCAGTCGTAGCATTCTTCCTGACCGCGCAGATAGGCGTGGTCATCCTCAGAGCACCTTCGGTAACATCCACACCAATGATGATGGGATCCTTCTTGTTGAAGACGGCAACCGGCTTGAGTACGCAAGGGAAGACAGCTAACATCTTCGACTCCTCCTTCCGTTGCTCCTCAAGCTGCTTCATGTGCGCTGTGAACTTGTCAAACAAGTGGTAGATGATGTCGGCTTCGAAGATCTTGACACCAATTTCCTCTGCGTACGCTTTGGCTTCCTTGTCGACCTTGACGTCGAAACACAGCATGACAGCGTATTCTTTGGCCTTTTCTAACATGATACCGGCTCGAAGGACATCTTTTCTGAATACAGGGCCGATGGAAATGGTAGCCACGGGAATCTTCGAGACACGTAAGAACTCGAGGAGCGCTTCGAGCGAACCCAGGGTGGACGCTTGAACCGAGACACCACGACCAGTCTTGGAGACCTTGCTGAGCAAGTGCGCCAGATCGCCCATGACCTCGTCCATAAGATCCTCCTCGTCATCATTGGGACCGACAACAAGTAAGCGCGAACCGGCGATGGCTTGGTCGAGCCCATCGGCAGCGATCTTGATACCCATGGCGGCCTTGACCTCCTTGTTGTGCACGTATTGTGACTTGACACGTAGCTCCTTCATCTCAGCCGGTGTCAATAGCGCTCGGATATTGGTTACTATAGGTTCTGGATTACCGCATAATACTATCCGGTCACCTTCGTGAAGAACACCGTTGGACAAGATAACATCGATGGTAGTACCAAGACCTTCAATGACCTTGACTTCAAGCACAGTACACTCAACCTCAGAAAGGTACATGAGGTTGTTTGTAAGGCGCTCTTGCGTAAGCTTGACAATGAGCTTGATCATATCAGGGATACCTTCTCCGGTATGCGCTGACGTCGGGCATACGGAGACGTACTTGGCCATGTTCTTGTTTCTGTTGAAGATCTCTGAGTTGAAACCTTGCTCTTGCAGCTGAGTGCGAACAAAGGTCCATCGCTCCTCAAATTCAGACTGAACAGAGGCTTTTTGGAGGCTCAAACTGTCCTCGAAGCCGTTGTTGTCGATCTTCTTCCAGCCGAACAGACGATCGATCTTGTTGAGAGCGACGATGAATGGTGTCCGCCTATCTCTAAGCAGCTTCATAGACTCGATGGTCTGGGGTTCAAGACCGTGCATGATGTCGATAACGAGGATAGCAATGTTACAGAGCGAAGAACCGCGAGATCGTAGGTTGGTGAAAGACTCGTGACCGGGTGTGTCAATGACTAGGAGACCTGGGACATTGAAAACAAAGTCGTTGTCCTTGTTAACAACAGCAACCTTCTTCTGAAGTGCCTCCACAGGGAAGTAGGTGGCACCAATCTGTTGTGTGATACCTCCAGCTTCGCCTTCTTGCACGTTGGTCTGACGGATCTTGTCGAGCAGCTTCGTTTTACCAGTATCAACGTGGCCAAGAATACAGCAAATGGGAGATCGCAGGTTGTCCTTTGACCGCGCAGCAAGAGCCTCCTCGTGAGCCTGCTTTCGTCGGTCGGCGGCGGCAGCTTTACGAGCGGCTTCAGCTCGCTGTGTGGCTGTTCCTTCTTCGTCTTCCGATGAGTCATCTTCACTGTCGTCTTCAGAATCGGAATCTGAGCTGGCGTCCTTGGACTTGGCAGCCTTGTCTGCAGCAGCCTTCTCCGCGGCAGCCTTCTCTTCCTTGGACTTCTTCTCACTTGCCTTACGCTCTTCTTCCTCATCGGTGTCGACGTCCCAGCTGTCTTTGACACCCTCTAATTCGTCGGCTTGAGCCTCCCAGTCGTCGGCAGAGTCACCGTCCTCACCCTTCTTCGCCTCAGCGTCAAGACGGGCCTTCTCTGCGGCTTCAGCTGCAGCGGCAGCTTGTTCTTCGGCCAGCTTGAGCTCTTCCATCTTCTTGGCCGCCTCCTCAGCCTCTCGGGCCTCCTTTTCCTGTTGACTCTCGGCCTGCTTCTTCTTTTTCTTTTTGCGGTCATCGTACACTGGCTTCTTCTTCTTGTCGACTTCATCGGCAAGCCCAGCGACTTTCGTACCACCCTGCTCTAGCAGCTGCTGTAGACGGAGTTCGTTCTTTGCCTTGGCTTCCTTTTGAGCCTTTGTCATGTACTTGCCCTCCTTCTTTAGCTGCTCAATCTTTTCTTTCTCCTTCTGCTTTTTGAGTTGCTTGGCTTCCTCCTTGCGCTTTTTCTCTTCAGCCTCTTGTCGCTCCAGCTCCTCTAGCTTAGCTTTCTCTTCAGCCTCAGCACGCGCTATCTCTTCCTCTCTCTTCTTGCGCTCTTCCTGTTGTTTTTGGAGGGCAGCTAGCGCGGGGTTGAGCTTCTTCTTCTTGCCGCCAGCAGCAGGAGCAGTATCTGGGGCGGGTGTAGGGACTGAGGGTGCGACAGCGGCTTCTGGCTTGGTTTCGGTAGGCTTCGCAGGTTCAGCTTTGGCAGGACCAGTGGCCTTCTTCTTCGCAGCCTAACACTGGGTTAGTACAAACTCATGCGATTGATTAATACGATGGATAGTGTGAACTTACCAACTCCTTCTTTCGCTGCTTCTCCTTTTCCTTCTTTTCCTTCTCCTTCTCTGCCTTGGTCTTTACACGCGGGGCATCAGTGGACTTCTCCTCGACAGGCTCCTCTGCCTTGGCAGCAGCGCCACCCTTGCCCTTCTTCTTACCGTAGTTCCCAGCAAAGACATCATCGTCATCGTCGTCAAATGTTCCTTCTTGTGGTGCCTTGTTGTCGAAATCCCCGTTTGCATCATCAACGGGTGGGTCCTCGCCTTCGACTTCAAGGTTTGCGCCCTTCTTGTTCTTCTTCTTGCCGCGCTTTGCAAGAGCAGCCATCAGACCACCGCCTGCAACATCATCCTCGGCGGCAGCATCCTCAGACTTGGGTTCTGCTGCAGCGCTATCCTGAGGCGCGACAGACTCGCCGAGCTCGGCTTCCCAGTCGTCGTCCTGCGTCTTCTTGTTGCCCTTCTTCTTTGGCGGCATTGTGTATGTGGTGTATTGCTACGAATGTGGTATGTGAACTCGTATATACAGACACCGCTAGAGACGTATTTCGGTAGTGGCGGTGGGGTCGACAGTTTGCACTCGATGGGTCGCGCTTGGAGTCAACTGTAGAGATCGCAAGCAATTCAGCAGGCAGCCGCGCTTCACAGTGGAAGTGGCAGGAGATAAAACTGGAGCCGAAAGAGACAGGTCCCGAATCAACCAATAAAGGCCTGGACCGTGAGGGAGTGACAGAAAAACGCGAACGCACACTGGCTTCTGCGAAATTCTGTTGGAGTTATCGATTGTTCTGTGTGGCGGCGGCGGGCGGCGAACGGCTAGCTATGGAGGGGTAAGAGGCGCTCGGACCAATCGTGGCGCCCATGCCTCCGATGTCTATCTGCCTTTCACGCGCGACCCTTGCAAATGACAGGTCACATTGACGCAAAAGAGAAGGTTTGGAAGTAACGACGGGACAAACCTACAAAGCAGGTCATGGTGATATGTATCACTATGCATTTCTTCATAGCTACTCTCTCATCCTACAACTCAAATCTACGCCCATATTTTCCCTTCCATTGCAAAGCACACTACAGGTGACGACAAAATACAATGTGTGCTGCTCCGATAAATCCCAGTACATGTAACGCCGTGCCAAGATCTGTAACTCCGACCCAATGAGAGAATGCAACGACGATATTACAATAGTAGCGATGAAAGCCATGTGCTGAAGCATGGCGATGTGAGTGACTGATGACAGAACGGTATCTCTATGGCAACACGTAGAATCGTAAAGCATCGACGAAGCAAACACCAACTGCAGCCCTGAAGGCTTAGTATAGCTGGCCGCTGATGAGTAGTGACTCGACAGCAGAGCCAATGAACTGCTTCTTGAGGGTAAGATCGCATCCAAATCTGTAGTATTGTTAGAATTGGCCGTATTAATATATATCGATAAACATACCTCTGCTCTAGTTCGCTCTTGATCTGCTTCTTGGTGACGTTCATAAGATCAGACTTGGACAGAATGTCCTTGATCTCAATCAAGATGGCATCGTCACTTGGCAGGTTCGCCATCTCCATACTATCCATGCCGTAACCGCTCTGGGCGAGACTCATTCGTGAGTGGTTGTCGTAGCGTGGGAGGTTGAGATGAGACATGGAGCGAGATGGTGGCATGCCTCCATATTCAGAGCCAGCGACGGATGCGCTTCCGAACGGTTTCCTAGTAGCATAGGTATAGCCTGAAACCTCCGAGCGGTCGTCACGGATGGTGTGCTGCTCCCACATCTCTGCTTGGTACTCCTCCCACCTCTTCTTAGGAATGCTGGCAGGGTCGAACTTGCCTTCATCTGTGACAACAATCTTCTGACCCTTCTCACCAGTGACCACACGAGTGTTACCCCAGGAGAAGTCGTCCATGTACCAGAAAGAGTACAAAGGCAGACCGAAGGCAAAGACAGGCGTTGCGAAGATGTAGATGATCATCCAACCAATCATCTCCCACTTGCGTCGAATGATGAAGATGATGGCCTGCAGACCATAGATGGCACCAAGAAGAATGAAAGCTGTGATAGGGACGACATCAGGCGACCACACCAGCGTGTAAATGAGATAACCAATGTAAACAACGATGACGGGTTGTACGACCGTTGAAAGCAGATCCATGAAGACGATGAAGCGCATACTGAAACAACAGAAACCACAAAGCTGAGTAAGCGGGATCAGTTCGATCAGGTTGTGAACGGTAGAGTTAATCCAGCGACGACGTTGAGACATGAAGACGGACCAACTGTCAGGCGCCACAGTCCAGGCATGTGCTCGCATCGTGTACTTGGTCTTGTACTTGGGATGGAACTTGAGGAGTAGCGTAGTCAAGAAACGATCTTCTCCTAGATGCAACAGGTTCTTTGTGTGCAGAGTGTCGACTCGGATCTCTTGGTAGGCTTCAACGACTTCCTTGCTGACAAACAGTGGCTTACCCGACTCAGCAGCGCGGATGCGGTACATGGTGAAACAACCAGGAAGACAAGTGACCGAACCGAACAGACTCTCGAAAGCCTTAGTCAGGTTGTGAGAAATGAAGTATTCGTACACTTGCATCATCGTAACGAAGGAGGACTTGGCGTTGGTGAGGGCAGTTTCACCACAAATGGCAAGTAGGCGAGTGTCGTGAAGGAAGGCTGCAACGAATCGAGTGGCGGCATCGGGTGCGACTTCGGTATCAGCGTCAATTTGCAAAAGGAACTCGTAGAAGGTGGGATTGACTCCAATAATGTTCCGGATCTGATGATGCATCTCGAGCTCAAGCGGAGTCATGGGGAGGTTGTAGTGCACACGGTTCAAGAATCGCATGAGAATGATCTGCGAGTCACGCTTTCCGCGGTTACCAGGCTTAGAGACTTCCGAAGGCTTGCCGATCTTGACTACGACCAGGAAAGGCACGATGTGACCCTGTACCTCATACAGGCCCGAGTAGCATTTGCCCATATTGTGTTGACGTTGGCCTTCACCCAAGCTTTCGAAGCTGAGTGGCTCGGGGTCGGTGGCCTCAGGGACACCCAGGATGTCGAGAACGATGCGAGGAGTGGGCTTGTCGTTGCCTTGACCGATAATCATACCATCGCAGACGATGACAAGTAGTTTGCGCTTGTCATCATACTTCATCCTGGCGGCGGAATCGATCGCGCGACGGAGGGAGTCTTCGTCTTCAGTATAGGCAGGCACGGTACAGATGATAAACTTGTCGATGTTTTCCGGATCGGTCTTTCGGCTGAACTGGAGAGCCGCGAGGAACTTGAAACCGATAACACTGACCAGAAGAATGGAAATCGCGAGAAGGAAGTACTTGGCGAACAGGCATTTGGCCGAGTTTCTCGTGTCCAAGTCACCGACGTAGAAGAGATTGTTCATGCAGGTCTCCATGTTCGCTTTTGTTGTAGCGTCCAAGTTGAGATTCTGCCAGTACTTGGTGATGTCTTTACCAGCCTGAACTCGGAAGATGTCCACAACGTCTCGGTGCATGAAATCGGTATCGATGTTCCCAGTGTCATCTGGCGCTTCGCCAATGGGAAACTTCAGCTCACGGCCACCAGGAATGTAATCCGTGAAGTCATATACACGGCCATTCATGTAGGCAATGGAGTTGCCCTTGTTCCCAAGCGTCTTCAGGTACTCGGGGCTGTATCCAACTCGACCTTTCATGTAGTTGGCCTTGAGAAACATCTGCTGCTCAAACCACCAATCGCCACGACTGTCATTGGTAAAAGACCGGAAGTCATGGTATTGCGCATTGAGATCAGTAGCACTGATGAGGTTGTTTACGGCTGAGTCGGTGTAGTTGGAGTTCTTGTAGTTCAGTTGGACGGCGGGGTTGACTCCTGTTCCGTCCTTGCCCAAGCACAAGGAAGAGACTTGTACAGGGAACAGATTGGTAGCATCCTTTCCTGCATACTTCTCCAGGTTCTTCTGTGGAACGATGCTGGGGTAATGGTGTGGAATGAAGTCTCCTAGGTTATAGACGATACCGCGGATGGCAACGTAAGCTTCATTTCCATCCTTGCCGTCGAAGGATGTCAGTTCAGCGGAAGAGTAGACGTGTTGTTTCGGGCAGATGACAGCGGGAAAGCCAATCATGAGGAAGATGACAAACGCACAACTCCACCAGATGATCATGTTAATGGCCAACTTCTCTCGCCATGCCATCCGTACATCTTTGCGCTTGATGCGGCCGATGTACCGAATAGCAAAATCAGGAATGAGCCATGTCAAGACGTAGACGATGAACACCCATCTCTTTCGACTGCCGGAGGTAGGAATGGTTTCGACTTCTTGTAGTTTTGCATCAGCCGCTTTCTCGTCGTCAATGGCCTTGGGCTGTTCCAAGCCATGGAACATGTCGCCATTGGTGATGCCAGACGGCGCTTCTGATCGAGCGTCAATGTCTCTTTGACCAAAGTAGTTGCCGCTCTTGTCGTCGTAGTATGCACCAGGCGATGGTGAGAGAAGACCAGTTCGAACGTCGCCAAACGATCGGCCAGCATCGGGGGTAAGCAGGTTGTCGTTGGAATCAGTAGGTCCACGGGCGTAAGGAGCGAGGTTCGAAACGTTGGCGATCTCGAGCCAGCACTTCTCACTCAGGAAGACACCAGTGGCACCAACACGAACCTCGTTTTCACGCCACGGCTTCTGATCAAGGACCATCTCAGCCTTTTCCTTGTCGCTTCCAACAATGGCAAGGTCGGTTTGAGCAAGCCCAAGGAACTCGGCGAAAGGCATGAAGATGCTATAATCAGCGACCCGGAGACGTTGACTGATCTCCGCGATACCAAGAGCCTGAACCTGTTGACGAACGCACTTGCTGTCAAACTGGTTTGCGATCCTTCGGTCATTGGGCTTCAAGCAAAAGATAAAGTAAGCGTTAGCTTTCCGCATTGTCGATTCAATAGTCCTCAGGGAACTGATGAATTGACCTGCAGCACCAGTCTGCTTCTGGGGCTCACCAGGCTTCTTGGTGCCAGAGATATTGCTTTCGGCATCGCTGATGGCCTCTTCATCAAATACGTTTAGTTGACGTCCAAATCGCCCGGTCTTGTCGGCCTTCCGCTTCGCCAGACTAGGTTGGCGTGTGGGCTTAGAGCTAACGGTGGCCTGGACAATGGCGGACTTCTCCTTGGGATGTGACATCTTCTGGAGAGCTTCTTGACCGAAGAGTTGTTGGACAAACGGGGCCTGAGCAGACTTGAGCAGGTGCATCATGTCGCCAGAGATGAGCTCCGCGTTCTCTTCCAACAAGCCCTCAACGCTGTAATCGATGTCACCTGTGAAGTGGCGAATGGTAAAGGTTGGTGAAGTGTTGGGTGTTGGGAAGTTGCTACCGGGTTGCACGACGGTAAGACTTCCGGGAACAATGGCCTGGTGCTTGCCATCGAAACGCTTACGAATAGCCTCGAGGAATTGCATGTCAGTCTTGCCACGACGCATCTGATCATCTAAGATGCTCAGAAGGCCGTTACCGGGCTTCATGAGACCCGTCTTCACGGCGGTATTATCGTAGAAAGCCATAGGTGGCAGAGAAATCTCCTCGGCTTCCAGCTCTTGGATTTGCCGTTGGAAGAAGCTCTCTTGGCAGAAAGAGATCAGAGACTCGTTCGCAGTGTTGTTGAGCAGTTGATCCAGTGATGATCCGGTGGCCGCGAAGTTGGCGAATCCAGGGAAGTCGACCATTGAGACGGTATTGGAGATTTGCTCGGATGGCACTGAGATCCTGGAGTTCATCTGTTCCATGACCCATGTGACGAGAAGCGAGTACAGAGAACGAGCGAGCTCGTCTGCATTGGCTCGCGCGCCCTTGGGGTCCAGCATGACGGTGACGCGCTCGCGGTATAGCGTCTTGGACTTGTATCGCAAGCTTTGCTCCAAATCGGACATGGCGACACCCAAAAACTGAGCGATGGGTACCAAAGACTCCTTGTTCTTAACAACAGTGATGGACTCGCCACCCTCGTGGGAGTAGCCACCGCTCTCGTCAGGGGCAGGAGTAGTGTTTTGGCCCATCTCGAATTCGAGCTGACCGATGTGCATGATAGTAGCCATAATCTCGCAAATGCCTGCAATGCTCTCCTTGCCGAACTCAAGCCTGCGTAGAGCAGCTTTGAAATCGGCAAAGCCCTTGGCGTCATCGATGCCCACCTTGAGCTGTGTCGGGTGTCCGAGATAGCGCCACCTCTTGTTGGAACCGAGCGAGGTGCGGTTGCCTCCATTGCCGTCCCCGCCTACTGCGTCGAGGAAAAGATGCTTCTTCTCATTGAGACTGGTACCAGCGAGGAGGTAGTAGAGAACATGGTATGTGCGCTCACCCGTGGGCACTGAAGCGATGCGGCTGCGCTCGAGACGATGGGCGAGGAACTGAGCACCAAGAAGAGTGGCGTTGTTTGCGGTGGTGGTATTATACTGAAGCTCTAATAAGAGACCGGATTTAGAGGCTTGCGGCGTAGTCAGGGACTTGGTAGTGGTGAAGGCATCAAAGACGAAGTTGGCATGTTCGATCTTCTTGGAGAGGGGTGTCGAGGAGTAGGACATGAAGGACCTCAGCATATGTCCGCGGATAGTCGTCTTTCCAGAGCCAGATTCGCCACTGCCGCATGTTAGAGGGGTGGATTTGGAAGTCAGTTTTGGAGATACTCACAGAAAGACGATGGCTTGGTCCTCAGAGCGATGTCCAAGACGCGTGTAGGCTCGGTGGGAGAGGTCCTCAGCGGCCTGATGGGCGCTTCCCTCCTTGCCACCATCTACACCTAGACTGGCATCTGTGCATGTGTTGATAGCGACAATTCCCTGCGATGAGAGGGATGCGATGGGAAGATGTGCGTGGTAGCGGCTGGCAAGGGCGGATGTCAAGCCCGTGTCGTTCTGCTGATGCTGGGGCAGCGATGGCAGCGAGGGGTTCTGCAGCGGATTGGAAGCCATGATGGGCAGCCGCGTCCCCGTGGGAGCGAGTGAAGGGACTGGGGAGTCAGGCAGGAGCGATGGACTGTCGAATGGCAACTGCTCGTCGAATTGTTGTCTCCTGTTGGTGTTGCGTTCGGAGGGTTACTCAGAATGCAGACGGAACAAGAAAAACACGCCACGGAAATAATTACAATCAGCGAGTGTGGTAACGGGTGTACAAACGAAGGTAAAGGATGTTCAAAGCCGTTGACTTGCAGTGCAAAGGGGCCGGTTCAGTATGCTGGCTACTCTGGACGGAGCGCTGGAGAGCATGGGGCTACGATGCTTCTAGCTCAGCTTCGCCCGCCGCCGCACCAGCCGCTTTTTGGCGTGTGTTGACCAGGAGACCCAGCGATCACGAAAAGGGGGCGCAAAAATAGAATAGAATACGCTGAATAGCCCTATTGCCTCGCATCCTCATTGCGGCTCCACTCGTCTGCTTACTGATGAGATGGCAACTTTCTTTGGGGACTCCCTTCCTCGTCGCACTGCTCACGAGGCAGTGGACAACACGAAGCAACGAGACACGGCGTGGACCAGAGAATCAAGTCTGGCCGACGTGCTTTTCCATGTTACACCCCCTTCCCCAGGCGTGGATTTGGGCCCCAGAGGCGCATTGCAGAGAACCACTACCAGCCATGCATGCTAGCGGTCGCGCGCGCCCCGGGAACGATCATCGCTGCACGCTTCAATGCACTAGCTGTTCAACCCGTATCGATTGCGCGGCGACCGAGAAAACTAACGCCGCGGACAATTCTCCATGATGTTTACGTATCTGGCCCAGCCATCAGCTGTCAGCCAACGTTTGTTTTGCTCGCGTGAGAGCGTTGGGCCAGCGCTGGGCTAGACGGCGACGAGGCCCACTGTCCTAGAGCCCGGAAGGCTGTGCTGTGTACATGACTTCACGATAGACCCTTGAGTAGCGCCCGCACCGGGGACACAAGGATTGATTCTGTCGGTCCCAACGAGGGGTTAGTGCTTTGACGTCAGGTCGAGTTTTGAAATTGTTCCGGCGTGATTCGGTCAGGTTGAAACCGTCGAGCCAAAGACAAATAAGAGCTAGATAAAAGGGAGTGAGAGTGGATATGGGATGCGCCTAGGCTATGTTACAAGCTTCAGACATCGGAAACCATCTCCACAGACCCAGATGGTGTGCCGTCTGTCTTATCGATTACAGGCTGGTCATTGAGTGAGAGGAATTCTCCGACAATTGCTTGTTCGTAGGCTTCGATAGTGGGAGGAATTATTATTGCCATCAATAAACAAACTAAAAATAGGGGTTGCCATTACATCCAGCGTCACCCGCTCGTATCACAGGCCCATCGGGTGGGTGCCGCAGCTGGTAGTGGCCACGAAAACCAAGACTCGCCATCCATGTCTGGCTGGTGTTGATGCGTTGAGCTGCCTCGCTCCGGTATTAGTCAGGCTGCTAACCCCCCCTAACCATACCGCACCATCCCCCATGAAGCTGGGCGGGAATGCATCTTGCCCTGAGCCAACAAACATCACCGCTGCTCTGTCTGCGTTCCACGAGCCTCTCTTGTTACCTGCTCTTTTGTTCTTCTTCATACAATCGTTTAATCCGTCCACTCGCTAGTCCCTTTCGCACCTTTGCTGTGAAAGGCGTAATTACATCTAGAGGCTACCCGTATCACTCTTGCCCAGACATCGACCATCTGGGACGACAGCTGCAGTTGACGCGCGGTAACACCTCATCAACCTTCGCTATAGTATTGCTACTCGCATCTACGGAAGGGGCGACCCGCCTCAGCCCGCAACCATGAGTTTTGTCAACAACTCCCGCATGTCCGTCTACTCGACGGCATCTGCCTCGGCATCGCGACCGGGGAATTCGCCTTCGCAGATATCCACCACCACCCTGCTCAACACTCTCAACTCGGCATACAAGAACGGACGCTCATACAATCTCGAGGCCAGCACCAGTCTGGTTGTCAACACTTGGGTCAATGCAAAGAGCATCATTGACGATCGCATTGGTGGCACAGTCGACCTCGAGCTGGGGCGAAAGGCTTGGGAGCATGCTCGCCGGAGAGCTGAGGATGGCTGTATAGTCCTGGCGTATGTATTCAACACCCTTATACCCATCATCACCAACTGACTGGTCCAGTTCGCTGCACGACTCGAGCCCCTCGCTCTTCTCTCCCTTCGTTTCCAGCCTGCCTCTGTCACTTCCAGGCAACTTCTACACCGCGCTCGAGGCCCTCAAAGCCTTCACACACTGCGTCACCCCGCTGAACCCCTCCACTCCCCGTTACTCAGCATTGGCCGCCGTCTTCACCATCAACCTCGCTGGCGCTGTCGTCGGAGCCGAGATCAAGCTATCCACATCCGGCTTGGACGTTCAACAAGGCCTGCTCCAAGTTCCTGGACAGAGTGGCTTCCGTGCCTTCGATGTCTTCTACTACCTGAACTCCAGCTCGGCATCCAGGCAAGAGAGGGAATACCTGGATATCCAATCCTTGGACAAATATGCCCTCCTCCGACGATCCGGAACATACGATCCTCCAAGCTACCTCCCCGACGCCGATGATGCCGCCGCAGCTGAAGACTTCCGCTCAAACCTAAAGGCAATTGGCATCAAGGGGCAAAAGCTGACCAGTCTCATTAGCTGTCTCACAGGGCTAATGAAGCTCGGCAACACCCTCGACTATTTCATGGATGAAGAATCGCTCGCTTCCGTATGCGAGGATGTCGAGACGCTTATGGATCTACCCGACGGTACCCTTCGCCACAAGCTGGGCTCCAACGAGCGCGAGATCGCTATCGGCGGCATCTATGAAGCCATCGTCGACTACGTTATTGCCCACGCCAACGCCTCGATCAAGGAAGATATCCGCCGTGCCAAGTCCGGATTCGCCATGGACGACAGTGACGGCAGCGGCATGATGACACCTGACGAGTCTGAAGATGGAGACATTGTCAACATCACTGTTGTCGAGATCCCCAGTCGTTCTCTTGCCAAAGCGATTGCGCTACGCACCGTCTTCGACGACAGCGAAGGCATCAACGCCGAGATGCGAGACGATGGTGTACAAGTACCACCTGTTGGTAACTCCGTTCTTGAGGGTATGCGCGAGGCCATACAAAGCTGCACGGTAGAGCTTGGCCTCAATGGGCCCGCCCTCCGCGAAAAAGAAGCTGATTTGGAGAAGCGGGAGGCTGTATTGGATAAGCTTGCCCTGGAGATTGCGGATGAGGACAACTTTTTAAAGAAGACGCTCTACCCGGTACCCAACAGTGGCGTGGTCCTAGGCAAGCACGGCCGTTTCGACCTGGCCATGACAGTTGCTAGTAGCAGAGTTTGGTTCCAGCTGGCAATCCATCCCTCAGATTCCATCCCCACCTCGCTGAACCAAGACCTCAACTCTACTTGGCAGGCCGGCGTGGTATCCCGACAACTTCGCGAGTGGCGACTGCCCGAGTGGGCGAACCGTCGCAACCGCAACCTCGACTTCACCGCCGATTTCGATCACCACGAATTCTACGACCGATACGCTCCGCTAGGCTGCATGGACGGCCAAGAGGGTATCCAGAACTGGATTTTGCAACGCGGCTGGAGTAACGGTGAAGTCATGGTAGGCAAGGAGCGCGTCTGGGTTAGGGAAGGCACATGGTGGGAGGCGGAATCGCAGCTCGACCTGAAGACGCAAGAAATGGGTGGTTCTCCCAACATGCTTGGAGGCATGATTGGAGCTGCCGGCATGGAAAATGGATACCCCACTCAGCTCCCACCTACAGCAAGTGCATTCTTTCCACCTCTTCCGGACATGTCTGCGACTCCGCAGAACCCCTTTCAAAGTTCTACAAGTCTGGCCGTGCCCGGTGCAGCAGATGCCAAATCAATTGCACCAACTACACGCACTCTTCCCACGACGGCTCCTGGTGATTACGGTCTGGGAATGAAGGGTGACGAGAACAAAGGTGTCACTTACTACGACATGGAGTCAGGTGGTAATGCCGTCGTCACTGAAACCCCTCTGACCGGTTCTCGAAAGATCTGGGTCGCCTTCGTCTGGGCCCTTACCTTCTGGGTCCCTTCACCGTTTCTCAACTGGTTTGGTCGTATGAAGCGACCTGATGTGCGCATGGCATGGCGTGAGAAGCTCGTCTTGTTCATGCTCATCATGTTGCTAAACGCCACCATCGTTTTCTATATTGTCGCTTTCGGTAAACTCTTGTGCCCAAACAAGGACAAGGTCTGGAACACGAAGGAAGTATCGGCGCATCAAGGCGAGGATGACTATTTCGTCAGTCATCGCGGTGTTGTTTATGACCTGACTTCTTTCTGGAAAAAGCAGCACAGCGACTCCAACACCGAGGCTACTCGGGATCGAATGATGGAAATGGCAGGCGCCAACATGGACCCATACGTCGTTCCTCCGCTATGGATTGCTTGCCCCAACCTGATCCCGGAAACCGATCAAAACAAGGTCCTACAATTGACTTTCAACGAATCAACGGCTGAGAGCCTCAATGCAATCGCTGTTCACAAGTCTGGTTCGATGACAAATATGCCAGACAGCAACGCTTTGAAGAGCGAGACATGGTACCCCGACGTCTTTCTCCCTGCTATGAAGGAATTCAGGAAAGGAGATCTCGTCTGGGAAGAGAGCAAGATCAAGGATGAAGGTGAAGATCTGAATCACATGTGGTTCAGGCTCGACGAGAGGGTCTACGACTTGACTGACTACTTCGCTACAATCGACTATATGCAAAACCAGCCTCAGTACAACTTCCTCGACGCCAAGCTAATTGATATGGTAAAGAGCAACGCTGGCCAGAATCTGAAGGAGGACTGGAATAACAACCTCAACAAGACTACGCAACAGAACAATCTGCAATGTCTGGAAAACTTGTTCTACGTTGGCAGAACTGACTTCCGCAAGACGGTCAAATGCCAGGTCAATGACTACATTCTACTCGCCTTCGCCATCATTATCTGCACGGTCGTTGTCATCAAGTTTTTGGCTGCCCTTCAATTGGGTTCACGGAAACGTCCCGCGAACCAGGACAAGTTCGTTATCTGCCAAGTGCCGGCTTATACCGAAGGCGAGGATTCGCTCCGAAAAAGTTTGGACTCCCTGACCGCCCTCTCTTATGACAACAAACGAAAGCTCATCTGCGTCATTTGCGACGGAATGATCGTTGGTGGCGGTAACGATCGCCCTACACCCAAGATTGTACTGGACATCCTTGGCGTTGACCCCAAGGTCGACCCTCCTGCGCTTCCATTCTGGTCGGTGGGTGAAGGCAGCCAGCAGCTCAACTACGGAAAGGTTTATTCGGGTCTATACGAGTTCGAAGGCAATGTGGTACCATACATCGTCGTTGTCAAGATGGGCAAGGAGTCGGAACAGCATAAGTCTAAGCCAGGTAACCGAGGAAAGCGCGACTCCCAAATCTTACTCATGAGTTTTCTTAACCGCGTCCACCACCGTTCCGCTATGAACCCCTTGGAGCTGGAAATGTTTCACCAAATCAATAATATCATTGGTGTTGACCCAGAGCTATACGAGTATCTGCTCATGATCGACGCCGATACTATGGTCAAGCCCGATGCTCTCAATCGTCTTGTAGCAGCTTGCGCCCACGACTCAAAGATTGCCGGTATATGTGGAGAGACGAGCTTGGAGAACGAAGACAGGTCATGGTGGACTATGATCCAAGTTTATGAGTACTACATCTCGCATCATCTGTCCAAGGCCTTTGAGAGTTTGTTTGGTAGCGTCACCTGTTTGCCTGGATGGTAAGTACTTCACACCGCCTCAGTTAGATAGTGCTAACTCGCTCCAGTTTCACCATGTACCGTCTACGTACAGCCGACAAAGGCAAGCCTCTCATCATCTCGGACAAAATCATCAAGGACTACGCCGACTGTGTTGTGGACACGCTGCACAAGAAGAATCTTCTCTCGCTTGGTGAGGATCGTTATCTGACCACTCTGATGACGAAGTACTTCCCTGCTATGTCTTACAAGTTCATCCCTGATGCGTACGCTCTTACGGCTGCTCCTGACACCTGGAGCATTCTGCTCTCCCAGAGACGTCGATGGATTAACTCGACTATCCACAACTTGGCCGAACTTGTCTTCCTTAAGGACCTTTGCGGTTTCTGCTGTTTCTCTATGCGATTCGTCGTCTTCATCGACCTCTTCGGTACCCTTATCCTTCCATCTATCTGCGCGTACCTGGTGTATCTCGTCTACACTGTCTCCACCGGCACGGGCCAATTCCCCATGCTCTCCATCGTCATGTTGGCAGCTGTCTACGGTCTCCAGGCGCTCATCTTCATCATCAAGCGACAATGGCAACATGTTGGATGGATGATCATCTACATCCTAGCCTTCCCCATTTACTCTCTCGCCCTTCCTATGTACTCTTTCTGGAAGCAAGATGACTTCTCGTGGGGTAACACCCGTGTCGTCATTGGCGAGCAAGGAACTAAGCAGGTTCTCACTACGGATGACGAAGGTTTCGATCCCAAGGCCATTCCTATGATGCGATGGGACGAGTACGCCGAGCGCAATGAACTCCCCGGACGTCGCGGTCTTCCTGGTATGAGTACCGAGAAGGGTGGATTCAGCGCATACGAAGACGAAGCGTATGAGATGAACGACATGCAATCTGTCTACTCCTCGGTCAAACCTGCCTCTACCATCATGTCCAATATGCAGCACATTTCGCACATGCCTCCGCAGTCGCCTGGTCCGTACCAAGGCATGCAGACGCGTCAATCGACCTACTCGAACTTGTCCCGCTACCAAGACAACCCGCACCAGAACCGCGTCATGTCTATGAGCAACATGAGCGACATGTACAATGGCAACAACGCCTCGCCATACGGCCAACGACAAAGCATGGGCGGCTTCCAGAGCTCAGACAACCTGATGACTTCGTCTACACCACCTGTTCGTGGACGCAGTCCCCTTAGCTATGGCGCGAGCATGTCACGGCCTGGTAGCACAACCAACTTCCAGAGCATGATGAACGGACCAACTGACGGCCAAATCATCGAGACTGTCCAGGCGTGTCTCAAAGACGCCGACCTTGACAAGGTCACTCGTAAGCAGATCATTGCGCTTGCGGAGCAGAGGCTACAGATGCAGCTCAGTGGCGAGAGGAAAATTTTCCTTACTCAAGCCATTGACCATGAGCTTGCCAACATGGGATAAGTAGAAATTTGAGAATTGATTGCATTTAGCGGTGTTGTTTGGACATGTTTGCACGGCAGTAACGCCATTTAGTCTTTCCTTTGGAAAATCATGTATCGTTTACATCTGGCGCAAGTCTATATGGGAAAACTTGGGGTGTCTGGGGATCTAGGCTGTATTTACATCGTTCGCTTGATGTAATGATAATAGGGCATTGTTGCATATATCTAGCTGAATGGAAAATTAACCAACATGAGGCTCCTCAACTACATGGCGGTGACGACATGCGAATAAACTTGACTGTCAGCAAGCCCCGAAATAGGACTGGTAAGACGACGGCTATTGCATCTCATTCGCGTAACATTGAGGGCCGTAAGGCGGTCGCTCCACGGCTAGCGTCAGGTAGCTACGTACCCCAGCCCAGCCGGCAGCAGTCGCGGCCAGAGCTCCGCCATCCCGGCATCCCGCAACCAAGACGCTCGAATCTCACCAGCGCATACACAAACCCCCCCCCTCCGCCTGCCTCTCTGCCCTCTAACTCGATATCCGCTACCTCAATCTCAATCGCAATCATGGCGCCGAACCGCATCGAGCAGGACGAAATCGAAAAGTACTGGGAGATATTCAGTTCGCTCAGCAACGGCGGCACTCATCTCGACGGCGCGCAAGCAGCGCCTGTACTCAAGAACTCACATTTGCGGGATGATCAGCTGGAGAGAGTGTGGGATCTGGCGGATGTGGACAACGATGGCAACCTTGACTTTGAGGAGTTTTGTGTTGCTATGAGACTCATCTTCGATTTGATTAATGGGGTATGTTTCTTCTGAGCCCCTAGGTCTGGTTTGGGGAATCCAAGGACACATGAGGTTGCAAGAGGAACAAGGCGCTGACCAAGACACTTCAGATCTCAGTGGATGTACCCAAAGTTCTCCCCGACTGGCTTGTCCCTGAATCAAAAGCCCATCTCGTTCAAGCTACGCGCGCCCTCTCCGGCTCCCAGCCCGCCTATGAAACTGTCGATGACGATGACGACACACCTGGTCTACGCGACGGCTTCGATTGGTACATGTCGCCATCCGATAAGGCCAAATACGAAGAAATCTACACTGCGAACCGCGACGGCCACGGCAACATCACCTTCGATAGCTTATCCGGCTTGTTCGAAAGTTTAGATAACGTCCCAGATTCCGACGTGCGATTTGCATGGAATCTGGTCAACCCCAAAGCAAGAGAAAGCGTCGGCAAGGACGCCGCACTAGCATTCCTACACATACTCAACCAGCGAAGCGAAAGTTTCCGTGTACCTCGCAGTGTGCCACCGAGCCTACGCGCCAGTTTCGAAAAAGCGCATATCGACTACGACATTGAATCAAACGCAAACTCGCGATGGGCAGCCACACGCGACGAGAACACAGCCACAGGCCGCAAAGCCAAATTCGGCGACGCATACCTCACACGCCTGGGTGTTGGCGACCGTGCCGCAAATTACGGTGCGCGGGGCGGCAAGGGCACAGATTTCGGGGGCCGCACAACAGAAGACTGGGAGGAAGTCCGACTAAAGAAACAACTCCGCGAGCTCGAACAGAAGATTGCAGATGTGGAGAAGGAGGCGGAGAGCAGGCGGCATGGCAGGAGCAAGGATAGTAAGCCGGCGCTTGTTAAGCGGGAACTTGAGCTCTTGCTTGACTACAAGAGGAATGTGTTGAAGGAGTTGGATAATGATGAGGGTGGTGCGGTGAAGGGGCTGGGTGGGATTAGAGAAGAGATTGAGACGGTTAGGGAACAGGTTGAGGGGTTGCAGGGGCACTTGGAGAATAGGAAAGGTGTTTTGGAGGACTTGAGGAGGCAAATTGATGACGAGAAGGCGAGGTGAGAAGGATAGGTGGCGGGCAGTTATTGCGATGGCTGGTGGTGTATATAGATTTAGCTATGGTTATTTGAAGCTGGTAAACAGCAAGATATTTTTGAAACACAAGATTGCAGCTTTTCGAGCACTGCGATGGATATGGTCTGGCATTTTTGGAAGGCATTCGTGGTGGCATGGTTTGTTTTCCTACATCTGGGTGTCCTGCGTTATTTCATACGTATCTCTGATGTTGACAACAGTGAATAGATACTCCGTACGCTGGTAACTGAAGCTAATCAGCCAGTTATCAGACTCGCTGCAACAGCTTTGATGTTCATATCAACCATCTCCACGATATACTTTCCCGTGCCCTCATTCCACATCTCAACACACCTTCACACAACAAAACAGCTTACTGCCCCTTCTTCCCAGACCTCGCAAACAACTCCGGATGATCAATCGCGTACTGCGCTCCAGCAGCCCAATGATACAGTTTTGCCGCAATAACATACCCCTCCTTAGCAAACTCCTCCAACCTATCGTACAAGTCCGCAACAGGAATATTCACTCTCTGGATATCTTCTCCTTCATCCAGATGCTGCTCCGGCTCTGGGTCACCCTCATTCAAATGAATCTCCACCATGCACAAACACAAGTTGGCAGACGTCATACCCGGATCCGCAGCCACAGGTGGAGAAGTCGAAATAACTTTTCCCTTGTAACCTGTTTCCTCATACAGTTCGCGTACAGCGGCTTCTTCGGGCTTCTCATCTGCATCGATGAGGCCCGCGGGCCATTCTACCGTGAAGCCGCCGACGGGCGGTCTGAATTGGATGACGACGATTGTGGAGGGGGGCTTGCTGGGGTGGTAGATGATGTTTCCCATTGCCACGGCGTCGACGCCGGCAGATCCTGTTGTTTTCCGTGAGGCGATTTCCCAGATGCGTTCCTTGCCTTTGGCGTCGACATAAGTAGCCTTTTGTAGTTTGACCCATTTTGCGTCTGATGAGGGCAGGTCCACGACCGAGGTTACTTTGGGGGTGCCGGTGGAGGACGCCATTGTGACTTTGTTCACGCGGTCGACGAGCGGTGAGGCGAGGCTACGAGGTGTGCTGTGGAGGAACCTTTTTGGTACGAGAGAGGTACTTGCGCGTGGTATTGCTCGTTTGGTGAGGGGCGTGAACATTGATTGGCCTTTGAGTGATGTCGGAGATTTGAGTGTTGGAGTACCGATGACGTTATCGTACGAAGATAGTAAGTACCACAGATGTCCAATAGAGAACGTAGTCGCGACCCCAGGGACTTTGGTTTTCCGCTTCTAGAACTTGAGATAGTCGAGTGTATAGCTTGATATGCTGTATGAATTGAGTGCAGCCTCAGAGTGCCAGTTGAGGTAACATTAGGAAGACCCCACTCTGTTTAGCGTCAGGAACGGCAGTTCACGCAACGTCATCCAAAATGCATACAAGCCACTGATAAGCATCAGTTATCTGGACTACGATTACCCAAAGGCCATGTTAATCACCGGTGTGTAGGCTGGCTTCATTCTGTTTACATGTCGTTGCCGGATCTGTAGCAAAATCTGCTGAGTTTCGCCGTTCTTTTCCAATTCCCATCATGGCCTCGTCACGCATTCTTTGTCGTTCTTCATTACATGCTAGGACCACAATATCAGGCTCAAGAAACTTTTCGACAAGCATACGACGAAATGCGGACTTCACCCACGCCGTGGTAGGTGGTGGCGTAGTCGGTCTAGCTATAGCCCGCAAGCTGCAACAAAGAGATGGCGCGTCGACAGTTCTGATAGAGAAACATGGCTCTGTCGGTACAGAAACCAGTTCGCGAAACAGCGAGGTTATACATGCCGGGCTCTACTATGGACCCACATCACTCAAAACGAAACTATGTCTCAGAGGAAAAGACATGCTGTATGAGTTGTGCAAAAAGCACGAGATCCCTCACCGCAACACCGGAAAATGGATCGTCGCGCAAGACGTAGCACAGATGGATGCCCTACAAAAAGTCCACGACTTCGCAAAAAGCATCAGCGTGCCAATCCATTTCCTCAGCAAAGACGAAGCCAAGAGACGAGAACCCGATGTCAGAGCCGAAGCCGGTGTACTAGAAAGTCCCAGTACCGGAATCGTAGACTCGCACAGCTTGATGCAATACCTCGAGGGCGACTTTGAAGACCACGGTGGAATCTGCGCTTTCAAATCCCCCGTTACACACATCACAGCCCTCGACTCTGGGCGCAGCGGCTGGGAAATCACGACTAGAGGAGAAGACGGCGAGGAAACAACGATAACAGCAGACACATTAATAAACTCCGCCGGCCTCTTCGCCGTCCAAATCTCAAACATGGTTCTACCAAAAGACCGGCATCGAAAAGCATTCTACGCAAAAGGCTCTTACTTCTCTTATGCTGTCTCCCATCCCCGCCCTTCAACACTTGTGTATCCGGCCCCAGTTCCAGGCCACGGCGGCCTAGGAACTCATCTCACCCTCGACATGTCCGGGCGCATTCGTTTTGGCCCAGATGTCGAATGGACGGATTCGCCCACAGATTACACGCCCAACACCAAGAACATGGCGCAGGCTATCGACGACATTCAAACGTACCTGCCTGGTGTGGATAGAGAAGCCATCCAGCCGGACTATGTGGGTATAAGACCGAAGTTGGGGAAGCTTGCGGCGACCAGTGGGAAGGATTTTCAGGACTTTGTCATTCAGAAGGAGAATGGGTTTGAAGGGTTTGTGAATTTGTTGGCCATTGAGAGTCCTGGACTGACTAGTAGTTTGGCTATTGCGGAGGAAGTAGAAGGATTGCTGTATCGCTAGTATTGTTGATATCTCAAGATAACCTTTACTTTACGTGAAATACAGTAGTCAAGTGGATGACTATGCTTTGTTTTGAGCGCTGACAGTGAGTATCACATAACACAACACTTTAGCATAGCAGAAATACTATTTTCATTCAACGTCTTGGACAAAGACATTACTTCTAGACATTACGCAGAAAAAGTGATGTGTATTGATCCATCACATAGCTCCTACAACATATATACCCCGAGGCATCCGAGAGCGAACCAAGTCATGATTTAACCCACAATCACATCGTGCAGCTGATCCATATTTTTCAGTGCCACATCCCGCCGTCATGTGATAATAATATGTATATATACAGTAAGGAAATGTTTTTGCGAGAAAGACACTCGCGGTGTGTCGCGGTGCTCGCTGAAAACGCCGGGACATTCAATTCACACCAAGTTTGATAATAAAAAAAGGTTAATGCCAGTATGTCGTTGACGCAGCCTTCTAGGCAGTAAATGGAAGAAAGATCAAGACGCTAGACCAAAAGACGGGAGAAAGCGTTTACTTGCGCGGCTGCTGCTTGCTGAGACGCTTCCGCTTCTTGGAGTCGGTTGACTCGCTTCGTCCGTGGTTTGATGCAGGCATTGTGGGTTGGCCAAGCGGCGCAGGTGATACATCACGCATCAGGCTGCTTTGCTGTGGGGCCTGAAGCTCGATGCCCTCACCGGGTGCTGTGTGAACATATTGGCGAGCGAGAGGACTGCGTCCCTGGCGCTGCTCCATGCTGTTTGTCCTGTTGTACGAAGGCTTAGGCGACTCGAGACCGGGGCCCCTCTGCTCGTTGGACAGCGGCGACGTGCGAACTGGGGCATGAGCGAGATCGCTGTTGGTACGCGTCTGCGCAGGTCGTTGTGGGCCCTTGGACTGATACACGGAGTCGTCATCGATGGAGTCGACAGACTCGCTGTACATGCCCTTGCTACCACCAACACCGACTTCGTAGGGTCCTCCACGTGGCTCCTCATAGAAGGCTCCACCAGCAGGCTTTTGCGTTTGCTGAGTCTTGTGATAGATGCGCGCATCCTCTGGGTCCATGAAACTCTCGACACGACGGGGCATGTAGATGGAGTTGGCGGCAGAGGTCTCTTGCGAAGCAAACGAGTCCATGGAGGAACGGGGGTGGAGAGGAACATGGGGAACGTTGGGGTTGCGGGGCATGGTATTGGGAAGCGTGAGACCAGAGTCGTTGCCTTGTTGGTACCATCCGTTTGGCAGGCGTTCTGCAGCGGCAAAGCGACCTTCGATGTTCTCGCCAGGCTGGAGGGGGATAGGTGCTGGGCGGTGCTTGTGTGCCTCGGCAGCAGCCTTGAATGTCTCAGGAACCACGTTCAGGTCGTCACCAGTGGCCTCGGCAGCCTCGATAGCCTCCTGGGGTGTAGTCTTGGTGTCAGCGCTACCAGCGTCGGCACGGGGTCCACCCCATGTACGCTGACCGGCAGTGAAGATACCGTAAACCATGTAGACCCAGTTGAAGAAGGGGTTCACGACGAACATGAGGGGGTAAAGCATGATCTTGTAGCGACCGAGCTTGGCACCAAAGTACAGCATGAGAAGCCAGTTAAGTCCCAAGGAGATGGCGATGAAACCAACGGGAAGGTTTGCGACCTTTTGCGAAGTAGTGATCAAAGAGATACACAGGATGAAGAAGAGCAGAGCGGTGGTTCGGATGGTGTTCTGCATGAAGCGGACGATGAGGAGGATCGGGTAGCGCTTCCAGAGACGGATATCAGTCAACATGCAAACTTCGTTTGTGATGAAACCCAAGAACCAGCGGCGACGTTGCTTAAGCAGAGATTGGTAGGTTTGCACAGCTTCGGTCTTGCAGAAAGCTCCGGTGTTCATCTGGATCTGGTATCGTTCCTTGGCACCAATCATGAACAAATGAGTGAGCCAACGGTCCTCGCCCAAATGGCACTTGCCGTAATCGAAGAGGTCGTCGCATTGCTCGGCCTTGTCGGCAAAGTAGTACTTGGCCATTCTGCGGAAAGCAGAGAATCGAAGCATAGTGAGAGCACCGGGCAAGCAAGTGACGGCACCGCAGCCGGATTCAACTGAACGCTCGAACAGTTGACCGTGGACGTATTCCATATCCTGAAGAAGGGTGATGAGCGAGTTCTTCTCAGTTGTAGAGGTAATGACACCAGTCTGAGCCAACATGTTCTTCTTGCTGCCGGGCTTGAGCTCCATCTCGTACATGAAGTTTTGAATACAGGTCTTGTCGAGAATGCAGTCGGAATCGATGAAGAGCACGAACAGGTTGTCGTTGCGCTTGAGGTACTCGGAGTAGATCTTGTCGATGAGCTTGAAGGTCCTCTTTTGGCAGTGACGTTTACCACCGTGGGGGAAGCGGGAGATGGTAATGCGGCAGCTACGGTAGATGACATCGATGGACTTGGGGTAGGTGTCGAGCGTAAGAGGCACACCGAGCTTCTCAATGGTGTTCAGGTAAAGTTCGTCCTCCTGGTCTCCGTCGAAGGAGAGGAAGATGTGCAGGCACGAAGGTGGGTATTCGCAATCTACCAGCGAGTCGCACGTTCGGAGAAGAATCTCGGGAATTTCCTTGTAGCAAGGCATGATGATGACGACCTTAGGAGCGGATGCCTCGTCGAGAACGGATTTGATACGGCGGCTACGACCAACGGAGTGGGTGACAAGCTGGTAAACACAGAACAACCAGGGAACGGTCAAGAGACCGGCGAAAGACCAGAACGCGAACCACTGGAGGAAACCAACCATCTCCTGGGGGAAGTACTTGGTGACCTGCGACGGAAGGGGCAAGGTAACGACCATGATAGGCAAGAAGATGGCACTGTTGTTGTTAGACACGGCTGTTATGGGGAAGTCGGGATGCATACCGGAGGGCGAAGAAGAGGATACCGAAGAAAATGGACAAGATGCGAACACTGATCGTCTCGGCCTTCTGAAAGACCTTGACGATGCAGTACAGGAAAGCGGCAACCCAAAGGAACCACTCAAGCAGAGCAGCTAACATGAGACCACCGATGATAGCAACGTAGGCAATCTACAGTAGTCAGTTTCTGAATAGACATGGTTGGCTGCCAATATACTCACATCCTTAGCTGGCCAAGGGTCGTCGATGTCTGGGATAGAGCCATCGACCTCAGCGCGGGCAACCACCGCGCGGGCGGCGAGGCCCATCATCTCCTGCCAAACCATGGCGGATTATTAGGTGTGTATATTCGTAGTTGTCGTTAAGCGAGGTAGCGAGCGATGCTGTCTTTATGTGCAAAGCTAGATATTTGCCGTCGGTAGGGGAGAGAGGCGAAATGTAAATCGAGAAGATGCCGGAGAGCGGAGAAAACTACTAGTAGTGCAGGTATTGGTGTTTGGCGGTAGTAGTGGTAGTAGTAGTGGTGTTGTAATTGGTTGGTAATTCTTCGCAGCGCCCAGATAAACGAGTGTAAGGGTGGGAAGGACTACAAGGGCTCAGATCAAGATCATTAACAAGATAACAAGATACTGCACGCAAGGGCAGTCCGGAGTCGTGTGGGAGGAGCGCCTTGAGGAAGGAAGGAATTTCCTACGAGGGGATCGAGCTGGTTTACAAGCACGCAAGGCGCGTGCGCTCGGTCCACCCAGCCCTCACCCAAACTGTCCTGGCCCCTCTGGGCAGCAGTCGAGATGCACGATCGTCACAGGGGCACTCCAACCACATCGGGCAAGCAGCCCGCGCTTTGTCGTCGAAAGCGAGGTGCTTGCAGGCCTTCGCCTGGTTCTAGTGGTCCCGACTCGTGCTAAACCAGGCGCCGGCGGCATTATGCCTGCAGTCTCTCAGGTTATTTTGGGCGCCCCCGTGCGCCGTCTACCGTTAGCTGTCTGAAGACTGCAGGCAAGCTGTTCCTCTCTGTTTCGCATGTTCCTCCTCACAGATTGATGAACATTTCGGGGCCCGCGTGTTTGAGGCCCGGTCAAGAGTCTCGAGAGCTGCGAAACCATCGCTGCCGGCATACTCGTGGACAAAATCTGTTTCCTGCAGCACGACGAGTATTCAATCCTCGCGTAAGGTGGCATCATGATGGTTGGAAATTCGCCTTCAATGCAATGCAGCTGGTCGCCTTTCATTGCCAAGACATCTTCTAGCTTCGCGTGGACGCTGGGCGTTCAGGGGCCGGCATCGCTCACTGCCTTAAAGACATTTCCGTCCAATAATGGCACTACGCGCTTCATGCCGCTCGTACTCCTCAAGAGCGGCCCCAGAGCATCACGGTAGAGGCTTGGTTGTCACACTGGTCTATGGCTGGCAGCTGTCGCAAAAAGGAAGCCATGTCCCCTCATCCCTATTTCCTATTTCCCTCTCCTCCCGTCATGCCCTGGAGCTACGAGCGCTAGGAAAATACTCGACGAGAATACGAGCTCACTGTGGGTAGGCCAGGCCGACCCGCTCCAAAAAGCATGTAACGGCGACGGCGGCCCCAACATCCATGGAGACTGACAGGAGGAAACCTGTGCCGCTTCCGTTCGTACCGGTAATGATGATTTTTTGCATGTTCCACTGCCTGGTGGGTCACCCACTCGTCATATCGCATATGGCAACGTCGACGTTGCAGCATAGGAGCTTGTCTTTGCCATATTTCTGTGAATAGATCTCGCCAACCCGCTTCCGCCGAGGCTGAGGACGGCTCGCAATCGATAATGTTGTCGCGCACCGGCGACCCGCAGGCTCGGATCTTGCTTTTCCTGACCCGAGCCACGGCAAGGCGCTGATCTTTTTCGCTACGAGGCTTTTCAATTCTGTTTACTGTTGGCCCAACGGTTACGGATCGCCATTGCGCTCGTCCTGCATGTCTAGCATTGTTGACTTGTTTACAGCGGTGTGTACACACGGTTGAGCTGCAGCATATTCGAGATTCCTTCTGGAAGGACTGGGATCATGGGCCTCGTAAATCAATTTTACATGCCCGTGTCGCACATGAATCGTCGCTGTTGAGATGAGTGCGCTTACCGACATTCCACAATAGCGCCGCGGCATATCGACATGCGAGTTCCTACTGAACCCCTGAGCTGCAACCTGAACTCTGCGATATCTGGTTTTCTAGTGCCTCTCTCGACCAGTCAAGAACAAAAGAATGCGCCTTGTGGAACTTCTCAGGGGTGAATTGTTGGAGTTTGAAGCTAGGTAACCGTTTTCGCTCCCAGCTCCGCATCTGTAAAAACGCCACAGGGCTGATGTACGCCTAAAGCTCAAAAATGAAGATTCTCCGCGTGAAGCTGATATTGAATGTAATATAAAAAATGCGCATGACTATCGTCGCTTGTCTCGGTACTTGATCTTGGACTTGAATCTATCAAGAGTTCGTCTACGACACTCCCCGATGTCTTAGCGATGACTGACTCCGATCGTGGAGCTGTGTAAAGTGCATTGTTAGAAACCGGTTTGTTCGCATTTCAGCTTGTCGTGGTGGAAGTAGACAGTGCAATAGTCGCTGTCAGGTGACGCCTCGGATCTGTATAGACACCCGCCTGAGGGGCATTCTGGTGTTGAGTACCCAAGTTCGGCTTAGTCATTCACCTCGTCTGAACCGCGGGACATTTGGTGACGCACGGATGTTTCGATACGTGAGCGAACTCGCTGCAGGTACAATTCACAAATCCATCCGCAACGTCGACAAGAAACCCCCTCGATAGCGACATTGCCAGAGTCGCAAATACGCACCCTCCCATTCGAGCTTGTCTCACCGAGCCCGAACAAATGCAAGCAGCAACTGCGCCTGATATATTTCCCACCTTCCATGTGCGCGTATCATAACCGATCCGTACTATCTACCGCCGCCCCTCCACCACTGCGGCATCGCCTACTCCACCATGGAGAGGCACAGGAAGCGTATGTTTGCGACGTTTGCGACGAGGAGAAAGCTAATCATGTCTAGGCGAGCTTCGTGAATTGAACATACGCGCCTGGGATGGCGAACAAGGTACACGGGCCAAGAATAGTTCCAGCTGCAGCCCTCATGCTGACGATGTACCCAGACGTCTTCGCCGTGCAAGGCTCTCTCGACTCGTCTATGAAAAAGAACACGGCCTTTATCAAGCGCCTTCGAACCGCCGTAAACGCACCTGCCCAAGCGCAGTTCCTCCAAGAAATCCGCGCCTTGTCCCTCCATAAATATCTGTCCGAAATCATCTCCGCATGTTACGAAGGCCTGTGCAAGCTCAAGACCCCCGGAGAGATTGCAGCCGGTGTAGAAATCGTCAGCGCTCTCCACCAGCGCTTCGGCCCGACCGAGTTCACAGGATACATTGGCTGGTACATTGGGAGGGGCTTAGCGACACCGGACAAGTCACACCTGAAGACACTGGCACCCGAGGTGCGCGAGCGTGAAGAGAAGGAGCGCCTAGCCCGCCAGCGCGTCCTTTTACGGGTTGCTACCGAACTCTGGCTTGTGGGTGTTCTGCGCAGTCTGGATGACGTAGCTCGACCCGAGGAAGCGAGCAAGACCAAAGACAATGGCAAGCTCGTCGAAGGTTCTACGAAAGCAAAGTCGCGCGCTGAGAACGCTGACGCTGAGCCCTTTCCGCTCGAGGTACTGAAGGACATGCTGGGACACGATCGCGAACATGTCAACCTACCTCTCGTCGTTATCTTCGTCAAGGCCTTCGCTTGGGATATACTGGGTGCCAAGCCATCCTCCGCAGAGGGTCGCAAGACTGTGAATGAGGATGGGACTACAACGGCTGAGAAGAATGGGGGTGCTTCCGGCGCCGAAGATGAGGAGCAAGATCCGCCCATAATCTCCTCGGACTTGCAACAGCGCTTCAGGAATATCCTCACTCGTTACTTTGAAGACGTCAAGACCCACCTCCTCCGCGACCAAAAACACATACTCAGTCAGGGCCGGAAGAATGCTGAAGCGTACGTCAAGTCGGGCGAGGTCTTCGAGGATCGTCAGTCCAACTACGAGAAGCAGATGAAGTCTCAAGAGCGACTGGTGACAAACGCACAGATTCTGGCCGACGCCTTGGGCGTAGAGATGCCAGATCTCAAAGAGAAGGACAATTCCGCGAATACAGGCGATGGTGCTATTGGCCTGGTCAAGGCGGGCGAATACCTGCGCGGCCAAAGCGATGGCGCTGGCATCTGGGAAGACGAAGAAGAGCGACGTTTCTACGAGAATCTGATTGACTTGAAAGACCGCGTTCCAGGTATTCTGCTAGAGGAGGTCAAAAAGAAGAAGACAGATGGCGACGAGCAGGTTGGCAAGAAGATCGAGGCAAAGACTGAGGCCGTCGAGAAAGAGGCACCGGAAGCTACCAATGACACGAAACCGGCCGATGGGGAGGACCAATCTACTGCCATTGCAAACAAGTCCGTTGGAGCACAGGTCGATGCCCTACTGGCACGCCTTCCAGAAATTGCAACAAAGGATGCTGTCGATCAGACTGCCATGGACTTTTGTTTCCTAAACTCAAAGGCTTCTCGTAACCGCCTCATCAAGGCTGTGCAAGAGATCCCGAAGGGCCGGTCCGACCTGCTCCCTTTGTACTCCAGGCTCATTGCAACTCTCGGAAAGTACATGTCAGACGTTTCTCAGGGCCTGGTATCCTACCTTGACGACGAGTTCAGAAGCCTACAACGACGAAAGTCGAAAGACTTCCTGGGACAAGTGCGAACGCAGAATGTGCGCTACCTTGCAGAGTTGACCAAGTTCGGTGTGGTTCCAGAGCACGTCATCTTCCATTGTCTAAAAGTCAGCCTTGACGACTTCTCACGGATGAATATCGAGATCATCTGCAACCTGTTGGAGAATTGCGGACGTTATCTGCTTCGCAACCCTGAGACATCTCCTCGTATGCATTCCTTCCTAGAAACCCTTCAACGCAAGAAGGGTGCTCAGGTCATTGGTCAACAAGAGCGCATGTTGATCGAGAACGCTGTGTACTATGTGAACCCTCCAGAGCGTGCAGCAATCGAACAGAAGGAGCGAACGCCAGTTGAGCTCTTCCTGCGCAAGATCATGTACCAGGACCTGACTCGTCGTACGCTGGACAAAACCATCAAGCAGGTACGCAAGATGCACTGGGAGGAAGAGGAGGTAGTCAATCTCCTCCACAAGGTTTTCGCAAAGCCGGGGAAGATCAAGTACAGCAACATCCACTTGCTAGCCGTCATGCTGGGGACGATCCATCGTTTCCACCAAGACTTCGCCATTTCAGTCATCGACGACCTTCTCGAATCCATCACGTTTGGATTAGAATTGAACGACTTCAAGTTTAACCAACGCCGGATCTCAGAAGTCAAATACCTTGGCGAACTATATATTTATCGGTTAGTCGACTCGCCTCTCATCTTCGACACCCTGTACAAGCTCTTGAACTACGGATGGGAAGGTGGGTATGCGCGGCCTGGAGGGTATAATCCTCTGGATCTTCCCGACGACTACTTCCGCATTCGCCTTGTTTGCAACCTTTTGGAAACCTGCGGCATGTATTACGACAAAGGCGCGGCGAAGAAGAAGCTTGACTTCTTTCTTACATACCTGCAGTACTATGTATGCATCAAAGAGGCATTGCCGATGGATGTGGAGTTCATCGTGCAAGACGCTTTCAACCTAGTGAGACCGCAGTGGAAGATAGTCACTAACCTGGAGGAGGCTTCGCGTACCTTTGCAGAAGCCGTCAAACAAAACTACCAAACAGCGTCAGCCGACAAGCCTGTAGAGCCCGACGAGGACGACATGTCTGCGTCAGACGATGAACTGGACGGTCCCGAGGACGAGGACGTCGTGCTGCCTGACGGCGAAGGAGACAAGTCGTCCGGTGAAGAAGACGAGGATTCTGATGATGATGATGATGATGATGATGAGCCTGTAAAGCAAGCATCCTCGGACGAAGAGGAAGAACAGATTGTGGTCACACGACAAGAAGACGAACGCGACCCAGAAGCAGATGCTGAGTTCGACCGTGAGCTTGCTAAGCTCATGTCTGAGAGTGCGGAGTCTCGTAAGCATGACCGGAAGCCTGTCTTCGATGTGCCGCTACCAATGCGTCGCGCTCGAGAGGCTCCGATCAACCCTGAAGACGTTGGTAACGAGGTGCCCATTCCGGTCGCTCCAGTTCCTTCGCATACGATGAAGTTCTCATTGCTCAGCAAGCGTGGCAACAGAACGCAGACGCGATCTATTGACCTGCCATCAGACTCAACCTTTGCTGTCGCCATGCGTAACAAGCAGCAAGCAGACACAGAAGAACGACAGCGAATCAAGAGCCTCGTCCTGAACTACAACGAAGCTCGCGATGATGCTGACGACACAACTGGTGATTTACCATTTCATTATACCCTTTCGCCTAATACCAATAGAATACGTACTGAAACTCCTCAAGGTCTGGACAAGACTCCGAATCCGTACGCGCAGCCGCGCCTTGATAAAGCTGGTGCGAATCGCAGCAATCAGCGTGCAAGGAAGCTACAGCTGTCAGATGTCAACTGGTATGACTCCCAATCCTCTCCTCGGCAGAGTCGCCCTGGGTCTGGTGCAACGTCTGCCTCAATGCATACGCCGTTTTCGGTGTTCACACCGAAGCGTTGAGACGAAGCGCGAGTCCAGGCTTCTCACAAGCTCTACAACGCTTGCAGTCGACATTGATCATTCGCGACCATTTTGAAAGCGCCTTTCATCATCACGAGGCTAACCACGAGGCCCTCCGTGGGCGACTGATTGTTTAGGACATGATTATCATCTACGGTGCTACAGCTAGTATCCACTACGAACGTCACAGAAGCTCACTATGCTTACAACTGCTACTTCCGCAGTATGCCATCCATGGTAGGTATTACCTGAGGACAAACATCCGTCCCGGTATCGGGGCTCCGTCCTTCGAGCGAAGAGACAGCTTTCGTCAACGAGAAACATCCTAGTTCGCGCAAGAAGCATCCCTGGAGCGGGTGAGTATGCTATGCCGACATAAGGATATTCCGACAATGAAGTTTGCGACAGGCAACGCTCAAGCCGGAGGATGAGCGACGATGGATCAACGTCTGTCTACACGTCCATCAAACGACATGACTTGTTTTGCCTACGGCATATGGCAGGAGAAGGGACGTGACAGCTCTGTGCAGCAGAAATGAGCGTTTCACTGGCGGTGCATTACTTTCCAAAACAACGTTCGTCTTTTATAGAAATTGTAACAATCTTCGACCCAGTGCATGTTTTCTTTGTTCCGTTTTGTGTCCTGGCAAATTCACTGCATACTCGTCTCTCCATGGGTACGTCCGGTCGCCTGTGTAATTATAGATAACGTGCATCCACATAGATAACAGGGAACAAGTGACGATGTCCAAGCCCTAAGCACGCGCCATCGGTGCGGCGCGCTAGTGGAGCGCGTACCTTGCAGAACCATCTACGTCACTGAAAACAAAAGATCAAAACCGCGCAAATGCCCCATTTAACCCTTCATCGCAGGTCACTTGGACTGATTCAATCACCCAAACGCGACAGCACCTTACAATCACTTGCGTGACAAGTCTAATGTCTAATATGCTGTCTCTTGCGCTCGTACTGGCAGGATCGGCCTCGGCTTTGACGTTGCCGACGTTCCTCCAAAGCCAGGGTCAAGCTCAATCACCAATCCGACCTCTTGATCATTCGCAAAACTACAAGTTTGATCCTCTGTTGCATCTCCCTGGTATCTCGCCATACTTTGACGCAGTCGGTGCGTACCATCCTCACAAGCTGTAAGAGAGGCCTAGACTAACTCCATATACAGGCTTTGGTCTTGAGCACCAACCTCCCGTCGGCTGCAATGTCACCGCCGCATCATACATCATCCGCCACGGCGCTATCTACTCTAACGACGCCGAATACGAAGAATACATCAAGCCTTTCCTCTGGAAGCTAGAGCAACATCGTCAAGGATGGACAGGTCCACTAGCTTTCATGGAGAAGTGGCAGTCCCCAATCTTGGAAGACAGATTGGAGGAACTGACGCCCTCTGGCGCTGTAGACGCGGAGCTGGTAGGCAAGCATCTGTTGCAACGATACCATCACATTATCCCCGATACGACGAGGATATTGGCGGACAAGAAGAGCAGGACGTTTGACACGGCCGAGAACCTCATCAAAGCGTTCCCGCAGAAGGACGACATTGAGATTGTCAGGATAACTGAGAACACAAATGGAAGCATGGAGAGCTTGATCCCGCACAAATCGTGCAAGAACTTCTCCAAGAAGCCGGGCGAGAAGCAGCAGAAGAAGGTCATCGACCTCTATGGTGCCAGCGTCGCGCATCGCCTCTCACCTTACATGCCGTTCAAGCTTGAGCCCAAGGATGTCGTCGGCTTCCAAATGCTGTGTGGCTACGAATCTGCCATCAAGGGCAATCGTAGCCCCATCTGCGAGCAGTTCACAGATTCGGAGTGGATGGCGTACGAATACGCATGGGACCTGAAGTATGCCTACATGGTCGGCCCTCTCAATCCTCTATCACCTTATCTTGGTTTCCCATGGCTTCAAGCCCAATCCGAACTCTTCGCGCACATCGAAGAGCACGACACACCCGGCGATGGCTGGCCCGATCAGCAGCGTTTCTTCCTCGGTTTCACCCATCGTGAAGTCCCGCCATTCATCGCCACCGCTCTCGGTCTATTCAACAGCTCCTCCGACGCTGCAGAGCAGTTCCCCACCGACCACATCAACTGGACGCGCGCCTGGAGGATGAGCGACCTGATTCCCTTCCTTGGCCACGTCGGCATGGAAAAGATGACTTGCGAGCGTGGCGGCGTTCA
The DNA here is from genome assembly GCF_907166805.1 of Alternaria atra. NCBI lineage: Eukaryota > Fungi > Ascomycota > Dothideomycetes > Pleosporales > Pleosporaceae > Alternaria > Alternaria atra. The sequence continues at coordinate 1,505,932 of NW_025091320.1, forward strand.
CGGCGATGAACCAGGTACTTATGTACGGTTCATTGCTAACTCTGCACCGAGGCCAATCCCAGATTGCCAGGGTGGACCTGGTGCGAGTTGCGAGTTTGGAGAGTTTAGAAAGTTCATTGGGAAGGGGGCGAAGTCGCACGCGGACTTCCACAGCGTTTGTGACAAGAAGGAGTGCAAAGATGCCAATTGCGTCAAGGAAGAGGAGGCGTAGAGATTGAGTGTTCTATCAATCCTTCAGGGTACACACTGTATATACTAGCCCCGAAGTTCGTCATGCTAAATAAGGCCACTATTACGCAGAAGCCTCCCAGTTTAGTTTTTCTTGCAAATATATATGCCATCTGAATCGGCATCTCTACCAACCTTCTTCCGAATACGTTCCGTTCAGCAGTTCACTGGTAAGCCCTGTTTGCTCAGAGCGTCGCACCAATAATGTCACAGACAAGAACCCGTATACATTACGTCCAGAGTTATCGCTACGCTACGCTAGGTATGCATACTGACCAACAATCGCAAAAGGCCATGATGCCGCTGAAAATCGATAAACCTTCCCATATGCAAGGGATGACACATACAGCCTAAACATGGCCAAAACCGGTCCTCCATTGCGTCCCTCGCCGAAACACCATTATTCCTGTATCCCCGTCTAATAGCCATATGCTTGTTCTCGAAACATCTGTACCGTTCGAGTATGCTGTTCTGTGGTAATCGGGTCAATCGTAATCGTACTGTCGTAGAGGGCGTTGCGGTCAGCATTCGCTGTTGAGCTTATGCTTTGGCCAGTCGTAGCCAGTTTGATCCCATGACTGCTTTGCGTTAGTTTTTCTGGCTGTATGATAGCGAGGCAGATATGTACAGTAAAGTTAGGATTGTTGTAAGCTCTCGGATGTTTTTTAATGTATTCCGTAGTCTCGAAGCCTGGGGGATCGCACGTAACCATCTCCTCGCCTTTCTTCTGATACCACCTCACGTAGTCGAAACGAATGGTAGCGGGAAATACGAGATTCTTCCAGTCGATCCAGGTCCATGAATTACTGAGGCCCATGTTGAGAATGAGTGATAATGGTTCTTGTGCGATTTGTCGGGCTTGGATGTTGCCGTTCGGTCCTATAGCACGCCCGTCTATGATAAACATTGTCTGGTCGCCCACTTTCCACGATATATAAGCATCTTTGCCTTCTCCTGGCACATACTCGAATGAGAACCGCTGATACTGCTTATTGTCGAACCAGTTCTTGTTCAATATCGTGGTGGCAGAGATGGCCTGTTGGAAGGCACCGCCAGTATAGGTGTTGAATCCACTGTAGCGAAGATCCGGAAACGCCGTGTAGTTGTAGTTCGGATAGTACCAGATATCGAATGGCGCAACCTGGTAACTTTGTGTTGCTATAGGAAGACCATTTGGACCGGGATAGCCCGATGTAGCACCCACCTCAATGATGTCGATCTCCGGCGCCCCTCTTCCAGTCCCTGGTGTTGGATGATCCTCGCCCGGGCAGGTGCATGAATTCAACCGTTGTCCAGGCAGGTGAGACAATCCGTCAGGACTCGACTGGTTGGGTGTGATGCCAACGTCGCAAGACTGGTAGGTATAGGGCCACAGGCCGTCAGTTGTACTCAAGTAACCTGGTCGACCGAGATTACCCATCGTCCACGCACCAGGCCAAAGCCCTTGCACACCAGCTGGACCGGGTAGCGACACCGAAACTTCGAAGATGCCGCCTTTGAAGCACAGCTGGTTCCAACTGTTCAACATACCCGACCGAAATTTGAGGCCGTGATTAAAAAACTCTTCTAAGCGCAGCTGAAGTGTACCATCGTGGGTGGTGACAGCATCTGGGTCGTACCATTCAATATCCTGCGTCGCGCCATACCAGACGTTGGGTGCATAGAAATACGGATCGTCTCCTTCGTAGAAAGTGCGATTGTTGTCATTGAACTCGTCGCTGAAGACTAGCACATACTCGTCACCAAACTCTCCGGTCCTTGTCTTTACGGAGTCGGGTGTGTCTGGGTCAATTAGGCCTGTACGTATATTCTCTAGTAGTGGGTATCTTTTATTGTTGACTGTTGCCCAGATCTGAGGTCTCCATGGATTAGGAAACCTACTCAACGGTATGCTGTAGGCTGAGTTGTAATCGATGATCCCTACAGCAGAGAGTACCGGAAGCCCGACAAATATGAATGATAGCCCGCACATCATAAACGCTAAGCCGATGGTGGAGACGATGCTGTCTCTTGTGAAGTGGTCGCGGATCCTGGGTTTGAACTTGATGTCATCATCATCGCGAGGCATGTGCATTTCATCGTCAGCTTCCTCTTGATCGCATATCAGTGGCCAGGATGCCATCCCCTTCTCCTCGTATGGTGCCGTTAATCTATCGTCAATGAAGGATACATTCGTCTTTGTGTCGTACAGCTCATGGACGCTCTCATTGAATGCCGTCGCAGAGTGATTGGGTGAAAGAGACGGACTGAGCAGTGGCATTCCCGGTGGCGGAGTGGCAGTGCGCGAGTCCACGCCCAGTTTGCTGTAAGACCGCCGTTCTGACAAGGAAGTCCTCTGACTACGGCTGGGAGTGCTGGCGGCGTCTGAGAAAGGATTGAAATAGCGAGTATAGTCCGTTCCCAAATCTTGTAAGGTGAGTGGGGTACCAGGAGAGCGAGGTGCTTGGCTTGACAAGTCTGTCGTGCTCCTCGCCTTTGGTGTTCTCAGGTGAGTCCGGGGCGGAAGGTGCAAGTGAAGACGGCCTTCCGTGGTGCGCGGCCGACTCTTCTTGGTCTGGGTCTCATCACTCGAGTGCACCTCATTCCCTTCTGAGCTTCCATCGCTCGCTGATCTGGAGTTTGCTAGCGGCGAAGGGACAATGGACGCGAAGGGTAACGGCGAGGAGGAGCGCTCTGCCGATGGCGAGATGCCGAAATCGAGGCCATGATCAGAAGCCAGACTCTGACTGCCGCTCGAATGGCGAATTAGTAGCTGTTCGGCTTCCCTTGTTTGTTCGGATACTCCTTCTGTATTGGCCTCGCGGGGAGATGCGACTTCCCCCTCTACGTCCGAACTCGGCGACGACCGTCTGGGCTGCTCATCTCGTTTTTGTGGTGATTCTGAGTATTCCGAGGGCGTGTACGAGGCAACTCTTCCTATGGACGCCATGGCTCCCGCTATTTTAGGCGATTGGCGACTGAATGGCGTATGCGCCGGCGTTTTGCCCCACAATCCGCCTTATGTCGTGCAGCTCACGCCAATTGTGATGTTGCTAATAGTATTTTGTCGACCGAATGTTATGATATGTTTCGTATGAAAAGGGCGAGTGGAGGATGTCTGGTCGCGGAAAGTTGCGAGCGTGTGGTGCCTGATTTGGAAAAGCAAGTTGCTGGTTGAAGAGCTTTGACGCGGTGGGACGTGGGAGGAGTCGGGGTGGATATGGCACCTGTGAGGGAGCAACACAGAGAGCGGGGTGCTCGCAGAGGATAAGGTCGTGTGTGCGAGCGAAATAGCATCCAAAAACCTCAGTGGTAGCGACAGTGAGTAGCGATGTTGGCCTGGCAAGCGCGTTGACTGTTTGAGTGGGAAGACAGGTCTGATAGCAGCATTGATGGTGAAGGCGAGTTGACCACCATGCGGCCAATCACAACTTCCCCAACAGTAACCACCAGGCAACTATCGCAAGTCTCGAAGATAAGCAGGAGCGATTCCCTGCGCCTGTGTTATGTCGCGCTTCGGGCTCTCCTCATGCTTTCACTACAGCCGGACCGTTGCTGGCACAGATCTGGTGTTTAAGACTGAGAAGGTACCGTCACCATCGCAACCGGAGAGCACTCCCGAGTTCATGATGTATTCGACCCGCATGTCGCACTTTCTTCCGATTGCTCGAACCGTGGAAGGTATGATAGGTCAATAGCGCGCTTACCTCATGACGACCCTGATCCACTATCCACTATCCTCCATGTATACAGCCTTTGGGGGAGTTACACAACAACGGCGTGCTTGGACACTTAGCACAAGGCGACGTATGTGTGCATTCCCTTGTTGATAAGTCGCAAATATGTCAAGTCCGCATATAGTACGATACCGTGCCTTGTGCATGCTGTACATGTACATATTTCCAACATCTCACAAAGGCGCTCTCTCTATCGTAAACAGTATTGGCGCGTCCGTCTCGACTCTCACATCGTTCGCTTTAACGTGGTTGCTCGTGCTGAGTTGGCCACCCATCTGCGTATTCCACTGCTTGACATCCCACTCTAATCCTTCAGTAGAGATAACCGCTGGCCCATATATAGGAAGGAATCCTACGTTTTCCGTAAAGACGCCACTTTCTTGGAGCCCTCTTAGCAGAGTCTCTCTACTCCTCAGCACGAAGCTCAGACTGGACTCAGAGAACAGCCATAGACGAAGGTGGGCATGTCGAGTCTCTTCTCTATGCATTTCGTTCAAGAGCCCAAGACCTTGGTCAACTCTTCCACCCAGGGTGCCAAGGACAATAACATCTCGTACGGTTAGGGAAGTAAGACGCGAGGAGATTTTTTGCATGCATTTCCCAAAGTCTGTGCTGTATTGATCACGATCTCGTGACACAGGAACACCTCGTGCTTCGTAGTAATCACGCACTTCATCGCGTAACGAGTCCAAGTCTCCATGAATCATGTCGGGTAGCTGCACATGTCAGTGACTGATATAAACTTCAAATATCACAGCTCTACTCACATATTGTTCGCGCTGCTCTATCAAGTCATCTTTCAGCATATCGAAAAGTCTATTGGCGCCGCCATCGGCACATATGCGATAGCCCGTGTGTTTCCAAAGGCGTGAAAATGCTGTGAAGTGAGCAATTGGCTGATTCAGGATGAGGAGATCAGGAGGATTTGAGGTCTTCTCGGGATGGGCGCTTTCCGCGAGAAATCTAGCAGGATGTAGTTCGCTGTCTCCACGTTGCGCCATGCTCTTAGTGTTCTCCAGGGTATCCAAAAATGATGTAGTAACACAGGAGATGGTGTAAGTGAAGCAACTGATGAGATTGGTTGAGGCAGCTGACCCTGAGGGATGTGCGCGATGCGAGGGCGGGTGCGATGCAGATGTACCCGACAGACTAAGCTATAAACGTATTAGTCTCCTCTCTCGCGCGATCATGTCCCCAGTATTGTTAACATTCAAATATGCATGACTATCACGGTTCCGATAAATATTCATATCTTCTCACGTACACTCTCATCTCCATATAACGTATGGATGTCCACTCTCGGCTGCTCCCTGCTTGCTTCCGTAGCGATACGTGATAACAAGCGGTGGTCTGCAGAGGTTCCTGATGACTGGTAGCAGATGGTACGCGAAACGTGCGATGAGGCTTCCCTGGTCATGAGGATCAGAAATGCAACCAGTAGCGTCTGAAAGCATTCAAGCCTGGAGATGATAGCCCTCAGGAAAGAAGTTTCCGCACAAGCTCTGCTTACACACAACGGCCCCATGTTAGTCAACGTTAGTCTATCTTTCGGAGCTCTGTTAGCTCACCGCTCAGGACTTTTTTTCTGATGAAGGTATCTAAATCTATAGCTATACCTCGTGTCGTGGCTATTGTTCATAGATAGATCTCCGGATGTTGATCCTTCCGGGTCAATCTATCTTTACGCACAGCAACTTGGAGGGTAGTTTGCTTAACACAGAACAGTTACACCAGCAATTGTTCGAGCTTTAAGGACTAAGGGGCCGATCCAAGATCCTGTAGATGCTTTGTTCCATAAGTGAGATCGTGTATTAGCGTCAATCGTAAGTGGGCGGAATGTCTAAATGTGACCACGATGCGAACCGACTTTGTGAACCTTTACCGAGGTATGTGACAGACCAAAGCCTTCTTGGAAGCGCTTACGAGTCTATCAGATGGTTATGTTCATGGGAAGGTTCTTGTCTGACGTATCTCTTGCCGCGGTTAAGCCGGTGTTTAAAGACGCTCCATGCGCCTTCCAGAGATGACGTCGAGCATCCCAGCCTCCCGCCCGCTTCGTGATGATGAGTTAAAGACAACACCAAAGTCACCTACATCACATCGATCGACATTGTCGCCGATATCGCCCTCTCCACTAAATGTAGCAGCTTGCAGCAGCCTACCACACTAAGCATCGTCAGCCTGCCATGGCCCCGCTCCATCTCGAAGCAGGGGTCTCACGCTCTAACCTCACCATAATGCGCCACTTCCCATAGTCCGTTCACATCATCAGCATGAGCCTACAACAATAGGTTTGTGCCAACCACTACAACGCCTTACCACCGATTGTTCAGCCCTGGCCTGGATTCACCATCCTCATGCAGGCGTCCGCAAGACTGCCTCGCGCCTGGACAGGCATGTCGCTGACAATGTTCTTGATACTTTGCCAAAAAGGGTATACTGCATACGATCATATTTTGTTTTGATCTATACGTGTTCGTTGACTATCAATTCACCTCTGCAGTCGAACACTACTCGGGACTTCAAGTCAACGAATCACACTAGAAGACTCTCAAGATGGAGTTGCGCTGCCAACCAAGCACCGGGACTGGTGAGGCTTGAGCCACACCACAACTCGTGTGCGGCCTGTCATCATGGATATACCGAACCCAGCAGTTCGGGTCCTGTCAGCACGTAAAACACCCCTTGCCACTACCCACGCGCTGAGGCACTATCAACCACGACTGTACGTTCGAAACACGTCCGAGGTGGCGTATCATGCTAGCCACTCTCAGCAGCAACATCTAGCTAATCTACTTCAAGGTGCTCTGGCTCAGCTTCCAGCCCTGTAGAAAGCGCCTCATTGGTACTAGGATGGACCCCTGCCATGTACGATCTTCGGCAGAAGATAGATATCTTGATCCTAAGCTTAGCATCACGCAAGCTAAATACCGTAGACTATCAGCCGTTGAGTGAAACTCCTGGTCCTAGCCCAGTCCGACTCCTCTCAAAACGGGCGAGTATAACACGGTTCAATCTCAAAGTCTCTGAGCAAGTCCAAAGCTTCGGCATGTTTGGCCAAAAAAACCCCCGCACTTTCTGATTGAGCAGTTGTTACTTTCTTGAGATTGACTCGACGCATATAGTGACGATAGTGGGCTATGTACGATACGTATCAGTCCAAATCTTCATACCGAGCCAAACGCCTGAATGCGATGGACGTGACGACTTCCGAACCTTCAAGAGGTCCATCTTTTCACACACCAACTCAGTCTCAGCAACACAACCCGTACGCCAGGATGCCGTCGAGGAGAGCGATCGCATGCGTTACATGTGCTAAAGCAAAGACCAAGTGTAATAAAGCTGTATGTGAGCATTGTGCGCATCCCGTATGATCAAAATTCCAACGCTGATACTTCATAGTTACCTTCATGCTCTCGCTGTACCACCAAAGGCATCAAATGTCAACCGAGATCGACTCGTCGTACATCAGATAACAACCATCGATCGAATGTCAAGAGAGCGTCTAGATTACCTAGGAGACACTACACTACCGATGCTGTCTCATGTCTAGACTCACATACCCCGTCTATTAGCTTGTCTTCTTCCCAAGAGCCTGGAATTATCTACGCCACACCATACATCAATACTGAAAGTACTGCGAAATTCAGTCGTCAGGACTTAAGACTTTCCGGCCATCCTATGCTCACTCCGCTCGCATCGCAAGGACCACAAGTCTCCAATGACTGCAGTGCTTATGTGGAAAGCCCTGAATACAACCCGAACGTCTTCGTGCGGCCTGTAGGTACGAACAATTATCTTAACCTAGACGCTATATCACCACAGACACCCGGCCCGGTCGGTTTTTACGAGCCTGTATCCGTAGTGAACAATTCGGATTGTTACCTCTACCCTGAGTCGTGGTCTAGTGAAATACACATCTCAGATGAAGTTGGTTTCGAGATTAGTGTTGCGAGTATCCTACCAGAGATGTGGGCTACACCAGACCCCACGACTATGATGCCAACAGCGCAGGTACCATGGCCCCTTTCAGATCTCTCAGATTTACCACGATACATGCTAGACGATTCAGCATCAAATGTTGCTGCAATTGCTTCTCCAACTCAGTACCAATTCAGAGATGTCTTGGATCCAGTTCGACCTGAATGGACTTTTTACCAACCTACTGTCACTGATACGGCCATCGTCACTTCGGCACCGTTCATGTACGACTTGAACTCAGCGACGAGTTATGCGCCGATCTGGGAGGTTCCATTTATACTATAGCTGTGTTATTGGTGCGCCTGACTGTGCACATCTGTGGTACATTGACGACTTACTATATGTATACAACACAATACATTTCGATCAGCATCACAATCTTCCACCATCTTTGTCAATGTTTTCGTTCCCTCTTTGGAATATCCGTTCTACTTGGAACTCCGCATGGTGAGCGCTCTTCTGCATCAGCCAATAAGCATACCTGCCGCTTTCTCACCGGGATCCCTGCATGTACACTGCTCCAAGTAAGATAGCCAGGCTCGCGGCGTTCAGAAGCGTAGTCGCCTACTCTTGCCACGCGAGCGGGTCAAACGGCTAAAGACATCTCTCTCCTAAGATTGGCTCCCGCACACACCCGCTCATCACCGATTTCCCGTGCTTCGGGGAGACCCAAACGAACTTAGGCCTTATAGCAAGCCCGGTATGACAACGCTACTGCTTTTACGCGAAAGGATCATCCTGACCCCAACGCCCTGGTCTTATCAGAACCATGGTTTGTCTGATATGACCTTTAACTGTACAGCTGAGGTCACACGAGTGTTGATCATAGATCATATGACAACGACAGAATACCTTAGACAAGCCTTTCGTTACCATCGGACTTCACAACCTATTGCCACTCCGCATTACTCGAGACCACTCACGGTCATCATTCCATTGCTTACCCGCATGTACTATCAGCAGATGATTGGGCCTTACGTCAAGAATCTCGAGACAAGGTACCAGAATGCGCGGACGTCTTTGCGCATAAGTACCTCGTGGCTACAATGCAGGTGCCTGAACACGACGTTTGAGTTGCATACGCGAAGAAGATCCGCGTCAAGCAGAGCCTGGTTCAGGTTGCTGCTATGCAGCCAGGAGAATATTGTACGAGTAGGCCGTGCGTCCATTGGAAGACGTAAAAGATACCGTGGGAACATCGGATCAGGATTTCGCGCGCAGCCGTTCGTGGCTGTCCACTTATTTGACACATGTTCATAATGAGGAGGCTCTTTCCCAGATCGACGGCTGTATCACAGTTTGGATATGCCATAACATCGTTTGGAAGGTTCGTGAAGAATAAGGGCCAACTACGCTATATTGTGCAACTTGTTGCTTTTCCATTTTCAAGACAGTTTCGGCCCGCTGTGGAGGCCTGATCTCTACACCCTGACGGACCGTTCCATCACTGGCGCATCATACCGCACCTCTTGCAAAGACAGCACCGTGACCACTCATACAGCGACTACGACGCCACGGCGCTTGTCAGATACATACACGGCTCATCCGTAAAGATGCATCTGGTTAGCTCAGCAGATCCTGCGGTCGTAACCCATCTCTAATCGCAGTGCTGGCGCGATCGTAGGGGCCTGTGGTATCGTGTCTAGGCCTTCTTGAAAGCTTGATCCTTCAAGTCGCGTCGTCTCACAGCGAACCTTGTAGTTCCTTCAGGCGGACAGTGCTGCGCCCCATTTGGTGGCTTGCTCGTTATCGATAGCATCATCCCTCACTGCAGGCACTGCAATCCTTCGTCGTTCGTGTCATCATCGTGTGTGGATGTGTATTCTGTCAGAATGCAGGAACGATGAGCACTCGAAGGCATGGCAGCATGCGGCCCGTGTTGCTCATGGTATTTGCCTACCTACTAGAAATCTGGCGTATAGGTAATGCTACCAGCCCACTGGGTTCCGCAACCACCAGCTCGGTAGTAGTTGCTCGTATTTGAGGCCTTCCGGGACATATACCCGTTCCTCCGACTGCCATGTACCGCACAGGCTACGGTGAAAGCACTACCGGAACGCATGAAGGCTAGATCGTAGTCTCGCTACCGTTAATTCTTATCGACTTGCGAGTTTCGGGTGGTTGACACGACCTGAATCCGGTCCGCGGCATACTTCCCAAGCCACGATCACCGCCATCATGTGTGCTGCGTCTTACTATTTCGATAAATACTCGGCTTTTTCATTGGCTGTCCCTGTGCCTGCATCCACTCCTTCCGCTCTTCAGCTTTGTAGGTATGCTCGGTTACGGCACGGACAATGGATTTGCTGCTAAGTACACCTTCAATCACGATGCATTACCGTTTCTTGTCTGCACCAGCTCCGAGCACACCACTCTCCGAAAAGCCAAGACACCATCTCCACCTCTCTAATAGCCAATAGAGCCATGCATGTGTCAACCCGGAGACAGTGAATCAGCCACATGGGAAACTGGGATGAAACTTGTAGACTAACAGAGCCCCATTATGGCACGGACCCTGTTCTCAACGAGGATAGTAGAAGTGCGTGTGCTATGTGAGACATGAGCTTGGTAGAGATTTGGTCACTCCCAAGCATGATCGGACCGAACCATAGCATACGGAAGCGAGATCTGAAGTAGGTGGTGTGGAGGCTCTTTTCGTCTATACCACGTCTATCGTTGCGATCCAGCCACTACTGCCAGGCCTTTGCAGCTCTTATCACTGAGAAACACATTGAACTACCGCGGCAGAGCGATCTGTGAAAGGGGCTTCACCGGTGGAAGACGATGGACTACAGAGGACGAGCAGTACATGGACGACACGACCGCGTTGACCATTGAGACTGAGAGCACAACAGGATTTCCTCCCGCGAAAATGACAGGATAAATCTTCATCCAGGTAGACCTTGTTGATCTCCAAAAATGCGTGGGCAGCTCTATCCCGACCGTCCGTCCCAGCTGAGGCATATTTCCCAAGGTGCCACTTGTCTTCTCAACACCGTCTCGTTTCGACTATCTTGATCCTTCCCGTGTCGTCCCGGTCCTTTCTTCCCGCCGCAAGCGCTTCCCACAGATAGTCCTTCAACTCAACACTAGCTCGAACCTACCTAGTCACCGGCGTTCTCCCGTAATCGAAACACGATAATGGTGTGACCAGATACCGACAGACCCACCACTGACGCGTAACCCACCCTGAGATGCTGACACCGTGGGTTTGGTTCTGGAACTCGCTTCACGTTATCTCGCCTCGTGAGAAGCGGCCTCGTGAAAAGCGAATACGATATTCAACCGGTCAAGAAGGTTCCGAGGGCACGGTTGAGACACCATCCTCGTATCGCCATCAATGCCTAGAGGTGGTGGCGAAGAGGGTTACTACCATGCTTTAAACGCAACGCGTAAGTGTGGTAGCCGAATGCAAACCGAGGAAGGGGTGAAAGTAAATGTGGCGTCTAACTAAACTCGACAAAACTCCACAGGATCCATCCCGAGCATCGGAGCGCGACTGGAGCTCTTGTTCCAGGAAGCTGGCAGAACAGTGCTCCTGCTGATGGAGCCGTGAGAATGTATCTGGATACCTAAGGGCGTCGCTAGTTCGTTAACACGCCACCTACCTATATTAGAGCCACAATGGCCTTCGTATGTGTCTAGCAGTGCCGGTTCGTTTTTCTTCGTGATTCTCAGATATCTAGAGCACAGATGGCACGTATGTTCTCAATGTGTGGTTGGAGTACCTGTTCTTCGTCTCCTGATACAGGAAACAAAGTATTAAGGTTATCGACCTCGCGCCTCAATGCCTCGTCGGTCATGTTTCGTAGGGAGGTGACATATTCGCATTCCGTGCGCCTAGCCACAATGACTTGAGCATGCTTCTCCTGTACTAAGGTCAACTTTCGCTACTCTACTACAAACATAGTCCATGATTCTACATTGCTGCACTACTCCATAGCGACTACACAGCAACACATGATAATGCAAACGTACCTCAAGAATCTGCTCACATATCTCCACGTACTCCTCAGCTTCCCGGAAGCTAAACCCCACAACCACGGAAATCTGCCTCGAGATCTCCCCGGTACTACGTTCCTCGAATCGCAACCGTCCATGTTCAAGATCAGATCGAACTTTCCAACGCTTCGACACCTGAAGCGGCGTAAAGTTCTGCAACATGTTGTACAGCAGAGAAAGAGAAAGGAAGGGCTGCGTGCCATCATGCACAATACAGATCTTGTTCAATTGCTTGATATCTCTTTCCCACATGATTCGCCAAAGTAACTGAACGATGAGCTCGCGACCTGGGCCTCCAATGCCTTTTTCATGATGCTCAGGGCGGTAGCGGATATACAGTTCTTCTAAGCCTGTGAGACCTGCACGAGCGAATCCGAAGCTCTTGACGCGTTTGCGGTTTACGTCTGCGGTATAGGGTTCCGTCAGGTCAGAGGGAAGCCTAATTTGGAGTTTTCGGATAGCTGATGTCGAGGCTGGGGAAAGTATGCTAGTCTTTCGGCTTAGCTCATCTGCTGGCGACCACTGGGTATTGAAGATTGTTGCGGACCAGGCGAGTGCGTGGTATTCCTCGTAAAGTTGGCGGCACGTTGATGATAGTGCCAATGGAGAGTTGCGCAATGGAGCAGGTACGGTGCCAGGATCGCGGACGAAGACGTAGTCTACGATTTGGTTTTTCAGTTCACCCGGCAGCAGGACAAGCGGTGAACTTTGTGTCATTGTCGTCTTGATAAGGCATTTAAAATGTAGACAAGTGGAAGAACGCGTAGGAAACGCGAGCTGAAACTTTCGTGACGGCGAATTCGATGGGTTAGTGATGATGTCGCCGCTGCGGAACGCGTGTCATGCTGTGTGGGGCTTATTCCCAACGCTTAGTCAGAGGTCAAGATCTGATGTCGAAGTTGGTATGAATTCTGAATTTACTTGTCACTACTCAGCCACTGTTCTAGAGATTATATACATGATTTCTCCAAGAACGTCAAAGTCTTTGTTGCGCGTTGAAGTGCGGCCGCACATCCCTGCGCATAATTATGACGCGTTCACCCCTGAAAGTTCATTCCTCTTGTGCTTCGCCAACAGCTCACTACTATCACAATTTTACGCGGCGTAGCATCAAAGCATCAGTCCTTCGTGGAGATCCTACTCCATAAACGAAATCCTTGAAGTTCAGATAAGCTTTGCGCCCAATACAATCGCTTCCACGGGCGACTTCATCCAGATTCGCCTGGGCCCTACCCCGGTTTTCCTCAGTCTGCATCTGTATACCCGGACTGGAACATATCCAGTATGACATCTACCACTAAAGAGCGTTTAAAATCTTGACAGCCGCAATGTAAAGATACCGCTTACCCCGCTTGGGCCTGGGTCGATGTAGCACATCGGGCAATCTAGCATTCATCTAAATACTACCACATGGGACAAAGCACTATAGGACACAACCGAACCGATGCCATTGGCGATGGACAGTTGCACCGTCTGCAAATCGAACCTTTGCGCGTACATGTTTTGGGTCATGAGGACTCATATTGGGTGTTGCGCTTTTACAGGAGAGCCTTGGTCGAAGCATGATCGGTTGTCTTTGGGTTTCAAGCATAGATAGCTGTATAACACCGTTGACATCCACTGGATTCTAACACAGAACTGCTAATCTGGTACTTGCAGCTGCCATGAATTTCGTTATTCTTACGCTGTTAGTCACTGCTCTTTCCCAACAGACCAGGGCCCACTGTCCGTACTTTGATTCTGTCTCTTCAGATGGTTCACTAAAAAGATCCTTTAGACGTGTTCAACCGCCTCGTCGTAAATAACACCATCTCTCGGGAGTTCCAACACGTCCGCGACGTCTCTGGCAACGCTGGAACCTACGACGATCTCTGGCTCAAGACGTTTCCCATGTACGGACCCGAAAATGCAAACGTAACATGCGGCCGTGGTTCCTTCCCCGTTCAAAATGCCGAGACTATTGAGACAGCCACTATTGTTGCTGGAAGCGAGGTTGGGCTTATGGTATCTGGACCTTATTATGAGGGCGATGTCCAGGGATATATCTTCCACGAAGGGCCTGGACAGGTGTTTCTTTCACGGCTACCAGATGCACTACCAAGTCTGATGGAGTATGATGGGAAAGGGGATTTCTTCAAGATTGCGTATGCAGGGCCGGCAAACAAGACGACGTGGTCAACTATGGATAAGCTCTCTATTAACTTCACCATTCCGGTTGCCACGCCGTCAGGCCAATACCTTCTACGGATCGAACATTTCATGCCGTCTATGAGTCTTGGTCAGAGTCAGTGGTTCGTTAACTGTGCGCATATTGAGATAGTGGGAGGCGGGAATGGAAGCCCGAAACCAATGGTTAGGTTCCCGAATGCGTATGCTGAGGATGACCCAAGTATCTGGTTTCAGACACCAGATGATTTGGACCTATATGTAGAGCCGAAGCCGGTGGTGTGGAAGGGTTGAGTAGTGTTTAGATGGCGACCTGGTGCGCAAGACAGATTAACGGCGTTCATGGTTGTGGGGATACCTTGTTGGCACCAAATCTACTGATCTAGCATCCATTTCGAAGCTCATCGCAACACAGTATGTTTCCACACGCCCTACGTTTTATTCATTGCCATCTTTCCCTTCACTAGCCTGAAGGCCCAAACCCCGTCGACTGCGATGATGGTGAAGAACGAGAAGACCAGACTTCCACCAAATACTAGACTGTGATATGTCCATGCATCCCCTACACTCAAGTCAACTACTTGACACGCGATCGCCCACGGTAGCACGTAAAGGATGTTCGATGCAAGCGACTGGTAGAGATACCACGTTGGGCGCGTAGAGACTAGGATCGCAGCTAGTTGTGTCGATACACCGTACATGATGTAGCACCAGTCAATAGTGCGCCACATCCGTGCGGTGATACGTGATACCTCGTCAGAGCCTGAGAGGTATCGCGCAAAAGATTCGGCGCCGACGAACGACATGATAAGACAAAGTGGGATCTCTACCATCAAGACGATGATGACGGAGTAGGACGCCCATCGGGTCACGCCCCACAGTTGCCATCGTGTTACTCGTAACTTTGTGATCTGCGAGATACCAACGACTGTGGCACGCAGTGCTCCCCACGAGTGGCCGACGAAAGTCAGTGTTGTCGCTTCGAGTGCCATTACTGGTACCATAATCAGACCCCATCTAATGGTTGAGAAGACACCCCAAGCCGTGGCATAGTCACTACCTAAGCCGACAATACCATGTACCAGCCAGAGGTAGAGCGCGTTACGGATAGCCGATTCTAAGAAGAAGATTGCACCTGGCTTGGCAAGTGTGACCAACGCTGGCAGAGATGGGAGTGTCCTCCGACTGGAATTGTCGTTATGAACCGCAGATCTAGAACTGATGCTCGTTGTGTAGACAAAGTATGCCAGCCCAACAAGCGCGGAGGTGAGATTGCAAGCAAGTGAGATTCCGGCTTGCATGTTCACTGTTGGTGTGACGCTTCCGACATGGAACTTGGAAATGATGATCAAGTCGAGAATGATGTTGATGGCGAACTTGACGGAGCTGATAACAAGTGGAATATTGGGCTTGTCCAGCGCGCGGGTTGAGGCGCTGACCGCATACTCAACCGCAGAGCTAAAGGCCGAGAATGCAGAGATTCGAACGTATGTGACACTCACATATCTCACCTCGATAGGGACAAAGCCTTTTGCAAACGTAGAAGCGCCTGCAACAAAGCCGATACTCATGATGAGGCCAAGAATCGACTGGAAGAGGATGAGGGTATGAGTGAGTTGTAACCGCTCACGGAAGCCGCGATTGGACTTGTCGCCGATGACAAGGTAGGAAGCGCGTGGCAAACCTTCATTCAAGACTTCCGCTACCACACCGATATATGTGTATGTGTCAGTAGTGACTACCATGGATGAGTCGATGTTGGCGACCCATAGCTTTGACAAGGTGCCATAGAGGGCTGGTAAGATGAAGGCGCAGATGTTGAACAACAGTGCTCCGGAGTACCTGTATGAGGTCTGAGCGGCCAGATAGAAGGGTTTGCAGCGTTAACCTACGTATCGCGATGTCGTGAAGGTTTCAGATCCATGATCATCTGCTTGCGCCACGAGAAGTGCCCGCCTTGTGCTCCATCGAACATTTCATAACGTTCGTCTACCGGTGACCCGGTAGACGAGTTAATAACACGCACGTTATGGTCCTTGGAGGGAATCATTTGGTACTGGTGTCGAAGACGCGATTGTGATGCAAATCGCAAAGTGGAGGCAAGAGCGGTCATGCTTTTTTCTAATCGTGTGAGATGGAGGCCAAGATCAAGCCAACGTGATAGCAAATCACCAAAGACATGCATGCATGTCCCCCCCGCACAGCTTCATGCATTGCATCTTGGGTGAGTACAATGGAATGGTAGGTTCTGAAGGTGAGGGGAGCAGCAGCAGGGCACGAATTGCGGGGAATAGTAGGGCTTTGCCGCGAATGGTAATCCTTACCGATGTGCAGGGAGATAGGCAGGAGTACAAGCGTTAATGTGATGGGTGGTTTGATTGGACAAGATGGAAGCAGGCTGGGATAAAAGCTGCATCATTGGAAATCAGGATACAGTTGACTTGGAGACAAACAAGAGTGCCAACCTTGCTCATATTTGGGCATATGCGCTTCTAACACACAGTCAAATAATTGTAAATGGAGTATTGTTCTTCCTTGATAGCTTTAGCAGGGCAGGAATGTTAAAAGTTCCAGAAGAACCCCTCATGACCCAAGAAAGGAAGGCTGAGTCGTCGTGTATGTCAGCTAACAAATCCCTGAAGGACGCAGTGGTTTTCTCACCTATCGGTTTTCGCACACTAGGAGTCTATCTCTTATACGTCTTCTTCAAGATTTGTTTTTACTGGCTCAACAGAGGTGAAGTTCCAACAAACTCGACGGCGCGCCCAAAGTGTGGAGCCAATAAAGCGATGGTGCAGGTGCGGGATCATTAGCCTTCTCGTGATGTCAGGTGCTACCTAGGTAGCGAGCAGATGTTTAGCTGGAGTGGCCGGCTCAACCTTCCGGGACTTCCACACTACGGCTCGTCACGATGTCGTCCGCAGGCTGTCGTCCATGGTGTGCATGACAGTGACGTTGTAGACATGATAGCCATGCAGCGAATTGCATCATGACGAATACAAAGCACAAGGTGAGGAATGGAAGAAGGATCGGATATACGGCTGTGGCGGCGTTAAGCGACGACAAGCGCAATCGTAGCCTGTCCGCAACGACAAGATAGGTGATATGGAATCGAGCGCAGCAGCAGCAAGAAACTGCAGACAAGCTCACTGTTTACATGCAGCATGTCTTGTGTTGTCTTATCGCTGGGCCGGATGAGCTAGGAAGCCTCGTGCATTTGATGGCGTTCGGCAGCATATCCTGGTATCTGGCGGCGTCATTGTTTCGCGGCTTCAGCATCAACCCTGTCGTCAGCCTCGCGACCCCCAACGTTTTGCAAAGATTCTGCATCAACACCACCATGCTACTGTTGAGATAACGACGGCGCCTCGTCCTGTACCCCTCCCTCGACGTGGATTTGCCCCATCGCCACTACGGTGGTTGCAGATCTTCCGAGGCAGCCGGGTGCGTGTACGGTCCCTGCGGTGATCCTGTCGTTCGTTACTTCACGATTTACGACTAGACTCGGCTCTCCTTGGCAGCTTGCGACGCCCTTTCCTCAAACACCCAAGCACTCCCGCCGTGCATTCTCTGCACTCAACAAGTCGACGGAGCCTCCATGGACTGCTACAACGCTAGCTTCGCATACGAGTGCCATATTTGAGCCCATTGCACCCCCACAGTCGCTTCAGAACCCGTCCGGAAATTTGCCGAGTCGTATACCCACGCCGACGAAGGTGCGCTCGACGCTGCACTCTTCTACAGTCCAGACGCCAGGCACGACTCTCGTTACCCTGCACAGCACACTGCTAGATGCGGCGGCGCTCATCCGCAGACCCAAGCTCTGATCAAGACCATCTCGATTTGGCAGCCGACCTTTCGCCCGCACCAATTCCGGAACATGAGGATAAGCTCGACCATCAGACCGAGGGATTGCTAGTGAACGCGCAGGGCTGGGTGAACAAGGGTACGCCCAAGGAGGAGGAGGACGAGGTAGGCGTGTCTGCACAACGTCCGGCAACGCACTCTCTCGCCATGTACGACTCTTCCACGACTGCACGGTCGCCTTCACTTGGGGCGCACCAAAAGGCCGACTCAACTATCGGCGCATTTGGGAAGGATACTCCGCCGCACAGCATGGTCGCGGATCACAACAAGAAATGGCGCCAGCGACTTCGCTCTCCATGGGCTTGTTCGCCCTACACCGTGCTGACGACCCTGGCTGCCTTCATTGCCATGTTTCTCATGGCCCAGTCTTTCTTGACGAGGCAATTAGACGTCAAGGGATGTGGAATGTCCTACATGCGGCCCACATACTCAAGATTCAACGACTTCGACACCGAACACACGCGCTTTGCAACTAAATACTCGTTGTACTTGTATCGGGAGGGTGGCTTGGACGAGGACACCAGGGCATGTGCTTCCCTTTGAGCAAAGGGAGATTTACTGACAGTCCTCAGGTCAAGGGCGTGCCAGTCCTCTTCGTCCCCGGAAACGCTGGGAGTTACAAGCAAGTCCGCTCCCTCGCCGCCGAAGCCGCGTACCACTACCATAATACTGTCCAACACGATGTGGACGCCGGCAAAGCGGGAAAGAGGCCACTAGACTTCTTTTCGGTCGATTTCAATGAAGACATCACCGCGTTCCACGGCCAAACATTGCTAGATCAGGCCGAATACCTCAACGACGCCATCACGTACATTCTATCCCTGTACCACACTCCCGGCAAGTTTCTCCGCGACTCCAGCCTGCCAGACCCAACTTCGGTCATCGTAGTCGGACACTCTATGGGCGGTGTGGTCGCGCGCACCATGCTCACCATGCCTAATTACCAGGCCAATTCGATCAACACCATCATCACGCTCGCTGCGCCCCACGCCAGGCCGCCAGTGTCCTTCGACGGAGATATCGTTCGCACATACAAGGGGGTAAACGATTACTGGCGACGCGCCTACTCGCAGAAATGGGCCATTGATAACCCGCTCTGGCATGTCACGCTTATCTCGATTGCGGGAGGAAGTTTGGATACTATGATTTCTTCAGATTATGCCAGCATAGAGTCACTGGTGCCCGAGACTCATGGATTCACTGTTTTCTCCACGTCGATGCCAAATGTCTGGACTGGCATTGATCACCTAGCAATCACCTGGTGTGATCAGCATAGGAAGGCTGTAGTACGCGCTTTGTACGAGGTCATAGATGTGTCACGCGCAACTCAGACTGTTCCACGAGCTGAGCGCATGCGCGGCTTCAAGAGGTGGTTCTTGACGGGACTGGAGGATATTGCCGAGAAGACCCTACCTCAAAAAGAAGCCAAAACACTTCTCACGCTTGAAGAGAACAGTGCCATCATTTCAGAAGGCGAAAAGCTCGTGCTCAGGAGTCTTGGCAAGTCGAAACAGCGGCCAAACGCGCACCTAATCCCTGTACCGCCACAGGCCGTAGGAAAGAAGTTTACTCTTCTTACCAGCGAGCGATTGGATCATCCCGGGGACCACGGCTTGCTTGAGGTGCTGTTTTGTAGTGTATTTCCATCACAACCTGGCCAGTCAACTACGCTCTTCTCAATGAACATGGATCTTTCAGGCGATAGTGTCGGTGCCACACGACTTGCCTGCAAAAACGCCGCGTCGGACGTTATTGCGCTTCCTGCCTCGACACGCCACTCAACCTACCCCTTCAAGATGGATGAGCGACCTTTCTCGTATCTCCAATACGACCTCGAAGATCTTGCAGAGCATCAGTTTGTGGCGGTTGTTGACAAGGCTGGTGAGCGCAGCACGGGTTGGGTAGTCGCTGAATTCAGTGCTGCCCCCGATGCTCAAATCGTTGTCGATATGGGCTTGCAGCGCCTTTTGACTACTGGAATGTCCCTCAGACTTCCAGCGCAGCGTCCCCTTATGACGGACATCAAGATTCCAGCTCTGCACTCTGCTCTCCTAGCCTACAATATCCACATTGGCAAGCAGTCGTGCGACGCAGGAGAGCTCTTCGCTCCTCTACTACGGCAGTACGTCACCGACATCTACGAGAGCAAGTTCTTCGTCAACGTCAAGGATGCTAGCATTAACCTTCACGGCGTATCGCCATACATGCCGCCTGCTCTTCACGCTAAGCAGCCTTCCAATGGGTTGTCACTACAAATCTGGTCTGATCCCACTTGCGAGAGCAGTGTCGAGATTAATCTGAACGTGGACATACTGGGCAGTTTCGGAAAGCTCTGGATACGCTACCGCATCATCTTCGCCGCATTCCCGATACTGATCGTTTCTCTAGTTCTACGCCAACAGTTCAGGACGTACGACAATAGTGGAGTCTTCATGAGCTTTACTCAGGGACTGAACGAGTGTCTGAAGAGCTCATTCCCACTAGCTCTGTCCGCGCTTACCTTCCTGTCGATTGCTCTAGCAGGCGCCCAACATCAGTCAAAGCAATGGTCTTTCCGTGGGAAGCCTACCAACATGACATCATCACTCGATACTGCCTGCAACGAATTGCTTCTCGGTTCGGACGACACCTTCTTTTGGTTCCTTGTCCCACTGTTTGGTTTGATGTGCATTGGCGTCTGCGTGGCTATCAACTACGCTGTGCTTCTAGTAGAATTTGCTCTCGCCTCCCTGTACTCTATCGTCATCTCAACCAAACTTCGAAGGGAAGAAGCAAAGAGATCACCGTCGGCCTTCGCAGTCACGTCCAACCGACAGCGCATCGTTACAACATGCATCTTGCTGTCACTAGTCTCGACAGTGATACCATATCACTTCGCTTACGTTGTACTCTGCCTGGTGCAGCTCGCAACTAGCGTCCGCGCCTTCCGACTGGCGAGAGAGTCTAGTCTTGACTCGAACTACAACTTCTACAACTACGCCCACTCGATATTCATCCTAATGTTCTGGATAGTGCCCATCAATCTTCCGGTACTGGTAGTCTGGATACGCAACTTGGCGGTCCATTGGATGACGCCTTTCTCCTCGCACCACAACATCCTCTCAATCATGCCGTTTATCCTGCTCGTCGAAACACTGAGCACTGGCCGCATGATTCCCCGAGCGGAGTTTCGTGTTTCGTTCTTCACAAACATCTTGCTTTTCTCCATAGGCGCATATGCCGCTGTCTACGGTGTCACATACGCATATGTTCTGCACCATCTAGCAAACATACTCTGCGCCTGGCTGGTAGCCATCCACTTTGACCCATCAACATGGTCTCCGAGGAGAGCAAGCAATACCATAGAAAGCAGCAGTCCGGATAGCGAAACAAAGAAACGACCATGACAGCAGCGATAATACAATTTCCCATTTTCTTCTCCAATGTACACAACACGTGTACACTTTCGGCGTTCAATACCCCCGTTTTCTTCTTCGGCCTTTCCTTCATCTGCATGTTGCTGGCGTTTCACATCTCATGGCATCAGCATTTTCGGCAATGAGCATATATAATCCTTTCTTCTTTTATTTGACGACTGCCTTGCATACGGTCGGCGCATATGACTGTCTTTTGGGCAGCACTGGATTAGAACGAGATGAGATATAAAGATGCGCAGCATAAAGCGATGTAAAACATTGCGCGCGTGTAGGCGAGTGATGACTGGTGAAGCATCAAAGTTTTGAGGATTGTATTGTGTAATGGCGGATGCAACAATAAGAAGACCAAGTTTCACCGATTTACTCTTTCTGTCTCTCTCCCCCTTGCATGTGCAGTGATTGGTGACATCAAAGATCATGAGCAAGACATAATTTGTGAGTACGTAATTGACGATTGGGCATGAACAACAACAACAAATAACTATTTATCAACTACAGCACCATATTTGAACGCCACAAAATGCTACTCTACTAACATTGTCCTGAGCACCCACTCTCTACTTCTACTTCCTCCTCTTCCCTCCACCACCGCCATCCTCACCCTGATGACTCCTCTTCTTGCCCTCCCTCGCCCAGTATTCCTGCTTCTCTCGCTTCTCTCGCTCCGCCCTCTTCTCCGCGTTCTCAGCCACCTTCTTCTTATACGGATCCTTTCTCTCCTCCTGCTTCTTACGCCTCTTCTCCACCTTGTCATTACGAATAGCGATGACCTGGTCCATGAGTCTACGGGCCTTCTTCTCCTCGCCACCGAGGACAACAGCGCGTTTCTGCATGTACGTTTGCTTCTTCTGGGGCTTCGTTGTGGCGATTTGAGACTTGAAAGGGAGGTCTGCGGCGAGTTTGCGGGGCACACGGAGCGGGTTGAAGACGCGTGTTTCACGGACAACGGGGCGGTAGGCTGAGTTTTTCTCCGAGGGCGTGGCGATGCCGTTTTCGTAGCGAACCAGACCTGTTAGACGCATGCCTTGCCACGAGGTGCTTTCGCCTTCTTGATCGGGAGTGGCGGGGTTGAGCAGGTTGGTGACGGCGTTGTAGAAGCGGCGGGGCTTGATGGGGTACCAAGCTCGTAGGAAGACGATGTCGCTCATGAGGATCTTGTCTTCAAAGGTGGCACGGAAGTTTCCTTCTGGTTTGCTTAGTGCGCGCTTGATTTGTCCACGGACACCAGAGACTGTGCGTATGCTGGCGCCTTCAAACTTTGCGATTTCGAGGCTCGACTTGAACATGTCTTTGATAAAAGCGGTGTTCTTGAAGATCTTGTAGGGATGGCCGGTGAGCTTGAGCTTCTTGACTATCTCGGTGGACTCGTCCACGTTGAGCACGACACCCGTTGCTGCAATCCTAAAACCAGGTGTCTTGTTCGAAAGAGACTGAATGCAAACGAATCCAGTGTTCGGGGCGACTAATGGACCGTAGAATGTACCGAAACAATGCATGTGTTCGGGTGTATACTTCAACATGCGATTCCTCGTCCGCGAATCGGAAATGCTGTAGATGGGGGTGGTTTGGAAGCGCCGCCAACCCAAAGAGAAGATGAGGGGATCGTTCGTCTTGAGGATCTTCTTATGCCACCTGTGGCGTTTAATGCGGATCTGGACGAAACCAAAGCGCTCTTCAGTTGGCGTCAGGCCACCAATGAGAACAGGGAATCGTGGGTTGAAGTGCGCAGAGAACTCGTAAGGTACGTTTTCGAGTACGATACGTGCGTATGTACCCGCCTTGTGGCCTTCAACACGAACACGGGATAGTTCATCCAGTTGGTCAAACTCGGCGCGGTTGATGTCGAGCTGTTTCTGAATCATCGCTTTCTGTGCATCGTACCAATCGTCTTCACCAAACTCTTCCTCTTTGTCACCTTCTTTCCGTGCATCAGATTTGTCGTTCAGGAAGCCTTCGCGGTCTTCTTCCTCAAACCGAAGCTTCAATTCTTCTTTTCGTCGGGCGTTCTTTTCGCGCTCTGCTTCGATTGAATTCGCTTCAGCCTCGGCACCGGTTTTCTCAGTCTCGCCACCGTGCTTTTCGCCAGTCTCCAAGTCCTCAAACTCGCCGTCACCCTCATCGTCTTCGTCGAAGCCCTCAAAATCATCGTTCTCTTCGTCATCGTCACCGCCCTTGTCGTTCATATGACCGGTAGCAAAGCGACCCAAGAGAGCCTCGACGTTTTCCTCGTCCTCCCACTTTTCTTCCAGTTCTTGGTAGTTAAACTTGGGGATGTATCGGTCTTCGGCGTTGGCAGCATCGTCAGCGGTTCTCTTGTTGAAGAAGCCATCATCTTCGTCACCCTCTTCTTCGATGTCTTCCTCGTCTTCGTCGCCTCTCCACTTCTTGATAACCTCTTCCGGTGCAAGATCCATGTTATACATCATCTTTGCCAGGTCTGTGACACGGTATGGTCGTTTTCGTCCATGTAGTTTTGCAGCATTCTCTCGGAGGTTAGCCTTCCACCGTGCGCCATCTTCAGCTTCGTCTTCATCGGAGTCTTGCGAATCGAGGTCACCTTCTTCGAGGTCTTCCAGATCAGGTTCGTCGCCGGATATCGAACCTAGATCAGAATCACTATCTGCGAAAGCTACATCCTCAGCAGCATCCGCCTCCTTCTCTTTGCGTGAGACTTTCAGCTTGCCGTTCGGTGGTCCGTTGATGTCGAGGAATCCAGTGTCGTCTTCGTCATCGTCCGCATCGCTGTGGTCCTGCTGCAATTCCTCGTCATCGCTGTCGATTCCCTCGAGATCCTCATCGTCAACCTCTTCAGCGTCTGCTGCCCTAGCTGTCCGCTGAGACCGTCGACCCGTATCCGCAGTATCATCCTCGAGAGCCTTCTTATCCACAACGTCGCCATCCTTGAAAAGCCTGAAGTTTCCATCGCCTTCACCGAGCAGCTTCCGCCCACCCTGTAGTCCGATCATCATTTGCTCGCCCAGTCCCTTCTCTGAATAATCAGCCTCAGGATCGAATGTAGCAGTCTTGACGTCGATGTAGACAGCGTCTTTATCGACTAGCACACCGCCGACATCCGACATTGGCGCATACAGAATCTTCTGCTTGTCGCCCAGTCTTGTGCGCTTCTTCTTTCCGGAAGCCTTCTCGACGGCTTTCTCCGCAAAAGGTGTCGGGCATGGGTCGGGTAGCGCTTCCGTGGAGGTGACTGTGAGATCTCCAACACCGGGTATATGTACTCTCGATCCTCCAGCGGGGAAGTTTGTGCCACGTAGATATCCGTACAACGCTACCGTGCGATCGCACTTCGGGTTCTGCTCGATATCGGTCGGAGGCGTAATGTCTAGGAATCGATCCGCCAAACAATACGGATGAGAATTCCTCCATACCAACGGCCTCGGATTCTTCATGACGCTCAAAAACCTCGAAAGGTTCATAATCTCTCTGTCTGGGTACCGTCCATTTACCACACCACTGAGGTAGAAGAGTTTTGCGCCCTGGTACAGCTCGCTCCAGAATCTATGCTTGAGTCTCTTCTTTTGCAGCTTAAGCGTCTCTTGTTTCCTGAACAGATCCAGATGTGTCAGAATTCCGAAGACATTTCCTGGCATACCACTTGCGCTCAAGACGTTCAAGAACTCCATAGTCTCCATCTCGAAGCCGTAGTTGCCGTCAATCATCAACAGCACTATATCCACCACTTTCGCGATATCGATCATGCTGGCGAGCGAGTCGGCGGGACATTCTAAGAACGTAAGACGTCTGCGCTTCGAGGTGACGACTGTGAGGGGACCGGTCGGGGTGGAGAGGGTCTGCTTGGTGTATCGCCTGATTAAACTCTTGATGAGGGTTGTTTTCCCGACACCCGGAGGACCGACGACGCCGACGATAATTGGGGGAGCTTCTTCAGGGAGACGGTCAACGAGCGGTACATGAAGGCGCTTTTCTTTGACCTGGACATGTTAGCCAAGGTTGACGCAGAGCTTCAAGTCTGGCATACTTCTGTAGAGCGCGCAGCCTGCCTCTTCAATTTACCCGGCGCGGAGAATGCGAAAGCCTTGGGGTTCTTGTCTCCAGTATGCGGTTTCTTCTCTTTCTTGGGCCGATGTGGCCGGTTGCTCTGTGCGTCCGCCATCTTGAGTTGTTTTGTTATCTCACTATCAGACCTCAGTAGAAGTCGTCAAAGTGGCGTAGAGGGTCGGGACTCGTCGCGCGCAAAGTCAAAGTTCAGCGGCAAGTAACTTCGCGATCCCAACTTTTTCGACGCTAAGCCATGCGCTAAAGTCGCAGCTGCAGGGATGCTCTTATCGATAAGGAGACGCGCCTCCCACGTACAGTGGTGGGGCTATGTCTCACATGCTCAGATGGTGGCATAGTCTGGACAGCGCGCACGTCATCGTCAGACGCCGCCTATCCAAGGCTCTAAACTGCTTGTTGACAGGGTCCTCGGTCTACGATAACTGAGGTATATAAGACACTCATACGCTTGAACCTTCCCACATCAACACCGTAACACAACAACTTGATCTGGCACTAAACTACCCCTCAACTAAACAAATAACCCCTCATACAACTCTCCAAACATGGCTCAGTTCAACGTGGGTCCTGACAAGTCATGCTGCAGGTGTTATCGTACTAACGATCCAAGATCACCCTCAAGAAGGACGCTCCCAAGGAGGAGCTTGAGGCAGCGAAGAAGCACGTTACCGACCAGGGCGGCAAGATTGTCAACGAGTTCACCCTTATCAAGGGCTTCACGTATGTACCGTGATGCCTGAAACTCCCCGTAACACGGCTGATACCTCACAGTGCTGAGATCCCCGACGACGCTGTCTCAACCCTCGAATCCAACGAGCACGTCACCGTTGAGAAGGACTCCGAGGTCCGTACGCAATAGAGCGTTTACACAGCCACCGCTGATGGTTCCACAAAGATCCAGATGTAACGCAATGAGCAAAAGTACGAGGGAATGATGCATGAGCAGATGATTTCATGGGTATATAGCAATAATCAATAGCCGTGCCAATAACATCCCCTCTCCTTACCCTGACATCCTCATTTTTGACTCCTCTCTGCACTCTCCTTGGCCTCCTGCACAGTGTCTACCCTTCCGACACCCCTCAAACTAAGATACACGTCGGTACCCCATCCCCAAAGGCTCTGTACCGCGATACCTCCACCAAAGTACTCTGCGTAAGCCCTACCCAGCGGCAACCCGTAGCCTAGCCCCGCCAGACTGTTGACCCCATCACCTCCCGCCCCCGAGAAAGCGTTCAGTGCGTCCATGCCGTTGGCTGAGTTGTTACCACCTGAGAGGGTCGAGGTTGCCTGCGCGTCGTTGAAGGTCGTGAAGCTGTAGTCCCAGATGTGTGCGAGGTTGTCGGGAGAGATGCCACCGCCTCGATCACGGATTCTTATCGTTACGCCGGGTGTGCTGTGCTTAAGAGGAAGGATGTTCGAGTCGGAGGGAGGAGATGTAGGTGAGTTGTGGCCTGTGAAGCGCTGCGAAACTTGGTCTACGTTGCCTTGGTCCTCGTTGTCAATCTTCTCGTTGCGAATATCTTCTGACCTCTCGCTTCTTGCATCCTCAGGCAAGAGTTCTGGAAGCGGGGCAATCGTGACTTCGATGGGTTCGCGCTCCATGCCACTCTCTACCGTCGCGCGGAATGCATTCTTCAGTAGTTCAGTGATGATGTATTCGAGGTGTACGGGTATGTGTGCGAATTCATATTCGGGCTCGCCGTTGATCACAATCGTCGGTCGGACGCCGTACTTCAGCTCGCAGATCTCGCCCACGACGTTCGCGCAGTGGTCTACGATTCTCGCAGGCCTGAGCCTAGTGTCTATAACGCCGATGTATCCTGGGTTCTCATCCACATCATGCATGATTTCGCAATGCGGCTGACTAGAGAAGTGTAGCGAGAGATGTTGTTCGGCAATCAGTCTTGTGCCTATGCGCGCTCGCAGGTGCTCGTCCAGAAAACGCGTCACATCCTTTGGACTGATGTACTTCCTAGCCTCTAGAAAGCCTCTTGCCAGTATACTGATCGTGTTGGCATGTGTTTGTACCAGGTCTGCCATGACCTCTGTAAACTTGACTTCCTCCTCCAGCGTCGTTATCTCCTGCTCAGCCCATGGTAGAAGCGTCGACAGGCTGTGCATGTAATTCGAGTGTATCTTTGACACATGAGGATTAGATACAACGATGAACGGGAGGTTACGAAGCGATTGTATTCGGTGCGCGAGACGGGCGGGGAGGATCGAGAGGGTAAAGTTTGCCGATGTGAGGAGTTGTTGGGTTGTGAGCGGCGGCCTTCCGTGTCTGTTGCGCACGCGACAGTGTTAGTCAGGGTCTTTGGTAGATGCATCTGGAAAGACATGTCTGACAACACTCACTTGACGAGATCAGCGAGCGTCAACGGATGCAACGGCAGGCTCGCCAAATGCGAAATGTCGTTGTCGGTAACCGTCTTGGTATGCAGCCTTCGGTAGGAGCTCGCTCTTGCAAACAATGCGCTACTCGTCCTTCTAGCCGTGCGCGGACAGCACAGTCGTATCATTTGCGACTGAATGATGAGAGGCCGTTGAACCTGCGCCATGGCTCTGTGTGGCAAAAATCTGCTGCTGGCTTACTTTGTGGGTTGGTGCTGGAATGACACGTCGATCAAGTTGCGAGAAAGACGAATCCTATGACTGCCAACTGAATAGAGTCATTCAAGCGCAACGTGTGGTAGTAATCAAAGCTATAATTCAATCGCCATTACGAGTGGTAGTTGTCGTCTTACGTTGTTCGGATCCGCTGCGTTCCATTTCGGCGGGAGCAATTGAGTTGTGGGGGAAGCTTCACCAAGCTCACCTGGGCATGCGACATGCGGCATGCAAAGTGGCGGGTGGTCTGATGTCATTCGTTCAAATCCAACCCTCAAAGGCCAACACTTGAACAAGACATCATTGCGGATAAGGACTATGCACAAGGAAACAAGATTTCCAAGTACGCACCGTGTAGTTTCAAATAATGTACCACAACACATCTTATCATTTTCTTTCTGTAATTCTCACCATGACATCTGTAGTTTTCCGTCATATACAATATAGTGGAAGCAAACAAGAACTTTTACTCTAGGCCAAAGCCGCTCCAGCGACGCCATGCAATGCTCATACTCAATCCCCTCGTCATATGGAACAAACCCGAAATCAACAAACTTTTGTGAGGTAATCAAGCCTCTGGGTATATGTATGTTAGACCTGTTGTAACACCAGAAACAATTAACTTTTGGCACACTGCATCAAACATCGTGTGAAGAGCTGCTAATGGAACTGCGACTAGTACCATCGGTAATGTGCGTCGCGATACTCATGCGCTGGAAAGGTGTGACGAGATTTTGTTCGCGTGACGGCGGACTCGACAATCCCTGACTTCCCGCTGGTGAAGAAGGTGGTGGGTGGCTTGGTAGGGCATCGTTTGCGCCGTAGCGCTCTCGCAGGCGCTTGATCTCGCGAAGTCGGTTACGCCAGGATGATATGGACTCGCCACCTTCGCGAATGTACCACACACTCGAGAAGACGACTGCATTGATGGCAATAAGGCGGCAGTAATCAGCAAGGTACTTCCCACACAGAATCTTGGTCTCTACCGCAGGCGATATGTCGGGGAAACCTGACTTTGAGATGGTTTGGATCTTGTAGTAGCGATTCCTGCCGTCAGGGTCCGCGTCTAGTCGACGGTCGACGAAGCTGGCCCTTGACTCCGGGGAAATGACAATGTGTACGTAGTTGAAGGCGGACGGGAATGTGTTGAAGTCGTAAGGTAACCCAGAGTCATTGAAAATAATGTTGACAAAGTCGTTTCCAATATGTCGCTTCTTGTTTGGATATGTCATGTCATCATCGCGGTTGGTTGGCATCATTGTAGGAATATGGAAGACGAGCTCCATGCAGCGGTCGCGCCAACAGTAAGTAAACTCGCCGTCAATATCTTCGCGTGTGTCGAGACCACCGGTATTGAACTTTGCACCCTTCAGACGGCACAAGGTGCCCAAGTCACTGAGGAATGCGGTATACGCCGGAGACCCCATGTCGTTCATGAAGATGTCCCTCTCGTTCGTCTGGCCTTCGCCGATGTATATAACACCCACCTTGTAATTGTCTACCGTTGCGATTCGGTCGAATGTAGTAATGGCACGGCGTGTCGGCTCGTCATCGGGCAGAGGGATAGGTGGATTGCTGAGATCGAGAGGCGCGTAGAAAGATTGGAAGATATCGTCCGGCAGAATGCCGACATAAGTGTTGGAGTAAAACGCTTCGGAAGCAAGGCCGATAGTGATTGGCACCTGATGTCGGGGTGGCGAGGTAATCAAGGGCCGCACTTTAATAAAGCGAGTACCGCACTACTTGCAGTTAGCACATGTACATCCCATTGGCAATTCGAATAACGTACTGGTCGACGGGTCGTGACAACGGAAGCACCTGTCCTTGCCGCAGTCTCTATTGTTATAAGAGCGTTACCCACGATCCAGGTCTTCTTCCAGACCTCACCATCGCCAGGTTTGAAAGAGCTCTCCTCTCGTGTCGTCTCATCGCGATCTGTATATGCCACCATATTCATAATGTCCAAAATGACCTGTCCCTGCTCTTCCATGACTTGCCTTCCAGAGCTATCGGTGTAGTATAAGTTCTTTGTGATCCATGGTATCTGCTTCGGGCGATCCTCCATCTTCAACGCCATGAACCAGAAGGTAATGACGTGATACGCGAGTGAATACAGGTACTGGGGTAGATCGTCTTCGACGCTTCTTGGCTTGTTTGCACTAGAGTCTGACGATGCCGCAAAGTCTCGTGATGCACCGCTATGCCGCAGGGTCCGGTGCCCACTTTGTAACGAATGCCCATTCACCGTTCGGTCACGCTGGTCGCGTATGTGTTGTAGGTATCGGAAGCACACACCAAAAACCAACTTGAACTCGTCTTCGCGAAAATTCTTGAAGAGCTCTGGAAGACGTGCCAACGACGTGAGGAACTCCAAGATGTGTATCGCCGTGGCCGGCTTGGTAATGATTTGCGACATTTTCTGAATGATACTATCAAGTGACTTGCTGACCGAGAGGGGGATTTCGAAACAGCAGACCGATAGCGCGTGAATGCACCATTTAGAAGTTCTGTCCCATTGCACGATTCCCTGCAGGAATGCCTTGACAAGATCGTCTTCTTCGCTCTTTTCAAAATACTCATGATAGCTGATGATGATAGTCAGTATGTGAAACAGACACACAGCAACATCAGCCTTTTTTAGGAGCGTGTGCGGCGGAGGTTCGTGGAAGCTCGCATTCCGCACCTGTTCACAAAGAA
Organism: Alternaria atra; assembly: GCF_907166805.1. Classification (NCBI taxonomy): domain Eukaryota; kingdom Fungi; phylum Ascomycota; class Dothideomycetes; order Pleosporales; family Pleosporaceae; genus Alternaria; species Alternaria atra. Next base: position 1,536,650 of record NW_025091320.1, read on the forward strand.
CATTACGCAGCATTTTGAGCTGAGCAACGCAACTGCGGACTAGCGCTTGGTTCGAGAGTTGAGGTCCAAGATGGACGAGTACGTAACTATAGATCTCCCAATCGGGTGGTCTTTGTAGAAGTGAGATGATCAACTCGAGCCACAACGTAATCTCCATGTCCAAGATGTCATCACTAAGGGGATACTTTGCCGCGTCAATGTGGGAGAACACGACCCGGCTACAATCAGATGGAGGTTCCTCAGGTAATCCTTTAGGACCAGGATACATCCATAAGGGGGGTATCGGTTTCGAAACACGACCCGCCGGAGCAGTTGAGCGGCCTGTATGTCGATTGAGGGAAGAACGAGGACTCGAACCAGAAGTCTTGCGTTGATCCCGCCACGAAGAAGTGTCTTCTGATCTACTATGGTCACCCGCTGGGTTCTCAGTCATCCTTTCTGGCGCAACAGCTGTTTCCTCCGTGCGGCAGAGCTCAGCAGCAATTCTCTGGCCTTCTGGATCGGAGCTGACTATCAGAGCGTGGCGGGCATCAGCGCGCAAACGGAATAGTAATTTGAGGGCAGTAAGACGCGCATCATGTGCATAAGCGTCTCCTCCAGCAATTTGCCGTAGTAGTTCGTAAAGGATGCGTGTCTTTTGCGCCGAGTGTGTCACGCTTCGAGTGAAGAGCCGTACGTAAGCGGTAGCGATGACGTTGCAAGGGGAGCATCCATCTTCCTTGAGAAGAAATGGATGAGATTGCCATGAGGGCAGGGAGGATGCTGAGGCAGTTTGTAGGCGGTCCAGGCGTCGCTGTAAGATGAGAACAATGTGTGAGAACCGAGCCGTTGGTGCTTGGTCAGCAACGTTCATCGCAAAGTCTACTAGTTCCTGCAAGACTTCAATGTCCTCTTCCTTCTCAATTCGATCAAGAAGGAGCTCTTCTGACTCCAATACTATCTGGCTTGAACACAGCAGCTCGACAGCATCATGCGTTTCCCGCAGTGATTGAATTACGAACAACCGAAGTGAGCGCGGTCTTGTAACATCGTTGAAGATACCAGCGACCAGACGGCGGCAAAGGTCAAGCCAGCCGCTATTTGAAGGGTTTAGGTAGCGTCCGGTGGCAAAGTACCGTATAACTTTCTCTGCAGTCGCATCGCTTATACGGTGCGAAAGTTGCAAGAAGAGCTCCATTACAGCCTCCCGTTGAATGAAGTCGAGTGCGTCGCTCATGTGGTCTAGTCTGACCAAAACTTGATATATGCCGTCATCTGGGTCACGTCGGAAGCGTTCCTGGTGGAGTGTAGAAGCATCGTTGTCATGCTCTGCTCTGCCTGCGATTGGTGAGTACGATGTAAGACATAGCGGAGATGTATACCTACCAACACTGGACGAACTGTCTCCATGAGGTGATGTCTGTCTTTCAAGGACATCCTTCTTTGTATCGTTCGCATGATCTACTGATCTAGTCGTTTTGGCACAAACATGCTCATCGTCACGTTCCGCACATACACGTATAACTTGTAGCATGTCTCCTAAGTCACTCTCGGCAAGCAATAGGTCCCTCATGCCTTCTTGAGCCAGAACCGCATCTATCAGACTAATGATAATCTGTTCCTGATCGGTACCTGGTATCTTGATCGAAGCTTTCAAAGCTGGGAAAAGCAAGGACATGGGCACTTTGGGCAACTCGTTGCGACCATCTTCCAAGAGAAGAAGGCGCAACACCAGAGTTGTGCCTCTGTACATGCTTTCCAGCTTCCTCTTGAGTCCGTCATTTTCCAAGGTCTCTCGGCTTGGGCCGTCCAAGAGCAAATGCAGCAGTTCTGATATGGCGGCTTGACCAACGTGGGATTTGAATAGATTGCTTAACGTATTCCAGGCCTGGTCTTGAAGTTCGGTAATTCTCTTATGGATTTCACACAAAACTTCGAGACAAATTCGGAGTGATCGCCTCGGTATATGAACATAGGTGATGATGGTGTCGAAAAGCTTGACGCCGCATTCCACATCAGGCCGATGAGTCGTAGCCCTGCAGATGGCAACTGTCCGCCGTATGAGGAGATCAAGATCGTCGTCGGTGAAGACTTTGGCATTGAACTTGCAAATATCGGTGGCATACTGGAATGCTCGGAACATGTTGGCGACTTCTGGCGGTGGATTGGCGGCACTCCTCTTCCCGTTGGCTTTACCCCTCATGCCACGGAAGGCATCGCAACTGGCCTGAAAGCAGCTGTCCAAGGAAGTCAGGATGAAGGAGACCATTCCCGACTCGCAGGAATCGATGTCGCGTCCATCGTTGGTGAGGGTGGTAATGACTTCAAGTCTCCTGTCGAAGAAGCGGTCGTTCTTGCGCAGACAGGCAGCGTCAAAGAAGAGGGTGCGCTCGATGCTGGCCAAGTCGGACAGGGACGCGCAGCTCTTCAAAAGCTTGTACCCCACCTCGGCGACGTCGTCTGGCTGTTCGGGAAGGAGCAAGTCGCTGGCGACAGACCACAGCCCCAGTATGTTCTGCACCGGGTACGCCTCGAGGATGTCGCATATCCTGTCCACGGCCACGGCCCGTTCAGCGAATGGACGGTTCCGGCGCAACTGCTCGATGAGGTCGTCGAGTTCGGGCGGTCCGCCCGTCACAGGCTTGCCCGTCCGCTGGCCTGTGACCTGGCTGATGCGCTGGAGGGTACCGTCGGCTGAGTGCGGGCTAGGGATGGAGCCGGGACGTACGGTGCCCAGCGAGGGAGTGCGCGCAGGAGTGCTTGTGGCAGACGAGACAGAGGGCGGCGGCGTCGGGCTCTTCAGACGACCGCCGGTCAGAGAGCGGAAGGCTGTGAAGAGTGCCTGGGTGGAGGAGCGGCGGTCGGGCGTTTGGGGGACATGGTCGGCCGGCGGAGACATGCGTCCCGGTGTCGCGGATGAGTTATGCCTGGTGAAGGTGGTGTAGACTCCAAGACTACCACTGCAAGGGCCAGAGAGAAGAGCTATGAGAGTGGCGCAGGCGCATCGAGTCTATCATGGGTGCTGGTCGGCGGAGAGGCGGGGCTGGCGATGGTGCCCATTTGGGTGTGGGGAGGGAAGGAGGCTGCACGGGACGAGGCGGCGACGGGTCACGCCTGGGGAGAAGACGAAGTAGTGGCGTGCTCGGCGGTTCAAGAGCAGGACAGCATCTCATCATGTCATGGACGCTCTCTCGGAAAATCATCTGGGGTTATGTACCTGATCCCTGCCCACGCCAGAGCTCCTAGGCCTTAGCGCCGTAAAGTGGGACACCCCAAACAGCAACCATTTGCCAAACATTCGACTTCTTTCTCACACCAAGCCACCCGCCTACACACTCTGCTGCTTCACTCTCCTCACCATGGCCGCCGACATCGCTACCCTCTCCCAGCTGCTGCAGGCCAGTTTGGACCCTCGGCAGAATAAGCAGGGTGAGTACCATTGTTTACCGCGGTGCTCCATGTGGTGCAGCCCCAGACTTCTTGTCAAAGGGAATGCGCGTGTATCTGGACGTGTATAGGACGCCGGGAGGATACGTCTTGTACATGTCCATGTATGCGCATTTTGCCAATTTTGCCCCTCCATCTCTCAACACTATTCAGCATCAGATGCTAACTTTTCATAGCGGAAGAAGCAATCACGCAAGAGCAGACCAAACCCGGCTTCTCTCTTAATCTCCTCCAAATAGTCGCTTCCGACGCGAACCCGCAAACCACACGCCTCTCCGCCGCGCTGTACTTCAAAAACTTCATAAAGCGGAATTGGGTCGACGAGGATGGCAACTACAAACTGCCCGAGAGTGAGGTTGTGGCGATCAAGAGGGAACTCATAGGCCTCATGGTGTCCGTACCCGCAAACTTACAAGCACAACTGGGTGAAGCCATTAGCGCTATTGCCGACAGCGACTTCTGGCAGCGATGGGATACCCTGGTCGACGATCTGATCTCGCGCCTCACACCCGACAACACAGTGGTCAACAACGGTGTATTACAAGTCGCACACTCCATCTTCAAGCGCTGGCGGCCGCTGTTCCGGTCCGACGACCTTTTCACCGAGATCAACCACGTCCTGTCAAAGTTCGGCACTCCCTTCCTCCAACTGCTCGAGAATACCGACGCCCTCATCACAAACTCCCAGGGCAACCCCCAGCTACTCAAGAGCGCCTTCACAACGCTAGATCTTCTCATCAAGCTGTTCTACGATCTCTCTTGTCAAGACTTGCCTCCCGTCTTCGAAGACCACATCGGCATCATCTCAGGACTCCTGCACAAGTACCTCGTCTTCGACAACCCCGCACTACACACCGACGATGACACCGAGTCTGGCCCACAAGAATACGTACGCGCAGGCATCTTCGAGGCGCTCATGCTTTACATCCAAAAGTACGAGGACGTATTCGGCACACAGCTCGGACAGTTCATCGAGAGCACATGGAGTTTCCTCATGTCGGTCGGCCTCGAGACAAAGTACGACATCCTTGTCAGCAAGGCGTTGCAGTTCCTCACTGCAGTCGCATCCACACAGCACGCCGAAGCCTTCAACAACCAGTCCGTCTTGGTTCAGATTATCGAAAAGGTCATCTTGCCCAATCTCACTCTGCGCGAGTCTGATGTCGAACTTTTCGAAGATGAGCCGATTGAGTTCATCAGGAGAGACTTGGAGGGATCCGACAACGACACTCGCCGACGTGCTGCCACAAACTTCTTGCGTCAGCTCATGACCCGCTTTGAGACATTAGTCACAACTACCTCCCAAACGTACATCGACGCCTATCTCCAAAACTACGCCCAGGATAACGAGAACAACTGGAAGTCAAAAGACACCGCAGTCTACCTTTTCACCGCCATTGCCGCCAAGGGGACTGCTACTGCCGGCCAAGGAGTCATGAGTGTGAACGAGAATGTCAACATTCTAGAATTCTTCCAGACACACATTGCAGCTGATCTCCAGGCACAAAACGTATCACCCATCTTGAAGGTTGACGCTATCAAGTTCTTATACGTCTTCCGCAGCCAGCTATCGCCAGATCTCTGGCGGGCTGCATTCCCCCTGCTCGTAAACCAGTTGGGCAACGACAACTACGTCATCCACACATACGCCGCTATCGCTGTCGAGCGTGCTCTGTACATGACCGACAGCAACCGACAGCCCATCATTCCCAAGACAGACGTTGTTGGGTCATCGAAAGACTTGTTGGATCATCTGTTCAAGCTCATCACAAAGAGCTCCGCGCCGGAGAAGATTCAAGAGAACGAGTTCTTGATGAAGTGCGTCATGCGAGTGCTCATCTTCATCCGCGACGGTGTTCTACCGATATGCGAGACCATTCTACAGAGTTTCATCAACATTGTCAAGGTCATTAGGCATAACCCCAGCAATCCTCGCTTCCAGTACTACATGTTCGAGGGCATAGGAGCACTTGTTCGATTTTGTGCACCAAAACATCCTCAATTCTTCGAGGAAAAGCTCTACGAGCCATTTGCTGCCTGCCTGCAAGCCAATGTTGAGGAATTTTCCCCTTACATCTTCCAGCTCTTCTCCGCGCTGCTGGAAGCAAACCCTTCAAGTGGATTGAGCGAGTACTACAGAGGCCTGTTTGTTGTCATTATTCAGGGCGCAGTCTGGGAGCAACGTGGTAACGTACCTGCGCTGGCCCGTCTGCTGAGTGCAATGGTTGCCCGCGACGCAGACAACATCGTGGCGACCAAGCAACTGGAGCCTATTCTGGGTATCTTCCAGAAGCTTGTTACCAGCAAGGCGCACGAAACGTACTCTTTTGAGCTCATCGAAGCTGTCGTCGCACACATCCCAGCTAACGCGCTGCAACCCTACTTTGCTACAATCCTCCAGCTGATGCTAACAAGGCTGTCGAACCTGAAGACTGAGAATTTCCAGCAGCGCTTCATCGCGTTCTATCACTTCGTTTCGGCACGGCTGGACAAGGGACTTGGCACAGACTTCTTCATCGAAGTCTCCGATCAGATCCAGAAAGAGTGAGTGGTCTATGTTCTCCAAGATTTAGGAAGCCAATTGCTAACTTCGTAATAGCATTTTCAAGCCCATCTACTTGACTGTCATCCTTCCGGACACCCAGAAGCTCGCACGCCCAACCGATCGCAAGACTGCAGTTGTGTCTTTCACGAAGACACTGGGCGATTCGCAAGCCTTCGTCGACCGTTACCCCAAGGGTTGGGCCCTCACGACCCAGCGCCTGATTGAGTTGCTGGTCAACCCGCCTGTGCCCACTTCCGCAGACGACATCATTCCCGATGCCGATGTCGATGAGCTTGGTTTCGGTGTCGGCTTCACCCAGCTAAACACTTGCAAGAAGGCGCCGCGTGACCCCTTCCCAGAGATCACCAATGTGAAGGAGTGGGTAGGAAGTTATCTCAAGGACGCGAATAACCGCCACAATGGTCGTGTCGCCACTATAATGCAAGAACGTTTGGACGACACTTCGAAGCAGGTCTTGGCCGGTTACTTGGCCTAGAGCTGCGGGCGCTTCTAGGAATTATTTACGGGAACCGGGAAAGACAAATGCATATAATTGCATGCGGGGTTGGGCGCAGGAAAACAGCTGAGCCGGCTTTCTAGGATTTAGGATATGATACCAGGTAGAAAAAGTGGTGGAGTTTTCAACAAGGAACAAAGCTGAATACATTTTCATAGAGCACACACAATGTGCATGATCAAATCACTGCATTCGATCAAGCGTCTTGCACCTCATAACTCACCTTGGTGACCCCCTTTTGCCTCTTAATGTTCCTGAGCACGATTTTCCCACACTCTTTCAACTTCAGTACATGCGTACCTCCACAAGGATAGCTTCCCTCGCTCCCTATCTCCACAACCCTAACTCCATCTTCCTCATCCCCTTTCAAAGTCTCCATAACCCCCGTACACTCCTTCTTCGCCCTTTCTTCATCCCAAAAGTGAATTTTGACGTCCATATCTGCAGCAACCATGTCATCGACTCTAGCCTGTATCTCAGCCTTTTTGTCACTTGGAATAAGACCTAAGAATTCTACAAAAGCTGCGCCAGGGTAGTGCGACGCTTTTCCGTCGACGACATCGGGGGCCACGGAACCGGAGCTTTTGAGGTAAGCAACAGCAAGGCCGATGACGTGGCCCGCGGTGTGGATGCGGGAATGTAGACGGCGTTTCTCTGCATCAATTTGCTGTTCTGCGTCGACTCCTTCTCCTTCAAACTTCTTGTCTGAGGAGGCAAAAACACCCATATGCAATATCGCGGGATCTACCTTCCGCACTTGATGCACGTGGAATGTTGCGGATCCTGCTGAAATGGTTCCAGTGTCTGAAGGTTGGCCGCCGCCTTGGGCGTGGAAGATTGTCGAAGGAGTTGTTACGACATAAGGCTCTGTTTCGGGTGGTGGTTTGAAGAGGGACTGGGTTTCTGGGGACAGGGATGATAGTGGGTGAATTGAGGTTATGGGAGAGGTGTGGGTGTGTTTTTGGCCATCTTTTTGGTAGAGGGGGTCTGTTCTTTGGGATAGAGGGTCTGCCATTATGCTGAAAAGTCTCAGAGTATGGGACGTAGGATTGATGGTGAATTGGTAGTAGATGTGGCGAGTTGTTGATACTCGTTTGGGTGTTCGTATTGTCGTGCCGCGGAGGATCGATAACGGTGGATATCTAAAGATCGTGTGGCACATGCAGCGAATTATATGCTCACTCAATGAGAACAAAATGAGATGGAGTGACCTGCAAAAGCCAAGGGCGTAGTAGCAAAAGGAATCTTCGAGATAATTTGGAAGCGCGAAGTATGGGTCGGAATTGCGCCCTTGGGGTGTACATGCGCCTTACCGCTTTAGGCAGGTACGAATGTCTGTTCTGACGTCTTCTCGTGTGCTGAACAGAGTAGGAACACTGCTTGTAGTCGAAGACATGCACATTCACAGAAACTCATGCGCTTTTCGTAATCATGCAATCTGTTGGAACGATAACAAGCATAGACAAACAGCGCTGTGTTGACGATGTCGTAGCGCTAATACCTGCCATCCTCCGACTTCGGGACTGCCTCTCCCCTAACCCCTCGCAGTTGCGTACAGTGAGTCTACAACCCTCAATCTCCGTTCCCATTGATGCCCTTAGAGATACGCTGTAAGCCCACCTCCTCGCAATGCTGCTGTATAATAGCTTGTGGGTTGAGCCTCGCGCTCCACTTCCGTGCCATCACATTGATCGCCAAAGGTCTCATATCCTTGGCTGCTTCAAAAGGCTCTCTATCGTCCGTGGAGCCACATCAATAAATGCGCCGAGCTAAGACTGCCGTACTTGTTCGAGAGAAGACAGTCCAATCTGTGTAGTCTTTCTGTAGGTTCATGTCTAGGAGGACTATCCAGTGAAGGCTGCACGCCCAAGGAACAATCTGTAGCCTCAACTGGCACTCTTGGCACAGATCGCTGCTTCGTCCAGTATAGAGCTCGGTCATAACGTTTCCACAGCAATCGGTATTTGTTGGCTGGTTGCAGTGCTTGTATTGGTTCATAGCGAGTTGCTTTTTTGGTGACATGGCTCGAGCAAAGTCGGTGGCTTCATGAAGATATAGGGAGTGTTAAAACCAAGGTACTGCCTATGGGTTTATTTGTATAGACAGACACTTTCCTGTCCGTAGGACTGCACTTTCTTCACCTTGTGTCGCACCTTCTAGCATACGTGTATGGTACCTTGTCTATCAAGCGAACCACACTTGCCCTCAAATTCGAAACACAGGACCCAAATTTTCAGCAAAAGAGTCGAGGTGATATGTATCATCATGGAGCATAGAACGCGACACCCTCAGGCAAAATTTTCGTCGTTCATCTCGCGCCTCAATGTTGCTCGACCGCCATTCCGACCGACCTCATTCGACCAGTGAGCAACAACGGGCTTATCCGCTATTTGTGCCTTCCTTCCGAGACCTATCATACTCGTAGCCCCCTTCTCCGCCTCCCTCTTCTTTGTTGGCGTTCTATCCGCGTTAAACCTGTCGTCTCCTTCGAAAGTCCGAGATGAGTTAGGCGCGTCTTTGGCGAAATCTGATACGTGGTCGCAGTGCAGATATGTATTTGAAAACGCCTCGGAAAGCCTGGGTTTGGCCGGAGTAAGCGTTTGATAACCGGACGCCATGAAATAGTCGGAACGAGGCCCTAGAGATTTTGCGACACGAAAAGGTGAGCCTTCGAGGTGCGCATTGGTGGGACGGTGGCCGGGGGGTGCTAGTTTTCGCATGATAGGTGTCTCTTCACGTGCAAGAGATGAGGCTCCAGGAGACGATGGTAACGGTATACCATCGTCGTCTTGTCCACTATTGACATCTGCCTCTACCAACACCTCTTCTTCCAGCCAAGCATTGGCGGACCTAAGAACTACGAGAGCCTTCAACTTCTCATTGGAATAGAAAAGCCAGATTGAGACGCCTACCAGTGTGGTCAGGAAGAGAGTATAGGCCTGACCACTAGGATCGAGCAGCCAGTATTCCAAACTGGTGCCGCGGAAAGTATGAGTGAAGCAACCTATGAGCCGGTCGATCGAACCTTGAACGAAGCGCTCAAGTGAAGTAGGTTCATTGCCGTTATTGTAGACTAGCAGGGTAGACATTTTATGCAAGGCAATCACTGGTATTAGGTGAGAAGGTTGAGTGGTGAGGAATTGAGTCAAATACGCCCTTGTGAGACTAACGAGGTGATTGGAGAACGCGAGCTATGATTGTGTTTGCATGGGCATGTGGGCGCCGCACGGTCTTCTCAAAGTGAGTGAGACAATCATCTCCCAACTCCTGGCGATGTCTCAAATAAAAAAGTTCATCACTACCAATCAAAGCCTGTGAAGAAGAATGAACCACTAAGTATTCGGCCGACTGCCTCATAGGAAGACCCAATTCATAGTGCGTTATGCATTTGTTGGGACAACGACTTGAACATTCCCGTGCGGTACAGTAATATCGTCCCGAAAACCCAAAATTATTCCAGGACAACAATACTCTACTGCTGGTATCAGATGCCACAGATGTTCAGCTTTACATCGTCCAAATCTTTCCAGAAAGAGATGGGATTGCCCTTGACGCAAACCGGTCCCGTTGTCCTAGCTCCACCCAACCTTCCCAAATGCCGAACTAACTGTCCGCTTATCTGACTGCGGCAGCTGTGAAGTGACTATCGGAACGCTGAACAGCGATCTTCGCACTAGGGGTACCTCCGCAGGTCTACTTGCCCCAAATACCTGGCGCTCCAGGAATGGATCTTTCATTCCCTCTTTCTTCCATCTTTCTCGAACTAGGTTAAACTCCATTCCAGGTGGAAACTCAGGAGTCCGTATACGTCGATGTTTGCGTGGTGATGATCTGAACAGCTCGAAGCGCTGCGGTATGTACGATAGCATCAGACCTGAGGGGAAGGCTGAACGACGTGACACCAAAAGGAGTACACGCACTGTGCCCACACGTCCATGTCACTGTTTACTATTATAGCGCCACCACAATGTCTCAAGCACAGATCAGCATTTTACTCAGTTTGTTCGTCGTTTCACGCTCCCCTCTCAAACCACTTGTTTCAGAATCTCTATGCAAGTAAGCGCTGCATGGAAACCCATCCGCGCGATTTGGGACCAATCTCCATGGAGTATTTCTTCACCATTATGTTAGTACTAGCCGTCACATTGCTCGTGCTACTCTTCATCGTTATTGTGAAGTACGAGATGCGTAACCGTTCATTCCTGCGATCTCGATTACAGGCCGGGAAGCAATCTTGACTTGTTGTAAGCTATGGAACGTTCGTTGCATACTTCACATACGAATCCCGACATGACAGTAGCTGAACAAGCTGTGTGAACCGTGTATCACGTTGTGTCTTCGTCTGAGAGCATTCTCTAATGAACTGGACCTTCAATTCTTCTTCTTCTTTGGAATGTTACACTAGCATTGTGCGAAACTGGGTGGAAAAGCTCCCACGTTCGAAGTATGAATAGACGCCTGCAATGATAGGGTGTAACATCCCTCCCTGAGTGCTGGGACACCCGCAGTGCTGGGACAAATGAGGGGTACTTTGACTTCTAGCACTTCGCTTTCTGCGCGCACGCTAATAATCTTAAGGAAATCGTGATACTTATGTACTAGAGCTATCTGTTAATATATTTTAACACGTTTAACTAAAAATTACATCGCTATCGCAGTCCTTTTTGCGTAACTTGAAGCAGACCTTTCTTCCGTGCATAACAGTGTTGCTTTACTACAGCACTATACAGAAGCTTGCAGAGTCTAAAAAAGCTCTAGAAAATCGCGATTATGTCGTAGAGATCTTGTAATAGCGTGGTGAGCTACGTTCAGCCTCGTAGCGCCTGCAACGCCCATGTTTATGCATAATCGCATTCGTAATTAGTACCTTAGCTCGCGTTAAGCGGCTCTAAACATCTTACGTTATCGTCTTCGCGTAATCTATTTCTAGCGGCTATTAGGGCTGTGGCTTAGCTCTAGCAGTGTGATGGGCTGGAGCCCAGTTGGTGAGTCCTCGATAATATCTCGGTCACGTGCGCGAGGCGCACTGTCCACAGATTCCGGGTGCCCCCCCTGAGCACCCGGATTCTGTGTAAGCGAGCCCGGCAGAAGGTTATCCCGAGCCGCCGCCCCCTGAACGACCTTCAGAACCCTAGCTACCTGTAGTTCTCTTCTCTATCGAATACAACTCCAGTATACCTGTGCGATAGCTCCCTGAGCGTAGCCCCTTACAAGCAGTTAGTCTAGGCGTATAAACTCTAACGCAAAGGTCGTTCTTAAGGGAGATTACTAACAACAAGACCTGCATCTTATACTAACTATATTCTTACTATGCTGTAAAATCTATATTGTGCTTATAGTAAACTAAATCTAATAATGCACAACACTAGAGAATCCTAAGCAGAACCACACGACCAGATACAAGCCCAAGACAAGCTATGTTCTCGCGTACTACGGTCGAGCTTAATCGATACTCTGGCGGAAGCCACAGGAAGCGTTGCTGGTTGCGCAATATCCACTGATCCTGCACTACAATGTATAAGGATTGCGGCTGCGGTCTTAAGAGCGATGTGACAACAGGGGTTCGAGGCAAAGGAATATCGCCCTGGTTCGTGTGAAGTACCTGGCCACCTGGTGAGAAATCGATATAAGTAATGTACCCAGAAGAGCTTCCGAGCGTGCTGCGACACGTCCCCGACCCCACCTCCCACAGCCGCACTGTCTTGTCGTAAGATGCTGACGCGACCAGCTGCCCGTCTGGTGAGAAGGCTACCGCGCTAACTCGGGAGGAATGGCCCTCGAGCGTGCTGCGACACGCGTCCCAGTCTGCTTCTTTCATAGACAGCATCTTAACCCTCTGCGGCACTTGGTCTACAAATGTTTGTCGTATTAGGCTCCTCTCTGGTGCGAACACGAGTGCGGAGCAATAGATCTGTAGTGGCGCATCTGTAAGCACAGATTGGAACCGCAGCACGAACCGCTTAGCGTCGTAAAGAAAGTCTAAAACTAGCTTTGCAGACGGCTGCGTTGCACGTTAGCAGCGAAGTAGGAAGGTGTTCTGTAAAGATCTTACGCTAGCAAGTGCCTGAAGGCTGTCGAGCAGGTTAACGCATCTGCTTAATTCTCCTATAAGGCTCATGGCCTCAAGCCAATGAAGAAGGTGCTGTTGCAGAAAGAGGTGGGTCGTGTCTCTATCGAGGATATCTTGCTGACCCTGCTTAAAATGATCGACCCAGTAGCGACATGCATACTGCAGGTCAGGTGACAAACTACTAGTAATTCTCCCCTCGTCAATCTCGCTCCTTAGGGTCCCGGGTCCTGGAAGGCTGCACATGTCTTGGTATAGGCCGCTTGGTCCAGACATAAGCTCAAGGCAGCGAGAGGCGAGCTTCTTGTGCGTGCTTTTCTCATCTACCCAGAACAGGCTCTTTCCCTGCTTCTGAGGGTCGACGAGGAACTCGCGAAAGGACAAGTGCAAAAGACGAACAGGCGCGTCCTCGCTGTCAGGAACACTAAGAACAGAGTGCAAAGAGTCGAGTCGGCACTGGATCTCCTCTTGTGGGACTTGAAGCAGCCGGGCAAGTGAGACAGCAGAGAGCGGGCTCTCGAGCAAAATAACACTGCCTACAACTTCTCGGAAAGCTAGAAGCCACGTCTCCTTCTCGTCTTCCTCCTGCTCACTAAGCAGCTAATCGAGCACAGGGAGATAGGTCCGATCTAGCTGCGAAAAGGTCGCCTTTTGATACTGCAAGATCTTGTTTAGAAAAGCTGTAGAACTGCTTCCTCTGCTACTAACATACCGACACACGGTAGCAGCGTAGATGAACAGCGGCACAGCTAGTTTAACCAGCGCGAGGATCTGCTGTTGCGCTGGCCAGTCTGAGGCCAACTTGCGTTCTTTTCGTATTACACCGAGCTCATGCTCTAGGAACAGACGGATGTCGTGTTTAATCGTGTGCCTTGGTACTTCGTGGAGGACTAGGTCCTGGTATGTGCCATTTGGCATCTCCCTGAAGCCTAGGCGGATATGGAGCTCTGGCCGGCTAGTCACCACGATCCGCAGCGGCACTAGGCGAACGTCTTTCGTCTGAGCGAGCAGCTGGAGGATCGTTCGAATGTCGGCTTCTCGCTCACATTCGTCCAGCGCGTCGATCACGATAACACGCGCCAAGGCCCGCGAGCGAGCCTGCTTTATTCCTAGGAGTGGCTGCAGTATCAGCTTCTCGAACTGATCTTTTAGAGCTTTGTGAGCGATAGTCGAATCTTCATTAAGCGTCTTCCTGATACCAGTTAGCATACCGGGCTCGCAGGCGACTAGACCAGTAGCGATGGTGGTAAAGAACCGTGAGGCATTGCCGCGCTCGCCCTCGCCTTTCTTGAAGAAGAAGCTTGCTCCGAGCTGATCACGGCTAGCGAACGACTGAGCGACCGTCCGTGCTATCGTTGACTTTCCTGTGCCCGCAATGCCACTTAGCCAGAATATGGACTTGCCATCCTTGCTGTTCGCCCATGTTGTGATCTCGTCTAGCAGCTCGGTGCGTGTGTTTGGTAGACATCGTGCGTTGTGCTCTTCGTTGTGGGAGCCGAAAGAGGCGCCTACTACAATTGGTAGATTAATAGAGTGGTACTCTTTAACCTCTTTTCGCAATCGATCTATGGCCTTCTGCCACCCTTCGCCGTATAGAAGCGGCATCTAAACGTCGAAGATGCCTAGAAGAGAGTACGCTGCGTCTTCCTCGCGCTTCGTGTTGCGTCCTCGTGCCCACAGCATACGTCCGTCTACAGTAAAGCATGTTATTGGACTGCCTTCAAGCGCTTGCATAGCGATGCTAGTGATCCCATAAAGAGTCTGCTTCAGAGACTCCTTGTCACCAAGCCGCTCTCTATCCTTAGAGAAAAACTCAACGGATGCTGGAGCGATAAGCTCTTGAAGTGTCCAGCCTCTTGTAAACCACCTGCTCTTCCTAATTACAGGTTTCCGCTTCCTGTGCGCATCGCCGCCTTCTCTAGGAGGCTTGCTAGAAATATTAGAAAGATACACGTAGCACTTTTCCGCATTTTTATACCAGCGAAACATGGAAATAATCGCTTCCGAAAGTTCTGCATTGTTCGACTTGTCGATGCAGCACGTGTCTATCCAGAAGTAGTACAGACTATCACGATTAGCCTGTAATGCGCAAAAGCGGATTTTGTCGTATCCTGTCTTGCTCTTTTCGCTGTTCTTCATTAGATCGTCGAAGGTTACTTCTTGGTCCTCGTCCCAGGTATGAGAGAGTATCGCGTAGGACGGGATCTCATCGTCACCGATCAAGTCCTTTGTCCAGGAAATCTCGCCGCTACTTGTGTAGTGTAAGAGACGCATCGCGTCGTGAACGGAGGCTGCAGGGCTAGCGGCAGCGGCAGAAGGATCGATGGGGCATGGCGGCCCGTCCGCTCGTTAGGGACAACGGTCGTCGCTGGTAGGGGTGGCGGACAGAGTACGTCGACTTGGGTGTTGGACTCGAATCTAACTTAGCAGCTGCGCAGAAGGTTCGTGATAGCGACGCGCTGTGTCGCGGGTGCGCGGGATGGGAGGCGCAGCCTAGACTGAAGGCGAGGCTGCAACATGCTGAGCAGCCTGCATGCTTCAGCCACGCCAACGGACGTGCAGATACTTCTCGCTTGGCTCATCGAGATACAGCAACCCAGAAAGTGAGATGTACATGCGTTACCCTGGCTTGGTTAACAAGAGCAAATGTGGCCATGGTCAAAGAGCATCGAGGTGCGTATAGCTGCTCGAAGAAAGGAGCGCTAAACAAGACGCGCTACATTAGATGTAGTTAAGCCTCTGATAGCCACAGATAAGTTAGCCACAGTAAGTAAATTACACTCGAGACAATTACGTGAGACGTGCGGGGTCGCCTTCTACGATCTTTTGCACGTACAGGAAGTTAGTATCTAGCCCTAAGAACCTCCTGTTAGCGCGGTAAGCTATGATCAGCCTCGCGCGTGCTGCAAAGCCTGAAGATATGCAGGGTCGCTACGCAGATCGCTACTTCGGCTACTGTTAGCCTCTCAGCAGTGCTGTAGCAGAGCAACGCTGTTGTGCAAGCAGTAAAGGTTGTTTGTAACATTCGCAAGAAGGGCAGCAATACCAACGTAATTTTTAGTTAGGAGTATTGTAATAAGCTTACAAACAGCTCTAGTATATCGCTGATACAAACTTACAGCGATTATTAGGGTGTGCGAAGAAAGCGAAGTGCTGGAAGTCAAAGTACCCCTCATTTGTCCCAGCACGGCGGGTGTCCCAGCACTCAGGGAGGGACGTTAACTGTAGCCTCGAACTGCAGTGCGCCAGTCATCTGCTCAATCCCGCTCAAATATGCTTCCGAATGCGAGGCAGCACAAGAGAAATGTCAGTTCAAGATGAGCCATTTTCGATCTTGAAATGTCATACTCTGTTATAGAACTGTCAGCATCCTTCCTCATCGTTAACGGTTTTGTCTGCGCGGATCTGGACCGTAAAAAGTCGTAGTCGAGCAAGTAGTCTGAGGCATTCCTCGCTCCACCTCAGTACCTCCCGTGTCCACATCCTCATTTTCCACCACGAGACTGGCCGCTCTTCCTGCTAGCGACTGGATACGGTCATTTGCGGGTGGATTCATGTTTCCTACATCAATTTTTGTACCGCCTTGAGCCGTTATATCTCTCTGTGTTCCATTATGCTGGTACTGAACGAATCGTACTGGTGGCCGCGAGTTCTTTGGAGGGTCGAGCCCACCGTACCGCTTCCTGAGCTCATTAAGCCCAAGTTCAGTCTTTCCGATGATCTCTTCCTCTTCCTCGATGGCTTTCTTAAGTTGCTCCCATAATTTCTCAACTAATTCTTCCGGTTGTGAGCATCGGCTTCCGCTACTCTTTGGTATTCGTACAGGAAGAAATTCTTGCTGCAGCTGCGGGTTCTCGTCGGGATACAAAAGGGCTCTGGGCGGGCCCTCGACGTGAGTATATAAACCAATACCTGTTACGTAGGGAGTTGCACCGGGCGGGCAAGGGCTCTTGAGCGCGTCGATCAAATCAGCATTCATACGGGCTTTGCGTACGGCTGCCTCTTCGGGTGTGAGAGGTGTGGGACTGGCGGAGGGTGCGTCTGATGCAGACGCATTCGTGGCGCTCTTCTGATGCGAGACTGTTGTTGAATTACTTTCGGATGCTATCATGGCAGCCCGATCTGAATTGATACGATGTGAATTGACGGTCTGTCGCATGTTAGTATTTCTGTTTGAGGCTGTTGTGTGCATGACCCGGTAGATGTAGGTTGTCACATTGATATCAAATGAAACAGTTATATTAAGGCTCCCGTAATGTGGTGTAGCATTTCGATCTCTCCTGCTCTTCGAATCGCTTGTATTCACTGGACGACTGGCGGTGTTAAGCAGGTGCGGCTGCGGTCTCCCCGTACATGCACTCACGGCATACAGATGAAAACGTACTCGTCTGCTATCTCTGCACTTGACTAACGGCCCTGCCATAACTTCGTGGTTCAGGGCGACGACACTGCTCTTGTCCACTCGAGACGTGAATGTACCTATGAACATCGCGTCGGGCTAATGTCGTGTCCCGAGATCTGTATCGATAGTGGCCGCCCAACTAACCCCAACTCATCATAGTTCCATTTCCTTCCAGATGCACCATCAACACGTCATTACAAGATCGTCATCGATCCGTTCCCGATCTGAACCCCACAGCATTCAGGAACGCGCCAAAACGAATAAGTGCTGACATCAGGACAAAATGACACTGGCTACCTGCCTCCCCGGGAAGCGGCACGTCACTGCACGCCATGACCTCAGATCTCTTAACCTAGAGGGATCGTGGCTGCTGTCCCGTAACACATGTTGTGACCATGCAGTCTACAAAATTATTTAGAGGTGTTATTCCCCTGCGTAGCTGCAAATCATCTTCCTTAATCACATCAACCCTACCACGTGTATCCATTACCAGGATCACATCTACTACTTCCAGACCTTATTCGTCAACTCCGCCACACAACACCGACCGCTTCAAGGGCCCAGTCGAAACTTCTTCCACAATGCAGACAGTAAAGAATACCATTGCCGAGAATCTCGGTAAAGTCGTTTCTGGCGCCCATGACCTCGCTCCTGCAGATCAACAATTCTCCCTCGAGGAAGTGCCCGACCTTACTGGCAAGGTCGCTGTCGTAACCGGTGGTTCAGAAGGAATCGGGTACGGATGCACCCACACGCTTCTCTCACGCAACATCAAGAAGCTTTTCATCATCTCGATGAGCGAAGACATCATCGAGGATGCTCTCAAGGCAATCAAGGAAGAAATGGGAGAAGACAAGGCCAGTAGAGTCGAATGGCTAAAGTGCGATCTCGCAGACTGGGAACAGGCAGGCAAGACCGCGTTCGAAATTGCGCAGAAGACGGATCGAATTGATATTTTGATCAACAACGCTGCGCGTGGTATCATGACATACCAGCTTTCGAAGCACGGTGTTGACCTACACATGGCGCTTAACCACATGGGCCACGTCGTTTTGACCTCTCACTTGCTACCCTTGCTCAAGTCCACAGCCGAGAAGGGTGACAAGGTTCGTATAGTACAACTAGGGTCCAACGCACACGAAAATGCACCCAAGGACACAAAATTCGAATCCATCGACGAGCTAAACACAGACCTCGGGCCTATGGCACAATACGGGCGCTCAAAACTCGCTGCCATCCTATACGCTCGCTACCTAGCTCGTCACCTCTCGTCTTCTCACCCCAACATCCTGTCCAACACCACACATCCCGGTTTCGTCGAGACAAGGCAGTCAGTCGACCACATTCATGAAGCCTACCCGCTGGGTGGCTATGCAATGAGCTACGGCTTTGCACCATTCAAGAAGACTCAGTTCGAAGGTGCGGTGAGCACCATGTTTGCGGCGACCAAGACAGAGGGTACGGGCGAGTACATTTGCCCGCCCGCGATACGGGAGCCGGGTAGTGACCTGGCGAACAACGATAAGTTGGGTGATCAATTGATGGATTTGACATGGAAGATTGTCAAAGAAAAGACTAAGAGTTCGAGCGCTGATAAGGGATGTCCGTTCAAGACGTATTAGAAGAGCTCATATAGACCATGTAATGACTATTTAATCAAATCATATGATCAAATTCACGTGCTGGTTCAACGCTCATTACATCAGATGTTACGGTTTAAGATTGGAGAACCTTGCGGCCGTAATTCGTTGCGTCTCATTCCAAACAACTATGGTATCGCTCGCTTGGCGCCTTGCAGACTGACTGAATCCATAACCCACAACAATAACCCAAAACAATGCAATGGAA
This sequence comes from Alternaria atra, assembly GCF_907166805.1. NCBI lineage: Eukaryota > Fungi > Ascomycota > Dothideomycetes > Pleosporales > Pleosporaceae > Alternaria > Alternaria atra. Next base: position 1,555,455 of record NW_025091320.1, read on the forward strand.
GCCACAACGCCTGTTCTTCGCGAAGCCTAGGCCTACTAAGCAATACCCTCCATACCCATGGGCACTTGGAAGCCACTTAGCCCTTCTCCAGCACTTGTCAACCTAGCACAAAGACTTAAGAAAACCACCGTCTCAGTAGCAGCGAGGTAGTTCAGTGTATCCAGCAAGATCTTAAGATGCCGGGTGAAGTTTTCCTCGTACTTAGCAAGCATGTCAAACATCTTGTCGACGCGCTGGGGATCGTATACAAACTGAGTCGAGGGTCGGTGTGTTGAAGCGACTAATGTAGCAGCAGGAAGTTTGGAGTTCTTGGAAGGCGGAGGAGCAAAAGATGCGTTAACTTGCGCGACGAGGTCGGGATCACCAGTAACGAGGTAGCGGGAGAGGGAGTAGGTGAAGGATGCAAACATGCTGCATGTTGACATGATCTTGTTGTTGATCTGAAGGTAGTTAGTAACCAAATATAGCGCAAAGAAGTGTTTCTTGACTCACCCGAAGCAGCTTACTGTTAGTAAGCATGCATTCCTTCAAGCAAGTTGCAAGGAAGTCAACATGGTCCTGCATCAATTCATCTACAGTTCGCTTCACCTGAGGCCCGCTGCTCTCGTCTTCTGTTGTCCTTGCCTTGCCCCGCGCGTCCTGCTTCTCTTCGCTTATCCTCGACATCAATGATGCCCAGTTTGGCTCAATGACCTCTGACGTGCAATAATAGGTGAGTTGTTGGACGAAGACCAACATGCGCGCCCGGAGTGTCCAAGCCCGGCGTTTCCATTGCTCAATCCGCGGGTTCTTCGATCGGTGCTTCCAAGCAGCGTTCTTGCCTTGCTCGCCCCAGCACTTGGCCAGATCAGTCTCGAGATGTTTCAAGCTGAGTAGATATCGAAAGAGTAGTTGGTAACGAGTGAGGGTAACTCGGCTGACGACTAACGACAGCGGGAATGGCATCGCATAATCAAACACCAGCGCTTGGTAACCGGTAATGTTGGTATCGTCGGTGATAGGCGCCGAGTTCGCAGGTGTGTAATTAGACAATGTAGCAGTAGCAGCATCCTGGTCGAGACCCTGCACATTGACAATCTTCATAAGCCAATTCGTGAGTCCGGTATCATTAATCTGAACCTTGATATCCTCCTTATATGGGTCCTCCACAGCGACTGATCCAGCATGGCGAGTGGCGAGATCAAGCAATGATTGCAGCTTACCGACGTTGACATGCTTTGCTGGTTTCTTGAGCTCAAGTTCACTCATTTCGAGGAAGTAGGTGAAGAAGTCGGAGCGATCGAGGAAGAAATAGTGCTTCAGTGAACGCAACCGTGCCGGTAGCTGATGTGTCGTAAGAAGTAGGTTAAGGAGGGAGGAGTTTGCGTAGGCATATGAGGAGTTGACGTTGTCCAGGAAGCGTGGATCATCGAAGCTAGTCGGCGCGTCCTGCACGACTTTGCTAACGTCGACGCCTCCACACTCCCGAACCACGTTGAGGTACTTCCCTGCCAGGAGCACCTTGTCTTTGACGGCTTCAAGCTGGGGAGGCACTAGGGCATCGCGTATCGTGTATCTCTTCTCCCAGTACTCATCCGTGTAATCTTGATCTAACCTTTCTCGCTTGATGCTTCTCTGCTCTTTGATCAGGAATTCGGAGTGTGGGTCTTTGATGCCACCATGGTGCAACCATTCATTCAACATGGCCATATACGGTCTGCTGGCTTCCCGCAACAGTGTGGTCAGTAGTGCTCGAGCTGCAGGATCTCCTGACATTGACGATAATCGCTTGGTAATGAGTCCTAGTACGCTCCCACCTTTGCAGAGCTTCTTCGTTGCATTACCTCCCTCGCGCAGCGACTCTAGGATGTTTTCAAAGTCATTGCTGTCATCATCAGCTGAATCTTCGTCTTTTTCGTCCTCAAGAATGCCGTTTGCTTTCAGTAGTTCGATTCCGGTTGTGTAGAGTTGAAAGAGCATGTGACTCGTCTGTTTAGTATGCAAGCTCAAGACGTGAAGTGTGAAGGAGTCATTTGTCAGCAGCTGGTGCTCAAGCTGGGCGACAAGTATGAGGTAATCCTTTAGCAGCCGTCGTACAGCAGCGCATAACGCGTGGTTCACCGCACCGTACTCTTCCTGGCTTAGCACCTCTACGCACGTCTCCACGGCGATGTAGTGTGTGGCGGTCTTCAGCATCGACTTGGTAAGGTCCCTCAAACTAGGATCCAAGCCAGGCATTAGGCGGAATTGTGGTCCAACCAAACGTTCCTTCTCTTCATGGGGGTTGTAGCCATCGCCAAATCGAATGTATTGTCCCTCGAATCCCATGAAAACAAATAACAAATCCTCCAGTATAGCCTTCTCTTGCGCTTCTAGCGATAGTTTTGCGAGTGGTGTAGGTTGCAGCGATATGGGAGCGGTGGATGCGAGCGGAGGTATCGAGATGCGTGTCGCCAGCGGGGCGGTCGTATGTGGTATCAAAGAAGCCTGCGGTTCCCATGGCGCCTGGGGCTCTTCAGGTATGGACTTCTGCGATGCAGCGCTGCGTGATGGCCTCTCGACATCTCGCGGTTGTTTCTCTGAGCGGCTTCGAGCATGGGCCCTACTCTCACTTGCATGCTTCAACGGGCTCTTGGTCCGTCTGACCTCCGTCTCCCGTTCGCGCACTTCCTTCTTCTCTACACGACGCTCGCCTGAGGTTGCGCCTGTAGCGCGCATGGGTGCTGACTGTTTTCTGGCATGTGACGCTGTGGTAGAGCTGCGTCGGTCGAGTTCCTCTCCAGAAGCGACGCGGGGTCGCGCAGTCGACGAGTAATTGGCATTGACAGAGCGTCGATCAGCGTTGGACAAGGACTTCATGGTCGGCACGGTGCGGGAGGACATGTTGGCGGGCAAGGCACTCCATGGAGCCTGGGGCACTTTTGTGTTGGTTGTCGTTGCGCCGAGTCTATGTTTGGGCTGCAGTAGCCGTGTTGATCGGGTCCCGCTTCACTACGCGTCGACTCGCGCTAGCCACTAAGCGAGCCATGACGCAGCTATACCAACCTTTATACCTGCATTCAATCGTAGGATAATTTTAGTTAGATAAAGCTATACGTGTGCAATTGCTGATGGCAAAAGCGATTTGAGATAGATACATAATAGGTATACCCAAGCGCCATACCCGTACCAGTATCCAGGTCCCTCTGGTGCTGAACGCCAATAATGCACAAAAAACATGCTCTAAACTTCGTATCTCCCTCGTCCTTGCCCAGTGACTTCATTGCCGAACAACCGACCAGCGTCAACACAGTATCGAGCCTCTCCTTGTCCATCTCTTCCTACTTCGCTTCCCCAACACACGAGCACTGCATCTAGAATGTTTCCGAGAACTCCTTCCATAGCACCTAGAGCACCCCAACCAATCGCCGCGCTGATGATACCGACGACGTATGCGTATAGACTGCCCTTGTATGGTACAGTGTCGTTTCCGATTTGAAGCATGCGTGCAGTCGAGACCCAGCCTCCGAATCCAAGAGACAGTGTTATGACCCAACGAATGGCGTGCAAAAGTAGTTTCGCCAGACGGTATGACTGTATCGATGGTCGCCCATGGTCCTTGAACGAGCTTGGGCCGAGGGTAGTAGTTGGCGACGCAGCGGAGATGAAGTTCATCTGCGACAGGCCACGCGCAGCTTGATTGAGAGGCAGACCATGAATTGAAGCGAAGGTCAGAGTCAGTGGGTTTGTCAGCGCAGCGATGGGTGTCGGCACAACTGAATATGCGCACATGCCGATCATACCCGCGAGTCGCTTCGGAAGGACGATGAGTGGAAGGCGGACCATGAGTGAGATCAGCGTTGACATGCAGATCGTACCAGCCATGGTGTATGTTGCGTGATTGAGAGAAGCCTGGACTACCGTGCTGGCAGCAGGTGCGGGTACGCTGTTGCGATGGAAGTACCACTGAGATACCGTAGCTGCTGTTGTAGCGCGTTGTACACCGGAAATGACTGCCAGAGTCCAAAAGTAATCCAAGAAGAACGCGATGCCCAGCCACCACGTGCTGGTGTCGATGATCCACCGGGATTTGTTGCTAGCAAAGTGGCCGCCGAGGAAAAGACGTGTGAACATCAGAATCCAGATCCAAGACCATAGTATCACGGCAGCCAGTGCCGCGATACCCACGAGCAGCAATGGGAATTGCGCTCTCAGGATTTCACTCGAGAACTCCAGCATGCCAGTAGCTTTGTCCAAGGAATGTCTCGCCTTGAAGATGGTGTACACCCAGAAACCAGCAAAGCATAGAGGCCCGAACGAAAGCCAACGCATCAGCCGATCTTGTACGCTATCACCATGCCAAGACCCTTTGAAGCTTGATACGAAAGGGTAGAAAAAGAAGGAAATAGATATGACGGGTATTGCCAGTAGCATCAGTTGCACCAGAGGCCGAGCGAAGGACCGGAGTAGCGATAACCATAAAACTCCGACTATGACCGAGACCAACGAGTACACTCCAATGAGGTGAAATGACGAGTGTAAGACGGTATATATAGTGTCGCCCAATGGGTTCTTCTTGTTTGGTGGTGATTCTTGCAGCAGAGAAATGAACCATGTGCCAAAGATGGCACACTGTACGATTATGAAGAGCTCAGCCCAGAAGAAGTTGTGTCGTGGGGCTGATGTAGGATTCTCTGGTACAACATCGGGTACAGTCTGGCGATCCGGACTTATTGGCCGTGGGTGTTCTAGCAAAGTATCTTCATCCGTTTCCTGTGGTATCGGTAGGGTGTTTCGTAGCGGACTGCGACCGCGTTTCGGCCTCGGCATGTTGCGAAACTGCTGAAATGGTGGTGGTGGCTCGTCCTGGTGACCCAAGAGCTCGTCTCGGTCCAGCTCTTCTATGCTGCCTCGATCCGTCGAGTCGAGCTCCACATCCACGAGATTGCCTCTTCCTCTGCTGCTGCGGTCCGTCGTCTCGGAGAGTGGTACACTTGACTCTCGTTCTTCATCTTCGGGGTTGTTGATGGTGGCTGATCTTCCACGTGCTGGCTTGTCCCCCTTCCAAGAACTCTTAATCCCTCTTCCTAGACCATATCCCGGCGCTTCATTTTCGTCCCTGTCTGCGCCTATTGTATGGTCCGATCGTTGGGCGAGGTCATCTTCGACTTCAGACGATTCAGATAGATTGCTTGCGCCAAACTGCCGCCGCGACCGCTGTAGCGCGTAATGGTCGGCCATCTCCCGGTCGTGCTCGACGTGGTCATCCTCCTCGCGGAAATCATCGGTCGCAGAGTAGAAAAGCGGCGCAGGCGCGTTGGATGTTCGTGAAGCAAAGGCGAAGCGGCTCATAGCCTGCGAGTTGTATGGGTTCGGCATGTTGCGACGCTGGAGGTAAGCTTGGGCAGCTCGCGAAGACGGCCGTTGCCTGTCGGGGGCGTTGCGGTTTGAAGTCGACTCGGGCTGACCCAGTGACAGCCGCGACTGAGACTGGGAGAGGAACTTGGATGCATCTGGGGAGCACGCAGGTCAGTCACGCGAGTCCGTAGGCTATCCAAGACAGAGGCGGCGGGTCTATCACATGTACGCCGATAAGGCACCAGGTCCACTTACATTCGGAGAACATGATAGATAAAGTACGCGATATATATCCTTATGCCTGCTGAACTTGGCGATGGCGCCCAGATATATCTATTGCGAGAGATGGCCCGAGGCGAGGGCGGGCTCAGGTGCGAAGTCAGCGGTCGTGAGGCGGTCGAGTGCAAGGGTACCGGAGTACAAGAGGCAGCCGCAGATGACGCAGTCTAAGAGACATGCAGTTGGATGCCAGCAGACTGCACAGTATCCAGCTGGAGGTGGTAGAGATGGTGTTGTCAGGGTGGTAGCAATAGGACAGTGATGAGCTATAGCCCGCCTAGGTGTTGAGGGCTGAGTGGTTGGTGGGTTGCGGTGCATGGGTTGCTCATCATTGTGCCAAGCCAGCGCGTCGGGTTATCGATAGTCGGGCTTCCGTACCTCGTGAACATGCAAGGCACGCGCTATTCTCCTAGCCTCAATCAATTCTCCACCTTGTATGCAAAGCATTCGGTAATGTTGACTCTATGGGGCCTTGGAACAAAATTATCTTCTTCTAGTCGCGTTTCTGCGAGAGCAGTGTTGTCCTCATAGTGTCTGCCCGAGTCAAGCCAACCCCGATATTTGTCAGATCCGGTGTGCAGTAGGGACGATCGATACAAGCTACAGAGAAAAGCAACATGTCATACAGCCAAAGCCTGCGCGAAGTCAATTTGTACGTGCTTTTGACTTTGCCAGGAGACGTGCTTGACCAAATCCTTCGCCTGTGGCTCAAGCAGTTGCCGAGCTATGACCGCATTGCTGAACCCTGACCTGACTAGACCTATCTCACTATCATCCAACTTGCGTCCCATCGTACCCACCCATAACTCCAACTTGCAAACTGCTTTATATTACACACCTTTCGAACAAAGTTTACCTGCTTCCAACACATTTACTGCCCTTGCTGTGAATCATCAAATAAGCTCGCTCCTCGGGTCAACTTCTATTCCCGTCGAACGGCGTCACGCAGCATGGCTCAGCCATGGGACTACATAGCGAAGATCGTCTCGTTAGGCGACTCAGGATGTGGTAAATCAAGTGTATGCAACATGATTCCTGTTATCCAGGGCTCCCATGCTGACGGCTCACAGCTCACAGTCCGCCTTTGCGAAGGGCGCTTCTCACCACACCACGACGTGACTATCGGCGTAGAGTTCGGATCGCGCATCGTTCCCGTTGGCCCTCCAGCGTCGCACTCGTTGAGCATCAACAACCCCTCCAAATCTTCACAAGCGCAAGCGCCCGTCTCGCCGTCGAAACAAAAGCAGGAGCAAAAACACATGAAGCTTTCGCTCTGGGATACAGCAGGCCAGGAGACGTACAAGAGCATCACGAGGAGTTATTTCCGCGGCGCATCGGGTGCGCTCCTCGTATTCGACATATCGCGGAAGAACACTTTCCTTTCCGCCACGTCGTGGCTGCATGACTTACGACAAATCGCCGAGGAAGGCATAGTAGTAGTGCTTGTGGGCAACAAGTCTGATCTCGCAGGATCGTCTACCGTGACCGATTCTGAAGCTGCCAATAAGCGACAGGTCACAAAGGAAGAGGCCGAGGAATGGTGTAAAGCGAATGGCGTCATGCAATATGTCGAGACCAGCGCCAAGAGCGGGGAGGGTGTGGAAAGAGCCTTTTTGGAAGTCGCAGAGAGGATATACCAAAATATAGAAGCTGGGAAGTACGACTTGAACGACAGAAGGAGTGGGGTCAAAGGCCCGGGAGGCGGAGCAAATAGAGCGGGCGTCAACCTGAATGATGCGAGTAGGAAGGGCAAGCAACAGGGCTGGGGCGGATGCTGTTGAGCTTCTGTACATACGGATATGGGTACATTATGTTGACATACATTGCTTGGCGTCAAAAGAGCGACACTCGCTCGTATATAGTGTTATTGTAATGAATCTATCATCACTTCGGTGGGCGCATTACCTTGGGCAGGTATTGCTCCATCCCTTGGAAACGGGTTGACGAAGCTTGGCGATATCTCAGGTACCCTCCCCGTTTTCCAAAATCAGCTTTAACTGAGTATTGCCTTTGATGCGCTGCAGTTAGATCTCTCAGTATGCATGGTATGAAACATACACAATTGCTTCTTCTTTTGCTGTATGTTTGTACAATGCGCACGCACTGACTGTACCCAGCCTCGAAAACGAACATCACCAAGACGAATCAGATTTTGCCCACGAGTATTGCAAAGATGTGCCTCACGATAGGCTGGTTTTCGTACACTTTGCATAACTCAGTAATACCAATAAAGCAAGGTTTTCGTGCGGCGTAAGGCATTCTACCCGTCCCAGTTACCACTCAATAGGCTATACCAGAGAGATCCACATACTGTACCTCATCTGGCACCGCCTCTTCATAACGTCTTGGAACCAGTCAATTGCCTTGCTGCCGTCCCAAGCCTAGCGAGGGTCAGGCTCACCAACGATATTAAGGTCCGTTATGGACAAAACAAGCTTTAGAAGGATGTCTAGTTGCGTCCTAGTTGTGTTTCAGAAGGCTTTCCTGCCGGCAGAAAATGTTCGGCAATGCGGGTTGTCAATGCAGGCCATGTCTGCTTCTTGTCATTCTCTCCTCATGTACAAACCCGGGGCAGAATCCATCCCATGCCATTGGCCGACATGCTAATACAAACGTTGCCGTATTGGGAAAGGAGAGGCAGTGGAACACAGGAGTGCCCTTGCTTTAATGTAGCGGGATATGGTAATCATATCGCTGGGAATAATTTTACTAATTTTGGTATTGTCGTCCCGTGTGATAGTGCGCGTAGAACTGGGGTTACGCTCCATGCCTTGCCACCACGACCAATGCATGCAAAGGCGTTGGTGTTAATTGCCATCATCTTGCTAGTGTCAAGGAATTCCCAGAAGCCCTAAAGTTCTAGAGACCATATGGTTCTTCCGAGCCATCTCAGGAAAGATACGTGTCTCAGTCTGGATCTGACTTGATCTCAGCAGTCCTGCTGCTGCTTCCCCGACTACACCACACACCGTTCATGGGAAGCGGAATGTGCTACCGGCCGGGTGGACGAAGCAATCGCATGCATAAAGAGCTGTTATATACCTATCCGTATCGCGTTGAAGCAGCGAAATTTAGAGCAAGTCAACCGCTTCCTCGAAGACACCTCTGACCCTAAGTATCCCGACTTTGGTAAGATTGACTTCAGTTCCTCGAGTATGTAACCTACTCATGACCTGAACAGGCAAGTATCGGACAGCTGAACATGTCACTGATAAATTTGTGCCGCATTCAAAGACTACTAACATCACTCTCGACTGGCTTGATGCAGCCGTAATCGATAGCAACCGTATCAAGCGTTCAGTTGGCACTTCTTTATATAATACGCTTCAGGAAAATCAAGCCTAACGGAATGTAGGGCCTGACTGGGTCGAGATTTCAGCCACTGCTGGCGAGCTTAAAGGACTGCTCGATACCGAGTGCCACAACTACTGGCACGAGCAGCCTGGCGGATACAAATTGCATGCGACGAGTACAAGCTTCCCCAGCACACCATTGAGCATGTCGAATTCATCATGCCTACGATCCAACTCGATGGCTCACGTCCAGTAGCTAAGGCAAAATTAGTGACTAAGATCCTGACTAACACTACCTAGGTAACGATACTGTACCTCGTGTTCCTAACGCTCTCTCGTATTGCTGGTATATTGTAAGCATCTACTGCTTCCGCGCACTCTACGATATCTCCGTTGCCAAGTACAATCATATTGAAAACGAGCTCGGTGTTGCCGAACTTGCGGACTATCTCTAACTTCTAGGTCTCCGAGAATTCTTCAGAAAACACACTTTCCTCAAGATCCCGATGGATGTTGATCCAGAGTTCATTTCCATTGATGGTAGCTTGCGGGTGAACCGGTCTGTGGTCGAAAGTGGTCTGGTGACTGAGAGTGCTTTGGACATCCAGACTATCTACTCCATCATCTGGCCAAAGCAAATCCGGTTGTATCAGGTTGGTGACTGGGTCAATATGGTTTCTGTCGGAACATTCAATACCTTCTTGGACGCCTTGATGAGTCTTGTATAATCTGCTTTATAGTTCCACAATAACTAACGTGACCAGGGTGCTTCTTACTGCCCCTACCAAGGCGGCAACCAGCCATAACTTAACTCACAATATCCCGACCCCAACCTGGGAGGATACGCAGGTGCTCTGCAACATGGTGGTGCACCACTGCGTAATGTTATCCCATTCTCGTACGGTCAGATTGAAGGCGCATTGCCTCGTTTCTACCAGGAGCGACGATGCCGCGTGGGGATGAAGCTAAGTTTGCAAGGCGTCAGCGTCATTGTCGCATCGGGCAATGCTGGTGTTGCGAACAAGTATAACTCTGATCACGACAATGTATCTATAAACACTGAATTCGGTCACACTGAGATTGAATGAACGCGCTTCTCACCAGATGTCCCTTGCAATGGTCCCTATGTAAGTACCCATTCGATCTCTGAAGTCCTTGCTTCAGTTACACTGATGTTGAGTAGATCACCCCTGTCGGTGCTACAACACTCCTCAACGGCACGATTGCCAACAGCGAAAAGGCAGTAGAAGAACCCGCGAATCTACAATGATACCACTCTAGTGGCAACTTCTCCAGCGTCTTTCCCCCATCCACCCTACCAGGAGGACGCCGTCTCAGCCTACTTCTCCAAGTATGTACCCACATACGGCGAAGACATTTACAATTCTTCAAGGCGCGCATACCCAGACGTCTCAGCCATTGGAGTCAACATGCCATCGGTATGGCTCAACGAGACAATTGCCGGAGATGGTACATCGGTGTCTGCACCATCTTCGCCGGCATCGTCAATATGCTCAATGAGAAGCGACTGGAGACGGGCGAGGGGTCTGCTGACATTTAAATCCGGTCATATATAATTATCCGGGGATGTTCAACGATGTTAGCGTGGGGCACAATCGTGGGCGCCAAACGGACGGCTTTCCAGCGAGTCCGGCGTGGGATCCGGTTACGGGACACGGAACTCCGTGGTCTGAGGAGATGCGGAAGGCTTGCTTGGAATTACCGTGAGAGGATTATCGGTGAATGTGGTAGAGCATGCTGCGCTGGAACCGCATAGTCGTTTTCAGTAGTTCGATGCTACTTGGGTCTGTCAGGTCTTGGCGAGTCTGTTACTGTTGTACGATCGCTCGCTTTTGAGAGCGTCTGACCCCTTTTTGGCACTGTAAGACAGTGCTCGCCGAGAACAGTAATCAGGAGCAATGAATTTACAACCCCCTTCTTGCCCTTTTCCATCTCTTCGAGCTCGACTTGCTGCTCTGAACGAGGCTAGCGCACTTGTCAATAGTGCCGCCAAGATCGTTCGACTACGTACACGTACTCGTGGGGTTGATTAGCTTTCTTCCAAGGGACCTTCAACATTCAACAAGCAAAAACATAAAACACAATGCGTACGCTTCAAAGTAACGTCATGAGGAGGTACGGCTCACTCCACGGACTAAAGCCCACGTTTCAATACCTCAGTCATATGATTCGCGAACAGGCCCTTTTGCGCTCATACCACCCGCCTAGGAGCCGTCACGAGGCCATGACCTGGCCAAAAGTAAATGAGTACTCTGCTGACCTGGGGTCTAGCGGGACACTAAGCACGTATCGAACTCTTCTCCCGCGATGACAGAGGTATTCTCCGGACTACCCCCATGGCATGGACCAGCTGGTTTCCAATGGTGGCTGCCCGGGAAGCAGGTCCAGAAATCGCTACCTCTTGCCTTCCGGGATATACGGCATGTGGAGCCCCCCAATAATCATGACAGCCCTGACCGTGGACGTGGATCATTATGAGGCTTATCTTCGGGCTTGTTGGTAATTCTGAGATTTCCGGTGGAGATTAAGACCGGTTTGCAAGGTTCTCGCGTTCCCACGTCTACAAGTTGCCATCCATGAGTCCTTCGGATTGTGCGAATATAGTACTACCGATGGCAGTTGAGACGCTACTGACGCGGTACAGGTAGCGCGGAGAAGCTAAGAAAGTTCCGTTGGGCGGTGGGTATGTTTAGGGCTAGGACTAAGGACGATCTGATAGCTGCAACGCAGAGCTATGGCGGGGATGATGTGCCGTGCTGCAATAGCATGCATGAGGCTCAGCTGCAGGTTGCAGATCCTTTTGGTGGCCGTTGGACAGGATCCTCACAGAAGGACAAGTCGGTGAACGAGTCATGGGCGGATCCAGAATCGAAGAATCTGGAAACGAGGAGGCGAGGGGATGGGCGCTGCTGACTTGATGGCACGTCTAATCACGGATACGATCGAGGTCCACTTGGTATCACTAATTCGCGTATGCGTCGGAATAACCCCAAGCCCCGAACTTCGACCCCATCCCGCACCTACCCCAGGTGCATAGATAACAAACCTGACAGCTGAGGCCACGCGGGTTGTAGTCGCCACGATGTACGTTGGGGGTTGTCGCATGCATTGCCAAGATGGTTGAAAACACGGTCTGGTCGATGCAAGCCTTGCGTCGGCGATGCAGCCGAGATGCTTGCAAGCTTCGGTGTTCCTGGCGGTCCGCACCCCCACGCAAAGCCGACGGCGGTGAGGTTGTGGTGGACGCAAGCCACAGCGTTTTCAGTAGTCACTTGAACATCCTTCACCTAGCACGCAATAGTTGTGCACATCGCACAAAATCGCCTTACAGCAGGCACTACGGCGGAATTGTGGCTCCCTAAAGCTGCGAGCGGAAGCGGGAGCGCAAAGTCTGAAACCCCTGTCCAGTCTAAAAACTGGGTCCTGTGTAGAGACGCGTCAGGGCAAAAAGTTTGAATCTATTCGAGGTGTCGTGAAGCCGCCCAGATGTTGCGGCTCAATCTGGGCGTCGTGGCACGCACCACCAGCCCGCGACGTACACAACACAATGCAAGCCGCAGCCTCCTTTTGCCCACCCACGTTTACCAAAGCACAGGCTATCAGCTTGCGACTCCCGACTCATAATCCACCATGTCTAGACCCTCCGAAAAAAATAGGGGCCCTAATCCGACTTTTTTTTTGGCACCATGCTCAAGGTTCTACGCATGTGCCCACAAAAAGGATTGAGCTGGTGCTTTATAAATACTTGAACACCACTTCCTCTGCTTCTCTCATCCACGTATTCTTACATTCCCATTCCAATCTCACATTTCTTCATCATGCCTCCTCAAGTACCCAGAAACTTGCTGCGCGCCGCCCGCGCCCGCGCTGTTTTCCAATCCACCAGGCCCTCCCGTCCTGCTGCTGTTAGGTTCCAGAGCTCTGAGGCTGTCCGCCGGACACCTGAAAGCAACAACGTCTACAATGCTCCTCCCAGGGCATTCTCTCAACGCAAAGAGGAGAAGTTTGCCGCTGGAACTGCTTCCACATCGCAGCGCCAAACACCGGCAGCACCCGTCAAGCTCAACAGCAAGAACCTCTCGCAACTCCAGAACGTCACCGTCCCCACTTACCAGCGTGAGGGTGTCAAGCAAGGTATTGTCCACGTCGGTGTTGGTGGTTTCCACAGGGCCCATCTTGCAGCCTACGTCGACACTCTCCTTGAGCAATTCAACGTCCAGGACTGGTCTATCTGCGGTGTTGACCTACAGCCATTCGCTGCTCCCATGCGCGATGCCCTGAAGCCTCAAGACAACCTCTACACCATCATCGAGCGCGCCGCAGAGGGTACCACTGCCCGTGTTTGCGGTAGTATCACCGATTACCTCTTTGCTCCCGACAGCAGCGAGGCTGTTATTGCCAAGATGGCTCACCCCGACACCCACATCGTTTCCATGACTGTTACCGAGAGCGGTTACTACATGAACGAGAACACCCACCAGCTCCAGACCGACCACCCTGATGTTGCCGCCGATCTGGCCGGTGAGCAGCCGCCACGGACCGTCTTCGGTTACCTCTACGCCGCCATGGAGAGGCGCCATGCCGCCGGTCTCCGACCATTCACCGTTCTCTCCTGTGACAACATGCAGAAGAACGGTGATATTAGCCGCAACATGTTGGTTTCTTTCGCTCGTCACCAGAACCCTGAGGTCGCCGACTGGATTGCCAACAGTGGTGCTTTCCCCAACTCCATGGTCGACCGAATTACTCCCCGTACCAACGACGAGGACAAGGTCAGCCTGGCCGAGAACTTTGGTGTTGAGGACGCATGGCCCGTTGTCACCGAGCCCTTCCACCAATGGGTTCTCGAGGACAAGTTCGTCGACGGCCGCCCACCTTTCGAGAAGGCCGGTGTTCAGATCGTTCCTGATGTGCACAAGGTTGAGGAGTACGAGATGATCAAGCTACGTCTCCTCAACGGTAGCCACTCCGCCATGGGATACGCTGGTCAGCTCGCAGGCTTCACCTACATCCACGAAGTCATCGGCCACCCTGTCTACCGCCAATTCGTCATCAACATGATGCACCAAGAAGTCAAGCCTCTTCTTCCTCAGATCCCCGGTGTCAGCGTCGACGATTACTGCAACACCCTCCTAGGCCGCTTCTCCAACCCCACCCTGAAGGACGAGCTTCCCCGTATCTGCCTTGGCGGCAGCGGCAAGATTCCTCAGTTCATCATGCCCAGCATCGCTGAGCAGATTGTCGCTGGTGGACCTCTCCGCCGCCTCACTCTCGTAGCTGCCGCTTGGTTCCGCTACAACAGCGGCATCGACGACGCTGGCAAGGCCTTCAAGGTTGACGATCCCATGGTCGAGGAGCTCCAGGCCAAGGCCGCAGAGGGCCCCATGGCTCAGCTTGAGATCAAGACCCTCTTCGGTAACGATCTCCGCGAGGACAAGCGTTTCGTGTCTGAGCTTAAGAGTGCATTGGAGGGCTTGGAGCGCGAAGGTGCTTTGGCTATGATTGAGAAGTACGCTTAAGTGTGCGTTTAGAGAAAAGAGATACCCCTGGGCGACAAGCGTTGCGTCGCCATACTAGACTTTGTGTCTTCTTTGGATTGTTTCATGCAAAGAATATAGATCATAGATGTTTGGAATTTTGCTGCATTGGCGTTGACCTCAAAAGAAAGTGTTATAGCAAGCGGTTTTTACATAGCGTTTTAATCATACCATTTGATCGTTCATACTGTCTTCTCCTGTTGCCATCATTGAATACCTGGGAATGTGCTCATCTCTTCTCCACCATCACATGTGCTGAGGCAAGCAACACAATCTTGTTCCTATATGGGCGCCTTCCTAAACCCTCAAAGTACAGGTGAAGCCGCGGAGACAGATGACGTCATTATGTTCACCGTATCATTGTCGGTGACACCGTGCTCAGTTGCGTCGCTGCACCTGCAGCCTTATCTTCACGCTACCCTTTCTCAACACGAAACTTGTTGTTACGGCATGCATCATCGACTGATTCCTGCAGCTCTTCTGCCTTTCCTAGAAGACCGATTTTCAAGGACAAGTTTCCTGCTCGTACCCACTGTCTTTGCAAAGATTACACATATTCGCCTTTGTGGGGCAACTGCAGCGAGATGGAGTGGAGTTCGCGTACTGTAGCTGCTTCCTTCAAACTGGGACAGGACCCAGAATTTTGGACCTTGCGTTGACACGCTAATGTAGAGGTCCCACTGCGCGACTCACTAGAATTTCTCCAGCAGATCTTGCCGCTTCTAGTTTCCTCCACCTTGCCGAGTTGCGCCACTCAAGATACCTAGGTACATGTGTTCAGCCTTCCCTTTTGGTCCTGGTGCCTCCGCGTTATGACGAGTCTGCTTCTGGATGGTATGCTTTGTATACCTGCACGGCACCCTCAACACTTTGCACTAGCCCGAAGAACAGAGTAAGACCAATCGCCACTATCGCTATCCATGAGTTAAGCCAGTGGTCGCCTCTTTTACTATCCTTCAGCGCTTGCAGTAACGCCTTGGAGGTTGGCGTGGCTTCCTCTACAGCTTCCCCTAGCAGGACCAGTCGATCGCGCCAGAACTGGAATCGCTCAAGACGTCTCGAAGGATGTCCTTGCCGGAAGTGACCACATTTTGCCAAGGTGCTGTCTACCGGCGTCTGCGCTGAATTCGCTCGACCTTTCTCTGAAAACCATTGTTTCGTTTTGCGATCCGACTCTGGGAACAACAGAGCGAGTGTATCCAAAGTTTCTTCGATAAGACCGTCCGGGAAGATCGGACTATGCAACTCTACAGTCAGCATCGCTACTTGCCAACCCAACAATATATACATACCTTTCTGTGGCTATCATCTTTCTAAGAAACGATGCATGATGGAACACACACAGCTTTTTGTCTCCTTTGACAAGTCGCAAATGATCGAGCAAGTTATCAATCAGTAGTACCTCGATGCCCGACATTCGCTCAATGCTATAGCACGTGAGGTCCGACCCGATGACATCATTCTCGGGATCAACTTCGATATCTGGAGGTTGGCTGAAATATTCATGTACTGCATCTGGAAATGAGCAGCCTTGGTTCCAAGGCAAGGAATGTTTCGCGGATATCTCGGAGGAAAGTGGTCCGATGCTGATCATCGCAAATATACGAGTCGCTAATTTCAAAGAACCGTCCAACATCTTCTTCTCATCCGACATTGATCTTTGCGTCGTGAGTGTTTGGCGGAGTTTTTTCTGATTTCTTCCTCGTCGTTTGCGTCTTCCAGCAAGTGTGCGATCTGCACAAGTCCTGCATGCGTTCTCGCGCACAGATGGGTGCCTTCTTCAGTCAGGGCTGCGGCGCACTCCCGAGTATAGTATCCAAAGTATGCATCCCATACGAAATGGAATCTTCTCAATGACACTCTTCCTCCATCTCGCCATAGATGTTGCACAATCTCCGCTCCAGCCTGGGACGTAACGGGGTTCTGTAAGACTCCATCAAGTGGGCCAGCGAGTACCGACATTTGCGGCAGATCAGTTGTTTCACTCTCAATAACAGGCTTATATCCATTTATATGAGAGGCTGATTTATAGATTGCCAGCTCACAAGGCTCCGCACCGCCTTCTTCGTGGGCTTGCATCCTTCACCGGTCAAGCTTGCGCGATCTCTAATAGCAGTGCCCCTCAACGCCTCCACGTGGCTGAGCCTCGTCACTCAAATGAACGCAAACCCCTCACTTCATGTCTTCGATTTCTTCCTAAACCTTCCGCGTATGTTGCAGCTATTCTTGTTTCCATCTCCTTTCAATTTGCATCGTGTTGCAACCCCAATGCCGATGCCACGTTCGCACCTGTGCGGGGTGTGAGGTCAATATGGACGAACGATATCTCAGTCGTACCAGATTCTGGAAGCCTACACCAAAACCTTATCCAAGCTTCTGCGCGTGTATCGGAACGGAAATCGGTATCTTCCACAACAGATACTGGTGGCATGCTGCAGGATCGGCTAGATAGCAGTTTAGCCTCGTCAAGTCAGAGATCTTGGATCAACTCAACAACGTCTTTACAGATCAATACTCGAGCATTGTAGTCTTCCATCTGTACATGATAGGATATTCGGCGGAGTCAGCAATACCTACAATTATGTTCTTTTGCGAGGAGAAGGAACCGCGCAAGATCGCAAAGAAGACTATCGATGAAGGGGGTCTTCTAAAGAATCTCGCTGGGTTCAGAACTGGACACCTCGATAGGATACCTAGGGTAGGGAGGTTGATACAGCCTGCAGCCCGACAGGAAGAAGCTCAACAGTCGAGCGAATCTGGCTCAGTACCCGAAGTCTACTTCGATCCCTCAAATCCTATCAAGGCGATTGGGATGCCAATATTCATCAAACAGGCCGATAGTACTCTACGGAAAGCAACAGCTAATGCTGTCTTCGATGGCCAAAGATGTGTCTACCTGTCCGTCTCACATGTATTCTTTAACGACACATTGCCACCACCAGCCCGATCAATTGCACTCGAAAACGAATTTAATTTTGGAAGTGGAACTGAGGATGAAGATGAAGAAGAGTGTCGGGATGCAACATCATGCGCGAGTGTTAGCTCATTTGAGGAAAGTGCAGACGATCAGCCGAAATCGCTAACTTCCAAGTCTAATTCCTCAACAATGTCGCCCGTACCCTCAACCCCGAACAATCAAGACTTCCCAGACATGGCAAGCTTGGTACTTTTGGGCCAGCTGACAACATTTTCTGTAGATCTGGATTGGGCTGTAATCGATATCCATCACAGCGGGGTCCATTCTGCCGTCTATGAGCTCAAAACGAACATACAGAGTGAACGTGTTCAAGAGAAGTTGATATCCAAAACCGAGAGTGTAAATATTGTTGCGGAAACTTCCCGAGGCCCTATCAACGGACAATTATCTCATATGGCAATTTACATGCGACTTCCAAATGCTACCTGTTTTCAAGAAGTCTACCAAGTCACATTGGACTCTGCTCTTGAATGGGGGGATTGTGGAGTTCAGATCTTGAACACCGTGACTGAGCAGCCCTACGGTCACGTCGTTGTGAGTTCTGCAACAAAAAAGGTTGCATATATCGTACCAGCAACCCCCGTCTTCCAAAAATCTGGAACCCGATAGGGACATTTCAGCAGACAACGGCCACAATTCAGCAGACAATGGCCAGAATCGTTCAGCCATAGAAGAAAGCCTCAAGAACTCTATCCATGGATGGAACCACTGCAAGAACTCCCAACCCGACAAGATGGTATCGAACTACTCATGCAATGTTATGACAACGACATAATACCCCCTCACGTAGAGGCTGTACTAAAATAATGCCACGATGTTAGCGCAAGTGTTTTCGGAGACACAAGAAATATGAACCAGGGCGACGCGTGGCTAGATGACAGGGCTGTTCCGCCTGCTCCGATACTTGTCAGTACAAGCAATACGACAACATCGAACGCTATACCTACATCACAGCCAAATGTTGGATCTTGTCATAATATCATAGAACGTGATATTACTGACGTCCACGAAAGACGCCCACTGGCTTCAACACAAAGTGCCGCGCGCAAAGCCAGAGGATATAATAAACGTCTAACAGCATGGGATTTAAAGAGTCATCTTCGCGAAAGACGCTTTAACCATGATCTTCTGGAGGATGCAGACCGGCGACTGATATATATCGCAAATCCATCTCCAGACCACATGCTCGCTTTAACCGAAACCACGACCGAGCATCAAGCACTTGCAATCCAGGATCTGTTAAGACATTACGTCACATTCCAAACATCCCTAGAGGTCAAAATCTCTACGGAAGGGTACCACATCTTTCAACTCGAACATCACTTTCCCTACTTTACATTACAGAGGACGATACCAGAAGACTTACGCAAGCCTGGAAGTAAAACATCGACCCGAAAACTAGGCACCGATCTCTCTTTCCTCAACTCAAGGGACGGACTAGGTACATATAGGATGTATCAAGCGCAATCTTCGTTCACCGTCTGTGGTTCCGATAACACCCGTTGGATTGCGTATAATCTAGAGGACACTGGCTTCAACTCTGACCGTGAGATCGGCGACGATGAACGCGATAATTACGGATGGAGGGATCAAATATCCATGGGAAAGTTCGACACAAACGTGCCTTTAACCGACGCTCGGGACTATTACCTAGCCATTAGCCTCATAAAAGCGAAGCATGCTCGAAATGAGATCCAGCGGGTCATCGAGAGAGTAGAAGCTTCGTTCAGAAACCACATGACCAACCGCCCATTTTCCGCTACCTCTGCCACCGAGCAGTCTGCCATCTCGAAGTGGAACGAGGCCATGCTAGGCCTTCTGGCCATGTTGATCCAAGATCTCGAAGATAAAGTCGATTGCTGGGTCAACTTCCAGCGTTGGGATCTCGATTGCTTCAACGACCCAAATGCGACGTTGCTACCCCATGTCTTTGAAAATATCGTAAATAACTCAATTGAGTTACAAAATGTGTATGAAGAGTTAAGGGCATACGGAAAGAAGCTCGCTTGCTTCCAAGAAGCTTCCAAGAGGCTTGCTTGTCAGCTAGACTATCGTCTTAGCTTGCAGGGCAGCAAAATCGGCGAATTCACTATTGTTATCGTTTCTCCTATAATTATTGTCTCTAATATTTTTGCTACTCCTAACATCGTACTACCTCATGAACGAAGCGGTCTCTCTTTCTTCTTATCAGTTGCTGCAGTCGCATTGCTGTTGTGGTTCCTATTACTCTTGAAAGGAAGCTGGTTTGATCGACAGGGCTGGTGGGAGAAGCTGTCGCGAAGAGGCCGAACAGCGAGGAGACGTCAAAATAGTAGTATTGGCCCTGTAAAGAACGGCGAGCTAAGCGTGCTGCGACGAAGAGATATGCATGCGGGTTTGACAGGGAATCGCAAATAAGGCGACGTCGGACCGCGAACGCGCGTTGTAAACTCACAAAGCTCCGCACAATAATGAAATACAAATCATGCAATGCCGACTTCAGACTCGTTTTGAGACAATCAAACCTGAAAAGGTAAAAAATGATGATAGCAACACTTGGATCGTTAGGTCACTCAGATGTATCACTCCATCTCCATTTACAATTGCGTGGAGGTTGAAGGCTGTTAGAACCTTGCCGCACCTGAAAAGTACGTATATGGCGCGAGGTTTGATACAGTTGCTAGAAGTAGAGTTGATGAACTTTGTAGTCGACAGCCAGTACCAAGTGTAGCAGACTTTCCGATGTCCTTCCACCCCGCCACATCGTATCAAAATGATCATCTCTTCAACCTTGTCGATATCCAGTTCCTTTCTCCACAGTACACCGTGATCATCAATACCGAAGTCAAATTTTCCGTACGAACCCCTACTGCAATCCAGCTGAAAAGAATTCACTTGCTTCTCCCAACCCTCTCCCCTCGTAGATTCCCCGCCATCTTCAGCCTCTTCCCCAATGTCTCTCCACCTGGGCGGTCTCTCGTCCAGCCACAACAACACCCCATGCAGACAGTCCCTTTGGCTTGGTTTTTTTCCTCCCATCACACTGGTTCACACCTGGCGCATCGAAACACGATTTCGTATCTCTTGTAGTCCCTGATAGCAATGACACAGCTAGCCTCGTCCGTGAGATCTACTTTGAGATCATTCTTCCACATGACGTCTTTCTCGCCTTTGTTGACGTTAGAAACACGCGGGCCAGTTGGATCTCGTAGATGAAGACTCCGAAAAGACTTGTTTCTGTTTGTTTGATGCACAGACTTGATACAGATGCAGCGTAAGTAGCAGAATACTGCAACAAACACCAGCCTTTCATCATCAGCAGACGTCACACAGCGATCGTTACTTTCAGCCTCAGTTGCGTCCATCATAGCATGCGAGCTTGGTGTACCTTATCCTTTACGACTCACCAGACCCTGATGGATCACATGTACTACTAAAAGACACTCAAAGATGATCTGAACGGTAGGCATCAGCATATTTGTTGGACTGTGCGTCCGCTGGCATTGTGATTCCACCGTTACTCACAGCTCTACGACTGCTCAGCGATGCCATGATCTTCTCTTGGACTCGAAACATGCGGGTCCCGTGTCACCCAAAAAGGCTCATGCATAGAGAGGTCTGGATTCTCAAACATGACTGCGTAGCACGTGGTCATCGCACACGTGTTAGTGACTGGTGTTGTTCCTGTTGTCACTTGCATACAACGTAATGACCTGAGTTTTGCCTGAAAACCACGCTGGTACCTTATATTCACACGGGATATTCCCCTACCCTAGACATACCAAGAAATAGAAAAGGGTATCACTGCGCCAATTATCATACAAAAGCGTTCAATCGTACGTGCACATCCGAAACGCCATATCCAAAATAGTCTCAACATCCCACCGCATCTTCTCTACGAAGGTGTCATCTTGACAACTCCAAACCCATCGTCTTTCGGCGTCGCCCTCCCGCCACCGACCATGAACGTTCCGCTGCCCTTTTCATCAAACCAGCGACTACTCCTATGCCAGCTAGGGAGATTTTCAGGGTCTTCGTCTTCATTCACGCAGCCTCTTCTGCAGCCTCCATTTTGCCGCCATTGCGTACCTGCCCACTTCATACAACGTGCGTACTCCGCGCATCGACCAGCCCGTCGTTTCTTCTGCTGCGAGAAGTCCGTAAGAGTTTGCCGAGGTGTGAGACGACGAAGGGTTATGACGGCGTGCGCGCAGAGATCGGGTATAGGGAGAGGCAAATGAGTAAGCGCGAGCGCGGTCGTTTCGAGCGATTCGAGACTGTAGAGGAGCTCTTCTGGCGCCGCAAGGAGGAATGATACGGGCTGTTGTACTACAAGAGAATTTGAGATGAGACTTGACGCTTTCCGCCTGAGCAGGCGCCTAGGTCCGGTTTCTAGCTCTTTTCGTTGCTCCGGTTCGATAGTCGGGACTATCGGCGTGACTGCTCTGACCATCGCATCGTCCAGTTCCTCAAGCGCTCCGATCGCGGCACCGTCTACTTCCCACTCCAGTACTTCCTTCTCACAGCCTGCCATGCCCATGTAGACCAAGTCTTTCAACTCCATTAGCAGCTCGAAGATCATACGTTGTGGTACAGGTCGCTGTTCGAAGAGCGTTTGTATTGGTGGGAGGAATCTTTGTGCTATCTCGCCCCCCGTGTATAGGTTCTTTCCGTGTGCAAAAGGGGCGTTGTCGGCCATCTGTAATTCGATCTTTGACATTTGCCGCGAAAGGCCAGCGGCAAGGTGGCGGATTTGAATAAGCGGATTTTGCGTGAGCGAAGACTGGAGGGTAGAAGAAAGGTCTGATCATTGGTAGTCAGCATGTGCGCATACTTTAACAGACTGCAAAGGCCACTATTCGCTAGATACATACCAGTGAATGCAACCTCTCCAGCAAGAGCCACCAGCGCCTCAGCAAGCTCCTTCTCCTTCTCTTTCAGCTCACGCCTTTGCGCCTGCATAGCTCGCCATGGCACGACGAAGCCAATGCTCTTTCCGCCGATATCTACTGCCTTCCCATCTGCGATCTCTTGCGTACTGTCCACAGTATTGCTTTTGCCATATTTCTTGCCCTTCTGGCCGCGAGCATCTTCTTGGTGATACTGAAATGCGAGGAGAAGATCATTGTTGTCTTTGGTATTGCGAAGATTGCGCCAGACACTGAGGACGGCGTTGGTAGAGAAGATTTGTTGATATGGCGACATGATGATTGCGCAAACGGATAGGTTTTCACATTGCTGAATATACGGATTGTTAAAGATGCGACGAAGTGCCGGCGTCGTAGATCTGCGGTGAGTTCAGGCGTAAAGGGCGCTTTGTTAGCAGGTTGGTGGGACGTGATGGGATGGAAGGAGCGGAACCCATGTTTGTCAACAGAGTTAGCCGCATTAGGATGCAACACGTGGGGCCGCGTGTGAGGGGCAACGCATCTACCACGCGCTACCCGCGATAGCGTGCCAGACGCGTAGGGAATGTTGTACTCGTAGATTTCTGTTCTCATAATTTTGATGTTGCTCGTATACATCGACGTCGGAATCGTGCCCTCTCCCAGACTCTATAGTACATTCGTATACCAACGCTCCTACCCAATCAATCCTGAAAGATCAAACGCAGCCCAACCGATTCCGAGTATGCTGATGCGCCGAAGAACACCGAAGTATGCATCGCTGCGAACAATGACTGAACCAACTTACCTCAAATTTATTAGATCATGCCGGCCATGCCACTTGACGCGTACGCCATGGGCTTAATATTCGGATGCGCAACAGCATCAAACTGAGTAAACTTGAGCTTGTACTCTGGGCCAATCTTGATAAAAGCGCCCTTGTTGTGAGTGCTGTCGCAGTAGTTGGGCGCCGAGAACACCGTTATACAGCGTCCATCGTGTTCGACTTCGTAACCCTCCATGCGTACTTCGTGCGACCGGATAATGGCTTCAAGGCCGTTGTTCTCGCAGAAGCGCTTCGTGATGTCGGGGCCGAATTGCAGACCGACACCGCGCTTGCTGGGTCCACGGCCTGGATTCGTTTGAGGGTCAGTCCACAACATCTCCATCATGAGCCCAGACTGTCCCGGTTGACGCTGCTTGAAGCGGTCGAGTTTTCTTACGTCGTCTAGCGTGACCTTGTCATCCGAGAACAGACCGCCGTGAAGCACAAAGTACTTCTTGCCGATGAGGGTTGCTAGAGGCAGCGCGGAGAAAGACTCTGAGAACAGCTTGAACACACGCTCGGTGTACTTCGCCCTGCACTCACCCTCGAAACCGTACATCCTGTTCATATCGTCTGTCTCGTGGTTGCCGCGGTTCAGGAAGAAGGTATTGGGGTATAGCCATTTGTAGGCGTATAGCAGCAGGGCGATTTCGGTGGACCATGAACCTCGATCGACGAAGTCGCCGTTGAATAGGAATGCGTGCTTTTCGGAAGGCTTGCCCGCGAGGCGGAAGATCTCCATTAGGTCGAAGAATTGGCCTAGCCTTGTCAGTACACTGTATGTCCGCAATTCCTTGTATCAGCCTACCGTGGGTATCTCCGCAAACTGTAATCTCGTGACCATCTGCAACATCATGCTCGACCATGGTGGGTTCCTTCTTGACAATGTCCATGACAGCGATGATGATCTGGTAGACATACTTCTTGGCCAACTTCTTTCCGTTCTTGAACCTCTCAATCATGTCTTCGACAAACTCCAGAGTCATCTTATCTCCCAGCTTTGCGCCATCGTATGCGGGGTCCACAGCCATGTGTTCGAGGTCTAGCCCCTCCGCTGCCGACGGCGCGTCCTCGACTTCAATAGCCTTGAGGAAGGCATCTCGCTTGACGACCTTGTCGCACTCGGCCATGCGCAGTTTCGCGTTCGCATCGTTGGGGGCTTTCTTGACGACGAGCTTCCAGTCGCGGAGTGCTTCGCGGTGCTTGAGGATGGCGGTGTTGGCTGAAGCGCGGCGGTAGTATGCCTGGTGCTGCGATGAGCCGTCATGCTGACGAAGTGAGTTTCCCATGATAGTACCTTGACATTGTTTGGATCTAGTTCAATAGCCGTGTCGGCGTCCTGTATAGCGTAGCCATATTGTTCGAGTTTGATATATGTCTGAGAGCAGGTTAGTAGACGCTTGTATGCAGCAGGTGGACTCCGTACTTGTGCACGGTTGGTGTAGAAAGAGGGCTCTGCGTTGTATGCTTCTATGGCCTTGGTGTAGAAATCCAAAGCCTTATCCCATTCCTGGTTCCTGAAGGCATTGTTGCCCTGGTCCTTAAGCTTGGTAGCTTCGTCGGTCGGGGCACCCATGATGTATCGATATGGTGCGGGACAAACTGGGGTATGCGAGGCAACGCGGGTGTGGTTACAGAAGGCGCGACGGGTTGCTGCACCTGTTGATTGACGGGAGAGGGAAACTGCGTCCCTGCGCGAAATATGATTGCTTTACAAACAAGTGACGTACGGCGAAAAGAGAGTGAACTGTCGCCCGCATTGCCCGCCAAAAGTTATCAAGCAATTCGGTCCCGCCTTCTCGCCTCGCCTTGCCACTAACGCCTCCACCAACGCTTCAACCAACCAGCGACCTCGGCTCGTAGCTAGACATCATGGCGCGCAAGGGCGTCGCAACGGTCAAGACGCCCAACAGAGAAGACCGATACATGACCATCGACTCTGACGGCGAGGAAGTCACTCCTGCTCCCAGTTCGCCGAGTGAGAGAACTGGTTCCCGAAAAAACAGCAGAGCAGATGGGGTTCAGTTGTTTGCGCATGAGCTGGAGAATGTCGATCCCGCAGCCTCACGCGAGCGACTAAACCCCTCTAAAGTGGCCGAGTCAGGTCCAGAGCCAGAGCGCCTTCAGCCTCGCCAAGCTTCCGGAACCGTAGAACAAAGTAGGACACTTGCGAACGCACTGTTTCCTGCCAGCTTCAACAACGCCGTCTTTCCTTCCGTCCAAGTTTCCGAGTCGCCCACGTCCATTTTTGACCATCAGAGTCCGCATCAGGATCGAGAGCCTGTACAACAGCCCTATCCTCGCACTCGGAAATCTGCTACACGTTCGCGCGCTGCCGGTCAAGGTCGCGGCAACGCTTACGCAGACGCCAGTCTCTCCACTCGTACACAGCACCTCGGTCTCACCCCTGAGAACCGCCGTCAAGCAGGTCAAAATCTGCCTTCCAACCTTGTCCCCTACATCAATAACCCCAACAACTCCGACATGGCACGAGATATGATCGAGGGCGGCGCATACATCGCGCCTGGCCAGCAGCGCAACATGCGCGCCTGCATGGTCTGCTCCATCGTCCGGACTCAGAACCAGTTCCTCACCCAAGGCTGCCCGAACTGTGAAGAGATCCTCGAGCTTGCCGGCAACCCCGAGCAGATCAACGATTGCACGTCGCAAGTCTTCGAAGGCCTCATTACGGTCGCTGATACCTCAAGGAGCTGGGTGGCTAGATACCAACGTCTTGAGGGTTATAAGCCGGGTGTCTACGCGACTCAGGTTGAAGGCATCCTCCCGGACGACGTGATTGGGCTGGTGGAGAGCGCGGGCATCAATTACGTGCCCAGGGACGGTAGCGAGCAAGATATGCTGCCCAAGGACTAAAGATAAATGTGTGAAGAGAGGGACCAAACACATGTGTCAGACGCGACGTGTGATAGGGAAAAGGGATATTTGCATTGCATCTTCAGCGACGGAGTTATGGTAAAAGTGCATCCGCGGATGCCTCAACAAGACGATACAACAGCTCGAAGAATCGATCTCATTAAACCATGGAGCCCACCAAATCACCGGTACTTTTGTGTCTTTTTCTGGTGACATACACTTGTTGTCGCGGCACTGCTGACAGAGTCTGTGCCTTGCACTCTTAAACAGGTTGCCATCATTATGTCTAACTCATAACATAACAGACCTAGCCAGTGAATTCTTTTACATACGACCATAGTTTCAAGAACATAGCGCTTCCCGTTCGCTCAGCGGTACTCAAGCTTGTAAACGGCGGATTAGTAGTCAGGTGGGTGACCACTGGCGAATCCCCGCTGTTGTATGTTTTTGAATCTTTTTTTTAGCATTTCTTCTTGCTTGTAGAGCTCTGGATGGCAAGCGCGACCTAGTTCTCAGCTTTAACTCCTATGGCTTAGGGGCGGCTGCTGCAAAATGCCGTGGTATGCACTGCATCGATGATTAGCCTGATAGGAGCGTTGACTTTGGCCAGCAAACCAGTAGGAGCACCGACTCATATCTTGTGGCATTCACCACCTCGCCATATTTTTAGCCTAGTCGCTGCGCAGACCGGACTTGCTACAAGACTTTACAGTACTCGGCGTCACAGCCATACGCGTCGTGGCGCAAGTTAGATGGGATTCAGCCTCGTGGGCTTCGAGATGGTCAACATCACGAACTGCACTTCCTCCTCAGCCTTTCTTACCTGAAAGTATCAGCCCAGCCACTTGAACTTCAGCATCCGGACTTCAACCTGGTTCATGAAGTTTTAGGCTCGTTCACACTCACGCAAGCTTTCACGAAGCCATGAAATTCCCTCAATCTAACACAAGCTTCGATGGCGCGTCACTCTAGAATGGAGTCGATGCACACAGTATGTTTCTATTACTATAGTCTATTCTGGGGCTCTCAAGGCACATACAAACCAGATTAGGCAGATTACCTTGGATAACGAGCGCACTTCCATGACAGCAATGGACTATAACCCGTTCAAGGTATACTCTGGAAAGGTCGAAGATCAATATCACAGACGGTCTCTCATGGCTTGGTTATCTCTTTATAACGTGTATTCCGCTCGATATATGATCTTAAACTGCCTGTCCACTACTCTCCAACCAAACAACACTTCTCGGACTACCCACACTCATATCCACTATTCCCACTGTGCTACTTCTCACATCCGGAACAACCATAACACTCTCCCCATAGCTCAGATAATCAGTCTCGCAGTTCAAGATCTCCGCCTCCGTATTACTCGGCTTCCCCTTCTCCTCCTTCGGCTTGATCTTCGCACGGATATCCACATTTGGCAACAACGTATTCCCGGGCTTAAGCGGAATAAGCATGATCGGCCATTCGTACTCTTCATCTTCCCTGGCAGTGAAGTGTGCGCGTCGTTGACCGGCGACAAGCCAGGCTTCGGGGTTCACATCAATTGTGTAAACGAAATCAATGGGCTCGCTTACTTCGGTGAGATTGGCGGCGGAGAGCAGACTGGAAGGTGAGGCCCATCGACGGGTGTGCGAGATGCGGAGGGTGGTCATGAGAGGCTGGCCTACGGTTGCGATGGTGGATTGTAGAGATGAAGAGGGCGAGTTGAAGGATAGGGATGCGGTGTGTAAAATGTGGGTTTGAGGAATCGACACTGTGATGACCATCCGGCGGGGTGGGTATGGCGACGGCGGAGCGGTTGCATGTTGCGTTGTGTCTGACACATCATCCTTAGTGAGCAGGATAGTCCTGTGCTTCTACCAGGATATTAGCATATACTGTCGTGTGAAAGGCATCACTACTTACTTCATGCCACTTCTGCAACCAGGTCTGCGTGTCATCGCGAATGATGAGCGGCAGACCTTCCAGACAGTCTGCCCAGCCAACGTCCTCGAACGCGCCCAGATCAAGCCTTTGCAGCAACGCAATCTTTTCGTACTGGTGTGGAAGGATGTCTTGCTCCAATCGACTGGCGAATGTGTCGGTAAGCAAACGAGCCAACCGGTGCACTGGGCTGTCTTCGACAGCACCAGCAAACATCTTTCGCACTCGGTCGAGAACATCTTCGTTCAAGCATCGGTACTCAACAGCCAATGATAGACTACCGGTGGTGGAAATCCGGCTTTGTCGCTTCTTCGCAGCGTCCATCGTCTTCTTGGTGACCTTGTATGTGACTGCAACGGGCTGCTTCGGAAACACATGGACAGACTCTTTTGGACGCCTTGGCGCGTGCACGTCAAACTCCTCTGATCCTTCTAATGCAACATCTAGGAGTTCCAATGGTACATGATTGGCGGTTTTGATGTTAAACTTCGAGAAGAGTGACTTGCCCTTGAAGTGGTCGTGGACATTAACGTCTAGAGGCAACTCGACTGGGATAAGGAAGGTTGACGTGTACTGAAATTGACCATCATTGGTGTAGTAGTCAACGTCTATCTTGACTGTCAGATCTTGCAATATCGTCTCCATATCGTAAGGTATTTTCAATGTCGCTGTCGAATTTGCTGATATGCCACCGATAGCGATAACTCCCGGTGTTGGCTTACTATCATCGATCGTAATCTCTCCAGCAGCCACGCTTGCGTTTGCCGTCCGCAGTCGTAAACCTGCCGAGGCAGACTTTAGTCGAATTTCTGCACGCGTAATCTCGTTCCATCCAGTCGAGCACTCGACCTCTATGTGCCGCGGCTTATCGATGTGAATGAAGTGCGAAAGATAGATCCGGGCTTGGAACGCTTCGCTACGGGGGAAGCACAGGATACGAGCTTTTTTCGCCGCTTTGAGCGATTGCGCAGAGACCGAAGTGATTATGCCGAGTGGTGTTGTCGCTTCAGCCTTCTGAAAAGGCTCGTGTACAAAAATGATGCGCTTTGCTTCCAGTACTACCCTGTCGACCATGTACGGCCCAGTCGTGTTCATGTTGCAGCCGATCCACATACGATTCAAGCCTTTCTTCAACTGTATAGCTCCAGTCTCTTCAAGCCATATGTCCTTGGCTTGATTTGAAACTGCACCGACCAGGCGAATCTTGGCTGCCCGGATTTCGATCTCGTCCTCAAGATGATGCCTGAATTGCAGGCGTAGCTGAAATCCATCTCTATCATCGTAATGGCGAACATACGGTTCTACCGAGATATCGCCAAAGTACTTCGGCATCTGGACCGTGACATCGTACGGTAGCTGCTGCGAGTAGCTGATGAGCTCGTGAAACACATCAGTAGTATCCACTTTGTCGTCGTTCAGCCAGTCACGAGGCATATCAGCCGCATCGGCCGTGCTGGCTCGCTTGACCGAGCTCTTGAATGCCATTCGACTCGCCGCCGACTTGGCTAAAAGATCAAGTACTGTTCGCACATATTCGTCCTTGCGATTGAGTTTCTTAAGGCAACGTGCGTGCATTTTGAGCATGGTCGTCTCGACGGTGTTCCATCTGCTCTCTGCAAAATACGACGCCATACGTCCGAAGTACATCGCGGCTGCCGCAAAGTCGCCGAGCTCACTATAGCAATGTAAGTAATGAGCATGACGACGTCAGACGAGTGGCAAACATACAACCTAAGGGCGGCCAGATCCCCGAGCACGCTCTCCGCTGACTTCGTTTGCCCTGCAGCCATGTAGTGCTTGACAATGAGATCACTCAAGGCCTGAAAAGGTCAGCGACTATGCCTAACATCCTGATATCTCTACTAACCTCGTAGAATTGTCGGAATTGCCTAATGGATAACATTGCTGTGACCAGCGCTCCAGCAGATATGCCAAGACGTGGCTTCAAGGCTTCAGCGTCCGGTCCGGTATGTGAGTCGTCCTGCTTCGGCTCACTCTCCTCCTCCTGCACCTCCTCCTCGTCATCTTCCAAATTAATGTCAGCTAGCTCTTCTTTCGCATTGAGAGACGCCAAGATAGCATTCCAACCAATATTCCAACCCATGCTCTTGCCCGCATGTTCGAGCAGGCGTCGTTGAATGGCGAGCAATTGTGCTCTGGTACCAGCCAGTTCTTGCAAACCATTCTTAGCAGAAGGAATTGTGCTTTGTTGATTCGGCGGTGGTCGATCGTGATACTGGCCATTCTCGAATACAACCTGGGCATTTGCGGCAGGCTGTGCGTACGGCATGTCTGATGCAGGTCGCCCATGGTTCAGAGATGTCGACCGAGATGGGTGGATCATCGACTTGGGCTCTGAGACCTTCATCTTCTGTTCTTTGTTACGGCCGCCAAACGAAAGACTCTTGCCTGAAGAGCCGGTCGATAGATCTCTAGAGAGCCTAGTAAATGGAAGTGATCCTGTAGAAGTTTCACGCAGCACCTGCTCCAGGGCAGCGAATGTCCACGAACGAACGATGTTCTCAACTAGATGATCAGGGAATGTGGCATCATGAGCTTTGGCACTGTAGTCACGAGTCAGTGCTTCGAATCATCGGGCTCAACTTAGACTTACCCGCTGAGTAGATCGTCTCGCAAGAGCCGCCCGGCAAAGGTTATAAAGTTCAGTGCACGCGAGCAGAGTTCAGCGAGGGAGAAAAGATCCTCCGAGTCGTTTGATTGACCACCCGACTTCATGCCAATAGCGCTGTCGTCAGTGGATCGCTGAATCACGCCGGCATTGGGTCGAGGCTGTAGTTTAGCTGCGAGGTCAGAACGTGCTGAGACTGAATTTCCGAGTCTCAATAGCAAGAACATCTGACGAGCGAAGATATATAACCTGAAGTCGAAGATCGAGATGTTGTTTGCGAGGATGAGACCGCGGTAGTCTTTCTTCAGCGCGTTGATCGGCCTATCGTCGTGTATGGACGATCCTGATCCTTCCTTCCCATCCTGCTGGGCGATCTCCGCCGCTGTCTGATAGAGATCATCTGAATAGCTGAGTAGAACACTCCCTTGTGCATTTTCACTCGACTGATCACGTATGACACTGTCTAGACCGATGGAAAGCTCGTCATACCCGAGCAGAGCATCTTCGACTAAGCCTACACTTTCGAAGCCTCTTGCCAAGCCTTCCTTCAAGATGAAGAACGTGTTGAAGTTCCAGCCAGGAAATGAGCGCTGAGCGTCGTTCTTCCGGATATCCTCTTCGTACTGACTCACCCGGAGGTCGAACGAGAGGAGGATCAGTACCTTGAACTTAGATATAACATCGGCCCAAGCACGCTCTTGTTCCTGAGGACTTTCTGTGATAGGTGGTGAAGTGACAGGTGCTGCGGCTGGAAGCATGTGTTGTGGAACTCTCTCTTTTGGCACCCGTATCTGAGCTACCCGATCAGGTGCCGATTTTGATGAGACATTGAAGTCCGCGCGAAGCTTTTCAAGTAGGGTTGTGGTCCCGCGCGTCCATCTAGAAGCTGCCCCAGTCTTCTCCTTCTCGCCAGTCGTAGTACTAGAAGATCCACGAGGCTGGCTTGCTGCTGGCGTCTCAGGCACTACCACATGTAGAATCAACCATTCGTAAGCATCATGGTTCTCCTGCGTGTTTGCCGTGCTGCTTTGAGAGGGCGGTGTGTGTTCCTTCACCCACTCGCGAACTTGCTTACGTGCAGCCGCCTTGTAGGTTTCTGAATCGTCGCATCTCAAAAGATAGACCTTTAAATAAGGAGTTTGACGCAATCCTGGGATCTGATGTCGCCGCTCTTTCTCTTTGTTAGGTGCTCTGAAAACCTCATCCGTGTTCCTAGTGGGCGTACCTTGGCCAGGTGCTTGAGTTGACGAGGCCGTACTTGCAGCCTGTGCTGATTCTTTACTGGGCACAAGATCAACATGCAGAGAGTCGATAGATCTCAACGGCCGTGTAGGAGCTTTCCAGTGCAAGTTACGAAGGGGCAGACGCGCAGCCAAGTCCTCCTGTATCAACGAGAAGACCCCAGAGGGATCATGATACTCGACTGCGAAGCATAAGCATATGGGGTGGTGAAGTTGCAGGGGTGCATACCCGTCACTTTGGAGCTTGATAGCCCGTCCATCACAGTAGGTTCGGCTTGAGTTTGCCTAGGACCATCCTCTGTGGCACCCAGGGCTGGCGCACCATTTCCAGCCACACTCATGAAACGTGCACGACGAGAAATACGGTATGACGGCGAATTATGTGATAAATGACGTTTGCTTGAGTCGCGGGTAATGATGCCGTCGCAAGATGAACGTTGCGCTTTGGGTGGCTTCACCGCTAGCCCTGACTAACCCGAATCCGGTGAAGTCTCGTCGAGAGCTCCGCCACATCACGTGCGAGCATCCTTCATCCACCTGTATCAGGTGGCCGCTGCGCAAGCCTCTCGACCCCTAATCATCACCGGTCAGCAGCAGTTTCGTCTCGCTTTACCCTGCTAGCAATAGATAATTGTATTCGTTCAGCCTTGTGCTATGCCTTGTGGAGTCGTGTTGCTTTCTCGCTTGAGCGCCTGTGGGTGTTCGCATTCTTCGCATTGGTCTTTCCACGAGGGGTCTGACATACGCGCCCTCTACTCCGTGTTGCCGCAAGCATCATGTGATGAATATTATATTACATCCAATGCCTTGAAGAAAGTGGTATGCTACCGATTCTCTTCGTATCTATTTGAAGCCTTTTTGTGCCTGCCTCTTATTTCTCGCGATACAACAATTAACTTTTATTTTTCGGCTTTTGGACTCACTGTATCATTACCCTGCATACCTGGTATATCGCACTCCTGGCTGTCGGGATGGGGATGGGAGATTATTCACCTGGCAGCGTCTGGTACTATGGCCCAAACAAAGCCGCACCCATCGTCTTCATCATCCTCTTCTTCATCTCTGGAGCACTACACGCCTGGCAGACGATGTAAATACCTCAGTCTCCATTGTCACACTGTACTGACATCTCTCAGCAAGCACAAGTCGTGGCGAACAACACTACTCCTTCCATGGGCCGCGCTCCTAATGATTAGCGGCTTCGCGGTGCGTCTCGCTGGTGCTTATGACACCGATAATCTGGCCTATCTTATAGCCTCGACCGTACTCATTATGTCCGGGCCACCTGTGTACGCTCTGACCAACTACTTCATTTTGTCACGACTCCTCTACTACATCCCTTACTTAGCCCCTCTTCACCCAGGACGTGTAGCAACAACCTTCATAGGCCTTGACGCCGTATGCGAGGTCCTCATTGGGCAAGGCGCCTGGCGCATGGCAGACTCGAGCTCTACAGACGCAGAACGGCAGCTTGGCTCAGATCTCGTCACGGCGTCACTGTGTCTCCAGGCAGCACTTTTCGGCGCCTTTGGGCTTCTCGCAGCACAGTTCCACCGACGTGCCAACAAAGCAGGAGTACTCAGGAAGGACCTGCGCACCGTACTTTACGTCATGTACGTGAGTGCTACTATCGTTACCATCCGCTGCATATACCGCCTCGTCGAATACATTCTCGGCTGGCAATCTTCCATCTACCAGAACGAAATCTACTTCTGGATCTTCGAAGCTGTCATCATGTTCCTCAATACTGCTCTACTCAATATCTATCACCCGGGGAAGCGCCTACCTCACTCAAATTCTGTGTTCCTGGCACGCGATGGCGTAACCGAACGGAAAGGACCTGGCTGGGGTGATGACAGGCCATGGATCATTACCATCTTCGATCCTTTTGACCTTTGGGGCTTAGCTAAGGGGAAAGATAAGAAGACACAGTTTTGGGATATGAGTGATGCGGAGTTAGAAGCAGCGAGGGCAGAGAAAAAGAGGAATAAGAGGGGCGTGCTGAAGGGCTTGCTGGACCCTTTCCATCTCTGGGGTGAGAGAGGATATATTGGCAAGTACCTCAAGAAAGGCAAGAGTAGCGGCAAAAGGAGCAACGACGGAGCGGTGCAGCTCATAAACGCCGAGCATCCGGAGTACAGTGGTAAGGGTACGAATGATGCAGTTTAAGACAGGGTGCATGATATCGCCTAAAGTTAGGGGGCTCCCTCTTTCCTGCTTCTTGTTTCTTCTACCGTCGGTGTTCATCTTTTCTTTTAACTCTACATACTCCTCGTATACCCTTCTAGTCTCCAGAGTAGTCTGCCATTGAAACAAACATCGAAGATGTTCCATGAAGCAATCAGTGACACTATTATAGTCGCTCTCCTTTGACCCTTCCACGAAAAGACGAAGTGTATACCACCACAGCCATGATTGACTCCACCATCAATACCTTCGGCGTCTGGCTACTTGTGGGTTCTATTCTCTTTTTCCTTGTCATCGCCATCGTAGCACTACACCATACCTGGTCCAGGCTATGGGCTAGGCTACGCGGACAAGAAAAATAGTTTTACGGTTAAATTCAAAATTCGAGACCTCAATAAACACTACAAGGACAGCAGGAAAACGGCGTTGTACACACGCCTCATGCATGTCCTGCTAATCGCGCAACTCAAGTTTCGCCACCTACAACAGACCTGTCAGTAGCAAGCGATGATATAGAGCTTCCTGGACTTTCAGATATTAGAGGGGGATCAGAGCCGCCTCTAAGCCCTCCGATGGCACCTTCGCCAATGCGGAGAACAGAGAAGTCATCGGAGGAATCATTCACACCGTCAATGTTGGAGTCGCATGCTGATTTAGAAAGCTCTGATCAGGGTAAAGAGTGAAGTAGTAGCGATGAGTGAGCGATGAATCGGCTCAGGTGGAGGATATAGCGGGCATTGCTACTTCGGATTGTGGTCTCGGTAGGAGTTCAAGCCGAGAGTGATGCTTACGAATTCAGTACCACGGTGGCGACTGTACGCAGATTAAGTTATTGGTGGGAATAATTAACAATGGTTTGAGCGGTCTAGGTGTATATGCAGATGACGAGGTACAGCTTTCGACTTAGTGATTCGAGGCGTTGAAACTATTACGCGGCAAGCACCGCGCGTCCTGTTAGGCGTCGTCACCATCTAGCTAGATGCTACAACGGCACAGTCATCATTGAATTTTAAGGAGGAACAAATTTATGAAAAGAAAACAATAAACGTTACGGTATTCATGATATATGCTATACATCTATGTAGGCACCACGCCTAACGCCAGGTAGGTCGGTGAATATGCAAGTCCCTGGAAACCGAGAGGTTGTAATTCCATGCCACTCTTGATAACGCCAACAATGCACGTATGCATGTATAAGAAAAGTTCATTAAGCAGGACAGATATTAAGAAAATTGTGATCTACACATCAGAAGCCGTTAAAGCCCATCAGAATACCCGCACCGGCGATCGCAGCACCACCAACCCATGGGTTCGCAGTTGCAGCTGGCATGGCAGCGGCAGTGGAGGTCTCGATTGCGCCACCGCCGCCTGTAACACTAGGGCCGTTGACCCTGGGTCCGTCAGTGCCGACCGATGCAGTTGATACCGCACCGACAACACCGGTTGCATTGGGTACGCCATCAGAGCCTTCTCGGATTTCCTGGATGTTTTCTGAGGTGGCGTTGAAGTTTGTCTGAGCGAGAGAAATTTCGTTATTCTCAAGGTCGTAGACGACATATGCGGATCGTAGGAAGGTGTCACCAAGAACAGCGACAGATTGACCCGCAGGTCCAATGCCGAGGATACAGACGGGCCGTCCGCGACTGACGGCAGCGACTATAACAAGCTCGTTGAGTGGAACGGAGATCTGGACTCCGGAGAAGTTGAATTCGAGCGAGCCTTGCTGGTTTGCAAGATCACAGTCAACAAAGGCAGCACCCTGGGAGGCGTCGTATTGGGCGTCGAAGGTTTGGTATAGTGAGCTCGCGACATTGTCGGGCAGATACATCAACGAAGATCCAGAGTCGAGCAGGACGGGCACGTTGGCGTTCTCAAAGATGGAGCCATTGTTACCATTGCGACCCATTCCAGTCAGGGCAATGATGAACTCAGCATACTGTCCGCGCTCTGGGATGATGGGCAATGTCTGAAGTTCGCCCTGGTACTTGTCCGTGTCCACGCCACCGAAAAGAATGCTTCCAGTCGATGCGTCCAAATCGTTCAGCCACAAAGAGTATGCGTTTGAGTTAATGGTGCCATCGTCCTTCAGCTTCTGAGGCAAGTTCGGGTATGGATCCAGCCCTGCACGGCCTACGGCAACCTCGTTGATGGTGTATCCGATTCCAAGGATGCCCTCTGGTGAGCTCGATACGTAGCCGATACCAAACTGCAGATCCTTTACGGTTTGTCCGCCGAAGCGGAAGTTATCTGTCGCATAGTCTCCCGATGCGCCTGATCCATCCACGTATGAAATGTTGAATGCGCCGTTGACGTAGTTGTATGTTGACGAATCGTTTGCGTTGTATGTACCCGATTCACCACACTGGTTGCCTCCTTGACTGCACAAGTTTGAATTGACCGAGTTGACCCAGAGATCGCTGCTACCCGTGTCGATGTGTAAGCGGAAGTTTTGCTCGGGAGTACCTAAGCTTGCGTTGGCGAAGTAGAGCGTCTCGAGATTGTCAAGCGTCTGTTGGACGACGCTTTGCCGTCTTCGTAGCTGATCGTGTGCGACTGGGTTGACGACATTTCGGCGCTGGGTATCTAGGCGCACTACTCTCGGGTTCTATGTGAGGATTAGCATCGCATCCCGCGAAAATGCGTCTATGCGCTGGAATGGAAGGACTTCGGAAGGATCCCGTTTCGGACTGGAATGCTGGGGATGCCAAGAGGCGCACTTACCTCTCGTGGTGCAAGCCTCACTGCCACTGCCGACGACAACAATTGCGCCGCCACGAACGTCGAATACTTCATGATGTTTTCTCTGGAGGTGTGATGCTAGGGATGTTCGCTCGATGTATACCACGGGGATATGACGGGTCTCTGTTGTGGCTTGGTGAAATCTGACGCGCGAGTGGTCGGAGCTGAAAGAAGGCAGCTATGGGTCGTGTTTGAGCTTGCAATTAGAGTCGCAGAAAACGAAGCGTTGTACAAGCACGAGGAAATAGTGCACAGCAGGGAAATAATAGCAACAGAGGAAAGACGACTGAAGTGCGACTAGGGATACAGCCAATATGTAGCAGAGGCGCAGACGGGGGAGGCTTTAGTCGGCGAAGGGGGCGTTCGAGCCTGTTGATGACGACGCTTATGATGAGGTCAAGTCTGGAATTGTTACGGATCCTGTGGCCTTTAGTGCAGCTGCCCACGTAACGAACATGGGCAGCCGCCGACATTTCCGGGGCTAAAAGCGAGCAACCAACAGGACTTGTGTGTGCCTCGCTGAAGGGATCCGCATGGCGTGGCGGTGCCTCCATTACGAGACGATTCGCCTGGACGCCGCTTGTATCGCCCAGCCAAGCGCTTGTTGCTGATCTGACAAGCCTTGCCGCTGCACGCCGCCTTGTCAGTGAACAGTAGGCGAATACGGCGCAAACAATGTCAACACCGCAAAACATTCATAGACTGACGAGAAAACATCTGTAGGTGCTGCTTCACAATAGCTACTTCATCTTGTTTGTGGTTGCATTGTAGGCTGCGGGTGCTTGTCCGTGCTTCCGTCAGCCGCGTACGTCACATGGTCTACCACAGCGTCTTCACGCCGTCGTCCATCGAGAGGCTACTAAACCATGCGATACATAATCCAGTAGCCTAGCGGCTGATGAGTCTTCATATGGTGTCTTCAGACGCCCGGAGCCAAAAATGCCGCGTCGTCGAGACGCCTGAAGTGCGCTGCGCCTTTCGAAAAAGACGTTTGAGGCTGAAACCTGACGCCCTGCAGGAACCGGTACCTCGGATAGTATCTATGTGGCGCATCATCGTCGTCGGTAGCGAAGACCCTGGAGAAGGAATTATCTCGCTTCCTACGCTAAAAACGAACAGGTGAGCGATTTCAGTGTCGCGCTCTATACCAATGTAGAATTTAGAAGAAAGTATGCCTGTAGATCACTCGTGCTACTAACAGCTCTGGCATGGGTGACGTCGTATCCCACGGACATGTGTCGCTCTATCTTTAGTGCGAAGGGCTCGATGCCACGGTTGCGGGTCGATCTTCTCGGGCAATGCTGCACGTGAGCACTAGTCCCAAGATGGACGACCCGTGAAAGCACGTTTGCAGAGCATCGCGTGTTTCGCGTCACCCCTCCAGACCAGCAACCACAGCCCAAAATGTCAAAAGCCGAATCTTCCAAAGCAGCCGCCAGCAATGGTGTCAAACCAAACCCCAACGCTGCTGGTGGTGCTAATTACGAGCTGCCATGGTAATTGACCGCCCATGACCTCCCCCAGCTCATCCAGACTAACAGGCACCCAGGGTAGAGAAATATCGTCCCGTCTACCTCGACGACGTCGTCGGCAATACCGAAACCATCGAGCGCCTCAAGATCATTGCCAAGGATGGCAACATGCCACACATGATCATCTCCGGCATGCCTGGTATCGGCAAAACTACATCCATCCTCTGTCTCGCACGCCAACTCCTCGGTGATGCTTACAAGGAGGCCGTTCTCGAACTCAACGCCTCCGATGAACGTGGTATCGATGTCGTCCGCAACAGGATAAAGGGTTTTGCGCAAAAGAAAGTCACACTTGCGCCAGGCAGGCAGAAGCTGGTCATTCTGGACGAGGCGGATAGCATGACCAGTGGTGCACAGCAAGCCCTGAGGAGGACGATGGAGATCTACAGCGGAACGACACGATTTGCATTCGCTTGCAACCAGTCGAACAAGATTATTGAGCCGTTGCAGTCGAGATGTGCCATCCTCCGATACGCCCGCCTTACCGATGCCCAAGTCGTGCGCCGCGTTATGCAGATCTGCGAGGCCGAGGACGTGAAATACTCAGATGATGGAATCGCGGCACTCGTCTTCTCAGCCGAGGGCGATATGCGACAAGCCATCAACAACCTACAGTCAACATTTGCCGGTTTCGGCTTCGTAAATGGCGACAATGTGTTCAGGGTGGTTGACAGCCCACATCCCATCAAGGTGCAAACCATGATCAAAGCGTGCCATGAGCAGCGGATCGACGATGCTCTGGCATCACTGAAAGAGCTATGGGATCTGGGGTATTCATGCCACGATATCATCAGCACAATGTTCAAAGTTACAAAGACCATTGATACGCTGAGTGAGCACGCCAAACTGGAATTCATCAAGGTAATCATCGTCAAATCATTTAAAATGCAATTGCTAATTAGGAACAGGAAATCGGCTTTACCCATATGCGCATTCTCGAAGGCGTGCAAACACTACTCCAACTGTCCGGTTGCGTTGCGCGCTTGTGCAAGATCAACATGCAACCCCAGTTATTCGCCCTTCCCACAACATCGAAATGAAAATACTCCTTCTGGGCATCTGCAGCATTTAGCATGGAGTTTGGCGTTCACACGTGGCCATACAAAGGCCTATCCTGACGCATCATGGTATATACGCTATTTGAGATCCTTTAATTGCAGTCCTCTCTTCATGCTCACTTTCACTCCTTTGTGATTTCTTTAAACTCCGTGCCGCAGAACAAATCACTTCACAGGACCAGATCGACAAATTAAGCTCTGAACATCTAGGCCAATTCGCACCAAGATACCCCAATTTGACAGACCCACTCCTCGATCGTACGTACCAGAAGATTGTGCGACCGGACTTGAGCATCAACGCCAACAACTTTGAGCCTGAAGAGAGCGATCCGGATTATGATGTACTGCAATATCTGGCGCAGGTACAGCGGGTACTGCTAGCGACGCGGACTAGAGCCCATCAAGACAGGCTAATCGTATCTATACACGAAGGCTGGTATGGTTCAGTGTTCGCCAAGGGAGAGGATGGCGAGGATACCGGGAGCGGATGTCGGAAAGATGGTACGGAGTTCACGGCCGAGATAACATGGTGCGCTGATTAGCGCGAGGAGTTCAATACGTGTTTTGCCCTTTCCCGGTGAGTGGGTAAGCTGGGGAAGAGAGATCCGTGGGGCGAAATGGGTAGACTAGCGTAATTCGGCTTCGACATCCGTGGTGTACCTGTCATCTAAAGACCCCACTGTATGGTGCGATTTCGAACCAGAAGGGAAACTAAAGTCAGATAAATAGTTGTAGAAATATGCGGGATACCCTGGTGTAGACAAGGAGATGCCTGCAATATTCTCCTTCATCTTCTTCTTTTCTTATACACTGTTCCTGCTCGAATCTTACCATTAGCCACTTACTATGGCTTTTCCAATCGCCCCCAACAACCTCCTCATCAACGCAGCACAATCAAAAATATGTACTGCTTTTGGTATCAAGATCACGCCAGATACATCAATAGTACACATTGCTAAAGCAGCTGGCTATGACTGTAGGTGTCCCTGTATGCACTGCATGTGAGACATGTACTGACTTCGTATACCTACGTTTAGCGTTATTCATCGACCTGGAGCACACAGCTATGACGATCAAGGATGCTAATCAACTATGTATCACGGCAAATTCAGCTGGAATAACACCCTTCGTTCGCGTACCGCACCAGTGCGGTAATGGGTTTATGCAACGCGTGCTGGACGTAGGAGCTATGGGTATCATTGTCCCGCATATCCATACAGTCGGTAGGTTTGCTCCTTCACTATTTCCCTCTTTAAATAGAAGCACGTTCACATAGCTAACCAATATATCCGTAACAGATGACGCCCTCCGCGCAATCAATATCTCCAAATACCCACCGATGGGCAAACGGTCAATAAGCGCTGGATTTCCTCATTTCGAATTCGCTCCCGTATCCACCACTGCCCTGACCACCCAAATGAACGCAACCGGCTCTACAGTCTTCATCATGATAGAAACCGCAGACGCTCTTGCAGCAGTCAATGAAATTGCCTCGCTGCCAGGCGCCGATGTACTCCTCGTAGGCTCCAACGACTTAGCTTCAGAAATCGGTACCCTTGGTGACTGGGACGCGCCCGATTTTCTGGCCGCACTAGAAAAAGTGGGTGCAGCTGCAAGGAAACATGGCAAGATGATGGGCATCGCGGGATTGTATCATAGGCCGGATATACTAGAGCGCGTGATCAATGAGTTTGGCGCAAAGTGGGTAGTGGGTGCGCAGGATGTTGGGTTGCTGCTGCAAGGCGGAACTGCGAACTCTGCTTTGTTGAGAAGTTTACAGAAGTAAATGCAACATTTCATTCCTGTTTTGCTAGCCAGGAGTCTTCATATGCTTCTTTCTCATTGATTGCGGGTGATCTGTCGCTCGAACTCCTCCCAGTCTATCTCGTCGGCTCCTGTCAGTATGAAGTCGTTACCAAAATCGAGGTTGAAGTCGCTGATGTCGTCAATGGAGGGTATGCCATACAATTCGTTATTCGATTCCAAGCTGTTTGGGAGGTGACTAGAATGATCGGGTAGTTCGAAGAGAGCTTGACGCCAATCAGTGTCTAGGGCAGGCTCTTCGTACGTCTCTACTGCATGTGGTCCGTCGGAAGCCGTCGTATCTTCCACAGACGATACAGGATCATGTAAAGCTCGGTGATATGTACTATCCAATGGCCCTTCAGCAGCAGCAGGACTTGCGACAACAGTGGGGATGCCAATCTCGATACCGAGATGTTGACAGATATGTTCAACATCCGACATGCGTTTCGCAGCGGCTTTGTTGCCATGTTTGATGAGGTACTGAAGTATTCTTGTCGCTCCTCGGATACCGTGGAGTCCCGAGCGAGGTGAGCCAGTAGATTGAAGGCTTTCGACAAGTACGAAAACGAACGCGGCCGAAACTGCTGCATCTAAATCGAAATATCCAAATTTGGCCAGCAGTTCCTGTTGCTTGAGCGAGTGTAGGACATCCAGACTCATGCCGGCAGCTTCTATGCACGTCGTTGCAAATATCTGCAGGGCAGAAGATGCAGCATTTGAAAGGTCTACGTCGTTGCCTTCAAGCTTCGATTTAGCGAGATGGAGTATGATGGGTCTTGTTGTCAATATGATAGCCTGTAATATCAGTCAGCGTGCCCCGACTAAAGTTCAGATATCTATTACCTGGAACAGCATCAAGTAGAGTGTTGCTCCCGTCCTCGTAATGATAAAAGTTTTCGAGAAGTCCAAGGGAAACTCATCTGCAAGATTTCTTCTCACTTTTTTGAGCTCCCCAAGGAGGTCGTGCACCGTGCGCAGGAATTGCCCTTCAGATCTTCCCTCGAGTCCATATATTCCTGGAGATGTTAGCCAAGTGATCATGGAATGGAGGATGACGAGCAACTTACCCTGCGTGATCAAACCACTCAACCTCGCGATCTCGATGTTGATCTTCAGCGCCAACGTTGGTGGGAACCCCGCGGATTCGGTGGGGAGTTTGATGGTTATGTTGTCGTCAAGAATACCAACAGGATTACCTGTTGCGGCGGCCAGCCTCCTATGATAAGTTAGGAAATGCTACGTGTCCAAGTGGAATGACTCACCTCTCTTGCATATATATGGTCCACCATAAGCGATTTCGATGTGTTTTCTCAGATCTCTTCATCTGTGTTATAGGGTGTTCGCGAGCGAGGCCATTGGATATAGCAAGCCGCAGTGCCACGCCAGCCTTCGGCGGTGTTAGTAGGATGAGAGCAAAATGTTTAGGGAATGAGATTCAAGTAACTTACGTAGATATACGCATCGTCTTTCCGGTCCGAGCATTGCAGAAAGAAAGCAAACAGACCCATGATTTCAATCGCCAATGTGCCCGATTTCCGTAGATTACATAATGAAGGTAGGCTGTTGACAGCCTCAAGAAAATACGTGGCACCAGGAAATGACGAGCCTTCCTCCATCTTACCCTGTAGCAACTCGCCCAAGGCAAAGATCATTAAAACTTCAATGTAGCAGAGATCGTCAGTTCGCGCTCGGTTTTCGTCTTCTTCGTAGAAGCTAGAGAGCTTGTCGGAAAACGATCTCGGATCGATGAGATGCTGCAGACTCCCGATAGATGTGAGAACTGTATTGAGCAGATCGTGCGCTTGTTCCTCGCTCGGCCATGTTATGTCTGCCGATGTTCTTCGTTGCTTGACACCCCCAGGCTCGAGATTGTAAACATTATCTGGACTAGCGTCGCAAATACTGACCGAACCGACAGAATTCGGCACATGTTCAGAGTGCAGACTTTTGATCCGGGATCCAAAGTTGAGGCTTGAGGACATGGTTGGTTCCAGGACGATCGCTATCAACTATAGTGAGACCACGACAAGATGCTTTGAATAGCTGAAAAACCTACGGGATGTACCCAGATCATGATCCAATTCGGTGCTGTGGGGTGTGGCAACTGGAGGGGTGCCATTGGCGAGGCTACCTGCAGTCGTGGTCGCAATAGTAGACGCAATTTTTCTCTCCAGTTCCTCGACGTAACTGTTTATGTAAGAAGCTTTCATGTACAGCTATGGGTTCACTCACGTCACCGAATACAGCTTCTTTCGTCCATTGTTCAGGAAAGTGCACTGTAGATTTCTCTTTGCGCAGTAGCGACATGGATGATTGCCGCAGCACTTGATCTTCCGCTCTCGACAGGATGTACACCTGTATTAATGTGAGCATTGAGATGGTGCGCATGGCAACTTCTTCACTACGCACGCTTGGGGTGTTCGAGCAGCTTCCTCTACTGGACCAGAAAGTCGAGCTCGCTTGGTTGCGGGCTCGAATGATGTCATAGCTGATGCATCGTGCAGTGATGAGGTGAGATGGGAAAGAGTCAAGCAAGAAAGTAAGAGTGTACGTTTAAGGTTGGTCTCATGATTGAAGATGGCAGTGTTTACTACAAGAAGTCCCAAGGCCCTACTGCAGACCCTTGTTACGTAAATGACGCTAGTTGAGCCTAACCTAGATTCACATCGAATATCAAGTCTCAAGCTGTCAAAAAAAAAGGTATTGAATTCCGACCCATTTTTAAGGGTCGCAAGCTCTACGTAAGCTTGAAGAACTTATGTACGTTATTAAGTGCAGCTGTCGATGTGAGCACCTGCGTCTCGGCTGTCGTTGCGCCAATGTGTGGGGTACTGATGACTTTGCCTGTTGCCCACAGCCTCTCGTACCTCTGCAGTGTCGGAGGCTCTTCCACATGGCAGTCTAGACCAGCACCAAAAATCCGACCCTCCTCTAGCGCTTCCACCAAATCTTCCTCATTCACAATACCTCCTCGCGCGACGTTGATTAGAATCGAACCTTGTCGCATCATCTTGAACTGAGTGGCAGATACCATGCCCCTCGTCTTCTCATTGAGCGGGATATGAACGGTCAAGATATCCACATGAGGCAGCATGTCTTCCCATTGCTTGGCCCTCGTGTGTGGGATGTCGGCCCATGCTTCGGCAGGGGCGAAGGGATCGCAAGCGTAGACTGAAGCTCCA
Source organism: Alternaria atra (assembly GCF_907166805.1). Lineage (NCBI taxonomy): Eukaryota > Fungi > Ascomycota > Dothideomycetes > Pleosporales > Pleosporaceae > Alternaria > Alternaria atra. The sequence continues at coordinate 1,599,749 of NW_025091320.1, forward strand.
AACGCTCCGATGAACATGCGAGCAACGGCTGTGCCAATATTTCCCATACCCACAATACCAATGGTCTTTCCAATTAGCGTCATGCCACAACAATGTTCTTTCCGGACTTCTGACCCTGCTGCTTGCTTTGTGGATATAACGCGGAGCTGTCGCGCAACCGCCATAGTGAGACTAAGAACAAGCTCTGCGACCGATTGTGCGTTGACGCCAGGAGTATTGAGGATGGCAATTCCGCATTTCTTGCATGCGTCTTGATCGATGATGTCTATGCCCGTGCCTTGCTTTCCGATCGCTCGTAGTTTTCGTGCCGAAGCGATGTCGACTGCTGAGATTGTCTTCTCCCGTACGAGTATCGCGTCTGCATTCTCGCGCCAGTTCTCGATCTCCGGATCGCTGGGTAGTATCGTTGTGAACAGGCGTTGGCTGTGGCGGATAGCTTCTTCAGGAAAGTCTTCGAGAAGATACATGTTGTGCTTGGGTCTCGCCGTAAATCCATCGACAGCGTCGTGAGAGGCTTCGGCGTAGTCGATTCGAGAGGGTGCCATACTGACAGTTAAGGCCGGTCCGTATAGAGATAGAGTAAGATCAAGAGTGCGGTTCTAGAAGCAGCCGGTCGAAATGCTTTCGCAATGGGAACAATGCATAAGTGTTCGTGAAGATTTTGGAGATGCGACCTTGAATGGAACTTTTGCCATGACTTATAAGTTAGGATACTTAGTTGTGCTCCGCGATTCTAGTCCTAGGTCTGTGGTCGGGTGCGGTATCCGAGGCATGCTGAGTCTTGTAGCACCGATTCCGAAGTGCGGCTGTCACATCCGGCGATTGTTCAGCACGCTAGAGGCGCGCGGCTTCAATATCCGACGTAAACTTGAGCCTTCTCTTCTCCGCACACAGATGGCGCCCCATGGGGAATTCCCCAGAGGTTTTCCATCGGCGCCATCGAAGTCTGGAGTTGGCCACGCTACCGGGTCTATAAGAACCTCACTGGTTACAACTGCATGGAAGTATCTCAAGTCAAACTTCCCATCTGACAAAGAGACCACCCCAGCTTACGACGACTACACTTACGGTGCAACCGTTTACCATGTCTGAGTCAATCGAAAAGCGCGGCATCGAGATGGTTGAGGAGGCAAGCGAGAAACCCGATGGTGGTCTGGTTGTAACCTACCATATCGATCCCAAAGATGAGAAAGCTGTTTTGAGGAAGCTTGATCGTGTCATTCTTCCTCTCATGGCTCTAGTATACTTCTTCCAATGTAGGCTCCTCCTCTGATTCTGACCAGACCTATTCTAACATGACGAACAGACCTCGACAAGCAAAGTATCAACTATGCTGCAGTCTTTGGCCTCGAGGAAGACCTGAAACTGTCTGGTTCGGAGTTCTCATGGGCCATCTCCATCTTCTACTTTGGTCAATTCGTGTCTGAGTACCCTGCGGCGTACTTGATGAGTAGATTTCCCATCACATTATTCGTCGGGATCACCGTGATTCTTTGGGGTATCGCAGAGATGTGCCTGGGCGCCACCACTAACTGGACAACAATCGCCGTCGCCCGTTTCTTCCTCGGCCTGACTGAAGGTGCAGTGGCACCGTCTTTCATGATCATCACGAGTGGCTGGTACAAGCGTAGCGAGCACCCGATCCGCATCGCGTAAGGCTCTTCAACACTCTATTTGTTACGCCCACTAATATGCGTATAGCACGTGGGTTTCTATGTTCGGTATATCGCAGATAGTCGGCGGTACTATGATGTACGGGATTGGCAATGGAAACCTCGCCTTGGCATCCTGGAGAGTGCTTTTCCTGATCTGTGGTGGGCTCACAGTTGCCTGCGGTGTCCTCTTCGTCAGCTTCATGCCACGGAGCACAACGACCGCATGGTTCCTCACCGAGCATGAACGCGCTATCGCCACCGAACGTCTTGCTGTCGATCGTGCGACACGAGATAGGTCTTCCTTTGACACCGCCCAGTTGAAGGAAGCGTTCATCGACCCACGCACTTGGCTCTATGCGCTCATGGCTCTCTGCATCACCCTACCAACTCCTATTGTGAAGTTCTCATCCCTCGTCATCAAGGGGTTCGGGTTTACCTCTTTCCGCACTATGCTGGTTGGATTACCATCGGGCGGAGTTTCTTTCGTATTGGTGTGGATTGGTGCCCTCGGACCCACCTTTTTTCCCAACTCCCGTTGGCTGGTCGGTATCTTCGTTGCATTGATGCCTTTGATGGGTACCCTACTCCTCCTCCTGTTACCAGCTAGTAACAACTGGGGCATTGTCGTCGCCACGTGGTTTGCTGGTTCCACGGCGCCCCCACTGAGTGTTGCTGTGGGTCTCATGGCTTCGAACGTCAAGGGAAACACCAAGAAATCGGTAGTGAGCGCCATCTTCTTCGTGTTTTACACTGTTGGTTGCATCACCGGACCTCAACTATGGCAGAAGAAGGACGCGCCCCGTTATACTAAGGGATGCATCACCAGTGTAGTCGCCTGGTGTGCTTTGGTTGTTCTCTTTGTAGTCCATTACTTTACAGCGAAAGCGAGCAACAGGAAGAGAGATGCAGCAACGGGAGACATCTCTGTCCACCAGGATGGAGACTCAGATCAAGTCGGCGTGAGTGTCGATTCGGACCTTACGGAATGGCAGGATACTCTCTTCCGGTATAGCTACTAATTGCGCGCTCTCAACCTATCGTGTATGCCGCGGTGGCTCACCGGAGTTCGAGAAGGGCCTACTCGTAGGTATTAGCTATACATCTGTAGGTAAAAGAAGGCATCCCCTTAGGGAAGAAATCTGTAGCACAGAATAATCATCATGAAACTGTTGCATGTGCAGCAAATAAGAGGCTGCACTATCTAATGCCCATTTTGACATCTCTTAATCCCGCCACTGAGCCCCCACCCACCTCGGCACGCTTTTCTCCGATACATGGGCCATTGTTGTGTGATAGTAAAACAGCGAGAAAGGATCTATGCTTCGCTCGAAGTTTGAGTAAATGTTGTGCGTTTCGACACGGCAAGTTAGGAGAAGCGCTGAGAGATCCATCCCAACCTCGACCCGATCGATTTGCGAGGGGGGCGCGATGACGTCATCTGAAACTACCGGCCTCCTTCCATTTCACATTATGCACAACATTGCATCCTAGACGACCTAGTGATTTTTCATGGTTTCAAGCCTCTATCCAAGAACAAGACCAAGGATTTTCGTCGCGACGCGATTCATGTTACCTAGATGCACATCGCGTGGCTTGACACCCTTCTCATCAACATCACCTCGGACAGCATCTTAACGCGATCAAAACCACCGGTTGTAAGCACAATCAGGCAGTCATTGTGTACGACGCGAAACAAATGACTCATACACATGGTATTGGTTATATGTTCGTGAGAGCTATATGCGCTACACGAAGAGTGCGTAATTAGATCTAGTGCGCTCGTACTTGAGATAACGTTGAGCTTGATAAAGCCAGCATGACTTAGTACGCCGACGTCGTCGCCGGATAGATAGGCGAAGGGAAGGCCTGGAGCATGGACGACGTAATCGGAACAAATGAGTTCGTGTGTGTTGCGTTCGCCGGGCCAGACGAAGTCAGGTTAACAGTAACTTTCTCCTCGCCTGTTGCGATGTCGTAGTGGTAGAGAGTACGGTTGAAGTAAGCCAGCGCGGCAACAGCTATAGTTTTTATGTCAGCGAATTGCATCATGTGACTCAAATGTCTCGGGCGAAGATAGTAAAACAAACTCACGCTGGTAGTAAGGAACTTCATGACCTGACTCGTAGACGCGCGCAAAGCTGAAGTTGCCATACTGGCGAACCTCACCGTATTCGGTGCCATCTACAACCATGGCCTCGTAGCCTGCGGCGCGGAACTCCTTACTGTGAGTGTACTCCATTGCTAGGCTGATGGCTTCACCACCAAACCAGTTGCCTAACCATGTTAGTAGACTTCATACTATTGGTATCAATTGTGAATCTTACAGATATAGTCAGCATCGCCATACGCCAGGCTGACGCGCACATCCTGGCTTAGCAAGTACTCCAGATCGAGCCGGAAGTTCGGGTAGATGAAGTCTCCGGTGTTTTGGAAAGCATAGTAGATTCCGTTGCTCCCAGAGTAGTTGAGTGTGACACCGAGAGCATCCTGTACTTCTCCAAGGTTGAGGTAACCGGGGTAGTTGGAAGGCGGTGTCGGGTCTTCGTATGTGTGTCGGATGTCGTAGACTCCACGGCCAGAGTAGTAGTAGTAAGGAGATTCGACGTTGTCACGGCACATGTCTGCTGCTTCGTTGCAGATCTGCATCTCACCGGGTGTCAACTCGGCCTCGGTGATCTTTGCATCAGCGTGGTAGTAAGTGGTGTTGCCTTCAGCGGCAGCTCGGCAGAGAGCTATCTGGTAGAGACAACCGTTGTACATGTTGTTCGCGAACTTGGCGTACGAGTAGACAGTGTCGTTGTATGCCTTGATGCCATAAGTATTGTTAACGGCGAACTCCGGGTAGTGTTCAGCCTGGACAGATTCGTCGATGATACCGTTGATTATGCCGAGAGAGTTGAAGTTGAGTGGGTAACCAGGCATACTTCCGTTCTCAATCTTAAGGTTCTGGTTGTAGAAGTAGCTGAAGAAGGCCGGGCCGTAGTGACCGCCGTATGACTCAGTAAAGAGGTTGAAGTCTCTTGCTGCATCCAAGTCTCCAAGCTTCGCATCAAACTTTGGGATGGTGGCCAATAGTGCTTGGAATACGTGCTACGTGTCGGGCGAGGTTAGCTGATAGTGTAAGCGTTTTTCATCAGATTCTTACTCACCCAAACGGCAACAGCAGCAAGATCCGTAGTATCAATCGTACCAGTGTTCAAGGGTTCCAACAGCGGCCATCGACCTGTAGCAGGCCACTCGCTAGAGTTGTAGTGGAAGTCTTCAGAGAACGAGTTGAAACTTCCAACACCTTGCTTCTGGTAGCTGAAACCTGTTCCGACGGGTTGCGAGATGTACAGCATGTTGGAGACATTGTTCCAGCTGTAAGGGTTATATACTGCTGTGAGGTTGTCATCGATCATGCAAGGTCCGTTCTCCTCGAACAGGCCAATGAGCGAATCTGAGCCAGGTCCTCCATTCAACCATAGGGTGAATGGGTCGGATGCAGGATTGTTGCGAGACTCGAAAAACCAGAAGAAGACGTGGACCTATAGAACGTTAGAAGCAGGCCTTAAAGTTGTAAATGGAAACGATACATACATCAGGTGTCAGGTCGACATATCCAGAGTAGCTGTCCACGCCTGGGGTGGTCTCACAGATACCAGGGTTCTTGTATCGAATGGTGACATTGTTCGGAGCTGTAGCAGTCTTGTAGTCACTAGTCTCTTTTGGCAGGTACAAATGATCGCTCCGCTTGCTCCATTGCTTATGAGAGACAGCAGTAGCCTGTAAGGCGAGGCTGGAAAGCGCCAATAGAGGCGTTGCTACTGATCTGGTGAGCATGGTGACTGCAGCAAACAAATAGCGCAAGAGCGATGGGGAACTATAGGAGCGACATACCCAAGCATATTTAAGCAGTCTTGGAAAAGGCTTGTCAAAGCTTGTCATATACGCGCGTTGGGATCACTATCTTGACTTATGCGGGGGTTATCGAATCAAAGTGACTCGCACGTCCGACAATAGTTTTGCTCCTGCCTCAACGGGTTTAGATGCTTCGTACAGCACCAGTACCATGCTGTATAGAGTATACAATTTAACCGGCTCGAGCGCACGACGTTATTCCCGATGACAAGTCGCTATGAGTAGTGCAAGATTTTTGCGGACTTTTCGTCAGCCTGCATGGGCAGTCGGATAACAAACAAATCTGGTGGTAGACTCTGCATGAAAACGGTTGCTCTCACTCTCAGTCGTAGTCTAGTCTATATCTACCTAAGCGCGTTTACTGATATGCACGATGCATCTTCAAAGCTTCCTCTGATCACATAGCGCAGACGTACCTTGATGACTTTTTCTCTATGCATTATCGAAAACAACCACGTCTTCGCTAATAGACCGCATGCTCATGAACGTACAAATCCTCCGTCTGATTAGAAGTGGACAGAGCTAGCTGTTGACTGGTCGGACTTCTCTAAGATGTGGCCACGCTCTAGTTTACGGTGAGCGGAATGTTGAGTCTCTCTTTCTTCTCATAACAGGTTCTCCTTACTGCTCCTCCCAGGTCAGGTTGAACCGTCCAGGTGCATTTTCGTACTCCTTCAAACATGTCAAGACCTCATCAGCGCTAAGAGCCTCGGAGAGAATGCCAGCATTGGTGGGCGCGATGAAGCCGTTGCTCACAGCGTTCTTGACCCACTCAATGAGCCCACTCCAGTAGCCGTCCACGTTGTACACGATTACAGGCATACTGTGGATGCCCAGCTGATTCCAGGTAGTGACCTCCATCAGCTCCTCAAATGTTCCGTAGCCGCCAGGTAGAGCAACAAAGCCACCACCTGGTCCTCCCTTGACGACTTCCTGAGCCATCATCTGCTTTCGCGTATGCATGTCCTTGACAACAGTAGTGCGTCCATATATCGCCGAGTCGATGGAGTGGCCGGTAGGGTTGGTGGGGTCGTGGTTCTGCTCGAGTCGAGTGAGGGCGGCGGGGATGATGCCGTGAACAGAGTCGGGGCCGGACAGCGAAACGAGGGTTCGTGCTACCTCGCCCATGAGGCCAACAGTACCGCCACCATATACGAGCTTGGTGTTGGCTTTATGGAGGGCGTGCGCAAGCGACCTTGCTGCCTCCATGTGGACTGGCGATGTGCCACTAGAAGCGCCGCAACTGTATCGCGGTTAGTGAATGGATCGATTGACTGGTTCTTTCTTGTTCGACGTACAACACGGCGACCACGGGTTGCTTGGTGGAGCCATTGCTGGCTGTCGCGTCGTCGTTCGCCATCTTGAGTGAGTGGTTGATTGAGTAGTTGTGTGAGTGTTCGGAATGAGGGAACTAGTATCGGAACGAGGATGTCAGGAGCAATTGATGTGTTGAGGAGGGGCAGTGGCACAAGGTTGTAGAGAACGACTCAAGTAACCAAAGGTTTAGGCAGCAGTCCCATTACATAGGGCGTCAGGGTGAAGTCAGACTCCACACGATGGCCAATGCTTTCACCGACTCATCATTGCAATCCCTTGGAGGCCGGTAAACTCCAAAGAGTATGCTGTTCGGTAAGCTGCATGTCGTCACAGTCATTCGGGCCGGCATCTCGCTGGTCCATGTGGCTAGACCCTGAGCCGGGATAGACCAGCACGGACCCTCTACCAAGCACCAATTCCTCGGAAAGTCTCCAGGCTATCTGTTCAGACCTCATCGCGAGTCCATCTTCCCTCTCCACCTAGCAAGCTGCTCGAGACGGAATTCTAATTCCGCAAGTTGCCATCATGCCAGAGGCACAAGCAGCCGCCGCGCCGCCCGAGGAAGGCAAGAGTGTATGTTGCGAACAAGGCCCCTCCACTCTGAGATAATTAGCTAACGGCTTCATGATAGCTCCTCAAGTCGATCGCGCAAAGCGTAGGCATCTTTATGCTTATTCAGGGTGGCATGAAGTATCTCATGCCAAAGGCCCCTCAAACCACCCCCGCCGTCAACGACCCCGCGCAAACTGGCCCCGTCGCCGCTGTCAAACCGTCCGGCAATGTCGTGATTCCCGCATGGGAACAGCGGCCCCAATCTCTCGATCCGGGTGCTGCATGGAGCCCTGTTCCGTATGCCGTTGCGCCCATGTGGCCTGCTGGCATTGAGATGGACATCGCCATGTACATCTCCTCGTCTGTCGCAATGCCCCCACTCAAGTCGATGCCCAAGGAATCGTTGTTGATCGACGAGAAGAACTTCAAGTTTGGAGACTACAAAGACAATAGAGAGATACATACCGAGTTCAAAGTTCCGAGAGAGGTGCAGCACAATGCCACTCTACTTGCCCACTTCTATGTGGCGCAGAGTGGCAGTGTGCTCGATCCTATGCAGCCAGGCTATGACACCAGCAAGGCCTACCACTTCATCCGCCCGCTGTCCCAGTACCAGCCCAAGAAGAAGATCGCGAAGACGAGGAACTTGTTGAGCGATATGCCGGAAAGAGACGTTGTGGAGACCGAAGAGGAGAAGAACGCACCAAAGATTGTCGCTTCCTACTACCACCCTAACTTTACTGTCTCCTTGATCCCCGACGCGGGCACTATGCAGTACGCTGCCATGCATCCTGGCCCAAGGAGGTTCATTACAGTAGAGGCTACCGGTGCACGAGATGCGACTGGTCAGCACAGCTGGTACTATCCCATCGTCTTCACAAACACTTTCTGGCAGCTCAAGAAGCACATGATTGAGCTGAACGACACTGTCACAACCCTCCCGCTCAACGTGAAGCTCAACAATCTCGCCCACTGGAAGTACAACATCTTCGCAGCAGTCGACGAGAACCTCAACGCCAACGCCAGGGCCGCCGCTGCAGGCCAATCCACCCCCGGAGGTGGCGATGGCTCGGAGATGGAGATGTTCAAGGAGATCCTCATCGACAGCAACTCATACCTACTCGCTATTACTGCAGTCGTCTCCGTCTTCCACATGATCTTTGAGATGCTCGCCTTCAAGAACGACGTCCAGCACTGGCGCAAGAAGAAGGACAATGTTGGAACCTCGGTCCGCACGATCCTCGCAAACGTCTTTATGCAGGCTGTCATCTTCCTCTACCTCATCGATAACAATGAGAACACGTCCTACATGATCCTCTTCGGTCAGGGTATGGGCATGGCGATCGAGGCATGGAAGATTACCAAGTCAGTCAACGTGCGCATCCGCCAAACAGCGCCTGGCTCCTTACTCCCCTACACCATCGTATTCGAGGACAAGCACGTCCTCTCCGACACGGAGAAAAAGACGGAAGAATACGACGCCATCGCCTTCAAGTACCTCTACATGGTCGCCGTACCTCTCCTCATCGCCTACGCAATCTACTCTCTTATGTACGAAACACACAAGTCATGGTACTCCTTCATCATCACCACACTCGTCGGTTCTGTCTACGCCTACGGCTTCCTCATGATGGTCCCCGCTCTCTACATCAATTACCGTCTCCAGTCCGTCGCTCACATGCCCGGACGCGCCATGACATACAAGTTCCTCAACACCTTCATTGACGATCTCTTCGCTTTCACCATCAAGATGCCTACTCTGCATCGTCTGGCTACCCTCCGCGACGACGTCATCTTCTTCGTCTACTTGTTCCAGACCTGGAAGTACAAGGTCGATTACAACCGTATTAATGAGTTTGGACAGGGTGGTGACGATGAGGAGGTCGAGGAAAAGGATGCTAACAAGCCGTTGGCTGCGCATCCCGGTGGCGATAAGAGTCTGAAGGTTCCTGATGCTGAGAAGCTGGAGAAGGTCCAGAAGGAGAAGGCAGAAGGACAGGCGACGGGCAGTCAGAAGAAGAGTGGTGCTACCAAGAGGAAGTAGGGCTTTCTTCGAAGATGAGGCAGCGGGTCTCGTACACGAAGTTCGGTCGCTATACAATGTCGTTTAATCAAGTTACATCTATGAAAAAGAGAAGTCATTATCTATTTGAACACAACTCTTCTCTTCGTGATATGTTGTTTGTTTTCGATTGTCCAGAATTGTGCAAGATCAATTTACAAAAGGCAGGTTATTGCCAGAATGCTTGGTTCTCCTTTTCTGCTGCTCACCACAACCCCGTTAGACGTGAGTTGGATGTGTGTATAAAGCTCAGTTACGGTGTGAGATATAAAAACACAGAGCGAGGATTGGTCGAAGATAGCACTTTTCATTATGAGGCCAATGGCTAAGGTAGATATACTAAAGATATTATCGCCGAAGCGTGAATGTGAACGATTGTAGCCGTACATTTCACTGGCTGAACTGGGAAGCCCTTGGGATATCTTCGGCCCCACCGAGTGCCAGCGTTGGATTGGAAGATTCGCAATCACAGCCTCAACGCCTTGCAATGCTTTTGAACAGATGAAGCAAGTGGTCCACCATAGATGTACTTTACCGCACTAACGATGATGCTCATAACGTATTTGTAAAAGAGGAAAACCGGAAAGACCCGCACCGAAAGCCTACCATCCCTGGGGGGCTAATCGGTTGGAAAATAGTTGTGTACAGGAAAGTGATTTAGATCAAAGTGCCGGCACAATTACTGTGTTAAAAGCGAGTCATCCCTGTGGGAGTCATGAAAATCCTGGGAGCTGGAAGCCGAAGCCAGGAACCGCGGGTGGGACAGCAACTCCTTGTTCAGGTCGGGGCGAGATGTGGCGTGGATCATTGACGGGACGATGGTCTTGCTTGCGGAACTTCGGGGCACCGTTGTTGTCGAAACCGCCACGTCCGCCAGCGAAGTCGTTGCGTCCGAAGTCTGCACGCTCATTGAAGTCATTTCGTCCGTTGGAGTTACCACGTCCGCCGTGATCTCCACGCGCGTTGAAGTCACCTCGGTTACCGAACCCTCCACGACCACCGCGAGGGGCGTCCGTTGGTACACGTCGGCTGATAGCTATGCTTTGTTAGTCGCGTAACGGGTGAGGGACCGATATATATATATATACCTTTTGAAGAAACACCAGCACCAATCTCGATATCGGGCTCTTCAATTACCATGCCTCCTTCTAGTGGCCGACCACCTGTTCCACCATGCTCAGCGGTCAAAGCCCACTTGCGATCAGCATCGGTAAGGCGAGAAATGGGAACTACGCTAATGCCCGTGGTATAATCACTACAGTCACGAGGACCAAAGCCAACACCCCACCTAGTCTAGTATCATTAGTAAACGGAGGTAGGGTACTTGAAGAATAGCATCCTTACCTGGCGCGCTTTGGATTGCGCAGCAGGATCCTGGAGAGTGTCCATACCCTGTTTGGCAGCAACAGCATCCGGGCGGGTCAACATCTTGACGAAAGCATGTCGCTTATCCTGATTGACAATACATGTTTGGACTCTACCGAAACGAGCAAATATGCTTCGGATCTCACCTTCCGTCCCGCCAGCACCGCCTACAAATAATGTGCGACTGAGAACTCTGATGTGATCGCGCGGAAGAGTGTCATCCCACTCGATATACTTTGATTGGCCGTACGCCGCTCTAGGTGGACTGGGCTGTCGTCGCGGCGGAGAACGCTGGCGATACTCATTACGATCATTACGACCACCTCGCTGTTTACCACGACCACGACCGCGCTCACCTCGCTCAAAGCGTTGTGCATTGCCTTCAGGTCCTGCATTGGGATCGTATACACCATATGTCGGACTCTCCCGCCGATTCGGGTTTGGTGGAGATCTCACAGGCGATCGTCGACGTTGACAGTCAGGCGATCTGCTACGATCTCGCATTCTAGTATCGTTCAGATCATACCTGTCTCCCTGGTTACCGTTCTGTACAGCAGGCTGAACCTGTGGTGGTGTCTGCACAACAGCCGGAGGCTGCAGAGGCGGCATAGGCATACCGCCATTCTGGGCCATAGCTAACGTATTCAGTGCCTGTATTGCCTGATCGGGTGGGATGGAGCCAGCAGTCATAGCCTTTAGAATTTGAGTCACGATCTCATTCGTACCAGCGGGTGGAACGGGCATGTTAGGCTGCCCAATTGCTCCAGTAGGTGGCGGAGGCATAAACCCAGGGGGTGGGGGTGGTACCATGTTCTGCTGAAAAGGAAATGGAGAGGCTGTTGCAGATGGAGGGTTAGTTTGCCCATTATGTTGACCAACGCCAGCAAGCGCGGCGAAAAGAGCACCTGGATCCTGTGGAGGTTGTGGCATAGCTACAGGTGGTGGTGGCTGTTGGTTAGCGTGGCCGTTGAAAGCCGGTACTGTGCCGTTGCTCTTAGGCGGCTCTGGTGGTGCTGGTACATCTACGTTCACTGCCGGTTAGCTGATGAAGACTGGAAGACAGGCCTTGGACCTACTGTTTTGGCCTCCATTCAGCTGCTGCTTGAAGCCAGCGAGCATGTCGAGCGGAAAAGTCTGGCCGCGCCCCCAGATGTCTAGAAGCTTTGAGATTTTCTCTTTCTGTGTCTCTGGTGCTGACTGAATCAAATTGTGCATCATGGCCGGGAGCACGTCTCGCATCATCTGTACACCTGAAGCATATGTTCCTTGGGCAGCGTTCTTAGACACGGTCTGGCCGGCCTGCTTAGCTCTCTCGACCCATTGACGGGCGACTGCATCTACGACGTATAGCACTCCTAGCTTGTGTGTGGCGACACTGTTCTGAAGCTGTTGGGCGATCTTTTGGACGATTACGGAATGAGACTATAAGGGAGTTGAAATACTTAGTACAGTGTCCCATGTGCACGGAGGATGTGTAGAAGTCCTGGCGACTGGCATACCTGAATATTGTCTACGCATAGCTGCGTGATAGCCTTTATCTTGGTGGGTGTAACGCCGGGCGGCTTGAGCGCCTGTAGTGACTGCAATTGCGTGCCTAATTCGTCCATGGCTGCCATGATTAGGTTCAACGAGCCAGATCAGACTTGATGCGAAAGAAAAAGATGTGTCGGTGATAGCGTGCTACGAGAGTTCAGCGCGTTGGTGAGAGAACCCAGATGGCAAACGCGCAAGCACTTTACTCGAACCCGCAAGATGACGGCCGAAGCGGACAGATCTAGGTAGTACGATGACTGTAGAAAAAAGGTGCAGTTGTGCGAGTTGAGCGCGAGATGCAATGCGCAGTGGGGGTGATTGCGCTGATGTGTTGTGTAAGGTGAGGGAGTGGACTGTCGCGCGATTCAATCTAAAATGCGACGGCGCGCTGAGAGTGAGATGCGCCAGCGACTTCTACGAGATTCGCAGCGAGCCAGAGTTCAAAGAAGCAGTGGGGATAGGTCGCAAGAGTTGAGGCTGATCTACGTCAAGGGCGCAGTGGCAGGTGAGTAAGACCTGTGTGATGAAGCCAGAGGGATGGTCGGGTGGTTCCTTCGTGCCGAGTTTGAGGAAACAGCGCTAGCGGTCGGCACGTGACGACATGATGCAGTGCTCCACCCCAGCCGGACTTGCAAGCTTGCTGGCCGGACGCTTGCAGCATCTGGCAGCCCTGCATTTGTTGACCCAACAATGTCCCGGCTTTTCTGTACATGTGGCCTTTTCCAGCTATGTGGCCCACAGCAGAAACTGTGCCTTGCATACAGCATAGCATACGAACATTTTCTGTCTTGATATGTTTTACTGCAGCCTTCGACAAGGACCAACGCTATGCCGAGGCGATAAGACGTCCTGTTACATGTTCCAAGCTTAGTACTCCATACTATGGCTTGTATACACGGACATGGGCAGTAGCGGCTACGCAAACGTTGGCGAGGAACAAGTGAACACGAATATGAACATGAACATAACGGAAAACATGATTTGTTCACATCACTACATGCAAGACGCTGTCTGGGAGTCTTCTTCACTCCACATCAATTGTCCATGCATCCCGCAGCTCCGGAACTGAGGGACTTCCGAACGTTGCCCGCGCGGGTAGCATTTCTTTCGCTGCATGGTTGCGCGACCATGACGACCGTGCGAGCTCCACCGATATTTTCTCGCATCATCCCGATCGCAGCCTTTTAACTCGCACCCATCCGCCCGACCTCTTATCCTTCCTCACACATCATTGCAATGGCATCTGCTCTACGACTGTCGAGCGCTTTCCGCGCTGCCGCCCCCCTGCGGACCACAGCCTTTAATGGCCTCCGCTGCTACTCCAGCAAGACTCAGGTATGCCCACTTGCTTTCTCGAGGCTAAGAGATGCGCTAACCAAATCAATTGCAGTCGCTGAAGGAGACCTTCGCCAACAAGCTGCCCGGCGAGATCGAGAAGATTAAGAAGCTCCGCAAGTACATGCTGCCACCTCCACGCCCACCGCAATGCACCGCTAACATCATATCCTAGGGAGCACGGCAACACTGTCATCGGCGAGGTCACTCTCGACCAGGTCTACGGTGGTGCTCGTGGCATCAAGTCGCTCGTCTGGGAGGGATCAGTTCTCGACTCTGAGGAGGGTATCCGTTTCCGCGGCAAGACCGTATGTGATTTCATTTTCACCGCTTTCCCCAGAACCACTGCTCATACAAGATAGATCCCCGAATGCCAGGAGCTCCTCCCCAAGGCCCCCGGTGGCCAGGAGCCTCTCCCAGAAGGTCTCTTCTGGCTCCTCCTAACCGGCGAGGTCCCCTCTGAGCAGCAGGTCCGCGACCTCTCCGCCGAGTGGGCTGCCCGCTCCGACGTCCCCAAGTTCGTTGAGGAGCTCATCGACCGCTGCCCCAGCGACCTCCACCCAATGGCTCAGTTCTCTCTCGCCGTCACTGCTCTCGAGCACGAGTCCAACTTCGCCAAGGCCTACGCCAAGGGTATGCCCAAGTCGCAGTACTGGGAGCACACCTTTGAGGATGCCATGGACCTCATCGCGAAGCTTCCCACCCTCGCCGCCAAGATCTACCGCAACATCTACAAGGACGGCAAGGTTGCTCCTATCCAGAAGGACAAGGACTACTCCTTCAACTTGGCCAACCAGCTCGGTTTCTCCGAGAACAAGGACTTTGTTGAGCTGATGCGCCTGTACCTCACCATCCACACCGACCACGAGGGTGGCAACGTCAGCGCCCACACCACCCACTTGGTTGGATCCGCTCTCAGCTCTCCTTACCTGTCCCTGGCTGCCGGTCTCAACGGTCTTGCTGGTCCTCTCCACGGATTGGCCAACCAGGAAGTCCTTGTCTGGCTCCAGAAGATGAAGAAGGCTATTGGCAACGACCTCAGCGACCAGGCCATCAAGGACTACTTGTGGTCTACCCTCAAGGCTGGCCAAGTCGTTCCCGGATACGGCCACGCTGTTCTCCGCAAGACCGACCCCCGCTACGTCTCCCAGCGCGAGTTCGCTCAGAAGCACTTGCCCGACGACCCAATGTTCAAGCTTGTCAGCCAGGTCTACAAGATCGCCCCCGGTGTTCTCACTGAGCACGGCAAGACCAAGAACCCCTACCCCAACGTCGATGCCCACTCTGGTGTCCTCCTCCAGTACTACGGCCTCACTGAGCAGAACTACTACACCGTCCTCTTCGGTGTATCCCGTGCGCTCGGTGTCCTTCCCCAGCTCATCATCGACCGTGCCGTCGGTGCCCCCATTGAGAGGCCCAAGTCTTTCAGCACTGAGGCTTACGCCAAGTTGGTTGGCGCTAAGTTGTAAGCACGTTACTGCAACGTGCTCTACGGTCAGGAGAATGTGGAGGAATTTGTTTGACATTCTAAGATACCTTGTCCTGTGTAGAATTGCAATGTAAGGATAGGGAACGGGAGCATTACGGCGCTATATCACTACTTTTCAGTGGACGACTTGCTGTAATCGCATGTCTTGATGACCAAAAATCTACTCTCCATGAAGTTCATACTATGTCTCTGTCTACGGTGAATCCCTGTGAGCAACATCTCCGGAGAGGATAGGATTGCACAAGCTTGGTCCAATTGTAGCGGTGCAAAAAAGCAACGAACGGTGAGAAAAGTAACCGGGATATTCGGAGTGTGGGTATCCTCTTTCGTTGAGCGATGGGGAACCGATACGGATCGTTGAGCTGTGCAATGTGCCCGACGCCAATCCGAGACCCAACAATTCGCTGTGCAACTGATGTCCTCCAGGGCTGTATGTAGAAAGCGCAGAAGCAAACATGAAGACTCTCGCATTGGAGGGAACGGTTTTGCACAGGAACTTGGATTGCAAAAGCAATGCGAGACCCCTCCAACATGGTACACTGCTGCGGAAAGCACGAGCGGGACATAGCTCTTCCGCCAAGTGGCCGATAGCCTCAGGGACAACCCCAATTATAGCGCGCCCGGACGGCGGTCAACCAGAGCAACACAGACCACCTCGCAAGCTTGTACCGTTTTTCTATGCATCCCTTTCCTCTCTTTGCTCACACACTTGATACTACTCACATTTGCGACGGAGCACCCTTTTGCCTTGGTCAGGCCGCATATCTTCGACAAGAGAATCCCAGAGAATGAGCTCCACACCTGCGACGGGCGTCCCCAGCATGGCGAGGAACGGCCCGCCATCGCTCGAGAAGAAGCCGGTCAAGTTCAGCAATTTGTTGCGTGAGTTTGCCTGCAAACGGGCGACGTTGATGTATGCTGACTGTAAGGACAGTTGGTGCTGGTCTCAACATGTTTGAGTAAGTAAACACAGCCCACTTCAACATCACGATAGGATCGACGCTGACTGAATACAACAGAGTGACAACTCTGGGACAGGTATGCGACTAGAGGAACCATGTGTTTCCGGGAGATGCACTAACCACCCATTATAGCCGTTGGAGGTCGTCAAGACTACCATGGCTGCCAACAGGTCTGAAGGCTTCTCGGGAGCTATTGGCCGCATCTGGGCGCGTGGAGGTGTTCTTGGATGTAAGCATACATTTCATGATCCTCAAGAATTCTTACCAACACAAGTACAGTCTACCAGGGCCTCATTCCATGGGCCTGGATCGAAGCCTCCACCAAAGGCGCCGTCCTCCTCTTCGTCGCTTCGGAAGCCGAATACTACGCCAAGTCATTCGGCGCTCCCGACTTCGTCGCCGGTATCTCGGGCGGCATGACTGGTGGTCTTGCACAGGCCTATGCCACTATGGGTTTCTGCACTTGCATGAAGACGGTCGAGATCACAAAGCACAAGGTCGCAGCCACCGGCGCGAAGCCCCCGGGTACGCTCGAGACATTCATGCAGATCTGGCGCACGGAAGGTCTCCGCGGTATCAACCGTGGTGTCAACGCCGTCGCGGTGCGCCAGGTCACTAACTGGGGATCCCGCTTTGGTTTGTCCCGTGTTGCGGAAACCGGTATCCGCAGGGTTATGGAT